>NW_024543207.1:20655000-21937500 GCF_018167655.1 Microtus oregoni | reverse complement strand
GATCCAATGACAGTGTCAGACAGTCCCATGCAATTCTTCTAAATGCTGACTCCTACATTTTGATCAAAATGGGGAGCATCCAGTGCCAGTGTGTGTCCCCAGAGGGTCTGTCTGGTTCTAAAGTTGTGCATGGACGTAGGTTTTGGCGAGGTCCCTCTTTACAGAGTTTACAAGGAATCATTCTAGCCTAGGGAAAATGCTACCCAACACTTAAAAGATGTAAATCCAAAACCCAGCAGCCTACCGACTCTGCCCAGCAGCCTCTGCCCTTCACATTCCCGCTGTACAAGAGCAGCAAGTCCATGAAGGGTGTGGCTTGAACAGCTGTGGGAGGCCCGTTATTGCTTCTACTCAGAGCAATGGTTTCTGGTCTTGGGTGTCAAACACCAGCCTACAGATACTGCACCGGGGACTGGGGCTCTGATTCCTCTCATGCAGTCACTGCTCAAATACTTCTGAGAAAACCCAATGCTACTTTTTCAAGAGTCATTTTCATGGCAAGTGACAACTATTGGAGGGGAACCTCACTGGGTCTTTTCCCCAAAACTCTTGAAGTCAAAAAAAAAAAAAACAAAAAACAAAAAAAAAACAACCTCTTGAAGTCTCCTAGAACTCCATCTCCTTGGGATGATATTATTGAGTTAGACAAGGGTGGTCCAAAGCTGGCTGGTGATAAACAGGTCTGTGAAGAACCCAGGGTTTGCTTTTAACACATGGAGAAGCCGTTAGCCTTCTCACTGTCAGTATCTCCCATGCAGAAGGCACAGTGTTCTCTACCTGGGATCTCCTGGGATCAAGGAAGGTGACATTTGGGGAGTGTCAACCATGGGGCAGGCTGCCTGGTTCAGTATAAAGTACATCTGCCTCATAGTGTTGACATCTTGTATAAACACTCTTTGACCTCACTGTGCTATATAGATGATTGATAGATACATGGTTAAGAAGTGCATGACTGGTAGGTAGATTGATAGATGAATAGATGATTGGTAGGTGAACAGATAGACATGTATATAGATAGTAGATAGGTAAGTGAGTGATGCATATAGATGGCAGGTGATGGGTGATCAGATAGATGATGGATCAATAAATAGGCAGATAGATGATAGACGACAAAGGTGCTTGCTGAATGACCACAGATAGGTAAGTAGATGAAAGATGACAGATAAATAGGTTTTTCAAACCTTACCATTTCACTACCCTGACAAGTTTACCACCACTTAGCTGTAGAGCAGCCTGTCCTGGGAGCAAGAGAATGCTTTAGAAGATTCCTGGTCATTACGGTCTTTAAGGTAGGATCCACATTAGAAGAGCATGTGCCGATGTCCAGAGTTTAAGAGAGCAGAACCTGTACACAACATCATCACCTTGTTCTGCAGCCCCCAGAGACATGGCCACGCCTCGTGGGGGCCAAGTTCCTCCACATTACCTTTCAGGATAGGGCAGATCTTCCAGACGCCAGCAGCTCCTTCTCTGTTGAACTGCCCAAGGGCCAGCTCCATGTAGAAGAGGGGCATCCCGGCAATAACCATGAAGAGCAGGTAGGGTACCAGGAAGGCACCTGTGCACAGGACAGCAACCTCAGTTTGGGGCCACAGAAGGGGCTACTTTCATTATCTGCATGTGGGCCTTGATGTTGTGCTTTTAAGTATGTTCTTGTCACCCAGCATCCTGTCTAGTGGGGGTTCCTGTTCAGCTACCACCCGAGGGGATATGTCGGAAGGGTGGTAAACCATGCCTCCTTTCCTGTCTCAGCTGCTGTCAGTGTTGAACGTGTTCCCTTCGATGCCTCTGATTGTCCACCCACCCCACATTCTGAACTCAGCCAGAGGCAAGGCAGTCAAGGCCTGGAGCCACTTCTCAGCATTGTTCCTAGCGCTGTCTGCCTCTTCATACCCCACTTTGTCCCTTGAGAGTTGTGGTCCTGGAATCTGTGACCTAATCCCGGCATTTAGAGCCTGCTTCGCTGGAGACTTGGGCTGAGTTTCCGGGAGCCAGAGGGCAGGGCTTGATCTGCTTAAACTGTACATTCTAATCCACAAAGGCTGAACCCCACTGGAGTCCTCTGCTCCCTTCAATCTGAGCTTGAGTGAGGCAGAGTTTGGCTACAGCTTTCCCCCAAAAGTCTTGATGAGGAAGATGGGAGTCTCCTTGTCAGTCTGGGTCACTTACTGGAGCTGCTGAGCCTGGTTCTCTCACCTTCAGGAGCACATAATTAAGCAATTTGCTCATGGATTTGCCTGAGCCCGCCCTTCCGGCCTTCCGCCCTTCCACCCTTCCTTCTGCCCTTCCACCCTTCCTCCCTTCCTTCCTTCCTTCCTTCCTTCCTTTCCTTCCTTTCCTTCCTTCTGCCCTTCCTTCCTTCCTTCCTTCTGCCCTTCCTTCCTTCCTTCCTTCTGCCCTTCCTTCCTTCCTTCTGCCCTTCCTTCCTTCTGCCCTTCCTTCCGCCCTTCCTTCCTAAAGCAATTCTTCATATCCTGTAGCCAGCCAGGGAAACCCAGCCATGGAAATAGAGATCTCCAGGCTCAACTTGAATTTCTCTGGTAACCTTGTTCTTCCTTTTAGCTCCACTGCACAGCTATGACTCTATAGCGGGGATAAGAAAGTGGGCTTTCTTATGTGAGCCCGGCTTGGTAGTATAGACCCATAATCCCAGCTCTCCAGAGGCAAAAGGCAGGAAGACCATAAGTTCGAGACCTACTGATGCAGAGTAAGTTCAAGAATTGCCTAGGCAGCAGTGAAATCCTAACTCAAATTGAAAAAAAAAATAATCAAGAGGGTTATGCATGTGACTCAGTGGTCGAGTGTTCCCAGCATGCAAAAGTCTCTGGGTTCAATCCCCATAACTGTATTTAAAGAAAGAAAGGGAGAACAGAAGAGAGAGAGAGAGAGAGAGAGAGAGAGAGAGAGAAGAAGAAGAAGGAGGAGGAGGAGGAGGAGGAGGAGGAGGAGGAGGAGAGAGGAGGAGAGGAGAGGAGAGGAGAGGAGAGGAGAGGAGAGAGGAGAGGAGAGGAGAGGAGAGGAGAGGAGAGGAGGGTATATTTCAGTTCAGGGGCATCTTCTGCCCTTCTAAGTTTAACTTCAAATTTTATGAATTCAACTCTATAAGCACTGCTGAAGTTGTCTTAAAACGTTCTTCTTTTGGTCTTTTAGGATTTTCTTTCCAAAGTGAAAATCCTAGCAGACATAGAAGTCAGGACCTGGTGCCTCCACCCACTCCCTTCTCCTCTTTGCTCTCTGGGCTCCACATGCCTTGGCTGTCAGATTTTCTGAGCTCTCCAGCCTGGGAAGACTGAAAAGAGCTGCAGCTGGTGCAGCAGTTTCACCATCCTACAGGAGGGACAGGATTGTCTCACTGACAGCATTTTCTATGTGTACAGGAGCATATGAGCCTTGGAGACCAGGCACAACCCTCGGGCATCGTTCCTCAGGAGCGGCTCACCTTGGTTTTTGAGACAGTGTCTGTAACTGAGCTGATGCTCTCTGCATAGACTAGACTGACACTAGTTGGCTGTCCATCTCTGGGGTTCTCCTGTCTCCTAGTGCTAAGTAGCATTACAAATGTGTGACACCATGCCCTGCTTTTTTTTAATTTGGGTTCTGGAGATCAAGCTCAAAGTCTTCATGCTTGAACAGAAAGCACATTGCTGACTTAGTTATCCCTTCAGCTTTCACTGTGAGCATTTCTTGAGACCACAGCCCACACGATACCATGGCTTCCATTGCCTCCACTGCACTTCCCACACTACCTGCCACGGCCCCACCCTTATAAGGCACCGGAATCCAGGCATCACTCACCTCCACCATTTTTGTAGCACAGGTAGGGAAACCGCCAGACATTGGCGAGGTCCACAGCGAAGCCGATGACTGACAGCAGGAAATCAATTTTCTTGCTCCAGGTCTCCCGCTCCTGAGCCTCCACTGGTGTCTGTGGTGGGTTGATGAGGGTGGAGTTGGTCAGCTGCACTCCATTCTGCTCCTTGACGAGGATGAGTTCCACGTCTCTGGGGCCCATGGCATTGGACTCTTTAGCCGGGGCCACCACAGAGGACATTGGTCCCACGGAGCATTTGCTCTTACTCATGGGTAGATTGGAGCCCAAGGAACTCTGCTTCTTTCTTCTTAGCCTTCAGTCAATATAAAGAAACACACAGCAACACACAGGTTCAGCAGCCATACCTACAGGGTACCTGGGTGGAGCCCAGAGACATGAGGTTGTCCAAGCATGTGAGATGCCATAGCCAAGATGAAGGACAGCTGGGGGATGTTCACAGAGATGGAAGAGAGTGACCGTGGAGACCAGACACACCTCTACCCACCCCTATGGGTCCCTTTCCCACCAAACCCCTCATTCCTATTAGTGCAGGCTTGTGTGGCTTCTAATTTGCTTCCTAATAACAATCCCAGGTGCTGCATGCATTGCTTATCCACATTCCCAGGGGGCAATTTCACACCTTGCCAATAGCATTCCACTCACTTCTGCCTTTGTCAGGGTGCGTAGCTTTCTTTATACTTAGTAATACAAACAAAAAGCAAAATGAATATAACCAAAATCAGCCACAGTAACTGAAAGTTTAAAACAAGTAGTCATCGGTTTCCCCAAGGAGAGTCTATACAAAACCTCCATGTCTGACGGTGACCGTGGCTTTCCAGGCCTTTGAGCTGACCGGGAGTTACCAGAATGTCACCAGGGGAGGGATCAGTCCACAGTAGAATGCTACACTAGCTGTGCTCCTAGAGAAAGCCTCTTCTGTGCTTCTGCAGAGCCACGGCCATGGCACTCATGCCCGGTGACAGCCTGTTTCCACTGAGCCCAGACAAGCACACTGATGGAAGCCCGGCATCTGGGTGGCTGCTCTAATGGGGTGACTTTCCTCTGCATCCCTAAACAAAAACTCCTGACAGAAGTTATTTTATGCACCACTTCTCTGTGGCCTCTTTACCCCGGTGACAACCCTGAATGCAAATTCCTCACACGTGTTAGAAATGGGCTAACGGGTTTGCAGCTGCTAGGGAGCAGGTAGGAGCCAGAGAAGGCTGTGAGAAGGCAGGAAGCATAGCAAAGGACCTGGTCCCAGACTCTGCTCCCAGCTCTGTTATAGGTACAGAGGACCTGTCTGCCCCACCCTACTCCTCAACTCATGGTTCAGAGGCAAGGTTTGGGCACAGACAGCAAATGAGTCCTGGGAAAAACATCTTTCTTCACCAGCTGGAGCGGGAAACAGGTGGCTCATAAGCCAAGGTTCCCACAACACGAGTTCAGCCCCTGCTTACAGAAAAGACAATTGAGAAGGGGGAGGGTGGGGAGAGAGGGGAGATGGAGCTTTGGCAAGGGGTGAAAACAACCCCAAGGGGTGTGCTTCTTTCAGACCCCAGCCATCCAAGTGGAGTCAATCCACCACCGAGGGTCCGCGATGCCCAGCCTCAGCCATAGACAGCCATGCCCCCCCCCCCCCCCCCCGGGAAGTAAGAGCAACCTCCATTTGCAGGTCTTGAGCTTGGACTCTGTGGAACCCTACACTCTGAGGACAGGCGCTGAGAACACACCCCTTAGTTTTATGTGGAAGGAGCTGCGCTCCAAAGCCCTGGCTGTTGGCGACTTGGACCCAGAACCCGGATAGCTCTGGTTTTTGCACCTCATTCCATGGCACAGCCATCCAGGGGCAGAGTGGGGTTCCTGCCTGTCGCTCCATAGACTAGCCGTCCAGGTTCAGAGTGGGACAGGGGATGCCACTGCCAAGGATGCGCAAGGAGCAACCCTGGTCCTTACCTGCCTCCTGCGCTGGCCTTCAGCTCTGAGGTCCTGTAAGTCTCCAGTCCAGCTTCACAGCTCTAGCGGGTCTCAGCCTCAACCTCTTATCCAGTCGCGGGGTCGGTCCGCCTAGCCCCGCCCGCCGTCGGGGGCGCCCGCTGGCACTGGCTCCGCCTCCGTCCCGCCCTGGGTGGGCGGAGGACAGGCTAAACAGCTCCTGCATCTCTTGGGTACTAGGATGGCTGCAGGGTGCCAGAGGCCACTGATCCTGGGCAGGCCAGGACCTTGGCCGGTATCTTGCGCGACCAGAAAGCGTTGGCCACGTGGGATCAAGGCATCTAGGCTGGACGCGTTGCGGACCAGACGGACAGTTGGCTTCCAGGAGGAAGCAGTCCAGGTCTCTCGTCCCCTGCTTGCGCTCCTCGGGGTTGCTCTGCCAGCGCTGCAAGGGGCTCCCAGGCAACTAGCTCCAGCAAGGCCACGAGGAGCAGAGGAGCAAATTCCCCCCTCCCCCGGAAGAGAGCGAAGTGGCCAATGCGTGGGGACCTGCACGGAGTTCCCAAGGCTCACCCAGGTCTCCCCACTTCTCCTTTCGATGCTGTTTGATTACCCCACCCTGCTCCCGTGGTCCTGAGCAACCTGCTGACAAGATTCTCCAACTCCAGCTCCTCGGGGGCAAAGCAAGTGAAACACGCCTTACGGTCCTGTGCTGGTGGCCAATTTGTGTTCCTAGTCAGATCACAGCGTATTCTACCCCTGCCCTGGCCAGTTTGCTCAGGTATTCTTCTTCCTCATTCCATGAGCTCTGACCTTAGGATCCAAAGTACCAATATCCTCCAATCCATCCTGATTCTCCTCTACCACCTTACTCAGGTACCATGGCCATAAGAGGGTTTTTGTAGTGTGTAACTATTCCCAGCCCCACCTCGGTGCTCTAGCTTGGTTCCGGGAGCCTCGCCTGAACTTATTTTTACAGGAATCTAAGCCATCTGATTCAAGCCACGAGGGTTCCTCCAGTCAGCCTACTTATGAAACCAGTTTACCTGGAGCGACCTATAATATAGTTTGTGTGGTCAATATCCTGCTCCGGGGCCCAAAGGACTAGGAACTGGATTTCTCCTGCCCAGATATATGGCGTGTGGACACCGAGGGAGGTCCAGGACTCCCTAGGGTTAGCAGCAGTGTGAGCCCTTCCTCAGAACCCAAGTCCAGTTTTCCTTTCTGCCTCCCTTCCCTTCACTCTTTCTTACACCCTTCTCTTCCCTGCACTTCTCTCTTCCTTCCCATTTCTGTTTCCATCCAGAGTAGCTGAGAGCTTTGCCCAGAACATAGGGGTTTTTGAAGGAGTGTCGCATCTGCAGGCCCCACGGAACCAAGTTCCTAGCTGTGTCTCTTCTAACCCTTGGGACCTCCAAATGCCCTGGCTCCTCACCTACTTGTTTACTCCTCTGTGCCCATGCCTCTGTGGCCTCATCACTTTCCTTCAGCCCCCCAAATATGGGGATGACACCAGGCAGGAACACCCCCTCCCCCAGAGATGCTCTTCCATGCAGACTAGAATGGGGAGGGTAGACTGCTCTGGCTGGTGTGGTCAGCCAGAGCTATTGTAAGGAAACACCACAGCCTTGGAATCAGACAACAAACATTTATTTCTATAAATGCTCGGTAGTCTCAGATCCCCAGGGCCACAGGTGTCTGGGAGGGCTGCTCCCAGGTCACAAATAGGTCTCTAGGTTCTCTCCAGGGCAGAGATGAACAGAGCTCCCCGTGGCCATTTTGTAAGACACAAATAACATTTCTGAAGTGGAGCCTTTGAAACCTGATCACCTCCCAGGACCTGATTCTGAATGCTGTCTGACATAAGAGGGTATGAGTTCTACATGTAGATGGGGGTGGGGGAATGGTTTCAGTCCTCAACACACCATACGGTAACAGGGACTTCAGGAGATGATGGTGCCCCCTCTAGTCTTTGATGCCAAGAGTCGTCTCTTTGCCTCTGTTCTGTAGCAACCCAATTCTATGCAAGTATCTCCTACATTCAAAGAGACTGGCTTTTTTTTCTGGACCTCACAAGCAAGTTAATAATACACTTTGAGATCACTGAAGACGTGACTTGCTAGCCTACTATGCAATTAGCATGCTGAAGTTTAACTTGCCGTTAAGAGAACAGTGTAACAACTGACCTTACTTGCCTCAGTTTCCCGTGTGATGCACTCTCACAAGCTATGCTAATCCATAACTTTGCTCTCAAGTTATATACTCTTCCACGACTCTATCCAGAGTAATGGATGTGCGTATGAGCGTGTTGTGGTAATCATTTGCTGAAGGTGGCCAACAGCCTGGAAGTGACTGTATATAGCAAATATCCATCACAATCACTGGAGGAACCTGTGGATATAACTTGATAAGTTATTTTTGTAGTACTGAGTATCTCAGGGTCAATTAGAATCACTTACTAAATACCTTGCAAAACTATCTGAATTCTGTAACAAATCTTCCGTTTCCCCTGCTGTGCTTTCTGTTCTGTTCAGTAAATAAAGAGCAGAGTCCAGGACAGACAGAAGATACAGGTAGAGAATTAAAGGATCCAAACTTGGGCTCTCTAATCAGTCAAACGAATCCAAGGGGAAGTGCTGAATTTTCATTCCTTGATGTGACACCAAAGCACTCCAATGCCTCTGAGGTAATCCTTAGTGCATTTTACCAGCACACTTCTCGGTAGTAATTCTGATGCCAAGAGAGGGGCAGGAGCCCATCATTGGCCCAGTTGAAGTCATCGAGAAAATAAATGACTGCGTAAGGAAGAAATAGTGGGAATAACTAAAGAGGTCATTTAAGGACAGAGACACAGAGCAGAACTTAGGTTCATCCAACCCATAAAACAGAAACAAAAGCCAAGAAGAATGAAGGTTTGAACACCAAGAATACAATAGAATGGTCTGTACTAAGCAGGGTGTAGGGAAATAAATACCATGGGGCAAGGGGACCTCTAGACTACCCATGGTGTGAGGAATAAAATACCATGGGGTGACGTGGTATACAGACAAAACACAGCAGTTAAGTAGTGTGAAACTCAGTGATAGAGAGTGGTCACATGTCTCCAATATTGGGTTAATATCCAATATTCAGTACTCTGGCCACAGCTGACTTACCATGCAGCTAGGACAATGGAACTTTTCATGTTCTCAGAGAAAAGGGCCAAGAAGGCTGGGCTGTTAGCCTCACCACAATTGGCAGAGAGCTAAGGGTGCATGCACTCCACCTCACTTTCTGGGCTTTTACAGGTAGATGCAGTGTGGTTGACTCTGAGTTGACCGAGCCTGATGAACAGCCAGACTTTCCATGCTGGAACTTGGGCTAAACGCAGCGCTCAGTTCCTTATAGTTGTTGCTGAGGATGCTGGCTAAGAGCATTGGATGAAAACAGGTGATGCTGGGGGATGTCTGAAATGGGACGATCACGTGGGGATGGAAAGGGGAGAGAGGGCAGTGGTAGGGAATAAGACAGCTAGAATTAAGGGTAGCATGGAAACATAATACAGTAGAAACCTAAAACATTTGCATATGTGAAGATGAGCTCAATGAAATCAACAAATAATGGGAGACAGAGATCCACCTGGCCATCTCTTGTCACCAAATGAAGTTTCTAGTAGCAGGTTTGGGTCACATCTGAGTTGTTGGCTAGAGGGATTCCACAGAATCCCCAAACAACCCAGGCTTTTGCCAACACTTCATAGGTTGCTCTCCGCAAATGGTCAGAAAGTCCCCATTGCTGAAGACAACACAGACACAACTCATTGAACATGGAGGTGTCAAGCTGGCACCCACAGAAGCCTTCACTCCTGTGTTCCAGCATCGTTGTTACAAGAAGGTATTCTGCATGCTATCAAAAGAGAAATGTAAACAACAAGACAGCCGTAGATCCTTTATCTACTATGGTGTATGACCTCAAGACACGCTAGGGCAACTAAATGTTGCAAAATTGGGAGTAGCCAGTTGTACTGGCTAGTCTTATGTCAGCTTGAAACAAGCTGGGAACCTCCACTGAGAAAATGTCTCCATAAGATCCAACTGTAAGGTATTTTCTTAGTTGGTGATTGATGAGGGAAGATCCAGCCCATTGTGAGTGGTGGCATCCCTGTTCTGGTGGTTCTGGGTTCTATAAGAAGACAGGCTGAGCAAGCCATGAGGAGCATGTCAGTAAGCAGCACCCCTCTATGGCCTCTGCCTCAGCTCCTGCTCTCAGGTTCCTGTCCTGTTTGAGTTTCTGTTCTAACTTCTTTGATGATGAACAGTGATGTGGACGTATAAGTCAAATAACCCCTATCCTCCACCTCGCTTTTTGGTCATGGTGCTTCATTGCAGTAATAGAAACCCCAACTAAGAGGTCAAGCAATAATTGATCTGATGTAAGGCTCACACCACGGGATAGAACCCATACCTGATACTGCTTAGGTGATCAAGACCCTAAGCCTTGATAGCCCAGGGACCTAGGGCAAAAGCAAATAATACTGGCCTAAAAAGAAATGTAAAATGATTCCTAAAGGTATTTGTCTATACTCATAGATCAGTGCCTTGTTCAACTATCATTAGAGAAGCTTCCTCCTGCAGCAGATGGGAACAAATACAGAGACCCACAGCCAGACAGTATGCAGACATTAAGAGACTTCGCAACACTCAGTCGTAGATGGGATACTGCCATCAAATCCCTCCCTTCAGAGCTCGGGGAACCCCAAAGAAGAGGAGGTAGAAAGAATGTAAGAGCCAGAGGAGATGGAGGACATAAAAGATAATAAGGCCCTCTAAGTCAACATGATCACATCTCATATGAACTCACAGAGACTGAAGCAGCTTCTATAGGGCATGCTCAGGTCTGCACCAGGTCCTCCACATACATATTATAGCTTCTAGTTTAGTGTTTTTATGGGACTCTTGAGTGTATGAATGAGTGAGTCTCTGATTCTTATGCCCTCTCTTGGGCTCTTTCCCTTCTGTTGGTTTGTCCAACTTTAATATGATGGTTTTTGTTTTATTTTATTATATTTAATTTTGTTCTTTTTTAAAAAAATAAATGAATGAATGTAAACCTAGCCACTAGGGTAAAGATCAAAAACAAAGCTGTCATTTATAACTGCTGGGATAGAAAAAATCAGTTTTCCCCAATGGAATGACATTGGGTATATCAGCCACTCCAGGACAAAACACAAAAAGTGTATTTTTTGTGTTCAACTGTAGCACACGCACAGTGGGAAACAGGAATGCCCCAAGAATGCCCCCTTTATTGTGTCCTGGGGCAGCTTATATAGGGATAGCCACGCTCCAGCCAAACGCACCAGAAACCACTCTCCTGCCATCAGGAACTCCTGAGGGTCTCGTGCTCAGAGCAGCTGTAGGCACTCAAATCAGGAGAAAACAAGTTGTTTAGAAGAAATTCGGGGTCTGGGGGTTCACAGCTCCCAACATTCAACACAAAAAATAATGAACTCAAATAAAGAAATAAAGAAATAAAACAAAGGAAGGAAGGAAGAAAAGAGGAGACAGGTGGTGGCGCTGTATAGCAGTTGAATGAAAACGGCTCCCATAGGTTCATAGGGAGCAAACCTACTTGACAGGGATTAGGACGAGGAGGTGTGGCCTTGGTGGAGGACGTGTATCACTGGGACTTAGTTTTGGGGTTTCAAATGCTCAAGACAGACCCAGTGCCTCTTTTTCTTCTCACTGCCTGCCAGTCAAGATGCAGAACTCTCTAGGCTCCTTCTCCACCACCGTGTCTGCCTGCATGCTGCCAAGCTTCCTGCCATGACAGTAAAGGTATATACCTCTAAACCAATTAGAAGTTTTCCTTTGTAAGAGCTGCTATGGTCATGGTGTCCCTTCACAGCAATAGAAACCTGATCAAGAGACTATATAAAGGTTTGTATATTAATCTTCAGAGACTGCCACCACCTCCCCACAATACTGTACGTTTTTTTTTTTTTTTAATATAGTCCGTTTTAAATCAATGCGGCAGGAAGTGGATTCAAGGTTATGGGCTTTCACGTCACAATCTCTTACTGTTTGAGCACCACTTGTTGTAAGTGTGATCCTCCCTCTACCTGATAGCCTCTGCAATTTCCCTGAAGTCAGTCCAGCTGTTTGTTTACGTCTGGACTCTGCTTGCCTACTGTAATGCAAACTTTTCAGTAGCCTGCACTTCAGAGCCGAAGCCCTGACTTTCAGATATGACAGTGCTGCCTGGGCCAACACATCCTAACCTGTCTGGTCCCTTCTACCTCGTGCTGTCCTACGCTCAATGTGTTTCTTGTGAGTACATTGCTTTCGGTGTTGTTTTCCTATGCAATGTGGCAGTTTCTGCTTTTTAACCGAGGCATTCATACCCTGAATGCTTGACATGAAGACTGCTTTGGTTGGACTTCTGTCTACAGGCTGCCCCTGGCTTTCTATGTTTTTCTGATATGTTCTCGGTCTTTTCTCAGATCAGGTAGCTGTGGTTTCATTCAACACTGAAATGTTGGTCTGTCTGTTGCTCCATTGCATGTAGTAGGCACCATCTCACTGTGTCTTTCACCGATAGCTTTACCCTAACTTGCAGCAGGAACACTCGACTAGAGTGCACTCCCTTTAGCTTTTGGGCTGTCAGCTTCAAACATTTTGCTGTACACGTTATGAACTGGAGAATGCATTGTCAACTTGACAACAGGTGACCATCCTCCAAAAGAGATTTAAACAGTGAAGAAAACTTTTGCTATTATCTTCCTAACTACCTTTTCTTCTTCCTTGGTTTGAACCCAGATTTCCAAACCCTTTCATTCATCATGGGACTGAAGGACTTGCTGATTGCATGCCGATTTGATTTGACACCAGACACTATAGATTTATTCACCCCTAAGATCCTTATGACCGGGCTGGAGAGATGGCTCAGAGGTTAAGAGCGTTGCCTGCTCTTCCAAAGGTCCTGAGTTCAATTCCCGGCAACCACATGGTGGCTCACAACCATCTGTAATGGAGTCTTCTGGCTTGCAGGCATACACACAAAGAGAATATTGTATACATAATAAATAATAAAATATTTTAAAAAAAAAAGATCCTTATGACCTGGACTTCCTTCTGACCTGAAGCAACTTTTTGCAGCTTAGGAGTGAGCCAGCACCCAACTAGCTCTCACAGAACTGGACAGGCAGGCACTGGTCACCATTCTGAGGCTCTTGTCACCATTTCTTGGCACGCAGCTTGCATCGCTTGCTGCTGAGTGGGTTGCACAGTTCAGTTCTGTCCGTGGGCAGCTTCATGTAGATGAGAGACATACTCATCCTGACCCAACTTTAATCCTAGCACTTGGCCTCTCCTGGCTGTGACACACTTTTTTTTTTGTTTTTTTTTTTGTTTTTTTTCGAGACAGAGTTTCTCTGTGGTTTTGGAGCCTGTCCTGGAACTAGCTCTTGTAGACCAGGCTGGTCTCGAACTCACAGAGATCGGCCTGCCTCTGCCTCCCGAGTGCTGGGCTTCAGATAATATCTAGCTTTTGTGCTCAACTCAGCTTCTTG
Source organism: Microtus oregoni (assembly GCF_018167655.1). Taxonomy (NCBI): domain Eukaryota; kingdom Metazoa; phylum Chordata; class Mammalia; order Rodentia; family Cricetidae; genus Microtus; species Microtus oregoni. The sequence goes on along the minus strand of NW_024543207.1, from coordinate 21,924,208 downwards.
TATTTTTGTGATTGACACTGTTGGCAATGATGAACTGGCTCACCGACTCAGCTTTTGCTTACTAAAAATGTCTTTATTTTGCTTGACGATAGAAAGGTATTTTTAAACACAGAATTCCAGGCTGGCTTTTTTTCTTTCTCTCTTTAATTTTGAGGATGCCACCAGCTATCTAGCTAGCATAGTCAGAGGCCAATGAGTAGTTGGTGGCCATCAAGGAGTTGACAGCTATCAGTCACCAAGAAATCAGCAGGTACTGAGAACTTGTTGGCAGTCACTGAGGCGGCTCTGGTCATTGAGAAATTGGTTGTCCCTGAGAGTTTGGCTGTCATTGAGAAATCATCTGCCAGTCATGGAAAATTTGGCTGCTAGTCACTGAGAATTTGGTTCTCGTTGAGAAGTGGACTACCATTGAGAAGCCAGCTGGTATTCACCTAGGAGCTGGCTGACAGCTATCAGACCCTAGCCAGTGGGCACTCAGCAAACACCTGGGCAGGCTTGTGCCTTGGGAGCGCACACATTTTTCCTGGAAACCCTTGTTTTCCTTTCAAATTATTTTACATTGTGTGTTTGTGTGGCGTGTGAGTGTGAAACCGTGCCAGGCACACATGGGAACTTGTGGGAGTTTTTCTCTCCTTCGACCATGTGGGTCATGGGAGGTCAAACTTGGATCATCAGGCTTAGTGACAAGCACCTTTTCCAAAACCTGGCTTGCTTGGTGTTTGTTCGATTGGGTGCTCACTGAGATGCCTCTTTTATGCCTGCATTTATAGATTTTGGGGAAATTATGGTTATTATCTTGTCAAATATTTTTTTCTGTCCCTGAAAGGTTATCTGACCATGTTTCTCAGGCTACTCATTTCTTTTCTCTGTATTTCCTGCCCTTGCTTGCTGGGACTGCACATTGCTAAGCTCCAGCCAGGTTCCTGTTTCTTCCTTCAGGACACCATCCAATAGGATTTTCTCAGGTGTAACATGGTACGCAAGAGTTTGTCTCTTCCAGTGTGCATCTCACAGATCCTTTCCAAGTGGCTGGAAAAGAAGGGGACCAAATGTGGAATAGCTGCGGAGCTGGTCAGTAACTGCTTAGCCTGGTCAAAGTCGTGCTTCAATTCCCAGACCTAAAGTGGGCACCACTCTCAGATCTGCCAGCTTTCCCAAGTAGGCTGATTGCTCTGGCCTTTCCATCACAACTGGAAAGGCTCCTTGATTGATACGAACCCCAAGTACAGATTCGGCTTCTAGGTTTTCCTGCCAACATGACCTGAAGTGCAGTGAGGGGCCTATTCGTGACTGTTCGTCCCCCACGCATGGCTATAAGCCTTGAAGGATGCAGGGCTGGGCTGACATTGGAGGTCTCCTTTCCCCAGTCAGCATGGTGCCATAACTGAGGACTGGTGCACATGGCTAACCGTGGCCAGAAAAGCACCTGTAACTGAGAAATTAGCAATGGCTCAGTTATATTTGGGGATGCCCTGGTGACTGTGCTCCCTTTGCCTTCTCAAAGTCCTCCTCCACCCAGATGTACTCCTGCCTTCGACCTTGGGTATGGCCAGGTGACCATTCTGTTCAGTGAGGCAGGAGGGTGACTGATAAACACCAACACAGTGAAGACCCTTCACTTTCCTGCCATCTGACAGGCAGTCTCGGGAGGGGATGGTCTGTCAGCCTGGGACAGGGATAGTAACAGTGGGCAGGGGTATCTGGGAGGATATGTAGGGAAGAAAGGGAGAAACATTGTCATTAAATTACAGTCTCAAAATCAAACAAAGCCGCAGGCAGAGCTGCCCTGTCTGTGTGAGAAACAGATCTTCTTTGCTGACTTCAGCTCTCTGTGGCCCTTATCTGTTACTGTGTAACTTGGCCTGGGCAAATCCACAGGCCCTGCCCAAGATTCTGCTTCTCCTTTCATGCTGGAATACTTTGCTTAAGAGCCTCTGTCCCCAAGACCAGAGGTTTCTACCTGGGACCCCAAGACAAGTGCTGTACCAAGTTAAACTGCTGTCAGCCCTGGAGTGTTGCCTCTCTCCTGACTCAAGGTATGACAAAGGGCCACTGTCGTGCAACTGGATAGAATAGGCAGGGGAGAGCCATCACTGCCTGTGGAGTCCAGTATCTCTCCACGTGCCTATTGACATTGTCATGATTAAGACTGGGACTAGGGTGCTACCAAACCTGGGGTCAGGGGAGCGTAGATAGGTACTGGGAGATTTGTGAACACGTGCCATCCTATGCTGAGACATAGGGATGAGGACGGGTCAGCCATGGTACTGTGCAGTACTTGACTGGGCATGTGCATACCTGTGCACACGTGTGCCCTGCTTGTGTGTGAACTTGTACATCGGATGGGTAATTGGTTAAACTCATTCTTCCCACTTCTTGGGAACCCCTATCACTTTAGACAGGGAATGGTGAGCAGAAATGGACTTTTACTCAGCTTTTCCCTAAGAAAATGTTTAGATTGGCTCCTGACCAAACTCAGCTCATCCGAAGGTGGAGACACGGCTCGTGGAATTCATCTTCCTGGGAGAAGGTATAGCCTCATGTTAATAGGTATGACTTCAGCAACCATGCTGGAAAATGCACAGGAATGTAACCTACAATCTGCAAATCTAGGGGGTGGGGTTGGGGTACAAGTGATAGGTGCTGGCTCTCCCTACCCTGGTTCCATGTAGAACACGTAGTTTGCCTGGTTGCTGCCCTGCATGTATGTGGCCAGTGTGTGCTTGGAGCTGCAGTATCTCCCGTGTTCTTGAGCAAAATGATTACAGGTGACCACTTCCTGAACCAGCCTGCCAGGAAAGCATATAGCTCACGTCTTGGTTTGACTCTTTAAAAAAACTGTAAACAAACCAGGCATGGCGGTGCATGCCTTTAATCCCAGCACCTGAAGGCAGAGGTAGGCGGACGTCTGTGAATTTAAGGTTAGCTTAGTCTACATAATGAGTTCCAGGACAGCTGAAGCTGGTGAGATCCTGTCTCAAGAAATAAGTCAAAACAAATTTTAAAAATCTTAAATATACTTAGTGTCAGAGCTGATGGTCATTTAAAAAATGACAAGTTCGCCGGGCGGTGGTGGTGCACGCCTTTAATCCCAGCACTCGGGAGGCAGAGGCAGGCGGATCTCTGTGAGTTCTAGGCTAGCCTGGTCTACAAGAGCTAGTTCCAGGACAGGAACCAAAAGCTATGGAGAAACCCTGTCTCGAAAAATCAAAAAGAAAAAAAAAAGTTCATCAAAAAACACAAAGGAGAGGGATGGAAAGATGGTTCAGCAGGAAAGAGCGCTGCTGTTCTGGAAGACTTGAGTTTGCTTCCTAGCGCCCACAGGGACCGCTCACAACCACCTGTAACTTCAGCTGTAGGGTATCTGACACTTTGATCAGACCTGCAAGGGCACCTGCATTCATGTGCACATAAACATAATAAAACTGATAAAATGAATCTTAAAACACAGGGTGTAAATAAAACTTGTGAAACAGTATCAGGTTAGACGCTATTTTCTCACTGCATGGGGCCCACGCCGACATCCTAGTATCCCACTGCTCTGGCAAACACCAGTCATTTATTCTGGGGATTGACTCAGGTCTCAGGCTTCTGCAGCAAGCACTTAGCGGCTGAGCTATCCCCTCAGCCTTCACCAAACCTTTTCGAGGGTGTAGGTCTTCAGCTGTTGTTTTTACTTCTGTTTCTCCATCTTTTATAGTGGTCCCACGGGATGAATCTGCTGACAAACGTGTTCAGAGTTACACAGGCATCGCGCATAAGAAACACAGAATCAGCCTGCTGCATCAAAGAGATGCACGCGTGTCATGTGGGTGAGGTGGAGCTCCTGGCTCCAACATTGCCAGGAAAGCTTCCGCACACAGCTGCAGGCACTTTCCAAGCCTAAAAGATGAGCTCACCTTGACGGGCTTTCCATCTGTTGTCTTTCCACTGAGAGGCATTTAACAAAACACACCGAAGCTTGTAGAACTTTGCGTTGTGTTGTGTTTATTCCACCTAAAACCTGAAGACCGCACCCCAAAGGAGCCTGCAGGCAGGGCGGGCACAGCCCCAGCCCCTGCTTGCTCTGTACATTCACAGTTCTGAGCGCGGACTGAGGTTGCTATCAAGAGTAATCAGGAGAATGAACTCCATCCCAGGTCTGCTCAGGATTCTCTCAATGTGCCCAGGGGCATTCCACAGGAATCCTTCACTTGCAGACGGAGGGGCAGAGCCCCAACCTCAGGACATCTTAGTTCATTAATCTCCTTCATTGGCCTTTTCGTGGCTTTTCTCTTCTGGAAATTTGTACTCTACAGTTATAAAAACCAACCCGTTGGCTACAAAGGCTGTGTTCACATTTCATTCATACCTAACAAGCTAAGAGCCCAGAATCCAAGCTCCCTGCCCATCCTGCGGCAGTGTGGCGCTGTGTGGCTGAGGTTGAGGGGCTCTGTTTACGTATTTCTCTTGGGGGAAGCACACACTAACACTCTCTCTGAGAAAGTTAGTAAACACCTGTTCCTGCACTTACTAACCTGGTGGTCATTTTTTATAGCAATGCCCCGGATGTAAAAATCTAATTTAGGAGTAAAAAACAAAGTTACAAAGCAACCATTGCTTACAAAACAAACTAAACCTACGGTCACTGTTGTGCTTTAAGGATGAGTTTGTCATATAAAAAGATGAAACCAGGTAATGCCAAAGGGGACAGCCTGGACCCTGTTCCTTCCTGACTTCAAGGGGTGGCCAAGCGCAGTAAACTGTGTGGTCTGTCCCCTGCAGCTGTCATCCCCACAGAAGGACACCTGTGCTCAGAGGGTGGCTGCTTTCCTTAGTCACCATGTTAGGAGAGGACCTCCTGGCTCATCTCAGTATGTCTGCTCCGAGGTCTAGAATGACATCATAATGACATCATCAAGACAAGGGGATGCCTTCCAGTTCTTTCCCACTGCCTGATTCTTTACTCACATTCAATGCTCTCAGTTACATGAAGTAGATTTTGTTATATTGAAACTGAAATACCGAATTGGCAATGTTTATATAAAAAAAAAAAAAGATGGGGATTCAGGAAGGCTTAAGGAAAGCAGAGGATGCTGGGGCCAGTCTTTGCAGCTAAGTGTCCCATGGACCTAAATGGGAGGAGGCAGAGAGACCCTTTAAACTGTGGCCACCGGAGACAGCCTCAGAAGCTATCAAAAACAAGCCTGGAAATAAATATCCATAAACTAACACAAAAAATGGAGTAGAAAACCAATTTTCTTTCTTTTTTAAAAAAATGTTGAATGTTTTCCAAAGTACCTAAGTGAGGTTTATAAAATAGTCACAGGCTCCTGCACAAACACAGAAACACTTATCGGGTGATGTCCCCTCACATGGTGAGCCAGAGATGGCAGAGGCACAGAAGCAGGACAAGGTGACTGTTCTAGGATAGGTGTGTGCAGCGTGTGTGTGCAGACCCCCACACTGTGCACACCATACAGACAACAAGGAGAAAGATTGACACACACTCAAGACCAGCGTATTCGAGGTGAGTCACACGGCCAGACCTGTGCCCACTCAGCCTGTGGAGTCCCGCTCCACAGGGAGGTCCCGAGCACCCACCCGCCTGCCTGCCTGCAATAGGCAGGTGGGATATACACACAGCTTCCCTGCAAATGCCCAGCTGGGCCCTGAGACAGAAAACAAATACATCAGAAGTCTTTTGGACCTCGGGTCTGCAGACAGAAAGAGATGGCGTGGGAAGACAGGGAGATGCAGATGGCACAGCACACACACAGGCTCTAGGCCACTGGAGTCGGGCGGTGATGCAGGAGGGGCCTCATCCCTCCAGAATCGCCCATTCTAGTCCACTTTCTTACAAGAATTCTTTCTCCCAAAGTCTGAGTTTTCAGGGCTGAAGTCAATGCAGAAGCCATTGGGAGTTGGTGCTGGGGGTGTCTGTGCACAGGTGTCAAAATGTGTCTGATCAGGGTACAAATAGTCCTCCGCGAAGTCGGGGTACATTTCTGCAAACTCGCGGAAGTCATCTGCAAAGACAAGGAAGTTGATTATTGGGACCGAGAGAGCCTCATCACCAGCCAATGGTCAGAGATTGCCCCAGAAAGGTCAACACCCGTGTGATGACCGGGAATTCCTCAGGTCAGGGACTAAGAGCAGGCTATGGCAGAGGGGCCTGAGACAAAGGCTGTGGGTGTTGGCATCCAGCTGAAGCTTCCTGGAGAGCACCTCCAATGCAGCTGGGGTGGGTGTTCCCCACAAGGGTACCCAGGTCAGAAGCCCCTGCAACTTTGCCTGGTTGTGGGCTCTAAACTTTAAGCTTGCTTCTAAATCACAGGGAGAAACTGGACCCATGATCATCGTATCTTTCTGGGTTTCAGAAAAACCTTCTTCAGGGGATCCATTACTATGTGGGGAGGGGGTAGCTTAGGGTATGGAGATGGGGAAGGGGTTCCATTCACATCCCCAGGCCTCCTGAGGCCATGCTCTCTTTTGCATACCTGGGCTGGAGTGTCCACAAAATCCTACCCCTGTTTGGGAACGACACTGTGTTGGGACCATTTGGAGTCCTGGCCTCCAGCTGCTCTTCTCTGCTAGAGATCTTTACTTTCCTTCTGATTTGAGTTACTGAAAGCTGTGTCAAAGTTGTTTACCAGCTCTGCTTCACGAGCGAGCACGTGTTGCCTTGGCCTTGAGGATCAGAGGATAAGGTTTTCACCTGCTGGCCCACCTGACTGGGGTGTATAAGCCTTCATGGTACTATTGAATAAGGGGCTTCTTACCAGTGACTAGAGGTCCATGTGTCTGTCTGTCTCTGTGTGTTTGTGTGTTTCAACCTCCAGCCCCTTGCCTGAAGCTCGGAAACTGTATGGTAGCGCATAGAGCGCAGACAGGCGTTGTGAGCTGCAACACTGTTCTGACTCCACTTACCAAATGTGATTCTTCCCTTCTCCTCTTGGTCAATAGCCTGGAACAAGTCAGTCACTGTTAGTTCTGATACACCCAGTGCGGTCTTGAGGATGCAGGACAGGTTGGCCTCATCTATGCTGCCATCCTCAGGTGATCCATACATCTGCAAGGGACAGCAAAGAGTTACCCTGGGGGGTCCTTGTTCTGGTGTTCATCAGGTCTGGTACATTTTCCCCAGTGGTCCTGTTCCCACCTTGTCAAAACAGCTGGCACCCTTGAGAGGGTGGTGCCTACAAGTACCAGGCAGAGGCATGCATGTCTGTCTCTACTGTCCTTTGCAGGTCCCTCATGGACATGCAACATGTCTTGGGTGAGACATGGATGCTGCCATAACTGTGGGAGCAGAGAAACAAGTAGAGAGAGATGAAGTGAAGACTCAGCTCTAGCAGGGAGCAGCAGAAGGACTCAGTGTGCCAGGGCAAAGCTAGGGCCAAACTGGGGCTGCAGGGCTCTTGTAGCAAGACCCAGGCAAGCAGAACAGTGTGCCTTCCCTGCCACCTAGTGGCCAAAGGATAAACTGCAGCATCTTTCGGTTGGGAGGCCGTGGTTTTGATGAAGGCAAGGACTAAAAGTCTACATACATGTCTAACCAGAAAACTACACTCTATGGGAAAATGGACAAGGGGTCTCCAAAGCCCCTACGTGAAAGTTTTTCTACAGGAGTGGCACAAACATGGAAAACAAGAAGGGACCCCCAAGGAGGGTGAGAATGTAGGAGGGTAAACGTCTCTTGGGTCTTCTCACGGTCACAAAGCTGTTTTACACCTTGATATTTGGCCCTAACTGTGGTGTGAGGAAGGCATCGAAATCCTTACACCAGATCCCAGGGTGCTGCAGTGCTGTACAAGGAACCTAATGAACTCATTTGCTTTGCAAAGCTGAACTTGGTGGAATCATTCACTGGTCTGCCTAGGGTTTTAGTTAGACCGAGTGAAAAGATGACTCTGTCTTTCCAGAAAGTCATGGGACACTGAGTTTTGTTACAGGACACCCCACTGACACCTTGTCCCTGCCAATACTGTCTAACGTTCCCAGGGCTACAGGACAAGGATGGGTGCAGGTGGGGAGCCTGGGGAAGCCTGAGAAGTAGCAGCTGGCCCAAGGAGTAGGTGCAACGGGGCAAAGCTATCTATGGCAACAAGGAGCAGGTGCCTGCTATCCTACCACAGTGGGGATGTGGACATTTGGTTTCCTGCCACACTTGCTCTCAGGCGGCTGTGAGAGGCTTGGACCAAGAGCCGCTCGTCAACCAGGCCCTTCACAGCCCAGCCTCCATGGCTTCTCCACTATGACTGTATCTCCTCAAACCACAGCCCTAGATGAACTTTTCCTCTTACAACATGCTTCTTGCCAAGAATTTGTCCCAGTAATAAAAAGAATAACTAACACACACACACACATCCCACTCGGAATCTACTTGCCTTGAATGCCAGCTGGATGGTGGCCAGGGTCTGGGATGGCCTGCACACCACGGACAAGGCGACCACATATTCACGGAGGTCTATCTCACCGCCACCGCTCTGCAAAAGAAAAGCACATTCGGTGATGGCTCGGTTGCCAGCATGTCACAAGGGACCTTCTGGCTAACTGCTTCATCCCAGACTGATGTGGCAACTTCTACATGTGTGAAAAGCATGCTTTGGAAGATGAATCCCGGGCATGCTTGCTAAAACCCCAGTCGGTTCTCAAACGTGAAGCTTCGCCAGAAAGCAAGCCAAGGCCTGCCTGTACTTACAGAACAGGCTAGCCAGCATCTTTGCTGGACTTACTCCACTGAGGACCACTTACACGCGGACAAGCCAGAGGTTTTGCCCCAAGCTCCCCAGTGGACCCACCTCATCAAACAGTGAGAACATGTCCTCCAATGCATCTGAGACAGGAACCTCCAAGTAGGCTGCAAACTCTGGAAGCCCAATTTTCTCTCCTCTCTTCATTCTTGCACTCTCTGAATATTTGTCTAGCTCTTTCTCAAGATTTTCTGGTTTCAATCTAAATAAAAACATGGGAAAGATTCATTGATAAAACCATAGCACAGAAACGAAAACAGGAGACTTACTACGAAGCTTGGAGACTCATCAAAATAGTTTTAAAATTTCTTAACAAGCAGCAAGTTAGTTTCTGAGCCTGGCGTGTCCTCACAGTTTACAAGATGCCAGGTTTTGTCTCTGCATCTAACTGTCTGCTCCTTGGGTGTGTTCCCATATAGTGTACAGGGGTAGCACCCATACACCCGGCTGGTATCCAGAAAGATTCTTTTTTTTTTTTTTTTTTGGTTTTTCGAGACAGGGTTTCTCTGTGGTTTTGGAGCCTGTCCTGGAACTAGCTCTTGTAGACCAGGCTGGTCTCGAACTCACAGAGATCCGCCTACCTCTGCCTCCCAAGTGCTGGGATTAAAGGCGTGCGCCACCACCGCCCGGCCAGAAAGATTCTTAAAGCTCTTCTATGTGGCCTGCTGATGACATCTGAAACCCAACAGGTCCCTTGCAACCTCAGCAACACTTGGTTCTCACGAAGGCTTGAGAACTACAGGCCACTCACCCGAGGCCCCTCACGAGCCTGGCGAACTCTAGTAGGCAGGTGTCAGCGGGCAAGCGGAGCTGTCCTTCTGCCAAAGCCAGCTGGCAATCCTCAAAGGTGTAGTCGGTTACCGAGACTCCCAGAGCCCTACAAGAGAGGATCCTGCCATCAGGCTCCATGCCACTGGCCCTCACCCACCAGTAGGAGGAACCACAGCAGCTGCAAGGGAAGAAGGTCCGAGGGCAGCCGGGGTGGATAGCTCCTGAGGGCCTTCAGGGGAGCACTGCTCTAACAGACTGGCCCAGGCCAAGAAGAAAGCCTAGAGGTCACGGAGGCACAAAGTTATAGGACACCCAGTTCTCAGATGCCAGGCTAACATGGACCTCCCCTCGGGGGAAGCTGCTGAGCCTCATCACACACCCCTGCCTGCCAGAGACCATGATGGGTGCGTCCTCCCTCCTGGGAGTATAATAGGAGCTCTAGACCAGGCCTTTGCTGATGTCTTGGTGTGCTATTTTAGCCACAGAAAACATTATTTTAACTTATATATCAAGAAAGGAAATGCCTATGAACACAGAGAGAAGCCAAAACAAGAGTGACTATCACTGCCTATGAACACAGAAGTCAAAACAAGAGTGACTATCACTTCCCAAGAATATACCCTGCCCAGGACACCTGAAAACAATGAGTTCTGCTGCATGGCACATGCTGTGAGCACACTGGCTGGCAGTGCTCAGGCACCAACGGGATTCCTGCAAAGTCACTGCAGAGGCACACACACCAAGCACTCAGGTTAGCAGGGAAACCTCTCAACTCTTGTCCCCAGATGCATCAGTGCTCATCAGACCCTGCTCTGGGTGCACACAGCTGACGAGGTCTGGCATCCAGCAGCAGCTTGGGATTGTGGTGACATGGCATGTTCCCAGTGGAGTCTCAGGAACGTGGGGCGAGCTGGAAGGGAGGGGCCTCGATCCCAGGCTTACTCTTCTGGGTCTAAGGGTGTGGACAGCTCTGCCACCATGTTACTGAGCTGGATACAGGCAAGCAAGAAAAGCCACTGTTCTCTCCAGGAAGGAGGTCCCTCCCATGGTCTGTCAACGGGAACATGGAGAGAATGGGTGAGGGAACCACAAGAAAGTCCCAAACAGGAACCGACACCCTGCAGCTGGAATGCTCCCCAGAGCCAGCCAGGATGGGACTTTTACAAGAGAGTCCTAGGAAAGAGGAAACCGTCTGTGGCCAGCAAAAGCCTTGACGGAAGGCGTAGGTGAGAGTGCTGAGTGCCCAGGAGTGGCGATGCAGAATGCCCAGCCCCACAGGAGCCCTGTAGGTACATCCACAATCTGCATTGAACATGTATGTTTGATGGCTACCTCAAACCTCCCTTTCTTGGCACACAAGCTGTCCAGATCTGCAGCTGCTTGTTTCTGCTACCATCCCACTGATACCATGCATGACTGTGGTCTGTACAACTGTAATGTGTGTACACCCTACACGCAATCAGTGTAGCATAGCCCCTCAGCTCTACTGGGTTCAGAGGAGCCATACAGAATCACCCCACAGGGTCGCTGCAAGAGGTCCAGGTCCTGTCCTAAGAACTGAATTGTCTATAAAGGCTATGTCAGATTTCACGAAAAACAAAACAAAGCAAAAAAAAAAATTTCCCCCCCCTGTATTAAACACATTTATGGAAGAAAACTCATTAAAACTTCCTTGAGAATCTTTTTTAGGAAAATGGGCTTTCCACTCTGGGCTATTGGTCAGGGTTGTCCAAGAGACTTCCAAAACACCACAGGCTACTGTTATTGCCTTTGGTTGTTCCCAAAGGTAGCGAGTAAGTCCCCATTGCTGAAGATAGCAGGAACTTTGCATACAGGGCCCAGACGCCCAGGTGTTGGATCTGACCTTAAAGTCTCCTTCCTGAACACTAGTTTCCTTGGAGAGCTGGACCCATCAGTCCTACTCAGCCATGAGGCCTAGGAACCACAACGCTGACTAGCATGGCACTGGATTGGTGCATCTAACGGTGCAGTAGCGGCACACATACCTTGGTGGCAACCAGACCTGCTCAACAAGAGGAAAACCATGCTTGGTGCTGGAAACTTAGCCAACTGCCTAGGGCTACTGCAGCCATGAATCTCGGAGGAGAACTTAGAATGGCTACTTTATTAAACCGACATAATCCCTAACTATATTCTAGATATATGTTCGTATACCCACAGATAAGTAAGTGCAGTCCTCACCCCTCATCAAAGAAACTTTTCTTTGCAATTCAGACTACTATAGAAAACCACAATCAGTCATAATACAGAATTGTGGAGCCCAGTGCCAACTGATACAGCTACAACCAACTCCTGCACTTAAGGCTCGGGAATCATTGTGGAAGAGGAGGCGGAAAGATTGTAAAAGTCAAAGGAGTAGGGAGTTTGCTGTAAGATTGTGTCTCTTAGAACTATTAGAGAAGCTACACCCATGACATCTCATCAACGCAAGGATGACATTAACAGACATGTCAACATGGATGGGGGAAACTCAGGAGGCGTCGGCCTCCTCAAAATGATTATTTTATCGAAGACTGGAATGCAGGGATCTTGGCCTGGCTTGAGCATTCCCTTAGTTAGCACGTGCTCAGAGTTGTCTGTGGTCAACTGCAGGTCAGCAACCCAGCTCTAGCCTGGGCGCATGCCCGTCAAGAGACATGAGGGGGAAGTAGGCAGGAAACACTGGAGGCTCATTAGAGGTGCTCCCAGAACACTTTTTCCAGGTCTGTGTCAAGAACTAGGGGTAGGATTGTCCCCCACTCCCAGGCGGAGGAGCCTCAAAGGTTCCTGGAGCTGCCATTGGCAGAGGCTAGAGTTCAGCTCCATGTTCACGGTCCCTTGGGGGGAGCAACAAGGCTGTCCACTTGAGGCTGCAGTGGCAGTGGGGTAATCACTGTCTGGTGTGTATAAGTAGTACGGGAGCCTAGTTTTAAATACATGTATGGGAAACGAGGCTCAGAAGGTGGGAGAATCTCGGGTAACACGATTGTTGTCCAGACTAGCGGGAACCAGAAAGCAAAAACAATGCTTAAGTTCTCTACTGTGCCCAAGAGTCAGGTGGCTGCCCAGGTCACCCTAGAAGATTAAACACACGGACAGTACGATTCCTCCAGCAGGGGGAGCGAGAGTGTCAGCAGATTGTTCACTGTCTTAGGTGGCTGTGACCTGAGGCTGACACCTGCCCAGGCCAGTGCATGCCCCAGAAAACACAGCAGCCTCACTGATGACTACGGCATGTTTGAAACTTGCGAAATGAAGCACAGATTAACCATCTTTTAAATGTTAAACAAGTCAAAACACCATCAGATAAAAGTAGGAGACACAAACCCAAGGCGGAGCGCACTCCACTGCTAGCATACGCAGGACCTGCTTGTTCACTCTTGCACAAACCCATTTCCCCAGCACCACCGGCGGCTGCTCACTCACTTGGCCATGACGCGCCGCACATTGCTGGCATATAGGGCAGGATTTCTCTTCTCCTCCTCAGAAGGGCAATACACGGGCAGGAACTAAGGACAGAAAAACTGTGTTATCTCTGTTAGTACAAGACACTGATTCCATGGGTCATCATAAATGGTAACTGTGACAATTTTAAGACGGGAAGAGCCCGGCCATACATGCTTGCACACTCACAATGTACACACTGCACACACATGTATCTAGACCCACATGTATGTATGCACATCATTGTGCACACACATACACATCTACCTGTAAATTTTACAGCCCAGCACTGCTAAGCTGGAGAACCCACTGTCCCAGGCCACAATGTCCAGTTCCTAATCACAAGCATATCTCCATCCCTCAGTGACAGTTTTGTGTTGAGTATTACACAAGACAGTACTTCTGCAGTTTCTACACCTGAAGCCCTCCTGGCAGCTAGCATCTACTACATCTCTGTGATAAATCAGCCTAAAAACGTAGCATTTTAAATGACTTAGTGGCCCATGCAGATGCCAACTTTACCAGCATGAAAGAGCAAAAGACCATCCCAGATTCCTATTCTTAAAATAGAAGGTATTTAGGAATATAGAAGCATCCCAAAAGCCTGTCAATTCCAACTATGTGCATGTAAGATTTCACATTTCAGAAATTCCTAAAAATTACAGTGGTCCTCACATTAACACTGGCACCACATACCAACAATGCAAAGAAGAGCATGTAAAACATATTGCAGGACTTTTCTCAGTCTTTTATCTGAAAAGGAGAGACCATGTCTAAAATAGGCCTGCCCACAAAACAGGGGTCCCAGCCATGACAAGATCATGTTCCTTTTCAGGCCTGGTCTTGCTTTCTCCTGGTAGCTGACAGAAGAGCCTACCAAAATATCCAGAGCAGCAGAACACACTCTCTGGGCTAGGCTCTTTGGAGAAGTAGCTCACCTGTCCATTTTGTATGCCTCTGCAGTACTTACGGCAAGTGAGCAGGCTGTTTCACCAAATACAAAGGTGTGTATGACTCATTTCTGATTTCAGATGCAGGCCCATCAGAATTTTTTTTTTGAGAAAAAGAAAGAAACAAACAAACCCCAAAACCGAATATATAAACAACCCCCCCCCCATAAAATCACCACTCCCTTCACTCAGAGAAAGTTCTACAGACTATACATATATGACTGTGTTTGTTGAATTTAGCCAAGAGTGTGGGTTAGGACTTAGGAACTTGCCAGCAGCTCAGAGCTGTGTAGGTTATATTCCATGACCAATGCTAAACAGGATGATGACAGAATGAAATTTAGCCATTCAAATCTAGCTGTATCGGTATCAGGCAGTAGCGAAGATAAAAAGAAAATATTGGTCTGTCCCGGTCTCTCTCTCTCTCTTCCCTTTTTGTTGGTTTTTCGAGACAGGGTTTCTCTGTGTAGACCTGGCTATCCTAGAACTCAGTCTGTAGATCACGTAGGCCTAAATTCAAGAGGTCCACCTGCTTCTGCCTCCTGAATGCTGGGATTAAAGGTGTATACCACTACTGGTGGCCAGCAAAAAAAAAAAAAATGTATATGTATCAATTTTATAAACTCTAGGTAACAATCACCTAAATAACGAATGGCAGATTTAGTTTCCTTTTAATTTTTAAAAACCTTGCCCAAGTGCTAACGAGATGATTCAGCAGTTAAGAGCACGTGTTGCTCTTTCAGAGGATCTGGGGGTCTGTTTCTAACGTCCATATGGCAGCTAACAACCTCCTGTAACTCCAGTTCTAGAGGACATGACAACCTCTATGGTCTCTGTAGGCAATACATACACTTGGTGCACAGATACACATGCAGGAAAACACTCATACACACAAAATAAAAATGAACAAATCTTTAAAAAAAATCCTATGCAAATGTATTTAAATGACACAGAGCACATAAAGCCACAGAGAGGAAGTGACCAGAAAGTTCCTCTTGGACCCAGACAAATGAAAAGATACTCAAGGACTGATATGTAACATTATCTGTGTAAGTTAGATACTATGTAACTATCTACACAGCTCTTGGTCTAACAGTTTTTTTAACAATGTATCAAACTTATTCCAGTGTAACATTGTATGATATACAACCAAAAAGACACCCTGTGCAACATTATATGACATTGTATCCTCTGGGTTAACACTGTAACACTATATTTCTAGAGACACCAATGTAACACTGTGTGACACTGTATCCACACAACTGAGTTTAATACTTTGTAATACAGACCCCAGTGTAGCACACTGTATCCATACAGACCCTTATGTAATATTGTGACAACGTATCACACAGCCCCAAGTCTAATACTATTCAAACACCGCATCAGTTTAAACCCTAATGGATCCCTGTATCTCACAAAGCTTAGCAGAACTGACTCTGGGCCATATGCCACTCCCACCACACCCATACTGCATTCTGCCCACACTACATAACACTATGTCCACTCACCTCAATTTCCACCTGGTTTTGAAACTGGCACAGAGTGAGCCACAGGATTTTCAACCTTAAAAACAGCATTGAATAATTTTACAACATGTTTACAAAGTTAGGCTCCTAATTCTTATAGCTGAATAACTCCAAATTCTGACCAAAGCCTCTAGGAGGTGCTGCTGGGTAGTGAACCTGGAAGAAAGGGGAACCTTCCAAAGTTGAAAGGTCAAGGAAAAAAAAGAATGTAGTAAGATGATTTTATTAAATAATCACTTTTCTGGTTAGATATTTGCTTTGGTCTTTGGTTATTTTAGAAGGCCATAATGCTTCCTTTGCCCTCCTGCTTTGACAGCCTTGTCTCCAGGATGCCCATCTCCCTATGTATGCAGGGTAGACTTTCAGCTTTAAGTCATGCTATGACTGGTTTGCCTGATTTCCAGGATCCTGGATCTTCAGTAGTATTGCTGGTACTTGTTGTACTGCATGGAATTACAGAGTTTCCTGGAGTCCCCATCCCTGAGGTCACATTCCCTTCTCTCTTCCTGGCAGTCAGTCACCCCCTAATTCTGAGCCAATCTTTTTCTGCCCTAACATGCCAGTCTGCGCACAGGACAAGACACTGGAGCCCAGTTCCAAGTAATCCTTCCAGTCTACCCCCCCACCCCACCCAACCTCAGAAGTGGTGGTCTGAAGTCACTGCAGGGGCACTTCCCCAGCCAGTGATACAAATACCTTGAAAGGCTAGGGAGGGGCTGGTACCTGATTTCACTTCCTCCCTGAAGCCCTTGAGCCAGTTTTATCCCTAGCTGGCTCCTCCTCCCTGCACACAAATGGCAGCTCCAGTATTGTGGGTTGCCTTGCAGCCTGGTGTCCCAAGTTCAGCTGCTGTAGTTTTTGTTTCTCTAATTCCATGGGGTTGATAATCACAGGACAACTGATTCCTTGTGTCTGTTCCGGGAGGATAGGATACCAACTCTAGAAGGCCTCCCTCACCTAGCACCCCCTGAATCCTACTGCCTATACAAAAGTCCCCATCCCCAAACACCAAGTGCTGCCAGATTGATAGTACTAGGTGTATTAGATAGGTAAGGGAAGGGCTCAGCTACCTTCCCATGGGTGCTGGCGCCAAGGAACTTACGTCCCCAAAATCCAGGAGTTAATTACACAGCCACACGGAACACTTAGTTTTTTTTCACAATGGGCCAACCCTAATTGCTGTCAAGAGTAATTTTCACATTTGCAAAAGCAATGAGAGCACAGGGAGTCACTAGAGGTCTGTGCAGCCATAGAATGAGAGGACAGACAGGATGACACGGGGCCCAACTTACGCTCCGGGTCCTTGCCACGTCCATGTGATGGTGTCCTGGGAGTGAGAAAGCAGATGAATCAAAAACAGAGCCAGATCATGAGGGCCATCTTTATCCAGCCCAGGGATGCAGAACTGTTTTCCTCCCACACTAATATAACCAGAGTAAAAACAGCTGGTGCCCTGGTTTCCAGGGCCCTCAATAACCCAATCTCTCAAATGGCCATCTTTTTTTGTAGCACCTCTGAGGGTGCCAATTCTAACAGTGGCCTAAGTAGGGCTGGTACCCATTACCCCTCTCTCCAGTGTTCTAGTCTGTACTTCCCAACCCTTCAGTATCCCCTGCCCACTCTAAGATGCTTCCTCAGGCAAAGTCTGCCTGGACCTGAGCACATGATCTCACTGTAGCTTCATTCCAAGGCTGAACCTGCACCCAAATGTCCAACCATGACTACTACATACATGCTCCTCCCAGGTCAACCCTGGGCTTTAAGGGGGGCCCTGCCACCAGGGAACTTAGGTATCTCACTGTATGTGTGCCCAGAAGGACTTCAGAAACTACCTTAGAAGTTACACCAAACATTTTCACAGGAGCTAGGCAAGCACCTCACACGGTTTCTTTCCTTTGCCATCTTCAACCTCTTACTACCCTGGTTTGGCTCCCTGGGGCAGACTCTGTGCTCAGAACTCTGGCAGCGGGGGTACATCCTGCAGCTACAGAGCTGAGGAAGCTCACATGAACACAGGCAAACGTCCTGCTTCTCTGGATAACCAAACTTCCAAGGTTCTGGGGGGACCAGTGAGGACTATGGCCTGACCAGGCCAACGAATCAACTCAGAATGGAAACCTCACTCCCACAAACAGGCTGGCAGGCCGCTCTATTCCTGGGTGTGCTGACGTCCAGCAGAGGGCAGGGCCTTCCTCAGGAAACTGACAGGAAATGGACTCTTCCGTGGTTCAGCAGTACGTGACAGAGTCATGTTAGTATTAGTAACTGATGGTCCAGACGGCTTCCACTGCCTATCCATCTGCCCCAGGTGACCTCACGCTCAGGCAGGCAGGCCTGGTTCCCACACGGGCAGGAAGGAGACTGTGTCCGTGAGCTGCCTACATTGCTGCCACTAGGTTGTGAGCTGAGAGGTTTCCTTCCATACTGTCCTCGGCTGTCACAGTAATCAACTGTTGGGGACAGGGAGAGCCCACTGTGGTAAGCACCACCTTACTGTTTCCACCAAGAAATGCCAACTCAGGGCCCTGGGGCTCACATTCATAGACTGGCCATTTCTTTTTTTTTTTTAAATAGCTTTTTAATCTTTTTAATATTTATTCATTTATTATGTATACAATATTCTGTCTCTGTGTATGCCTGCAGGCCAGAAGAGGGCACCAGACCTTATTACAGATGGTTGTGAGCCACCATGTGGTTGCTGGGCATTGAACTCAGGACCTTTGGAAGAGCAGGCAATGCTCTTAACCTCTGAGCCATCTCTCCAGCCCCTAGACTGGCCATTTCTAACTGCAGATGCCATCAAGACAGAGAACACCTGCTCCAAAAGTCATAACAGAAGGGAGAGACTGTGGCTGGCATCTGTGAAACAGGTGGGACCTCATGCCTCTCTCCAGGGACTGGGAGAGTGTTAAAGACACTTGGGAGAAAGGCCCAATGGCAAAACTAGCTCCCTCATCTGGCTCTTCCCTCCTCTGAGCTGGGGTCCTTCCAGGTTACCCAGGAGTTCTGGAACCAACTGTCCTGCCTTATCTTGTTTCTTTAAAACAAGTCAACGAGACTTCCAACTAGAGCAGAGGGAGCATAACCAAGTTACCAGATCTCTTACCTACTGCTCAGTCTTCTAGAATGTAAGCAGCCCTGGATTTTAAAACAGCCCAGAGGGAGCCAGGCTTTGGAGCTTCTGAGTGCTGTCTGTGTGGGGTCTCACTAAAAGCTGGGATGGGTCATGGAGCAGGGCACTGCTTCAGGGCCTGTGAAAGGTGCAACTCTGTGTGCCATTGCTGAGACTATTCCAGAACTGTCACGAATACACCATGGAGCTGGATAACACTTGGGATTCTACCTGCTGGGCCAGCCCCTCCCTCTCTGGGCTGAGGCCATGTGATGATACCAACTGTTCTCTTAACTACTGTGCACGGACAAAGGACGTAGAGACAAGGCAATCCAGATACAACCAAAACACCTAACCAGCTCTAACTCCTCCTGAACGCCTCCCCTCCCCGCCACAACACATGTCCTAGAACATGACTCACCAGCTTGTTTGGGTAGCGTAGCACCACAGGCTGGACAGGAACTCCAGGAATGAACGCACCTGCCAAGGAAAATACAGGGTCTCATTGCTGGCAGCAGGAAGCATGAGAAGGTGGGACCTAGCTGTGGTACTTTTGCTGGCCTTGGTAAAAACAGCTTTTCTGTGCCAGCCTTCCAGGTCAGTGAAGACATTCTTTGGGTTCCTGGATTATTTCCTACGCCCCTGCACTGCCCATGAAGAGAGGAGCTGCTGTGCAGCGTGACAGCATTAAATAAACAGACCCAGACAAAAGGTGAGGGTCTCCAGTGTGTCTATACCTCAGAACCCTTCTCCATGGGTCTGCTCTGTTGACCTTGGTTTCTACACACTGCTCGTTACCTGCATCTAGGGTAGGGCACTAAGCAGAATGAGGCAGACCTGGTCTCATCTGGGGTAAGACGTTCTAGTCAAGCCCTGTCCCCAAGTGTGACTCTGAGCATTGGAGAAATATCACCTGAGAGGCCCCAGCATCACCCCGCCAGGCTCCTATCCTATCTATATCCTGGCTATGCATTCCCTGATAAGTTGACAAGACTGGGTTATGAAGTTCTATTCTATTTTAATAATGGCTGATTGAAGGCCCACACCTCTGAAAACCAAGGTGTCAGAAGCACCCAGACATGCAGGATGGACCTAGCCAAGGGGCCCTGTGCTGCTCTTCTGGACCAGTGCAGAGTCTCATGGAAATCATTGTTCATCAGGGTGTGTGCCCATTCTGGGAGGAGAACGTCCTAGAGGAATGTTCTCTGATTGTTCCGGACACCCCTTTGTTCCTTAATTCAGGGCCGTGGTGATGGTGCTGGTTTAGGATTTCTGTAGCCCTAGAAAATTTTCTGCATGTTTATTCCAGTCTTGGAACCTGGGTGAATGTGTGCGTCTGAACACGCATAGCCATGAAGGCAAGTATAAGGAGGGAGAAACAGGAGCTGGGATGGTGTCATGTGCCTAAACAGCAACTAGCAGCAGGGATACCCACAGGAGGTGATGGCTCTTCCCAGACTCCAAAGCACAAAAGTTGAGGCCACATGGAGGCTTCATGTGTGTCATGGAGTACAGCAGTTGGTTGGATGCAGGTATCTGGGGAGTAAACCATATCTGGACACCACTGGTTGGTAACTGTGGCATACAACATACAACCTCCCCCTCCCCCGTGACATGTATTACCCTTGGGGAGGCTCTTATATATTCTCTGCCCATGGCTTTGGGGACATGGCCTGGTGGGGGCCTTTATGGGCCAAACCCAGGGCGAGGAGCCCAATTGAGGTGGGTTATGGACTTTCTCCTGCAGGTAGGCTTGTCTTGGCCACACACGCTCCCTTAGCTCCTACGTGTATTTTAGAAAGAGCAACCCAGGGCACACTGAGTGAAAGATTTCACTTTCTTGTACTATATCTCTGCCCATCAAAGTTGCTACCACTATCTATGTCAAGAAAGGGAGGGCTCGGTCGTGTGCACAGGAGCAGAACAAATGGGTGGCCTGGAAAGGTGGAAGACTCCATTCAGCACTAAAAAGAAAGGAAAGACCATGAAGCTGGACAACCTCGAAGACGGCAGTCTGATGTGGCCTAGAGCAGAATACTAGCAGCTGTACCCAGGGTGACCTAGTCTGTGGGAGATGGTGTGCATACCTCATGCAAAGAGTTGATGAGTCCACCTCTTAACAGTACTAAGAGCTACGGCAGGATCAAGGGGTGAACCTTTTACACCTCCCAGGTATACAGAACTTTAACTAGGTAGAGTCAGGAGTGGACTTTGTACCCCATCGTAACAACTGTGCTACTAAAGCCAGGAGCTCAATCCCAATGCGGGGCTTGGGGAGTGCCATGAGGGGGTGTCCCAGCTGATGGGTCACTGCTCATGTCCCTGGAGAAAGAGTACTGTTCTCTTGTGGCGCTGGAACCAGCTTTCAAGGCCTTACAACCTAAGAGCAAGCTACAGGCTGGAAGACCTCGCCTGTTTAATAGGAGCTGCCAGGGCCCAGGGCAGCTTGTAGGCCAGAGGGCAGAGATCTCAGCACATGAGGGTCTCACTGGTCAGGAACTCAGAGCTCAGGCAAACATTATCACCTCACGATAGTCATAACCTCTTCATCCTCCTGCAAACACTCCAGCTCTTGGCTCAGACACCAAGACTTTCCTGTGACTTCTGGAAATGCCGCTAAGAACTTGTCATAAAAGACAACAAAGATTTCCATCACCACAGATGCCATTACTTTAAAAGTCATGGCTGGTTTCCTCTTTCTGACAAAGATAAAAAACAAAACAGAACAAACAAAAACCTACATACCAGGTTTGAAGGTAATGAGGCAGGTCCGATTTGTACATGTTCCTTCTGGAAAAATCATTATCTTAAAATAGGAAAAAGATAGCATTAAATCAGAGGACTTAATTAAATCCAGAGTCCACAGAAGCCCACCTACCAACGTGGTTTTTTCTACTACTAACGTAATTTTAGACTATGGCTCCTGGGAAGGGGAGGGTCTTCCTCCAAAGCCCCCCTCAGGGTTGGGAACACGAAACACGCTATAAACACAAAGTAAGGAGCAGTGAAGGACACCGTGGTTCTTAGTCACATGTACATCACAGGAGAGAACGGAAGCCAAAAGTGGAGGCACTGATGAGGAACCACATCATGAGGAAAGGGGACACTGGGAACAAGCAGAAAACTGTGCAGCCACTGGCCACAACTATAGCGTGAAGAAACTCCCGTCCTTGTGGACATGTCAATGGCTGACTCACTGCTCAAGGCAGGATATACAAACTAAAACTCCCCATGATAGAAAAGAAAGCATAGCTCATATAGCGTTCAGATCTGAGCCCCGATGAGAAGGTAATCCATTGGGAAGGCTGGATGGACTCAGTGGCCATGCCTAAAGAACACAGGTAAGTTCCTTGGAGAAGAGGGAACAACTCCTGTGTATAGGGGGAGGTGGGGGCATTGGCCACATTTTACAAGTCAGAAGCCTCCCTAGAGGCTGCCTGTGGGCACAGGTCCTAAGCGCCAGATCTGCCGAGTTTTTGAGGGCATCCTCAAAACTGCTAGCCTCTACCAGTTGGCTCATGTAGCAAGAAAAAACTGAACATGAGTAACATTAAGGCATCTCAGGCTTACGGGGGCCATGGGCAAAGGCAAACCTTATGGATGCAGACATAGGAGACAGACAACAGGACAAGAGGCTCGGTCAGGATCTGGAAGTGCTGAATTCCTCAGGCTCACAGTTAATTCAATCAGCAATCAGCAAGGCACCACCCCACACAATGAAACAAGTGGGTACTTGAGGGAATCTATTTTCATTTAAGCCCAGACACTGAAACCCAAAGTGCCCAACATCAAGTATAGTTTCAGATGCACACACTCCCCAAACACAAACAGAACAATGTCAACTTCAGCACCAGAAAGGGACATGGCAGACTTTGTGGTTTCCTCTTCCTCCCATTCTCAAATTACACATCTTTTGGGAGAGCCCATAAAAGCAAGCAGGACAGTTCTACCTGAGGCCACTTTCCATCCGACTGTGCCCGTCTCTTGATCTCCTCCACTGTTTTCCTGCGAGAGTCCTGGTCAGACCGGGACACAAACACTGGCCGAATGTACCTTATCAGAGCTGTAGGAGGTAAGACAGGTTATCAGCACCCATAGCTTCCAACCACAGGGTTAGAACAAAGACCTCTCAGGGGCCACAGTGAGCTGCAAACCCCAAAGACACCTACCTCCCTAGGCCATGTTGATGCCTGGAGGGTGAGCGACCTTTCAGTGAACTCCCAGAACCTAAGTACCCTGGAGGAGCAATACAGTCCACGAGACCATCAGCCAGGACACACAGGACATACTGGAAACCTAACACTACCAAAACACAGACGATCTGTCTGTCACTCTATGAGCAGAACAAGGAGATTCAAGTGCTCCTGGACCCCACTGTTGACTGAATTTGCATTCCTGAAAGTCAAGAATGAAGCCCTAACTCCTGGCACCTGGGAATGTGACCCTGACTGGGGATGTTTGCAGATAATCAAGTTCAGATGGTATCACCCTAACTAGGGTGGTCCTAATGAACAACTGACATCCTTGTAAGAGAACACGGGGGGGGGGGGGGGGGAGAGAAGGTTGCATGCATGACAAGGATGCTATATGCCTGCAAGCCCGAGAGTGCCAAGGAATGCCAGCTGCCACCATGTGCTCGGCTGCCAATGCCCTTCTCTTGGACTTCCAGAGTGGCGAGAACAGGCTCTTGTTGCTTCTTTGCTGCAAGAACCCTAGAGATCCCACACAGTCATGGAGTAATCGCGACATCACAGGGTCTCTACATTTGGTCTAGGTTCTATGGCCATGACTTGCAGGGCTCAACTGACCAAAATGTTGGGGACCACCAAAGTAAGAGCATGTAAAAATAGGACAGTGCTCAAAAAAAAAAAAAAGAAAAAAAACAAAAAAAAAAAAAACAAAACTATGAAGAGGTTTTAAGATGAACTGCCCTCAGGTAAGTCCATGTTCTGAGGAAAAATGGAGCAGGGAACAGGCAGCTACAGCTGATCTCCCAGGACTATGTTAGCTGGAGGTTCTTTTTAAATCATTTTGAGACTTGAAAAGATTACTCTGTGATTCTTTCTAGGTGGTTTTCAAAAAAGCAAAGAAAACAATTTAAAAAAAAAAGGAAGAAAAAAAAAAGAGAAAAATCCCTTCAATCTTGTAATAACCCACTGTGTCTTTATAACTCTTCCGAAGAGCCAAACACACAGGGGCAGTGACATGTCTTTATAGGTCTTGAATCATTTTGCTGTTTTTGTCATTCTAGCAATTGTTTCATCCTTTTCTGTCAACTTCATGACGGTGCTAAAATGACTTCGAGAGTCAAAGGGAAGAGGAATGACAGAACCTGCCCAGAAGGCTGTGAGGGTGACATCACAATCCCAACTTCATCTGCCTTTCTGTAAAACGCCATCATCTCCTAGAGGTGCTGAGGCTCACCTGGTCTTGCTGTCTAGTATGTTTCATGGGGCTGAGTACAGAAACTTTCTGTGTCTATGACATCAAGGATAAGAAAACTGTCTCGGATAGTGGAAGATGTTGGGGGATATCATTTTAAGTGTGTTGCTTTTGTTTATGTTGCATTTGTTTAACTCTGCGAAGCTGTGATTCTTTGCCTGTCTAAAACACCTGATGGTCCTAATAAAGAGCTGAACGGCCGATACCAAGGCAGGAGCAAGGATAGGCGGGGCTGGCAGGCAGAAGAGAGGATAAACAGAAGGAGGAATGAGAAAGAAGAGGAACAAGAGAAGGAGAGGAGGATGCTAGAAGCCAGCCACCCAGCTACACAGCAAGTCATGGAGAAAGAAGTAAAGAAAGGTATAAAGAAATAAAGAAAGATAAAAGCCCAGAGGTAAAAGACAGTTGGGATAATTTTTTAAAAAGCTGGCAAGAAACAAGCCAAGATAAGGCCAGACATTCATAACTAAGAATAAGCCTCCATGTGTGATTTATTTGTGAGTTGGGTGGTGGGCCCCTCAAAAGAGTAAAACATCACACAACAGGAAGATGCCTTCCGGTCCTTTGGTGAATCTGAGGATGGACACAGGGAGGCAAGAAGCATTCCAAGGATGGGACAAGGTAACAGTGATCATCTGGGCACCAGGAGGTTATCTTTGAGGGTTCCTAGATACACCTCATTCCATCAGACAAAATGATTCTGGGCCTTGATGGACAAGTTAGCCCACAGCTCCCTGGCAGTAGGCCATGCTATGCAAATGGCCAACACAACTCTGCTGGAAGTCCCAACACACCTGCGATGGCATTCCCTTACTGTTTTACTTCCAGATATTAATTGGCCAGTTCAATGTATGAATGAGTACTGGTTGGTACGACTTGCCGTAAGATTGCTCTGTCCAAAGCAGGTGATGGTGGTGCATACCTTTATCCCAGGACCCAGAAGTAGAGGCAGGTGGTTTTCTGAGTTCGAGGCCAGCCTGGTCTACAAAATAAGTTCCAGGACAGCCAGGACTATACAGAGAAACCCTGTCTTGGGGGGAAGAATTTGCCCTGAAGGCTGTGGGCCATGTGGGCATTTTCTGGATGAATGATTGATGGGAGAGGGCCCAGCACACTGTTGGAGTGATTTAAAAGAGCAGGCTGGGCAAATCATGGGGATCAATGCAGTAAGCAGCACTCCTCCATGGCTTCTGCCTCGCCAACTTCCCTAGGTGATGGACAGTTGTTACCAGGAGTGCAAGCTGAAATAAAGTCTTTCCTCCCCAGGTTGCTTTTGGTCACGGGGTTTTTATCACAGCAAGAACAACCTTAACCCTAACTAAGACACATAAAGTTGACTCACAGAATTCTGACAATGTAGAAACAGGAAAAGGTATAAGGTTGGTCACACTCCTGGCACGGACAGACCTAAATATGAAAATTAGGTATTTTCAACATTTATCTCTTCAACAGAGTTAGGAGCTGTCTGTCAGAGGGTTCCAAAGAAGGGCTGGAAGTTGGGACAGGCCATTGCCTACCTAAGCCTGCTCTGAGATAGGAACCAGAACGCATCCTGGGTTCTCAAGGGGTGAAGAGGACCCTTGGCTGCATGCCCAGGTCAGTACCTTATGTGGCACACTGCCTTCCATGGTAGCTATCTGGGTAAGGAATCAACTGAGATGAGCTAAATTTGGAGCCTAATCAATATTCCTCTCCCTCCAGAGACAGGGTCTCGATGCTCTAGCCAGGGCTCAACGGATCCTCCTGCCTCAGCTTCCGGAGTGCTGGGACTACAGGCACACATCACTGGACCTGGATAACGAACATTTCTGATAAACTTGCCACCACCATTCACTCTGTGGACCAGGAAATGTACAAGCTACAGGAAGAACCTCTGTACACAGCGATAATAATTCTATAAAACCCAACAGCCTCCTGGAGCCTTGCCAGGGCCACATGCAGTGACGTTTGGGGCTGGTGACACCGTTCAGGGTTATCGAGGTGGAGTACATATCTGCCAATTACAACCTCATCTAGCGTCCAAAAAATTCTTGGAATTCAACCCAACTTTCCAGGCATGTGGAGTATTATCCTTTATTTGACAATCAGACTGATAAAATCTAGTCTATGACCCAAATAGCTCAGCTTCCCTCCAGGAACCTCGTCAAGAAGGGAAGTGACCATGCTCGCACAGAGCTGTTTCATAACCAATGTCCTTGCAGTTCATTTCTGCCTACAGGATCTATTGTGCCTCTCATGGGTACAGGGCTACATACAGCCCCGCCTTCTGCCTTCCTGCTTGGCATCTCTGCAGAGTCCTGGCTATCTCAATCAGGAGACTGAGCGAACCCCTAGCTGAGCCCCAGTCTAGTCTCTTCCCCTCCATATGAGCCAACTCCGTACCAGCACCCTGTGCATGGAAGGAATTCATGGAGGGCTTATGAGCCTTGGAGCACTTGGTTCAGGATACTGACCACAGTGTTACCTGAACCCATGGTGAAGACTCACATTTCCCATGGAAGGGAATGACCGCACCTCTCAGACGGGAGGCACACGGGCTATGGAGGCCATGTTTGTAGCGGACTTAGCCACGGCCAGGTGCCTCTGAAAAGTCACAGGCACAGGTGAGGGAAGGGGCTGATCAGGGGCTGGGGACCTTGCTGCCATCGGCCTGGGTTCTAGCCTCCTTGACCACCTGCTTCCCTGTGGCCATGAGCCAGTTCCTTAGTGTTTCCATGCAATGGGGAAATGCCTGCTCACCAGCAGAAGGAGAAGGAGATGAAGGTGAGGACAGACACAAAAGTTCTTGTGCCCTTAGGTAGCTGGGAGAAACTTTTCCTCATAATCTAGCCAAGTGTAAGCAGGCTGTTTCTACACTTTATTCTAGGACAGACATCTGGGTCAGGGCCAGACCAGAAGGGTCAATCCGGAGTGACGGCCACATCCTTTCTTCTGCCCACCTCCAGGTAAATATACCTCAAGATTTCAGAGGTCTCTCACAGAGCAGAAGACTTTTATGTACAGAGAGATTGGGATACCAGGGACACTGGCTAGTTTTATGACAACTTGACACAAGCTCAAGCCATTCATGGAGAGGGGAACCTCAGGGAGAAAATGCCAGCACCAGCTTGGCCTCTGGGCAAGCCAAACATTGATTTAATGATTGATGTGGGAGGGCCCATTCCATTTTGGCTGAGCAAAGCATGAAGATCTAGCCAGTAAGCAGTACTCCTTCATGGTCTCTGCTTCAGTTCTCTGCCTTGACTTGAGTTCCTGCCCTGATTTCCTTCAGCGATAGGTTGAGGTGTTTAAGTGTAAGCTGAAATAAAGTCTTTCCTCTCCAAGCTGCTTTTGGTCATGGTGTTTCACCACAGCAAGGGCAACCTTAACTAAGACACCACGAGGTACCTCTGTTTTCAGATGACACTCCCGGGGCCCGTACAGTTTGGAAGATACAAAACTATGCCCTGTGGTGTTTTGAGACCCACAGAACTACCCCAGCAGAGTGCCCAGACACCAGAGCAAAGCTTTGGAACAAAGAATAGAGCCTTTCCGCCACGTCTTCTCTTCTTGTCAAGATGTGGGCTCAGAACTGTGGCTCTTCAACCACAGGTGTCGGGCTGAAATCTCCTCCTTCCACTGTTCTTCAAGGGTACCACAGCCACCACAATAACCACAGTACCCAGTAATCACCCTACACTGCCCCCCTCCAACCCCACATCATCTACTGAGATGCCTGGGAACCACGAAAGAGGCCAGCCAGGGTGTGAAAAGCAACTGAATGTCAATACTGTGTTCTCTCTATGCCTTAACCCTAGACCCCGTAAAATGGCCTTTCAGACAAAAAGTCTATGTAGATGAAATCGTGGACCTTAGAATGAGGCTATTGGTTATCCACTGGCATGGCTCTTAGCTAAGACACACACAGGTGGGGAACAGGGGAAAGCTGGCCATGCAACCAGTGAGGCAGGACATCCCCCATGGAGCTTCTGGAGGGATCCCCCTGGCACACACTATGACCTTGGACTTGTGGTTCCTAGAATGAGACAGAAAGACCTCGTGCTATATCAAAGCACCCAAGATTTGTGATCCGATCAGCAGTCCCAAGACACTGCTATTCCTGTGGGAGTCACTGGTGCTCAGGAGCAGGCTTCCCAGAAGCTCCAGAGACTGTGAACTGCTCTGTGATACAGGAAACATGCCTATAAGACAGACCTTGGACATGTATGTCTGCACTTGACAGTACCGGAGGACACACAGGCACTGATAAAACCCACAAAGGCTCATGCTACTGGGGAACCACAATGTAGCCTGAAGGGACCTGTCACCGGGGAGGTGTCTTACCCACTCTCAGGGTCTCCTTGCTCACCCACCCCTGAAGTTTTACCTGCTCTCAGAAGGTTCACCCACTCCCATCGTCTCACCCATTCCCAGGGGCTCATCCACTCTCAAGTGCTCTCACTCACTTCCCCAGATTGGGATGTCTCTGCTCTCCGCCTTCATCACAATGGAGGACATGGTCATGGTGACAGGGATGGCATCAAAGTAGGAGGAATGTGGAGCCAGCGTGAGGATGGCGGCCTCCGCAGGCAGGGCCTGCCGCCCCTTCACGGCCACACGGTGGAATCCGCCAGCAAACCACATGGTGCGCATAATGGCCTTGAGTAGAAAGTCCACAACCCTGTAAGAGATAGGCAACGTCAATCTGGCTCCTGCCACAACAAGGGCATGCAGGGGGCCTGGGAAAGTGATGCTGGGGTCTTGGCAGTGGGGCATTGAAGGCTACTGCAGCAAACGCCCTTAAAGGAGAACTGTGTGCTTGATTCTGGGGGCACCTACAGCCAATGGCTCCCACCTCTGACAAACAACTGAGGGTTTTTTCCCACCACATAGCGTCTTGCAAGTGGGCACAGCTATTCAGCCTTGGCAGCGGATCACACGCCAAGGTCAAAGACACCCACACTTTTGATATCGGCAGCTCAGGTTAGCACTCAGTCGTGCAGGAGCAGACAAACCATCAAGGCGTGTAGAACACCCATTAGAAGCTGCATGCTAAGCAGCTGAGAGCAAAGGCAGTATCCTGGCAAGCCTTCTAGACCTTTTCACAGGTCTCCCTAGCTTGGAGGCTGACCACATGAATCAATACAGCTTTTGGAAGGACCAAGATGGACATGAATGTAAATGAAAAAAAAAAAAACTGGCTGAGGTCATCCATCTTGGTTTCCTACGATATCCTTTTTAAACACACGAGAATTCAGGCATCCAACCCTGGTATTTTCCTTTCTCCTCACCCACAACAAACCTCAGTCGCCACTCAGACACTCCTCAGGACACCCCTGCAGTGACATGTAGCATGGACAGCCCTAGGAGGAGCTTGGCCCCCAGAGACTTGCTACAAAACACACCAGATATCATTGACTGTGGGCTAACCAGGTGATTAAAAACACAGAAAAAAAAAGCCCAAAGCCCTGTTACTTGACTTTCCCAAAGTGCTAACTCCCTTGGAGGTTCTGCGAGAGGAGCCCCAGCAGATCTGAGTAGAGGCCAATCACTGTTGAATGCAGAGCCCCTGGAGGAGTCACCTTGGAAAGACCTTTGCTTACTCGGAGAATGAGCAGCTGCTGTGGTTACAATGAGACACTGGGGAGCAGACTCAAGGTTCTATTTCTAGGGACGGTGTGAGAGATGGGGACACATTTCTCAATGTCAGTTGGACACTTCTAGATGGACTCAACAATAAAAAGTTCAAAAATAAAATGTACAGTAACTGCTAAGGAAGAGGCTGCAGAGAATGAGGAAGTGGAGCTGTAGGAGCTGCACTGGAACAGGAATCGGTCCTGGGAGGGCAAGAGGAAGAGGGGAGCTGGAAAGAAAGTACCATCACCATCACCCTGCAGTCTTGTTGACAGCAATGCCCTTCTGCCCTCACAGGGAAAGATGAGACAGCATGGGGGCGGGGCATGGGGAGGGGGCACACAGACTGATGGTGTGAATGGAGATAGACCTTGTGGGCTCAGAGAAGGTGAAGCCCCTCATCCTGCTGGTACTGTCACAAGGGGCAAGGAGGACATTGAGCTCTGGGCAAAGCTGGAGGTCAAGTAAAGGCCAGGAAAGAAAGCTACAGGAACATGAAGGAGAAGAGAGATGGAATCCGGGCTAAATAGCTTACTCAGTGCTAAAGAAGACCTGGGGCTTTGGGCACAGGATGAAAGGAAGATTCTGAATATAAGCTGTTTGCCTCCAAACACAGGCGCATGAGCCCCTAGACCAACACTCTCCAGGAGGACATTCATGCTATACTTCAGCCAATCAGAAAGCCAGGCAAGCGAGAGCAAGCTGGCTGTCAGAAGTTAATCAATTAGTCTGAGTTCCTCCTGCAAATCCTCTTTCTGGGAAGAGAACCTGACACTCCAGAAAGTCTTCTTCTTTAACAACAACAATGAAAGACCAAACAGCGGGTCATTCGGATGCCCCAGGAGGCAAGCACCAGCCCATAGTGTGGCTTGACCACAGGGCTTAGGGAACTGAGGCTGAATTTGGGATTTTGACACTCTTTCTGCCACAAGAAAGAAATGGAGATACTGAAACTCAAGGGGGAAAAAAAAGGCTACAGTCCAAATGCAAAGCAAAGAATGTGTGTAATTTAAAAACTTTAAATCATAGGATGTGGCTGTACCTCTGCACACAGAGGAAGTTGTATTCATACCCAGGATGTGGGGACTCCTCTCTGAGGGTGGGGGTAAGACAGTCGGTCCTCCAATCTCACGGTTAACCCAGGAGCTGCCTGTGGGCTGAGGATCAGAGGCAGAGGACCTGGACTGCTAGCTGCCTGACCCACCCCTGTACTTACTCTGGCGGGTAGAAGAACCAGTTCAGGGTCAGTACTATCAAAAGGCAGCAGTATGATTTTCACGACAGTGTGCATTGAAAGAAACTTGAAAGAAGCATCTTTTGTAAACCCGTGTCAGTCACTGAAAGCCTGAGATTTTAAAGAACGTCTGAATGCTACCAACTTCATCCAGGAAAAAAAAAAAGTCGTCTCTAACACCAATCTGTTCACAACAGCTCTGCCGTGCGAACGTAACGCCGTCTGAGGCTGAATGGATCTGCTGTTGTAACTCAGCAGAACGTAAGTTATTTTAAACCCCGCTTTTTCCTGATTCTGCCCCACTCTAGCTGCACAGCTCATCATTACGTCTCCTTTCAGGAGTCAGAAGCACCCATAACATCACTACGTCTCCTTTCAGGAGTGCCCGGGGCCACAAACACACTTAGTTCCCATAGATACCAAATGATGGTGTCTACGGCTTCAGGAGGCACAGCGCGGTACATGCAGGTTCAGTATACACGTGTATATTGTACATATGACACTCTCATCTATATATAATCCAACCTACATAATCACACAATCAAATCTGTGCACACATACATGCACTCTCCTGCACATATTCTCACCAACATGTATGCACCCTATACATACGTACATGTCAGCATGGGCACACTTGCATGCTCTTATCTACATACATGTATAGTGCAACAAGCACATTCATGTATGTTCACATTCCAACACACTTACCTGTACACACATACTCCAATACCTCCACGGATACTCTCATCTTCATATGCACATGTATACTCTAACAGGTGCACACACACACACACATACATCAACAAATACATGCCAAATATACTCCAGTACCTACACACATATCCATCTATATGCTCATCTAAATGCACACTCCAATAGGCACATGCATGCATATTCTCATTTGTGTACACTCATATATGTACATGCTTCATATACATACACTCATATACATACATACACATACATATACATACATACACATGCACATATATACCCAAGCATAAACACATCCTTCTCTCTCACATAGAATGGAATGCACCCTGAGCTGACAAAGACCATACAAAGCTCAAAGGAAACTGTGGTCATAAGAAACCTCAGCTTCTCACTCAATGCACATGAAACACACACATCACATTTGTGCAGTGAAAGAAGCTGTTAACAGACTGAGTGACTTGGACACACAGGGACAGAGCTTTTGGAACCAGTCTGCTGTTGCCCTTTTTAGTTTGCAGAAGCTCATTGAGCGTGCATACAGGACAGTCTCAAGGGAGCATGGAGGCCAGGAACAAGGCCCAAGTCACCCACTTTGAAGATGGTCCTGCTGCTCAGAGATTCTGAGTTGGTGTAGGGAAGAGAGAAAGAAGGGTGATCAGGCCCTTGTGATGCCAGGCAGGTAGCATACAGAGCCATGGCAACATCCTCAGCGGCTTGTCACCAAGAGTTGACACTTGTCACACAAGCAAACTGCATTCAGCAAGCTCAAAGTCAGGATTTGGTTTGGCCTAGATTTGGCATGCTTGGTTTTATATCATACCAAATTCATAGTTATGTTGGGTTTTTAAAATCCTTTTAGAGGATGTCACAATAAAGCATGCTGTTCAAAGAGGATTAGGAAATCTCAGACAAACAAAAAACAGAGCAAGCAACAACTTCACGGATGCCCAGCCTCATTCAACACCCACACTGCATGATCACCATCATCTGATGGGAACCTGACACCCAGAGAGCTGAAGTCTCTCCTTAACAAACATCCTGTGCACCTCACAAGAAAGAAAGGCTGAGAAGTTTGAGTGAACATTCAGGTCACAAAGTATCAGGTTGTGATATTTTAGGCTTTGGGGTCACAGAGCCCCCCACACCCACACAACTCAGCCCTCTGTGCAAGAAGCCCTGGGGTGCCCATGCTCTAGGAAAAGGTTATTTGCACAGCAGCCAATCTGGCCTGTAGACCTTTCTGCCAGCATCTCCAGCAAGGATTTGTTTGTGTTTCTGAGCCGGCAAAGGGAGCTCTAGAGACAACAGTAGAGCATTCTTAGAGTGCTGGCTAAGGCACCTGTGGCAGGTGGAAAGACACAAGAAAATATTTAGTGTCTATAGCATCTTGTACTGTGGTTTTAATGGCACTTCAGTTTGGCTCTGTTCCCAACATATTCATCTTCACACAGTTGAGGTTCATTCATATCGAACACTTAAAAGTGGGGCTAGCTCAGGTCTAAGAGAGACCCAGCCTGCAGCAACAGTCTCCAACACTCTGGAAGCCTGGACTGTGTGCCAGCCAGAGCTTCAGCTTTGCCAAGTTTGGTAAGAAAGTGAGATTTGGTATAAAGAGTGCGGGCTTGTCTACTTTCAGTGACCCTGAGTGGGCAGGATCAGTGTCAACCATGACCCGACACTCAAAAGCTGTTCCCCTTGAAACTGCTTTAAGTATACCCAGAAGATGTGCTCTCTCCGCCCACAGCACCCACACTGTGGGGGTTGAGGCAGGGACCTGTATCACTGTAGTGCTGGGTCAACTCAGCCTGAGAGCTGTCCATTTAGGATACGCTCCCCAGCTCCCACCAGCAGCTCCAGAGCTGAGTGAGGGTCACCTGGGAGCTCTGGTTTTCATCTTCAGGCTGTCAAGAGACAGAAGAGGTTCTGGAACACAGCAGGCCATGGTGGTGGGAGGATCTCTGTGCTCTGGGACATGGGTACAACAGCCCCATGACTCGCAGAACCTTGAAGATGAAGCCTCAGGACCAGAGGAAGAGGCAGGCAGGGAGAAGCTGGTTTCAATAGAAACAGCAAGAAGATAGCACTAATCCCTGGTGAACAACAGGTCTCAATAAAGCATGCTTAGAAAGGGAGAGACAGGTCCATACTGACTGAGCCCAGTAACATTGTGACAAGGATCACAACACACACACACACACACACACACACACACACACAGCTACTTACTTCCTCCATAAGGCCATGGGCTGCTCTGGCTCCTTATCAGGCGGTCCCAGGGAGGCCACAAGTGCAAAGGGCCAGGCCAGTAGCATCATGAAAGCAGCGAACAGGAGCCGGATAGGGAACAGCGTCAACGTCATGAAAGCCACCTGGGAAGACAGGTGTTATTTTTTAAGCACGCCTGTTTGAGAACACGTTGGAGCTACCTGCACCCTGGGGTCCTGCAGAGCCGGGTCACAGCTAGCCAGTGCACTGCCATCGCTGTAGACCCCATGTTCTCACTCTTGACAAAGACACTCAAGGAAATGGCATGGCAGAGTGTGATGGGCACACTTGGCTCTACTCTCACTCTGATGCCATATCCACCAGAGGGTCTAGCACTCTAAGCTGGAGCCAGGCTTTCAGCTCGCTCAACACATGATCATACCTTCCTGCCTCTCCCTCAAATCATTAAGGCGGGGCTGGGGAGATATATCAGTCTGGAAAGTGCTTTCTGAAAGAGCTGAGGACCTGAGCTCAACCCCAGAACTCAAGTACAAAAGCTAGGTGTGGTGAAGCCTGGGGCTGTCTCACTAACCAGCCAGCCTATCCTACTTGGTGTGTACCAGACCAGTAAGAAACCCTGTCTCAAAACAAGGCAGACGGTGCCTAAGGAATTATATCTGAGGCTGACCTCTGGGTTTGACATGCACATATGCACATACACAAATTACTGATGTGCAGAGATAGTATATGAAGTCCCAAATGTCCATGAGGTAGTGAGGGTGCTGCGTGGAGTTGTAATACCAACCTTGGACCAGACAGCAGAGGACTCAGGGCACCTCTCCAGGCAAGATTAAGTTGGGAGGAAGGCCAGAGCCCAAGGGAAGCATGGTTCACTGACCAGTGCTCACCTCAGGGCAGCAGGAAGCTACAGGACCAGGTGGCTGCCAGTTGCTCTGAATTTGGAAGACAGGCGGTGGGCAGTTCAGCTCCATTGGGCAGAGCCAAATGCTGCATCAATGGAAGGCATTTTCACAGCCTTAGAAATCAGTGTGGACTTGACACTGAGAATGAATTAGCATTCACACCTTTTAAAGGCCCAATAGTCACTTATGCCTTGAGGGCAAGGCAGATCCAGGTACCAATATCTGCTCCAATACACAGTTCATTCACTGGGACCAATGATTATGTACTGACATCTCATAGAGCAGTGGGCTGTCAGGAGATGTCTTTGGAGGTAAGAACATAAACCACTTCACCTGTCTCTATTGGGACATACTACCTGTTCTTATGCAACATACTGAAGTGCTGTGACCAGGGTTTCTCCGATGTCAAATTTTTGCCTGTAATGCTAGCTAGGAAGTAACATGATGGGGCTTGTGTTAGGGGTGTCGGGAGGCTACCTGTCTGGGCTTGTATTAGGGGTGCTGGCTTGCCGGTGACGGATCTGGAACAACCCTTCTCTGACTTTCAGGGAAGACTCCTATAATCAATCCCCCAATGACCCCGTGCAGTTTTAACTGGCACTTCCCATTGACACATCTCTGGCTAGCTGGCTGCAGCTTCCAAGATTCTAGGATCCCCGCTTTGCAAACTATGTTTTTCTCCCTGGGTTAATCTTATTTATTTTCCCTGAGTTTTCCTAGAAGCCCTTAGCAGGCTTCCCAACAACACCAAACTTGAGAGTGGAGGAGGGAGTCTCTGCAGCATTGTTCAGTATGCAGGGTGAGTGTGAGCCAGGGAGGAAACCTGTTGTAGAATGGTGTGCTGCATCGGAGAGGGGAGCAGTGCAGTGTGGGGGTACACGAAGTTGGGGAGACAGCTTACTATGGTGATGTACAACATACTGGGGAGGGTCGAGAGGCCTCAAGCATCAGGACCAGCTTCCTCTATAGTCCGCCTTCACCTTTACTCACTGCTGGCTTTCCAGCTTTTGTCTGTATCCCAGGGAGCAGGGAACCCTTCCCCAGGTAAGCAAGGCAGGACTAGCGGGGCCTGCCACAAACTTTCTGGAACCTACTACGGTACCTTTTGCTTATATCTCCCAACATCTCCACAGGTTGCCATCTTCATGCATTCTCAGCCTAGCCACTGGTCCCTACTTCATAAGTGCCCACCTGGATGCAAACTGGTCTGAACAGACTCAGAGGACCAAAGACGTAGGAGAGATCAATATTTCTGAGACACAACAAAGGAAGCAGCTAGCCAAAAGGCTAAGACACCAGAGTAGCTGAATCTGGTAGTGATGGTATGGGGTCTGGGGAGAAGGAAAGTTCTAGGCATTCACGAGGACCATTCTTAGATCAGGCTAGAATGAAGAGCCACAGAGTATCTGACTCAGGAACAGGCAGGCTAGAATGAAGAGCAACAAAGTATCTGACACAGGCTAGTATGAAGAGCAACAAAGTATCGGTCACAGGCTAGAATGAAGAGCAACAAAGTATCGGTCACAGGCTAGTATGAAGAGCAACAATGTATCGGACACAGACTAGAATGAAGAGCAACAAAGTATTGGACACAGACTAGAATGAAGAGCAACAAAATACCTGACAACTTTCCAAACACACTATCTTCCAGGTGTGGGTGGCCACCACCAGGGAAGGCAGGGCCGCCTCTCTACTAAAGCCCCAGGCACCTTTTCTTGCTGTAGCTTATGAAATCAAGAGCTCTGCCCACACCAAGAGCATAGGGTGCTGGTAAGATGCTGGGAGGGAGACAGGAGTCCACTCTCCACACCCACGAGGCCCAGTGCCATGCTGGATGCCAACTTATAAAGGGTATGGGAAAGTCTCCAGAGCCCATTTTACAAAAATTACATGCAGTATGGCTGTCCAGCAGTGAGACAGTATGTTAGCAGATTGGATACCCTGTACAGGAACTGGCCAGTGAAGAGCTGGCTAAGAGTATAAATGAGGGGACAGCCTGGTACAGGCCATAGGACGAATGAAAGAGGGGAGGGACACGGAGTAAAGGATTCAGCTATGCTCCCAAGAGTGAAAGGGTTGGGCTCCATGTGTCTATAGACACAGGTGTAGGGCCACTAATGCTGGTACCCACAGCCCCACCTTTCTAAGTCCAGCTGTGGAAAGTGGAGACCCTACTCACTATAAAGAGCCACATTACTCTCAAGGTACCAGGCCAGGCAAACTATGTGGTCATCTTGCCTGTGAGCTAGAAGGGAGTAATTGCACCACAGTTCAGTAAGGAATTACACTGGCCTGAGGGCTGTGTTGACTTCAATTGCCCTCTGAGGGTTGATTATAACAAACCAACCCATTAAGAGAGAGATAGTCTAGATGAACAGGACTGTATACACACACAGTCCATCACAGCACCACAGGAGACAGTCTAAATTAGATTTTGAGGGCCCCCTTGGGAGGAGGGCTATGACCTGCCTCCACAGAAGAATTCTGTCCAACAGCAGCCACTTCATAACAATCCCAACAAACCTAGTCTCCTTGTATAAGGCTGGGTCTGAAAAAGAGCAGAAAGTGTGGACTGAACCCCAGTATCTATTGTAGCAAAATATAGGAACAGTAAAAAATGGCAGAACTCAGGAGCCCACAGGCCAGGACAGAGCTGCGATGCATCAATGGGACCAAGGGCTGGGGCATGACATACTCAAGGGCATCTTCTATAGCATACATACATACATGAGCTCACAGAGACATACACAGAACGATACATATTTACATACCCACTGGCAGAGAGAGGTACAAACACATGTGCACACACACCCCAGTATGTACATGGACACATTCACATACACATTGTACACATACATATAGATACACATGTACAAACATAGTCTAATTCATATATACACTGAACACATAACATTAGATATACGTGCATATACATATACCAATAAATACGATATGGGCACATTCATACATACACTAAACAAATATACATATGCACAAATATTCATGTACACAATGATACACATAAATACCAATACAGACAATGTGGACATTCAAATATTTAACACATATACACAGTACACATGTACATACACACAATGTAGACATATTCACACACTGAACACACATGTTTTCACATACACTGACACATGGATACATATTTACACACAGTCAGACCTTCACACATACACTGAACACACACTCATTCATGGTTATACATGTACATCTGGTATACACATATAACACATACAAGGTTACCCATAACATGAACATACATTCTCTCACACACTGAACTCATGGATACACAGACACACTCCACTCTCACCACTACCCCTGGTAGATACAGCTCTTATATATGAAGCTGGTCACAGTTGGGACACGGAGACCTAGGGTACCCCTCCCATGAGGATTGTTCTCCAGGAAGTCTCCTATAGACACAGGTCTGAAGCAAAGAAGGATAAGCAGGCTTTGGGGCCCAAGTAGGAGGCAGCGTGACCACCAGAGACTCTCTTTAGGATCAGTGCTCTGAGAAGACAGGTAAAATGTCAGTTAGAGAACTCCCTGCCCCTCCCAAGAGCAAGGATACTGTGGAGGTGTCCACTGTAGGCCTGAAGGGACTCTTGGAGTACTCCTGCCCCTACTCATTGGAACTGTTCTGTGGTTTGGGCCACCCAGTCTGTGGCCACGCTACAGCTACTGACAAGATGGAGAAAAAGTAGGTCAAAGTGAACCCAGAATGCCATATTTCTCCTCAAAAGAAGCTGGCTCTGTAACACTTGAGTATGACACATCATGGTCAGGCTGGCCATGATACTTTGTCTTGGTGGCCAGGGTAGCTAAGATAGGGATTCTTTTCTTTTCCTCCCCCCCTTCCTTTTTTTTGAGGCAGGGTTTCTCTGTGTAACATCTCTGACTGTTCTGGAATTCACTATGCAGACCATGCTGACTTCGAACTCAGATCCGCCTGCCTTGCCTTCTGAGTTCTGGGATTTTAAAGGTGCGCCACCACTGCTCAGCAAGGATTCTTATTCTGTATGTAAGTGGGGCCATCCTGATGCAGCGGCCTGTAACAAGGAGTGAGTCTGCTAGAGTGAGGTGCTCCAGCATGAAGCACTAACACCACAAGCAGCCAGCACAGGCCCTTTCACCCTGAGTCAGTCTGGCAGGGACAGCTGACATAGACAGTTCTCCTCAGAGTACACGCCAACACCCGTGTGTTTACTGTAGGGGAAACTAGCAGGACTTCTGAGGACATCTGCAAACACATGACATCCTCCACATGGATGAAGACGGCATCAGTTGCCTTGCGCACAGTCTAAGTTGCTGTTTCTTCTCAGAGTGTTTAATAGTAAGTGAGTAGAAGCAGAAAGCTTCTTGGTGGTGTACAGTGCATCCCGAACCAATCCATCTGTGCAGGGCACCACAAATCCAAAAGGATAAACTGGAGTGAAGTGACCAAGCGGTGATCACACACAGAGACTCCCTGCCTGGCTGCTGGGATCAGGTACCCAACAAGCTCCAGCAATAATCTGTGGGCCATTGGGTGATTCTTACTTGCCTACCTGCTGAGAACCTCTGGAGCCCTCACTTCCTCCAGATGTTTTACAAAGCTGGGCTCCAAGAAGGTGCCCGAGGAATGGCTGGCTGTGGGTGTGGCTTAGGCTCACTAGATAGGAACAGCTGGTGACCTATTCTGGACTTGTGTTAGGATCAATGCTTCTATCTTATTTTAAAAATACTTCACAAAGACTCCCAGGGACATCCAGCCTCCCCTGTGGTCAATTTGCCCAAAAGTTAGGACTCAGATGTGCTCAAGATTGGCGACACTTCATTCCTGAAGGCTCACCCTGCCTACACCCTCCTCAAGCAGTTGACAGATTGAATCCTGTCATACGTCAAAAGAGGAGAGAGAATCTTAGGGCAAAGCAGAGGACAACAGGGTGCTTAAAGTGTAATGTAGGGGGCAGTTAACAAGGCTCAGCCTGGAGAATGACTAGGGAGGATGCTAGACAGAGCGAAACCAGGAGGATATGGTCCTGAGGACCAACAAGGCAAAAACCAGAGGCCAGATAATCTTTGAGAGCCAACAGAATGTCTCGATGGTAAAGATGCCCAAGCTTTACAGTCTGAGTTTGATATCTAGGGCCTACTCTGTGAAAGGAGAGAACTAACTTCTTCAAGTTGTCCTCTGATCTCCACAGCATGCTGTACAGCAACCCCCCACTCCCACTCACATATGCATGCATGCACACATGCATGCACACACTATAGTACTAAAAATTTGGCCCACATTCTGACTCCTTAGAAAAACCAACCAAGGGTCACAATCAGACACTCTCATGAGCAATCCTTCCTGGAAGGCTGCTAGAATTCTCCCAGTTTGTCTAGGGCAGATATCAACCAAACTAGGTTGATGGACAAGGTCCCATTCTGTCCCTGCCCTAGGCTGGTACCAAAATGACCCAGAGCCACTGGCAGAGGGTGTCCAAACACTCTGACGGTGGTCATTCTCTCTGCCTCACTGTCCAGTATTTGGGCAAAGGCCCTTCCATACATTGAGTCTCCATAGTCCCACAGCCTTGAAGGTCTCTCTCTGACTACCAAGTTTGTTCCAGTTCTATTAAGAAGTCACCATCCCACCTGACTGGGCAAACTTCTGTGATCCGTGAAGAAAAGCCTGGAAGGTTCCAGGACAAGTGAGCATCCAGTACTTCATGCTACATGGTTCCGTGCGGAAGGTGATGCAGGCCTTGTATGCTCAGTGGGGATGTGTGTGAGCTTTGTACTCGGGGGAGTTGTACTCCTCCATCGATCATGGAGACAGTCTGAGACTGCCAACTTTATTGTTGCTGGTGGCAGCGGAGCTGGATGCCACCCCAGGGGCACCACTGGAAGATAGGTGAGTCTGGGTTCTCTGTGGGCTGGCTGAGGGTGGAGCTTCAAGCTACACAAAGCACCAAGGATTGATCCGAGGCAGCAAGCATAGAGATGGTGAAACAAACAGAGATGGCTTTCCAGCGGCCTAGATGACTTCAGCATTTGGGGCAAGCATAGCTCAAGGGTCACAGAGATGGCCAACTGGGGGAATCCCTGACAGGTGCAGCAGTCTGCAGGATACAGAGACTGGACGGAGTGCTACAACACAGCCAGCAACTTAACTGAGACCATCGCAATGAACCAACCACAGCAATGAACCAACATCCAAGTCAGGGCATGCAGAACTGTAACAGGGAGCTAGCCATCACTCTCAGAGTGTCACCAAAGCACCTGGTGTCAAAGACCTGCTACCAGCTCCTGAGGGGATGTATCAGAAGCCCGAGGTTCACATGCTATTTCCTCACCCAGAAATTCAGGGTAAGAGCTAGGAGATTTGCTCAGGGATTAGAGGAGATGATATGCAAATGAAGGGCTGCTGCAACCACAGGAAGAAGCCTGAATACAAAACAAGAGGAACTGCCCTAAACTCTCACCCACACCAGGGGGAATGAGAAACTCAGGTGGGCTACCCTGAGTAGGAAACAGAGATGGGGCAGCTGACCATGTACCCTCACGCCACTGAACCAGCCTGCCCACAGAGGACAAATAAAATCTTATCTGGGAGGAAGTGTTGTACTTCAAACCAAAGGGGGAGGGGAGGAAATGAGGGGAATCTGGCCAGGAGTGAAACAAGGCAGCAGCTGACCAGAGCACAAGGCCAAGCAAGAGGAGAAACCATTTGGGGACACAACAGGCATCAGGTCCTGGGACCCCTGCCCTTCTCGGGATGCACCCATCTCTGACACAGGGCCAGTACTACCACAATGACACCACCCTGGACCTCCTGACCCCTGTGGTCAGCAGAGTAAGTAAGAGTCACCAGCATGGTGGCTGAGTCCTCCCTCCTCCCAGCTTCCCTTCTCTAGGGTACGGCTGTCCTGTCCCACAGATCCTACCTGAGGGACAAACAGCCACAGTTGTCTTTCTCACTTACCAGCTCCTTTTGATTTCTCCTATAAAACAAATTCAGAACACAGCCCAAGATGGGCCTCTGGCTCTTGGGTTTGGGACAGCTACAGTGGCCAAGGAGGGGGTGGAAACAAGGCTGCAAATGTCACATGTCCTTGGTCTGTATGACCCCAGGACAAGAAGTAATGGGTGAAACATTCAGTACCAGACAGGAGCCAGAAGCAGGTGTCTAGGTCAGAGCCCTGATGTAAGCAAAGCTGTCCTGAAAGGACTTACATAAGTCTAGAAGGGAAGGCAGATATGGTTCTTGGGCATTCAAAAAAGCTATCCTCGTAGGCTGGTAGTCGATGAGGCTCTGAAGATATGGCAATGGACCTCCCAAATGCATCAGAGATGAGAGGTAAAAACTACAGGGATGTCTCTAGGGCACTGAGACACCTGGGAAAATTAGCCCTGGGGTCAACTGTGGGCCAACAACCCAAATCAGGAACTAATGATCAATGTCTGGAGCAATGGGTATTAGGTTTTTGCTCTATCCATGACCTTGGGCTATCTGGTCAGAGGGAGAAGAGAGAGAGAGAGAGAGAGAGAGAGAGAGAGAGAGAGAGAGAGAGGAAGTATATTTCGTGAGTATATTTCCCCCCCCTTTATATCTTAATAAATCCTTGATACCTCTTTAAAAGACACATGTGGATTTTTCTTAACAGCAGTGTGAACATTAAAACCTATCTACTAGAGCCCGCTGCCCCAAATTAGACAAGAAAGACACACAATTTAAGATACACTTTCCTTTTAAAGTACAGGCAGGCTTTAAAAAGCATTATAAATCCCACACACAACCCTCAGCTGGAACCCCAAGGCACATTTGCTGAAGTCCACAGTCCAGTGTTTAACACCACGCAGCCATCCAGAAGCCTGGGTGACTTCAACTAGATCCAGACCACACAGAAGCACATACACGGACTAGCCAACAGGCACCTCCTGCCTTATGTGTAGCCCCAATACTTTAATTAGGTCCAGAGTGACTCTGTCCTAGCTGAACACGGTTCTGAGGCAGGGAGCATTCAATGGTCACGTTCAGAACCAAAGCTTATTGCCACACAGAAGCTAGAAGAGGACGAGGATACTTAAGCTGTTCTGGGCAGTTTTATCTTTTCACAAACAGCTCCATCAAACAGGCTCATCTGACACTAGCCACTGTGCAAAAGCAATTCCATAGCACCTGCCCACTGCTCAGTATCCTATACACCCCAGAGGCCCAAGATGAGGCTTGATACAGGGCACAGGGGACATCTGAAGAACGGCTTTAGCAGTTATACTGTCTGGTGGATGTTTGTGTTTCTCCTGTGATTTGCCCATTTATTTAAATCTTTCGCCCATATTTACATTGCGTTCATTCACCCGTTTCTCACTAACATGTTAATGTCCCTGTCATGATGGCCTTAGTTCCCAGTTGTGTATTGGACTGGAGTATTCAGATGTTCGTGCACAGCCAGCGTCCACGTCTCCACCAGAACTCTCCTCGGAGGCTGTGCCTACGGCTATTTATAAGTGCTTCTTAGTTCTCCCACTCAAATCTAAAATTAAATATAGCTTTTCTAAGACGGAGCTATTTTTTCTTCCAAACCTTCAGTCCCAACTCCCCAGGTCTACACCAGGT
The DNA here is from genome assembly GCF_018167655.1 of Microtus oregoni. Classification (NCBI taxonomy): domain Eukaryota; kingdom Metazoa; phylum Chordata; class Mammalia; order Rodentia; family Cricetidae; genus Microtus; species Microtus oregoni. The sequence goes on along the minus strand of NW_024543207.1, from coordinate 21,880,937 downwards.
CCACGCAAGGGCTGCCCAGTAAAGCCTCAGCCTATCAGAGCAATCCAGACGGTTCTCGGTGTAGACTGATGTGAGCCTGTCTTTGGGAGAAACACTCAAAACTTACAGAAACACCTTCAGAACCACATGGGCCATTAGGAGTGATTTCCTAGAGGGCTATCCCTACTACACACCGCTGTTGAACATTCCTCACAGCCTCTTTGGTCTTACAGAATCATCAGTCTAGTACCCAGTATGGAACTATGGAGAGCTGACTAACCTTGGGTAGATGGCTTTCACCAACCTTTGTGGGTCTGGTGGGAAGATCCCAGAAGCTGTTCGGTGAGCTGGATCCCCCCAGTTCAGGCCTGTGTATAGTGCCTCACTGACAGAAATGGCACTATTAGGGAGAGCACCCTTGGGGTGGTGCCACAACATCCTGGCATTTGCTCTAGATCCTGGTGACGCTGGTGTGTGACCATGGAAGGCTGAGGACTAAGTAAGGCTACAGAAGGGCACACTGCTCATGTGGATGCAAGGGGGATGATCACTCTGTCTCAGGCACATGTTTCCCCATGGCTAACCACACATAGTTGACTTTTTTGCAATCTACAACACAGACTGGGAACACACCTCTTGCTGGAGACGCCCTATGAGCATGCGAAGGGCTAAGTCAAGAAAACCTCAGGCCCCGAGATGGCTCTGGAACTCCATAACTTAACAAACAAGGACTTAGGACGTCACCCTGGTTACCCACTAGGGTCTCCACAGGCCGTTTTGTACGTAGCCACCTGGCCATTCCCTGCTCACAGCTGTGCTCCTATGGGCAGGTGCTGGGACTTGGTGTCCACTGAGCATTTGCTCATCCATCTAGCTCAGCAGATTCCACGGCACAGGTAACGACACCACGCTATGTCACCATGTCTCCTAATGTGACAGGTAACCTTCACCCTATGCAAGCCCCACACACAGCAGTGTAGGCTGTGTAGCCGTCTATCTCAGCAGGAGGACCCAGGCATGGCCCTAACTAACACCTGTGCAGTCAGGGGAAAAGCTCCATAATCACACAGTGCAGCCTTTGGCAGGGAAGAAGCAAAGCACTCACACATGGGGGGAGTAAGTGCAGGCCTGGGAACCCCCAAGAACGTGCTCTATCAGAGACACTGAAGTGTCAAAGAATACAAGAGCATAGATAAGTTTAGAAGTAACACCCTAAACACCCAGGCTGCAGGCATCTCAGAAATGATCACACTGGAAACAGTTATCTTCCCTTACGGCAGGGGTTAGGGGAGGATTCCCCTGAGGCCAGAGGGTAAAATAGACCAAGTGCCAAGAGAGGGTTATGGACAAGATCTTTCTTTCTTTTTTATTTTTGTTTTTCGAGACAGGGTTTCTCTGTGGTTTTGGAGCCTATCCTGGAACTAGCTCTGTAGACCAGGCTGGTCTCGAACTCACAGAGATCCGCCTGCCTCTGCCTCCCAAGTGCTGGGATTAAAGGCGTGCGCCACCACCGCCCGACTGGACAAGATCTTTCTAACTCTACTCTTTAGCCTCCTTATGTAGGCCTCTGGGCTTTGAGAGCCCTATAGCTATGCTCAAAGTCAAGAACATGCCCAGCCCTTAGAAAGCCCTGTGTCTTATAGATACAGATTCCTAGGCACCCCTCCCTCTGGCCAGACTGTGTTATCTTCCTTCAGCTGGGAGCCACTTCCAGCCTCTTACAGGCTGCCTGGACAGTCGGCATCCTAAAAGACCAGTAGAGAACTTCATTGCTGGCAGACCCCTGTGCTAACACATGGGTAATGAGACTAAACAGAGACATATGATGGAAGGCTGACTTGCACTCACCAGACACATATCGATACCTGTGATGTCGAAGTCTACTTGATATGACCAAGAACTACACCGACCAGATCCCATCTGCCTTGATGAGCATGTGAGGGAGGGTGCGGCAGGAGGCGAAGAGGGCACACAGAGCACATGTGTAGACAGCCTCTGCAGTGGCTACAGGACTCCAGATGGACTGGAGAAAATGGGCAGATGACAGTGTCCCACACAAGGAGCAGTAAGTGCAGAGTTCTTGGGTGGGAAGGCCCAGGCTGAGCAGCATACCAGGACAATGCTTATTCTCTGATTCAGGAGCACCCTGGCAGGCATGACGGGAGCCTCTCATCTGGCTTCAGGGGTCTCTGACTGGGCTGCTTTCTCCACCCTTCCTATTACACATGCGATGGTTAACACACGTCGTGTGTGTGTGTGTGTGTGTGTGTGTGTATGTGTGTGCGCGCGCGCGCGTGTGTGACAGGGAGTGGCTCTGTCCTTTCTCTGGTCCCCATGGTTCTGCTCTGACAATCTTGTAGTCTAAGAGGTAAACCACTACAGCATAACAGACTGAAGCTGGGGTCCTGCCAAGGTGGCGTTCCACCCAAGGGCTCTGCCAAAACAGAAAAGTCCTGAAGACATATATTTGGGGGCTATATGCACTACCTCCTAAGAATGAGACTCAAAACCAGAAACTGGTTCTAAGTCCCTCTCCAGAGCTGCAGAGACTTAGCAGCAGTTGACCTACTTTAGGGAACACCAGGGGCAGGACTCCCTATAGTTACAGTCTTCCAAGAGAGCTTTCCAGGCACTCAGTACCACGTGTGCGAACAGCCCAAGGCTACCAGGATCAGGTGGAACTGAGGCAGGAGCCCCGCCAACAGCTTCCCAGGGTATGTGACGCTGGAGGAGGCTCCAGCTTCTGATAGGCGAACAGTCCGGCCTCAGGGGACCAGAGAGAACCTGAGTTAAAGGACCTGCTTCTACGGGCTCCCACAGATCCTGCCCCTGCCCCTGCCCCTGCCCCTGCCCCTGCTTGCTGAGGGTGGTGGCTCCAAGAAGAGGTACTTCCAGTATGAGTTGGCAGGGAAGTGCCTGCGTATTAACACACTATTCCTTCATCAAGTCTTTCCTGGAAGTGTCCGGGACATAGAAGCCCTGCCTAGGGACACCAGCCAGAAAGGGCTCAGGATGAACCCAACCCTAGTGTTGAGATGCAGGGGGAGTTCCACAGCAATGTGTCCTCTAGGTCAGTGATCATGGGGGCTGGGACCACACATATCAGACAACACAGGGAGGGGACCCCTAGGAGGGCATCAATAGTTGAAGTCCACCATGAGCGGGGCAGACAGGCCTGAGAGCTGTGTAGGAACTCACTCTGGTCCCATCTTCCTTGCGCGGTCAGAACTCAGCTGAGGGCGGGAGAAAGACCCACCTGAATCTGTGACTGTCTTCGGCTGAGCGAGGGAATCAGAAGATTCAAGCCCAGGGGTGTTCTAGCTGTTTTCACTGTTCACAGGAAGGTTATCTGGGAAGGAGGCGGCTCACATGCTCTAATGTTGGTAAAAGGGAAGCTTATACAACCTCTGTGGGTGGGAACCCCTGCCCCTAGCACGCTCTGAGTCCTCCGATGAAGACCACAAATACCACCAAGTCTATACCACGTATATACATCATATTTGTTTTAGCTGGACAGGGAAGGACGTGTATTGGGACTGGTTTGCGCTTCTACTGCTATGAAGAGATACCATAACCATGGAAACTCTTATAAAGGAAAACATTTAATTGGGGCTGGCTTAACAGTTTCAGAGGTTGGTTTAGTCCATTATTGTCATGGTAAGAAGTGTGCAGGTAGACATGGTGCTGGAGAAAGAGCTGAGAATTCTACATCTTGATCCACAGGCAACAGAAGGAGACTGTGTACCACACCAAGCATAGCTTGAACATATAAGACCTCAAAGCCCACCTCCACAATGACACACGCCTCCTAATAGTGAAACTTCCCGTGGGCCAAGCTTTCAAACACATGAGTCTATGGGGACCATTCCTATTTCCACCACCACAGGGACTGTGTCCCTGAGGTTGGTTGTTCCTCTGAAGGGTAGAGTTGACTTGACCCCATGCCGCTAGAGGGAAGGTTACCACCTCATTGACCACAGGAGGTACACAGTCTCATGGTGCTGGCCAGAATGAAGAGGTCTCTGAAGAGTAGGGGAAGATAAAGTCAGTTCAGGAGGGGTCTGAGCTTTTGGGGACTTCTGAGGCTGTATGAGAAAGTCAAAGAACAGGCAGGACATACGACAAAGTAATCAAGGACCCCTTCCTGCAGGTGAGAGATTTCCTGTTGGACCAGTGGACCCAGGGTTTGTTCTGTCCACAGCTGTCCCCTTACTTGATAACTTGGTAGGCAAAAAGACCCTAAGAGACTCCTGAAAAGTATGGCACTTGCTACCTGATCCAGCCTGAGCCTAGCCCACAGGCATCGATCTCTACACACAGACCAGCACATGATCTCCTCTCCATCACTGGGCAAGAGTCAGTTCTTATCCTCCCAGACTTTAGGTTAGTCCAGCTCTATTGTCTACTAGTTAAATTGTGGTTTAAAAAAGCCTGTAGATGGGGGGGGGGGGAGGAAAGCCTGCAGATGACAAATGAGTTCTTGGGGAAAATAAGTCACTCTTCTGACTGAACAGCAGCAGACAGGACTGAACAGTATTGTGGTGGCTCAGGAAAGGAGCTGTCTCCAAGACAAATGGCCTACTCCAGTGGCTGGTCCCAGGTTAAGGCACGGCTAGTACCTCCCACAGTGGTCCATATAGCATGCTGAAGGGCTATCGCATGGAAACGCATTAGAAAATTGCCATAGCAATACAATATGATATGGGCCTCATCACACTATTGGCGTTCATGTGCATCCCCCTCCCCAACACTGGGTACATCACTCTGGGCTCACTTCCACCATCATTCACATCTGCGTTGTACGTGTGCATCCCCTCTCCAACACTGGGTACGTCCCTCTGGGCTTACTTCCACCATCATTCACATCTGGACTACAGGCTTGAGGAACAAAAGAGATGTTAGGAATTCCAGTCAGGAGTGATAAGGATACTCTAAAGTACTGCAGCAGACCCACAAGGACAGAGTGCTGAGTGGCAGCCCTGGTCATCTGGGCTGGCTGTACTTTCCCTGGGTTACGGTCAATGAAACCAGATATCAACTGGGTTCGTGTTAGGTAAGTCTTCCTGGATCACTGGGTCAGGCATGCTGGAATGCAGCTTCAAGAGATGGGAGTTGATATAAGATTTTCCCTAACACTCAACACGCAAGCTTCATAGGCCTGGGAAAGGAAGTCCGGGGAACAAACAATGTAGATATTTGGGCTTACGGGCACTCTGCTACATGGGGGAAAGGGACACACAGGACACAGTGCCTGATAAGGCCAGCAGGTGGGCCCCAAGTCTGGGGTCTGTGGTTGGGTCTAGAAGGCCACTATTTAAGGCACAAAGTTCTCAATCTTTAAAAACAAGAAATGCTGGCTAGGGGGATGGCCCACTGATTAAGTGCTTGCCACTGAAGTATGAGGAATAGAGTTTGAGATTCCGTGAACCCAAGAGAAACCCAGTAAGTGTAGCAGCTCAGCTGTAACTCTAGCCTCCTAAGGCAGAGATGGGATTCCCCAGAGTGAGCTGACTAGCCAAGCTGACCACATTGCTGAGCCGTGGATATGATTAAGAGACCCTACTTCACTGGAAGAGGTGGAAGAGCTATTAAAAATGATTCCCAAGATGATCCTTGGGCCTCCACATGCATGTACCCCTACATGCTCACACCTGACATAGGTAAACATGCATACACACATGAAAAATGAAAACAGAAGAAAATGAGAAACAGATAATTCAATTACACAGTTACATCAACATTGGCACATGTTGCCACAAGGAGATATTGACAGGAGAGCTGCCTCCAGGAGCAGCCTGCAAACAGCCTCGGGCTCCATGTCTGTCCTGCAAGTATCAGGCTGCAATGTGCACCAGCCTACGGAGATTGCTAGTGGGGCCTGATTGCACAAAACTGGCACAGGCCTAGAGGGTTGGTGGCTGACCTGGGGTTCCAGGAACCACAGCTTCCCTTAGGCTGAATACTCTTAAGTGCATTTCAGAGGTTAGGTATAGGTCACTGCTACTTCTCTAAGAGTGGTGATGACCAAGGGTCACACAGCTGACTCATTGAGCACTTGTAGTTGGAACGGGTCACGTTCAATGTAAACAGAAGGAGGAGGAAGAGGAAGAAGAAGGAAAAGAAGCAGAAGAAACAGAAGAGGAGGAGGAGAAAGAAGGAGAAGGAGGAGGAGGAGGAGGGAGGGAGGGAGGGAGGGAGAGAAGGAAGGAAGAGAGAAAGAGAGAAAGAGACTTAATTGGAAAGGGCTGGAGCTGCAGTTGAAAAAGAACACAATATAAGACACCAGCCTGTGGTTCCCCCTGGCACACTAGCACCTAAACAATTGTGGAGGAAACTGTGACACCAGCTACATCCAGTAGGGAACCAAGCCCTGGATGCTGTGGAGAGGGGGTAGGCCTTGACATTACAACAATCTCCAGGCCAGCCCCAGGCAGCAAAAGGCTCAAATTATATTCATACTATCAAAGGTATGTGCTCTGCTGGACTCTGCTGGGTGCTATGACCAAGGCCATAGTGAAAGGAGGCTCTCCAGGGTCAGCTCCCAGCTGTGCTGTGGACGATGACACTCTACCTATGCCTTATATGGGGACCAGGCTGTGTGTGCAGAAAAGCACAGAGCACAGTCAACAGCAGGACAAAAGCCAGCGGCCACTGCTAACACTAAGGGCTGCAGAAGGATTGGGGTTGGGCAGATGGTCTAGCTAGTACGGTGCTTGCCGCACAAGCAGGAAGACCTGGGTTCAATCCCAGCACCCACCAACATGAAAGCTAGTGGTGGCAGTGGGTGTCTGTCATCCCGGTGCTGGGAAGGTGGAAAGGACATTCTCTGGGGTTTTCTAACCAATCAGTCTAGCCGAACTGGTGAATACCAACTTCAGTAAGAGACTGTGTCTCAAAATGTAAGGCGAGGGCTGATGAAAACAATCAAATGTCAACCTCTGGCCTCATGTACACCACACACACACACACACCAGTACCAAATCAGTGAGGACAGCAAAGATACCTGCTGCCCCTTATAAGCTGACATAGTGACTGACACTGGGTTTGAACGGGCTCCGTGCCTTAACTACTTACTGCACACACATGTGCTTTCCAGTCAGCTGAGAAACAAAAGTGTACATTTACATGTAAAGTATGCACATATAAATAAACACGCATGAGGCTAAAAGCCCAAATTCTACAAGGCTATAAAAGTTAGGCCTTTCCCTGGACACCATCTCTCCCACTGTTTGGTTACCACTATCTAGAACATTAGGACTACAGGTGGGCTACAGATGAGGGCTCCCTACAACAGCAGGCAGACATCCACACGAAGGTTCCACACTGTTGGGAGACAGGGATAGTTCAGAACCTCACCTGATACTTCAGACCTCATCTGTGACACAGGAACTCAGGCTGGCCTTCTACGAGTCTAGGGGCTGTAGCTAACAGTGACCAAAAGTCAGACAAAAGTCAGGGAAACAAGCTTGGGTCTTCCTGAGACACACAGGCACCAACAGAGGTGGGCCGTCAGATGCCATGCTTCTTGCAGGAAGTATGCATTCCAAGCCTGACACTGGTTCCAAGCATTCCTGGAAGGGCTAAGCACTGTGTAGCCAAGCCAGCTGGTCCAGTGTCTCTCTTCCCCTCCCATAAATCTCCCCAGTCCAGTGCTCACCTAGTCCAGAAGTCGGTAGAACACCTGCACCCCACACAGCATGCTGGTGTGCAACAGGACCTTTTAAATACAGAGCACCCCTCTTTATTAGGTCTCCTGCAGTGTCCAGGTGCCCAGTGGGCGGCACCTCCCTGTGCCCATATGCCTGGGGCCTGGAGTCATGTGCAGGAGAGGCAGGATGTGTGCTGTCGGGACTTTGCTCTGGCATCACCATTCCTATGGGAGACAGGCCACAGTGACAGCCCATCTGTGCTCTACCTTAACTCAGACACTAGGACAGCCTGCCGGAAGAGACTTGTCAGTTGCCTGACCACACCATCGCCTTCTCTGGGATGGGCTTGGGTGGTGGGGTTGCAGCCGCTTCCGAACCTGCATCATACTAGGATTGGCTCTAGTAGAGGGTGGCTCTGCTGTCCAGGAAGCAAACTCGGATCTAGTTAAATTTCACAATTGGGAAAACCCATCAGAGCTGGGACGGGAAATGCTTGTACCACAGAGTCCATGGGGAGTACCCCAAAAACCCTGTGACAGAAAACCACTTTATGACTTCAAAAATAACAAACTGCGAACTGCGAAGAATCTTAGCTGACAGCCCAAACCCTTCTAGGGCCTGCCCTTCATCTGTATCCTTGCTGTAACAGGAAGTGGCGAGTTCGTCAGACTCCAGTGTGCAGATCCTAGCCTGTTATTTTCTGTCCACTAAATGCTTAAGCTGCTTGCTAAATCTGTAGTTAAGTGACAGATGGGCTGCTAGGGGCTGAGGTGGCTTGTGTGTCCTTAATCCAAAGCTATATACTTACCCCTCCCAGGGCAGTTCAGAGTCACTTGGAGTAGGAAGTGTCTGAGCTTCAGACTTAAGGGACTTCCTCCAGAAAGGGAAGCTTGACGGCTTATCCATCTACCCTCTAGAAAAACTTTTCAATAAAGCCTTCCATACAGGCAAAGGCTCTGCAAAGCATGGCTTGGGGGATGTATAGCAGAGAATTCTGTGGACAAGTACAAATACGTTCTTTAGCCACAGGCTGCAGACGCCCAAACAGTTATACACACCAAGGTTCTGGACAGAGCCTCATGGGCACATGCTTTTGGACAAAAAAGACCTGGCCCTAAAATCAAACAAAGTGGGTTAAGATTGCAGCAAGGACGGGTGCATAAGGAGTGAGGAGCTAGCTTTCGGAGAGGAAGATGCTTCATGCAGCCTGAGTAGAAAGGGGAGGGGCAGGAACAGAAAGGCAACAGGACAGAATAAGGCAGACCAGATCAGGATGGGGGTAGAGGCAGGCTAATACGGTGAGGATTGGAAAGAATTACTAGGGATGGGTTGTTTAAGATGACCAGAGTGGAGCAGCAGCAGGGTGACCAGGTTGGATTGGGGTAGGGTAAACCAGAATGGAATTGGTTAGGGAGGAGCCCCCAAATCCAAAGGAAGGGATCAAGGCTCCCTTAGATGAAAATCTCAGTTAGGCTTCCAAGCAGCAGATCCAGGAGGAAGAAGAAGACCCACTGGTTCCACAAGTGACTCTGGAAAGAGTTGTAGGGTAGGAGGTTGTGGAATGGAACAGAGGGATAATTAGGCTCAGAGATGAATGTACCCTAAGTCCTCCTGCTGGGCACAGCCCCTGGCAGTAGGGACCAACTGATAGCAGCCTTGCTGAGTCCCACAGGCAGCTGCCTTGTCTCATATCTGTCTGGCTCCAGATACAAGCAGGGAACGGGGTAAGACCTGGGGCCTGATATGAAGGTTGCCTTCCCCCCTCTCCGTGTTCAACTCTGTCGACCATCAAGCTCCCACGGGTGATAACCAACCCCATTAGAGGCTTTGAGAAGAAGCCCTTGCCTGGGAAAGTGACAACTTCAACGGGCTTCACAGACTTCACCTTAATATTACGTCTGATAAGCTACACATTTAAAAACACTATCTCCTCTCAGAGCTGGTTCCTCACAGTTGGAAATACTATTCAGCCTATAAACCACAGGGTCACAGACGTCTGAAACCGTGAGCTCTACTCATTAAGCAAAGAAAGGCCCCCAAAGTGACCATAGCACCACAGATCTGGTCCCAGAGTAGGAGAGGTTCCGCGTGCCAGGTCTCACAGGGAGAGCCACAGGAACAGATGGTAACTGTGCCTGGATCCAGGTTCCCACCAACCAACCGCAGCACACCGGTTCCCTCTCACGTGGGAACTAGGTTGTATAAAGTTGATTCCGGGCACAACCACCTCAGGGAGCGTTACTAACAGCCGAAATAGTGTACTCGACACAGGAAACAATCTGCAAACATGGATGTGGAAATCCTCCCGCCAGGTTATGCCAAGAGGTTCGCAGTCCGCTGCTGAACAAGAGGACCATCCAGGTTCGGGCACTAGGCCACCGAGACACACAGTCGGCCTCCTAACTGTGCGGAGGCGCTCAAAAGGGGCTGCTTGACGCGAGGGACAACCCCCCGCCCTCCGCCCACCACCAGGCCTCCTACTGGCGGGAACCCGCGCCAGGCCCGGGATGAGGTTGTGGGGCTCAAGGGATGGAGTTCAGGGGATGGTACCTAAACCACAGAGGGTGTAAGTCAGCATGTGCGCAGGCGGCGGGAAGCGGGACCCTGGCGCGGGCTCAAAGGGTGCTGCAGGGGAGGGGCGCGGCTCTCCAAGGACCGGGCGGCGCCCAGCCCCTCCCCACCGCATCCCAGGCGCATCCTGGGCAGAGCACAGAAGCAACGCGGAGAACCCACCTGGGCCTTCTGCAGGGCGCTCAGCCGCAGTTCGTGCACGAAGGGGTTCCGCCCCGGGGGCGCTAGCCGCCGCGCGTCGCCTGCCCCTGAGCTGGAGGAGGGGGCGGCCCGTGGTCCGCGGCCCCGCAGCCTCATGGCGGCCTGCGCCTAAGCACCGAGCGGCGCAGACGGAACACAGCCGACGGAGATCAGCGGAGCGGAGCAGAGCCGAGCGCAGAGGAGCAGAAGGCGGCAGAGGTAGCAGCAGAGCGCGCGGGAGAGGGCCGAGGATGCGCGACCGCCCGGAGGCGCAGGCGCGGGAGGGGCGGCGTGACGTGGGTGGGGCCAACGGGATGCCCCGCCCCGACCGCTCTGGACTATGATTGCGCCTGCGCGGCTCGAGGCTCATGGGCTTTCCTAGAACCTGGGGCAACCTGCGGTTTCCCATGAGTGGGGAGACCCTGAGATTTGGACCACAGAAACGAGGCTTGTAGGCTCAGCGGCCGCTTAGGACCCCACCGACGCATCTGAGCCCGCCTGCACCCGCACCTGCGACCCTGGAAAGAGGTTCTCGGAGCGACCCGAGACTGTGCCAGGCCCGCTTCTCTGCGCAGCACTGTCCTGGCAGGCAGTTTCCTTCCCTTAACCACTGTAATCTATCACTCGCCATTGTGGGTGAAATGGTTGCGTTGGGGGACCCTACTTTGTGTTACGCTATTAACTAGGGCTCAAAATAGCCTTCCTGTTAAAATATATACATTTGACTCCCTGAATGCCTTTTGTAGTTTGTATCACTGTTTTTAACCAGGACACAAAATAGCTTTCTGATCAAAAAATGTCTTTTGTAGCAATACCAGGTGTATTTATTTGTATATCGTGGAACCCTCAAAAGGCAGGTGGTGGGAGACTGAGGGTCCAGCCTCAGTCACCAGATTGAGCCAAGTTCTGCCGAATTCTGAACCCCCTCGGCTTCCTGTCTTACCTCCTGCAAAGCCCTGTGTTCCCGTGGATACCAGAGCTCTGAGACCCCACCACATCCTCTCACAGAAGCCTGTTCATGGGGTGACCAGAGCCTCTGATACCTGCTGACAAGTGGGGACCAGGCTGAGCCCTGTTCTGTGTTTTGAGAAGTTGGCTAGGAGGAAAGTGCACTTGCAGGTCTTGTCCCTTCAAAGCTTCATTTTGTATTCCACACCTGACTTCCTTCACCTTGAGACTCTCTTTGTCTGCTCTAAGATGAGCCTTGCAGAAACAGCAGTTCACACAGCTTTTTTCTCTGGGCTACGAAGCCTGTGGAGGCCCTTGAACTATGAACAGGCTTAATGCTCTGTTGTGTTGCCCTGTGGCCGAGCCATGAGCATTCCACTGACCCTAGCTTTCAATTCTCATTGCTCTAGCCTTAGACACAAGAGTGCAGCGTCTAAGGACATTCAGCTCCTTGTCAAGAAAACCCCAGGACCAAAAGGCGTGTTTGCATACAGATCTTTACCCTAAGGAAGACAGACTGTCTAGGTGCCCCCTAAAGTCTGTAGGCAAAGAGACCTGAGGGTGTCCTGCGTCAGGATTCCTGTAGCCTCAAAGTTGGGTCTCAAGATTGTGGACGTCTTGTAAGTGTGTTAGCCCAGGTCCTCCAGCCACAGAGGGCAGGATGAGTTACCTGCTTGATATAAGTGTGATGGTTCATCACTGTAATTGCACAAGTGAGGAAGTTGAGGTAAGAGGATTACAAATTCCAGACCAGCCTGAATTAGATAAGGAGACCCGTCTCAAAAATCAAAATAGCTACACAGTGTGTGTGTGTGTGTGTGTGTGTGTGTGTGTGTAGTGTGCTTGACAGTGTGTAAGAGAAATGCCTATTGAGATGAACAGAAGTCCAATTAAAGCTCTTGGCTTGGGGAACTGTTAGAGTATGTTGTGAACTGTAGTGTGTTCCACAAAGTTCTGCTATGCAGTACCTATGGAGGTGACCTTATGTGGGAAGAAACCTTTTTGCAGATGATCAAGATGAATCTTATAGGTTGGCCGGACCCATCCAGAATTACTGATGTCCTTATAAGTGGGAGTTTTGAACAAGGAGACAGGCGCTTGGGAGGGGGGGAGCACTGGTAAGAACAGAGTTTTTGCTGATATAGGCTACTCAGCCATCCGAGCTGGAGAGAGCTGGGAGGGTTCTCCCTTAGGGACATCAGGAAGAATTGCCTAGACCTGGATCTTGAACTTCTATCTTTCTGGGCTGTGAGAAGATACAGCTGTTTGTTCACACCCCCAGGAAGTACATTACAAATCCTCGAGAGGATGAGGTGAGAAGGACACCCTGGGCACCCTGTCCCAGCTCCACAGTCAATGCAGAGTGACTAGGCCAGGCAGGATCCGTGTTCGAGTCCTAGGAGAGGACTTGCCTTAGCTACCTGCCCTGGCCTGCATTTGTGGAAGCCCCATGAGATGCATGGCCTGGTGGAAACCCACAGTGGATCCTTGGGTCAATGAGGCTTGTTTGGAGGAGGCTGGGGGAAGGAAATGAGTTGTTTAGATCAGGTTTTGATGAGACACAAAGGCAAGGAAGTGGCTGTCAAGGGAGCCAATCCTGCTCACAGATGAATGTACATCGGAGGGGAAGGTGGGAAGTCCTCTGTTTTAGCCCCTTTGTACCACTGTAACAAAACACCCAAACATAGGCGGTTTATAAGACACAGAAAATGATTCTCTTGCACTTCCAAGTCCAAAATAGGAGCCAGCAGGTTTAAAATCTGATGAGAAACCAATCTCTGCTTCCAAGATTCCACTTGAGCATGGTGTCCCCAGAGGGGACTCCAAGTCCTCACATAGCAAGAGAGAGGCTGAGTGGATATCGCAAGCCCTTTTATAGCTGTAGTGGCAGTAATTATTTCCTCCCTCTCATTCACTTGAATTTGCTATTCTTTCACTGCCTTTGTAAGGCAGGAGTGCAGACTTTTCTTATTCAACACTGTTCATTTTCTTGTAAGCGCGGCTTTGTCTGTGTCCCGCGAACGCTGGCCTGCTGGTTTTCTACTACTTTCCTTTGATTTTTAATTCACTCTCTATTTTTCCTGGTGGTCTCTTTGACCCATGTGTTGTTTAGTTAGATGCAAAGAAATGTCCAAAATATTTGGAAAGGTGCCAGACACATTTCTGCCATTAATTTTAATAACTCCTTTGTGGTCCCGACACAGGCTCCGTGATCTCATTGCATTTATGGCCTGTAATTATGCATTTGGGGTGGAGAGTTCTGTGAATGCGGGTGGGTTACATCGGTGCATAGTTTTGTGCAGGTTCCATGTCTTTTTACACGTGTGTTGCTTGTTCTGCTCATTACTGAAGCCAACCTTATTTAGGCACTTTTTTATTTTACTTTTAGCTCTGGTCTTCTGTATTTTCCTGCAGTGTCTTTAGGTACATACATCCTCAGAGGGCTTGTTCCTCCACTAATCAACCTCTTTATTACGATGGAGCCTCTGGCCCATCTTTATTGTTGTTCACTTTTATTGGCATGTTTCCCCATCTTGTTACGTATTTTGCTTTTTAATCAACCTCTAAATCTAGTCTTTTCACAACGGTGTTTAGACAAATAGGCTTGCCGATTCATCCGATAATTCTAGCACTTGAGAAGCTGAAACAGGAGGACCTCTGTGAGTACAAAGCCAGCCTAATGTACATAGCAAGACTCTTGTTTCGAAACCAAAACAAAACACTCCCCAAAGCAAACCAAAACAGCCGTGTTTAGATCTCCTGTGTCTGAGGTGCCAGCAGACTAAGGTTTAAATAGTCGGTCCTGCTGTTTGCTTTCTAATTAACTTCTCTGGCTTTGCTTTGTGCTTTTCTCTTTTGGGCCAATTTAGCAGGCTTTCCATCTTATCTCTACCGTTGGCTCATCAGCTATACATCTTTCCTTTAACATGTTAGTATCTGTTGTAGGGCTCAACATGCATTCTCTGAAGGCATTTCAAGTACTATGATGCCACTTAACATGTGAGATTTCACAATATCCACTTTCGTTTCCTTCCCACCCTTCCTGCCTCTGTTCTTGTATATTTTAATTTTATATACTCTAAACCTCTACGGCACACTATTATTATTTTTGCTTTGAACAGTCAATTATCTTTCCAAGAGATTATAGAGAATTTAAAAAAGACTTTTGTATTTGTGCCAATGGTTGTCTTTTAAGCTCATTCATTGCCCTGTGCAGATCTGAATTTTCTTCTGTTGCTGTTTTCCTTTCTCCTGAGGAAATTCTACTAAATATTTTGAAGTGTAGACCTGTTTGTTTATAATTTTATGCACTGAAGTTATCTGAGGTGTTTTTTTAGCTTGCCTTTGTTTCTGTGAGTTTTCTTCTGATGACCATACAGTTCTGCAGCAGCTAGTTTGTGTCTTATGCTTCTGTGTACTCCCAGGTCCTTGCCAACACTCAGTCCCTAGACCAGCATCCTTGTTGTGGTTCCTGACTGGATTTGCAGTGGGAGCCTCTTTAGATGTATTTATTTATATATGTAACTCACCTTCAATGAGATATCTGTTCAGATACCTTTTTTTGTAGTGGATCTGATGAGATTGTTTGTTTCTGAGACAGAGTCTGCCTGTATAGCTCAGGTGGCCGGAAACCCAATTATTCTTCTACCGTAGCTTACTGTGTGCTAGGATTACAGACAGACACCCTGTGACGTTTAATATATCCTGAATTCATTTCCTTATGACTTATATGACTTAACAATAGATTCTAACATCCTCTAGCTGTCTTTTAACTTTTGAACAGTATTTTTTTTTTGTTTTTGAATAACATCACAATCTCACTCTGTTGCCCAGGTTGACCCCAAACTCACAGGTCAAGTGATCCTTCAGTCTCAGCCTCCAGTAATTGGCACTGTGGGCCTGAGCCACCACACCTGGCTGTCATATGGGAATCTTGAAAGAAAAAGACTCTTTACCCAGTAGACAAAACACAATTTGTCTGGCCTTTAAAATTTCACTCCACAATGTTCTGTGACTTGCCATGCATAGACAGTTCACTTCTGCCATGTGTGGTAGCTTTGAGCTATCATAGACGATCCTTTTAATTTTTGACTGTTTATTGCGAGCATACAAAAACAAGCTTGTTTCCCATTTTAATTCTGTCTCTGTGACCCCAACTATAAAATTATTTTGTTGCTAATTCATAATTGTGATTTTGTAACTGTTATGAATCATAATATAAATATCTGTTATGCAGGATATCTGATATGTGAGCCCTGTTAAAGGGTCATTCAATGCCCTCCAAGGGGTCTCGACCCATAGGTTGACCACTGGCGTAAAGGGAAGAACCAGGTCACTGAGAGGCTCTCTCTAAAGATTAGGTGGAGAGTGATTGAGGAATACACTCAACTTTGACTTCAGGCCGCCACCAGAGCATACACAGGCAAGTGTACCCACCCTGACGTGCACACATGCTCATATAAAACTTCCAAACACATAAATATTCAGAAATATTCCAGATTTGTTACTGGCTGCTTATTTAATTCCATAGTAGTCAGAGAACATATTTAGTGTGTTCTTTAAATTTATGGACATTTGTTTTAATTACTCTTCTCACTGTGACAAAATACTTAGCAGAAACAACTTAAAGAAAGCTAATGGTTTGAGGAGAATCCGTCCATCTTGGCAGGTATGGTGTGGCTGGTAACATGGAGAAATGAGACTTGCTTTCTTCCCTGTTCCCTATTGTTCAGTTCGGGATCACACCTCCTGGGACAGTGACAGTCACATTCAGGACAGCATTTCCTCCTCAGGTAAAGGTCTCTGCAAACAGTCTCACAGACAGACCCAGAGGCATGTATCTGCTAGCTGCTCTAAATCCAATCAAGCTGACAAGGAAGGTGAACCAGCACGTGTTCTGTGTTTGCAAACGTCTTTCAGGAAGTGGAGCAGGTTGTGTGCACCACGCTTGTGTGTGAGAGGTCTAAATACCAAGTAGCTAGAACTCCAGAGGTTCCAACTGAGTCTCTGAGGGAGTTTGTCTAAGCTGGGCTCCTGCCTCTGCCCACCACGCTCCTCAGCTTGCTGAGGCGTCACATTCCCCCTCTGCCTCCCTGCCCTGTGGCCTTCTTTACTGAGTCTGTGCTTCCCCACCACACTTCCCTTCTCCTGGAGGGCAAATTCAGCGTGGTCACATCCTGAGGTCCTTCCTCCACCACACCTGCAAAGATCCTTTCCCGGGGGTCTCATTCACAGTCTGCGTTTGGGCGTCTTTGGGAGGGGCACATTCCAAATCAAGGTAGTCATCTAATCCAGGCAAATCTAAAGTCGTAGACGGATCTCGAGGATAAAATGTAGTCCTTGAATCTCTGTGTGGCCCTTTGCTGCCTAGGCTTCAGCACACTAAGGCTGGGGTCTGGGGTACCCTCCAGCAATGAGACCTTAAGATGAGTACAAACTGACTTTACAATGGCCTTAAACCTACTGGTGCTCTCCCTCCAGGGGAAATGGCTGTGTGGTTCTGCTGAGGAGACTAAGCCAAATGCCACGTGAAGCAAGCTGCTTGCCTGACCTCTTGCTCTGTGGCTGGTTTGGAGAATATCTACATTCCTGTGTGACCTTCAAGGCAGCTCCTTCCCTTCAAGGCAGCCTATCAGTGTGAATCCTCCACTGTCCTATGAAGACACTCAGCTTCAATCTGGCCTTTCAGTGCCTGAGACCCCAGCTTGCTGTGGATTCTTTGGGGTTTCTGGTTCTGTTCTACACCGAAGGCTCAGGAGACTTTGAGGTGCTAATGCTCCGGGCTGTCCCTCTGTGTATTCAGCCACATCCATACCACAGCAGCAGAGTCCTGAAAAACGAGTTAGGACTGTAGGAGCAATGGGGTGACTAAGACTTCACCGAGGGATGTTCTAGTCATGTGGACCTAGCAGTCCTTCCTAGTCCATGGCCCCAAAGTGAGCAAAACATTGTTTCTAAGGGAAAAGCAACATAGTAGCACACAGCAATCTCCATTTTATGTTCTCTCCTACCTGAGACTTGGGTCCAAACTGGGCGTGGTGACTCACATCTGTAATCCCTACAGTTGGAAGGCTGATTAGGGAGGATTGCTTTGAGTTCTAGGACAGCCTGGTCTACACTGAATTCAAAGCCATCAAGGGGCTACAGGGTGTGGAATTCCAGAGAAAAATAAGTAACAACGGCGGATGACTTCAGCTTGTCAGAGCTTGAGTCCAATAAATGTTGACCAGGTGAAAGTTAAAAGATGAATAAAATGGCATTCAGCAGATTTTCTCCAGCACACTCTGGCCATTTCTGTCTACTCCCTTTAGTTTTAAGGTGCTTAACCAAATAAAGAAATCCAAAGAAAACACCATTCTTTAAAGTAAATGTAATCTGATGTCTCAGCGCTTCTTCACTGCCCTGGACGGAACCCACATTTCCGTGTTTCTGAGTGTGTCAGTGTATGTAAGCAGACTGAGCCAGATACTTTTTGTCTGTGGAGCTGATGTTTCTTGGCCACCACCACATCACAGAACTGGTTCATGGAGTTTTCAGTTCTGCAGACAGAAGAATCCTGAGGTTATAGTGCTTTGGCTACAGGAATCTGCTTGGTCTCACGCTTGCCTTCTGGTCTTTGTTATGCCCACAACAGCAGATGGCAAGTAAAGACAGTATGAGGGGCTGCTTGGTGAAAGCCAGGCAGTTGTCCTATACTTGTGTCAATCTGGAAACTGTAGATGAAACTACTTCTAATGCCCTTTTTTGCCGCCAGAATTTGGCTCTAATCTCCTTAGCCACTGCTGGACCCCAGGCCCTTACAGATTACTATTATCTGGATTTCATAGTACCTCACAGCTAGCTGTTCTGAAAGCCTGCCCCCCTTTGTTTCTTGCCTCATCCTGTGAACATAGTATTCTTAGGGCACCCTCTGAGCCCCTACTCCCACACTGTTTTGCCCTCTTGTTCTGGCTAGACCTGAATCTCACATGCTGTCCTCTCATTAACTGTCAAATGCTGTCCAGTGTATGACCTCCTTCTGCAGCCAAGATCAAAACCACACACCCATGGCTGGCTTGTGGTCTGTCTTAGTTCCAGAACACCACAGATCATGCAGCTTAAAGCCCAGGCATTTGCTTCACTCTCCTGGAAGCTAAGGTAAAAACGTGTCAGTGGATTATAGTGTCTGGTGAAGGCCTGGTTTCTGGTTTAGAGATGACACCTCCCAGTGTCCTCTCTAGTGTGGTAGGAGTGAGGCAGCTCTCTGAAACTTTGTCTTTAGGTTCCATCCTCTGAGTACCTCCCCCACTCCCCAGTTCCTTTGTCTGTTCCTGTTCTCTAGGGGTACGGTTTTAGCCCATGCATTTGGGGAAACAGCTCTGTCTTGCAGCAAGGTCCAACAGGCATTGCAAGCCTACGCCATTCCCTCTGAACTCCAGAGTCCTCACTGAACCCATCACCAGTGCATTGGCTCACACCAGGGCAGGCAAAGGAGGAAGAAAGGATTTATTTGGATTACACTACCCTATCACTGTTCGTCACTGAAGGAAATCAAGACAGACAGGAACTCAAACAGGGCCGGCACCTGTAGGCAGGAGCTGATGCAGAGGCCATGGAGAAGTGCTGCTTACTGGTTTGCTCCCTGGCCTGCTCAGCCTGATTTCTTATAGAATCCAGGACCACCAGCCCAGGGATGCCACCACCCACTATGGACTGGGCCCTCCCCACTAACTAAGACAATGCCTTACAGGCCTGCCTACAACCTGCCTACAACCGTATGGAGGCACTTTCTTAATCGAGGTTCCCTTCTTTCAGATGGCTTTAATTTGTTAATATGAAACTATTCAGCACACCCGGGGTAGACTACATTTTTCAGCCTACCTGCCTTGGGGGTGTGGTCATGTGACTAGATTCTGATAGCCCAAGATTCATTGAGTTTTTGGAAAGTGTGTTTAAAGGAGAGTGTCTCCATGCAGGATGGAAGGTAGAAGATATGGCTGGAGCTATAGCGTTGGTCCCTGGCTGTGTAAACTACTGTGGGAATGACAACCTCTGAGAAGCAGTGATCCTCCCTTCATAATAAGAGTACTGAAGACTCGGAGTAGCAAAAGCTAAGCAGTTTATTTTTTAGTCTTGTAATGCCAGGCATCAGCTTGAGAAAAGGCAGAAAGGGCTGGCACACTGATTTGGCACCAAACAATGGTTTTCATATTCCTAATTGCATTTCCCTGTTCCTGAACTCCTCATTGGTTGAAGTCTTCAGGGAGGCACACACTTTACAGATCATCTATCTTCGTCCTCACCCCCAAGTCCCCATCTTCTTGGGGCTCAAGATTCCCTCCTTTTCTGATACGTGCGTTCAGTCACAAAGCAGACTGTGATTTTTTTTAACTATAAGATAAAAAAGTGTTCATGTAAGCAGGTGCTGGCCACCGACTAGGAAGACAGGGACCCAGTGCCTCCTGCTCATCTGTGATTCACTGATGAGCCTTAAACCTGCCTCGCACTGAAAACAGACCATAATGATTTACTTACACAAGCTCTCTTTGCCACAACAGAGAGAGGGATGAGCCTGAGGGAGGGCCTGCCAGCCCTAGGCTGGATGCCTCTCCCTTTACAAATGCCAGGGAGAAGTAAAGATTTAACTAGGATTGCTATTGTTTCAGTTTTTCTGTTACTTGCAGTGAGCCTTGAGGTTCTTGGGGATGCTGGGGGTAAGAAAGCAAATACCATGGTCATGGAATTTGTCTTTTCAGGATAAATAGATTCAGACAATCTTTTAACTTACTCTGGAAACTCTGATTTGCAGCTCCTCCCAGCCCCACTGCCTCTGCTTATCCCACAGTAAAGACCTTTTTGCCTGGCCCCTTGGTCCCTTTCCCTGTACTGCCTCCACCCACAGGGATTCCTGGAGAGTCTGGTGGTCCAGTCTCTCAGGTCTGACACCTGTAGGTCTATCCCTATTGCTTTTCCCCTGTGTCCTGCTTTTTCTAGTCCTTAGAGTTGCTTTATCCATTTGCCCTTCTGCCCCTCCTTCAGGTAGCCTCTGTCGCCTTGTGTAATAGGAGACTGCTCATTCATTTCCTGATCGCCCAGACCCACATAATCACACAGAAACTATATTAATTCCAACACTGTTTGGCCAATAGCTTAGGCATATTGTGTATTCCTAGCTAGCTCTTGCATCTTAAATTAACCAATTTCTATTAATTGTGTATCACCACTAGACTGTGACCTACCAGTAAGGTTCCAGTGTCTTTCTCCTTGGGAGCTACATGGCCTCTCCCTGACTCCACCTTCTTGCCTCCTCCACCTCTGCTTAGATTTCCTGCCTTGCTATAGTCCACCCTGTCATAGCCAAACCAGCTTTTTTATCCACAGAATACAGAGGGGAATCCCACATCAGCCTTGTAAGTCCACCACCCTGGAAGCCCC
The DNA here is from genome assembly GCF_018167655.1 of Microtus oregoni. Classification (NCBI taxonomy): domain Eukaryota; kingdom Metazoa; phylum Chordata; class Mammalia; order Rodentia; family Cricetidae; genus Microtus; species Microtus oregoni. Next base: position 21,860,196 of record NW_024543207.1, on the reverse strand, counting down.
ATCTTCTCAGCTGTTCATGATCTAAAGTGCCTGGAGCAAAACCATTAACAGGAGTATACAACCTTTCTCCATTTGCCATGTGAAATGGTCACCCACAGAGCTCACTTGGAGAACCACAGAATCAGGTTACAACAAATTACAAGGTAAATCTCATAATGTTTTAAGTAAGTTTTCAATTTTGTAAGCTCTTGGCTTCGTTCCTGGCTATCTCTAGTCACAGATAGCCTGCAGGGCACAGGTTAGACTTGCCTGAGATGCTGTAGGGATTAGCAGATGATTCTTAGTGATGTGGCTTTTGGCTCTAAACCACCAAGACATTTAGGTCGTGTAATAGTCATTGTCTGAGAAAAGAAAAAAAAAAGATTCATTTGGAGAAGAAAAAAATTTAGGAGGATTTACCTACACATGTCTTCATTATCATTAATAATTAACTATTTTTGTATCAGCTCGGGTGGAGCAGAGTCCTGATGCTCAGAATATTCCCCTCTGCAAACTAATACCCCATCGTCTACATGAACCCAGAGAGAAAAGAAATTACCCCCAGCAGTCAGGGAGGGTCCCTACAGGGAAGTTTGGGAAGGGCTGGGAGAGGTCCCAGGGAGCCTCAGAGTGACAGGTCATCAAAGCTGGAGCAGCTGGCCTTGTGACATACCAGGGCGAGCCTACCAGGTCTGTACCATGCTGCCACATTACAAGGAAGTGGGTGGAATGTATGGGCTGCACCCCCTCTCCCTTCTGCTCCCTCTATCTGTCCCAAGTAGGACCTGATAGTGGATACCATCCTAGGTGTGTGTGTGTGTGTGGGCATGTGTGTGTGTGTGTGTGTGTGTGTGCGTGTGTGTGCGTGAGCATGTGTGTGTGTGCATGTGTGTGTGCGCGCGTGTGTGTGTGCATGTGTGTGTGTGCGTGAGCATGTGTGTGTGTGCGTGTGTGTGTGTGCATGTGTGTGTGTGCGTGTGTGTGTGCGTGTGTGTGTGTGTGCGTGTGTGTGTGCGTGTGTGTGTGTGCATGTGTGTGTGTGCGTGTGTGTGTGCGTGTGTGTGTGTGTGCGTGTGTGTGTGTGTCACAGCTCCCCCTAGGCACCACCTCAAGATGATCAGGAGGCTGTAATCACGCCTGCACCAACTAGGAACACCTGTATCTGCTCACACCTACACACATTTGCATCCTACATACACGCTGCTGTGCATGCCTGGTGGCCCACAGGTTTGTTTGTACCACACACCTGTGTTCCTGCAAGCAGGGGTCTTGAGCAGATGCACATGGTTTGACAATGCACTGAGGGTGCCTGCCTGGCTCTTCACTGTGGTGGTATTTATCTGAATAGAGCCCTTGTAGATAGTTTCAGCATGAGTGAACTGGGCCCAGAGACTCTGAAGATAACAGGCTTCTCGTGCCGCTTGGCTTTAAAAAGAAAGCGGGGTCATAGCCATCAGACACTGAGCAAGGTGTCTGGATGTTTGGGGAAGGATGCTCGAGCCCTATTCTGTGACAACATGGAATGTGCCCGCCCTCCCTTCTTAGAACTCTTGTGCAATCAGAGCTGAAGAACAAATGTTTCACTTCACTGGTGAATTCTTTTTCAAATATCTCTATTAAAAAGGCACCAGTGACCCAGAATAGGCATGTGTTTTGGCAGGTGCTTTCCCAATCGAAATGAGTGTTTGCTTGCACACTCTGAGCTGTACCAAGTGTCTTTGAACACTATAGTGCTCAGTTATGCTTTAGACAAACATTCTCTGAGGCAACATGTTGGTCCTGGTCACTTTCCTTTGCTGTATTTAGAGTGGATGGATTGACTCAGACATCTTTGGAGAGCTGGAGTGCTGGGTAAAGTCACAGCTCACCTTATCACCTGATTACTGCTCTGAACTAGGGTCAGGCTACAGTGTAACCACTGTCCTCAGACCCTGGATCAGGCTACAGTGTAACCGCCGCTCTCTAGCCTCAGACCATGGGTCTTTCAGTGGTCATTCTCCTCTTTCGCCTTGCCCTTCTCTGATATAAGGCAGGTGGAACTTCCTCCAAGGGCTTTCTTAAAGTGAGAGTGAGTGCTGGTGTCCAGAACAGAACTGGCCATCCTACCCTATGCTTCCTTTCTGCCTTCCAGGGTTGACGGGCTTCTCATGAACAAGTGGGAAATTTAGGGGTAGCAAGAGCAACCACGAAGTTTCTCATGAGTGGGACTTGTGCTTGTGGGCCATCTTGGGTGGGGATTGTGAGACTATGGAACCAGCCATGCTTTCTTCAGTGTTGCCTGGTGGACCGAAACTGGAGCTTTAGGAAATGCTGACCCTCACCAGGTGTTACCTAAATTCCCCCTGAGAAGCAAGCACCCATTTAGTGTGCCTTCACCAGACTCTAGGTTTGACATTTTCTAATACAACTCTGCTTTGATTGCATGTGGCCTAGACAGGCCAGACTAGGTGAGGAGGAGCTTTGTCTATGCAGTTACCAGGGAAGCTCTCATCCCTGCTGGGGAAAGGCTTTTTGGGTGTGTTCTGTTGAGGGAGGAACACCCACACCTTTGTAAGTAAAGCCTCACCTCTTCTGTGTAAGGAAGCCCAATACATTTATTGTTTCTCCAGAATGAACTTTGTCAGAAGTATGCTTCAGTTTGTCATTAGGACCCAAGGAGGAGGGTGGACATTGATTCTATCTCCCCTAGAAGACAATTTTAGCAACAAATATACTTTAGCCTGTCTCAGGTAACAGCACTGGGGGTCAGGCTCAGGACAGAGGGCGTTGAGAACTAGGAGAGGCCTTCTTGGCTGACTGGATCAATGTATTCTTGAAATCCTGAGTGCTACCACTTGTTGGAGGGAAGCCTCAGACCTGGGCTCAGTACCCTCTGAAGGTTCTGGGGCAGTGCTGTGGGAGGCAAAGGACACATTAAGACATAGGGCCCACTGGGATACTACGTTGTTGGACTGACCCTTGAGGGCACAGTAGGGCCTCAGCTGCTTCCTCTTCCCTGTTTTGCTTCCTGACCTCAAAATGAATGTTTTTCATGGTGAGTACATTATTGACAGAAACAGAGACTAACATGTCTGTGGCTTGTCACCATGTCAGAATTTATTGAAAAATAAATTCACAGAGTGCAATAGCTTTAAGGGCAGCGATTTTTCAGGTAATCCCACCTACCATGCAAATGTAGGTTCCTTATCTTTTTTGTTTGTTTGTTGGCTGCCTGGCTGGTCTGGAAGTCAGTGTGTATACCAGGTTGGTCTCTAACTTAGTGATTCCCACCTACCTCTGCCTCCTGAGAGATGGGATTAAAAGTGTGAGCATCCATCCCCGTCGGATTCTTTTATTTCAGTTTTAATTACTGATATTAACTCTGATATCACAGAGGACAAAGTAAATATATCTACATAGCTATAGGTACATATGCGGCTTGTAACACGATTACTAGTTGAAGAGGCTCTAGAAAAATGTCTATGGCTAAGATGTGGAACCCAAATGCAGCCAGTTAGAAATCGGTCTGAAGAAGGGCCAGGGTTGAGATCAAAGATGTGGTCAGCTGGAGAGATGAGAGGGCAGAACCATGTCAGAACATGAAATGGTGGGTTCACGTCTAAATGGGGAAGACAAGCAGGAGGACAGGCAGCTGTGGGTGAGTAGTACACACTAACATTGGGGGACAGAGTTGAGCTGAAGCCCCAGGCACAGTCCTGTGGGTCCTTCATGCACACATGAGGTATCAGATGCTAGTTTGGTGGGCGGTTATTGCAGTGTTAAATGTATATCACTTTATGAGGTCCAGGTGTGAGGAAGTTACTCCCTTTCCTTGGTTTGGCGTGTCTCATAAATCTGATAAGGCCTGGTTTCCCTGATAGGATTTTGGTATGCACGTGTGTATTGTCTCAGTTCTCCTTGGTAAATTCATAGTATTCCACCCTTTTCATACTAGGAATAAGTCCTTATCAGACTGCGCTGCATGGGCGGTGCTGTGCAGGTAGTACTGTTTCCTTGTTTGCACAGGAGAGTTGAAGTTTCCTTGTGAAATGGAGTCTCTCAAGAAAAGGCACAGCCTGGAAAATTTGTGGTTTTATGCAACATGTAGTAATTTATGCAGAGTCAGGCCTCAACACTCTTGCTCTGGGCTCCTACTGTGGTGTGCTGCCTCAACACAGTCCCAAAACAATAGGGCCAGCCAAACATGGACCAAAATGAAATACAAGAGAACTCATTTCTCTTTATAGGCTTATCTCCTGTGTTTTGTGGAGTCAGAGATAGCTGGTACAGGTTTTTTGTTTTGTTTTTGTTTAACAGCATGCATCAGGAGGTAAAGATACACTGTGGTAGCAGAGGAAGTGAAAACATAAAAACATTTCCTGAGAGCTACATCTATGAAGGAATTCTTCAGAGTTCAGAACATTGAACTCTAGCAAAAGCTATGAGAAAAGCCAAGCAAAGCCAGCTACCATGTTTACATTGTAGTATCCGTGCAAACTGTTTGTTTTTGTCATTAAAGCTGTTTATAAGGTGCTGACTTAATTGTCTTCTCTGATTTTTCTTCCCATTTGTTTTTCTTAAATTCAGTTATAAAGTTTTTAAAGATTATCTATTTTTATGTATGTGTGTTTGCCCGCATGTTTGTATATACATCACATAGCATGTGTAGTGCCTGTAGAAACCAGACACAGGTGTTGGATCTCCTGGAACTCTACAGATGGTTTTGAGCCACTGTGTGGGTGCTAGAAACAAAACTGGAGTCCTCTGAAGAGCAGCAAGTGCTCTTAACTGCTGAACCATCTCTCTAACTCAAGTAATAAAGTTCTTAGTTATAAATCGTTTTGCAAAACATAACCTCTGGGAACCTGTTGTGCTTTGATTGACAGCATAAATGGGCCATCAGTATCATACATGTCTTGGGACCCCCCACTTTCCTGTGTATTTGGGTTTTCACTTACTCTGAAGTAGCATCTTGTTATTTCTAGAGAATATACCATCTTGCTTTGCCAGAGCTTTACATCAGATCCTCTATTGCAGTGAGATTTCAAGTGGATGTGGGGGAAACACGCAAGAGAAATGCTGGGGTGCTGGCCCTGCCCTGGGATGTGGATAAAACAAGGCTGAGGTGACCCAGAGAGAAACAGGGAGAAAGATGGCTGGACATGAGGTATCGAAGATCCACTGCAGGGTGCCAGCAGAGCGAAGTGTCCACTCTCTTGGGGAGCCACCTTCTAGTGAATACTCAGAGAGAAGTTGTGGACACATGGGGCCTGCTGAGGCCACACACTGAATAAACCCCATGAGTCTCACAAAGCCACCAGAGCAGCCTGGGGTCAGAGGTCCCCGGCACCAGGAAAGAGGTCCTAGAAACCCATGTTCCTGAACTATTTATGCATGAGAATACTACAGATGGCAGCCAAAATTGATTCCTGAGACTCAAATCCTCATTGTTCCTCTTGGATAGCTAACTAGGGGGTCAGCTGGGAGAGGGTCTGCCTTTCCTCTGGCTGAGGTCTGCTAAGAGACTGGCCTTTGTTGGAGAGGGTATTTGAAGTGCTCTTGGCTTTTTTACTACAATCCACAGCCAGCAAAGAAGTGCTCAGTTCACCTTCCAGACTTTAACTACTGACTTGGCTTACCAAGGGCTCTGGAAGGACCTTACTATTTGGGATGCCTTCTACTCATTTTGTCGGAAAGTCTGGTGGTGAACGGTGTTCCTCACCCAAGAGTCCAGGGATCTCCTGAGGCTTGTGGCCTCCATAAAGCAGGTTTCCCTTCCTCCCCCAGGACACAGGAGGCCTGATGCTACTCCAACTTGTTGGTGGTGCTCTCCCCTTCAGACAGTTCTAGCACCTGTGTTCACCTGCCTCATGGCCACTGAATACCCCAAGGAGAATCATTTGTACTGAGCTATCTGCTGTTGCCATTGGGAAACTGGAACCTGCTTGCAGGACTCAGAGGCTGAGGCAGGGGGTATAGAAGTCTTGTCAGGTGCCAACCCCTGCAGCAACACACTTTCCAAGACAATATAGGTACAGTGTTCCTCCAGGTGTTTCCCTAAACCACCAACACCAACAAACCCTCATGTGTGAGCCTGTAGAAACAGCTGTGTCCTAGATTTCTTTTATCCCAGGTGTGGGGACCCCATAGGTCAGCCCAGGCAGGGACCCTGGTGCCGTCCAGTATAAACCACTTGAGATAAGAGCAGCAGTATAGTGGTGGTGGTGGTGGTGGCGGTGGTGGTGATGGTGGAGGAGGCGGTGGTGGTGATGGTGGAGGAGGCGGTGGTGGTGATGGTGATGGTGGTGGTGATGGGGCTGGGGATGGAGGTGGCAGGGGGGATGGGGTGGAGGTTGTAGAGGAGGTGGTGGTGGTGGTGGAGGTGGTGGTGGTGGAGGTGGATATCAGATATCTGTGTTTATGAATGAAATTCTCAAAAATAAAAAGCGAGTGGTTTATAAGTGTTTAATTAGTGATGTTTCATGTTTTAATATCAATCATTTCAACTCTACTTTATACTTGACTGCCAGTCCACTGTCCTAACAAGATCCTCCAGGGCAACAGCATTTTCACATTCTGTCGGGACTATAGCACATGGCCAAACTTTCTCCTTTCAGAACAAAGCTGCTGGGATTTGGCATCTCTATGTGGCCTGGGTGTCTAGTGGTGTCAGCACCTTCATGACAGGCAGATTTTTGTGGGGCTGATAATGTCAGCAAAGGCTTATTTCTGACTAAGGCTTGGCACTGAGTTTCTTAGCTAAAAGCTTTTTCGAAGAGTGGGACCTTATCTTAATTGCTCCATTCAGCTTTGTGTGTGGGGGGGGGCAAGCCTTCAGTTCTCATATTTTCATTTATAATCTGAATGCAATTTCTAGTCAGGCAACCTCAGTCAGCACAGCCTGATATCAGAGTTATTCTGGAAAATCAGACTTCATTCAACAAGTCAGAGCTTCATGAACAGCCGTCCTGATTTCCCACCATGGCTGGGCAGTGATGTGTCCCCAGCAGAACACACAGATCTTTCTATCCTCAGCTGGGCACTGGCCAAACCTCTCGCCTATGGAACAAAATCACTCAGACCCAGAGCCAGCTTCGCTCTGGAAATCTCAGCACAACAAAAAGCCCTCTGTCTCTGGCCTGACCAGCTTCAGACAGGGAGATTCCTGGCCCCCCTCCATGGCCTGTGGGTGATGGACTCACAGACGGGTGCCTGGAGAGAAAGTGTCTTAATTAGGTCAGTCTACTGGGCAGTATGCACCCTACTTTTAGCCTAGCAGGTCAAGAGGATACCCCTGATCTGATATCTGAGGATCTTATATTTGCCGGACCCTAACAGTTCTCCCTGGCTCTTCGGGACACCTCTGTCCTTTATCCCCTGAAGTGTGTGTGCCAAGCCAGTTCTCTTTCTCAAGCAAATATTGGCTCAAGTCACACCCCTCTGCCATTGAGGCTAGAGGGGCCCCCCACCACTCCCAAGTCTGACATGAATGCTCCATCTGTGGGGTTGTCCTTTGGAGTTCCAGACCGTGTTTTATTTGGCTATCAACCTGAGCTGTTTGGACCGTTCCCCAGCAGGAAAACTGGTGAGAACTGTAATGAGGTTCCCCGAAGCCCTGGGCAGCCGTGTGGGGGAGGGGTACAGCAAGGCTGTGGATGACCCGAAGGCTAGGTCTATTGGACCCAATAGTCTGTTTGTTGGCCACCTCTTTACCTCAATGTTGCCCTTATAGTGCAAGACAGTGGAGTGTGTAATGAGGGATAGGTGACACAGATCACAGATGCATCCAGGGTGGATCAGAGAGCTCCCGTGAAGGGCCACACAGGTCTGCATTGCAATAGAGTGGGGCTGGAAGCTTCCGATGACAGGAGTGGGTGAGCCTCGTGGTAGGCTTGTTTAGACAATTCTGTGGGCTTCTGGGTATTGGAGACGGAGTGGAGATATCTGCTGGCCCAATGGTAGGACAACATAGGGTGGGACTCTTTTCCCCCAGGGCCTCTGACCAGTGTAGAATAGGAAGCCCCTGGGCAGGAATGAGCCAAATCTCCTGACTAGCTGTGGGTAATGAGCCGGAATCCTTACCATCCAGCAAGGTTCAGTGACTTGACAGAGTGCAGGGTCTTCTGGGCTAGAGTGACCTTGCTCCTGTGACCTGTTGTTGGATTGCTTGCTGCACTTGGGTTTACTTCAGGTGACACCAAGCTTTCATGTAGTGTGCTACACTTCACCCTGGCTTCACCTTTGGAGATCAGTTATGGGAAAGGAGGTGGTGGGCATTTCCCTCACTTCCTTCCCGGATGTATCCATCAAGTGATCGTGGCTCAAGCTACAGAATAGACGCTAGGCTGGGGGTAAAGCTGGCATGTTATTGGGGGACCCCTCACCCTGCCAGCCCTGAGCCTATGTCCCAAACCATAGCTTTGAAGATAGTTCAGATTCTAAGCCTGTGGTCTGCAGTGTACCTTTCCTCTGCTATAGGGTTCAACACTATAGGCCTCTATAGTGTACGTGCAGGTATGTGTACACCAACCTTAGGCATCTCCTTTAGCTGCTTATACTTTGAAACCTGGTCTTTCACTGAACCTGGAGCTCACTGGCTGGCCAGAAAGCCTGGGATGGACCTGTCTTCACACCTTATACACCAAGTTGGGGTCATCATCACTCTAAGCTTTGTTTTTAATTTATCCTGACCACAGTTTCCCCTCACTTCTCCCCTCCCAGTCCCTTTCTCCTAAACCCCACCTCCAATCCAATCCTCCTCTTTTCTCTTTAAAAAGGGGCAGTTTTCCCAGGGTAATCAAACAAAATAAGGCATATCAAATTCCAATAAGAGTAGGCACCTCCACAAGGACATGTGCTCAACTATGTTCAGAACAGCATTGTTTGTCATAGCCAGAACTTGGAAACAACCTAATGCCCCTCGACTGAAGAACGGATAAGAAAATGTGGTACATTTACACAATTGAGTACTACATAGCAGAAAAGAAATAATGACATCTTGAATTATGCAAGAAAATTGATGGAACTAGAAAACATTTTGAGTGAGGTAACCCAGAGCCAGAATTACAATTATCACATGTACTCACTCATAAGTGGTTTTTAAACATGAAACAAAGAAAATCAGCTTACAATTTACAATCCCAGAGAACTTAGACAACAATGAGGACACTAAGAGAGACTTACATACATTTTTTCTACATGGGAAGTAGAAAAAGACAAGCTCTCCTGACTGAGTTGGGAGCATGGGGACTTTGGGGGAGGGTTGAAAGGGGGAGAGGAGAGGCAGGGAAGGGAGCAGAAAAAAATGTAGAGCTCAATAAAAATCAATTTAAAAAAGGAAAAAAAATGAATAGACACCTCCCCTCATATTAAGACTGGATGAGGCAGCTGAGTAGGAGGACAAGGGACACTCAGCTTCTATGTGGGTGCTTGGAAATCCAAATTCAGGCCTTCGTGACTGCCCAACAGACACTTAAGTGGCAGCCCTTTCTCCCACCAACATGGATGGATTTTAAGTAGACATTGGTGGTCTGCTGGAGGGGCATGTGTGAGTAAGGTCATGTAAGGAGGATGGGGTCACAGCACAAGGTGTACATGCCAAACAGAAGTTCTCCAGATCCAACTATGCTTACTGCATACACAGATACATAGGGACCTGTTTTGATCGGGGTCATCACGTCAGGTCCTTGGTAAACATATCAGGCTCCCAAATCTCAGTGACTTCTCTATATCTGGAGTGATTTTGTCTCCTGACCCAATGTGGGTGAGTTTCAGTTACTGTTCATAAGGCTACAGGCCAGAGACATGGCCAAATGGCTGTGAGGGTGGGCAGAGGAGGATCTGCAAAGTTGGTGTCTGCCAGCTCCTCCACCTCTCTCCTTGGGGTGTGGTAATGGGGAGCCTTTATTCTGAAATGCTCCTATATATAAAGATGACCCACTCAGAATACAATATGAAAATAGACTTCTTTATTGAAATGAGGATTATTTACTCTTATACTGAAAATGCCTTAATTTTAAAGCTCTGCTGTTTTTCTTGTTTTGGGAACCCAGGGCCTCAAACACACAAGGTTGGTAATCTACCACTGAGCTACAACCCAGTCACATTTTTTTTCTTTTACCTGTGTGCACCCTTAAGAATTTAATCATGCTAGGTGCAGATGCCTTCCCTGATGTGTTTGGGGAGGCTGTATGGATTCTGGTCTGCCTTCTGCATTTTCTCTGGTGAGGGCAGCAGAAAAACATCCTGGGCTCCCCATGTCAGAGGACAGTTCCATTGTAATTCTAGTTACATCATGGGTGGCTCAAGGGGACTCTCTCTGAGCTGTCCAGTGGATGGTCAGTTCTGTCTCCAGAGGGTGTGAGGTTGGTGTTGTTCTGGGAGCAAGATAGGCTGCACCCATGGGGGGATGGTTGCCTGGGGACGGTGTTTGATTTGGTGTTCATCTAGGGCACCATATCTATCTCTTAGGGTGTGTATTTACAATGGGTGCTGAAGGGCTGTATGCTAGCCTGAGATCTGGGAAGTCATTGAGGTTCAGATTTCTTCTGGAAACCTCTTGAGTGTTATGGACCAAAGGTAACCCTCTCCTCTTTATCCTCTGTAAACTCCAGAGGCTTCCAGAAATACTTTAGGCTTTCCTAAGATCTTATCATGCTAAGTACACTTCTTCAGTTCTTATTCATTTCCTCACAGTTGCTCAATTCAGAAGTTTCTTGTTCAAAGGGACTGTTCAGAGCTTTTCAGGTGTGTGTGTGTGTGTGTGTGTGTGTGTGTGTGTGTATGTGTGTGTGTGTGTGTAGTTGGGTGGGTCTACATCACATTAGGGCCCAGGATATAAAGTGTACAAACCAGACACTTTCCTTCCTTCCTTCCTTCCTTCCTTCCTTCCTTCCTTCCTTCCTTTCTAAAGTAAAATTCAAGCCTAGTTCATGGCTGGAAGACTGGGCTGAGGTCTGGGTGAGTTATGGCCTTAAGGACCCATGTTCTCCAGGATGCATAGGACCTTTTATAGAGAAGAGGCTCAAGCTGGAAGAAAGGGGCAGTGGCTGGAAGTTGACAAAAGTCCCTGACCTCTAGACTCTTCTTCCTGTCCCAGCCTTAACTTCCTGCCCTTACCAGGCCTTCGAGTCATGTGTTTCCAGGACAAGCTTTGGGAAGAGGACAGGGTTTCTGGCCAAAAATTCCCAGCGGGATGTTTCCACTTGCTGCCATGGGATGGGAAGGTACTGAATCTGATGCACCCAGAGACATTAGTCCTCTGCCATTGGTCATATTGATCCTGAGGATCTAAGAATGTGCTTATCATAGCCCCACAATGTACCCCACACCTGGTGAGTCAGGCAATTCCATCCATGGACAGCTGTGGCCAGGAAATGCTGGATGGGTTCCTGTCTGTCCTAAGGGCTTCTGGAGGAAGTTGATGACCACCAGGCCCAGACCCATATCTCTGCTGCTGACTGCTTAGAAAGAAGTTTCCCTAAAAGATCCATGTGAGGATGGATTGCAGCTGCTAAGTAGATCAGCTGGCTACAGCGGGTGCAGCCCAAATTTTAACACTACTGCTGCCACCAGGAGCCCGGCTGGTGCTCTGTTCCTTATCCCTTGAGTGTTCTCTTTTCAAGAAGCCACTTGGGCTCTAGCCTTTCTGGTGAAGGCTTCCTTAGGACAGGCTGGGGCTGAGGCTGAAGGATAATGAGGAAACAAGAGGGACAGAAATGGGAAGACTGAGCCACAGAGACCTACGGCAAAGGTGAATACGGTGGGTGTGAAGTGGAGAAAAAGATGAGGTCACAGAACGTTGTTAAATTTGTGCTTTTGTAGAACTTCTGTGACAGGCAAACCTTCAGCAAATATTGCTTGGAACTTGCAAGAGAAACCATGCAGCCTCAACTCTGAACACGTGGGACACATGGAGAGAAAGCAGGGAAGCCAATGTCCTTGAGTTTCTCCTCTTCCAATATGCTAGAGTTAGGCGCACTTCATAAGCTAAAAGAGTTCTTTTTAGTTGAAAACCTGGTTCAGCTCTAAATCGTGGCATTCCAGGTGCCTGCTCAGTTCTGAGGTCTCTAATGCTTCTGGAAAGTCTGTCCCTGGGCAGCACTAACACAGAGCTTGCCAGCCCTGGAGACACTTGGATCCTCTGAGTAGTCATGAGGCCAATGTACATTTCTGAACTGGCATTCCCACGTTGTGTGGATGATTGGTGCTCCCAGGAAGCTAGCCGTCATTGTGGGTGTGGTCTGTGGATCAGGGTCATCTCTCTGTGGTCTAACCTGGGATGACCCAACCCAGTGTGTGCATCTGCCTCCTATCTTTGGCCATTATCATTGGAACCTACAGGATGGAGGCCTTAGAAACACAGGGCCTAGGGTGAGCTGCAGGAGCTGTGGCTTCAAGGCAAGTCAGAAGCCTTTTAGCTAAAGTCCATCTTCTCAGAGCCATGAAAGGCATGGCTGGTTTGTAAAATTTCTCCTTCTCATGTGGATAGTGGCGCATGCACATTCATATGCACGGCTGTGCACACACATGCAGTCATTCACCCAGAATCTCAAAAAACATACATACACATGCATATATGCCAATATAAATGTAGCATGCACACACCAGCTCATGTATATGTACACACATTCCTGGTAGCCCAGGAGGTAGGAGATTTTTGCCTCTGGCAGCACTGAGAAGAGCTGAACAACATATAAAGGAAGTCAGTCAATGCTGTCTTCAATGAGGCTAAAAATGCACCTACTTATCTTGTTTCTCATCTCAGATTAGCTGTGCTTGGTATCCTGTGAGGACATCGACTAACACGGAGGTGGTCCCAAAGAAATGTGTGCACTTGACACCGGGGTTGTGGTTTGGTGATAGAGTGCTTGCTTCCTCAGAACTAAAAATAAAATACAATAAAATAAAAAACATACTCGCCAGTGTGAAAATGCATCCAGAATGAATATACTCCCCTTCATAAAGGCTGGGTCACCATGAAAAAACACAGTTTAGGGAATCGATCCCCTTAAATATACATGGTTCAAGAAACGAATCTGTAAAATAAAATCCCCATAATGTTGTGAGTTTAGAACCAAAATTCAGAGTTCTCAGGAAAAATTTCTTTCTTGTGTCCTCATCCATTTCAGGTGTCTCAGCTTAGTCTGGGCTAGGACGTCTCATCTGCGTAGAGGTGGGCTTGTCCGAGGGGATGTATCAGGCTGCCTCCCACGCAGCCACCAAGTTCCTTCCTGGTCTCACATACTGTCAGCCAGAGTCAGGACATAGAGCACTCATGGCTTCCTGAGAAGTGGTGTCCTTGGCTGGGCTCTGCATCGCCATCCTAATGGTCCGGTCCTGTGCCTCTGTGGCCTGGGACTGAGCAGGATTCATGGGTCGGGGTGGTTATGGAGCACACCTAGGTTGATGGCTGCCCAGGGTCATCAGCCCAGTAGGTGGTGTTTTCAAGGTCCAAAGTTTGGGCTCTATTGGGACTCATTGGTTCCTACCCTCATGAGTGTCTTGGGGCTGCAGCAGCCATAAACTGTAAATAAGGAGATTAACACCAGCAGGCCCCGTCTCTCTGTCAGCAGCCAAAGCCTAGGACCTCTAAAGCTTGAACAGAATCAATCCCAGGCCCTGCCAGTCCAAGACCCTGGCAGTTGTGACCATACTCAACTTTGGATCTGAACACTTCGTTCTGATCTCAGTCTCTAACTTCTCCTTTGCCTGCCTCCCTCTCTCCTCCTTCCTCCCTTTCTTCCTCTCTCCTACTTCCCACTGATCCCAGCTTCCTTCAGTGGACTCAGAAGATGCCAGTCCAGTGTGTGCCTCACATGCCACTGTGTGCTTTTAATCCTCAGACTCATCCCCTCCCACACCTCCCCTCATGCTTCTGTGCCCCTGCCCTGGAATGCCTTTCCTTCCTTCCTGGAAACTCCTCATTATCCTTCAGAACCCTATATAAGAGTTCCCTTTCTGAGCATCCTTCTGGGCCTTACACCCACCCCAGCTCTCACTGTGAAGGGTGTTACTGTGACGACGAGTTTAGGGGTTTTTCTGTACTATATTTGACGTTTCAGCAGAAAAAGGAAATGATCAACGTTTGTTTGTTCTGTGCAGAGAGTACATTCTGGGGACTGGGGAGTTAGCTCAGCAGGGAACGTGCTTGGTCTCATAAGCACAAGGACTTGAGTTTGCTCCCCAGAATCCATAAAAAGCTGAGTAAGGTCGGGCGGTGGTGGCGCACGCCTTTAATCCCAGCACTCGGGAGGCAGAGACAGGCGGATCTCTGTGAGTTCGAGGCCAGCCTGGTCTACAAGAGCTAGTTTCAGGACAGGCTCCAAAGCCACAGAGAAACCCTGTCTCAAAACAAAACAAAACACAAAAGCTAAGTAAGGTAGCAGACTCTTGTGACCCCAGTGTTGACATGGAGACAGGAGGATCCTGGGGCTTGCTGACCAGCCTGCCTAGTTTAATCAGCATACGCTAGGCCAGAGAATGACTCCTGACATTGACCTCTGACCTCCACATGTATACATCAGACAGACAGACAGATAGGAGAGAGAGGACAGAGACAGAGAGACAAAGACAGAGAGACAGAGAGAGACAGAGAGAGAGCACTTCATGCACTTCATCTCTGTCTCTCCTGGAAGATGTGTACAGTGAGGCTAAAGAGGACAGCTCTGAAAAGCCACATGACGGGAACTGGTCTGGCAGCTGTGAGGGAGGCACTGCATGTGGCTGGGACAGACTGTCTCGCTCAGTCCTGGGGAAGCAGACCCACCACCTCTTCTTGGCCTCCAAGCCATCAGCCTAGGGCTACCTGCAGGGAGGTAAGGAGAAGGCCATGGCAACCTCGTCTCTACAGCAGCCTCTCCTCCTGAAGAAGAATTTGCCTTTGTCTTTTGGATCCTGAGAACTCACCAGTTTCTGCAGAAGCAGCTTCCCAGACAGCAGGAGGCACGTCGCTGGGCCAGCAGCCAGCTGTACACACAGATGCCTATTTTCTCTAATGCTAATTGAGGGCACTACACATCCCTTGGGCATGCAGAGTCTTGTGAGTGGACCAGGGAGAGACACAAAAGTCCGGTAGCTACTGTAAAGTAACCGTAACTCCTGAGGTCCCTACAGGACTGGGAGAGCACCTGTCCCAGGGTCGTCAGCCTGGACGTTCTGTTCCTGGGAATCTGATGGATATTAAGACAGAGCTATAGGCCTAAGACACCATGCAGGGATGGACTGGGGAACTCCTTCTCTGAAGCTTTGCAGAAAGAGGCAACCTTGGGGTGTGACAGCCTTGCTTAATGTTTCTGTCAGGAAATGGCCATCTCTGGGACCTCATTAGACACCAGATGTTTCTGGAGAGGATACAGAACATGGCTCTTCTTCCATATGTCAGTGTGAGGACAAGGATATTACTGTGGGTCCTCTAGGGTCACCTGAGTCAGGAGGAGCCGTATAGATGTGCTTCTGGGGTGAGCACCATGGTATTTGATATTCTGGTCAGACCTACAGGCATCCGACTTTAATGTATAGCTCCTTTCCCATCTGTCCTGGGCTCAATCAGATGCATTGATCACTCTTTGCTCTCTTTGACAGTTTCTGACTCAAGTCCATGGCAGATGCCATCTGACTGACCAGAATATCTTCTCAGGATTGCGGTGAGACCAGGGTCCACATAGGATGGCGGGTCTTGGGTTGTCTGCTGTGGGTTGAAGAGTCTCTGAGTTATAGTTGGGGACCACCTGGGTGAGGGAGTGTAGCCTATTCTGGCAAAGGATGGGGTAGGGGAGATCTTTCCAGACCTTCCTGTGAAGATAGCAGAGTTCTGGCAGGACATTTTGACCTGTCCATCCCATGCCCAGCACCTCTGCATTAGGGAGGTGCACAATGTGCTTAGGGAGAGTCCTCAACAGGTGCTCCTGTCCTCTGGGTACACTGGTTGCCAGAGCATTATGCTTGGTCTCTATCTGTTCTGCATCACCTTTTCACCTCGTAAACAGAGCCAGCTTCTACGCTTCTCCATGCTTCAGGCTGTACACCACAGCCCCTTTCCCCCATAGAGCCCGTCCCCTAAGACACTACAGTGGCCTGGAGATTGCTCCACATCCTCCCTGACATGCAGGTTTTGTGAAATCCTGGCAGGGAGCATGCACGGGACTTAGACTCAACCTCATGTGGTTCCCATGCACCAACTCAGCTACCTCAAAGGAAACCACACCCCTCGCCTGCTGGCAAGCAGGTCCTTCCCTGGGAGCCTTGAAGGAAGGAGGAGCCAGGAGCCCAGCCTGTCCCTACCATCATGGTTCCTCAGTGCTGTGGGCTTTCCCACTGGATGCCTGGTTTGAGCGTGCTCTCCTCTCAGGGAGGGGAGATGAGCATTCTAGAGTTAGGGTTAGGGTTAGGATTAGGATTAGGGTTAGGGGTCATGGAAGCATGTCAACATATTTTGATTCCTTCGGGGTGGTCAATTTAGTCGCTGATTTCTAGCTGCTCACTTGTGGTGGCTTTTTCATTTCTCCTGTTCCTGAGGGCTTGTCTTAGGGTTCATTCTCTACCTACCACACTTTTAGACAAAGCCTTGTCCCAGAATAAATAGTGGCCATTGATCCCTAAGGTCTGGGCCTGGCCTAGGTTCTGAGCCCTACAGTGTACGAGCGCTTGTTCCTCAAGTAGATGAGCCCTGCTCACAGAGACTCACAGGTCGCCAGAGCAGAGGCTATGGAGAAGGATTAAAGAAGTCATGACACTGTGCTTTTCAGAGTTCCATTCAGGGGACTCTGGTGCTATCTGCTCCTATCTGAATACTTACTTTTCCAACTCTCCCCTCAAGGTCAGTTACAAAACCCAAACACTCCCATATCTCTGAGTCTTGAAGGAATCTCCATGAGGAAGCAGTAAACCTGCCTTTGTTCCTACCATGTTCCACTCTGAAAGTCCACTTGGAGAGAACTGGGAGCCCCAGCTCCAAGAGGAGTTCAGATAGATGGCAAAACCACCAGGAGTCTGGCTGTCCTGAGTCAAGAGTGCACATATGTCCTTCAGGGTCACATGGCAGGATGGACACACAAAGAAGCTTGTCCGTGCTATAAATCCTAAGCAAACAGAATATAGAATGGTAGATCCCTACTTATACCGGGAAGAGGCCACCTATGGCCCAGAAGATGGGAGGGACCAGAATTCACCAGAGTGCTCTAGTCAGCAGAGACTCTCTGACTTCCACTCTGGTTAGTACTGGGTGATCAGGGCTTGATTTATGGTTATTTTTCTGCCTAGGCAGAGCAAACATGGGCTGGACCATGGGTCTGTGGGAATCACAGGTCAGGCCTGCACACAGTCTTTAGATGCAAGAGAAGGACCCTCTGTGCCCCAACACATAATTTTGAGAGTTCCTGAATGATAGAGGACTTCAGGCAGGAAGCCATAGTCCTTGTTTCTAATGCCTTCAGAGCATCTGCTACAGCCCCTGTCCCCGGCTCACATCAGCTCTGCTTGACACGGGCCTCCCAGTCTGTGCCAGTGCCCACCTGCCCTGATTTCCTCAGCTCACTCAAAAGAACTTGCACTCAGAACAAAGGGTTGATAACTTTGGACCTGTGGATCATAGCCACTGCAGCAGTTTACATATTAGGTAGATGAGAAATCAGATGTAGCAGCTAACCAAACACTGTTGCAGCCAGCAGATTGTTTGTATCTTACCACAAGTAGAATGAAGGCTAGAAGACAGACAACAACCTCAGTATCATCTAGTCACTCACACTGGTACACGTATGCCAAGCATCCTGCCCAGAAGGAACTGCCCATCAAGAGCTCCT
Source organism: Microtus oregoni (assembly GCF_018167655.1). Classification (NCBI taxonomy): domain Eukaryota; kingdom Metazoa; phylum Chordata; class Mammalia; order Rodentia; family Cricetidae; genus Microtus; species Microtus oregoni. Next base: position 21,842,440 of record NW_024543207.1, on the reverse strand, counting down.
TTCAGGGAGCCACACTGTGTTTCTCTCTGGCTTCCGTTCTTCAGCAACAGTGAAAGATGACTCTGAAGTGTACTGCAGATACACCTTTTCCCAGCATGCATAGTCCTAGGTGAGGCAGCATGTGTGTGCTGTCCTGGTCAGTTTGAAGCCAGCACACATGAGCAAATGTAGCCAGTCTTCCGTGGTGTTAGCCTACCTCCTCACTGCCCTCCCTGCTCACTCTCTCATGCCTCTGGAGCCCCTATCCACGTGTGCTCATCTGGCTTGCTCAAAGTACATTGCTCCCTTGCTTGCTGCCTATTTATGGAGATGCTGAGCACTTTCTGGTGTGGGATGTGGCTCTAGATGGAGGACAGGACACACTCTGGACAATCGGGAAGAGACGGGAATAGAGGTAGGTTACCCACTGCTTGTGAGATCACTCCAGGTCACTCTGAAATTACTTTTCTGAGGATTTCTAGGGACTACCAAAGAGTCTGGGTTGGAGATTCCCTCTGAAGAGACAAAGGCCCTGTTTTATTACAGTAAAGGGCAGATGGTGACCACAAGTTTCCAAGAAGTCTCACCATGTAACTTCTCCTGAATAGAGGTTGTCTACCTTAAAGTATTTACTCAAAACAGATACTTTAAAACTTGAAACCACTTTCTGGGCAGCATTTTATACCGGCATCGACCCTGCCGGTTCTCAGTGCTTCTGTTAGTGCAGGTGAAAACCCTATAGTTACGATCACCTCAGGCCAGCTATGCTTGATAAATGGCAATTCCAGCTGCCCCGAGTTCCCCATCACTAGCTGGAGGAGGTGGGGGGAGGAGGTCATGGGGTTTGATGAGTCCGCAGTCTATGAAAGCTGAGCTGAGGCTGCTGGCACACTGAATTGAGGGTTTAAGTGCCCAGACTGAGACTCATCCACAGCATTTCACAGTATCCTGTTCAGATTTCAGTGCTGGTCACAGAGCTGTGTCTATAAAACTGGAATTGTGTGCTACTGGTAAAAATGGTATAAACCATTTCTTTAAAGCATAGTATATTTGATATAAAAATAGGTCTGTAGCTGGAAGTATTTCCTGCCCTGCTGGACCCCTGGACCAGTTTCTCTCTGCCTGCCTTATTCCCGAAGTCGCTTATGGAATAACCATTCTGTGGCTTGTTTGGCCAATGGCTTGGGCTATTACTGCCTAACTCTCTTATAAATTAACCAATTTCTACTAATCTGTGCATTGCCTCTTGGCTGTGGTATTACCTCTGTTCTGGAATCTTTCTCTTTAGGTTGCTGCTGGCATTTCTCTTCTTGGGTGGCTACATGGTGTCTCCCTGACTCCACCTTCTCTTTTTCTGCATCTTTGTCTGGACTTCCCACTTAGCTAAATTTTGTCTGTCCATTGGCCGAAACAGCTTTATTTATCAACCAATAAAAGCAATACACATACATATATAAAAGCAATACCACATCACAGGTCCAACCTAAATTCACTCATGACTGTTAAATAAGCCTTTTAAACCAACCACTATTTTTAAATTTTTGTCCTTTGAAGAGTCCTCAACATTTTCAAGGCTGGAGAATTCAACAGGCTCTGAACTATGTTTGGTCTTTGTTTGGAGGAGCTTCCTGTATGTCTGGAAAAGGCTGGTAAGAACATTCAGGCCTGTGCACAGGGCGACGGTGGGTGTGTTCCTCACAGGTGTCCTCTCTGCCTACCATGCCAGCAGGAGAGGTCAAGGTGAGGCTAGCACACAGTGGTCAGCAGTTAGTATGCTGTCCGACTGTTTCAGTTTTACCCTCTTTTTATACAGAACACAAAGCCGACCATACTTTCTCAAAAAAAAAAAAATAGTTGAAGCCCTTCTCTTCTCCTTCCCCTACCGGATGTGCTATGCAGCCTCAGCTGAGGTGGGATTGCAGCTGATAGTTTGGGGTTGTAGCTCCATATCCCTGTGGCCCCAAGCAGAATTGTGTGTCTGCTGGGAAGAACATCCAACAGTTTTGTGCTGTCTGACGCAAGCAGACACCCTAGTGCTTCTGGGAAGGGTGGAAAGGCATGTGAGTGTCCTAAGCAGCCAGGAAGGAAGAGAGCGCTAGCTACACACAGCTGTCATGAGCAGGTAGATATTAGTCCCTAAAAGGGGTGTGGCTTTCTCTTTGCTCTTTATTGAGTCCCTGTGAGTCACTGCCACTATCCTGAGGACAATCCATCAGCCCTGAGAACAGAAACCAAGACCTCCTGCCTACAGTGTGGTGGTAGCCACTCCCCCAACCCCATTTACAACCTCCTGAGCACAGCAAACTAGAATCCGCCCTTTAAGCCTATCCCAAATTCCCCAACCACAGGTTGTGTGCTGTGCTGACCTCAGGTATGTGCTATTGTTTTAAGTCTAAACCTTGGGGCAATTAGCTCTGTAGCAGTGAAAACTCCCAAGACCTGTCTGGGAGTGTCCACAGCTCTACGACAGGACAGCCGTGCTCTTTTGTAGTGTACACACATGCCCTTCTCTAACCTCTGCCTCTCTAGTGGAGGATTGGATCGTTTTCAGCTTTGGGCGTCATGCTGTGGCTACCATTGCTCTTCAAGTCTATGCAAGACCCAGTTTTTTGTCCTCTTGGGACCTGTGAGCAGACATGTTGAGTCACAGGAGATACACACAGTTCTACAAGAAGCTCCCAGAGAATGCTATCTGTGGAGATCTGTGACTCCCCAGAGCTCAGGAACTTGGGATAACAGAGAAGGCAGAGTGGGGGCATCTTTGCTCTACCTTCCCTGGTGTGGAAGGAGTGTCACTGAGGTCCTTTGAACAAGTGCACAGGGGCATAGCTTTGTATCCTCTACTGTGTGGCTTTTTTGTGTTTTCACTCATATTGCTCCCTCTGCAGGGCAGGTTTTGAGGGCGGGGCTGCCCTGGGGAGGATGCTAGGGGCTGTGGAAGCTGTTAGGTCTTGGCCTCTATGGCCAGAGATCTCTGATAAGGGGCTTGTAATGGTTTGAAAGAACATGACCCCCAAAGAGAGGGGCACTATTAGGAAGTGTGGCTTTGTTGGAATAGATATGGCCTTGTTGGAGGAGGTGTGTCACTGTGGAGATGGGCTTTATCTCAGAACACTTCCTGTTGCCTGCAATACTTGGACTCTTAGCTACTTCTCCAATGCCACATCCCACCATGGTGATAATGGACTGAACCTCTGAGCCATAAGCTGAAAACCCAATTAAATGTTTCCCTTTACAAGAGTTGCCATGGTCATGGTGTTTCTTCACAGCAACAGAAACCCTAAGACAGGACTTTTACTCCACCTAAGCCTGAAAGAGGCCCTGTGACTTCCAGATGAGTGTCCTTGGGAGAGATGCTGTAGGGACAGTGGGCTGGCAGGTTTTGAGGGACTGCTAGAATTGGAAAGACTAAAGCAGAACAGGGAATTTATGCACGAAGGCCCTAGGATCTCCCAGCCAAGCAACCTACAGGAACACAGAGGTGGCACAGAGTTCACCTGTGGCCTTGGAGCCTCTTCAAGTGCCAAACAAGGCTAGGTATGGGGGTGATGGGATTCAGTCTCCAAGATGTCCTGAAGGTGGGTAGTGATGAGCCCAACCCTCTTCCCATGGCTCAAGAGGAAGGCCAAGGCAACTAAGGAAGCACATGGTGACCTCGTTGAGCACAAGAAACTTAGATCTTGGTGGCCCTTGTTCCCATAAGTGGCTGAGAGCAACACACAACATTCCCATGGATGAGTGGAACAGGGACAGACCTGTCTCAGAAGGGAAGAACCCTGGCCTGCTGGTGATGGTATGTGTGACAGTCAAGACGATTCTTAACTGTTGGCTACTTCAGTTACTTGCACTCCTTAGTCATGACCAACTGCCCAAAACAAAGGAATTTCTTCATAAATTGTTTATGGTGCTTTTAAGAGGCCCATGAAATTTAATAAGCACTCAAGTGTGTAATGTTTCCCTGTGTGCCTCTGACTACAGGGCTGCAGTTGGTCCTGGGCACGCCCACTATATAGCGAGTTAGCTTTCTATAGTACAGTGAGCTACGCAGTGAGCATCGTGCCATGTGAATCGCTGAGGCATCTCAGATTACTTCCTAAGATAAAACCGAAGAGGATGATGAATCAGGGCACACACATTCAGGGACTCTGGAAGCAGTTCTTATGAATTACAGTCTGTATTGAGTAAGGGAGGCATTTGCATCCTGGAACATTTTGCACAGTAAAAGCTCATCTGGAAGTCTTTTATGTTTCTCAGCAGAGTGGTGCATTCTGGGTTCTGGTCCAGGGTACCTATGAGAGGGCCCCAGGGTACCCTGTGAGGGTGTCGGGGTGCCCTGTAAGGGTCCCAGGGTGCCCTGTGAGGGTCTCGGGGTGCCTTGAGAGCTCGTGAATGCCTATGAGGGCCCCTTCATGCCTGTGAGGGCCCCAGGGTACTCGTGAAGGCCAATCAATAGGTGCTTCCTCAGGGACTTTCTTCAGCAGAGGGAGTGGACAGGATGCTGAGACCTCTGGAGCCTAATGTTTTTGGAAGGCATCTTGGAGACTCTCCTGGGGATGTAAGAACTAGGGAGAGTAGTTATCTGCAACTGGAGAGTCTATTTCCACCTCTTACTCTGTTGTCTGAGGTTCACGTGTGGGCATTCGACACAGACATGGTTACAACCCTGTCTTCTGAGGCCAATGGGAAATTATAACTACAATGGCTGCGGCATGGAAGGGTTGCATCAGCAAGGAACACATCGCCTGCCCCGTGCTTTACGGCTCAGCTACTGGCATATCCTGTCTGGAGGAGAGTGACATTACTATGACCTTGGATTCTTCTTTAAAGATATTGAAAATAGAGTAAGGTGGGGAAATGGTTCAGTTGTTTAGCATTTGTTGTGCAAGCATGAGGACTGAGCTTGGGCCTCCAGACCCGTGTAAAATGCTGTCTGTGACAGTGAACATCTTACAGATGTAAACCCAGTGCTGGGCACAGGGAAGAGACAGGTGGATACTTGAAGCTCACTGACTAGACTGTCAAATGAAGAATCCCTCCTTTAGTGAGGAACTCTGTCTCAAAAAAAAAAAAAAAAAAGATGGAGGGGGTTGAGGAATAATACCTGACATTGATCTCTGGTCTACACAGGTATGTATGCACACAAATGAATGAACTCGTGCACACACATGCACACACACGAGAGAGAGAGAGAGAGAGAGAGAGAGAGAGAGAGAGAGAGAGAGAACACTGGTCATAAAATAGACAATAACAAGGCTTCATAGAGGGAAAGCACCTAAATAAAACGGTAGAAACAGTGAAGAACATAGCACCTGTGCAAAGATTCCAGCTGCCAGCTCAGTGAAATTTCAGACAACCCCATGACCTCATTCAGTGAGGAAAGGAAAGACAAGGGCCTCTGTGGAGGAACAAAAATTAGATCAAAAGGCAGACTTTGTTTGGAAGTATTTGCATTGTTATTTCTTTACGTGTCGGTTTTACTCCTGTCTTCTTTTCCTGGAGATCCCATGGCTTGGTGGCTGTATCTTCTCATATGCCCGTGTCTTTGTAAATACAGCACAGAGACTGTCCTAGTCAGAAAACTCAATAAGCAAATACTTGAAACTCTGCATGGCTTTAGCAGCAGTTTAGAATGTGACTGGAAAAAGAATTAGTCACCAGAAAAGAAGTCATAAGGAAATGTTCTGAATGAATCATAGGAGAGTACAGAGGAGGAGCTTTGGGAAGGCAGCCTGTGGGCTGACTGGTGTCTCTTCACAAGCAGGAATCTGTGTGTGGAAACCTGCCTCAGCCTCTCAGCACATAGGACTGGCTCACTTGTGCACAATGTTCCCTTAGGTTTGTAGTTCAGGGTCAAGGTGCTGGCAGCACTGATGTCTCAGGAGAGACTTGAAGGCTGGAAGGTGATTGGGAGCTAGCCTGAGGGTTCTTCCCAAGAACTGCACTGTGCAGAGAGCTCTGTGATTCACTTCTCCCAGGGAGCCTGCCTGGCCAGTGACTTTGTTGGGGAATGGGGAAACCTGACTCCTGCTCAGGCCCCAATGGAAGTTCTGTGGCTTCCCTCAGCCTTTCCATCCTGGAACATCTCAGGATGGGGTGGTGTCAGCTGTGATGAGTTTGGTGCATTGACTCAAACGTTCTCCATGAGCCTAAGAGAGAGAGGTGCACACCTTGCCTGCAGTGGCCAAAATGCATTCAGGAGCCGTCAGTCCTACCTGCCCACGTGACTACAGCAGGATCTTGGGCCTTTCCTCGGGTTCATACACATTGTTATTAGTTGCTCGTATCTCTGTACCCTGCTCGGGTGTGAATGTTTTGTGGATTTGTGGGAGATTTTAAAATAGGCACTGTTAGCACCATCTGTTCACTGCAGTATAAGCACCACATCTGGGACTTTTGCCTGTCTTTATATTTTGATTTTTGTTCCTTCTTGCCATGTTACTTTATAATTATTCACATGCAGTCAGATACCTTTTTTTTTTTTAACTTTCTAAAACCCATTTTTCTTTAAAACCACTGATGAAATCTATTGTACGTCCTCTTCCCGGAGAGATTCATGCAGTTCCCCCACTTAAATCCTCCTTGTTACTTAGCGTCTCTGGGTCTGTGGCTTGTGGCACGATTATCTTTTGCTTTACAGCTAATAACTACTTATAAATGAATACATATGTGTTTGTCTTTCTGGGTCTGGGTTACCTCACTCAGGATGTTTTTTTTTTCTACTTCCATCCATTTGCCTGCAAATTTTGTGATGTCATTGCTTTTAACAGCTGTGTAATATTCCATTATGTAAACATACCACATTTTCTTTATCCATTCTTTGGTTGAGAAACTTCGAGGTTGTTTCCATTTTCTGGCTATTTTGACTAAGGCTGCTTTGAACATAGTTGATTAAGTGTCCTAGTGGTATGATGGGGCATTCTTTGTGTATATGCCCAAGAGTGGTACAACTGAGTCTTGAGGTAGATCGACTCCCAATTTTCTGAGAAACCACCATATAGATTTCCCAAGTGGCTGTACAGGTTTGGATTTTACCAGCAATGCTCTACATCCCTGCCAGCATGACCTGTCATTTGTGATTTTGATCTTAGCCTTTTTAATAGGTGTAAGATGAAATCTCGGAGTCCTTTTGATTTTGCATTTCTCTGATGTCTAAGGATGGTGAACATTTTTAAAGGGTGTATCTTGGCCATTTGAGAGTCCTCTGTTGAGAATTTTCTTTAGATCTGTATCCCATTTTCTTTCTTTCGTTTTTTTAAAAAATATTTATTTATTTATTAAGCCTGCAGGCCAGAAGAGGGCACCAGATCTCATTACAGATGGTTGTGAGCCACCATGTGGTTGCTGGGAATTGAACTCAGGACCTTCAGAAGAGCAGGCAATGCTCTTAACCACTGAGCCATCTCGCCAGCCCCTGTATCCCATTTTCTAATTGGATTATTTGATGTCTAGTTTCTCGAGTTCTCTATAAATTAGCCCTCTGTCAGATATGGGGTTGGTAAAGATCTTTTCCCATTTGTGGGCTGCAGTTTTGTTCTATTGATAATGGTCTCCTTTGCCTTACAGAAGCTTTTCAGTTTCGTGAGGTCACATTTATTAATTGTCAATCTTAGTGCCTGTGCTATTGGTGATCTATTCAGTAAGTTGTCTCCTATGCCATTGCATTCAAGTCTGTTGCCTATGTCAGGTTCAGTGTATCTGGGTTTGTGTCGAGGTCTTTGATCCACTTGGACTTGAGTTTTGTGCAGGGTGATAGATATGGATCTGTTTGCGTTCTTCTACATACCAACATCCAGTTAGACCAGCACCAATTTCTGAAGACTCTTTCTTTTTTTCTAGTGGACTGGGGGCAGGTGGAGTAGAGAACAGGTGAGGTCAGGTGTTGTGGGGAGGAAGGGAGGGGAGGAGGGAGGGAGGGAAAGACTACTGGGAGAAATGATTGGAACTGGGGACATTTCAGGGCGAGGTGGAAACCCAGTGCGACGGAAACTCAATGAAACCTAAGAGTAACCCTAGCAAAGGCTCCTAGTAATGGGTAACATGGAGTCTGAACTGGCCATCTTCTGTAACCAGGCAAGACTTCAATTGGAGGGACTGGGATACCAATCCATCCCCACAAACTTAGTCTTAAAGTTTGTCCTGCCTGCAGAGTGTTCTGGGACTGGAGCCTAGCATCAAAGTCATCAGAGAGATTCCATCCAGCAACTGAGGTGAGCAGAAGCAGAGTCCCATAGACAAATATTAGACAGAGCTGGGGTTGTCCTGTGGAAGAGGGGGAGAACGGACTGGAGGAGCCAAAGAGGAGCAAGGCCCACAGGATCAACTGACCAGGACTCACAGGGGCTAGTAGAGATCAGGAAGCCTCTATGGGTCTGACCTAGGTCCTCTGCATATGTTATGGCTGAGTAGCTTGGTGTCCTTGTGAGACTCCTAACAGTCGGAGAGGGGCTGTCTATGACTCTTCTGCCTGCCTGTGGAACCCTCACCATTCTACTGGATTGCCTCATCCAGCCTTGATGTGATAGTGTGTGAGTGGTCTTATTATAGCTTGTTATGCTGTCCCCGGGAGGCCTGTTCTTCTCTGAGAGGAGGTAGGAAGTAGATCTAGGAAAAAGAGGAGGTGAGGGAGGAGAGACTGGGGGAGGGGAGGGAGGAGGAACTGCTGTTGGGATGTAATATGTGAGATAAGGATAACAAACAAAAACCAAAAACCAAAAACAAACAGACAAACAAAAAAACCCCCGGGGGCTGTAGGAGACCATGGAGGTCTGTGTGGTGGGCTAGAGGACTTGAGAAGCCATACCTCCAGGTAGGTAGGGTTCCATACAGTTTTCTTTGCTGAGATCAGGACTGTCCCCAACATTGAGGTTGCTGCTCCAGGCTCTAGAGAGGACTAGTCCTTTGAAACCCACAGTGAATTCTCAAACCCCTAGGAACTGCTTTCCATGTCCTTCTCATAGGCCTGGATCCCATACCTTCCGAGGACAGGCCCACCATGCTTAGGGGAGCAACCCAATGGGCCAGGTTATGCTCAGTGGCCTGCAAAGCCTGGGACGTAACAGGATCTTTGAAGAAATGAGAACTACTTAGTAGAACGGTCAGGTGGTCATGGACAGATCTGCTCTTTGACAAAAATTAACAGCCCTTTCTGGTGCTTCGGATGACTGGTAGGAGGTCAGGTCCTTCCCCACCAGACCCTGTAGCCAAGATAGCACCGCTTTCAGCCCCCAGTGACAGGAGGCGTCCTGTGGATACTCCCAGCCTAGAGGTGCTTCCTTCTCAGACCTCATGTGGAGGTGAGTCACCAGCAGGCTTAAATCAGACCTGGAGTGAGGATTCTGACTCAGACGACACAGGGACCTGCCTGCTCCAAGTTCAAGACGTAGAAACATTACTCAGGAACAAGGGGCCAGGCTGTCTGGCTATCCCAGGCAGAGGTTCCAGAGTCGTGGTAAAACACCTTCCTTTAAAGTCCCTAACAGGAGCCTCTAGGGAGGTCTCCCTACCTCCCCACCTTCTCGTGCCCACGCAGACCTCTTTGCTAAAAATCAGCTTCCCTTTGGAGTCCTACCTGCCCCCCAACCATGGTCAGGGAATATTGGTTTTGTTAAAATTGAATATATATACTGAAGATATATATGCATGTATATGCAAAAAATATCAATAAATGTATATTCTCCCATTCAAGAGTCCTGCTAGGTGCTGTGTGTTTGTTTCCTGGTGATCTTACTATTTAGCCGTCTTCTGTTTTGGGTCACTGAGAGATCACAGCCTTTCTGTGCTGCTCCGCATACACATGGGATACGGTTTCCCTGTGTTTACACGGAGAAAGGAATGAAGTTTGGGATTTAGACAAGTGGCTTACTGATCCTCCTCTTCTGTCTTCCGTTTCTTCTTTGTTGGATTTCGTGTGTGCTAACTGATTGCAGCTTGAAATCTCAGGGGGGAGGGGGGAATAAATGTTCGTGAATTAACTTTCATGCAGCAGCAGGGGGAAAAACCCTGCTCACAGTGCCACCGTGTGGCCGCGAGGTCACGATGGAATGCAGCTCATAGCCAAAGGGGTCTAGCTAGTTCTAAGAAACAGGCTACTCACAGCAACTAAGCCAGGCCCCTTCCTAACTGGAATTCACTCCCTCTTTGGGGTCCCTAGAGTGTGGCAATCTGCAGCTTGTTTTGCATGCTTAGTTGCAAAGAGTTTGGCCTTCACAAGCAAGCTTTAACAACGCTTCCTCTGGCCTGTAGCCACCCTGGTGATGTCTCTTGACAGTTATGCCAATTAAGGCCTTTGGTGGCTAACGTGTGAGAAGGAAAACTAAAGAACTCCTAAGAAATGGCCTGCAGAAAGAGCTCATTGACGAGTTAGCAACCAGCCCTTGGCCAAACTGGCTCTCCTCACAGATGAGGTAGGAAATGTGTCAGCCAATAAAGCCATCAGTGGGGTCCATGGTCAGAGTTACACCTGGGTTTATCACACTGTGTCCCATTCTCAAGTGTGGATGAAGGTAGATTTCACCAGGATTTGTAGTAAGAAGAGCTCTGGGGTAGATGGCTATATTTCTTACCATCTGTTCATGCTAGAGTGGCCCAGTGGGGTGTTCAAACCCCTCCTTGCTCTCCCATAGACATGTGAGGTCTTCTCCTCAGCACGCCACATTACCCCAGCCACAGCCTAACAACTGCCGAGCAAACTGGTAAGCTAGTAAAAACAGGCCGATCTCTGGGTTTGCCTTTGCCATGGCCCTGTGCATTGCAGGGCCGGAAGAGTTTCTGTTCTCTTTGGAGTTCTGCAGCAGCTCAGGCTCTTCAGCCATAAGCCTGGGCTGCACCCAGAGAGACAGAACTGGGGGTTCTGAGTCATGGCTGACACCATTGTTTGAAGGAAAACAAGGATGAAACTGGTGTTTGACTACATCAAAGGACACTGCAGCTCACAGTTGTGGCCTCCATGATGAAGACAGGGTACTCACACATCCTCCGTATGCAAAGGTCTTCCAGGACGATGAAGACACGAGGCACAAGTTGGATTCAACCCATTTCAAAAATAGTCATTCAGGTCGGTAAATATTTCAGACACTGCTAGGGACAGCACAGGTTTATATAATTTTGTTTTATTTTGAGGTGAGGTGAAGGGGTAGACAGCAGATATGAAGGGATGGAGAAGTGAATGGGATCAAGATACATGATGTATAGGACACAGAGAATAAATAAGAAAGAAAGTTTAAAAAATTACTACCAGTAAATAGAGGTGGGCAAGCCATACTGGGACCAGGGTGCACACACAGGACTGTGCACCACTGCTTCTTATTTTCTCCAAATTAACATCAATCAAACATGCTTGCTTAAGAGGACTCCCCTTAAGAGGACTCGGGGAAGGGGGTAGAGAGCATTAGGCTTCTCACCTGTTCTCTTCCGTGTTCAGGTGTATTCTGGGACATCAAATCTTAGAAAGTGCCTGTGTCAAGTGAGAGATTTATTTGAACATGACCCTGGATCAATATGAATATGGATTTGAATATTGGTCTGGGGCGAACTTCTCGACCAGCGAGAAAGAACAACCACCACACGAGGATTCTTCTCAGATCACGCTTTAATGGAGTGCCCTTGGTTGAGGGAGAGCAGGAAGCGAGAGGGCAGGAAGCGAGGGGCAGGAAACGAGGGGCAGGAAATGAGGGGCAGGAAACGAGGGGCCCCGAGAGCACTAAGGCAGCTGCTTATATAGGGAATTGGCACACGGGTCGCCCTGTGATTGGCTGCCACCATCAGCTGACACCAGATTGCATAGGGATAGGCCCAAGGACCCTTATCCACTGTACATGCGGGAAGCGGGGGACACGCAGCTCCCAAAGACTTAGCCAAATATGGAGTTGTTTATTTCCAACAAGACAGGATGTCGGCGCCATCTTGTAATGGCGATCCTGTCCGGCTCCCTACATTGATCCAAAAAGTTTTAACAAAATTATCGAAGATCAAATTCAGACATGTGTTTGAAGAATTCTACTCAGTTATGCCAGGCTGTGGCAAAGCCTGGTGGCCAACCTGGGCATTTGTTTGCGGGATGTGTGCAAATGCGTGTGTTCATCTGTGCTCACGTGTGGCTGTATAGTCTCTCTGTGTGTTCTCCTGTGTGTAAATGTGTTCATATTCCATGTGAGTGTGGCATGTGGGTGTCGGAGGGAGACGTATGGTGTGCAGTTCCTATACTCTCTTGTGCTCTGGGTGTTGAAGGGAGATGTATGGTATGCACTTCCCATAACTCTCTTGTGCTCCAGGCAGAGTGAATTTCACTGCTGCTCTTTCTCCATTTTGTCCTCTCTCCATGGTGGCCCATGGAGGGTAGAAGTTGTGGCCCACTGAGCATATGTACCCAACAGAAAGCAGATATTCCATACATTACTGGATAACCCACAGAAGGATTTTTTTTTTTTTTAGAAAAGAAATTCCTTTGTGGCCTACAAGCATTCAGTGACATCCTGGGGGAGGCTGGAGGCTATTCCTGGACCATCCAGTGCTGGTTAATTGAAGACCAGGCTAGGCATCCGCCCTGACCACTGACTGTTAGTTATGCTCAGTGCAGGGACAATGGACTGTTGTTACCACAGCCTTCTTCTACCTCTTCAGCCATTTAGGTGGGAATAAACAACTCAAAATGGAGGTCAGGATCCCTGTGGGGTTCCTTGAGGTCCCCATCTAAGGAGGTAGTGTGGGCACTTCCACCCAGCACACGACTGGCCCCAACACATCTCAGAGTAGAGGATAGAGCACAGAAGAGATAAAGAGAGAGGGAGGTAGAGAGGAGGAACAGTAGTGGGCCCACCCCTCTTCCTCTACTGGGTCTCCATGGTCAGCCCCAAACACTAGAAGGGGATCCAAGTGCAACGCATCTGGAAGGTGCCACAGGCCCAGCTTCTGGTCCATGCATCCCCAGAAGATGCCATTCATGGACACCAGTGGTTCCTGAGTGGTCTGCACCCCTTCAGAGGAAATCGTAGCAGGGCATCAGTGATATCCTTAGAGTCCTGTAAATAACTGGAGAGGTGCCCTTCACCCACAGGATAACATGAAGCCATAATCTGCAGCTATCCCCCAGGGTCTCCATAAATATCCATTAGGCCTCCTTTCTTGGCAGGATAAATAAGGATCCATGATCCCTACCTGGGAAACACAAGCTGAGGGCCACCTAATTCTGGTTCCACTTGACCATGTAAAGCTGGGCAGGCAGAGCCAAGGCAGGGGAAGTAATTTACCTGACAGATGTGGGTGGTCTCCACCTTGGTCATCAGAGTGCTGACGTCTCTGAATAGGATTCTCTGGCATGGACCTGGGGTGAAAAGAGGCACATGCGCACTTGCCGAATACATATATGCCTAGACAAATATCTAAGCACAGGCAGGTGTGTGTCCAGCCTCCCAGGACAATGCCAGAATCTTCCCCTGAAGGTACAGAGAGTGAGAGGTTGGAAGTCGTTCTCCTCAGTGACAGGAATGCATATGGCCCCACTTGTTGATGCTCAGCCATCTTCCAGGTTGTGGTGCTGTGACCTCTGTGACTCCTATTCCTGTTGAGAGTGTCTCCTGAGGGCATCTTTCTAATCCTCCTATCTCTGCTCTTTCTTGGGGTCACCCTTCCCCCTTCCCTGTGATGCTAAAACCCCACACTTTTTAAATTTTAATTTTCTTAGCTATTTTTACTTTAGCCTATGGAGTAATGGGTTTCATTGTGGCATTTCCCTATGTCATCTTCCCCATGTGCATCTGTCTGTCTGTCTACCTCTGCTTCTTCTTTTCATCAGGCTTCAGTTGTAGTAGCTTTCTATTCACCATTTGGCCATTTCTCCAGAACAGCAGGAATTTACCTCCTGGCAGCCCTGGAAGCTGTAGTCTGAGCTCAGGGGTGAGACAACTGACTCCCGCTGCAGGCTCTGGGTAAGGATGCCCTGCTTCCCCAGGCTTCTGGTGTCCACTGAGTTCCTGGACGAGGTGTCAGTCTACTGCGCAAAGTGACTTCACTATGGCTCGACCATCCCTTCAAAGGGCACTTCAAGAAAAGGTACAGCCCGAGGCTCCCAGGTTCGCTTCACCGCAGATGCCGTCTTGGTTTTCCCAGCATAGTGCCCGTCACACCTGAAAGCTGCTGATTCAGTGGCTGTGTCCAGGGATGCTTTCTCTGTGCTACCTGGAGGCCTAGACCTTCCTGTCCACTCTGCTTGCCTTGTTGGGCCGGAGCCTCTGTCCACTGTTTACCCCTACCCTAGCAGAGCCCACCGTGAGTGACTCAGAATCTCCTGACCTGGGATGCAGAGTTAGCTTGCACACAGCGGCAGCATGTCCTCTGCGCAATGTCCTATGCCGAGATTCACCCTCTTTGCTCCATAATCCCGTGGACTCTGCTGTCTCACATGGTGTTTGCACGGTGAACATGTCCGCTAATGTCCGTGTACTCATGTCCGTGTACGAAGGCTTAAATGGTTAAACATCTAAAGCAAATACGCTCTGCAAATGGAAATCAGTCCTTATTTTCTTTTAATTTCAGAGTTGTCTCTGGCAAGCTGACTTGAAAGATGTTGAAATTGGATAGGTAATTAATTCACACGAGCCTACAAGAGAGGGGGGAAAGAATGGACAAATTATTTGTAACATTTTGTAAGCACTGAAATTAATGTAGTGTGAATTTGTCATTTCTACCCCATGTTACAGATTTTCTATATTATAATTTAATCTTTTTAATGTAAAAAGAATAGGAATTTTGCCCTTTCTGGCCTCTTGGGAAGCAAGAACTAGTGTATCTAATTATCAGAACACATAAGAACATAAAGGAATAGCAAGCAGTGAAATTATAAATGGGCCGGAACAGGACCATGTTTTCTGATTAAAGCCTTTTTCTGGGCCCTTAGCAATCCTGTTGCCCCGATGTCCGTAGTAATTGCATGTGTCAAAGCTGAGGCTTTGTGTAACTGGGACTGGGAGACTTACAATTTTAATTTAGAGGGAGATAACTGTATGGTGCTTGCAGCCGGCCAGACCGGCAGGTGGGGAGGCAAGCGGGCTTGCAAGGCTCAGGCCCCAGGGCGGCAGGTTAATGGCAAGCCCCATCTAATCAGGGCACATCACAACAGTGGAATTTTTTAAGAAGAGAAATGCAATTTACCAACACAAAGCCAGCCACCTGCTCTCTTCCCTCTGTAGTCCGCGTAAAAGGAGGGCGTCTAATTTTCTCTATTGCTCAAGGGCAGTGCATTTTAACAACGGATTCGTAGTGAGCGTCACAAAGGCAACACTTAAAATGAAATCTCTCTGACACACTACAATCTTAGAAACAAAGAGAATTATCTTTAACTTTTGAAATTCTCAGGGAGGGACCGCGCCTTTTCCTCAGGAATCTCAGCTTCCTGTTCCATTCAGAATTGCAGGTGACTTTTGTCTTTGAAGTGTGTTTTCACTGAAAGATGTGTTTGATTGTTTCTAGGCAGGAAGTGCTGACTCAGTGATTAGAGAATTGTCCAGCAACAGGGGTTCTGGCTTCTCTCTTGGTGGAAGGAGGTGTAGCTGAGTTCCCACCAGAGCTGCTGATGGTCACACACAGCCACATAGTCCTGAAGTCTGCGAGAAGGGTATTCCCCTGTGTGGAGCAGCAGTGAACACCGCGACTCCTCTGGGCTCTGGGCCGGGCCTTCTTGTGTGACTGACAGTGACTTCAGAGCATGTGGGGTTCTGTGGATAACTCCCTGTGGCTCTTGGCTCATTTCTTCCCCAGTTCTGTTCTCTCAGTTTCTCCTTTGGGCTCCACAAACAGCCTGAGCTAATGAAATGTTTCTGTTCCAGCAGGAAGGTGAGGCAGAGCACGGTGTCCTTTGGAGGACCAGCTCTGACTGGCCTCATTTGCAGATGGCACTTTCTCTCCAGGTCCCTAAGAGAGAAGAGGTAGGAAAAAAGCTTGAAGTCTTTCATGAGGGTCTCACTCTCCTAACTTGAGTTAACATGAGTGTCTCCTAAGTCCCCATTCCTAGGGGGTCTCAGCATAGGACTTCTGAGAGGAGACTGTTTCAGGCCAGAGAAGTTTCCATCCACTTCAGAGAGGGTAGCCACAATTCTTTCTTTGCCTTTGGGGAGGTGTGGGATCCAGTACATCCCGGCAGCAACTAGCATATTTTAGCTTGGGACCAGGGCCTTGCAGAGCAAGACCTTTGCTTTGCTGTGTAGCTCTTAACTACTTTCAGGTCATCATCCCCACCACACAGAGAAAGAGGCAGAGCTGAGTGGCATCAAGGTGACTTGCTCTAATTGTCCTCGTGCTGGCAAAGAAATCTGGGGAGAACGGAGGCTGACTGCCCACCTGTGAGCTGGGATTTGACAGTAATCTGCCTCTGCTGTGATACAGCAGGTGCTGTCTAGACCAAACAGCACTGAAAATACCCCCTTGAAACCAGAGATCCATTCACAGTGGCCCTCGGTCTGCTGTGGCAGAGTCAGGTCTGAGAACACTGGCCTACTGAACGTCCCTGGACCCACCCTCCAGATGGAGCTAATCAAGCAAGCTGGCTTTGGCTGTTCGGTTCCTTTGGCATTGAGGGTGGTGCCCTAAAGAGAAGACAGGGACGGGACTGAAGCTAAGGATTAGGCCCTTTCTGGGCTCTGTGGTACCTGCGTTTTCAGAGCTTGCTCCTGAGTTCCTTGCTTCCAAGAACCTACCACAAGGAAAGCTGCAGACAGCATGAAGGTCTGTTCATAAAGGCTCTCACATCCAGGTTCTTCTCTCTCTTCAGGGGCCACAGTCCTGCTGGAACTTTTTTTTTAATTTTTGTATTCATTTTACATACCAACCACAGTTCCCTCTCCCCTCCTTCCTCTTGCTCCCCCCCTTCCTCCAACATATCCCCCATCCTCTCCTCAGAAAGGGAAAGGCCTCTCATGGAGAGTCAACAGTCTGGCAGAACCACGTTGAGGCAGAACCAAGCCCCTCCCCCCTGAATCAAGGCTGAGCTAGGAATCCCATCATAGGGAATGGGCTCCAAAAGCCAGTTCATCCTGCATGAACTTTTAAGGTGTGAAATCCCCACAGGCTCTTTTCAGGGATGCACCGAGATGGTCAGTAGCTCAGTATTCCCAGGTCCATCTCTGCCCTAGCAGGAACCACCTCATCTGCCATTATCAAGGGACTCTGGGATGCTTAGGGCAGCAGCCCCTGGGTGGAAAGTCCCAGGAAGGCTCTCAGTTACGGAACTTGTATTTGGGTCTATCTGGGGATAATGATCCCCAGAACAAGTGTCCTCAATCTTTCTTCCCTATGGTTCTGTTTCTCCAGGCTCAGCACTTCTTTTCAAGGATGGTTAAAACATCCTTTAAAAGACATGGGAATAACCATTTGCTTTCAAAAAGAACTAGTCAATCAAGTATGAAAGACTAATAATAACAAGTCCTTGCCTGACTGGGGACTTCCCTGCCATCCCAAAGATGCCAAGCTAGCTCCATGTCCTCTGTACAGGACTCTCAGTCCAAATGGGCACTTGTTTCCAGCTGAAATGACAAAACAGTGTCAGAAACAAAAGGCTAGAAGGGCACGGAATATGCTGTATGTTTTATAGAAGTTGGTTTACAAAAAATACCTGCTATGTTTTTAATGTATCTACTCACATCTGCTAATTTGCAGTAGGTAATAAATTCATGTCAAGAGAACTGCTATGGGCTTAGGAGTCAGTCAGAAGTGTTCAAGGTCCTTCAACACAAGGACACTCAAGTTATAGGCATGTATATTAGTGACCCAGGTGCTGTTCATGTCTCACTTTCAGGGCCACATTCTCTTTGGACTTGCGTGGATTCCAAAGTTCTGTTCAGCTGCTCCTCAGCTCTGCTCCCATTCAGTTTGTCTAGCTCCCAGATCTGCTGAGTCTGGGCTGTGCATGGCATGTACATACGGGAAAGAAACTCCCTTCCCTGACTTCTCATAACCATGACAAACCCCTGAGAAACAGGTGGGAAAAGGAAGGATTTACTTCTCGATCAGCATCTTAGCAGACAGTCTCCTGGACCGTGAGACTGTTGTGAGGCAGAGAACATCACGGGAGGAGGGTGTGAAGCAGAGCTGCTTGTTTCGTGGTGGTCACAATGCAGAAAGAAGTAAGAGGAAGGGGTATATCCTTCAAATGCATAGTCTCAGTGACCTGTGTCCTCTAGCCGGATTTCATTTTCCACAGTCCTTTCTCGTATCTGTATCTTGACCTGTTTTACTGTGGTTTCAGTTGCAGGCATTATATAGAGTTCTTCAGTCCTCTTATAATTGGATTTGTGTGCTGGGTGGAAGCTAGAGATGTCCGTTTGTTCTTCTACTTGTGAATATCCTGTTTTCCCAGTACCATTAATTGAGGAGGCTGTATTTTCTCTTATGAGTATTTTTGGCACCATTGTAAAACGTCAGGCAGCTGTTGCGGTGCGGGTTGATTTCTGGGTCCTTTGTTCTATCACACTGGTCTACACGTCTGATTTTGCGCCAATAGCTGTTTCTGTCACTTTGACTGTAGTATAATTTGAGATCAATTATTGAAAACATTTAGTGGTATACTGCTTAGGAATGGATATTTGGAGTATTTTATGATTCCATATTTTAGGGGTTCTCCCTATTTCTGTGAATGATGTGACTGGAATTTTGGTGTGAATTTTCCCAAGTTAGTAAACTGCTTTTTAGCAACATAGCTAATGTCCTTGTTCCCACTGTGATAAAATGCTTGACTGTATCAATTATGCCAATCCATTAGAATGAAATTCTTTCTATCTTCTAGAGTCTTATTCAATTTTTCTTCAGTGTTCTAAACTTTTCACTTTAGAGAGACTTATTCCTAGGTATTGTGTATTTTCTTCTCTTTCAGAGGAATCTTTTGTGAACGAGACACCCACCAACCCAATTTCTTTCCCAGAACTCTTGCTATTGGCATGTAGACTTCTGTATGTTGACTCTTTTTTTTAAAAAAATATTTATTTATTTATTATGTATACAATATTCTGTCTGTCTGCAGGCCAGAAGAGGGCACCAGACCTCATTACAGATGGTTGTGAGCCACCATGTGGTTGCTGGGAATTGAACTCAGGACCTTTGGAAGAGCAGGCAATGCTCTTAACCACTGAGCCATCTCTCCAGCCCCTGTATGTTGACTCTTAATTTAAATTTTGAGAATGTATATAGCCTGGACTGGCCCTGAAGTTTCAATTATTCTGCTTCAGCCTCTTGAATACCGGGCTTACATATGTGTGCCAGGACGCTTGACGGACTTTTTGGGGATGTACTCAGACCAGTGTCTTCTGACGTGGAAGACCATCATGGGTGTTTATGCACATCACTACCCTAACCCAGCTGGCTCTGCAGCTGTGAGGACCCTCACTGAGGACAAGGATGCCTGGTGTCTGCTGGATTGCAGGGCCAGGGTGAAGCCCAGTGGGCTCCTACAGTGGCCAGCTGGTGAGTGGAACACTAGCCTCTCCTGGGGTGATTCTGCCTTGCTGGAGGGCAAGGAGCTTGGTGTGGAGCCAAATGCGCATCTAGGGGTTTCAGAAAGGGATGGGGAGGACATTGTAAGGCTTTCTCACTTTCAGATACAACAGGTTCTCAAAATCTGTTTTATTTCTTGATGTCGCTAACCAGCAGGAGACGTGTCTGGATTTAACAGACAATTGTGATCAAACTCCGAGAAGCTCAGTCCAATCCTCCCCCAAACTGGACTGACTGAAAACTCAGGGACAAGGCTAGGGAGAAAAGATGCTGGTTCATTCCTTAGCTCATTCATTCAGCCATCCAGCCAATCCTGGGACAGTGTCCACAGGCAGGTCTGGGAGCCTGCCTGTTCCCGAGGAGAAGACAGAGGGAGAGAAGCAGGTGGTGATGCTGACTCCAGGCAGAACTGAGGGCAGGAAGTTGGCAGAAACCCTGCTCCGCTCTCTCCAGGTTCTGAAAACGCTGGCCCGAATCCCGCTCACAATGGTCCTCTTCTTCCTGGCAGACAGTGGCAGGCCTGCCCCCTGGTTTCTAGGGTTGGGGTAATAGTACTGGTCGCGACTTGGCCTACTTACCTCCACAAGGGATTCTGAGACCCTCTTCTCCGTTTTCTAGCATGCCCACTACCCACGGTGCGTGCCCTCTATCCGCCTACCGGCTGCCCTACCGTCGCCCGCCCAGTGGTGGCGCCGTTGTGCTGGGAACGCATAACCCTGTGGCTCTGGCTCCAGGCCTGGGACCCAGTCCTGAACTTCTTTGGCCTTGCATGCTGAGATCTTAAAGTTGTCCTCCTTGACCTGATCATCAAAGCTGGCACAGGTGTAGGACCATCCCTCTGCTGTTTGATGCTTCATGGCCTGGGACAGAGGTTGAGAAGCAGAAGACCACTGCCCTGCATGGAAGGAGGCTGGAGAAATCGCCATCTGGATTCTATTCATTGAAAATAAGGGTGGCCTTTCCCTCTGGATTAGAGTCATGCGGAAAATTCAAATGCAAAGGACTGCTTGGTGTGGCGACCTAAACCTATAATCCTATCTCTCAGGAGGCAGAGCAGGACGATGACAATAACCCGGTGTGTACAGCGAGGCACATGGTAGCCAGGACATAGTGTGAACTTGTCTCAGAAAGAACAGACAGCAATCAGAGAAGGAAAGGATGAAGATCTGCTTGGGAATTCCCAGGCCTGTCTAAACAGACACCAGAGAGCTTGCAGCAGGGCCCAAGCACAGGAGACAGAGAAGCAGGAGTGGGTGAAGGCAGCTGTGCCCGGTTGCTAAAGCTGCCTCTACACAGAGCCATGTGGGTGCCAGCCAGGGCAACGTGCAGTTAGTCCTGCAGTGTGTGACTCACACTCACCTACCCTCATGCACAGCTTGCCAGGTGGACACTCAGAGTCCAACCTATGACCAAGTTCCCTTTGTCAGAACAATAGACTCAGCTGATGATGGATCCTCCCAGAGCTTATGAAGCCCCAGCAGTGGTTGAAGCATCCATGACACTCATCTCTATGTCTCTGTATCCATTGCTGTCAATTGCATAATTAATGTGGAGATTGTTAACTGATACAACTTTGCCTGATCTGTTTAGAAAAGACAGCAGTGTTCCATAAGGAATCCTGGCATGCCTGCAGAGGGCTGAAAGGAGAATTGGATGTCACCCTACCTGAGTGTGCCCCGTGTGCCCTTGTGGTGACAGTATTTTCTTAGCCAGTAGACTGATTCCCCAGGTGGAGGGAACTGGGAAAATGAGCAATCAGCTTTGGTTCACCCCAGCTGGTCATGGGCCAGGAGAGGTCTGACTTTGGCATGATGGACCAAGGGGCTGTTTCTTGCATTACCCAGAGTTCCCCCAGGGAATGGTTAGGAGATAATTAGCTTTGAGTTCTCTCCTCACATCTACTCACACCCATTTCCTTTATCAGCCCCTCAGGCTGCCTGTCTTACCCACCTGTCAATAATGCTTCCGGGCATCCCATGATACAAAGTTGGTGGGAAAGCTGCTGTGGGTGTCCTTGCTTCCTATTGGAGGAGCTTAGCACCAGGTTCAAGTCTGTTCCCTCACCTGGGAGTGGGCACTCTTTAACTTATGGGGTGTTTTATGGGATTTGGAAGTTTGAAAATGATTATATAGATTTTAAACTTGCAACATAAATATTAATTACCATTTTGATTTTTTCTCATTTATATTAGTTCTTTGAGAAATTTGTACAATGCATTTTGATTGTATTCACTTCCTTACTTTTCCCAAATCAAGCCTCTCTTCCCTACCCACCAAACTTTTTGTCTGTATATCTATCTATCTATCTATCTATCTATCTATCTATCATATCTATCTATCATCTATCTATCTATCATCTATCTATCTATCTATCATATCTATCATCTATCTATCTATCTATCTATCTATCTATCTATCTGTTATTCTTTCCGTCCCTGCCCTAGCCACGCCCACTCCTTTAACTTCTGACCTCCGGCCCGCCATCTCTCTCTTCCTGTTTCCTCTCCCGGTGTACACACCGCCCCTCCTCTCTCTCTCCCTCCTTCTCTTCCTCCTCCTCTCTCTCTCTTTTTTTTTTTTTTTTTTTTTTTTTTTTTTTTTTTTTTTTTTTTTTTTTTTTTTTTGGTTTTTCGAGACAGGGTTTCTCTGTGGTTTTGGAGCCTGTCCTGGAACTAGCTCTTGTAGACCAGGCTGGTCTCGAACTCACAGAGATCCGCCTGCCTCTGCCTCCCGAGTGCTGGGATTAAAGGCGTGCGCCACCACCGCCCGGCTTCCTCTCTCTCTTTTTAATAAACATTTATGGCTATTTTCTGTGTTTATATGTCTGACCTGCCGCCGCCACCACCACCAGTGTGGCGCGTGCCCTCCTGCTGGTGAGAAGCTGTAGCCGCTTGCTCCTGTGCCGGACCCTAGAGCCAGCGCCCGGCACTGCTGGGACCCGCCGGAGTTTGCTGCGGGGCGGGGGGGGGGGGGGGGGGGGGGGGGGGGGGGGGGACCTCAGGTATATTTTTTAAGAATAACACTATCTATCTATCTATTATCTATCATCTATCATCTATCTATCTATCTATTATCTATCAACTATCTATCTATCTATCATCTATCTATCTATGTATCATTTTATTATAGCAACAGAAACTTTTTGTCACAGCCTGCTTTTGAATGAGCTGGAATTTTCCTGTCCATGTCTGACTGCAGAAGAATTAAACTAGATATCATCAACAAGTAGCTATGGGAAAATCCAAAATTATTTGAAATTTAAACACCACATTTTTAAGTAGTTGTTTTCATGAAGAAATCAGGCTGGGCAGTGGTGGCACACACCTTTAATCCCAGACTTGGAAGGCAGAGGCAGGTGGATCTCTGTGAGTTTGAGGCCAGCCTGGTCTACCAGAGTGAGTTCCAGGACAGGCACCAAAGCTACACAGAGAAACAGAGAAAGAAAAAGGGACACTGGGAAATAGTTTAAGCTGGATGAGAATGAGAAGACAGCCTATCAGATTTATGGCTACCAGGAAGCCATATGGAGAAAATGCATAGCATTCAATACTTATAACAGGGGCGAGGGGAGGAAATCAAAACCACTAACCTGAGCTTCCATTGGAATAATCAAGTGGAGAAAATTCAACAGGGCACAAGGACACAAGCCAACAACCTGTCTGAATATGCAAGGTAAGTCACTACAGAGGGAGGGAGATGCTATTCTGGCCCTGGGCTTCAGAGCTTTCAGCCCACACTGGCCGCATGGCCTCTGGGGCTTTGGTAAAGCACAGCATCAGAGCCTGGAGCATGTGGTGAAGCCCAGCTGCTCATCTCATGGTGGACCTGAGGGAGAGAACAGGATAAGAGACAGAAGAGGAGTGGGGAGGAGAGAGGAGGAGATGAGGCAGAAAAACACACCTGTCAAGCCGTGCCCACCTCCGTGGTAAGCTCCTTTAATTAGGCCTGTTTCCTAAAGTTTCCATCACCTCCCAGTAGGATGGGGAAATGGACAAACTGCTGCTCATCGTGGGGTAGACTACTGAGGATGTCAGAACCCTTGTGGTCAGGACACTTTCCAGAGGCCCCCACTCTGTTGACTTGGCGTCTAGGTCTTACACATACGCTCTTTGGGGAAGATATTTTATATTCAAACCATAACAGAAGGTAAACATTTTAAATGTTTAAAAAATAGCAAAGAACAAACAATCACAGGAAGTAAGTCAATACAGTGACAAACATCTAGTTAAATCAATCGAGGAAAAGGTGAGAAAACATTCATTGCCGATCTCAGGACAGAGAGAGGGACATCAGAATAGAAATGAAAGGCATTTATGTGATGATAATAATTTGAAAAGCTATGGTAGTAAATTCTTCAACATAGATAAAGCGGGCAAATTCATTCCAAGTCACAAATTACCAAAGCTGTCAAAGGGACAAATAGAAACTTCAAGCAGAGGGGCTGGAATGTAGCTTGGAGGTAAAACACTGGTCTACTGTGTGTGAGGCCTCAAGTTTTATTCCCAGCACTAAAAAGTAACAACAAAAAGCATATTCCATGTGTGCATTGCAAAGTGTTTTATTGCTACCTGTGATTTTTTTCCTTCCTGCATGTCTCTACGGGAATCACCATCCTCATGTGACTTTTCTTTTTAAAATCAGATGCAAGTTGTCTCCTGTCAGTTTTTCTCATTTGCCTGAATCTTGACTTTTATCTAACCCCCTTCTGTTTGCTCAATATGGTCCTCAGTGAAAATCCAGTTGAACCTATCAGCTAGAGGCTTCTCCACAAGATTTAACAAAAATGCTTTCTCTTTTCCAAGCTGCTGATATCAGAAACCTCAAAAGTTAACTTTCAACAATGTCCGGGTAAGCCAAAAATAGCCAGCATACATTCTTAACAGCCAGACTCCTGGGGCTCTTCAGCAGAGAGCCCCAGACTGTGTGGGCCAGCTAGGAATGATGGAGGAGCCCTGTTCTCCTGGCAATTCATCTGTCACGGTTTTCTACAGCCTGAGAGACAGGCTGGGAGCAAAGCCAGAGTGATAGAGTTACACACACACACACACACACACACACACACACACACCCTGCGTTGATGAGAACATTATAAACGCTGAGGATAAAGTTCACCTTCGCAGGTAACAAGCGGTCTGTGGAAGCTCAGGTGCAAATGCAATGGAGTTCCCCAGTGCCCCTGGCAGCTTCACAAACAGCAGGTGAGTGTCTAGGGACAGGCCCCTTTGTCCTCAGGTCTTAACTTTACACTTCCTTCCTTCTTCTTTGTTATTACTTGCGAAGGTGTTTTCACTTGCTTCTGTGAGCACTCAGAGGGCTAGGGCTGGTGCAACAGCCTACTTGGGGACAGTGTGTTTGCATGGCGCCCTCTTAGGGGACAGCCTGGGCCATCCACAGGAAGGTAAAGCTGTCAGTCTCAATTAGCTTTGCGTCCCTGGAACTTGAGTGCGCCCAGGGCCTCTCCCGACAAGCCTTGGTGGAGCCGGCTCTGTGCCGCGACCCTTCATGTCCCCCAAATTCCTTGAAGTACTGTACAAAAGCAACTGAAGAAATTTCCAAGAGGAAGAAAGATGGGCTTCATTTAAGAGAATATTATTGCAGGACATACTCACTCTAGCACTCTCAGAGGGTCTGTGTGAGCCGTCATGTATGTGTGCGTGCCTACGGGTGTGGGGCACATGCATGTCTAAGTTTCAGTGCACGACTAAAAATAAGCATTTAAGTTTTCTCCATCATAAAACACACAAGAAAAATGATTGGCTATATGACATTGGCAGAAGACTCACAGAATGTCACAATTGTCACACTTGAGTACTCCTACCATCCGTGTAGTGCAGCTTCAGACCTTGGTGGTGACAGGGAGGTACGCTCTGTGGAAAGGCATAAAAACCCACATGGCGTCATCTTTGGTAACATCTTGCCTGGGGCTTGCTCGATTTGGGGAGGTGACTTGTCACTGGTCTATAGCACGAATGGCTGGCTAACCCCTTCTGCTGTTTCAGATCCTGAGGAAAAACAATGACTGTGCTCTGAGATCCAGGTTCGCTGACCAGCAGGAACGGGGCTCCGCCCCTGCTTTGCGGAGGGATACTTGTATAATAGAAGCAGCTAGGCCCTGGGAAAGCCACCCGGGGCTGTGGCAGCCACCCTTTAACTCCCAGGGGACAGGTAAGACGCAGCAAGAACCATGTGGGATTCTTAGGTTGGAGAGAGCCTTGGAGGGTGGACTCTGAGCTGGAGGGTATGAGAGGAAGGAGTTGACGTCACTGTAGGAAGCTGTCCCAGAACAAGAACGGTGAGTCCAACATCATGTCCAAAAATGTTCCCGCTGGGAAGGGAGTCTTAGGGCTACTTTGCCTGGTTAAGGTGGGGGTGCTGCAGGGCTGGTGGCTTAGGTCTGAGTTATGGTGGGGCAACGGCGAGGTTCATCTGATTGTGCTGTCATAGCCGCGGAGGGGTGAGCCCACACCCTGTCAGCCCCTGAGCTCACTTCTAGGATAGAACCCAGCCCGTCTCTTTCTCCCCTAGCCCCAGAGCACTCTAACTGGTCAATACCCAGGGAGGGCGTTTGCCATGTCTGAGAGCCGTGTAGCAGATGTGGGATGCCACAGTGGAGTGCGCATCTCCGGTCTGCACTTTCCTCGGGGGAGCCCCTCACTGAGGATGGCTTTCTCCCACCGTTCTGACAAAAAGCAGCAAGTTATAAATAATCCACAGTGTCTCTTCTGCTTCAGCACCCCGGCCCAGCTGGGAAAGGAAAGCAGGGGACACTGACACTTTGGCTGCAGCAGGAAACTTCTCTGGTCCAGGCCTGAGCCCCCAAGGTTGGGCAACCTGGGACCCACACCCCCTCAGGGTCTCCTGGTGGTCCCAGTCCTGTGCTGAGATGCAGCCAATTTCTTGGGAACACCTAAACTTTACTCTTCCCCCTCTGCAGAAGGACCACGGCAGCCCTTGTCTGTCTGCCAATATCCAGGAAGGGCTTTGGAAGGCATCTCATTGCCAGCTTCTTGGCTGTTTTATAGAATGGGGGTTCAAGATGTTCTTCTTCTTCTTCTTCTTCTTCTTCTTCTTCTTCTTCTTCTTCTTCTTCTTCTTTTGTATTTGCTAGTCAGAAAAAAAACAAAATGGAACTCTTGGCTGTGTTTGGGATCCCAAGGGCCAGTGTATTAGGAACTGTGATGTTTTCTTGTTTAGATGACTTCAGTAACCAGAACTACTAACCCCATGTCTATTACAGTCTACGCTGGCTCTCTACATTTGGGTAAACAAAGTAAGGCAGTCAGACACACCTAACCATCAGGAGCCAAGTGGCACCATTACAGGCTTTACAGAGATTGGAGGACAGTGAGGGGACACTACAGAGCGTCAGAATTCTCCACGTTGCTGGAGCCTCTAAATCATGTCGCTTAAATGCCCCAGCATTCGGATGCTGTGATTTCCAGTGGCTTTGCTTTGCCACCTAGATTGCAGAGCCAGTATGCCAGTCTCTGCAGAGTGATCGAAATGTCATTAAATCTGTAGAGAAATTTAGAGGAAAATCAACACCTTAACGTCTTTGCATTTCCAATCCACGAATGTGCTACATGGCTTCATCCGATAGGTCTTTAATATCCCTCAGCGGTGCTTGTCATTTTAAATGTGTGGACTTTGCACTAGTGCCATATGTCTTGATGTTATTGGTATTGTTTTAATTTCACTTTCCAATTATTTCATTGCTTGCAAAGAAAGAAATATCAATTTAACAAAGTACACCGGTTTTGCGAATTTGTTAAATTAAAAAATTTTAAAGACTATTTTAGACTTTATGTTAATAAATTACACAAAAACAATGGCAGTTTTACTCACTTTCCAGCTCCACATTATTTACATATTGGCTTATTTAAATTTGTATTTTGTCCCAGACAGGCCCTGTAGAAAAAGTTTTGGTGGAAGTGGAGAAAGCAAACAACTTTGTCTTGTTCTGACCTGGGGAAAGAAATTCGGTATTCCACTATTAATCCTGGATTTCACCTCTGTTCGTCTCTTGAGATGACTCAGGTTTTCTACCTGAGTTTTTCCCATGCAAGAGTATTTGGTTTGTACTCTCAGCATTCCATAGGGGAAATATTCAAGCACAGAAAAAAAACAAGGAAGACGCCGTACGGTGAACAGTCAAGGTTACTCTTTAGTCCCCAGCCTGTTCTGAGCACAACTCCTCATCCAATGATCTGACACCACTCACCTGATCTTTAATCACTTAAGCACAGATGTATCACTAGCAAGTTGAGACTTAATATGCATCTGTTTTATTCTGAATAAAGTGCATAAATCTTATTTCCGTGTGTGCATGCGTGTGCAGTTGTACATGCATGTGCAGGTGCACACGTGTGTGCAAGTGAGTAGGTGTGTGGAGACCAGAGGACAGCATTGGATGTTGTTCCTCAGGGACAATCCCCATTTTTCTTTTGAGACAGGTTTTCTCACTGGACTGTAGCTCACGCCCCAGGGATCCTATTGTCTCTGCCTTCCCGTTGCTGGGAGCCCATAGATAGCATCATGCCTGGATTTTTAATATGGATCCTGGGGATTGGAACTCAGATCCTTGTGCTTGCTTGCAGAGAAAACACTTTGCCAACTGAGCTATCCCCTGGCCCTCAAATGTACAAATCTTCAGAGCACCATTTGCAACATTTTGGCAAACAAATTTATCTGTGTAATGAGAAAACCGTAGAGAGTCAGGAGATTGTTAGCACCACGCAAGGCTCCAGTTCCCCGTGACCAATGCCTTGGCCTGTTTCCTCCACAGCATTCTCTAACCCTCAGCTAAGTAGCACTGTATCATCTCATAGCCTCCTGAGTGTGGCTACCCCATCCTGGGGAGAGGTTCTGGGAGCAACCCTTTAGCTTATCAGTAATTTGTTCCTTTCTGTCTATGATCAGTTTTCATTATCTGAGCTGTTAATTTCCTTATTGATTCATCAAGGATTCTTAAATTCTTGTCATCAAAAACGAGGTTTTTTTTTTTTTTAAAACCAGGGTTACATGAACAGCTTTATTATTGGCTCCTATATTTGACTTTTAAGAAATACGTCATATTTTAAGGAATACATCATAGCCATTATGAAAGCCCCATTGTTCCCCTTCATGCTTCCCTAAACACTTTCCCACCCGCTACATAACCTTGTTCTAGACATAAAGTGCAGCATTTTTGCAGGCTTACCTGAATATTGAGCCAGACACATCTTCCTCTCACCCCACTTACACCAGCAGGTAGCTGTTTGCAGTTATAAAGGTAATAGACATGGGTACAATGGGAAAACAATGTTTAAACCCAAACAATTTTTTAAAAATTTTTTCTTCATTTTGCATACCAACCTCAGTTTCCCCTCCCCACTCCTTCCTCCCCCCATCTCCCACCTACTCCTCAGAGAGGGTAAGGCCTCCCATTGGGGGTCAACAAAGCGTGGCGCCCCAAGTTGAGGCAGGACCAGACCCCTCTGCCCTGTATCCCACCTTAGGCAATGGGCTCCAAAAACCATTTCATACACCAGGGAAAAATCCTGGTCCCAGTGCCAGGGGCCACACAAAAAGACCAAGACACACAACTGTCACCCTCTGTTGTCCTATGACTCTCATAGTTTCTGTTGAAAGTCATTCATCTCTCTCTTGTTTTAATCCTTGTATCCTTTAAAGGCCACCTGTGGTTTTTCTCTGGCTAATGTCAAGATTCTCCTTGTCTTATCCTACATGTGTTTATTAAAGTCTTCTCTCTCTCTTTCTTTCTGCAAAGCCCCAGCTGTCCTGGAACTCACTCTGTAGACCAGCCTGGCCCAGAACTCACAGAGATCTGCCTATCTCTGCATCCTCTGGTGCTGGGATTAAAGATGTGTGACATCATGCCCTGTTTATTGATTTTCTTGAATCCGTATGTTGATACCATGAAGGTCTTGGAAAAGAACCCCAGCCATTCTTTCCCCACAGTTCTTCTCTGCCAGTGTTTCGTGTGGATGGGTTGCTTGGGACTTGGCCTTCTTGAGGATTTTCCCTACTTATTCTCTATCTGAATTTCTTCATCTCTATTTCTTCTGAGACCCAGTTAGGGCGTTTTTATTTACCTTTCAGCTAATCTTATTTTCAATATTTACTTCATTGGTTAACATGCCCAGTGGATTATTAACTTCAAGTAGATTCTTATTTATAGAATGTCTCCTGGGATCTTTCCTATGGATTCTTGTTCTCCATTGAAATTATCTTTATTATAGATTTTTGGGTAATTTTTAAATTATATTTAGGGGAATTATTTTAAAGTCTTATTTAATTCATGTGATCTGTGGATATGTCTCCACTTTATTTCTATTATATAATTTTACTTTGTTTTTTTAAACTTTCTTTACATTTCTTGCAAAATCATAGCATATGCTGTATGTACTTCAGAGTTTCCAAATCTGGAAATGCCATCAGCTCATCCTTTTCAGGTGCATCCCCTCTCCTGACAGGTGAATGGACCACACCATAGGAGCTGGGAGCTAAGCAGGTCTGGGTAGGGCTGTTGTTACAGCCAGACTCATCGGGCTTGGGTCACCACTGTTCTGGGGACACCACCCCTCTAGGGTTATAATGAGAACCATCTATGCAGTTTTAGAATCTGGAATCAGTTTTAGTTGACAGGAATTTTGCAGGCATCTGACTGCCTCTCAGCTTGCTATAGTCTTTGCTACCCAGCATGCTGCAGACTGCTTCATGGCACCAAGCAAGCTTCAGACCGCTCCTGGCTACCCAGTTGCTGCACAGGTTTTCCCTGTTGTAGTACGAGCGACGGGCTGCGTTCCCGGCACCTGGCCGCCTGCACGGCTAGCTTTACCCGAAATAATTACACTGAAACTGTATTCTTTTAAACACTGCCTGACCCATTAGTTCCAGCCTCTTATTGGCTAGCTCTTACATATCGATCTAACCCATTTCTAATAATCTGTGCAGCTCCACGAGCTGGCTCACCAGGAAAGATCTTAACCTGCGTCTGTCTGGAGTGGGAGAATCATGGCGACTCCTTGACTCAGCTTCTTTCTCCCAGCATTCTGTTCTGTTTACTCCGCCTACCTAAGGGTTGGCCTATCAAATGGGTCTAGGCAGTTTCTTTATTAATAAGAAATCACTCCCACATCATTCCCCCCTAAGTGTCTTGGTATTGCAAGACGCTTTGCTTATTTTTTGACTCAACCCTGAGGTTTTAGCTTGTTTGCATTGCTCTTGTTGCTCTCTAAAGTCTTGGAAAGCTTGGTTTTTTGTCACTTACTATGCTGTTTTCCAGGATTCTACAGTGATTCATCCTCTGTTAATATCCATAACATCTCACTTAGAAACGAAAGTCTCACTGATTGTTAAGACTACACCTTTATTATGAGAAATGTCCCTTGAAAAGATGTGGCACTGGACTGTGATTGGGGGCCACTAAGCAAAGACACCGCCTAAGAGAGGAACAGGCCAGGGCATCCACCCATCTGTCTAACAGAAAACTGTAGAAATGCATCCTGAAACTACAGGCCATTGATTGATCTCTCCACATCACCCAGTCTGCCCCATCCTAGGGCATTTCCTGGTTCTCTTTGATCACCTACAACTGTGAGTGCAGGCTGCCTTGGAGTGTCAGGGGGAAGATTTGAGCAGGAAGACCAGTTCATTGAGCGGGAAATGGGGCATTATGAAGGCTTCTCTGAAGCATCCCGCTGGATTGTTTTATTCAGAAAGTTTCTAAAGAGAACCAGCATGGGCTCTCAGCCTATCCTTCTGTTCCATCCTTACAACTACAACCTACAGGGTGGTTCTGGCTATGCTGTCTCTACCCAGAAGCCCTGCTAACCATCTCCTATGGGTACCCATCAGCTATGGCCCACACACCACACTTGAGATGAGTCAGGAAAAGGCAAGATGGATGCTGATGTTGCATAGTCTAGCTGGGCTGGTGTGGAGGGGAAGGTCTGTTCCAGATGCTGGTATCCCAGTGACACCTGAGAAAGACAAAGGGGGACGCTGCCAGGGAGGCATTGGTTTGCCTGTGATTTCCTTGTTATCTGCCCAGGAAGAGCCATCAATCTCCTTGGGCATGCAGCATCTCTGTTTAATAGCTGATAGAGTGTCTCCAAAAGGCTGGTCTTGCTCTTTGTTAAAAATGACATATAATGGGCCTGGACTTATCAGTGTCTCTAAATGCATTTTCTGTGCTTTGTCTCCACAGGGAGGGGGCAGATTTCGTCAATTTTAATGACTATGTGCAGGATTGACTTTGAACTTGGTATAATTTAATCCATCAATTTAACACTCGATGAATATGTAAAGGAAGCCACTCTGTGGATGAAAAGCAGAAGGGACAATCTTATTAATTTGAAATGGACTTGAGGAACAACATCTGCCAGGGTCTATGCTGGGTATCCAGGAAGCATCCTGAGTCCTGAAGCAGCTGAAAGCAGTCTGGAGCCATTCCAGAACCCCTGCAGAGGCAGCTCCAACTGCCTGAGAGTGGTGGAAGGCGGCTGAGACCCAGCTGCAGAGACTGAGGATGCTCTGGCCAAGGCACTCTGATGCTGAGCTTCCAGTCAGAAGGCCGAGCCCTAAGGAGAATCCTGGGCACAGGATTGCAGTAGGATTCTTAAAGTGACCCTGGGCTTGATGACCCACTGTCTCCAGACTTCTTTGGTCTAATAGCCTGTTGGTAGCTGTGAAGAGGGACTGCACAACATAGGTGTGGGGAGACAGAGAGCCTAGTGTAGTCTGGTAGCAGCTGGAAAATGTGGAGAATCCTTCCATTCCCACGCAAGCATCCTGGATGTCAAGAGAGGTCGGAAAGAGCATGAGGCCTGGTTTTCAGGTGGAGGCCCATTTCCAGTGTGGTTGGAAGTTCAGCTTGTGTACAGGGCCGGTTGGTTTTCATTACCTGAGCATTGCCTTGTCCCAGATTTGCTCCACTGTGGGGCGGAGTGGGGACTGTCTGATTTCCCAGTTTGCTTTACACACCTGATCTCCTTATTGCTTGCCAGGCTCTCAGTGCTGGGGGAGAAACGGGGCAGGCACTTCTGCTCTTTGGAAAGTGTTTCTGGTTCAAGCCGTCCGTTACCCAGGCCTCGTCATCTCTCTTACATATTTCCCAGTCAGTTCTTTGGCTCTGAGGTAACTTTGAGTATGATATAGAAACCCAGCTTGCTCTAGGATCCTAACATGCAGTGCCAGCCATTGGTCATCATGTGCAGTGATACTCAGGCTACAGTGAGTATCCCTTCAAAGAAAAAAAATCAGCTTTCTTGTCTGAACTTGGAAGTATGAGGGACCATAGATACGAAGGGGGCCTTAGAAACAATGTAAACCAGTGACTGGGTCAGCAGGTGCATTTCCAGCCTCCTGTAGTTTTATCAGACATGGACCCAATACTGCACTAGCGACCACAGTGATGCACTTAAATTGTCTTGCCGTTGTTATTAATACTTGGCGTTAGCGCTGCTACTTTTGTACCGAACTACCTTCCTGTCTGTTCTATCCAGCTTTGACAAGCACTGACACTGTTACCTTTGGCAACGGGATTTGGGAGAGGGTTAGGGCAGACTGGACAGGAAGCTTCATTTCCTCCCTTCTCCGTCATAAAATCTGCAGCAGAAAGAGTTCTGTTAGACATACCACTTTGCTTCTGTGGAGATAACAAGAAGAAACTAGGTCACGGCTCTCTCTGTGTGTCTCAGGCTGGCCTGGAATTCATGATGCTCCCACATCACCCTCCTGACTACTGGGATAATGGGAGTGGAAATATATATATGGAACTATTTCCATACCAAATAAATAAGAGAGAAAAAATGAGAAAATACTTGCAATATTTGGATGAAAATTCTATACCTAACCAAACTATCATGTAGATAGAAGAAAAGAATGAAGATATTTCCATTGAGTGTGGTTTCAAAATTTCCACTCTTAACTAGCTGCTTCAGGGTAAGCACCATGAGAGAGGAGGTGTGGACTTAGTAGACACGAGACCTAACTAGGAGGGTAGGATCCTAGTCTGGAGGAGGTGAAGACTGATCCCAGGGTAAATATATATTCAGGTAGGGACACTGAGAACTTTGGTGCAGCAGGCCCAGCAGAGTCAAGGCAAATGTCGGGAAGCCATCCCTCAAGGCCCCTCTGGATATGTTCATGTCATTCTATGAAGAGCCTGGGAGAGACACACAGGATACCTGGTTCTCGGTGCCTTCGCTTAGGTTAGAGGCCCATGGATGCTTGTTCAGTTTATAAATCCCACACGCGTTGTTTTAAAGACATCTGCTCATCAGGAAACCCTAAACCCCACTGCCCTAGATTGCAGAAGTGAAGTGAACTAGGAGCCTCTTCCTTGCTGGTGTTAACCCAATTAACAAGGGAATGAGGCCAGTCTTCCAGAAGGCTTCAGATGTCAGTCACATGGGCCAAAATTCTTCTACAGGAGCCTTCACCAGATCAAGAGGCCTTTCCTACCTCATGACCATGAGGTGCCAACAGAAAATATGTTTTTCATACTTTCTCTTGGGAAGGTGACATTCATTCCTGGTCAGTGAGGTTGAGCCACATGTCGGGTTGTGTGTTCCAATTACGTGCTCCAAGTACAGCTCTGGCAAGTTTCAGATTGTGTCCCTGTCATTGACTTAACAGGGATTTCCAGTTGCCCCCTAGTCCTTCTTGTGTGTGGCAGAGCTAGCGATGTTTTTAGTCTTAACATGTAAGCGCAGCTGTTTATCACCTAAGGACACGTTAATGCTGTTTAATCCTTGCCAGTAAAGTTTCCTTCCCCAGAGTGGGACTAAGAAATGGGTTTGCGGAGGCTGGCTCTGCAGTGTGCATCCTCTTCCAATAACGGGCTGCTTTGCTTCTTACCCAAAGGCATGTATCTGAAAAATCAAAGTCGCTTGGTCAATTAGGAGACATGATAGAAGACCGCAAGGAGCATCCCTCGGGAACTGGGCCTCACAGGTATTGGGAACGCTGGTTTTAATTGTGACAGTTGTAATACAAGAACAGCAGAGAGGGCTGCCTGACTGATCTGTACACGATTGTGTGGGGGCCTCATTGCCAGCTGAGGTAGCACGCGTTGGTAAAGTGTGTTCACAGGGTTCCAGAACGGAAGCCGTGGGGGAGACTTCGTCCATAGAGCGATTCTGTAGGGTCCCAGAACAGAAGCCGTGGGGGAGAATTTGTCCGTAGAGGGATTCTGTAGGGTTCCAGAACGGAAGCTGTGGGGGAGAATTCTTCCATAGAGGGATTCTGTAGGGTCCCAGAACGGAAGCCATTGGGGGAGAATTCGTCCATAGGGGATTCTGTAGGGTCCGAGAACGGAAGCCGTCGGGGAGACGTCTTCTATAGAGAGATTCTGTAGTGTTCCAGAACGGAAGCCATGGGGGAGACTTCTTCCATAGGGGGATTCTGTAGGGTTCCAGGAGCTGAGGCAGAGCTTCCTCACATCTGGTCTTACAGGTGCTGATCACCCACAGACTCAGATTATCCAACCGATCATGGCAGCTCAAGTGGCTTGCCTCCAGGACCACTGTTCTACAGGCATATCAGCCTAAGGCTTCCAGACACTTAAGAGCCCTCTGCTCCCCAATAGGACGATGGCAAACGGTTCTTTATTATTTTCACCCAGATGCAGCTCATAAAATGAAGTTCAGCACCCTGTGGAATTTGTATCACTCTGACTCCCTGGGTGACCTGTAGAGTCTGGGAGAGACACTAGCCTCTTCTGAACTTGGTCCCTCACCATCTCAGCCCCAAGTGATGGATGCGAACCACACAAAAACCACACTGGCGGAGGGCTCAGAGGAACACTGGCTGGCAAAGTGGACAGACATGATGGATTCCCAGAGACTCTGCCAACTGAATCTCCAGGCTCAAGAGACCAGTGCACAGGAACGAACACACCCTGTGCACTCCAGGATGCAGTGGGGAGCAGGCTTGATCCAGCAAAAAGTGGTAGGGAATATTATTTACCCCATTTACTGAAGAAAAAAAAGAAACCCTGCATGGAGAGAAATGGTGGGGCATCACGTTGTAAAATAAATTTATTCAAGGACTAGAGCTTGCAGCCAAAGGTTTCAGGTGCACAATTCATACTTTTTTACCACCACTTTCTATGTTCTGCTTATGAAGGTGGAGATGTGTGTTTCTGTACATGTGTGGTATGCATGGTGTGAAAGTGTGTGCATCAGATGTGCCATGTGTGAGGTGCCCATGTGGGGAGTAATATATATATATATATATAATATGGCATATATATGTGGCATATATATATATATATATGGCGTGCCAGTGTGTCGCATGTCTCTGTGTGTGCTTGTATGTGTGCATATGTGTGTGTGTGTAGCTAGTCACTGTTGTGCATGCTATGTATGCTATACATGTTGTGTTTGTATGTGTGGTATTGGGAGGGGATAAGAATCAAGGGGACCTCACCACTCAATCATAAGTGACAATTCAACTTTGTAGTCCCCAGGGAAGATAGATTTGTACATGCCTGGCTGGGTTCCTATCCAGGTCCTAACCACCTGGATAGCTGAAGTACAGCAGCGTGATTGATGAAAAGGGATGAAAGGGATGAGCAGGGTTCTTGTTGAGTACCTCAGGCATGAAATTCAAACTCGGTAGAAAATCCACTGCTACTCCCAGCTCCCCTTCTGCTGTTCTGATTGCTAATCCTGCTCTCCTCAGGAGATCTAAGATCATGCTAATCATCTTATCAGGGTGGATTCCATCAGGAGGGGAGAGCAAGCTAGGCTGAACTGCTGGCATCCAGCCCCAAGTCAGAGCTAGCTCCTATCCAGAGCCCCATCCTGAGCAGGAAACCTGGGGTCTCTGACTGAGGAGAGTGCGCCAGCCCTGTGTCTCTCGAAGCCTGGTGAGTGACCAGCACTCCAGCTCTACTTGTCTGGGGACCCACAGGGAAACTGAGGAGGGCCTTCTTGTCCCTGGATACTGAACTCTCAGGAGCAGCCTAGGCCAGGGCATTTCTACTTCTAGAAAATTCTCTTGAAGATTCCCTTACCCTCTTCCAGTACTTGTCTGCCACATTTGTTAGCAGAGACCACACTGTGAAGATTCCACGTGGAGTGGCCATGAACTTGTGGATCCTCATTGTGTGCAGAGCTTCTCTCCCAGATGCCTTCATAGAGAATTTTACTCACCCTGGCAGCTCTCTGTTCATTTAGGCCACCCCACACCTGCCATGATTTTATCATTTCTTGCTAAGCTGTGACCAGAATACCTTGATATTGAATGACAGGTGAGACAGAGTGCTAAAGATGACTAGCAACGAGGGTCATCCCAACGCAGAACTAAACACAGCTCCCTCATTATGCCTCATGCATGGCCATTGTACCACAGTGGTATATGTGATAAAAAAAACTGGATGTCAAGCTGATCATGCTCATACAGAGGATATGTGTTGACCTCGGATGTCAAGGGCAGCTTATCTTGGATGTCTTTGGACTTATCTAGTAGAGATTTTCTTTAAGCAGTGTTGATAATGAATTAGCGTCATACCCTATTGCTCTCAACCAATGAACATCAATAACCATCTCACCATGCTGGCGAGAAGGTGAGGGAATTGCTGTGAAGGCAAATCTAGGTTGAATAAGCCTCCTCAAGTGGTGAGTTAGTTTGCATAGCGTTTGGTGGAGGCATCACGTGACTGGTGATTGCAGTGCACGATGTTTGTGCTCTATGAGCCGCCATACAGTTTGTGAACCAGGCAAGGGGCTGGAGATTGAAACACACAAACACAGAGAGACAGAGAAACACAGGTCATCCTTGATGTCAGAATGCCCCAAGAATGCCCCCTTTATTGTGTTCAGGGGAAGCTTATATAGGGTTAGCCACGCCCCAGCCGAACGCACCAGAAACCATTCCCCTGCCATCAGGAACTCCTAAGGGTCTCATGCTCAGAGCAGCTGTAGGCACTCAGATTAGGGGAAAACAAGTTGTTTCAGGATCTGGGTGTTCACGGCTCCCAACAGGTGATGGTGAATCCCCATCTCACTAGGTCTCTGAGATGAGAAAGCCAGTGAGCACAGCCCTTCGTGCATCCATGAGATGACCGATAGCACCTCCTGCTAAATGCGGAAACACAAAGAGTTCATGCCAGAAAGACGGGAAGGTCTGTGACAAGGCTGCTGCCTAGGTGACTCGGTGAACCTGACCTTAATAATGGAAATGGGACACGCCTGTGAATTTAAAACCAGAGGCTAGCATTCATGTCTGTGCTCTAAATGTCGAGACTTGGGAACTCTAAAAGGTCTCAGTCTGTTCATGATGGAAACAAAGGGGAAGCTTTGCCAGAGAAAGCTCCTGTACTCAGGCCTTAGACAAGCTTCCCAAGAAGCTTAGGCAACAGTATATATCTGGGAAACACACAGGAAATAAGGTTCCACCTTCAAGAACCAGCACCATGAGATGAGCAAGGGAGTGCAGACACCAGGAGAGTGAGACACCACGTAAGGCTACTGAGTATAAGTAAGCACAAGAGGAACTACAATTGTTAAAGCAACAAATGATCTTAAAAAATACTTTTTAAATCAGCAGATGGCTGGTACCAACACTGGGTTTAAAAGATCTAGATTGATTTCCACCTGGAACAACCAGTGGCTCTTCTACAGCACCCTGAGTTGATTCCCAGTACCCACATGATGGCTTACAACCAGTCTGTAACTCCAGTGCCTTGATGTAGGGGGAGGGGCTTGGTCCTGCCTCAACATGATGTGCCAGGCTCCTTTGTGTCCCCATAGGAGGCTTTACCCTTTCTGAGGAGTGGATGGAGGTGGGAGTGGAGTGGTGGACATGGAGCAGGAGGAGGGGAGGGAGGGGTAACTGTGGTTGGTATGTAAAATGAATAAAAATTTTAAAATAAAATAAAAACAGGGCCCCCAAAACTTGCGTACAGAAGTCATATGGTTTGTTTTCTTTTCTAATGTGGTGAATTATATTGCTGGATTTTTAATGTTGAAATATCTTATCTACAGAAATGTAAGCTTAGTCATGACACAGTATCCTTTCTCTGTATATGTATTCAAAATGCTAAATTGTTTTCAGAATTCTTATTCATGTTAGTAAAAAGAATCTGCTCCTATATTTTTATTTTCTTCTAAGACATTGTGTAGGTGTAATTTTTATTATCAGGATGATTCTAACTTTATAAAATGAGTTGGACTGAAGTTTCTCTCTTAGTTTTAAATGAGTTTTAGAAATGAATCTAATTTCCTCTTTAAAGATTAGGTAGAATTTACAAGTGAGCCCGTACTGGAAACACTATGTCCATTCATTAAAGACTTCAACAGACACTGTATGTGATTCAAACATTTCACACCTGGAAAAACAAGCAGGCCTGGGGCCATATAAAAATAGTATTTAATGTCCTTGTTGACTTTACTTGAGAGCCTCTAAAGAGACCAAACTAAGGGTCATCAAATGCATAGGTGTGGATTTTTATCCCCATCAACAAAGAAAGTTAGTGCCAGAAGTGGGGTTGTTCCTGTGATAAGTATGCTTACATCTCAGTTAGGGCCATGGCTTCATGGTTGCATATATCTGTCCAAACATGTCACGGTATTTAACAAAAGCATTTGCCATGCATTGTATTCCAATTATACCTCAAGAAAAATGTTACAAAATAAAACACTGTAACAAAATTTAGTTTTAAAATACAAAACTGAAAGCAATTGGTATTAGTTACCTTTTCTTTTTTTTATAATTTATTTTATTTTTTTTAAAGGAAATAAACTATTTTTATATAGTTCCCAGTTCCCACTCCCTCCCCTCCTCTCATCTGCTCCACCTACCCCTCACCACACTTCCCACCCACTCCTTAGAGAGGGTGAGGCACATTGCTTTGGGGAAGGTCCAAGGCCCCTCCTACTATATTTGGCTGAGCAAGGTATCCATCCAAAGAGAATAGGTTCCCAAAAGCCAGTACAAGCAGTAGGGATAAATCCTGGTGCCATTGCCAGTGGCCCTGCAGTCTGCCCTAGCCACACAACTATCACCCACATTCAGAGTGTGTAGCTTGCCTTTTCTCAGTGTGTAGCTCTCACTCATTCCTCTGTAGATGGAATTATCTCTGCTGCTGTCTTTGGTGTATTGCTTACATCTGGGGGCCTTTCCCTGTTCAGACTTTGGGGTGTTCTCCTTGTTTGAGATAATTTTCACTGGAGTTACCACCTTATACAGACCAGGTACGCTCTGG
Source organism: Microtus oregoni (assembly GCF_018167655.1). Lineage (NCBI taxonomy): Eukaryota > Metazoa > Chordata > Mammalia > Rodentia > Cricetidae > Microtus > Microtus oregoni. The sequence continues at coordinate 21,802,770 of NW_024543207.1, read as the reverse complement.
TTCTTATATTACTTGCCATTTTCCAAGGCCATTGTGCTCATTCACCAAGGGCTTCCTTTGGACAAGAACACCCACTTTGAACATTAGATTTATGGCTAGATGATAATTTGGAGATGGTAGAAATAGAAGGCGTTTACACACTATTATATCTAAGTTTTTTGGGCTAACACACGATGAAGCTGCCAGGAGTGTATGGTTGGCTATGAAGGGGCCAGGAGACTATCTGGGGAAAAAAAGGTGTCTAGGCTGTGTGGGCTACAGAAGAATTGGGGGGGCCTACATCATTTCGTGGGCTCTTCTGTGGCAGGTTTCTGGTTAGAAATCCCACCCAGAGCCTCTGATGGTAACTACAAGTCTGTATTAGTAGTTACTAATAGTACTATTAGTCCTTGTATACTAGTTGGTAGGTCTTCCAAAGCACAATGGTGTCGCATTGCTCCAGGTCACACAGGCTCCCTTCCACTTAGGGACCACGTTCACACGGGGGGGAGCAATCCCTTCCACTTAGGGACCACGTTCACGTGGGGGGAGCAATGCCTTACACTTAGGGACGTTCACAAGCACCCCTATTAGGCCACCCCCAGTCTGTCTCTTGGGTCCATATGCCTCTGTCCCCTGACATGCCTAGGCTGCTTCTACCCTTCATATACCCTTTCCTTCCTTCCTTCCTTCCTTCCTTCCTTCCTTCCTCCCTCCCTCCCTCCCTTCCTTTTTTTCAGAGACAGGGTTTCTCTGTGTAGCTTTGGAGCTTGTTCTGGAACTCACTCTGTAGACCAGGCTGGCCTTGAACTCACAGAGATCCGCCTGCTTCTGATTCCTGAGTGCTGAGATTAAAGGCGTGCACCACCACCACCTGGCTGCTGTGTACCCTTTCTTGGAGGTCACCTTTGTGAGTTCCAAGTTGAGAGGTCCAAACTGAACACATAACTTCCAGGCTGTCTCTCTGTGTGCTCAGAGTGACAAGTTCCCCCCTGGAAGTGCTCAGGTAAAGAGCATACAGCCAGCGTCCACTCATGTTTGAGACAAGGGTGTTGTCTCTGTCATAGAAGCATCTGCGAGCCCTGAGATTTTGAATTCTGGTTGCTTTTGGCAGTCTGCTCACTTAGCTTAACCAAACACATTAAACTAACTAGTCAGGAGCCCTTCCCAGAGTCTTGCCCCATCTCTCTTGCCCGATCTCCGTGTGCATCCAGTTTGTGTGTACATCATCCTTGCTTCCCCCACCGCCTGTCTGTGTAGAGGTCCCGCACCTGATTGAAAGAACTTGAGGGATGAAGAGGCCTTCATCTTCTCCTCTGCGTTTCTCCCACCCACTTCTGTGCATTCACAGCAGAGCCCCACAGGAGATAGGTAAGATACGGGAGAGTCTACAGGGATAGGGAAGGGGAAGCAAGGGGCATGGTCAAACAGCAATCCCTGCGGCAGCCAGGAGAAGCGGCTGTTCCTAAGTCCTCTGCCACTCCTTCTTGGAGGGCAGGTGTTTGGGGGCAATGATATGAAACCTGACTTCCTTCTCCATTACTTTCCTGCCATTCCTAATAAGCTATATTTTAATTTAAAATGGCAATTTGCAGTGCAATTCATTTACAGCAACACAATCCATCGTGATCACGGGGCCATAAATTTGTGTTTTAAGTAATTTTTAATGCTTGTAACGGCCGGGTCTCTGAAGTGTGGAAATAGCTAACATTTTTCACCTTGTGCAGTCAAGGAAAAAAAAAAAAATCTCTGCTCTTTAATTACATAACCACCAAAGACAGCACAGGCTGAGCAGGGCATTACAATTGCACAGTAAGAAATGATTTGCCTAAGAATACTGCAAACACAGAATGTAAACACAGAAATGCCAGAGTCTCGAAGCTGAGGCTTGTAGCAGAAATATCCAGATTGCAAAGTCAAGTCAAATTGATTAAAAAGGAGTTAGGAAGGCAGCTTTCTAGAGGGGATGGAACTTTTCCTTCTAGCCCAAAAGGCAGACTTTGAAACAGGGGAGAAGGCAAGGTGTTTTGTAAGCCGGGGCAGTGCTGCTGTGTCCCAAGCCTCATCTACCTCAGGTCTAGATGCAGCAACCAACCGAGGGCAGCAGCTGCCGTGGTCCTCTCTGCCCTCCCTTGTCTGCTTTCCTTGTGGATCCTTTTCTCCTTGAATAAAGCTCCACGGGGTTAGGCCCTGTGCGCCCAGGTAGTTGACACCTCTTATCGTATGGCTGACTGGTTTGTGTAAGAATTCCTGGTTCCCTTAGCCAACAGAGCAGTGGAGGATGGGAGCATAGCTTCTTAAACTGAGCTCCTAAAGCTAGAATGTGCAAAAAAATTTCTGAAATCACAGCCAAAAAAATTAATTCATAATCAACTGCCCAATGACTCTGAGACATTCTTGGCGGGTCTCAACTGTAGAAGGGAGATGAATATTGAAGACACTCTGTCCCTCTGAATATGGTAGAGGATCAAGGCAGAGGAGCTGATGGGACCTGGCTGTTACTAAGGAATGAATAGGTGAGAGGCCTTGGTCTCATGTGTAGGGCCTGACCAGGCCTCCGTTTTAGGTGGGAGTCCAACCCTCTCAAGTCTAAGGGAGATGCAGAGAGACACTCTGCCTAGATCCAGCAGGTCACGAAAGAGTGGCAGAGACACAAGCTGGTTCTGTGGTGAAGAGGCCTGCCTCATGCTGTGCTCCCAGCACAGGGAGTATGAAAGATGGGAAGAACGTACCCCCTGCCTCCATAGTTTGAACAAGACCCCTCCTTCATCTCAGAAGTCTGTAGCTAGGTGAGCAACTACTGTCTCCTGGGTGACCTTGCCTATTGCAGTAAACACAGCGAGCATGGGGACCTATGGTAAGATCCACTCCAGGATCCTGGCATTCTCCAAGTGTCTTCAGGGCAGAATGGGAGTCTGACGTCCTTGCTGTCTCCTTCACCCTCATGTGATTCCTGATCTATGCTTCTGAGCGCACAGCCTGGTTGGTGTGGTGCAGAACTAACGGTGCTTCCCAAATACTATGAATGGAAACTATTAAAACCACAAAGACGCACAACTGCCAGGGACAGCAACAGAGGCTTCTGTGTTTCTAGCCCCTGCTTGAGCTGTACAAAAACCACTGGAAATATAGCTATGATAGAAATGGGACCTGCCAATAGAATGGTGACAGACCAACTTCCCTTGGAGGTCTCAATGGAGTGACCGTTGCTCTGTGGGAAATGGGATTCTTAGAGCATCTTTTGTTTAAAAAAAGCATCCGGGCTGACACCCTGGAAGACCAGGGCTGTTTCGTGCTCCTGCTCACTGGCTGCTCCATCCTTCCATTTTTCACTGATCTATGAGGCATGAAAATAAAGAATGCATACAAAACATAAGGGCTCAGAAAATGTATGTCAGGGAGAAGCGGCCCATGCGGGACGCCCCCTTATCTGCATGTGCAGGTCGGCTAGATCCATCAAAGCAGACTCAGCCCAAGTCCAGGCTGCAGTCTGCTGGAGGCTGGAGGAGAGGCAGGCAGGTGGAGGACGCCACAGATTTTGTAGCAAAGTGCAGCCGCGTTCCGTTTAGAAATTTCCATAAGGGGCAGGGGCAGAGGCTCTGTAATAATTTTAAGGACATTTCCCAAATGTTTATTTAGATAAAAGATGGATAACAGTAAGTCTCCAGAACCCATGGCCCGATAACTAGGTTTTATTAATGACCTGCCATATGCCAGGGCTGGATAATTAAAGTTTTCCCCCCAAAGGAAGAGAGTGGACAAATTTATTTGATGCTTTGATAACCAGAGACACTGGTTGAAAACTATTGATATAATCGGAGCTCATTCGATTTGCTCAGGACAGCCGTCCCTATCAGCTAATTTCACCTGTGAATAGTTAATTGTCCTCCGAATGCATATGGGTGAGCCATTAATAAAATTTGACTATGTCATACTTTCTTTGTCACCCGTGTGCCTTTTATCTCCTGGATCTCTTTCTTAGTCTTTCTTCCTCTAAAAAAAAAAATGCATTCCTTCCCATTTTCTTTAAAAAAAAATGACTTTAGGGAAGATAGATGTGGGCTGTGGGATTCTGCAGCTATACTACCCATGTGCAGAATAAGTCCAGAATTAACCCAGGACAGGTAGGAATGCCGAGACACTGCTGCCCAGGCTTCTCCAGAGAGGCTGCTGTCTTCTGACCCCACCTGTGTGCCTGTGGACTGGCGATCACATGAGTATCAGAGACAGCCAGCTCCTACAGCTGAGGAGTTGGGTGCTGAAGCAGTTCCAGGTGTGTGTGTGTGCGGAGACATTGTTGTCTGTGAACACACCCCAACAGAACGGGGTCAACTTCTGTTCTCATGGAGTTCCGGACCCCAAGTGAGTCAGGAATTCCCGATTTGCATTTTTCTCAGCCTTAAGATGGTACTGACATCTACTTTAGTGATGGGGTGAGGATTAAATGCAATGGCTCTGAAAGGCTCCCAGAAGATCTCCCAGGACGGGGAGGCCCCCCAAAATGTGTCCCGATCGTTCCCCATACCACCTGGTGGTGGCGTGTCTACACTAAATGCAGTATCTGTTCTCTCTGTTTTCATAGAATGGAAATTTCTCTAGCACCTCCCTCAGATGACATTTAGGGGGCTGTGTGTCTTTTGGGGTCTTGGTTATCCTGGTCTCTGGATATACATAGAACCTCCCCTTCAGTCTCAGATGTATGGGCATGCTTGAAAGATTAGGGTGGGCACAGCCAGATTGGAAGGATGGTTGTCCAGGTGTCAAAGGTTAAAGCTAGGTTCAGGGGACACTGTTCCCTGGAATACGAAAGACTCTGAGCCACAGTGAGCTACGTGGACTGGAGGGACCCCCACGAGACTGTGCATCCTCGTCTGCCGGATGCAATGCTTTGCAGAGCAGAAGTTTTGATTTTAATAAAGTCCATCCTATCAATTATTTCTTTCATAATCAATGCCCGTATTGTTGTATTCAAACAGCTATTGCCAAAGCATTTAGATTTTCCTCTGTGCTGTGACTTAGGGGTCTTGTGGCTTTGCACTCTATACAGATGCTGCAATTTGGAATACTTTTGTGGAGTGTGATGTCTTCGCCCGTGAACAGCTGGTGTTCCAGCACCTTGTCTTTCCTCCACTGAGGCTTTCCTCCTCCGTGAAAGACCAGTGTGTTAAGCTTATGTTGGTTTATTTCTGGGCCTCTCTGCTCTGTGTTCAGATGTCCTAATTGTCTGGGCTTTCATAGTACCATGCCCCCAAGATTACTATTGTATGGTAACGGCCCTGGGACCACTCTCCTATATGTAGTTGGTTGTTCTGTTTTTTTTTTTTGCCCCTCCTTGCAAACTGTAGGAGCCAGTTATTGGTAGCCGTAAAATAATTTGTTGAGATTCTGAATGAGATTGCCTTGAACCTATCGAACAAGTCTGAAAGAACTGGTCTGTCACCAATATTGTATCTCCCTGCTTACAAAGATGGGCTGCCTTTTTTATTTTTGTTGTTCTTTGATGTCTCAGTGAAGTCAGCCTATCACGGAACATCCGGACTGCCAGTGTGAGTGGTCTACGTATCTGCTCGTGCAGGAGTGAACTGGGATTCAGTGACTCACGTGCTGGACTATGCAGGAAAGGTGATGGGGGAACAGAAGCCTCCTGCGGAACAGTGTTGCTCAGGATGGATTTCCTGATGAGTTTTACATTTTGTTCCATTTTTCTTATTTCTTTTTCTAGACTACATTTTGAGGCACAAATTGTTTTCCAACACTGAAAAAAAAAAGGGTAGAATTTACCAGTAAAACCACCTAAGCCTGACGCTTTCTCTTTGGAAATTTATTGCCTATCAATTCAATTTCCTTAATATATTTTAAACCTGTTCAGATCATCTATTATTTATGTGACTTTTGAATGATTGTATCTTTCAATCAATTATCCAGTTTCAACTAGATTACCAAATACTGTAGATACAAAGTGATTAAAAAAGACTCGGTTATTATTCTCTTCTGTCCACGGAGTCTGCTGTGATGTCTCTTTTGTTCTGGTGTTTGCTCTTCCTTTACTCTTGGCTAGTCTGGCTAGAGTCTTGTCAGTTCATTAAATTTCCACTTTCTCTTTTTCAATTTTATTGATTTTTGCCTTAATTTTTACTATTTGTTTCAACTATTTTAGATTTAATTTTTTTATGATTTTCCCAAGGTTCATGTTTTTATTACTGAGTTTGGATCTTTGTTTTATAAAATGTACATTCACTACTGTAATTTCCCTTAAACACTGCTTTTGCTCATCCTGTAAACTTTGGTAATTTCATTTTTCTTTTTATTATAATTAAAATCATCAGTTAAAGTTCATTTGATATTTATCCTTTGATCTGTGTGCTATTTATACGCGTGCGGTTTTGTTTCCGAGTATTTGGGGGATTTTGCGAATAGATCTCTGTTTTTATTTCTAGTTAAAGTTTATTTTAGAAGACACTAAGCATTTCTGTTCTTTAAAAAGCAATTGTAGAAGAGTTTTATGCACCAGACTGTGGTCCACCTTAAAGAATGTTCCATGTGAGTCGGAAGGGGTTGTGCGTTCTGCTGTCTGGGAAGTTGTGCAGTGCACAGAAGCCCACTAGATGCAGGCGATTTCCTAGATTTCTCTGAATGTTTGATATGACATTTGAGATTTGCATATTAAATATTTCTGTGTATTGCCAAGGACTGACATGGTTAGCGTTAGCTTCATGGATCACTGATGACTTTCCTTACTCTAAAGTCTGCCCACTCTGATGATGGCGATGACACTTCCAGCTTCTTATTAGTGTTAAGTGTGGTACATTTCCCCATTCTTCCAGTTTGGAGGATTTGATGTTTTAAAAAGTGGATTTTTAAAATTACACATAATTGGGTCTTATTTTTTATTCATGTTCAGACTTCTCACTTTGAGGTCATTACTGACGTGGCTGGTTCCGTGACAACTGCCTGTGTTGTCTTCTGACGTTTGTTTTCACTCACATTTTTCCCTGATTTTTACACTTTCATTTGGGTGTTTTTATTCTCTATTCTTTCCTTACCATATCAACTGTACTTTTTTTTTCTTACTGTTTTAGTGGCTTTTCCAGAGTTAAAAATACACACGTACAACATTATTTTAAATTGAAGTCAATTTTCTAACAACACCGTTTTGCCTCACAGGCAATGTGAGTCTCCCATAATAGAAAATAGCACTGTTATTTCTCCCCCATCCTTGCTGCCACAAATTTCTTATAATGCATACCCATAACTGTGCATTTAAGCATACGTATTCGGATACACCGCTGGTGTTAATTTGAACAAACATTTTCTTAGGGCATATCAACAAGTAACAGACGTCCTCTGTTTGCTTTTCTCCTTCATTTTTGAGAAGACATTAACAAGACACAGAGCTTCACAGTGACAATTCCACACGTCCTTAAATATTTCACTCTAATCTTGCTTGCGTGGTTTCTGAGAAGTCAGACATAATTCTTATTTTAGATCTTCAATCAACAAGGATTTTATTTTAATTTCCTGTCAACGTTTTTATTTTATCTTTCATTTTTGGAAGTTTCATAGGTGTTCCCAAGTGTTTGACAGTACCTGAAGTATTTGGTGTTCTATGACGTGTGTAGGTCTGAGGTTGGTGTGTGACAAGCATCAGGGGTATTCCTTGCCATTGTTACCTTTGTGCCTTGCTTCTGTTTGGCTCTCTTTTCCCTGGTGTTTCCAGCAGGGATATATGATACGTTTGTGCCCTGTGGGATATTGCACCTTTCCTTTCCTTTGCTTTTCAGTTCCTATTGTGTTCTCTAGACCAGAGGTCCTATTTTCCGTGGTGACCAGTCCACCAAGAAGACCGTCTGGGACTCTCTGAGTTTGTATTTGAATGCTCTTATCACTATCATTTAAACTTCAATTTTTAATGTCTCTTTGCTGACATTACTTTTTTGTTTTTGCATTTTATCAACATTTTACATGAAAGCTGTTAGTCTATTGATCATATTGATGATTTCTACCTGACTGGTTCTGAAACTAAAGCTGATTCTTCACACTGTGCAATTTGGGTTTATTTGTGGCTTGTTAATATCTTTAGGGAGGTGTTGGAAGCAGGTAAATTCTATGCTATAATGAGCCTGTGAGCTGGACCCTGGATGGCAGTCCTCTTGGTCTAGGTCAAATATTTCTCCCTTGTGTGTGACAGGGTGATTGAAATGGACCGGAGTTGAACACATCCGTCTCTGGAGGCAAGGTAGGCTCTGAGAAAATCATAGAAGGTAGGGATCTGGTTAAATACAACCTACTTAGGACCAAACCTTGCAGACAGCAGAGATCTCCAGCCATGCCAACAGGGTGACTTCCCTCCCAGCTCCCAGCCAACAGAACATTCTGTAGCTTCCTGTCTTCGTGGTGAGGACCAGGCAGCATCTGTAGGTAGAGTTCGCTAAAGAACTGTTTTGTGACTAAATCCTCTGTAGTTTTCCCCCTCGGAGCCTTATTCATTCTTTGTCAGGTACAGGCTGGATTTTCCTGCCCCAGGACTGGTTCTCACAGAGATTTCTTCTCACAGATTTCTGCCCAGGTGCACTGTGAGTCTGTAGCCCCCTTTTCTACCTCCAGTTTGGGAACAGCTGGAGGCTGGGCTACCTGGCTTCTTGCCATGGGTATGTCCCTCATCCTCTCATCCCCTCCCCTCTCCTCTCTTCTCCTCCCCATCCCTTCTCTTCTCCTCTCCTCTCTTTTCCTCCCCATCCCTTCTCCTCTCCTCTCCCCTCTCTTTCCCTCTTCTTTCCTCTCCTCTCCCTTCTCTTTCCCTCTCCTCTCCTCTCCCCTCCCCTCTCTTTCCCTCTCCCCTCCCCTCTCTTTCCCTCTCCCCTCCCCTCTCCTTCCCTCTCCTTTCCTCTCCTCTCCTCTCCTCTCCTCTCCTCTCCTCTCCTCTCTATTTCCCTCTCCTCTCCCCTCCCCTCTCTTTCCCTCTCCTCACCTCTCCTTTCCTCTCTTCTGTTCTGCTCCATTCCTGGATTTCTCCTCCTATTTATTCTCTCTGCCCACCAGCCCCTCCTATCCCTCTTCTGTCTAGCTATTGGCCATCCAACTCTTTATTAGAGCAATCAAGGTCCCTTAGGCAGGCAAGGTGAATAGAATAATTACATATTTACATAATTAAACACATCCTTACATTGTTAAACAAATGCAGCATAAACCAAAGTAACACACTTTGCATAAAGTAATATTCTACAGCATAAACAAATGTAACACATCCTGGCCCAGTTAAAATAATAGTCTACAATCACAAATGTCACTTGCAAAACCAATTTGGGGTGATGACCTCCCACATTGCTCCTTGGATCATGGCTCTTGGAACCCCCCATATACTAGAGCAGTGGTTCTTATTCTGTGAGTCACGACCCCTTGGGTTGAATGACTTTTTCATGGTGATCACATATCAGATATCTTGCATATCAGATATTTACATTATGATTCATAACAGTAGCAAAATTATAGTTATGAACTAGTAACAAAATAATTTTATGGTTGGGGGCCACAACAATATGGGGAACTGTATTAAAAGGTCGCAATTTTAGTAGGTTGAGAACCACTGTGCTAAAGGAAAGGAGGGGCATCTTCCCTGCCTTCCTGTTCCCTCGCACCTCAAGGTGCATGGAGGACTAGACAAGAAAAGGACTCCCACAGGTCTCCCTTCATCTTACAGAGCCCAGTTCTGGCCCAATGGGGAGCATCTTTGGCCCGTTAGCTGTCAAACCACAAGCAAAACTCTGCTAGCTCTGTACCCCGACATCTGTGCTTATCGAGTCCCTGGCCCTTCATCAACGTCCAGCCCCCAGTAGCTTCCCTGGGCACAGGGGTTTGCTTTTCGCCTGTTCTCCGGGGTGGGGAGAAGACAGATGTGAGTGAGCGAGCGCCTGAGATTAGAATCTCCGCTCTACCACAAGATGCATGGGCATCGAGTGGCTCTCGCATCGCTACCATTCTTCTTCTGCCCATTAGTGGGGAATCCATCACGTACCCTATCTCCCTTGCAGGCGGGAGCATCCATTCTGGCCCACAGCACTTGCGTTTCCGTGTAGTGCGATCCATCCCGCGGGGTTTATACAGACAGCGGGTGAGGACAACGGGCTCCTGACGATGTATCGCTTTGGATAAGCAGTTATCGTTCCATCGACACTGCTCTGGATCCCCTGGGTCCTGACCCCTACACTCAGGCCCATTCTGTGATCATGGACAAGACCTGGCCAATTGCAGGGGCCAAGGGGCATGTCTCTTGCTACACTTTGAAGAATGGAGTAACGGAGGTCTGGGGACTACAAAGCTAGGCCGTTTGGAGCAAGAGAGATGTTTGATTGTGGGCTTCTTAGCTCCATGGCAATCTCCGTGGGAAGGAGATCACTATGATCTCACATTGGACTTCGTGGCTATGGAAAAACTGTGTTTTCTCCTTGTAGACAGCACATGGGCACTGGAGTTAGGCTCCTACAATCATTTTGATGTGACACCAGTTTATAGGACACGATGCGATACAGTCTAGAGGCTTCACTGATCCTTGTGCCAACGGTGACAAGTGACTGTAGGCTGGGTGCTCAGATGGAGGAGCCTCATCTCTCAGTTCTGAGATCAGGGAGTCAGCAGAGCTGTCACTCTAGACTCTGCCTAGACATCTCCAGTCTTTACCACAGTTTACCATGCATGGTGTCCCCTGCATGAAGGCTCACCACCCTGGCCCTTGCCCCCACCATCACACAATCATCTCTGAACCAAGTCTGTTTCTGCCTCTTTCAGGTCTGATACTAGCTTTGCTCGTTAGTTCAATTTTCTCTACTCTCTCCGGCTTTTATGGAACAGCTTTACTCTGAAACAGGGCCAGCGGTCAGTGCAGGGCCAGCAGTCAGTGCAGGGCCAGCAGTCAGTGCCAAATTTTCAGCTCCAAGGTGGTAAGAAGAGGGACTTTTGGGAGGTAGCTAGGAACCCTTGAAAGGATAAGATTACCCAAGATAAACTATGTTTGAAAAATGCCATAATGAAACCTAAAACTTTGTATGCTGATTTAAAATAAAAATGAAAGAAAATGTTAATAATGGACCTGGAGGAAAACCAGGAGAGGGACCGTCTCTCTCTCTCTCTCTCTCCCTGCGCTCTCTTTCCACCTTGTGAGAGCCCTGTGAGAATATAGTATTGGCAAACCAGGAAGCAGGCCCTTACCCAGAGCTGAGCAGGGCAGCACTCTGGTCATGGACGGCTAATCTGTCATCTTTGTAAAATGAAAGGGTTCTGTCCCAGCTCCAGACCTAGCCATTCTCTTCAACAGCCCAATCAGAGTGTCCCAGTTCTCTTTCTATGGATATGATAAATACCATGAACTAAAGCAACTTGGGAGGGAAAGGGTTCATTTCAACTTACACAGGTTACAGTCCACCACAGAGGGAAGTCCTGAGGTTAAAGGAGGAACCCAAAGACAGGGAACTGAAGCAAAGACCATAGAGAGATACTGCTGTGGCTCCCCCCCCCCCCCCCCCAGCCCAAGGCTTGCTCAGCTTGCTTTTTTATACAGTCAGGACTCCCTGCCAAGGGGTGACACTTCCCACAGCAAGCTGAACCCTTTTATATCAATCATTAATCAAGAAAATGTCCCTTCTGGAAGCATTTTTGTTTAACTGAGGTTCTCTCTTCCCAGATGACCCTAGCTTGTGTCGATTTTACAAACATCTAACCCGCACAGAGAGGACAACAGTAGTCTATCCCAGGGCTTCCGTCTGTAGCTGACAGAACTGTGGACGTTTCTTATTGCTAAGGTTCAAACTGTCTGTATGTCCCACTGTCTTTCATCTGAAGCCAGGTTGATATAAACACCCTTTCTGCGTAGGTGCAGATCTCTGAGTGGGTACCACCCAGCTGTTGGTTGGTAAATCCCTGTGAAGACATTTGCTTTTGGGAGCCTCTAGTGATGTCGTGTGACATTTAAGATGCTCTAGGCTTTGTGACTCTCATAATTTCTGAATCATGCCCTGTCCCAAGTTGGTCTGGGCACAACGACTCCATCCTGAAGGCTAACACAAGACAGAAGTGAAGGCCTTCCTTAGAGGCCAGCTGTGAAAGAGTATGACTAGGGATTGCTGCCTCACCTCCCTCTGTCTGCCCTGTAGTGACAGAAATGGGTCCTGCTACCTCCAAGCTTCCCTGACTCTAAGCCCTGACCACCTCTCCCAGATCTGCACTTCCTGTGCTGGGAAACCTCAAACCCCTACACTCTATCGCCACCAAATCCCCCATTCTAGGCCATCACCTATTCTCTCCCTAAATGTATCACTTGTCCCTCCCGCTTCCTGCCCTGCTACTCCAGCTCGTCCCAGCTGCTCATTATTCCAGGACCTTCAGTCTCCATCTCCACTGAAGAATGCTCCACAGAGTGGTTCTCTGCAGGCCCCTAGCTTGAGCCCACCTGGATACGAGTCACAGGAGCAACTCTAGACAATGCAGCCTCCTACCCCAGGCTCCAGGACCTTGGCAGAGGTACTGGTGTTGCTGCTTCCCTTGACTTGCCCTGGGGGCCTTGGGCATGGGGCAGCTGGGACATAAAATCATGGCTAGGTCTAAAGAAGATAGGGCAGGCTGTTCGGGAGCAGCAGGAGAAGTGGGGACTCAGCACAGAGTCGGTGGATACATGGTCTGTAGAGGAAGGAACAAGTCGTTGTCAACAGTCTCAGCCACAGAATGGGCCCAGGCACAGAGTAGGAGGGGCTTTCCTGGGAACTTGACTCTTGTTCCTCTTCATTTAGTGCTACACAAGCTGACTCAGAGGGCCTGGCAGCAGCAGGCCAGCAGTAAAAAGAGGATGGAAAAACACCAGCACCTGTGATGAGAAGCCACCTCAGCCCTCTCCGCTCTGGGATAGGAGACCACACATGGCTCTGGGGCTCAGTCTGTGGGACCGCTTTCGCTAGCCTGCATGTGTGGCAGGGCCTTGGACTGTCCCTGAAAGTCGTCTGTATTTCTTTCCCGCAGCCTCCTTCAGTGCAGCTTTGGACTTTCCTGCCAGCCTAGAGTCATGCTCCATTTGGATGGGCAAAGCACATTCTATGTTCCAGAAAAGATAGCAGAAGAGATCATTAGAGTAACTGTGTCAGATTAAATGTATTTCCATGTACAAGTCCAAAGCCCCTTCAGGAATGCCTGCAATTTGCTTTGTCTTGTTGAAAACAATATTTTCCCATAAGACTTGAGCACGAAGGCCATTACAAAATGTAATTCATATTGCATAAGCTTGGAGATGTTCAGCCCAAATGACAAATGGAGGCTTTAGTGCAGTATTTATGCTCTGCGGGGAACACAGCATCCATAAGTCATGGGATCGCAGGGCACAGCTGCCCAGCACTCACATAGGAGACGCTCAGCTCTGATACTAACCCCAAAGTCAGGTCTCCCTTTCCAGTGAAGGTCAACAGTGCTCTAGAGACAGTGGCTTCCCATTGCTTCTTACTCTTGAGCCACAACATGGTCGTCTAGAGACAGAGTCAAGCGTTACTATTTCAGTCCTGGTGTCAGGTATACCTGAGGGAGAAAGTACCAGTATAGCCGGGCGGTGGTGGCACATGCCATTATTCCCAGCACTGGGGAGGCAGAGCCAGCACTGGGGAGGCAGAGGCAGGCGGATCTCTGTGAGTTCGAGGCCAATCTGGTCTACAAGAGCTAGTTCCAGGACAGACACCAAAGCTACAGAGAAACCTTGTGTTGAAAAAAGCAAACAAACAAAACAACAACAACAAAAGAAAGTGCCAGTATGACCCCAAACCAGAGGAAATGATGTGCACTGGGACTGGGGTAGATAAAGTGATGACTGTACAGGCATAGGGACTGAGCTCTATCCCTGAAATCCATGTAACAAGACCAGGTATCTGGGGTTGGAGGAATACCTTGGTGGCAAAGAGTACTTGCTTCAGAAGATACAGGTTAGGCTCCCAGCACACACATAATGGCTCGCAATTGAATGGAACTCCAGTTCTAAGATATCACATATCTCATTTTGGACTTCATGGATGCTGGACACACACACATGTTATACGTGTATACATGTAATCAAAATAGTCATACAGTTTTTTTTAGCCTTTAAAAAAGATGTAGGCGTAGCGGCACACGCTTTTATTCTTAGCACTGTAAAGACAAATACAGGTAGATCTTTGGGTGTCAATGATCATCCCGCCAAGACTAATTAATGATCCCCAGGCCAGTGAGAGACCTTAACTCAAAAAACCAAGTGCTTCTATTGAATAATACTAGAGGCTAACCCTGGAAGTCACAAGCACACCTATATGAGAGCACATGCGCGCGCGCGCACACACACACACACACACACACAAACACACACACACACACGCATGCACGCACAGGCCCCAGATGGGTTTTTACTGTGCGTGTGTCTGAGAGGTAATCCAGCAGGTAGATACTCAGCAGGACTGCAACTTCAGAACAGAAGGTAACAGGTTGCTGCGCACCATGGCCATCTGTGCTCTATGCGCCACCATATAGTTCGCGAACTGGTCAAGGGGATGGAGATTAAAACACACAGACACACAGAGACACGAGTCATCCTTGATGCCAGAATGCCCCAAGAATGCCCTTCTTATTGTGTTCAGGGGCAGCTTATATAGGAATAGTCATGCCCCAGCCGAACACACCAGAAACCACTCCCCTGCCATCAGGAACTCCTGAGGGTCTCGTGCTCAGAGCAGCTGTAGGCACTCAGCTCAGGGGAAAACAAGTTGTTTACAAGAAATTCAAGATCTGGGGGTTCACAGCTCCCAACAACAGCTCCCAGAAAAAGCGTGAGCCATCAGGAAGTCCAGTCGAGGTCAACATCATGAAAAGTGCACTGCCAGTCTGCACAAACGCTGGTGAAGAAAAGACCCGGTAAAGAATCTCTCACGCTCAACGGATAGAGCAGACATTGAAAGACTCCAGAAACCCAGAAAGTGTATGCCAGGACCTCACCCATCTGCCTGAGAAAACCCACATAAACTGCGGCAACCCTGCAACAGCCTGGGGGTCATTGTTGCTCTGAGGCGCTAGGTGTTTTGGCAACGCAGATTTGGGGTTACAGCTTGTGAGGCTGTGGCAATGTTCCCTGAGAGGCATCGAGGCTTGGGCTACAGTGATGCAGGAGACATCAGGATGCCTTCTGCTGCTGAAGCAGCTTCTTCACAGTCATTTATGCTTTCTGCAGACAAAGGCCAAAATTAAAGCCGAGGAAAGAAAATGCAACCCTGGAAATTGAAAACAAGCTAAAAACAAAAGAACCTAATTATGTATCAGGTTGGTGACAAAACCCAGGAGAGAAGTATTATTTCCAGTGACGTGAGAACATAGTGTTTTGATTGCTTACCCTCCTTGGGAAATATTGTCAGAGCAAATGAAAACCTGAGGAAATCTGACATTTCATCCAACGTTCTAAAGCAATCTAAATTACAGTCAGCCCTCAGTGTCCCTGGGCTTTGCATCTGCTGGTTCAACTAACCACAGATTGAAAATACTTGGGAAAAACAACTGGGTGGGTACTGAGCATGTGCAGACTGCATTTTTTTCTTGCCATCATTCCCCAAACAATACAACACAGCAAGTATTTACATAGAATTACAATGAGGTAGCTATTATGAGTCATTTAGACTAAAAAGTACACAAGGGTGTGTTCCAGCTCCCTGGGACACTTAGAACGATTGTGCATGGAGGAGCTGTGTGCTCAGAGTGATAAAAAACAAAACAAAAATAAAAGTAAGGAAGCCATTTAGCCTTTCAGCCTGTCAGGTGACAGGTGGGTGTGGAGGGACATACTGACCTCCAGATAGGCTCTTTGTAATTTTTTAAAATTTTTATTTATTTTGCATACAAGTGTGTAAACCTGAGTGTGTGTATGTGCACCATATGTGTGCAGTGCCCATAGAAACTAGAAGAAGGAACTGGATCCCCTGGAATTATCATCACAGATGATTGTGAGCTGCCACGTGGTTGCTGGAAACCAACCCAGGTCCTCTGCAGGAGCAGTGGTCATTCGTAACCACTGATTCATCTCTGCAGCCCTTAGATAGGTTTCTTGTGTCTAGAGACTTGGCAACCTGATGTTTTTCATGTGTGTGTGTGTGTGTGTGTGTATTGAAATTCACTTTTAATTAAGCCTCCTGTAGTGCAAATCGTATTTGTTAAGAAGCAAAGAAACAACACTAGCATGCTTGGCAGAAATGCCTAGGAGATGATACTATATGCTCTAATTTATATTTCAGTATGGCATCACAAGAAAAATGTCTAATGGCGCACATACATATTATGTAGCAAATCTAGGAAGATATCTTGTTACCTTGTTACATTTATAGGCTTTATATGGCTTTAACGCTTTCATTTCGTAAAATTTGGAACATTCTGCAAATTATTTCCCTTTAAGTATCTTCAGTGCTGGAAATCAACCCAGAGCTTTGTGCCTGCTAGGCAGACACCGGGCAGAACTTGCAACTTACCTGGTAACTTGAGGTGTGGAACAGTTTGAACTTAATGGCCAGGCATGGCTATCCCAAGGGGACCTCATGGATAGGGTTGGCATTGCTGTAAATGGGGATCCACACAGTTCCCCCAGCCTGCCATCCAGTGAAGACACAGTGAAAAGGCACCCTCTCCAGACCCAGACTGAGCTGTACTGGGACCCGGCACTCGCCACCTCCTGAATGTCTACAAGACATGTCTACGGTGTGACTCCAGAAGAAGTTGTTGTGGCTTGTGTGGGAACTGTCCCTACAAAGGTCTTCTGCATCCAAAGTTTCATCCCCAGCTAGTAGATCTGACCATTGAGAGGTGATGGGAATTTTCAGCCTCTGGCCCATCAAGGATCAATTCACTGGTAGACTTGTAATCAAAACGGCTCGGAGAAGTAGGGGAAACTGTGTAGGTGGGGCCTCACTGTAGGAAGGGATCATTGAGGCATGCTTTTAAGGGCTATGTCTTACCTCACTCCCTGTTTCCTGGCCATCATCACCTTTCACCGTGTAGGCATCATTTTCACAATGCCGGTCCCATGACCTTCAGTCCCAGACTCAAAGCGATGCACCTGCCCACCCCAGACAGAACCTTTTCAACCCCAAACAGCTCCATTCTCTACGTGTTGTCTGCCATCTCTATTTTGTCACAATGCTGCAAAGTGGTCAACACAGCAGTGCTTTAGGTTGCAGGGAAGGGTCCTCAGAGAGGGACAACATTGCTCCCCACCCCAAACGGCATTCACACTGTGTACCGAGCCTCTCCCACAGTTGTGACCCAGCAATTATGGAGCCTTTTCCACTTCATTTAACTTTGGCATTGTTTTGTTTTATTTGATGTTTTAATTACCAAAGCAATGTAAATTCACTGTAGCAAGGCGGGGAATCTAATAGGAATGTGGGCTGGCTCCCTCCTAGCCTTCAAGCCCCCTCCAAGGAAGGATGTGGGAATGGTCTACAGCCCCTCCAAACACAGTGTGAATCGAAGAGTTGGCTCTTCTTCAGTTTGGCCATACTGAAAATGCCCAACGATTCAAGAACCATGCCATATTCCCAAGGAATAAAGTACAGCTTCAAACTGAATAAAAGAACATTACAGGTAGACATGGGGAGGAGTTGGGAAGTCTAGAGATGGCTGGCACCCAGTAAGGGAGCTTTTAAAACTGTGGCTCAGTTGAGCTGTGAGTAGAGGGTGCTTCCAAGAGAAGGGGACACCTTTTATAATGTGCTGTGCCCCAGGGAGCTGAGAAAAGAGAGTTCCCACAGTGGCTTAGAAGCCAAACCAGCTGACCCAAGACAGGGAAAGGCTGTGGCTCCTAGGAAAAGGGGACAGAAACCTCATGTGGAGTTTCTGCCATTGCTAATGGAAGAGGATCTGGGAAGGCACCTGGTCCAGGCCTTGCTGTCTTGGGATAGCTGCTGATGTTAGGTTCTGGATGTCCATCCACCTCCCACAGTCACTGACGTTAGGAAAAATCATTTACATCATGGGTGGGATTAGCAGTAAAGCAAGCTGGGCCTTTATCAGCCATGAAGACAACACGGGGACTCTGGGCACATGGATAAAACTAGGTTTGCAAAGGAGGAGAAATGAAGTTAAACAGGCAGAGTGGGTGGTCTGGGAAAAAATACTCCAGGATATAAAATCACCACAGATATTTTACCGAGTGGGGGAGTATCAAGTAATTTAAAGTATACATAAAATAAAACCAGCCAGCGCACCCTCAATAAGGACAACAAAATAAAAATCAAAATTTAAAGCATGTATGTTTTCCTAAACAGAAAATAATATAATAATGAGATAGGACACCATTCTGAAAAGGACTCAAGATCACACCAGTGACTTTCCAGTTCCACCTGAAGGGACCTCTCAGAAGCAGAGGTCAGAGGTCAGCAGAAAGGCAGTCACTCATTGTGTATTTACTACAGTGAAAAGTGCTGAGAGAGAGAAAGAGGCATTCCCGTGCTCTCCACAGTTCCCAGAACTTCCCTAGGATTCCGGGAGAGATCAGAGAAGTAGTAGACGTCCTCAGAGATGAAAGGATGTGAGCCACCACCACTCTATAGGGTGAGGATGCTTCCCAGCACTGCCTCTAGGCTATGCTCCCTCTGGGGACATGGTCCATGAAGAACATAGAACATCAAAGACAAAGAAAAAAACTCGAATTTCCAGGGAAGAAATAGCTTACATGAGAAGGAAAAACTCCAAATAAAGAGGCTGCCATAGTCAGGGACTCTGATGAGAAACAAAGCAGGAACCCTTTAGCAGGGTAAGAACACTGTAAAAACTGACATCTTCTTTGAACTTAGCAGTTTTATTTATAGGAATTTTTCTTGGATATACACTTGTGCGTGATCCAGACAAAGACACTTTCAGAGACACCATTCTGGGAGTGAAAAGTGAAATGTTCATGAAGAGGGAGAATTAACCCAACCCTGGTGCTGAAGTTCCATGGAACCATTTTTAAAAGGAAATAGGTGTGGACCAGGGAGCTGGCACAACGATAATGAGCTTGTTGTGTAAGCAAGAGGACTTGAGCTGGGATCCCCACACTCGCTTCAAAGCAGAAGATGGTAGCAGCCATATGTAGCACGGTGTTATGTGGACTGTGAGGACAGCGGGGTCCCCAAAGCTCAGCTCAGGGACCAGTCAGTCTAGCCAAGCCACAAGCGCCAGGTTCAGTGAGAGATCCTCTCTACAAAAATAAGGTGAAAAGAAAATAAGGTGGAAAGGACATCAACCCATGTGCCCTCATGGGTTAGAGTACCGCATATGCCCACACTCTTGTGCACATCCCCCACATGTGTGGGTGTGCACCCAATATATTCACACACACGGAAGAATGAATGGTGGCTGTGTATGTCAAGACAGAAGGATTGTCAAGACAAGAAACAGCTGGGTGCAGAAAAGATTATCTCATCAAAAGCTGATTCTTCTATACCCATGAGAACAAACACAAACCTTCTAGGAATCCAGGGTTTTGCTAGAAGTGAAAGACTGGCTCCCACTTTTCATTTGATAAACTTTCACACTGTTTAATTTTTGTGCTGTGAAAAAAATAAAACAGACATCATATAAAGAGATCTCTAAGGAGTTTCCTCTCTATGTCTGAAGAGTGGGTTGTCATGCTGTGAGTCACCTTAGGTCTGCAGTGACTGGGAAGCAGTCCTGACGACTGTGTGGCCTGTGACCCTTGCCAGCATGTCAGCTGTGGGAGGCTCTCTTCCTGAGTCTTTTTCCAGGGATCCTGCAGCCAGGCACTGTTGACATCATGTCACTCCTCTTAGGATTCTGAACGCTTTTTCCTTGGCAGAGTGGGTCTGGGTGTTGTTTTCCAAGGGTGTTGCTGATTTTCCGGTTCCTCTGATCCCCAGGGTATTAGATGAGCAGCCATCCAGATGCTGGTGTTGAAGAACACAGCCTACGGGACTTCACAACTCTGTTTTCCTTGGGCCTGGAAGGCCTTTGGAAATCGAGTGAATGTCAGAGAGTGTGTTAATTACAGGAACAAGGTTATATGTTGCTTGTGATTCAGATTGCTGTGGTGTGGACTGGGTCTGTTAGGTAAAAGGTGTCTGTGCATATACATATGTACATGTGTTCTATACGTCTGTATACATGTCCCTGCATGTTCATGTTCGTATTCTGTGCATGGTGCATGTGTGTGTGTGTGAGCTCATGTGTGTGTGGTGTGTGTGCGTGTGCCCTCTTATCAAGATCTGGACCCTGGTTCTCATTAATATCTCCTGGGAAGCTTTACAAACCCCACTGACATAAATTCTAGTATTCCTGTGATATCTCCAGAAAGCAGGTTTGATCCTCATGATCTCCAAAAGAAAGTGACCCCTGGGCTTACGACAAAGAGCCTCAGCTGCCTGTAGAGGCAGTCCTTCAGCCATGGGGAATGGTCAGTTTTTGCTGCTTTATAAATGTCATACTTGAGGAATGATCCACACATAGTACACGGTGCTTTCATGGAGCTGTGGCAGGGCACAGAGAGAATCTAACCCCAGTGGCCATAGGATTGTTCCCAACCCTTGGACCGATTGGCAGGCCTGGAGCAGGCCCAGTTTCTGCTCTGCTCCCCTTACCAGAAGAGAGGGCCCACTAGCCCAGCTGTGCTGCCTATACAGAGGCCTCTGAGAGGAGTTTTTTTTTTTTTCAAAGGAAGGGACTTTAATATTCCTCAAAGGAAGATGGAACAATATCCATCCAGTTGTTATCGAAAGTGCTACAGCCATATTAGTGGTACCATCTCATGGCACAGCTGGCCACTCTGATGGTAGTGTTTGTTTTGACAGGTGCAGTATTTCAGAAATAATTAAAATTAGTACCACGTTGAAGTAAGAAAAGTGATTGTTGATTTACGTGGCCAGTAAATTCCATAGTATTTGGACTCTGGGGTCTCATTCATTTCCAAATTAATTTTTCTTCCACAGTGTAAGCACACTGTTAAGCCTTCTCAAAACATGGGATTCCCCCTTTAATTAAAAAGCAGTCCCTTCTAGAATCACATTTGGTTGTAGAATAAAACGAATGACTTGAAATTCATAGAGTTTAAACGAACTGAAGTAAACCATTTGGAAAAGCTATAGCCAATTAACGATAACAAATTGAATGGTGGAGAAATGTTCTAAATAACAAGGAGGGATGGCTAGAGAAATGTGTGCCCTGAAAGGTGGACCCTTGTGGCCACACTTGGGAGAATGTAGTGGTTCCATTGCAGGCCACTGCTCCTCTTTCTCCTGCTGTCTTCAGTCCAGAACCAGGGCAGACACCCCCTGACTGATCTGCCTTATCTCTGCTTAGGTAGGACACCATGTGCCACTTTGAAGGAAGGGAAACTTGGCCCCTTCTGTTGGAGTCACACAGGGTTCTACAGCTGGCAATGGTGCCCGAGAGTCTGCCCCCAGCTGTGTATGGTGGTGAATCCTGGGCTCCCCCACACAGCTACTCAGGCTCTCAAGACAACTCAGGGTCAGAGTTAAGAGGGCCCTGTGTTGATAAGGTCTCCCTCAGAGAAGTTAAAGCCTGAGTGTGTCACACACCTCTGAGGATGTGTGAGCCACGCTCTCTCCCTTTCCTGGAGTTCTGCATTGTCACCTTGTGGCCGGTAACAAGGCACCTGTTTCCTGTGTTCCATAGTCCTGAGCTCTGCCTGTCCCCACCTGCCTATTCTGGGTTTGTGGACATGGACATGGGCTGCACAGATTTTCAAAGGACCAACTACCCTCTGAGCCACATGATTTGGTTGGTCCAGTATGAGTTCCAAGAAAACAAGCTGACCTGGCAGGGATAGGTGAGCTTCTACCACAACCTAAAGCCAGAGTTCTGCAGACCTGGTCTGCTGCCTGCTTCTCTCCCTGGAGTCCCATGATGCCCACATCCAGAAGCATCTGCTGGGCTTGTCAGAGGAGATATCTCCTCTCTGGATTCTGAAGCAATAGCTCGCTGACACTGGGACTGCTTGAAGCGTTCCCTCCCACCCTGTATCTAATTTGCAAATGTGTGTGGAGCAACCGTGCTTCATGTCTCTTGATCATTTTAAGCTAAATTAGCCTCTTCCTGCACGCCCACTGTGGACTTCCACATTGGATACTGCCAGGGGTAGTCCCTCTGTTGCTTTGGTGCCACCTTTTCTGTTCCCCTGCTGTACCCATCTCTCTAGACACATGTAGACAGAGGCTGCTTGTTCATTTCCCAAGCCACCCAGACCCAAAATAACCACACAGTAACTGTATTATTGCCACACTGCTTGGCCTATTAGCTCATCTTTTTATTGGCTAGCTCTTATATCTTAAATTAACCCATTTTTATTAAGCTGTGTATTGCCACGTGGTTGTGGCCTACCTGTAAGATTCTATTTGGTGTCCATTGTCTGTCTCCTGTGGCAGCTACCTGGCTTCTCTTTGACTCTGCCTTCTTTCTCCCAGCATTCAGTTCAGTTTTTCTGCCTAACTCTATTCTGCCCTGTCATAGGCCCAAGAAGCTTCTTTATTCATTAACCAATGAAAGCAATACATATACAGAAGGACTTCCCATATCAGGCACAGAGGGCAGGGGCTGTTTCTGCCCCTGTGTGTAGTGCATGAGTGTGCCCACATTCCAGAAAGCTCTTTCAGTGTTCCAGAACTCCTTGTTTTTGCTGGTGAGAGCCCGAGTCAAGAGCCTCCATGTCCTTGGAATGTACCTCATACGTGAGTTCTATCCATGGCCTACCATGGAACCAGGGGCTAAAAGCGATGAGCCTGGCTCTTCGCAGCAGCACTGGTAGTATAGGAAGAAGCACTTGTGTCCATGTGTTCATGGGCAGACTCCAGGTTTGTTGGAAGGAAAGAGGTGGAAATGGGTCAGCTGCGTGTCCATAGAGGGCAGTCTAAGAATACCAAATGGACACCTCCACTGTTTCCAGTTTGTTCTTGCTTGAGAGAAGAATGTGCTATGCACTTGCCTGTGCAACAAAATCTACCAGTCCATTGCTCTTTTCAGAACAAACGTTCCCTTTGCTGCCAGTGAGCACATGTGTTCTGAAACGAAACTGGATACCTATGAAGCTAGTCATTCCTGGGTAGATAACCTGGATGGTGCTGGGTCTGAAGAGAGAGGCAGAGAGGCTGTGTGGAGGGTGGGAGGCTCACACGGGAGGTGGTTCCCAGGGCCAGTGTTGGATAGCTGACGTTGCCTGCTCTTTCCCTTCTGATGTCAGCTCACCCAACTCCACTGGCTTAACGCAAATGTCCACAGACTGTGGGAAGAGCCAGAGATGAGCTTCTGCAAGCTGACTGAAAACAGGGACTTTGGTAAGGATGGGTGTATTCTGCAGGTTCAACGGGCATAGTCATTTAAACACGTGACAGCTGACCCATGTGTGGGTTAACAAAGAAAGTGGTAAAGTCATTGCTCTCCGCCTGACCGTTTTCCCCTCACCCTTGGTTCTCCACAGAGGCAAAGTGACAGCTGGAACTCCAGATAGGGGTCATGTATCTTTTGTATCAGATGGTAAATTCTATAGGACACACTTGGCAAGACCGGAGAGCCCTGCTGTTGAAATAAACGCCAGCCTGGCTGTTGTGAAGGATTCTTAGATGAGATTAATATTGGAATTGGCAGATTCTGTGTGAAGAAGATAGCCCGTCCCTGTGAAAGTGGGTCACCCAGTCAGGCTGAAGCTTTACTGCCATAGCGGACCTCCTCCTGTCTCTGATCTGATTATAGATTTCAGACTCAAGACTACCTCTGCTGCTTCCTCTGAGGCTCCAGTCTATAGCTGTCAGGCACCTCTTCTAGGGAATGATTGCTCTGGGGAACTCCCACCAAATCCCAAATACGTTCATGTTTCCTCCTGTGAGCTGATGCTGTCAGGTGGCCATTCTCTGGCATGGCAGGTGCAGATGTGCTGTCTTTACGACCTGTGCAGCTTCCATCGTGGGCTACATCCACCTCAAGCCTTCATTTCCAGTGATGCATCAGATAGGATCTGATGCTGATGCTGTCTACAGCCCATACCAAATGGCACGTCCAGATAATAGTCCCAGGCTGTTGCCACAGTCAAGAGGGCTCAGAAATCAGACATGAGGCCTCTGCTCTTCTGTGTTGACTTCACTTATGAAGTGTCCTGATAATTAGATTAAAAAGTGAGGCTTCCCAGCCCTGATCAATACCTAAGATTCGTTGTCTGTCCAGGGCTTCACACAAGTGAGGCTTAGTTGCCTCTGTCCAGTCACCTCTTCCTTCCTTCCTTCCACAGCCACGCTATAAGGAACAATGTAACCATTTTAAAGAAAATGTAACAACTCTTTATTGAGAATGAGACTAATTCTCAATTAAGCCTGTTAAGTCTCTAGCTCCCTAAGAACATGCAAGGCTGACTCCTGGAGGTGTTACTTAAAAACAGAAAACACTGGACTTCCAACAAATAGGAGAGAGTCTTTTTCACAATGGGCTTCATGTTCTGGGCACAGGACTCACTGTGTTAATGGTAAGTCTGGAAATCAGATGGCTTTTCCTCTGAAGCAGAAACGCAGGTAACTAAGTTTGGCTAACTTGTTATTTTGGTTGGGAGCAAGAAAGAGAAGAAAAATCCCTTCATTAAAAAGTAGCAAAGCCAGTGGAAATGAAATCTTATAAAACCACCATTCTCATCTGCATTCCCAGCTCAGTGTTTAGGTGGCCTCCTGGAAAGGACCTGTGGCAGTGTTGTGGGAAATGTGGGAACATCTCTGCCCTCGGAGCTGTCATAGGGAGGTGGGATAAAAAGGTGAATTCCCAGTATGGCATGAACCAACAGGGCTGCAGGATTCACAGAGAAGGCTCTCTGAACTGGGCTAAGGGCTCGGCTGGGGTGCATCCAGGGACCATAGGGGCTAGCTACCCAGAGATCTCTAGGAGCATGGGACAGGGATGGGCATAGGGTACTAGTTGAAAGTGCCCAGGCATGGCCAACCTCAGCACAGAACACTGGCACAAAGTAGGATTCAGACGTGGGGTGAAGGTGACTATGTCGGTAGGTCAAGGTGAGTGAAGAGTTCCATATAGAGTTTACAGCCATAGCCTCAGTTCTGTTCTAAAGCCAATAGATCCTAGTAGGAATAGGGCAGCCAGGGATGTGTAAGTTTGTACGACAGGGGTTATTGTTTCCTTCATGCTGAAGTGTTTGAGCTCTAGGGTCAATAATAAGACCAGAGGCTGGGGCAAGAGGTGGGGGATGGACAGCGAGTCCTGAGGAACACTGCTCTGTGGGACTGGAATGGCTGCTGCCGGGGCAATGCTCTGTGAACAGAGCCTGTTGAATTTCTATCTCGTTCTGCCCAAAGCACTGGTCAGAAGGAAGCTGCAGCAGGGTGGGAGACCACACGGTTGCCAAGTATGGAGGGATGTAGGTTCAGGTCATGCAGTGGTTGATTCTCCGCAGAGAAGACTGGGGGTTCCCATTGACCTTCAGGACCAAAGGGCAAAAGGGCAGGAGCCAGACCATGCCTGGCTGAGCTGATCAAGATACTGCCATGAACCATGACATTTGCATTTAATTTTCCTCAACATATGAATCACCTGCATCCCAGACTCCTTCCTGAATCAGTCAGCACAAAGTTAGGAAATGTTTGGCAGAGAATCCTGATGATAAAATAGCACCCATCTGCACAGGTTTGTATAGAAAGAAGCAGCATGAGAAAGTCAGCCTCAAAACCCTCAAAGGCAAGGTGGTGTCATGAAATTGTTTTAAGTTCCAGGCTAGCCTATGCTACATAGCAAGTACTAGGCCTGACAAAGCTACATAGTGAGACAGTGTATAGATATAACAACCAAACAAAATAAAACATTTGAAAGAAAACAAAAGTGTAAAGCAGTGTGGTTATGTGTGATCCTTTGGGGACTTGGCAATATTGGAGAGCTTAGGCAGTTTGTATGAGCACTGCCATTTTGGTTAATCATGTGATCACCACCATCTTGTTGATGTCCCATGATCACCTCCATCTTGGTGACATCATTAAGCAAAGTGGTGGCAAAGTCAGCCCGTGGTTAGGGCAGCTCCACCATAATGTGGCCCACCGTGATGACATGATATCCCATGCAATATGTGCATCTCACAGGCTAAATATCCACAGACACCTAGCAGCTGCCTCCCAATTTTAACTCTGAGATTAGCAGCTGCTACCAATGCGTGCGTATCTCAGAAGTTCTAGGTACAGGGTGGTGAGAGGCAGGGAGAGGAAAGAAAGAGAATCATGAGTCTTGTTCTTCTAAGCCATGATTAATGTGCTGGTGGAAAGCCATCCCCCATCTCCAAGTGCGTGAAGAAGAGGGAATAATTGTAGCCTTGTTCGGGGAGAAGAGAGTTCAAAAGCATCCTGTGTTTATTTTTATCTCCTAGATGATGGAGTCTGCAGGTTCTTGTGCCTCTTTGAAATGAATTATATGTGGTCACACAGATAGGTACAGAACAAGAGACCGTTTATTACCAGAGAGACACAGATGAGATTGGAGGTGTGGTAATCCTGGCCTGTGGCCTGGCACCAAAAGGGGATGTGGAAGGAAACGAACTGTGTGACCATTTGTGGTTTCATTTGCATAGGATTCACCTGTCCCAAAGTCATCCAATGTGTCCTTTTTCTCCCTTTGTTGAACTAAGCACAGTTAGGCTTAGGGATTCCTGTCTCTCTCCAGCCAGCTTTCATATGTTAATCAGGATGATTCATTTTAATCTAAGTTACACTCAGAGACTGCACTGGGAGGGAGAGGCTTTAGGGAGTTGCTAGCTGAACTGAAGCCGTAAGAGTGGATCCTGATATAACTAACCAGTGTGTTTTAGGCATAGGCAGCACCACAAGAGTACATGTTCACAGAAAGAGAGAGCACAAGCACTCAAGATGGCCAACACTCAAGTCACAGATATCCAGCCTCACGGCAACGGGAAAGTGGATGCTGGCTGTTGAAGCTGCCAGGCTGGAGTGCTCAGTATGGCGGACCTCACACACAAGAGATGGTGACAATGACCACAACAGTGACTCTACAGGAAGCCAAAGGAGGCTTCTCTGGGAGTTAGGCTGGGAGTAGTACCATCTGGATTCCCTGTTCCTGGTCTAAACTGTGGAGAATGGAAGAATGGGCTTCCTGTATAAAAGCCCTCTGCTTGTTCCTCTCCTCTCCCAAGAGAGGGCAACTATGCATCATACACCTGAGGCAATGATCTTGTAGCCAGGAAATCAAGCAGCCAGTGTCCCCGACTCGCTGAAGACTCTGGCAAAGATATAGTGAGAAGATGGGTGGGCTGGAAAACAAGGCAGAAAGAAGCAGCTGCCTACTGGACCACAAGCTAAGTGATTCAGTGTCACAAGGTCAGCGCTAGCTGTGTTAAGGACCAGCATCTGTCCACTGCTCCTGTTCCAAGCAAACCCTTTGTCCCCAGAGTGAAGGGTGTGTGTGAGCATATGTATGCCCATCTGTACTGCATGTGCATGTGTGTTCCACAAGGAGGGCAACATGTCCCCAACCTGGTCCTCTGAGCCCTGGGGGAGCTCTCTTCCCCAGGAATTAGACTGGCTCAGTGGGGAATAACCAATTTCCTGTGTTTATTTGTTTCTTGTACAAGAAGGCTTCCATTTGGTTCTAATGAGTAGCTTTTCCTAAAGAGAAGTCATAATAACAGCAGAAACGTAAGCAGATTCTGTAAACTTGTAATCATACGTGTCAAACACACTGTGGTATTTTTCTCTGTAAAATAGAAACGGTGAGAAGTCATGGCGAGTGGGTGCGGGAAATCGTGTTTTCCCTGACAGAAGTTAATTCTAAACTAAGTATTCCCCCGCAAGAAAGGCAGAAAAACATTTTTACATGTCTATCATTTGTCCTCAGAGGACTCAAAACAAATATGTTTCTTAGTACTTGACACCAGCATTATTCCGGAGGCCTCGGGGTATGTGTTTTCTAGTTGACGGAGCTAGGGGATAAGGAAACAGCACCGCTGTTCCGCGTTAGGGGGAGCACATCCCACAGGTTAATCGGAACCAGCAGAAGGGTCCAGAGCCATGGGTGGACAGGCAGTGGAGGGGGCCAAAGGCAGCCAATCCCACAAGGCCCAAATCAGCCACTGCTCCGGGGTCTGGCAGCCGTCTCTGCCTGGCACTAGCTGCTCTGCGGGCCCGCTGGGGAACTTGCAGCATTTTTACTTTTTTTTTTTTTTTTTTTTTTTTTTTTGGTTTTTCGAGACAGGGTTTCTCTGTGGCTTTGGAGCCTGTCCTGGAACTAGCTCTGTAGACCAGGCTGGTCTCGAACTCACATTTTTAACAGGGACTGCTGAGCCTATGTTTTCATGAGTATCAACTTGGCCCTAAGGAACTCCCTTCTATCACGCCTACTTTTCAAAAGTGAATTGTGGTCCAGAATTTTTTTTTTTTTTTTTGTTTAGGAAGCGGTTTATTGTTGCTCCAAGGATGAGCGCTCGCACCGGCGACGGCCTTCAGAGCATCTCCCACATGGCCTGGCTGAGCTTCTGAATCTTGGTCTTCGCAGACATGTCAACATATTTCTCCCCAATTCGGACAATCATGCCACCCATGATTGACGGATCAGTCTTAACCTCCAGTTTCAATATCTGCCCTTGACCCAGGAAGCTCTTCAGCAAGGTCTTTAACTCAGAGAGAACAGCTTCATCTAAAGGAGATGCTGTGGTCACCGTGCACGGCACTTCTCCACGGTGGACACTCATGATGGTGGAAAAGGCAGAGATGACCGCCTGGGTATTTCTTAGCCGTTCGTTCTCAGCAAGCACATTTATGAGGTTGGCTGTCAGTGGAGAAAACTTTCCTTGGCTGTGATACTAGCCAGGCTTTTCGCTTTGATGGAGCGCTTGATGTAGGGGTTCAGAACCGCAAGAGACACCTTGGGGTCCTTCAGGAGTTGCCCCATCCATAGCAACTCCTTTTCCACTTGGTCCAGCTTATTCTGTTTGGAAGCAGCAGAATAAAGGGCGGTGGCATAGCGACCTTCGATGCCATAAAGCTGCACGGGGGGCCTCACAAGCTTGGCAAAGGGCCTGACCGCAAACGTGCTGAAGCTCCGTACCTGCCGGGAGAGCCCGGCCGCTGCTGGCGCTGCCATCTTTCTCTGTGCAGGTGTAGGTCCTGTGGTCCAGATACTGATCAGGAGCCAAAGCCTCTTCTGTGTTCTGTTTGGGGTATCTGCCAATGCGCTTGCATGTATAGACGTACAAGACATCTGCACACTCACGTAAGCATACAAACATACACATGAACACCCACCATACGTGGGTAGACACACCTGCAGGTGAGCTCACACTGACAACGCATTCCCACAGTATGCACTGCAACACATATAGATATACAATGTATGTGTACTGTTTGCACATGTCCCCCCAAACCCACTGCATAAGCAGACATGTATGTGCATGTGTCCTCATACATGTACACTGATGGAGGAAGGTCATTGGCTAATAAAGGAACTGCCCTGGCCCATTTTATTGGTTAGAGGATAGGTGGGAGGAGTAAACAGAACAAAATGCTGGGAGGAAGAGGAAGTGAGCTCAGAGACACGACAGCTCTCCTCTCAGGAGCAGACGCCTGAGAGAGACGCCATGACCCGCTCCCAGCATGAAGCTCCGACCCAAGATGGACATAGGCTAGAATCTCCCTGGTAAGCGCACCTTGGGGTGCTACAGACAGATGATTAGAAATGGGCTAAATTAATATGTGAGAATTAGCCTAGAAGAGAATGGGCCAAGCAGTGATTAAATGAATACAGTTTCCGGGTAATTATTTAGGGCATAAGCTAGCCGAGCAGGCGGCTGGGGTGTTGGGGACGCAGCCCCGCCGCCCCTACTACTACAGTACACCACACACACACCCCAGACACGAACACCTTTTGCTTTTGCGAACATACCATCCCATACCACAATGGCCTAATGCACAGGTGTGCACACATGGGCTGTGTTCTTCTAAACAAGGTCTGGTAGGCTACCTACAAGCTCTTCCCTTGAGGTCTGCATTTTTTCCCAGAGAAGCCTGAGAAGCCATTGTGGGTCATTGATCTGACACTGGGCTCTGGACTCCATGGTCCTGAGTGGCCTTTTACAAGCCAAAAGGGCAGTCACCAGTACTGTCTGTAAGCATGTGTGTATTACAGTACTGTTCCTGAGCAGACTTGTCCCTCTGGGCTGCGTCCACATGACCAGTTGCTGCCTATCCCCAGCTGCTAGTGGGAGGGAGGGAGGGTGAGGATTGGTAAGGCTGGGTTCCTTATCAGGAAGGGGATGTGGGGGCCCTTTAAAGCGGCCCGAGTCCAGAGGCTTGTGTTTGGTGCCTGCTCCATGGCTGACACACTCACCTATAAATAATGGTGGTGACAGGTCTCCTGTCAACACCCGCTGATGGACGGCCCCTTCTCCTGCCATTACAGCCTTGTGACTGTGGGAAAATTAATTTAAGTGGTAGTTAATTTCTAATGAATTCCATTCAAGCGGCTAATACAGTCCCTCGGTGTTATGGTAACCTTCACGGATCAGTGCATTATGTAAATAAATTCTACTTTATGCTGGTTTATTAAAAAAAAGAGAGAGTAAAGATTGGGAAGTCTGGGTTAAGTCTCACACAGTCACACAAACAACCCACGGTGGCTGGAAACTATTTAAAGGGGAAAATATAAGCCACTCTGGAGCCTGTCCAAGAAGGAGCAGCCACAAGATGACGGGATCATCTATTTTTAGGGCTTTGCATGCACAGGCTCTTCCCCGCCTGAATCCACGTAGCTTACGTTGTGTTCCAAAGAGAGGGTTTCTACCTTAAGCACAGCAAACTTGCCTTGTACTCTAGGGAGTCTTGATTTCAATACCTAGGCTGCGGGGGAGGGCAGGGAGTCTAGGCAAGGCTTGTCCTAGGTGCAGGTGGAAGGGGCTTGGCTTCAAGTCACACTTAGAAGAGGAACAGGGCCTTGACATCTCTGTGTAATGTGTAGTGTGTGGTTTGACGTATGTGGTGTGGTAGTAGTGTACAGTGTGTGTGTGTTGGGGGGAGTACTCCTGAGGCAGTCTTGAGAAGAGGAGCGCACCATCTCACTCACCCGGCTCACAGGAGACACACAGGGGGCCTGGTGGTTGGTGCACACAAAAGAGTCCAGAAACCACTCCAGCCTGAGTGTTCATTCTCGCCCACAGTGAAGCCCTTCCTCGTCTTCTACTCTACTCTTTAGCTCTGCCCCCATCATTCCTGGCAGGTGTTCAGCTTCTTGGTGGTGTGTATAGCATTAAACACCTCTCTACCCTGATACTGTCCCGTCCTGCCGTGATTCCTGGCTTCTCACCTGGGTATGCCTCCTTCACACAGCTAGTGCTGACTCTTCTTCTTGGGGGGTCTACGGACTGGGGTCCTGCAGCCCATAATTTTCAATATCATTCATTCAGTTTTCCTCTAATACAATATTCAGACCATCCAGAGAGGGTCCTAAAATAATAGCTACCATGGTGGGTGATGGCTCATCAGCAAACTCATTCAGGGTCTTCCACACCATAGCCAGTCTTAAAAAGCCTTTCTCTGTCACTGTATAAAGAGGTTCCTAGGCTCTGGCCCTGTCTGCCTAAATAAGGAATATACAAGCCATAGCCAAGGGTTGCCAGGAACAATATACATGTGTATTGTTTAACATTGAGAAGTGAGCATTTGAAACAGTGAAAGTAAGCCATAAAAAGTTTATCTTGTAATGTTATAAGTTTGCCATTTTGTATGCGGTCTCATTCATAGTTTTCTCGGGCCATGTGGCTTGCAGGCTAAGGTGAACTCCCATGGGCACTAGCATCCTGCTGATATGTCAGAGGGGCAAACATGCTGATGGGCCCTTTGGGAGCTGTGCTCGTGAAACCTGAGATCTGACTGGAGGGCACAGGAGGCATCAGTCAGTGATACTCACCTGGCTGAAGATCCCAGAGGGAGGGCCATTCTGGTCAGTGTCCAGCACTGAAGCACGATTAATAAAAACTCAGGGGGCTGGAGAGATGGCTCAGTGGTTAAGAGCATTGCCTGCTCTTCCAAAGGTCCTGAGTTCAATTCCCAGCAACCACATGGTGGCTCACAACCATCTGTAATGAGGTCTGGCGCCCTCCTCTGGCCTTCAGGCATAGACACAGACAGAATATTGTATACATAAAAAATAAATAAATAAATAAATATATTTAAAAAAAATAAAAACTCAGGGTCAGAAATTGGGGTTCAACCAGAAGATCCAAAAAGCAAAACAGCCAGTCACTGGCTCTTTCCTCTACCTCCCTCTGAAGGGGCGACCTTGCCTCCTGGAATCTCAGAATGAGACTGTGTGTTGAGAACTTGTTTCCTTCTGTTCTGTATTCCTCTCTAGGGCTGGGATTAAAGGCGTGCACCACTGGGATTAAAGGTATGCACCACCCGATTTCTATGGCAACTATTGTGGCTACTAAAATTAAAGGTGCATGTCGTGGCTACTGGGATTAAGGGTGTATGTCATTGTGGCTACTGGGATTAAAGGTGCATGTTGTTGTGGCAGCTGGGATTAAGGGTGTGTGCTACCATTACCTGGTCTGCAAGGCTGACCAGTGGGACTGTTTTACTCTCAGATCTTCAGGCAGTCTTTATTTATTAACATACAATTGAAATGCCGCTACACAGTACCCAGGGAAGACAGAAGATTAGAGATGGTGTCTTGGTTTGCAGGTTTTCATTTGGACATTAGCGCCTACAAGGTCTTGTCAGGACACTGTGAAGCTGTTCCAGGGAAAGGAGCTAATGGAACTAACGTTTCTACCACATTTTATCCAAAGAATTCAGTGCTTTTCTGAGAAAACCAGCTGAGAAAGTTAAGGCTTTAAATTTTTAAATTTAGAAAAAGTATAGTATTTTAACACTTAAATTTTTCATCATGACAAAAAATAAAAAATTAACCAACCAATGAAAGGAAGGGAGGTGTGCTCCCATCAGATTCCCATCAGACTTTTATAGCATACTTGTGCCCGCCCTCAGGATGCAAAGGCTTGAGTGGCCACCTGTATTTCTGTTCAGGCCAGTGCTATTTGGTCCTAGTGGCCAGGGAATGGCCCACCGACTCTATCAGCACAACCAATGAAGCAGAAGACGGGAACTGGGGGTCCCTCAGGTCTGACAGAGTTGAGGCGGCAGACCTGACACTGGAATTCAAGTAGCCAGGACCAGCTATGTCTGGTCCCCATTCCCCACTCACCCTGGAAGTTGGTGGGGCAGCTTGAATTTTCTGCCCTGTGAGCAGCCCCTGAGAGTCACTGCCCCTGGTATGCAGTACTATCTCCAGAAGAAAGGACCACAGCTACTGCCTTGAAGATCAGACAACCTGCCTTACAAAGCCGTTCCCAAAGGCTCAAAGCTGAGAACCATGAGAAATGACCCAGAGGTGAGCAGGCATTCCCACTTTCTTCCAAATGGCCATGAGTGTCTTCACATAAACAGAAATCATAACCTACCTAGGCTCTCTGCCTGTCGTCAGAGGCTAGGGTGAATGATTCAGGCTATTCAAAAGTTTACTTATGTCTCCTGAAAACAACTTCAACTGGAGAATTCTGGAAATAAAAGGATGACAAGTGTCCTATATCACTAACACAGTGACAGGCACACACCAAGTTGCAAGCCACATTCTTCTGACTCGGACATTATAGCTTCGAAACATAATTTCCCATCTGTAGTAATAAGGGCGGCAGGGCTGCGTCCCCAGCACCCCGGCTGCCTGCTCGGCTAGCTTATGCCCCGAAATAATTACACGGACACTGTATTCTTTTAAACACTGCTTGGCCCT
The DNA here is from genome assembly GCF_018167655.1 of Microtus oregoni. Taxonomy (NCBI): domain Eukaryota; kingdom Metazoa; phylum Chordata; class Mammalia; order Rodentia; family Cricetidae; genus Microtus; species Microtus oregoni. The sequence goes on along the minus strand of NW_024543207.1, from coordinate 21,768,984 downwards.
TTAGCTCTAGCACTTACAGGCTAATTCTTACATCCCGATCAACCCATTTCTAATAATCTGTGAGAACCGGTCTTACCGGGAAGATTCTAGCCTAGTCCATCCTGGGTCGGAGCTTCATGGTGTGTGTCTGCCCAGGAGCGGGGCATGACGTCTCTCTAAGGCGTCTGCTCCAGAGAGGAGAGCTGTCGTGTCTCTGAGCTCACTTCCTCTTCCTCCCAGCATTTTGTTCTGTTTACTCCTCCCACCTATCCTCTAACCAATAAAATGGGCCAAGGCAGTTCCTTTATTAGCCAATGACCTTCCTCCATCACCCATCTTATAGATGGGAGCTGAGGCACTCAGCACGGAATGTCACACAGCCCAAAATGGTGGAATTGGGCTTCACATCTTAGTGCCACGACCTACTGTTGCCTTCTAAGTCCAAGAACCGGAACTAAGGTGGACTCATAGAAATGACCATAATGAGAAAAGGGAGTTTAGAGCCAGGCCCGTGCAGTCACCCTGGCCCATGGTCCTCTGTTGGCCGGGTGTGTAAGCGGGTTTCTGCACCTTGCCTCCTGTGCCTGGGCCCATAAGAGATTTTCTGCAGTTTGGGCAACCAGCAACATGGAACCTTGTGTGGATAATGAACCTGAGAAGTTGCTTCATGCTGTCATTTGAGCTAGGTCCTTCTGCTAAGCTGCTGGTTTTACTCACGACCACCAGCTATTCCTCCTGTGTCCCCAGACTCTCCTCCAGGCTTCATGCTCACATGTACGCTCATACATGCCCTTCAAAATGCAACCAATAACAGCACATGGTTTTCCTGACTCTCTTAAAAATACATTATTGCCAGGATCCCTCTTCAAAGCCCTTGTCTGGAGGGTCCCTGCCTATACCTACCTGCTCACCAAGTATTGTAAGACCCCAGGAAAAGGCAATGGCCATCTCCTGTAACCACCCACTGAAAACATCTCGGATTTCATGACACTCCAGGAAAATGATCCAGGGTACCAGTAGCTACAGCACGAATACTAACTGTTCTTAACAAAAACCCGGAGTCGGATATTTGGGGGTGAAAGCCAAGAGATCAGAGCAGTGCAGTCAGTCACTAGAGAGACCTTTATCTCTATCAAATCCTTAGACCCAAAGGGCGATCCTGTTTTCAGACTGCATCCTCTGACTGCTTCAGAGGACATCTCCAGACTGCACCGAGCTCCTGACTCCTCCACCTTTACATCCCTCTCTCAGTCCAGCCAATCACTCCCATCTCCACCTTCCTAGTTAGTGCTGGATTAAGGTGTGTGATCCCAAGTGCTGGGATCACCTTTGTATGAGCTCTGGTTCTCTTTTAGATTCAGGCTCATATAGTCCAGGGTGGCCTTGAACTGTGTTCAAGATCCCTCTGCCTCCAGGAGTCCTGGGATTAAAGGTGTGTGCCACCACTGCCTGGCCTCTAGTGACTTAGCTCTGCATTGACCTTCAGGCGAGCTTTATTAAGACAAATATCACTACAAGTAGCAACGAGGTATCACTCCCTATAGGTGACGGAGGGTCCACAGCACTAAACGTCAGACTCACAGGGCCACAAAGCATGCTGTGGTCTGGCATGTTAGTAGTCTACACAAGGTGAACCTGAAATTCACTGGACTAAAGAGATTTTAAACCACAAAAGGGCACAGGGCCAAAGATCTACTCCAAAAGGAGGACAAGCCCAGCCCCACTTTTTAATACTAATGAATGCAAGTTTTGAAAAACCCACCGGTGTCCTAATGCTCCCTTCAGAAGCCAGGAGTTTTATCATTTTCGTTGAGCTAAAAATGCACGAACCTCTTCTTGAAAGCATGAATTTGTTGGTATAAAGAACACTACCACTCCAGAGTTTCAGGACAGTCACGACAAACATTTTTAATTGGTTTCTGAAAGACATCTCTATGTAAACAAGGTTTTCCTTGAGTAAAGGCTGGGATAGTTGTTACCCAACAACACCATTTATTTTTAAGCTGGGATTGCTGTGCTCCCTACAGGAGCCTCCCGGTTCAGTTGGTTTCTTAGAAGCGCTTGCATTCTGCCGCTTTTGATGACAAACACCAGGGAGGCAGAGGCAGGTGGTTGTCAGCAAGTTTCAGGTCAGCCAGGGCTATGGAGCCAGATCTTGTCTCAAGAGATAAAGTCAGCTTAGTATTCCTATTTCTTTTGTCTTCCAGTTCAACACAGTTCCAGGAACAATAACAATCCTTTCCCATCTGCAGCTCTGGTCTGGCTAGATTTGAAGGAACTGGGCTATGATTGGGGTTAAACGGGTGAGTTCAACAAAACTCTAAGGCCCACAGATCTTCGATTACAGAACGCTTACGTTTATTTTTCTTTGATACGGCGAAACGAACTTCCTATGAACATCTGCCCTCACATTTGCCTCTGCTTATGCCTGGGGTTGGTCTTGCAGAGGACGAACCAGCGCCCACGCCTTTTCACCATGTAGCAGTCCCGGCATCGCTTCTTGAGGACACCCTTGGTCTTGAAGCCCAGCGAGGGCTGCAGGGGCAGCAGGGGGCGGGCCCAGAGAAGCGAGCGCACCTCAGCGCAGGGTCTGGCGCTTGGAAGGGTCCCCAGCAGGAACGAGAAGGCCCGGGGCTTCACCGCGAGGCGACTCAAGTGCAGGAGCGGATCCATGAGCGAAGCCACCGTGCTTCTCACAAGCAGGGCAGCCATGCTGAGACCAGACCTGTGGGGACAGAAGCGCGGTCACCGGCGGCGGCACGTCTGCCTATCCATCCCTATGCCCTCCCTTTGCGGGGTTACTTGCAGTCAGAGGTCAGACAGAGCTGACTTGCCAGGCTTGCACGCCTGGCTCCGCGTCCCCATGTGCCCCTCCTGCGCGCTCCCGGGAAGCCACCAGGGCCCCCCGCTCGCACTCCCGGCCATCAGCCACTCGCCTCTGCCTGCCGCCCACGGAACGCAGACCCAATCCTGGGAACGGGTGCCACCCGCCACGATCTCCTGCCTACACGGTCACGGGCGCCCGCTTACCCAAAGCTTCCGCGTCTGCGCAGTAGGGCGGGACGCCACGGTCAAGAGGATGGCGTGGAGTCACGTGGAATCACACGCCCGTTGGAACGGAAGACCCAGGCGCAGGCTTCCGGAGTTACAGCCCTAGCTCTCTTCTCTGGTCCTGACCCAGCGTCCTGTAGCTAGCACTCCCCTGGAGTTGCTGGAACCACTGTGGATTGGGAAGACTGGTGCCCACACGAGAAGACAAAAACTAAGTGCAAAATGCAGACTTAGACTGAAAAGGAAACTGCCAGCTGCGAAAAAAAAAATATGTATAATATATAAATACATTTCTTATATATTATACATTTATATTTATAACATAAATATATTTACATATTTATTATAAATATACATAAGTGTATATCTATAAATATATAATTTTCACACACACATATATATATTTGACAAAATGTACAGGTTTACACGTTTCCACTAAGTGACATGCAGGCACACATGGGAAAAGGCCAGGAGAGCAGAAACAGACACTCCTCTAGCTAGTAAGTAAAGTCCTCCATGCCCCCAAACTATGAAAAAGCTTCAAGTGCAGAAAGAGTTTGACCGTAAACTCTCACACCTCCACTGGTTTCCAGGTAACTCTCTTCTATACCGGATTTCAGGTGGTTCATAAACCCACCCATCGTATTTTTATGTGGGTTACCCTCAGATCACACAAAGTTCGCTCAGCCCATCTCCGTACCTGCCAGCTGCGAAAAAAAATATGTATAATATATAAATACATTTCTTATATATTATACATTTATATTTATAACATGGGAATTTATATTTATATCATGGGAATGCCTTGACCCCAGAGTTCTGTGATTTAAAAATAATGTGGATCACAAAGATGGTTTGGGAGTCAAAACTGCTTGCCATAGAACTTGAAAGCCTAAGGTCAATCCCCAGAACCCACGTGGAAGAAGAGACTGGCATGTGTTCTGTGGCACATGTGTGTGTGTGTGAACCCATGTGTGTATGAACACACAGAATAAGACATTTTAAAAAGAGACAAATCGGGGCTGGGGAGTTGGCTTAGACTGCTTCTCAGCCTTCCTAACGCTGCAATTCTTTAATACAGTTCCTTACGTTGTGACGACCCCCCAACCACGATTATTTTATTTTCGTTGCTACATCATAACTATAATTTTGCTACAGTCATGAATTGTAATGCAAATATCTGATAGGCAGGATATATGATATACAACCCCGCTGTAAATATTGCTTGACCGCAAAGGGGTGCACCCACAGGTTGAGAACCCATGGCTTAGCGGTTTAAGATCGTTTGTTTGCTCTGGCAGAAGACCATCATTCTGTTCCCAGAACCCACACAGCGGCTCAAACCATCTGTAACTCCACTTTCAGGAGATCCTGAGCCTTCTTTCTGGTACCAGGCACCCACACACATGGCCAGACATAGATGCACACACTCAGACACGTACAATAAAAGGAAATAAATCCTTTAAAAAGAGGGAGAAAGACGAATCTGCAGAACGGGGCATGGTGACGTAAGCCTGAAATACCAGCAGTCTGAAGTCTAAGGCAGGAAGGTGGTGAGCACTAGGCTAGCTTGGGTTACAGAGCTTAAGGCTAGCCTGGGTAATTCAGGTCCACATTTGTTGGGGCAACTTTCAGCTTTGTAAGGCGTGTGTGTGTGTGTGTGTGTGTGTGTGTGTGTGTCCGTGTGTGTCCTGTGTCTTTCTGCCCTTTATGGTCATCTTCACTTGTTTTAGACTCACTAAGCACAGAAAGAGCCAGGTCATCAGTCTCCAACCCTGGCTGAGGAATCCCAAGCTCATACTAATTTCTGACACTTTCTTGGAATTAGTGGCCCACCCCTGCTCTGCGTCTGGGGTCTCCCTCCATCCTGTCCACATCCGAGCAAAGTTGCTCACTCTAAGGTCTGACAGTGTATGACGTTCTGGCTCAGATTCACGTGAGACAGGGGAGCCAACACGCGCTCCAAAGTTACAGAGGGCGTTTTGCATCTGATCTCTCTACTTGGAGCTTTTCAAGGCTGGTTTTCCAAGCTGGGTAAAATCGCTTGCAGTCTAACTGGAAACTTTATTTATTAGCTCCGTGCTGCAAAAAATGCTCAGAAGGCTCCCTTTCCAGTCCCAACACACAAGACCAGAAAAGCTGAGTGCATGTCCCGTGTCTTCTGCTGAAGAATCTATTTATTCAATAAATAACATTGAAATGTTGCATTTGCTCCATCGCCATAAAAGCGCAGGAGCAGAATCCGCCGGCCCAGGGACTCCACTTCACCACAGGGCGAAATAAGTTCCTCCAGCGCAGTCCCGCCAGCCTGTGCGCCTGCGTAGGCGCTCCGTACGCCGCGCGGGGTCAGGGGTCACCGGGAAGATGGCGGCGGCGTTGACCTTCCGCCGGCTGCTGGCTCTGCCCAGGGCTGCGCGGGGTTTCGGGGTGCGAGTGTCGTCGAGCGGGGAGAAGATCACGCACACCGGCCAGGTAACGGCCGCCGCCGCCGCGCCTGGAGCCCGAGACTGACGGTGGCGGGGCGCCTAGCAAGGTGTGCTTCTGCTAGGCGCGCGCGCAGCCCTTGCTGGGCTCACCTTGGGGTGCAGCCCGCAGCCCCGCTCTGACTGTAGCTTTGACCTCCGGCCGGGAGTCGGTGTTCACTCGTTCTTTGAGTCGTATCTTTGTATTGAGGTCCACGTTTTAACAACAGGGTATAAAGCAACCCTAACGCTCAATATAATGGCGAACAAACAATCAGGAGTAGGCGGCGGAAAGGAGCACTGTCTCCTGAAATGTCGCCTTTTGGAATAGGCTGTCTGAAGGCAGGGGCTTGTCTTCAGTCTGCACTCCTGGCCGTCATTCCCGCGGGGATTCCTTCAGTACCAATACGCTGCCTCTTGGTGGGTCTTCTCATCAATGGCTGTAGGCCACAGGGAACATTGTCCTGTAGTGTTTGGGATCAATATTAAGTGACGTCACTCAGAATTCAATTGTAAAAGTAATAGATTTTTTTTTCCCTTTTACAGGTTTATGATGAAAAAGACTACAGGAGGATTCGGTTTGTAGATCGTCAGAAAGAGGTAAGTGAAGCGAATTCTGCACCTGTCTGGGGGTGGGCTGTAATGAAAACACAGGCGCAGTGACGGTACACATATAAATACCTTCAAACACTATATAAGAAACAAGTGGTTTTCGCGTTTGTACTTGGACCCCTCTTTGAAGTGGCTCATGTCTAAGCAAATATTCTCAAATCTGAAGTATTGACTGGTCCCAGGCTTCTCGTGGAGCTGGTATTTAGTGTGCGCCAGATCCTAAGCATCATAGAGACCCAGGGCCCTAAATGTAAATTGTGTAAACTCCCCGCCCCCCTCAAAATGCACAGCATCCTGTGACAGTAGTTCAGGTGTCCGAAGTGTCATCTTGTTTTCAGTTTGGTACCTGTCCTGGTGGTTCTGTTGCTGTGACAAAACACCATGACCCAAAGCAGCTTGGGGAGGAAAGGGTTCATTTCACTCTGTAACTCTCAGATCACATTCCTGAGGGAAGTCAGGGCAGGAGCTGAAAGAGACCATGGAGGAATGCTGCCTACTGGCTTGGTATGCTCAGCCTGTTTTCTTTGGGCACCCAGGACCACCAGTCAGTCTAGAGGTGGCACTGCTCACAGTGAGCTGGGCCCTTCCATATCAGTCATCAAGAAAATGCCTCCACAGACCTGCCTGCAGGCCAGTTCTATCGGGGCGTTTTCTCGATTGAGTCGTTCTTCACAGATGACCCAAACATATGTCAAGTTGACGTAAAACTAGCCAGCACAGGACCTCTTACATTAAAAGAAGACACACCATTAAAATTTACTGTTCTGATGACTTATTGAGGTAATACTTTTATAGTTTTCATCAAATAGACCGTGCTATGTTCTCCCAGAATAACTTGGGTAGGTTCAGTTCCCCACACAGGGAAAGGTCATTTAGTTCGTACCAGTATGACTGCTGCTAGGGTTGGCTGTATCTGGATTTTTGTCTGAGGACTGTGGGTAACAGGATGCTGGGCGGTTAGACCAGATCTATAAGAAGGGTAGGAAGCGCTCAGGAGAATCCTGGCTGGCATGACAAAGGACCAGGGTCTAGGTTTGTGATGCGTGGTCATCCTGAGAGGATGCTGCATCTGTACCACCTGTCCTTGTCCTGTAAGAAAGGCCAGAAGTCAGGTCTAGTGATCTGGGGCAGGTGTACCTTGGAATCCCTGAATGAAGAGGAGGCAGAGCACTTGGTTATGTGATTGTCAGGCACGTGCTGAGGACAGATAATTCTGTGCTGGGATGTGGTAACAGCAGCCTTGTCCACAGTTGAGGACTTTTGGGTGTTACTGGTGTCATATTCTGGGCTGCCAGGCTGGTGTGCTTCTCCCTCCGGAGCTCAGCTCTTCACCTCTGGGGCTGGTGGCCACCCAGTGGTCACAGACAAGGACAGCACGGAAAGTGCCACGGAGCCCTTGCTTCACTTAACTGCCTCTGCCCTCACCCTTGGAAAGTGGTGTCACTTGCAGTTTGAAACTAAGCAGTTGGGTGGAGTATAGGACACCTGGAGATGGGGTCTGCTGTGCACAGGTACGTGCTGATTTTCTGTTGTCAAGGTTGAGAAGCAGACTTCCTCTGAGTTTAGAAGGCTGTAACCTATCATAAATTCTGGTTATAAGTCAGGATCTCAGAGGTATTGGTTATAAATTCATAACCCCCACCTGGGGCCAATGGTTGCAGCTTTTCTCCAAGGCAACGGGAAGTTTCAGCAGCCCGGGACCAAGGTGGATGTTGTATATATAAGATGGAGGCTGCCGTAGGCACTACTCCAGGTATGCCTGTGGTTTTCAGGCTGCACACATGTGTACATACATTGTCTGAATCATAATTGAACAATCTTTGAGTTTATTTTACACTGATACCTTCTCTCCATGGAGCCCACATCTCACAGCCTGGGATAGTCACCTGGGTCACTGCTTCAATGGTGCATCAATCTAGATGTATTTCATAGTATCCTGCTTTATCTTTGATAATTCGGTCTTGGTTTGAAATAAAGGAATGTATTTTCTGTAGGAAACCAGATTGTAGACAAATGAACCTTGGCTAAGCCAGCTGGCCATCGAGAAGAAAAGAAATGGTGGCTCTTGAGTTTTAACTCACCCTGTGTAAAGGACACACTTCACAGTGTTGGACGGTCGAGGCACCGTGACAAGCCCTTGACAGTTCTCCCGGGGCCTGAAGCGGGCAGGGCCTGGTTGAACACAGTGCAGATTTGGCATGTGGTTGGAATGCTTACGACCAGGCTCTTTGTATTCCTGCCTTGAACCAAGTTCCAAGAAGCAGATGTTAATCCTGGGAGGTGAGGGTGCCCTGGAGTGGTGATTAAATGACAGGAGGGCAGGCACTTGTCAGTCACCAGCGTGGAGGTGTCAGCTGTCCTTCCCACAAGGAGACGGCCAGGCTTCGCAGCCGCCTTGATGAATTCCTGAGCATTAGTGCGGCCTTTGTGACATGCTGTCACCTCGCAGACTCAGGACTCACACCACAGGGCTCCATTCGTATGGCCGCTGCTTTTCCCACACGGGGTGCACGGGGTACATAGAACAGACAGCTTTCCCTAGCTGTTCTAGGTGCTGGTGTCAAGGAGCTGCCTAACTGTCAGAGGGACTGATCACAGTGGAGTGTGCTCATGGGGAACTTTCTTCCTGTGTTCATGGACAACTGTATATGGGAACCTGGGAATCACTGCTGGAGAAGATGTCTGATGTCTTTTTGCTGCAGCGTGCCACCATTTCCAGTGCCTTCCATCGTGTTTACAGAGCTGAACCTCAAAGTAGAGACTTACCAAGGAGCAATCTATAATTCATAATGTGCCCTCAGGATACCCAGCCTTTTCCAGACATGCCTGTTTCTGAGTGTGGGTTTCAGGCATCTGAGGAGAGGGGCCAGCATCCTGTTTCTATAGCAGTGGTGTCTCCCCTGCACTCCTTTCTGAGTCAGATTTGGAGACCTCACACCAAGCTTCACACTCTCCCATTCCCTGTCTATACCCCAGGGAGTGCAGGGACTGAACAGCCTCTGGTTCAGGAAGTGAATGGCTTTCTTGGTGGACCTTAAGGCTGTTCTGCTGAGGCTCAAGATGGGAGATGCTGGGTGGCACATTTAGGAAGCTGAGTCGTGGCACAGACCTTCCATGCTCATAGCCAAAATCGCTTCAGAAGTGGCTGATCACCCTCCATGGCTTCAAAAAACTGCTGAAGAAGGGAGGACAGAATCCTGCTCGTGGGCCTGGTGTGCTTAGAGGTCATGTGTACACAGTCAGAACAGATTGCAGCCCTCAGATATTGTGTAGTTTTCTGTGTGCATGTATAGATAGTGGGGCTCCAGGGTGCAGTTTGGAATATTACCACCCTAGATGTTGGGGCTCCAGGGTGCAGCTTTGGAGTATTGCCACCCTACATGTTGGGGTTCTAGGGTGTACTTTTGGAGTATTACCACCCTAGATGTTGGGGCTCCCGGCTGCAGTTTGGAATATTACCACCCTAGATGTTGGGGTTCTAGGGTGTACTTTTGGAATATTACCACCCTAGATGTTGGGGTTCTAGGGTGTACTTTTGGAGTATTACCACCCTAGATGTTGGGGTTCTAGGGTGCAGTTGTGGAGTATTACCACCCTAGATGTTGGGGTTCTAGGGTGCTGTTTTGGAGTACTGCCACCTCTTCTCTGTCTGAAAGTGAGCTGTGAGGCAGTCTGATATAGCCATAGCCCTGCCAGTCTCTGGGCTTTGCCCCTATGGGTTCCATGCTTGGATGTTTGAGTCATTTTGAACCATAAGGAAGCAGTGAAGTGGGCAGGAATAGTGTAATGGTTCCCTCTCCCCATTTGCTGGGCTTCCCCTGTCCTCAGTGGTGAGCTGAGGTAATGTTGAGACACACAGAATGGCCTTGCTCTGTTCTGTCAGCATGTGGTCCCACTATCCAGGTAGTCTGGAAACAAGTATTGAATATGATGTTAATTGTTCTAAATTTGCCAGAACATGTAAGTCTTAGAACATCCTGATCTTCAGCACATGATCATGACAACAGAATCACACGTAGAAATGACAGTAAATCCTTTAACTGATATGCTCAGCTGTGTTAGGTCCTGTATCAGTCGTGAGTGGACAGCTCTAGGACACCCCAGGGCTGAGCAGGTAAGTGATGTTTCTGAATGGTGGCCAGTTTCATAGAGGATAGGCATGGTTCCAGTCTGTTTGTGCCCAGTACACAGGAACCGTTTCCGGGAAATACATGCTGTGGACATGCAGGCGCACTGGAAATACACTAGTTACAGGGCATTTTTCAAGTGGGCAGAAGTAAGCTCTTGCTGAAAGTGCACAGCATGATCAGGAAGTGGCCGCTTGGTTCTGCCCTGGTAGTCAGCCTGGTCGGTGTCCACTAGTGAGTAAAAGTCCTAGCTGGTAAGAGACACTAGTCATGTCAGTCACTACTCAGTAATCGACCTGGTCGAGAGTGACCAGAGGGCAGGGTAATGAGTTGATGAAGGACATCGTAAGCGTCATTAGTGACAGTGCCTCTGACCCCTGCTCATAAACTGACCTCAGAAGAGTAGGACCCGGTCAAACCACTGTCCATAAAGGAGTGACGTGTTCATAGAACACCAGGCCCTGCTCTTTCGTGGGTGGATTCTCTGGGGCCCTCTGGTCTCCAATGGTCCAGTACTGTTGATTTGTTTATGAATAGTGAGCATGGTGGAAAACTTCGGATGTTCGCCTTGTGAACACAGACAAACCATGTTGGGGGGACATCTGGTATTGACAGACATGGAGCTGCAGAAGGGCACATGACCCCAGCAGTGAGTGACTGAGAATCAAACTCAAGAAAACTCTAGAATCTTCTGATCCGTAGTCAGACGCGTTATCCATTGCGCCACTGGCTGGAGCACCCACCCACTGAGACAGTGGAGCTGAACTATTCGGAGCTCACCAAGGCCAGCTGGATTGTGACTGAAAAAGCGTGGGATAAAACTGGACTCTCTGAGCATGGCGAACAATGAGGGCTGATGAGAAGCCAAGGACAATGGCACGGGGTTTTGAACCTACGTAATGTGCTGGCTTAGTGGGAGCCTAGCAAGTTTGGATGTTCACCTTCCTAGAAATAGACGGAGGGGGGAGGACCTAGGACTTACCACAGGGCAGGGAACCCTGACTGCTCTTTGGGCTGGAGAGGGAGGGGGAGAGGAGTGGGGGGAGGGGGGGAAGGGTGGGAGGAGGGGGCGGGAAATGGGAGGCTGGGAGGAGGAGGAAATTTGTTTTTTTTTTCTCCTTTTCTCAATAAAAAAAAAGTTAAAAAAAAAAAAAAGAAAACTCTAGTTACATAGAGAAACAGGGTGAGGAGACGCACAGGGACATAGTCCCCAGCAGAGAGCCACCATAGCCTCATACATCCCTGGGCCTGGGGAAACAGTGGTATGGGATGGGGCTTCTGTCTTCTGGACAAGCTTGTGGTGCTGTTACACCGTGTTCCATGTGGGGGACAGATGATACAGTATTGTTACTTGAAGTCACATTCTTAGGAAATGCACATGACACGGCCCAGGCCGTGTGACCATCTGAACTCTGTTGGGTTTGGGAGAAGTGTGGATGCCTGTGGGGAGAAAGGATAATAGACAGAGCAGGTGACACAGAATGACCCCAAGTCTCATCAGTTCCTGAATCCAAGGGGGAATTGACCTTGTTCCAAGTCTGAAGTTTAGGATTATCTTCCATTGCAAGAGTGCATGGTATGTACCTACCTGTGTTTAGTTTAAAGGACCATAGTGCTCATTTTGAGTGACGTTCTATTGACTTTGTGGATTTGGATTTGGATACACATAACTTGTATGAAATTATGAAGATCTTGTTTGTGTTTCTCCCCTCTCCTCATCTTAGGTGAATGAGAACTTTGCCATCGATTTGATAGCAGAGCAGCCTGTGAATGAGGTGGACCATCGGATCATAGCCTGCGATGGTGGTGGTGGTGCCCTGGGCCACCCCAAAGTGTACATAAATTTGGTATGGAGCTAAGCAGCCTGCTGTTTCTTGATGCTCACCTTCCCTCCCATCCACCTGCCCTGGCTCTCCGAGTGTCCTCACCATGCATGGGGTGAGCCCAGATAACAGCCACAGCCCGAGGTTCAGTCTCTGCCTCGTGTTTGCACAGGCATTTCTGGTTGACACTGTGCTTCAAGTTCAGCCTGGCCTTCAGTGTGCTGTCTAATTGGGATTTGAGGTAAAATATAAAAGTATGAGGTAATTCCTTTTGAATCTTTTCAGGACAAAGAAACAAAAACGGGGACATGTGGCTACTGTGGCCTGCAGTTCAAGCAGCACCATCATTAGTGTGGCTGACCTGGTCCTCTGACACCGGTGCAATACCTGTCTCCACGTGAGGTGTTTAGGTGTGACGTCACCGCTCTGTGAACGGTGTCCCTTCTTATGAATAAAAGATGCTACCATCATGGACAGTGAGGTGTTTGTTTCTTTCACAGTGCGAGCTCATGTAGCAAACCAGGGCAGGAGCAGCTTTGTGTCTGGAGCGGCTACCCCTCTAGTGCTGGCTGCTGCATGTGGGTACCAGGCACTTCCTCAATTCTTCTCGTGTGGGCTGACCAGAGAAATGGCCAAGTGAAGGAGCAGCGAGAGGAGAGAATCACTTCTGCCTTGTACGCCCCCACCATGTGACCAAGTCTGGGTGGCCTCAGTCTCTGGCAGAGCTGTACCCTCACCTCAGGTCAGGGTCCTCCCTCTCATCCTTCCCCCAGCAGAGCGGCTTCAGACCCTGTTGGAAGGCATTTACGGTTACAGGCCCAGTGAAAGGTGTGCTGCATAATTAACCCAGGGTTCTGATGCAGCAGTATGGCACCAATAACAGCAGCTGGCTGGAAAGGCGTTCACAAGGATGTGGTCGCTCCCGAGGGAGGAGGTGGGGGCCCCCAGAAAAATGTTTGCACTGGTCGAGGTTCTTTTGCTCTGCCTGAACCCTAATCATTTAGTCCAGGAAAAGCTTTGCAGTGCCGGCTGTCCTGTTCCTCTGGGTGCCAAGGCCACTAGTGGTCAAGGCCCGGCATCCCCACTAGTAGGTTTTTAAATATTCCCTGCCCACGTCCATGGAATGTGCTGTTTTGAGACTATCATGGTCATACACACAGACTGAGGTCTGTGAACTGATTGTATGAGCACCCTAGGGCAACCCACATAATCCCAAAGTTTGGTCAGTGAGAGGGCTTGCTGAGAGTACATGCCAGCTCCTAGCCAACACACAGGCAGGGTGTTAGAGTGAGCATGTGTGCAAAGAATGAATGTCTTCCCTCAGAACAGGAACTTCTGACTCAGGCAGTTTGACTCCAAGTTGCTGGAATCTGAAAGCGGTGGCCAGCAGCTGTTCTCACATCTGATAGATCAGACTTCAGGGTCACTAGACAGAGGAAAATGTCCTCACACGTGTGGGACCAGTGGCTCAAGCCTGAGGTGACACATCAGAACTTTACTTCTTTTCAAGACAGAAAAGTCACATGCAAGCTGGAGGAAATGTTGGAAGCTCACATGGCAAAAACAGTTTCTGGTCTTGCATGACATAGTTGACATGAGAGGTTAGCATGAGGGAAGTAGTGAAGGCACAGAGAAAAACAGACCAGCAGACCAGCGGTGTGAGAAGACATGGATCCCGTCTCTGTAGCGAACTGGCATCAGACTGCATTGTGAGTTATATACCTGAATGGGCAGAAGGTTTTAATTTGGAATTTATCTTGAGTTACGATGGCTAAGTATGAAGACTTACATAAAAGGCTATTTGTGGAGGACTACTGACAATGGGCCAATCATATAAAACTGTCCTGATTAGATTCCTTTGCTAATTCAATGACACAAAGGCGTATAAACAGTACAGTTGGTTAGAATGTGTGCACAAACGAGTGTTCAGAAAAAAGCTTTGCATCCTCGTGGGCCATGTATGCTTTCATTTACAGATATTTTTTATTAGGATGGTGGCTAGAAAATTCTGGGAGTGAGGTTTTGAGTGTCTTTTGTATACTTTTTGAAATTTTGATAGTATACATGTCAAATGAAAATACTGTTCCCATGAAAAAGATTTACACAGAAAAATATCTTATTACTAAAAGTTTTAGAGAAGAGAAAAATCCCCATGTTCCGTCCGTATACTGGTGTCAGTCACTGTGTCCATACTGTGGTCCATGGTGATGAGAGAAGTGGCTGCAGCTTCTGGTGATCCTCTCGTAGACTTCTGCATCCCGCCATGCCCTGCTGCAGTCACCAAGTGAGGCTTAGCCCTGGAGTATTTGAGTCGTCTGCTGTCCTCTTGAGATTGGCAGTAATTGCACTTGAATGCACGTATCTGCTTGTGTTCAACCATCACCGCCAGCTACAAAATACCCCCAGTACTGGAGGAACTACATAGATGTGGCTAGCAATACTGAATTTTAAAACCATAGCAGATTCTTTAAATAAAGTGAAACTCTATCCCACTGAGTCATGGTTTTTTTTTTATTGCTTGAGACTTTCATACATGCATCCCATGTGTTGTGATTATCTACCCTCAAATTTTTCTCTCACTTCCTTCTAATTTTCCCTCCCGACTTTATGTACTCTTTTTAAATCCACTGAGTCCACTTAGAGCTGCCTGTATGTGTGTGGGTGTGGGCCCACCTGCTGGAATGTGGATAGCTTCTCAGAGGCCATATCCCTGAAGAAAACTGTCTCTCCTCCATCAATTCCTAGCAGCTCCTTGACTGTGGTGGGGAGTGGGGCTCTGTGACAACCTCCCCCATCCACGCTGATCTGGTGTGGGCCTTGGGTATGTAGTCACCGCCGTGATGAGGCCATGTGTGCAGTCATCCCACCCCATCTGGAAAACTATTTCACTAAAGTTGCCCCCAACCTCTGACTCTTAGAATCTTCCCGAGCCCTCTCCCTTGAGGATCTCTGAGGTGAGAAGTGTGATGTAGCCGCCCCATGTAGGACCGAGACTCCTGAAGTCTCTTGTGCTCTGCATACTGAGAGTTGTGGGTCTCAGTGTTGATTGCCGTCTACTGCAAAAAGTAGCTTCTGTAATGAGGGTTGAGAGATGTACTAATCTATGGGTATAAAGATAAGAACGTGGGAGTAATTTAATACTATGCCAGTTTATCAGAAGAAGAAGAAAAGTAGGGTTTCTCCTATGGTCTATGACCTACTCAACCTCAGGTTCTTGGCCCAGTTAATGGAGCCAGGCATGAGTTCCTTACCGTGTAGTGGACCTTAAATCCAACCAGAAAGTAGTTGATTGCTCCCATAACGCTGTGCCACTATTGTACCAGGGGCATCACCTGCCCAGTCACAGGATTTACAGGATTCACAGGTGGATACGATTCTTGATTACTTTCTCCCCTGGCAGTGTGCCTAGCACCTTTTAGCACCATGGAAGCTATCGAGTAGGGATAAAGCTTCCGGGTGAGTACCAGCTTGATTTCTGTACGCTGTTGACTCAAGTATGTGGTGTCTTCAGCAGCAGGGTCTTTCTTACCATCAAGTTCTGTAGAATCATCAAGAGCAGTGGTAATAACCTGTAATATTTGAGAATTGTTATAAGACCCCGTGGACAAGAACTTGAAAGGAGGTGATCCATACCTGACAGTAGGGTTTTTATTTGTTATCTACAGTGTCTGGAAGAGGTATCTCCATCTCACATTATGAGGTAATTCCATTCGAACTCTCTCGGTTGTGTGTGTGTGTATGTGTGTGTGTGTGTGTGTGTGTGTGTGTGTGTGTGTGCGCGCGCGTGCGCGTGTGTGGGTATATGTGTGTTTAGGAAGCTTATACAATCTTTTAGTATTAATTTTTCTTCCTTACATTCTATTCTCTACTCTGGTGTCTTAGTCAGTGTTTTATTGCTGTGTAACAGTCCTGGCTGTCCTGGAACTTGCTCTGTAGACCTGGCTGACCTCAAGGCCACAGAGGTCTGCCTACCTCTGCCTCCTGAGTGCTGGGATCAAAGGCGTGCACCACCACTGCCTGGCGGCAACTCCTATAAAAGAGCATTTAATTAGGAGTTGCTTACAGTTTTAGTCTATCGTCGTTGTGGTGGGGAGTATGGCAGCACGCAGGCAGATGTGCCAGAGGAGAAGTGACTGAGCATTCTACTTCCAGATCCTTGGGCAGCAGGAAGAGAGACTCTGGGAATGGCTTGGACTTTTGAAACTGCAAAGCCCATCCATCCCCAGTGACACACTTCCTCCAGTAAGACCACATCCACTCCAACAAGCCACACCTCATCTCTCTCAAGTAGTGCCACTCCCTGATTCGAATGTGTGAGGCTATGGTGCCCAATCCTATTCAAACCACCACACCTGGCCTCCAATCCCCTACCCCACTTAGGGATTCCTCCTCCATTATTCCCCACCTCACACCACCTGTGTTCTATCCCTCATCCCTTGAAATCTTGCCTCATCCCCTACAGGGCCCCTTACTGTTTTCTTGGCTCCTATGGGTACTCCACTTTAAACACATATGTGTAGATTTGAAGCTAGCATCCACATATGTCTGCATTACCTCACCCGGGATGATTGTTTTTAGCACCATCCATTTACCTGTGAATTTTATAATTTCATTTTTTCTTTACAGCTGAGTAAAATCCCATTATGCAAATGCATCACTTTCTCATTATCCATTCATCAATCGAAGGACACATAGGCTGTTTCCATTTCCAGGCTTTTGTGAGTAGAGCAGCAGTGAACATGGGTGAGGAAGTATCTGTAGTAGGATAGAGTCCTTCGGGAATATGCCCAAGAGTGATACACGAGGATCATATGGGAGATCTATTTCTAGCTTTTTGAGGAACATCCATACTGATTTCCATAGTGGCTGCACCAGTTTGTACCAGCAGTGAATAAGTATTTATCTTTCCCTGTACTCACGCCAGCATTTCCTGGCATTTTTTAAACCCTAGCCAATCTAAGGGGGTATTAATTTACCCTAAGCATCAGTACTACATGTCGGGCAAGGCAAGGCAAAGCAAAGCTTGAGTCTTCCAGAGCGGGCTGCTGACTGTGGCAAACATGCATCCTTTTCACCTCCTGTCAGGACCCAGCCTGTACCCAGGTGGCAGGACTTCCGAGGTGGAAGAAGGGTATGGAAGTGGCCTTCATGTTAGAAGCCATTCTTGGTTGGTTACCAAGCAGAGCTTCTCATCTGGCACAACATCCACAGGCTGGTAGCAAGCAGGACACTTTTGGTGAATTGGTTCTCCCTAGAAAGGGGGCGCAGGCCAAGGCACACTCAGACTACTCATTCGCCCACAGCAGGTTTGGGAAGGGGCAGGGTCAGCAAGGCCACGTTGGGCTGCATCTGTGTGGCTGTTCATAACTCCTGAGGTATCTGCACACATCTACATAGCCTCACCTGAACCCATGCCCGGGAGCAACAGGCACAGTTGTGAGGCTCCACCATGTCCAGATGCCAGCCTCGCCCTGGGAACTGGGCTCCGATACTCCAGGGGTCACCCAGCCTCATGTCTATCCTGGGGCTGGAATGGATAAACAGGGTGAATCCCTCCGTGAGTAGTGACAGTACCCTGGGATCTTGCAAGACAGTTAGTAGTTGACCAAGAGCCCCACCTGACCTTGCCTGATGGCATGACAGTCCCTACCCCAGCTCATGCACTGCCCAGGGCTCCCAACTATGTGTGCTTCCCAGCCTGCCAGGATGGGCATGAACATCCTGGAAGTTATTCAGAGATGAAGCTGAGGCACTAGGAAAGGAAGAAGGAAGGGAGAGAGGAGGCCAGGACTCAGGGGAGTGATTCCCTGTTAACACTGGAACTGGAGAAGTCGGGAGCTCTGTGAGGCTCCCAGTGGCCCTGGGATTTTCTGAGGGCCGGGCTGGGCTGCTCAAATTTGACCTTGTATAACTACCCCTCCATCTTCTTGACCTGTTAGTTTCTAAGTCTGAATCGCAGGTGCTTTCTGTGGAGGATCGTGTTCACCCCAGCTCAGAAGGCATCTGGGTTAACACTCCTGGCAACCCCCTAGCTGAGCTGCAGCCATGGATGGTTACCTTCACCCCCAACTCACTGTCTCAGGGTCGAGCATGTACCGCCCTGTGGGGGATGGTGGTGGTGGCAGTATTGGAAATGAAAAATAATTTCAGGACTATAAGAGAGATAAACTCCAGGACACTTAAACATCAGGGTTTCCCAGGGCTCTGCAGAGGATAAGGACAGGTCCTGGTGGGTAAGTGACGAGCTCTGTTGTCAGCACAGCAGCTTCCAGCTCCTAGATAGGAGGCCCCAGCCCTGGACAAGGGGCAGCATCTGAGATCACGGGAATACTCTCCAAGATGTGAGGTGCATGCTGAGCAGGATGCTTTGGATGTCCCTGAACTCTCTAGCTTTGGTCCTGAGGCCTATCCCCTTCTACCACCAGGCAGAATGTTCTGGAAAATAATCATCAGTCATGGGATACAGTGAAAAGACTGGAATGTGTACTAATGTTTTCCACAGAGTGTCTGTGGGTGGCCCTATTGCCAGGCTCCCAGGAACACACTGTGATCTTTCCCCATTGGTCTCTGCAGAGAGTAGTTGGCCCCATTTCCCTGAGTAGGTCAAGGATGGCCCCTGCCTGCCCACCAGAGGGCAGTAGTGCACAGCTATCCTTCTGGCCTTAGAAACAGGGACCCTAGGGCCTGGGGTGTTGGGTCCAAGCCCCTGGAGATGTCCACACCTGACACAGTGCAGAGGCCCAGATTGTACAAATGACACTGTTCTTGGGAACAGTGGCAGATATTTGGGAGGATGTCTGAAGGTCAAGGGGAACAAGGCTCTGCCCCGCAGAGCAGGTGTGGGCTCTCAGGGAGCCCCTCCTATAACATGACAAACCTAAGGAAAATGAAGACCCTTCACATGCAGAATGTGCCAGTGTTTGAGTTTTCACCTCTGAGCAGTGCCCTATCCCCCCACAGCTGAGAGCTGTCCAGCTTGGTGTCTGGGCAGCAGCTTCCTCTGCAGAGGAGGCAGATGCTGAGACCCCTGGCACCTGTATCTTCCCAGCCTCTAAGCTCCAAGCACCTAATCATCTAGATTGCCATGAAGGTGGCCTGTTAGTGCACCAAGAAGGTGCTCAGGTGAGCTGCAGACCCCTGTGACTGCTTGCTGGCAAGCCCTGCTGGCCACGTAGGTGGAAAACAGCTCATGAGAGTGGAGGCTGAGAGTTCTAGCACAGTCGCCCTGTGGTCACACTCACCTCCCCTCTCCTCAGGGGCCAATCTAGTATTACAGTGTTAATCCACTAGACACGGGGGATTTGAAATTTCATTTTTGTGCGGTTATTTAAAGTTTAAACTGATAATGTCTAACCCAATTAAATTCCAGTCAATCGTGCTCTAAATGCACTAAGTCTTGTGAAATATGAATGAGGTGTCCCCGTGCTTCTTAACAACTTAATCTCCACGCCGAGGCTCTGCTCTTGGGATTACTGTGTCGAAGCTAGAAGGAAGCAAAGCGAGACAGACACATTCCGCCAGATCAGCTCGAGGATGGGGACTCCCAGCCCATGCCGAAGCCTTCTCATTGCCTTGCTCATGAGACTTTGGCACATTCAGAATTCAGAATGTATGGCCAGTCGACAGGAGGAGGGCACACTTCAGGAGTAGCCTTCAAGGGCAGCTGACCACACTGGGCATCTCCCCTCCCTTACCCACCGCATGTGGCCTCCCAGTGCATTCTCTGCCTATGAATGCTAATAACAGCTGTTGTTGAATGTGGGCTCTGTTTTCCAGGCTTGCTCTCAGGATGTCTGAGTCATGGCTGATGGAGTGTTGAAACTGCGCTCGCTCCATTGGGCACCCACATCAACCCAGCAACACTGCTACACCAAGTAAAGCTGTTCATGTGTTCCAATACCCAGTTTCATGTTGGAATCCTTATTCTTATATGGTGTTAGGAGGGGACATTGGGACCTAGAGGGACCTGTGAGAATAGAGTCTCAAGAACGGCCCTGGGAGGCTGTCCTGGCTTTTCTAGGATTGACTTCTCTGCGGGAGGTGAAGCTTGGCTCTTCCTTGGGGCTCTTTCCCAAGTCTGTGGCCAGTGGTTGTCCATCATGACACACAAAGAGGTTGTGATTTCAGAACAACCCTAGTTGCCCTCGGATTGATACAGAATGATGGTTCCTCAGTGTGGATGCTTTAAAGGCTGTTTTCTTAGACAGTGACTCAGAGTCTTCCAATTCAACCTTGTGGAGCTTAAGACCAGGAAAAAAAAAAACAAGCTCTTAGGAGCAGAATAGAACAGCATCTTTGAGACATGGACTTCACTGACTGAGTTGCCATTCAAACCCTAGTGGTCAAAGGCAAACTGAGTTCATCCTGGGTCTTTCCAGACAGGTACCCTGCTCAACTTCTATGGCGTGGCGAGCTCCACCTGTTGGTTCCACTGCACTGGCTGCATTTGCACCTGCCAGCCAGGGTAGCCTATTGGGCACTGCGTGCAGGGTGCAGCAAGGTCAGTGGTCCCACCTGAGGTTTGGCCAAAGGCAGACAAACAGGTTAGGCAGTAGACAGGCGGGACCCATGACTGGACTTGCCCACCAGAGGACTTGCAAATCTGAGTCTGTCTGTGGAATGTCTGTGGATTCAGTCAGGGTGGGGAGTTCAAGACTGAGCTCGGGCTGCTACTCTGAACCTTTGGGAGTCCAGGTAACTCAGAGCTTCCTTTACAGGTGAGAAGTCTCTGAGGAGTGTCAGGAATGGCTTCAGGTTGGGCAGGGCTGAGTTCCTACAGAAGATCTGGAAGCAGAAGCGAAGGAAGGCTGTGGAAGAACTGTGTTGGGTGGGCATGTGGCCCTTCAGAGGCCGGAAGGACTTCATCCTAGCTGCTATTCTCCATGGCTGGTAAGACAACATTTAAATTACATATTCAATAGTTTGGGTTGTTAAATCACTTTTTTATTTTTATTTTTTCTTTCATTTTACATTCCAACTACAGTTCTCTCTCCTGCCCACCCCAGCCTCCCTCCCAGTCCACCCCTTCCCCCCAAGCACTCATCCCATAGGGTAAGGCCTCCCATGGGAAGTCAACAAAGCCTGGCACAGTAAGTTGAGGGAGGACCAAGTCCCCCATCCTCCTGCATTAAGGCTGAACATAACATCTCACCATAGGAAATGGGCTCCAAAATGCTCACTCACACACCAGGGAAAGATACTGGTCCCACTGCCAGTGGCCCTCAGACAGACCAAGCTACATGAGTTATATCACTTTTTGAACTATGATAAAATATATACATGAAGTTCACCATTTAAACATTTATTCTAGGGTTCTGAGTATTGAACCGAGTGCCTTGTGCATGCCAGACAAACACGGGCTGGAGTCCAGGCTGAGCTAGAGTCCAGGCTGAGACAGAGTCCAGACTGAGCTACAGTCCAGCCCCAGAGTTCACCCTGTAACCATCTTTGCATGTTAACTCTCATGACACTCTGGACACAGTATACAACTGTTACCACTGTCAACACCAGAACATTCTCTGTCACCAAGAGATTTGAATCTCCCTTCCTTTCCTGACCCCTGGTACTCCAACTGTACCTTCTGCTTCCACGAGTATTCTGACTCCTGGTACCCCAACTATACCTTGTGTTTCCACGAGTCTCCCGACTCCACAGACTTCAGAGAAGTCATTCACAGTGTTCGTGTTTTACAACTAGCTAATCCCATGGGACACAATGTCTTCCAGGACCGGCATGTTGGGGCAAGAGTCAGAACACCCCTCTTTTCAAGGTGAAATGATTCTCTGCAGCCTGCCTGTGGTTTACCTGTCTGTCATCCTTCGTTGGCTACTTGGTTACTGCACTGTGTGTGTCCATGAAGGATGCTGCTGTGACTTTGGGTGGACAGGATCTCTTCCCTGTCCTCAGTTCCTTTAGGTAGATGTCCTGCAGTAGAATTGCTGGTTCTGGTGAAGAGCCCATGATTACTCCTTAATTACTTAATGTTTTGCTTTTGGGGTTATAGAATGTTGGAAGGAGGCCCCTTGTTAGTTTCTGGCCACCCAGAACCAAAATAATCACACAGAAACTATATTATTTAAAACACTGCTTGGCCCATTAGCTCTAGCTTCTTATTGGCTAACTCTTACATCTTAATTTAACTCATTTCTATTAATCTGAGTATCGCCATGTAGCTGTGGCTTACCAGCTAAAGTTCCTACTCGGGCAGGAAGCTGTATGCAGGAACCTGTCCTGGGCAGGGTTGTTGCGGTGTGGTGTGCAGAGCCTGTCAGTTGCTGCTGACTCTCCCTGACTCTGTGAGTGACTGTGTGTGTGCATGTGTGGAGGGTGTAGTGGGGGTAAGGGGAGGAGCCTCCCTCATCAGTACCACTGCACTGTGGATGCTTCTCTTAATTTAGTTGACTGAGGTGCAGGCCGCTTCCTTTGCACACATGTGAGCGTCACCTACATAAGACAGTTCACAGTGAAATTGACTCCAGGGCCATATGAACCTTCACCAGAAACACGTCTTTCCTGGTGCTATGGTGCCTCCCACCTGCCTTCCTGGGTCCACAGCCTTGCAACCAAGAATGGCAACCCAGGGCAGAAGCAGCTGACTCAGGGAAGGATTCTGGGGGAGACCGCTCTTAGGGTTATCCATCCCTGCTATGTACCCTAGTGTCCCTGCTCCTGGCTCTGGTGTCTCCTCCCATCTACCCACCACCACCACTGACCACCATTCGCATCACTCACAGCATGGCTGCCCTCTGCTTCTCATCCTCCTGTCTGCCTCCACCGTCTGGCAAACTCTGAGAACTCTGGACGTTTTTGGGCCCAGGACGCCTGATGAGACTCACAGACCCCAAGGTGGACCTTTTCCTTTGTGACCGGGTCTTGGATTCCCTGACTGTGCGGGTCTTGTTTGTAATTGTGGCTGTCGCCTGTCAGCCTACAGCTTGCTCTATTACCTGTATCTTCACCCCGACCAGAGACCCTGGGATCGTTCACTGATGGACATCACCCTATATCAGGCAACTTTTCCACCTCTGCCCTCGAGCCTCATGGGCCACGGGACCAGTCAGGGACATATTGCTGTAGTCATTTTCTGGGAGATAAACTTGAGAGGCCCTCTTCTTGTCCATGGGCATTAGCAGGAGCACCTGGTATCTCCCAGGCCAGAGGCAGCAGCACTTCCTGCCACAATTCCAGGTTCCCATCATCTTCCAGCTTCCGGCATAGAAAGGAACTTGGTTCTGATCTGTGATCTGGAAGAAAGCATGTGGGGCTCAGCTGTTTCTCAACAGCTACCTCAGGTCTCACACAGTGTTCTGAGACCCTGCCTGTCCCAGCCCTAGCCAACCTTACCACAGAAGGCTGGCTCCCTATTCTTCAAGTCTCCTTTGATTCGTGTCAGAAGAAGACTTGGCCTCCCTTTGGGCCTCAGCTCCTGACGCCATTCTCCTCCTCTGGAAAGGCCTGTCCCTACACCACATGGGGTCTGTTTGTGGCTTGTACCCCTCAGACTCAGGTTTTAAAGCACGAAGTGTTCCTTGCAACAAAAGGACCCTGCCTGGCAACCACAATCCTGCTTTTCCCAAGTTTCCCAGTCTCCAGACCTCCCCAAAGTCCGGTGTCAAATGTGGGTGTCAGTGATGGGCTCGTCACCCCGCCTGTATGTCCTCAGAGGCTGAGGAAATTCTAGAGCCACATACAGGAGAATACTTGCTCCATACTCAGGCTGGAGACCCACTCCTTGGTTCTGTCTCTGCTATGGATGTGGGATTGTCTGGGAGACCAGGCAGCCCAGGCTCCCTGTGCCACCAGCCTGTGAGTTCCACTCACCTGTCCTCCAGCCATCAGAGGGGATTAGCAGTAACAGCAGTCAGGAGGCAGAGAGAACGGGCCTCCAAGACGTGGCCACCGCTCACAGCAGGAGGCTCACAATCAAATTCTAACGAAAGGTCACATTTGCAATAAGTAAGATGGAAATGTGGGTAATTGGTCGGGAGCGCTGATGCTTCTGTGGCCAAGAGCATTTGGATGGAGTCAAAACCTTTCTGCTCAGGTAATTAAAAATGAAATTTCACAGTATCATTAAAATGAGGGTGAGCAGAGTATGATGATGTCATCATAAGAGGAAAACTCCCTTCAAGTGAGCATTTGTAGCCCTTGTCTTTGTTATTAAAAGGAACAGAGCCTTGCCCTGGGCGGGGTGGGTACCCCCCAAAGAATCTGAAGAGCAGCATAAGCCCCTCAGAAAGTCAGTTTACCTGGTCAGAAACAGGTGGAGGGATTGGCAGACAATCTCCTACTATCCTGACTTTTCCAGTGATGAGCAGAAGGAGATAAAGCTGGCCACATCCCTGGCCCCTCTGCCTTTCCAGACAAAGCATTCTGGTCCACTGCTGCATCGTCTGGAGCTGTTTATGGGGACTGCCAATCGGTCAGTGCGCAAGGAAGGTTGCAGCTCAGCTGGCAGGCTGAAGAGGATGCAACTGCCACAGGATAGGGGCTGGAAAATCAGAACGAAAGCTGCACCGTGCAGCCTCGCCATTTCTGTAAATGAGGGTAAAATGTCGCATCATCAAAATGCAGCAGTTCAGAAACCTCTGCTTTTATTTGTATAGTTTTCATAACTTTCCACCAGTTCCAACTTCTGGGCAAGACACAGGCACGTTCTCGAGTCCTGTAGGGAGGCTGGGGGCCTGGGGAGAACCTGTCTGCAGCTGTGCATAACCGTGGGAGCCTCTGTGATGTTACCAGGCTCCGAATAAAGGCCCTGTTGCTGCTGTTATGAGGCTCAGTGCTCTGGATGCTTGGGTGGTTTCTTTGTGCTTTAAGGGCCTCTGCTGTCCTTTGGTCACAGAATTACCTGAAGCTGCTGTCTTCGCTGCCAGCAACACAGGAAAGTGTCCCTAGCAAGTGTCTTAAAAGAGACCTGGAGGCCCCCCTTTATTTTAAGATGTATTTTTTTGGTAAGAGTAATTATTTACAAGGCTCATTTAATTTGTAAGTAGAACAGTTAATTTTAGCTCTTTTTTAAAAAAGAATATACACTGAAATATAGAGATTTTGGGGGTGTGGTGGTCAAAATGCTTATTAATTGAATTAAATTAAATATTTTTTAAATGAAAATGGAATGCTGTGCCGGAGAGACCATTGTTCCCTGGGGCCCTGCTCCAGTAATTTTGGTCTCTACTACCTTTTATCAACACAAGAAATGCACAGTTTGAAGTTTCCTCCTTTTATCTGCAAGGCTGTTTCCTCCCACCTGCGGGTGAATCCTTTTCCACCTCCGAGGAAGATAAATGGCAGGCAGAGAGAGTTTGTGGGGAAGGTAATAGCCAGTGAGGGGACATTCCAGGACAGAGGCCGGCGCCTGAGCCAGGCTAGTTTCCTTGAGCCGCAGGCAGGCTTTGAGCACACAGTACTGATTTGCCCGCTCCCTTTGATAGTGGTGTTAACACAGCACTGGGGGCAGTGCCTGGCCCACTTCTCTTAGCAGAGGACTCTAAGCCACCCCTCCTCTGCAGCCCCATATCTATCAGCCCCATGCATTCCTTCACAGGGGCAATGGGTGACGGATGACAATCTAAAGGCCTCCAGGGATGGCGTTCTGGGCCGAGCCAGCTCTGCTGGTGGGAGATCTTTGGGCCTCCTCTTACTCTCCCTCTGCAAAAGCCGCCATAGTTGGGCCCGTTGAGCCCACAAGCTGGTCAGGCTTTCAGGGACATTTTGTCAGCACTGTTCCCAGGCTGTCCTCACACTGTGGCCACTCAGGTCCCCGAGCCAGGCTTCTCCCCACTCCCTCTGCCTCTTGAGCTCTCTAACGAGTCCTCTGTTAGGGCATCTCCTTCCCCCACCATGTTGTCCTCTAGGTAGACCCTCTGTCCTGATGACCTCGGACTTTTCCCTGAGAGCTAGCTCATTTGTGAGCTCCCTGTCCTTGCTCTGGGGTACTTTAGAGTGTTTTTTATTTTAAGAGTCACTTCCTAACACCTCTCCCTGATTCCATCAGGCAAGAAAGGGTGGACTCTATGCTGAGGACTTCCCATGACCTGGCGCTGCTCTGCTGCTTCTCACTACATTTGCCACCACTGAGGACCCCGGAGAAGGTTTTGCGTGACTCCAGGAGATGGCCCCTTTCGGCAGGTGGCAGGTTATGACAGGACAAGTGATAACATCACCAGATCACCCTAAGCCTAGAGGATATGTGTGCTGTCCTTGCAAAGGGCACGATGCTTGGCCTCCTAATTCTCCTGTGCCCTGCCCGTACCCTGCCTCGGACAGTACAGAGCTAGGCTCTGTGCTCACTCACCATTGCCACAATGGACTCTAGGTGAAAATTAGCCCTTCTTGGAAGCCATGGCGGCTCGTGCCTGAAGGCCAAGACAGGGAGCAGCGGCCCTGATGACAGTCTCTCCAGGAACATTAATTTTAATACGCTCGGGTGCCCTGCCCTGGTCTGGTCAATCTAAAGCCCACCATGTCACTCATTTCTACCTGTCTGCTGCTGGGCTTTTCCTGCCTTGTTTCATGTCTAATCTCCCTGGCTGGGCCCTGGATGGGCTGTATTGATCTGTCTCACCCTCCTATAGAACAAAGTCAGTAGTACCCAGAATACTTAGGTCCAGATCCTGGCACTGGGCTTGCAGGATATTCCTACCCCCAGGTATCCATAGAGACCTGTGGGCTCAGACCCTAGGACATAAGGAACAGGTGCTTCTTTAATGATTCATCCAAAACCCAGCCTAGACCCAGCAAGCAGGCCCAGGTGTAGGGAGTTCTCTCTCTCTCTCTCTCTCTCTCTCTCTCTCTCTCTCTCTTTCTCTCTCTCTCTCTGTCTGTCTGTTTTTCTCTTCTCGCAGATCTACAGGCAGAAGGAAGCTGCTATTTTGTCTCTGGACTTTGTAATCTAAGGACACCAGTCTGCTTTTGTCTCCCAGCCCCAGCCCCCCTTCTACCAGACTCTGGGGTTCTGGCTTGGACTAACTATGGCTGTAGCCTAACCTCTCAGTGCCTACTTTTGTTCCCTCCACTTCTCAGGCATGGGCAGGAAGGTTTGCTCACTCACATGGTGAACTTGAAGACCTGTGACCCCATCACTTACACACTTAAATGTTGCTGGGTGTGTCAACACACAACGGACGGGCAGCACCCAGTCTGAACAGCCAGTGCACACACACAACCACAGAGGTAGGAAACCTTCCCTTTCAGCCCAACTCAAAGGCTGGAAATGCAAAGGAAGGGAAGCTTCCGTTAACAGCTGTGTCTCCTTTGAAGCTGTGCCTGCGTATACATTTTTAAAATTAAAATAAACTATTACTGTGAACCCCATTCATTCCACCTATAACGGAAGGAGCAGGCTTCTTTAATGGGATTATAGGATAGGCCTTACCTCAATGGGAGACGGACTTTGTGGTAATCAGACTGGGACTTTAACATATGGGAGTTAAGCGCAATTGATACGTATGAGGGCGCAGTACTAGATACCAGTGCATAATGTGCGGTAACCATGGGAAAAGCCACGCTCGTGCAGTGATCTCACAGTTTCCAGAAGCCTGGAGGAGCAGGCTTGCTGTGATGCTACAGAACTCTAGATTCTTTCAGTTGTCACACACACACACACACACACACACACACACACACACACAATTATTTCTGCTTTACTGTGAATCAGGAGTCCTTGTTCAAATCAATTCTGATTCGTTTCCACTCTGCCAGAGGCCTCAGGGGACTGGGGGCAGAGTCTGGGTGCAGAGCCCATGTGGATCTGTGGACACCCTAATGAGACAGAGGGATTCCTGGTGGCCTTAGGGCTGACAAAGCTCTGCCTCCAGCATCTGAAGCCATTGTCACTTGCTCACACCCACTATAACAGGCCCCTTCTGGAAGCGTCTGCTTCCAGTGCAGTGATGCTCCAGTGCTCACTTCCAGTGAGTGAGCAGAACACGTACATGCCAGATGCGAGCCACATGCCTCTCGTCACGTGTGTTTGTGTGTTTGATCCGGCCTGAGGGTAACTCTGGGGACTTACTTTGTCCTTCCTTCCCCAGCTCAGAAGACAGTTTCTAGGTAATTACCTAAGGAATTTCTCAGGAAGGGAGATCTGGTCCCTTGGAATAAAAGAAGCTGCCTTATGATTAGACACCCAGGTCTGACACAGGACTGGAGCTTGTGTGTGCAAGCACGCACTCCCAACCTCACCCAGTCAGCTTTTAAGATGTGCAGCCCCCCAACAGTGCTCTTGGTGCCATCACAAAGCTGCTTGAAATGGGGGAACACACATTTCAAAAGTGAGGGCTTCTCCACTGCTAATTGTGAGTGGCTCCTTCCTCTTAGTTTCCAAAGAAATAAATTTTGAGGAAGATTTTAGCTCACCTGGGGGTTTGTTTCAGAAAAATTCTGTTGCTTATAAAGTCGTTTGTTATTTTGCTGTGATTTTATACACAATGGAAGGTGAGGAAAAGGTCAGCAATAACTCTGCTGCTGCGTTTTAGCTTGGAAAAAATGTAATATTGATCGATAAGAAAATGGAAAAAGCACAACTATTAGCGCCTTACTTGATCTTCTGCGACCTTTACCCGCCATGTCGATTTTATTCTTAAATGTTATGTCTACCGCTCAGAAGGTTTGTCCTGTTTAGTCCCTCATGTAATTAACACGTGCTCTTCTTCGCGCTCTCTAATGTGGCAACAAGACGTGTGCCTTGATTTCCTTGTTGAACCACTGTCCTTAGATCATATTTTCTCCACCACCCAAACCGGGTCACAGAGCACTGTGCAGTGGCTGTCACAACCCTGGCTTCCTGAAAATGTGCAGGCGAGTCTCTGCTTAGGCACAGAAGTGGTGTGCTACGGGGTTCATCTGAGCAGGGCCCTTTGTGCCCAAGACACTGGGACCGAAGGACATAAGACATTCCTCTTCTTCCATGAGGAAGCTGACAGCCACAGCCTCCTCGGGCCTGAGGAGGCCAAGATGCTCAATGGGCACATTGCAGCACAGAGACCACACAGGTTCAGAAAGCAGCTCCATGTCCTGCAGGGAGGAGGTCGTTGCGTGCCTCAGATGGGCCTCTAGTGGGGCATGGGGCCTAGAGAATTCCCGGGGTCAGACCTCCATTCCAGGAGGCGCGGATATGGTGATAGCTTGTGTCTAGTGTCTCTCTAGTATGAAGACCTAACTCCACATGCTCAGGTGGTGATGTGACTCCAGGCCTGTGGAGGCCTCCAAAGGAGGAGAAAGTGATGCCAAAAACAGGGTGCAGGGACCAGTATCCCAGGACCCAACACTGGACAGAAGTTGGGGTGTCAGAGGCTTCTTAGATAGCCAGGACAAGTTTGTTGAGCCTCAGCTGGATTGAGCAGGATCTCTTTCCCCTGGATGTATCTCCACTGGATGCTGTGTGGGACATTATTTGGAAACAGAGTTCTTGAGTGTATAGTCAGGCTAAGATGAGGTCAAGTTAGCTTAGGGCCCTGGTCCCATGTGACCAAGGTCTTAGAAAGAAGGCAGTTTAGACACAGCATCTCAGGAAGCACACTGTAGAAAGATGGAGACAAGGTGATATATCTGAAACCAAGCAGCACTGAGGGTTTCTGGGTAAGAAGAGGCATGAGGCCAGCTGGGTGAAAAGCAGCCTTGCTGAAATCTAGTTTCAGACTAACCGCTTAGAGGTGTGAGGATCATTTCTAGTTAGGACACCCCATCTGAAGGGCTCTGAAGCTGCAGGCCCAGGGGGTCAGTCTTAAGAAGGTGAAGGGATTACCGTGGTTGTCTCAGTGGGAGGGAGGGTGGAGTGAGAATTCTCTCTCTGCACACTCAAAATAGGGGAGTGATAGAGAGGGAAGATTGATTGGCCAGCTTGGACACACCACTTTCCAATGGTCACATCCAGACTTGTCTATTTCACTGCGGTCAATTCAGGAGGGCGGCCAAGGGATCCATCCACCACCATGCTTGGCACACACAAGGCCCAGGTAGCATCTGTTGCTGCTACTAAGCTACCTCCAAACTAGGAAAGACAGAGCCACGTGGTTACTCCCTCAACAGTCCAGGTAACT
The DNA here is from genome assembly GCF_018167655.1 of Microtus oregoni. Taxonomy (NCBI): domain Eukaryota; kingdom Metazoa; phylum Chordata; class Mammalia; order Rodentia; family Cricetidae; genus Microtus; species Microtus oregoni. Next base: position 21,738,889 of record NW_024543207.1, on the reverse strand, counting down.
CATTGGGTGTTCATGTTCTGTGTATACCTGGTGGCCCTCTTATAGGCTACATTGTGGGGGACAGATGTCCCTGGGGTCCAGATAAGAAGAAAGCTACAGGCTGTGAAAGGTCACCTTCAGTGTCTCTCTTCGTTGTGGTGAGAGTTTTCCTGCCATTTCCAGGAAGAACACTGGTCTGTGCTCTGTCAGCTACTTGGCTTGAGGCTGATAGAGGTGTACGGTCATGAAGCACGTGGCTCTGTTTGCACAGGATGCAGGGCCTCGCCATTCTGGAAGTGAGAGTTCTGCAGACTTGCGGACTGAGTCCTGTTGCAGGGCCCTCTGAACCTGTCTTCACTTGGCTATCTGCTCTCTTCAGAGGCCCCTCTACATCTGTCCCTTTTCAGGAACAGTGGGGGAGGAAGGATGCAGATAAGCCTCCTGGGGTCCCTGGTTATCAGGCTTGACCTTTGGAGAGGCTGAGAGGGGAGTGTTGTCACCCTCAGAGATACAGAGGTCATTTGGCTGGGAGGTGCCATCAGACATCCTGAGTGGTCAGAGGCAAGGCCATGCAAAGACAGGCAGGACTGGGGCCCTCGCTTAGCCTGTCAGCGCGTTAGTGCAGACACCCAGACATACCAGGCTCTGGGGCATATATGAGTGACTGTGTTTGTCTATTCTGAAAGTTCTGTGGCCGGGATTTGTTCCTCAGGATCTGCTCCTACCTCATGATTGACAGACAGCCAAGCAGACCTGTGGGTAGCATAGTCACTTGGGCCTTCAGGAGGAAGCAAGGGTGACTGACTGACTGCGGCCTGCAAAGACATCTAGCAGGCCAGGAACAGCAGTCTCTTACCTGTGCACAAAAGAAGAAAATGAGTTGCTTAATTCAGTGCAGACAGGGCATTGTGTGCTGCAGGGTGCTTGCTGAATAACAGGCTGGACTTGGGTTTGATTAAGTCTGCATTCCTGTCTTCAGCACTACCAAGAACACGGAGAGGGAAGGAGTAAATTCCGTGCTTTAAGAATAGAAATTTTGAATTTCCATGAATTGACGAAGAAGTGGACACCTAAAAGACTTTAAAGTAATCTCTATTCACACCACGTTTCAGAAGCATAACGTAGCATTTGATTGATGGAAAACAGTGAGAATAGCTTTCTCCAGAAGCCGTTGCTGTATACGTCCCTGTGGTTGACTAGAAAGCAGAAACTGGGGGCTGGAGAGATGGCTCAGTGGTTAAGAGCATTGCCTGCTCTTCCAAAGGTCCTGAGTTCAATTCCCAGCAACCACATGGTGGCTCATAACCATCTGTAATGAGGTCTGGTGCCCTCTTCTGGCCTGTAGACATATACACAGACAGAATATTGTATGCATAATAAATAAATAAATAAATAAATAAATAAATCAGAAACTGTCCAGCAGCAACCTGTCCTACATGAAGCTTGAGAACATCCACATGCTGGTGCTCACATCAGCGAAGGATTCTGGGAGTGCAGTCAGTGGATGGGAAGGACAATCCTCCTTACAGCACCAAAGGCAGCAGGAGGCTCCTGGGAGTGCACTCCAGGTAGTCATGACTACTACATGCTTCATGATGAAATGATTTCATGTTGCTGATAAAGCTATAACGAGGCTCCATGTCACCACAGAGATAGCTGGCAGTATTTCACAAGTATGTGTCCTTGTTCATGTCTGCACGTGTGCTGCCCAAACTTGTATCTATTCACAGACATGTCACCAAAGTGGGAAGCCAGACTCATGGCTGACTCCTTCCCACTCCTCTATTACTTCCTGCCTCCCGATGCTAATATCTCATGGCCATTTCCAGCACCAGTACTCTCTGTGACTCAGCTCTGAGGTCACCTTCATTTATGTGGCTGAGTAAAATCTACTTTGGGTACTTACTGCTACCTTCTCAAAGAGAGACAGTAGATGCACGGCCGCCTACAAGACATTATCTCACTGAGGCAGACCTGTCTTCAGTGGGACAGGAAGAACTTGGCCAAATCAGCGGAGGCCATGTTTGAGCTGGGGTGCATTGGGAGGGCCCCTTGCATCCTCCTGGACTGCAGGATCAAGTCACAGCTAGAGAAGGCTCTGAACAGCAGAGAGGGGCTGGCATGGAGGGGCATGAAGGAAGGGCCCTGGCAATGGTCTCGTGTGTCCTATGTTGAGCTGCAGGAGAGGTGGCCTATGTTTCTACCACTGCACCAGACACCACACAACTTTTGGAAGATGGGGCTTGAGAGCAGATGGATCTAGTCTTTGATGAGCAGGCCCAGTTCTGACTGGTCACGGGCAGTCACTGCGCTTTACACATGGGTTTGGGTATCTGGGTTTCTCGTACCACTTGATAACCACCATACTCTGCTCTGTAAGTCACCCAAGTGCGGGGAAGCTTTAACATAAGTGTTGCTAGCTTTGTCACCGTCCGCTGAACTATGCTGTGAGAATGGCTGAGTATGCATGAGTATGAACAGCATGTTCGTGAATGCATGTGTTTATTGGTATGAGTTCCTGTACCTCTGTGGGGCTGTGAATATGAAAGTGTGTGAATATTTGAGTGTGTTCACACTGAGTATGCTCATATGAGTGTGTGTGTACAGGTGTGCACATAGGCACTCGTGTGAAAGTGTGTGCACAAGTGGGCATATATGTACATAAATGAGCATGTATGTGTGCTTATTTCTGTATGTGGTAGATATGGACACATCTTCACAAGTAAATATGAGTGTTCACATGTGTACACATGTGAGAATGTACACGCGCTTGTGTGTGTGATGCGAACACCTGTACATGTGTGTTTATGTGTTCATGTAAACATGTATGTGTAAGTATGCATGTGTATTCACATGTGATGGTGTATATGTGTTTGTCTCTATGTATGTGCCTCTATACACGTGTTTACACATGTGTACATGAGCTCATGTGTGTGCAGGCATTCACAGGTGAGTGTGTACATATGAACACGATTATTCTTGTCTTTGTATTTGTGGGTATAGAACTGTATACACATATGAGCATATACGTGTGCTTCTATTTATGTGCAGATGTGCACATGCATATGCGTGCTAGCAAGCATGTGCTTATCTGTGTGCACTTATCTGCGTGTATGCACAGGTATTCACATGTGAGTCACACTGTGTTCTTATCAGCTGGCCAGGTGTCTGACTTGACTCACTAGATGTTGCACTTGAGGCTTTAGACTAAACAGTCAGAGAGGATGTGAGGCATGGAACAGCTGCTTCACGGAAACACTAGTGGTGGCTACATCACGCGGATGAGCAGCCTCTGCCTCATGGGGCCTGCGCCTAGAGCCTGCAGGCCGGGTCTCCCACCTCGGAGGGTTGGGGCTTTGGACAGGGTGAACAGCCCCACTGCCTTTGCTCATTGCTTTTCTGTGTTCTGTTTTCTCCAGCATAAACAGGTTGCTTTTTGTTCTCACTGCCCACCCCTGAAACACTGCCCACATTCTCCCAGTTCCAGAGGTCACAGAAACCTGGGGACACAGATGCCTTCTGCGTCGTCTTCCATCTCCACCCGGGCTCCCCAGGGCCACAATCACCACAGGATGAGCTTTCTCAGGCAATCTGCAGCCTTGCATCCTCCAGCCTCCTGCCTGCTTTCAGGTCTCTGTAGCAGAGGACGGTAGTAAAGGACTGTCTGAGCATGGCTGAGCACAGCTTTGACCTTGCTGCCACTCACCTCAGGGGAAAGGAGGCCAGTGTCCAGGAGCCAGGGCCCCTCCCTCACTAGCTTCTGCTCTTCATTCTCCTACTTCCTCTTCTCCTCTCCTCTCCTCTCCTCTCCTCTCCTCTCCTCTCTCCTCTCTTCTCCTCTCCTCCCTCCCTCCCTCCCTCTCCCTCCCTCCCTCCTCTTCTCCTCTCCTTTCTTCTCTTATCCTGCTTCTCCTCTCCTCTTCTCTCCTTCCTCTCCTCTCTTCTCCTCCCTCTCCCTCCCTCCTCTTCTCTCCTCCTCTCCTCTTCCCTCCTCTCCCCTCCTCTCCTCCCCTCTCCCCTCCCCTCCCCTCTTTCCCTCTCCCCTCCCCTCCCCTCTTTCCCTCTCCCCTCCCCTCCTCTCCTCCCTCTCCTTTCTTTCCCTCCTCTCCCTCTCCCTTCCCTTCTTCTCCTCCATCTCCGCTCTCCTCCCCTCCCCTCCTCTCCTCTCCTCTCCCCTCCCCTCCTCTCCCCTCCCCTCCTCTCCTCTCCCCTCCTCTCCTCTCCCCTCCTCTCCTCTCCCCTCCCCTCCTCTCCTCTCCCCTCCCCTCCTCTCCTCTCCTCTCCTCTCCCCTCCTCTCCTCTCCTCTCCTTTCCCCTCCTCTCCTCTTCCCTCCTCTCCTCTCCTCTTCACTCCCCTCCCCTCCTCTCCTCCCCTTTCCCCTCCCCTCCCCTCCTCTCTTTCCCTCTCTTCTCCACTCCCCTCCTCTCCTCCCTCTCCCTTCTTCCCCTCCTCTCCCCTCCCCTCCCTTCCTCTCTCCTCCCCTCCTCTCCTCTCTAATTTCTTTATAATACTTTTTCCCCCTTTTCCAGCTCTATCCAGTGTGGAAAAGCAGGGGTGCTCCCTCTGTAGCAAAGATGTACGCCTGCCATGGGACTTGCTTACAAACCTTAGGTAGGCAGGACACCACCCCATGTAAGGGTGTGTGTGCTGTGTGCTATAGGTCCGCTCTGCACAAGTGGCTGGAAGGGCACTGTGCTGTTGACGAGGATGCAGGCAAGGGGCCCTTGTGTGCACACAGCCCTGAAGCTCCTATACAGAGAATGATTCGGCCCCATAAGAAGCTGCACAGTCTCAGCCTGTAAAGGACCTGCTGATGCCTAGGACATTTAACATTGAGCTTATGAAGGGAGGGCCTAGGTAGAGATTAGACATTCTGAACTTCCTGGGAGGGGTGCTCACACAGGCGTGTGTACGGCACTCACCTGCACACACCCATACATACATAGCCCACATTTTCGGTGGCCCTTGTTTTCAACTCATTCCTCTCCAGACCTATTTGGGTCGTGACACTTCTGGAGAAGGTGCTGAGATGCCCGGAGAGGCACCATTCCCTTGGCACCTTTATTTCTTCCCTCGGCTTTGCTAGCCTCCAGCAGGTGGGCAATGCCAGCTGAGAGGCCGGGAGTGTCAGGGCGGTCACCTCTGTTCACCTTTTCCGGCCACTGTGCTATTTGAAAGCCTCTGTTGCCACAGCCCCTGCTGCAGGGTGTGAGCCAGTGGCTGCCAGATGACACCTGTCAGCCAGCCAGAGCGGGCGCCTGACTTTTGGGGAGGGCATCTACCACAGTCATCGGGTACATTCCAGAGGCCCTGGCCTAGTGGTGATGGGAGCCACTTCCTCCTAGGGATCCAGTCCCAGGCTGAGGCCCTCATATCCTCAGAAGTACAGTTGTCTGGGGAATTCTCGGTACCCTCAGATCCAGTGAGGGCCCAGAAGTGCTGTGTATGGGCTCAGGTTCCTCCTGTGAGGTGTGGACTCCTGTTGCCTGCATGAGACACAGCACCAGGTCAGTGCAGGACTCTAGAGTGTTAGAGAGGTGTTACCCTGTTGCAACCACTGTCCTGTGAGCTGGGTGCTGGAGACATGGCTGGGATTTGTGCAGCTCAGGATTCCCTCGCCAAGAGCAGATATGGGACACACAAGGCCTATTTCCTTCAGCCCCTCACATGTTCACGAGTAAAAATATAAGGCCAGCTGGCCTGGGTCTGGAAAAGCCTGGGATAAAACCGGACTCTCTGAACATAGCGGACAATGAGGACTACTGAGAACTCAAGAACAATGGCAATGGGTTTCTGATCCTAGTGCACGCACTGGCTTTGTGGGAGCCTAGGCAGTTTGGATGCTCAACTTACTAGACCTGGATGGAGGTGGGGGTTCCTTGGACTTCCCACAGGACAGGGAACTCTGATTGCTTTTCGGGCTGAGTGGGGGGGGGGGTACTTAGTTGGGGGAGGGGGAGGGAAATGGAAGGCGGTGGCGGGGAAGAGACAGAAATCTTTAATAAATAAATAAATTAAAAAAATAAAAAAAGAATGTTTTATCATGATTTTAAGATCAGTAAAGATTCTCTCTGTCTTGATTCCGAGGCCGCCAGGAAGGTGAAGCGATGACTCTCTCTCACGTGAGTTCATTATTCCTCTCTTGCCTTCTTCTTCCTTTACCTTAGATAACTTTGTGTTTTTAGAGGAGTTTATTGTTTCATGAAAATTTGAGAAGTTACAGAGAACAGCTGGGTCTGCTGGCCCAGGTCTATAATCCCAGCACTCATGAGCCCAAGTAGGAGAGTCGTGAGTTCAAGGCTGGCCTGGGTCACACAGTGAGACATTGTTACAAAATAAACAAATAAAAAGAGAGTGCATAGAGCTCCATACTTCCTCTCCGTGAGTCCTCTATTGCTAACCTGTCACAGTAGAGGAGACACTGTACCAGTACTCCAACGCGGGTGTAGTGCCATAGCCAAAGTCTACCTTTGTTCTTAAACTCCTTCGGCATTGCAAAGGCTACACATTGGATCAAAGGCATAATCAGTGTGCCTAAGCTTCAGCCATACAGGCTGCTGTACCTTGTGCCCTCGGTCACCATGGTCCCCACCTCCCCTGCCCCCATACGCCCTGCAGTCTTTACAGACTGGCCCCTTTCACTGAGTGGTGTGTTTTCCTGCTTCTGCTACCTTTCAGCCTTTATCTCCCTGCCTGTGGGCTGTTCCACAGCGACACTTGTTCCATCCTGTACCTGTCCAGGTGTCCCCCCCAGGCTCCTTGAGCTACGAGATTTTCCCTAGGATAAAATAGTTACTGTCTCCACGGAGTGGCTGCCAGCCAGGGGTCCAGGCACCTTCAAAGACTGTCTCCAGCTGAATCCAGTTGGAACCACTTTGGTATTCAGGCCTAACTACCTTGCTGAAGCCTGTATTTACACCACTCTGTCTACAGATCCAGGAACCTCCTGAGATAAGCATGCCTACTGCCTGAGGGAGCCTGAGAAGGGATCAATCAATTTGGGAAGAAGAGCACTGGCCAGAGCAACAGATGAGAATGTGCTAATTCCTCCATGGTTCCACCTGTCTCCTGGACTCAGACGGGCATCTGTGGCCCTCAAGGGCAGGGCGAGCCTTCATCCCTTCTAGATTCGTCAGCAGGAGCTGCCCTCTGAGCCTCCTTCCTTGGGTCCCTGCCCTTGCTCTGTCCACTCTGAATGGATATGATAGGCTCAGACTTTGCCCATGAGTATCTTCTATAATCTGAATTCTCTGTTTCCCTTCCCCAGAAGACCAGACTCTGTGGCAGCCTCCTAGTCCCAGTGGGTGGCTGGGTATGATGGCTACAGAGTGATTGCTGGCTCTGTTGTCCTTGGGGAGCACCTGGCTCTCACAGGGTTCTTATCCTCTCCATTCTGAACTCAGGGACTGGCTGAAAATTGAGATCCTATTCTTGATGGCTCAACCCAGAGACTCTGTATCCAGTGGTCCCTAGAGGGACTGGAAAGGGGCAGGGCCATGTTCCCGCCCCCATGGAGAAGAGTCTACAGTAGTGTCAGAACAGGCTAGAGTGCCCACTCAGCCCACATGTTTTGACACGGGAGTGACATGGAAAGTCCTCACGGTCCTGGAGCTGGGAGCCGAGGGCTGGAGCACACACTTCTGCCGCTTCAGAGAGGCCTGCAGAGTGTCTGGAGCTGCTATTTACAGACCCCAGAAGGGGCTGCATCATGGCTGGCAGAGGCAGGGCTGTTGTCTCTCTCTAGTTAGGGGGCTGTGGGAACTGCCCTGGAGAGTGGGGGTGTCTGTAGTCTGACATCCTGGGAGGACAACCGACTAGACAGACAACGGCAGGAGGCTGGGGTGGAGGACAGTAGACACACAGAGCTCTTGAGTGAGGACCTGAGTCAAATGCCGCATCCAAAGCTCACATCAACATGCTGTATAGCCAACCTGAGCTTTCATGCTAGTTCTGGGGGACTCGGGTGGTTTCCCCAGCCCAGCCCTGCCCTGTCCAAACTACAAGGGCTGCATCTGTCTGTTTGCTACACAGCAAACATTCCAACACCCATAACTTCACACAGCAGAAGTCTTTTTATCCCCCAACCCACGGCCAGCTGCTGTTGCGTGTGCTGATGTCCTAGCCTCTGTAAATGAGTAGGGAGGTCCCCTTGTGTTGAACTTTTCTAAATCACAGACATGGAGAAAGCTCACAGCTCTCAGAGCTGCTGGTCTCTTGTGGTTCATGTCACACTTGCTCATATCCCATTGGCTAAAGAAGATAACACGGCTGCACCCAGGGTCTGGGTGGCAGGACCCGTATCCTCCTGCAGGTGGCATCCCTTAGGGTACAAGCTTCCTCCGTGTAAGAAAGAAGTGGGTGGTTGCAGACAGCAGTATGTGGGTCCAAGTCGTCATAGAAACGAACTGACGTGACCCTTTCAGGGCTGGTGTGGCAAGTCGGTGAGTAGGGGAAGGTGAGTGGAGCTCGGCCCACAGGCTGGAACTGTGTGCACCTTGCCATCGGCAGAAGGAGCGATGAGTGTGTAGAGAACCACCACAGACACTACTGCTCAGGGTGTGTGCACGGGGCCTCAGGCTTGGGCGGGGGAATCAACAGCATCCACCCCAAGACTTTCCTTCTCCTTAATAAAGTTACATCACATGGACACAGAAAGTGCACTTTTTCATACTCAGCCTGGCTTTTTTTTTTTTAATAGTCACTTGATGCCAATAGTTTACAGTGAGTAGAATTGGATGGGTTAAGAGAAACCAATATGGTATGCATTTAATTCTTGCCAAAGGGTCTGAGATGAATTATTATGTTTAATTGGTTTCAGAATTCATGGTGGGAGCTAGGGAGGTGCTTGTGGCTTCTTCTTTCTTCCTCATGAGTAAACCTTTGTGACCAATTCCAACATAGCAGTGGAGTGGGAAAGGAGGGACTAACTGGTCAGCAGTGCAGTTACCTGGGTGTTAGGCAGCTCTCCAAGGGATAGGGAGGCTCCTTGAGAAGCGTCCTGTCGTCAGGGATGCGGAGCAAAACATACCATAGGTCTGCTCAGGGAAACCGTGGAGGATCCATTGTTGTTATAGTGACGTAGGCATGCTCAGGGATCTGTCACTAGAAAGGCCAGAATGATGTGTTTGGAGAGCACACGGACTTGTCTGCTACTAAATGAAGCAGGTGGCGTGTTTGTGGCAGTGGGTGGCGGTATCTGGTGGTATCCTGGCTGTTGTCTCAGATGGAGTTGACCCTGTGTATGGAAGCCCTTTCCTGAGTGACAGCTGAAGATATTAGTCAGCAGTCTTTTCCTGATGTTCTCCCAGAATCCCAAGCAGCTTTTCTGGTTCTTAGTGCGAGGAGCTGTCTGAGACTTTGTGTGAGCGAAAGCATAGCTGAATACCCTTCCAATGGAGGGATGGACGACACTCTGACTGTGGAGTGGGCAGCTATTTTATAACTATCAAGGGAGGAACTGACCCGAGGAGAGCAGGCATCTATGTGTATAATTCTCGTCCACAGACAACAGTTGCATGAGATAGAATGCAATTGATTATGGCCTGTGGACAGAGCGGAGTGTACAAGCTCATTTCATCGTCCTGAAAGTGGGTATAAATCTATGTTTTGGGCTTCCTGCTGTGGCTTCTCTGCTGCTTGCTAATTGCTGGGGCTTGGGAGGCTCCCCTTCATTCCCCATCACAGGAGGGTCACTGGTTCCTTCCTGGAGCACTGTCTCCAAGCATGACTTTTCCAGACCCCATGAACTTCATTACCCATTTTCATCCACCTCACAGGACTGGACCCGGCAATGACCGCAAAAGAATGTTGCCTCTGAGGGTTAAACACCTACATCTCTTTGTACCTACAGGAGCCTTCAGAACTTAGGAAGAAGCCCGGAAGATAGAGGCATCTTTTATCAGAGTGTGCTGTGTACACCCCTGAGAAGGTAGTCCTGAGTTGTATAAAAGAAAGAAAAGAAGGAAGGAAGGAAGGAAAGAAGAAAGGAAGGAAGGAAGGAAGGAAGGAAGGAGAGTTTGAACAAACCATAGTGGGCTCTTTCATACACGGTCTCTGCTCCAGTTCCTGATTCTCTGTTACTATCTTCAGTTCCTGCTTCGGCTTCCCTCAGTGATGGACTGTAACCAATGAGCTAAATAAATCCTTTCCTCATCAAATTTGATGGTCAGTGTTTTACCACCATAGTAGAAAGCAAACTAGAATAGCTAGGTAGCCGGAGCCAGAGGCCACGTGACCATTTGCTTGGGGAATCTTTGTCTAAAGGAATTTCCCTAGAGTGGGAGAGAGAAGCTGCACCCTCTTCTGAGGGACAGTGTCCTTGGGTCCTGCATAGTTGTTGCTCTGAGTGGGTTTAGGGACATGAGGACATCTATTGCAAATAGCCCTACAGAGAGCCGAGGGTTATCTCTGAAGGAGATGCACCTCCTCCTCCAGTGCTTATGACAACTATGTAGCTAAATGGTGGTGCTATTAGCTCAGAGGAAATAAACAGTTTCATGCCACTGTGTATGGACTATGTCAGCTTCTGTTTAATTGGTGTGTAGGCTGCAAGGCATGAATTACAGGATGTATAATTTATTTATGCAATAAAATACCGTTAACTGAGAGAGGAAAAATAAAGAGGAAAAAATAATATGTTTCACACTGTAATTACATAATCAAGTTTGAATTAGAAGTACGGTTTGGCCCACAAAGTTCCTCTGACCTGAGAAAAATTAGCAAAGTCAGCAGGTTCGTGGGAGGGGCCATTCAAATATCAAATGAGGGCTGGACGATGAACCATCAGGTAGTAGAAGCAATTGAGAATCAGCTACCCTGTTGTGGGATGATATGCCAAGCCAGGAAAGCTGAGTTATGTGGAAAGAAAAAACAAGGTGGCGGGGAATCACGAGAATATTAACAATAAACAGCTGTCTGGGCGGCCACATTGCTCATGCAAGAGCAGAAACCAATCATATCTGAATGTCCTCTGCTAATCTGAAAATCCTGTCTCATGCTTGACCGGGTCCTCTAACTACTGTGGTGGGTGTTCCACCAGGCTCTTTTTAGCAGGGAGCAGTATGTTGTCTTCTTACAAGCTGAAGTTTCTCTCAAATACACGTGCTGTCACCTCTATACCGGTCACCCCACTCCCTGCATGTGACTCAAGATAGTGACAGCAAGTTTGACCAAAGGGACTATTACCCCTTGACTCTCCTGCGGATGGATCTCCCATGAAAGCAGATGGAGCAATTCCATGTGACAGCTCAGCCCAAGTCCCTCTTTCACGCAAGAACATACAGAGCAGGTAATGACCCTCACCAAGGACATACATGTCCATATGCCACATGGGGATAGACATCCAGGGAGGCAGTCACACAACCCTGGAGATGTGGTCCTGGCAGGAAGACATCCAGAGTAAATGCAGAATACCACAGTCTGTCAGAGAGATGGATGGCAGGTAGGGCTCTCTGACTTGTGGTCCCAGCTCAAGGCTACATTCTTGGTCCCCCTGGACCAGTGCTTGCTGCTTTGTGCTATGACTGACAATATGGACAACAGAGGCTCAGAACAACAGTATTCACCTGTAGATACAATTTGGGGAAAGTGCTTTGACCCTAGAAGAGAGGAACACCTTGATGGAGGGAGGTGGGTGTCACTGGTGTATGCAGAGAACATGGGGTGGTAGATTTTTTTTTTTCCATCTAGAGGCCTGAACCTAACAATGACAACCCTCTCACACCCTGAAGATCTGATGACTTTATCAGAGCAGAGCTGCCCTGAGATGAGGTCACGGAGGCACAGCCATGATCCCTGAGCAATGGCACCATGTTCTGAGATGCACAGGTACTTATGCCGCACAGACCGCTGCTCACACGGCCTCTTGATGTGGTCAGTGCACACTGTCAGGAGAGGTGTGAGTCAGTTGCTGGCATGCTGCAGTGGATATCTGTGGCACAAGATACCTACCTGGGATGGGGAGTGGTTACGCTTGGACGTGGGAGTTCTCTGTGCAGTGTACACAGTGTACAGCGGTCTCCAAAATCATTCACAGACGCTATGAGAATCGTGTGAGCTCTGAGCTCATGGGAATGGTCAGCTTGTTCACATCAGTACTGTCCTATGTGAGACTCACGGTGCACCAGGACATCACAACACTTACGATATCTTTGGCGATAAGGATTTCTAGTTCCTTGATAGCCTCCGGGACCCTGGTACATTTAGGCCACCATCAACAGTGCATGATAGCATTTTGGTTTTTAATGAGAACCTGTCCATCCTTAGCACCATCAAGCCTGAAGAGGGGTCTCAACCCAGCACCTTTTCCTAAGGACCAGATTTGTGGCAAAGTCTGTGAGCCCCAGAACCACCTGTGGGTCCTTTATGAAGTTGGAGCAGCTGCTGAGGAGCAGACAGTACTCAAGGAGAGTGACTACTCTGGCTTTTAGGAGACAGGGACACATATGGAGCATCAGAGCCAGTGAAGAAGCTATCTTATCTCTCCTGGCACTGTTGCCGACAGAGCCACACAGGTGCCTAAACATTCCAGGTGACACCATCTGGGAGGGAGGATCCAGTATGGGATCAGGGATACAGAGAAACCAAAAGACCCTCAATGATGGGATTACAATTACAACCACTCGGGTCAATTTCCTCTTAGCCACCCTGCAGATTCTATTGTCTACAAGATAGGAAAACCGAGATGGGGGGTATCGTGGAGAGATTGGACCCCATTCAGTTCTTCTCATCCTACAGCGGCTCTCCAGAAACCTCTTCTGTTTTAACACAACATAGACTAGCTTTACCCAGATGAGAAACAGAAACAGATGGTTCTCACTGCTTCCTGGCCAAAGTTTCTTTGTGGCTCTACATGTACACATTTGGGAGCCTCTCTTTAACCACACTTGCTCAGCTGAGGGCATGAGACCACAGCTGTGGGCAGTTTAGCGCCTAGGAGCAGGCACAGTGGAAGAAGTGACCTTCCTGCCCAAGTGGACAGTGCTCACTTCCTGATTCCATACGAACACCCACTTTGTGCGGGTAAAGAGCTCCAGGAAACTCAAGTTCTACTCTTCAGGGAGACTAGAATGGCAGTTAGAGGAGAGATGAGAGTTTCATCTTGGACAGGCAGAGCTCAGGAAGCATAATTATGTCATCAGGGTGAAACGGAACAGAGGCAGATGGGCAGGGACAGCACCAGATGACGGCCGATGCCAGCCTTGGTAATGGACACCTGGACAGAGCACTATAATCAAAGCTCCTGGACCGAGGTTCTTCTCTGGAGCCACTGAAGGTCCCTTTTACAAAGACAGCAGAACTGTTCCACGGGGCTGAGTGGGGCATGTATAAGAGATATATGACGTCAGACACAGAAGATGGCAGCTGGGGAACACAGGAGCCTCCAGCTGAGGGGCAGCTTGTGGGACTTACCATCCAGCGTGGCTGGCAGACCCCCAATGGAGGTAGAAGCACCTTAGTGAGCATGTGACACTTTCTGATTCCAGATACTAGGAGCGGAGTTCAGGTTTTACCACTCAGGCTTCATAGAGCCTGCATTTAGCTAGGCAGAACCCACTGGACTGCTTTGATACCTTCAGTGGCAATTGACTCCTGTTGGCCAATTGGCTTCACCAGGCTCACCTGGCACGTGGCTGTCTAGGTTTACTGGTCATTGGTCCAGAGGCGCATAGCTTTTCAGGAGAGTCATTAGCCACATGGCTGGATCCACATGATGCTGCTCACAGTGGATCAGACAATAGTTGAGTGGAGACTTTGACCAAGAACAAGAAACAAGATCATAGCTGCTATGGTTGCAGCCAGAGCTGATTTCTATTATTAAAAAGAGAAGACCAAAGCACATTGATAGTCTGCTGCTGCCTTGTCTGCGGGCATCCGTGTCTGCTTCTTTAGGTGCATCACTCCAGGCCATGCAATAGAGCAAGCAGCATGCATACACTCTCTCCTGGACCACCTGAACTGCTTCCATCGAATCTGAGAACAAATCCATTGTGAAATGAGTCATCCTCCCACCATGTGGCTGATCATTTCTTGACACGGCTACTATATACAACCTCCACACTTCAGCTACCCATGCTGTTCATACCAGGACACTCAGGTTCCACGAGGTGGCCACTAGCTCTGTGCGGTGGGGATGACACTGGCTAGGCCGTGGATTAGAAACCAGGGAATCAGGGACACTACAGCTGCATCTTAGTGGCTGTCTCCTGTCAGGATGTCCTCTTTGTGGTTAAACCTGGAAACTTCAGATTGTTCTTTCTGCTGAACAAGAAACAAAGGGTGCTGTCACACATTCCACTAGTAAAAAGACCTTGGCTTCATCGCCATTTTGTTTGAATTATCCATGTCCCTTTCTGGTGTGGTATTTCCAAGAGGCCCATGGAAAGAAACCCTCTAAAAGAAAGATCTAATCTGCTTTGATTTGGGAGGGGAAATGAATCACTTTGTCCCATAAATATTTAACCCATCTCCAAAACAGTCATGAAACCTTTCACAAGAACCTGGTGTGGTGGCTCATACCTGCAATCTCAGTACTTGGAAGACAGAAGTAGAAAGATTCTATGTGCTCAAAACCTTGTCTCAAGAAAAACAAAAGGAAAGATGGGGGAGGGAAGGAAGGCAAACAGGCAGGCAGGGAAGGAGGGAAGAAAGGAAGGAGGTAGGTAGGGAGGCAGGGAGGGAAGGAGCGAGGCAGGGGAGGGAGAAGGGAAGGAGACAGGCTTGGAGGGAGGCAGAGAGGGAGGGAGGGAGGTAGAGAGAGAGAGAGAGAGAGAGAGAGAGAGAGAGAGAGAGAGAGAAAGAGAGGCAGTTTGCCCAGTATCTTTGAAGTGAACCTTAGTGTCTCTTCCCATGGTCAGTCTTCTCTGAAGTTTACTTTCTCTCTGGTTAAACTAAATCTGACTTCTTGTGATCCCTGTGTCTGCTGCTGCATTCTTTCCCTAACAGACCAAGAATTTCCTGTATCCCTGGCTGTAGAGGCAGATACCATACTGGGTTAGCACTTTCCTGGACAATTGGGGCGATGGGGCCTCTCGCAACAGCAATTAACCACAGAAATATCCCATTGCCCAAACTCTTGCATGAAGTGCCATAGCATAGAGAAAATGCGCTCAGGAGAACCCTAATCTCATTTTAAGGGAGGACTTGCTGAGTTCTGGTACATTCTGGTCACTGGGACATGTGGTTAGCATGTGTATATACATATGCATTGGTGTTTGTGCTTATATGTGTATGCATTGTATACATGTATGTATATTTATGTGCTAATTTTGTATGTGGTATTTATGAATGTACTTGTGTTTATGTGTCAGTATAGTGTGTAAGTAGCAAGCATGTTTTTGTGTGTATTTTAATGTGTGTGTGTGTCTGTGTGGCAAGTGAGGTCTGGTGATGGTTTTTGCTTTGTGGATTTTAGACATACTTATGTCAAGGGCTGTCTGGGTTAGGATACAGGATTCTTTTTTATTTTTTTTTACTGTTGTTTAATTGAAATTTTACATGCCAATCCCAGTTCCCACTCCCTCCCCTCCTTCCATCTTTCCCCCCTCCATACCCCCATCCACTCCTAAGAGAGGGTAAGGCTTAGGAGAAGAGTCACAGCTCAAAGGCCCAGAAAATATTTTTAACAAAATTATGGAAGAAAACTTTCCCAACATAAAGAAAGATATTCCTTTGAATATTCAAGAAGCATACAGAGAGGGTAAGGCTTCCCATGGGGAGTCAACAAAGTCTAGCACACGACATTGAGGCAGGACCAAGGCTCTCCCCACTATATCTAGATAGAACCATATATCCATCCAAAGAGAATAGTCTCCAAAAAGCCAGTTCAAGCAGTAGGGATAAATCCTGGCCCCACTGCCAGTGGCGCCACAGACTGTCCCAGCCATACAACTGTCACCCACATTCAGAGAGCCTAGTTTGGTCCTATGCTGATTTCTTCCCTGTCAGGCTAGAGTTGGTGAGCTCCCATTAGCTGAGGTGAGCTGTTGCAGTGAGTGTGCCCATCATGGTCTTGACTGCTTTGCCCAGGGTTCTGTAACGCTTCCTCTCTTCATCGACCCTAGCTGCTCCGCAGAGCACCGCAGCCTGGGTGCTTTGCCTGCAGTTGCTGTAGCCTCGTACTGGAGGCTCGAGTCTGTGAGAAACACTGCAGCACAGCTTCTGAGGTCACTTCCCTAGGGCTCGCAGAGTCTGTATTTTTCTGTTTTCAAAGCATTGCCCCTCTATCTGTGTCTTGTTCACATTTTCTGTTCTTTTCAGAACCCACCCTAATGACCTCACGTTCTGAATTACCTCTCGACCCTGTGTCCAGATAAGGCAACCACCTGTTCTGGGTCTCTCTAAGTTTTCTTTAGACACAGAACAGAAAATGTAGAAAAGGAATAAAAAGCCCAGAGAATCCTGAATCCCAAGCATCTTGTCCTCCCCTGCTCTGTGTGTCCCATGGACCCAATTTTCTATATTCCTAAGACAAGTCACTGAACATATGAACTCTGTAAGACCAGAGGCTTGAGCTGTGCGCATCTTAGGTGCCCTCGGGTGTGATTCTTCTTGGGCCGGTTCTGCTCATATCCCCTGGTTTGAAGACTCATTGTCTTCTAGGAAACCATAGTGGAACCAGTTCTTCCAGGCAAGCAGGATGTAAGGAAGAGGGCAGTAATAAATGCCAAGAGGATCTGGGAGCCCGAAGGCTCTCACTGTAAGGTGTCTTCCATCCCCCCTCTCAGTACCACACCTGCTTCCTCAAACCCTCGAGCTGCTACTCAGGTATCTGGTAAACTGAGTCATAGCCCCACCACAGACTCAGCTTGGCCTCTGGTCTCCAGAAATCACAGCCCTGTGGTTATAGATGATAAGGATCTTATCAGTGGCCAGGCCAGTGCAGATGCATGCTGGGTCTGACTGGTCTTGGAAATTTAGAGCCTGGAGCCAGGCAGCCTGGCTCCACACCTTGGCTCCCCTGTCCTGGTGTGCAAGGCAGCCTTGCAGGAATAAACAGGCCATGAGAGATATGGAGCAATTACCCTGAGGCTATGTCCAGTGCTTTACCTGAAATCAGCTCAGGAGGCTCATGTGGGTTCTGCTTTGATAGCCAACATTTAGTGCTGTCTGGGTCACCTAAAACTATCTTCTGCTTACAGAACACCAAATAAACTGGATCAAAAAAAGTTCCCTTGTCAAATAATAATAATAAAATAAATACAATAAAAGAATAAATAAAACTATCTTCTGCATTAGCCTAATGGTACTAGGGCTTTGTAGAGGGTCTGTGTTTGTATAACCATGAGAGGAACCAAGGAGGACTGGCCTGGAGGAAAAGGGAGATGAAGAGGAGGCGATGCCAAGCAGGCTTGTATCTGCACACCTGTCTGCCCTCTGTCTTTCTATGGCCTTGAAGCCTGCCTCTCCATCCTCACCTTCCTATCCTCAGGAGATGATATACCCAGAGAAAGTGGCCCTGCAGGTGACCTCAGATGCAAATAACCAGCATCCATTCCAGCTCTGCAGGGTACTGGGATGGCCACGACCACAGAGGTCATTACTCTAGTTTTCCATGGAAGATTTGCCCTACTGACCCTCAAGAGTGTGGAAGTTCTGGACTGTCTCTGAGAGCACACACTGCTCTGACACAGGACTTAGAGTCACAGTTGTTCTTTGCCCTGAGTTCTGCTCTTACTCAGCTGTGCACGGGGGTTGAGAGGCCCTTAATGCCCAGATGCCAGGGAGGGTGATGTAGGTAGTGTTTGGTAATGCAGATATTTGGAGCACATTGGTGAGGGGGAGCCTTTGGAAACCAGAGAGGGCCAGAAGAAGGCTCAGGGTGTGATGGGAAGCTAGCTAGGCCTTTCTCCTCACTCAGCTGGGGCAAGAAGGACATACTATTCCTAGCATCATCTCGGTGGGTCTTACCCTAGGCTCCAGGAACAAGACTGATCTGTGATATTTCCTACTTTGATAGAGAGTGTGAGAATTCACAGATATGTGAAATACAGCACAATGTTGGAATTATAACCAACAAGTCAACAAACACAACCCCCGGAACACTAGTTGACCTTTTCAGTATGTTCCCAGTGTCTGCTTAAGGGACGCACAACTTTAATTTCTAAGTGTCTATTGATGACTTTGTGTCCTGTACCTGCCACCCAGAAATGCAGCCCTATAATTTCCCAGTTTTGTCCCACAAGATCTACCTAGCAGCAGGGTTGGGTCTGGAAGGGAAGGGACTGGTGTGGGGCCAGCTCCTGTCAAGTGAAGGACAACCCTTCAGTGAGAACCTACAGATGCCTCTACTATCTGGAAACTTCTCTGAGGGAGGCTGATAAAACAAAGCCTATTTTTAACGCAAGGACTGTGTGCTGGCTAGTTTAATATCAACTTGACAGAGGCTACAGTCATTTGAGAAGAGGGAACCTCAGCTGGGAAAATGCCTCCAGAAGATTGGTCTATAGGGAAGCCCTAGGGTATTTTCTTAATTAGTGATTGATGTGTCTATTGTGGGTGGTGACATCCCTGGGCTGGTGGTCCTGGGTTCTATAAGAAAGCAGGATGAGCAAGTCAAAGGGAGGAAGCCAGTTGGTGGCACGTCTCCATGACCTTCTATCAGCTCCTGCCTCCAGGTTCTTGGTCTGTTTGAGCTCCTGTCCTGACTTCCTTCATTGATGAACAATGACGTGCAAGTGTAAGACAAATAAACCCTTTCCTCCCCAAGCTGCTTTGGTCATAGCGTTACATCACAGCAAGAGTAACCTATAGCTAGGACAGACTGCCATCCGAGAACATTCCATCAGCAAGCGAGGATGCTTGAAAACAAAAAGGTTTGCATGTCTATTTGACTGCCCATTCTGAAGACCTCTGTGCTACTCATAATGGGTGTGTGTGTGTGTGTGTGTGTGTGTATACACATGCACATGAGAACTTGCTCACACAAGCTTTTCAGAATAAAGTACAAGGAAGGAAACAGTAAACATTCAAGATAATAGCTCACTCTGTACTACAAACGAGAAGGAGTGATTTTTGATTTTTGGAAGCACTTGAATGAAACCAAAGCCCCACCATGATCCGTGTAACTGGGAAAGTGGGGTTAGGGAGTTTGTGCCTGCTGAGTAGAGGTCTCCTTAGGGATTGTGTGAGTCAGGCAGCCTCCTTTGGAGGATTCCCAAACACAAGTAGCAAATACGATCAAAGTCCCCAGGTCATCTCACTAAAGGCTCTGCAGCCTGCGACGGTGTTTGTGGTACCCCACAAACAGGTACAGAGATGCAAGGGCTCTGATAAGCCTTACCAGCTGTAGCTGACATAGAGATAAAAGCAACAAACTCAGCCTCATTGGCCACCAGGAACCCAGCTAGTGCTACAAGCAGATACTAGTCATCCTGAGTAAGAGACAGAGGTGAAAGGAGGCAGGTCCAGTCCTACATCCCTCTGTGTGTGTGGTGGTGGTGGTGGGGCTAGTGGGCAACACCTTTACCCAAGCCCTGTGGTTCTTTACCTTCTGTAAAGGGGTTCATTGTGGGTAGCTTATGCCTTCCTACTCCTGGGTTGTCTGGGGTGCTGGAGTCAGACTGCTCCAGTCTCTGGTCCTCCTTCTCACCAGGGATAAGGGATATGTTGCTTTCTGCCACTCCCAGGTGTTTGTTACCCCCACCCCCACCCCCTTCAGGTGCTATCCTACACCATGCACAGCTACAGTGGCCTCTGTTCCTCACCATACAAACAGCCGATGTCAACTAGGAGACCAGATGCAGACCCTCAATGCTGAGGTTCTTGTGCCCTAAGCACCACAGCCTCCTCTCATGTGCTACATTCATAAGACCCAGAAAGGCCTAGGGATGCTGACTTATGATCCAAGATGAATGGGGTAAGACCCACAGGTGCCAGGTGACTAGGTAAACCTAACATCCCTGCCTTGAACACCCATGCCCAGAGACATAGAGATGCTGAATATGCACAGACACCTGTGTGGAGTGTACTGAGGGCCCTAGGACCCCTGATAGTGGGCTGGACTTTCCCTCTCTGTGACATACATGACACGCTTGTCCAAGGTGTATGCTGCTTCAAAGCTGGGTCCTGTGTTCGGGCTGATTATCTTGAACTTGGGCTAATGTTCCATGAAAAGAGACTCTGTATTAAATTCATTAATTAAGGTCCCATTTGCGGTCAGACTGTGAATGTGAACCACTTGTGTGTTGGGATAGGCAGTGTGTGTTGCTGATGGACCCGTTGTGGCCTCAGTGGGGAAGGACCTGCCTTCCAAAGAGGAGAGCAGCCCCAGGGGTCATGGCTGGAGGCAGATTCTGCCTTGTGGAGTTTGACCAAGTTCTGTCAAGAGCTTGAGAGTTGCCCTTAGTCCTAGGAGGTGATGAGGCTAAAGCCAAGGGCCAGGCCAAGTTGGTGGTCGAGTTGGTGGTCCCCACTGTCCTCCTAGGACTATTCTACGTAAGATGGCAGTGGTCATGAGCCCCAGCTTCTAGGGGCAAAGCAAACACCTTCTAAGAAAGAGATGAAGCACACCCTGCCTTCTGCTCTGAAACGTGACCTGTGTGGGATTACTGCGGCCCTATGAAGTTCAAATAATCTACAGCCTTGTATGTGCAAGCACATGTGTGTGAATGTGCACATACTGGGGTATGTGGTGGTGGGAGGGAAGGAGACAAAGAAAATGACAGTGTACATACACACGTGTGAGCGTGCACATGGAGGAACGTGTGTGTGTGTGTGTGCGCATAGGCAATAGAAGCTTGCCTTCCAGGAGCTTCTCCTAAGCCCGACTGAAGCTGGAGGTAGCCTAGAGGTTGAGCTGCTTTCTTCTCTTCAGTGGTTCGCCTATGCTGTGGGAGGTGGGATGGGAGGCAGTGGTTCTACCCAGGACCCTGAGCAATCATGGAGTTCTTTCAGGTGCAAGGTTTCTGGCTTCACAGAGTCCTGGCAGCCCAGGGCAATCCTAAGAATCCGCCTGGAGCCAGTAGGTGGATGCCCTTGGAGAGGTGAGCACTGCTCCAGACACGGGTGCAAATCATCTAACCACACCCTGACCTATGCTCTGGAAGGCAGGCTCCCTCCTCAGAACCCAGACTAGGGAGATTCCTCTTCCAGCACCACATGGAGATGTGTGTGCTGTGGCTCTCCATTTTCTGTTATCCCACAAGCTACCAGTTTATTAACTTAGCTAGGAGGTTTCCCGACGCAAAATCTTAGCTCTGATTTCTCCTGCCACGTTTAGTTAGGTGACTGAGGTGTTAAATCATGCATGAAAATGCCTCTCCCTGAAGTCCTTTTGTTAGCTCTGGATCTTTTCATTCAGGTAGTCAGCTGCTGGTATCCTTTCCTTCAACCCTTGGGCACCCTGTGCCAAATGAACCCAAACAATTGCCCCAGTGCCCCACAACCCCAGCCACCTGCACAGTGACCTGGCAACTTAAGCCTCTTTTAGCCTAGTTTATCCCCGAGTCCTGCTAAAGCTTGGGCTTTCCCCTTGTTCCTTGACGATGATTCTCCACACTTTTGCTCACAAATGAGTCGACTTGCTTCCACTTACACCACACCACTGGCCCCATGCTTCAGTTAAGTGGGAATTGTCTTTTACAGTGGTCCGGCTTCTGGCCCTGGGCCAGTTTTCTCTGTGGCTATTTTCTGTTCTTTGCTTTGTCCCTCAAAAATCACAGCTATCCACCAAGACCCAAGACTTGGGCCACCTGCAGGTGTGTTCCTGCTCACCACAGCAGAGTTATGTCTTCTGAGAGACTGAGCGAGGCAAGACAGCTGTAGAAACAGAGGTCCTGGTGTGTTCACTGAAGAGGTATACTAGGGAGTGTTCTGGAATCCTGCACAGGCACATGGTTGCTGGACAAGGGGTGGCTTAGCATAGTTCAGCACCTAGCATGAGCACCAATAAGCCAGGAGGAATGTGGTCCAGTGGAAAATGGGGTGCCTCACAGCATTGCACCCACGCCTCCCTCTGCTTTGTGTAATTTTGGTGTGGTTATGTACACGAGGAAGATGTGTTTTAAAATAATGCAATCCTTTGAAAAGCAAAGATAAACCAGTTTAACTGGAATCAGAGTGTCTGCTGATATCTCTCTGTGGGGTTGACAGCACCTGGTAACAGGGTTTCTCTCTTCAGGATTCTACTCCAGGACAATGGGTGGAGCCACAGAGACACCCTCACCCCACCAAGGCCATGGTACTGGCATCAAAAGAACCAGGGCAGGTGCTTTGGGGAACCCTATCTCAATCCTCCCTTCTGGGACCTTCCTCTCCTGGGGCAATTTCCTTCAGGTTAGTAAGGTGTAGGTGTACTGATCTATGCTTGGCTTTTGGTTTCCTGAGGAGACATGTCACCGAGGTGCTGGGAAGACGGGACTCTGGTTGTCTGGGGCAGGTTTGGATAATGCCTGACAACAGCTCAGGAAATAATCAGGAGGTCCTGTCCTCCCCTGTAGACAACTAGGGGTAGCTAGAACACTAGGACTCCTGGGGTAAGAGTCTGACTCTTTTTAAAAAAATTCATTGTATTGAACTATACATTTTTCTCTAAGAGTCTTACTCTTGACCTGCTCCCCAATACAAGAGATCCTTTCCCTAAAAGAAAAAGCATTTGGTTCACAATGCACCACTTCTAAAGTTGGTTGATGAGAGACACTGGGAAGGAATCTCACTCCCATTGGCCCTCCTTCCCTCGGCCTTCCTTCACCCCTATGGCCCCAGTTTCCTCAAATCCCAACTCTCTTCCATCCTTCCTCCTTCTTCTTTTCCACACACTCCCTCTGGGTTCATTGTTCGGTGTCCCTTCCAGCTGGGCTTTGCACCAGGGTCCTTTAAAAGGTCACAGAGCCTCTTCTCAGCCCTTGATCCTTGCTGACTTCTCCTGTGCTGATCTAAGTTTTGTCAGTTGGGAGAACCAGAGGGAACAAAGGCCAGGTCAACAAGGCGTGGAGGAAGGCATCTGGCTTGTGGCTTCTGGGGATACAGAGAAGCCACTCATCCTGCTGGAACTTTGGAAAAGGAAGAGAAGAGAGAAGCTTGGCTCTGGAAAGGGGGTAATAAGTGGGACACCCCTGCCTCAGCCACTCCAGGTGGAAGTCTGAGGTTTGGGGACAACTTGAAGTTTCCTCTCGGATATTGTTCACCAGCTCTGCTCCCATGATGGAGACTTGTAGGAGAGACACCACTCTGGGCTGCTGAGGATACCCAGATCACTCTGGCAGTAAGGAGGGCAGAGGCAATGTAGTCTCTCTTCATTAGCTGTTTGTGGATCTATCCTAGGAGACAGTTTCCCTGTCTCCTGGTGGACCTGGAGAGCCTTGCTCAGAGGAGGAAAATCAGTTCCCTTGTCGAGTCTTGCTCTCCTGGTGGAGAGAAGAGAGGAGGGGGTGGGGAGAATACCTTTGCTGTCGGCTCTGCCACAGCTCTCAGGTGGGCATGCCCGGGGAGAAGTAGGTGGCATAAATCGCATGCATAATCTCAGGAGACGACCACTTTAAATCTTAATTGGTTGCCTTTTAAATATCATTTAAGGGCCGGTTTCTCTACCTCTCTCTAGTTAAGAAGGTGTCGTGTCAAACACACCTTGCAGTATGTCTCTCCCTTACTCTTTTTTTTTTTTTTTTTTTTTTGGAAAGGGAGAGAAAAAGAAGAAAAAAAAATGGAGCCGTCAGCCGCGTTTGAGGGGTCGATAAAGCTTTTAGATTTGGAGACGGTTTCCGGAGCCAGTTTCCTGCGGCTACGTGTTGTTAATGGGGCTTAAGGAATTATCTTAGACTGGGCCCGGCCGGGAGCCGTATATTTCCCGCGCCTGTTCCCTTGTCGAGTCTGAATATGCTGCTGTCAGACTCGCTTAATGAAAAGTAACGCGCCGCTGATTACAGTTTTATTTGGCTCTATGTAAAGAGCGCCGTTAATTTAGCCTCTCCTCTCAGTGTGTTTGCGATCGCCACGCCTGAGCGACTGAGCGCGTCCCTGCGCTGCCGCCTCGCGCGGCCGCCCAGGGCAGGCTGACAGCATCCCGCAGGGGAAGTCGCGGCTAGAAATCCTCCCCCGCAGCGCTCCGCTGGGGGGGGGGAGGGGAAATCCAGACCTCTCCCCTCCCAGCGCCCTCATCCTGGCTTCTGACCAGCGCCCCCAAGATTGGGTGAACCTAATAGCACAGCCTTCAGACTGTTCCCCTGAGTCAGAGGTGTCTTTGGGGGCCCTGAAATGTGGCTAAGTTTCCCCTCCCACTTGATATCTTTATTCACAATGTAGTACAATTTACTCAAATATAAACTCCTTCAGTCGCTAGGGTCACCAAGGGCTGGGGCTCTAGAAACTTGTTATTTGGACTACCAGAGCTGGTACAGGCCACACCCAGAGGTTCCAAGCTCTACAAACTTGAGCGAGTGCAGTAACCTCCTACCCTCGGGCCTCAGAGGAGGAATTTGGGGGCCAGGGCCGGCATGTGGACAGTGAGCACTGATCAGAGCCTAGGGTGTGTGCGCCCCAGGCAAATCTGTCTGCCATTAGGACACAGGCTTAGGTCCAAGCCTGAATTTCTGACTCCCTTGTCTTTATCTCACCTACTCCTCGCCTGAATCTGTGAAGCCTAATTTTTTTGCTGAAAATACTTGGCTTTGTCTAGGGTTGTGTGGGGGCGCGCTTGGCGGCCGCATTAAAATTCCTCGCGCCCCAGCTTGGGCAGCAACGTGTCTCCCCTGAGACTCCACTTTCGCTATTACTGTCAAGTACCCTTGACTCTTTATTTTTGCCCTTTTATCTATTACAACTAATTCGAGTTCTTTTGCCCTTTTCAGTCTAAGACGTGGGCTTTCCGCAAAGCCTCCCCTGCCAGCGCTCTCTCAAAGCGCGGAGCCTTTAGAAATTGAGGGGTTTACTGTCAAAATGAAAATTTCACTTCAAATTATCTTGGCTGATGCTCGCTTGCTAGGCCGGGGGCTCCTGCCGCAGCCTTTTGACAGGCACATCAGCGGCAAGCTTCCGCGTCCCGATAATATCATCCAGGAGAGCGAAAGTCAATGCGGTGACAGCGCAGGCCGGGACAATCCAATTACTGAGTGCTGGCCAGGGCAGGCCTGCGGCTTGTGGGGCAGTTGGCCACTCAGTGTGCAAGGGCCCAGTGCCGGCAACCAGGATTCAGGGTGAGGACCAAAACTCAGGGGACCCTGTCAGTTCTAGGGGTCTGGTTCCAACAAGGCTAAGTTTCTTTCCTTAGGATCTGTAAACTATCCCTAAAGCTGGCCCTTTGGGCTTATTAGTGTGACTAGACTCCAGCCTCACCCCTAGGCTTGCAGAAGAAAGACCTGGCATCTATTAAAGGTTTGGTGTCTCTCAAAGGCCATTTTCTGAGATGAAAAGTGGTGTATTATAGCAGCCGGAGTCTGTGGCTATTAGAATTTATTCTAGTCCCTGGCCCACCACCATCTTAATCTCGTGGCAGCTTGCCCTGGGTTCCCTGCTTTACAACCTTTCTGCTTGCCACAGCCACACTGGGGACTTTTATGAAGTCCAGAAAGGCCTGAGCAGCAGCTTGTAGGTCAGCAGAGAGCCAGGAATGGATGTTGGGCAGGTGCCTCCTGAAGATGCGGAGAACCTTGTAAAGACGAGCCACAGAGGACCGAGTCCACAATGGCTTCCACTAATGACTTTGCTGAGAAGGGTGTGAGGGGTCAGGCCTGCCCCCGACCCAAGCCCCAAGCCCTTGGGTCCTCATCCCAGGTCTCTTTAGCTCTGCTCCTCTCCTGACTTCTGCTACTAAGGTCTCCCATCTGGAGCCTTCAGAACTTGAGTGACATAGAAGCCAAATTTAAAGTAATCAGGGCTCATGCTGCATCTCTGGATGTAGACAAGCATCTCTGGATGGGGTAAAAATCTGTTAATCTCTTGGCTCAGAGAATAGTGGCCTCTGGGCAATGTTCCCTTCCCCACAGCAAAACTCCAGGGGATTTAGAAAGCCTAAATTTTACTTTAATACAGTCAAAGAAACCATTATTTCCTCAAAATTCTGGTGCCTGGCAGCAGGGCAAAGTTTAAAGTTTGGGGTCTCACATTCAATGATGAATTCAGAAGAGTGTCCCTCCTGTGCCTTTAACATCTCAAAAATGGTTTGTTTAGTTAAACTTGGATAGGCAACCTCATTATTGTCTGGGTCAGCCCGCCCATTCTTCCTTCCCCTGGTGGGTATGAATAACCCTTCCAACCACACCTGTGGACCCCAGCTGTGAAATGCATTCTTTCTGCAATGCAAACACCATCACAGGGATTTATTAGTTTTGTTGTATTAGCCTTTCTCTGAAGCAGGCAATTACTGGTGTGGATATACATCTTAGAAAACATAATTTTGTTGAGTCAAGAGTGTGCAACAGTGTAAACATGGTGGGAGTGTTGTTGGTGAGCTTTATGTGCTGAGGATGAAGTCTGAAGAAAAGCAGGTTGAGGAGTCTTCCTAATGAACACCGGCATGCCTCAAACCCAGAAGGAGATGGCGACACAAAACAAACCTCAGAACCCAAATGCCTTCTCCATGTAAACTTTGGATGTAAACTTTACTCTTTAGGGGGGCTCTCCTCTGCTTTGAGAGTGTTCTCTTGTCTTCCTGGAGTTCAGGGATGGTTCAGGTGGACACAAGATCAGGTGAAACCTGGTGATAGAATGCAAGAGGGTTCTTCCATTGCCCGAGAGCCTGAGTTCAGATCCTTTGCCTTAGATAGGATAGCATCCTTGGCTTGGAAATGCCCCCTTCCTTTGGAAACCCATTAAAAACAGTCCAGAGTCAGCGCCTGCAGCCTGAGCGCCAGTTCCTTTCTCCACTGTGCAGGTGGGTGTTAAGTGCAGAAGGGTTTGCCACCGGTTTTGGGAGTAGCCAGCAGCTCCCGGGCAGCCCCCACAGGTGGGGCATCTTGATGCACCGTGGGCGGGAAGGAGCAGGCCAGAGGCGTAGTCAGTACGTTGGCGCCCGCCCCCAGAGAACGTCCTAGAGGGCCGGGATCCAGAAGTGCGCCCTTAGCGGTGGCCCAGGCCTGGTTCAAAGTGCTGTGCCTAAGGATGGGATCGTGAAATACCCCGTCCACCCAGTTTCTGAGACTAGTTACTGGGGAGTCCTGGTGCCTTTCTAGGGCTCCCGAGGGGGCTGGAACTGCAGGCGAGGACGCCGGCGGCGCTGAGGATGCCCCCGCCGGACCTTGGCGTTTCAGCATGCAAGAGGGAAACTCAGTCTGGTTCAGAGCTGTGGCTGCGGCAGCGGTGGCTGTGTGAGCCAAGGACCAGATGCGCGGCTTGGTCTCTAGGCTCGGCGGCGCCCCCGCTGGGGCAAAGCTCAGTTTGGCTTCGCAGACCCGTGGGCCGCCCTCAGAACCAGAATCTGGCGCAACCACTGTGCTCCGGAGGCAGCTCCGGCCCCTCTCCAGGTCCTCATCTATGGCAGCTCCACCAGGGGTGCCAAGAGGCATCCGGAGTGTGGTGGAGGCCTCCTTGCCTGGGCCAGGGCCATCAGATGAGGCAGGAATCCTCTCTGGTCCGTTGTCCAGGGCCTGGAAGGGCGTCTTCAGATCGCACTCTGAGGTCTCTGCATCTAGAGGGTCGAAATCTTCCAGGTCACTGAGTTCTAACTCCTTGTCGTCTTTGCCAACGGGACCTGTCAGGCGACAATACGTGACCAGTGGCGGGAGACAGGAAGGTACAACTAACTTCCTTTAATCCTACATCCCAGGCTTTCTCTGTTTTCCTCTTCCTACCACTAGAGACCACAAATCTTGAACTAGTAACATTAACACCAGCTGGGCAGATCTGGACTCACCGGTGTATGAAATGCTTTTTAACTTGACTTTAAGTAAGCCCACATGGCACCACTTCCCCTCCACTTCCCAGGCACAAGATCTGACTGGAAACCAGTTCGCTCATTTGCTGCCCAGGCACCAAGGGCTTTCCATTTGCTACCCAAAAGCTTCCAGAGAACCCCACCCACCCACCCACCCACCCAAACGTTACAAAATCTCCAACCCACCTTCGCTCTTGGCACTCTTGAGAGGCTCCTCCCTTGACTCCTCCTCGACCGCATCCTCCTCCTCACCCTCCCCATAGGGCCGCTTCTCCTCTGAGCACTTATTTCGAGGAGGCCAGGTCATCTTGTTTTCCTTTTTGAGGCGCCGGCGCGCATTGGCGAACCAGGTGGAGACCTGTGTGAGGGTCATCTTGGTGATGATGGCCAGCATAATCTTCTCTCCCTTGGTAGGGTACGGGTTCTTCCGGTGCTCCTGCAGCCAGGCCTTCAGCGTGCTCGTGGTCTCCCGGGTGGCGTTCTTGCGCCGCGTGCCGCTGTCCACGGTCCCGTACCTGGAGACAGGCTCTGCAATGGGGTGCCAGTCGCCCCCCTCCCCCGGGGGAGATCACGCGGAGCGAGCAGGTGCGGGGCATAGGGACAGGCTGTGTCTCTCTGGGGTGGGTTGCACTTATGGGCAATGCTTTGCCTTTTGTGGGCCAAGGGCAAAGATAATGTCATTAAGATGACAGAGAGGAGGTCATGGCCTCTGCCACTCTGTAGACAGATTTCTTTGATTTCCACTGTGGGGTTTCCCTCTTATCGCTTTGATCCGCAAACCATAAAAAGATATCATGGACCTGTGAGTCAGCACCTGGGAACCTGAACCCAGAGACAGAGGGGAGGTACAACCCAGGAACCAGGCTCAGGGCTTTTAGTTGAGCTAGTTCCATAGGAAGATGGAGCAATGGGCTGTCCCCAGCATGGGCACCGAGGGCTAAGGGCTCCGACTTTTGATGCCCACTGTAGGGCTGGTGGCCTTGGCTCAGACACCTATCTGGGCTGAACTTCTTGGGATGTGTGGAGGTGTCTCAGGCCCTTCAAGGAAGCAGCCTGAATTTTCTGGAATCAATTTGCTTGAAAGTGACAGTGATGGGAGAATTTAGGATAGAACACCTGCCTGAAGGAATTGTCCACTCTGCTGGTCACCCCACCTCGGGGGGGGGGGGGCGCTGGTGGTGGTGATGAAGGGTGGAGTGGCTGGTAGCTGGTACTGTACTGGCAGTGGGGGAGGGAGGTCTCATCCCTCACCTGTCATATGGGTACTGGCCCAGAGCTGGCTCATATGGGTAGTAGGCTGCAGCAGCGGTGGGCGCTAGGCCGGCGTGTGAAGAGCCCGTGCCATCCTTGGACTCGAAACTGTTCTGTAAAAATCAAGGTGTCTGAGGTCACAGCTTCTGGGGATCCAGCTAGAAACTCTCTGTTAAGCCTTCTTAACTTAGCTCAGAGCCCCGAGTTTCCCCAAACTCCCCCAAGGCCCACAAAAGCCAATCCATCTCCTGATGGTCTCACTCAATAGGGACAGAGCAGGGGGTGAAGATGAAGTGAGAAGAGGCGAGAAGAGGAAAGAGATCTCAAAGAAGCCTGGAAGGGAAGAAAGAGGGCAGACTAGTAAGGACTCCAAAGAGGTCACCAGGCCTGGGGATAAAGAATCTTAGAGAAGAGGCCTTGAGTGAGAGGGAAGGGACTGAGCGCTGAGGAGATAGGGTGTGAGGTTCGAAGGGGAAGGGGAGAGGGAAGAAGGAGTAGAGAGTGCTGGGTGAGAAGAGAGAGGTTGGCTGAGTCTGTGAGGACCTCCCTCGCCTCGGGAACCAGGAACCTGATCAGAATTCAAAGGCAAACTTAAACCACAGCATGATCTTAGGCACCGGGCCTCGCGGGCGGGTAACCCTGAATCTGAACCAGGCTACGGGTGCTGTGCGGCTTCGGTCCGGAGGCACCGCTGAAATCCTTCTTTTCCTCTCACCCCAACCTGTAGGGGATCCAGGGCACTCGCGCCCGCCGCGGAAGTAGTCTTGGCAAACCGAGGGTTCAGGGCGGGGCGCGTTGCTGTGGGAGGGGATTTGTCCCCTTACCAGCGAGTAGAAAGCCGATGCCTCAGAGCCGTAGGTCACGTAGTTTCCATAGCCCTGCGAGCTGCCGTAGGGGCTCCCGTAGACCCCCAGCGCAGCTGCTGAATTGAGTTCGTGGCGTGCGGTGGCCAGCAGCCGGCTCTCGTAGACGGGGCAGTAGACAGGTGCCTGGGCTGAGGCCGAAGGCCCGGAGTCAGCCAGTGTGCGGCCACCAGACTCGCAACACGTGCTCAGGGAGTTGGTGGTCATCAGGAACTGGAGAAAGAGGGACCACAACTTAGCATGGGTACCCGGACAGAGTGTCCCTAAGGGCCTCCGACTTGAGTTCTTCCCTCAACAGCCAACCGAGGCCTTGCCTTCTCTGACCACGTGGGGCCCAGCCAGCTGTTCAAATCCTCCACTGGGTTCCAAGGCCCTACAAGCCTTCTCACCAAGTACGTCTGACTCAAGTGCTTCCCAGGGTCTCCCAGGGCACACTCTGATGGGTTAAACAAAAGGGAATTCAGACCCACCCACAGGATTTTACTAGCACCCCTAAGTGCCTCCTAACCACGTTTGGCTAGTATAAGGGGCCACCAGGCAAGGGCCCTGCAGTCTGGGAAATGGCAGCCAGTGGTGGCTCTTTTCTCTCCCCCTCCCGCTGTCAGACCATGCAGGAGGCCGTTTACCTGGGGAGCGGAGGAATAAGGGTATCCAAACTGCGGGTAGGACATGGCGGGCACCGCCTAGGAAGGTTGGAGGGGCCGTTAGGGTCCTGTGCACGGTGTGGCCACTCCTCCGGGGCTTCAGGCTCCTAGGCTCTGGGAAGGCGAAGCGAGAGGAGGTCAGTTCACCCACGTGCAGCGCAAACTTTCCTAACCAGATAAGAAAGTGAGTGGCCTTGTTCGTAGTGATCCTTTTAGCTTCGAAGTCTGAACCCTTCAGAGGCCTCTGGGACCAGGTGGCCTCGCCACGAGGACAGAAATACATATTTTACAAAACGAAAGAAAGGAAGGAAGGAAAGAAAGAAGGAAGGAAGAAAGATAAAACAAAAAACCGAGTCTTGCGGACTGTTAAGTCAGTTGTGCAAGGTTTTAAGCTGCAGAAGCGCTGACGTCAGCCGACGCCGCAGCTTGGCCTGGCCGCAGACCTGCGGGTCATTCGGCTGCTGACCGGGCGGGGCGGAGACAGTCTAAGTCTGCGCCAGCAGGGTGGAGGGCCGTCGAGCTTTAACAAATGAACTCCATCTAAGGAGTCAATATCGCCCCCGACGAACGGTGTTTCTCCTTAGTCACGGAGGACGGAAGGCACTTTTAATTAGAAATTAATTAACGAGCAGCTGCTCCTTCACACCCCACTGTAATCATTAGTCTCAATTACAAATGAGACCTATGAAGGGACACACGAGTGAGTCTTCAGTGAAGATGTAATCAACAGTTAAATTAGCCGGGCGCAGGCTGCAGCCGCCCGTTGCCCACGCTGCTTAGGGTGGAAGGACGCAGGCCCTGCAGACCCCGCAGGCCCTTCGTGCTGAGACGAAGATAGCGTGCCTGGAAGCTCCACACACTTCTTCACCACGTAGGTTTAGGAGCCATCTCGGCAACGACTCTCATCAGTTTCAATTCCAACTCTGTACCAGAGTTTTAGAACCAACTGACGCCACAAGAGAGCCCACTTTCTGATGGCGACCTGAACTCAGGTGTGTGCACTTGTCTCCCGGGGCCTCCCCAGAGTCCCACACTTCCAGGATCGGTGGGGACCAGGTACTGCGGGACTTCCAGGGTCTAGCACAGGTTGACTGTGGCATTTTGGACAGCGGCTGTCCTTGGAAACGGCCCCTCCCCCCTCTCCACTCCAGGCCAGCCCCCTGCTCAGCCTGGCTTCGCTTCATTTCCTCTCCCCTCCCTCTTCTGGTCTCCCTTCGCGGCCTCCTTCCGCATCCCAAGGCTAAGACAGAGACTGTCAGATGCTGCTGCTTGCTGGGAAGAGCAGATTTCCCAATTTGGCTCCCGGGCTCCTCCCGAAGGCTCGCTGATCCTAGCCAGCCACAGGGCTGGGTAGAGGGAAGGGGGCGTCGGGTGCCTAGCCTTGGCACCCTATGATCTGCTTCACACTGCTTCCTGCCTGGCGTGTAAGGAACTCTCGGAGAGAGGCCCAGTGTCCCCTCAGGACTTCCTGAGCAAATCTGGGCCCTGTAATATTGCCCGGGTGTTCAAAGCGGCTCTGAGTGGAGCGAGCAGGGCTATCAGGCTGCCTTTCACACTGATCTTCCCGGGGCCAGGCTCGCCCCTACTTCTTTTGGTCCACCAGGCCAGCCTCTCGCGCTCCGCCGGCAGCAGAGCCGCTCATCACGGAGCTGTGCAGACTTGCTCCGAAAGATTCCTGGGTTCAGACCTGTGAATCGCCCCAGGGCCACCCTCTAATTAATGATGACGTTCGCGCCCTCTCCCCAGCTGCAAGGCTGCCTCCCAGAAACGAAATCTGCCGGCCCTGACAGCTTGGTTGAAGGTGATGGATGACTATCTGGAGACCGCAGTACACATCATACAATATCTGCTGCGTAATTGCTTTAATTTACAGATTAAAATACGAGTTCTCCGATCGCGCTGGACCGCAGCCGGCCAAGTCCGAACTGCTTGCAAAGGGAGAAACCATCGGAAATAATGAATAGTCGCCCCATGCAAATTATTCAGACAGTTTAGCGTTGGTAGCCGGGAGAGATATATACATATATAAGGAACACGAGTCGAATGACATTAATAATTGTTTTTGAATTCTGTATTGATTTCACGGCAAGCTGTGTTTATTTCTTTCTCACCAGAATTGCTAATACCACCTTCCTGTAAATAATAAGAAACTAGCCACCGGGGCTTCTCTAGTGGAAATGAATCTCAGCCTCTCTTTCTTCCTGCTTCTTCCCCTCCCCCAACTCCCTTCTCCCAGCCTCTTTCCGTTTTCAGGCTTTACTCAGGCTTTTGTGGATCATCCTCCTAGTTTCATTATTTATTGTTTACAAACAACTCTCTTCCTTCCGATAATGAGGTGCTAGCAAGGAAGGGGGCTCAGTACAGGACAGTGGAGGCTCAGGGACAGGAATCCAGCATAGACTAGTGTTCCTCAGTGACTGGTGTTTTTGTCACTTCATTCCTGAAGCCCAGGCCTTGGGGGCTATGGTAAGCGCAGGCCGGTTGGGAAGGCGAATGATGACCATGCTGTTGCCTCTGTGTGGCATTCTGGGGACCTCAGCCAGCAGCCAGCAAGTGTGTACCCAGAATGAACACTCCCTGCTTTCTTTCCCAGACACCTGGTAGGGCGGGGGTTGGAAGGTTGCCCCTGCAGACTTCCATTTATCTCCTGAGTGGATTCTGTACTGGGGTAGGGTAAGTCGGAGTCCCCTAGGGTCTCTGGTTTCTGGGGAAGGAGTTTCAAGGGTTTTCCTTGGGTCCTCAAGATTCTGGTTTGCCTTCCAGTCAGAGCTTCCGGGCCCCAGATGCTGTTGATCTCTCTAGTGACCCTTTCTCTGGGTCTAGAAATCAGGAACATGGCACTTCACTATGCCTGAAGATGAAGACTCACGCTCTGCTCCCTGCCTGCTGCGTGCAGGGGACAGCCAGGACCCTATCGGGCCTGCTCTATCCTCACTCAGGCCCCACTGTCCAGTCTTGTATCTGGTGAGCACCCACACCAGACATCCTGGTGACAATCTACTACCTGGCCAAAGCTCTCCCGCCCAAATGAGATCCTCCCTAGGTCATCCTTGCTTCCGAATGATAAAAGGGTGCCTTCCTCAAAGACAGCCTCCAGTCGAGGTACCGGGTTCTCCAAGAGCAGACAGTACTCCCAGAATCTCAGGCACCACTAGCTAACAGAACTTGCATAGATGATCATGTTGTGCCCAGAAACTCATAGGGTCCCTAGAGTTGTAGGTATATAAACACACCGTTCAGCAACTTGGCCAGAACCACTTGACTCCCTGAAGGCTGGGTAGTTGATCACCTTTGGAGAGTACTTCAAAAGATCAGAGACTGAAGTCCTGCTTAGATCTCAAAGGGATGGAGCAGGGAACAGTTAGTCCCAAGAATTAGAAGCCTAGGGTCAGCTGTTTTTTTCTGAGGTTGATGATGGCCATAGAATTGGTGAGAGCTTCTGGGAGGTCAGGCCTGGTCTTGATATTCCTGCTACTAGCTAAATCCTGGCTCTTCAATAATTCTTGAACCCCTTCTTAACCACACCATGAGCTCATTCCAGTCCAGAGAGAAGTTGACTACAACCCAAGGACAACACAGAAGCCAGGTACCAGGAAAGAACCTTTTCTGTCTGAGGCTAGGCCGGAGCTTGAGATGCCTGGGTCTACTTTGGACATGCAGCTGGTGTAGGCTCAGAGAGACACTTCAGGTGCCAGAGATGCTAGGTGGTGCGGACACCCGCCTCCTTGCCTCAGTTCATTCTTTCACACTCAACCTCTGTTCCCCTTACCCAGCCAGTGGGGGTGAGCTGCTGGGACATGCGTTGAATTTCCCGTTTGTTCCCCACAATGCCCTCCTTTCTGGCTCTCTTTTCCGACTGCACCCCCCACAGACCGTCCATTCGGCGCTGCCCGAGGAAGGAAAGAGCGCGCTCAGAGCGTCCAAGAGCACAAACTGTGCTTATCCCACGCAAGCCACCACGGTCCGCGGGGACCCCTGCATTCCGCACCTGAATGCCGGATCCTTCCTATTGCGCTTCCTAAAACTTGCAGCAAATACAGCGGCCTCCGAAGACCCTATCCGCTAGAAGCAAACTTTGTCCCCTCCAGCGCGGGAGCGATCATCGCAAAGTTTGCGCGGCAGAGCCCGTTCCTTACCTGCTCTGGGAAAGAGCCAGCCCGCGTCGCTCTGACGCCAGGGCCTCCGGGAGCAGCGCGCAGCCCGGGACGCACCGGGGAGTCGCCGCCGCCGCCGCCACCGCCGCCGCCCGCGCCCCTCGGCGGCCGCGCGGAGCCTCTGCCTCCTCCGCCTCTTCGAAAGGGGGGGAGGGGTCTGGGAACCCTGGGGCGGGGGCGGGCGCGGGGACCTTGCCTACCTGAGGTGGCGCCGGGCCACTCCTGGCCGCCCGCTAGGGCTCTGCGCGGCCGCTGGGCGCGCGCGCTCCGGCGGGGAGCAAGCGACAACTAATGGAGACATTTCCAGGCGGAGCACCTGGAGAGCGGAGCGCGCCGGCGTCCCCAGGCGCAGCGGTCGTCAGCCGAGCCCGCACCGGCGTGACGTGGGCGAGCGAGAGAGCTGCTCCCACCCGGCCGCCCATTAACGCTTTCCCCCCGCGGGCGCCCAGCGCTTGCCAACTTTCCCCTCCGCCCTGGCCGCGCACCGGGTGCGCGGGTGTAGGGGCTGGGATGAGGGGTTCCAGAAGGTGAGGGTTTGGGTTTGGCCTCCTCAGAAAGGTTGGGCTATGGCATCTGAGCCCAGAGAGGACACACAAACCCTACCAGGACAGCAGGCGACACTGGGCCCTGAGTTGGCCAAATGCTTGGCTGGTTGTGTGAATCCAGCGACTTTGGGCTTGTGGTCCTGTCTCTAAATGGTTCCCCTTCTGCACTCCCACTGACTGGCTGGGAGATAGCTCCTCTCCTTTTAGGACAGAGATTCCCCTCCCCAGACCATATTTACCCTGCCCTGCACAATGCTTGCAAGTAGAACAGGCTCTTAATCC
The DNA here is from genome assembly GCF_018167655.1 of Microtus oregoni. Lineage (NCBI taxonomy): Eukaryota > Metazoa > Chordata > Mammalia > Rodentia > Cricetidae > Microtus > Microtus oregoni. The sequence continues at coordinate 21,703,368 of NW_024543207.1, read as the reverse complement.
CAGCCTTTCTTTTTTGTCCAGCCCTCCACACACCACGTACAGTAATGCAGCCATTCTGGTCTCCTCCTCGGTGTGCACAATAGTCCCAACCAACCTGACTTTCACTGTGCAGCAGGCCTTCCTCACAGACTTGAGCGAGAGGAGCAGAATAGTTCAGTTTGATAGGAACTGCTTAGGGGATCACTGGATCTGTGACCTCTCTGGCAGGGAGGGAGCTTGCTCAGGACTGTCCCAAGGGAGGCAGTTAGCTGAGCTTCTGCCCTGGGGACCAACAAGAGGACAGATGGCCATTGTTTTTCTTCAACCTGAGGCTGGAGCCCAGGGCAGGAGAGGAAGGTCCAGGCCCAGATCCCCTCACATTCTCCTCAGCAGCAGAACCTTTTTTTTTTTTTTTTTTTTTTTTTGCCTTTGCTCCCTGCAGACTCCTTTTGCAGACTCGCTGCCCTGCAATGGTCTCGATCTCTCCTTACAGGAGAGAAGCAGGGTGGTGAGCCCCACTTGTGGAGGTTAGAGCAGGAAGGGGCTGTGGCCTGTAGAGCCCCTGGGCTTCCGCAGGACACCCTTTCCTCCTGCCATAGTTTTCACTTCAAAGAACCAACTTAATTCTTTTCATCATCCACAGCAGTGCAATGACAGTTGAGATTTGTTGATTTAGATAAGCTCTGAGAAAGTTACTCCCCCCCCCCCTTTTCCTTTTGCAGCGGCTGGAGGGGTAATTCCAAGCTGCTTGCTTCTGTGGCAGCATGGAGCTGTTCTGTGGCTGCAAACCTCACCCATCTATCTTCTCCACTGGGAGAGAGAAAGCCGGCAGTGTCCATCTAGGCTGGGCTGGAGATCCAGGTGCTTCTGTGGGCAACATGGCTTTAAGCTCTGCCTGTTTTGGAAACCGGAAGGGAGCTAGGTCATCATGATAGCCCAATGAGCTATTGGATTCTGGGTCTGGGTCTTGTCCCTTCTGTTTGGTTCTAAGCCTGGGAAGCAAACGGGTGGAGGGAAGAGTGTTTTTTATATAGGGACAGATGGAAGCATCCACTTTGCAAGGTGGGAAGGCTTCCATAATTCCCACCGTAAGGAAGTAGAGGAAGGATATGTCTGCCTCCAGGGAAGAAGTGGGCAATTCTGGGTTTTACCTTCTTCTGGGCCTCCTTTTAGGCTGCACTTCGTTGGGTATAGGCAGAGACAGGCTAATCGGCACTTCTCCTGCCAGTCGTAGCCTCTTTTTAAAGCCAATACAAGCAAGGTGCTTGTGTTTATGAGTGTTACAACCATAGCCGACTTGACTCATTTCACGCTCACCGAGGTTTTCCAAAGTGCCAGGACACACAAATCACGGCCACTAGCACTTTACAGGGCTGTTTTATCTTCAAGACCACGTGGGACACACAACACCATGGGAGTTGAATTGTGACTGGTGCCTTTCATGGGAGGAATGAGCAGGTGTCACCTCCTAATTTAGAGTTCAGTTGGCTGAACGCTGCCAGACCTGACCTTGCCCTGATTACAAGATGAAGTGGTTACAGATATCAGCCACTACCTACTGCCTTCAGCCCCTCTGCTTGCGGGGCAGGGCAGCTTCCCCAAGCCCTCCTGCTATGTTCCAGAGCCCTCCTGGACAGGCATCCTGTGGAAATGATGGAAATACCCCAGGTTTTGGCCAGTGAGCCTGTAAGGGAAAGTCCCTTTCCTGGCTTCAGAGTGGGTAGTCAGTCTGGAAAGTGGGGCTACAGCTCTAGGTGCGGCTCTAGGGAACAGTCCTGGGGACGAGCAGGTGGGTGGTTCTGGCAGCGGACAGGGCTGCCGCTGCCCACAATGCTGTGCCCCTTAGATCCTCTTTCAATCCCGCTTTTGTCTCTTCTCTGGGTGCAGCTGCCAAAGTGTGTTCTGGAATGAAAGTCTCTGTGCCCTTGGGGCTTGGCCACGTGGCTGCCTCCTCCTCACCTGGACTTTGCTACAACACGCACAGGCATCTGGGGCTGAGACTCCAGCTGGAACTTACAAAGGCCTGGCCCCAAAGCTGCCCAGCGTCCAGCATCCCTATGGGGTCCAGGGTCTTGTCCTCCTGCCCTCCTCTCTCTGGAGACTCTGGAGAAAAGTTTTTGATGGGGCCAAGAGACATCCTTGGCTGGAGGGATCACTGAGCACAGCTGTCCTGGGATGTTGTCCTCCAGTAGAAGAGTAGGGTGGCATCTGGGGAGACAGGGTAACAGTGCCCTGGACCAGGATCTGAAGAGTGCGGTCAGCGCGGAGACTGACTGCACCTGGGGCATTAGTGAAGGCAATGTCTAGCCCAGAATTTCATTTCTTCCCTCTGTTCTATCCTTGCAGCACAGGGAAAAGGACCAGAGAGGAAAATCTAGGTTCCCCCTCCTCTGTGCTGGACCATCAGACTGGCTCTCAGAGCCAGAATGCATCACTGCAATTCCCAGTGCAAATTGAACAACAAAAGGCTGTTAACTCAAACATCATCTGTCCTTCTAGATGTTTGAGCTTGGAGCGTTTGCCAAGCAGAGCCTCAGATCAGAAAGACCCAGGCTGGGAAAGTCAGTCACATGAGGGGTTGACTTTGAATCTTTCAGGACAATGCCAGCACATATAGGAGCCTATGAATACCACATAAACCTTTGACCTAGCATACAATCGAAGAACTTTAGTGGGCAGAGAAGAACTGTACACAGGTATCCTATTGTTAGTGAGACAGTATTTGTGGACGGAATCTCAGAAAAATGAAAAGGCAGCTGGATGAGGGGCCTGAACACAGGGACCTTGTAGGTTTCTTGTCTGGGGTTTTCATGGGAAAGAATGTCACCTATGGTAGTTTGAATAGAAATGACCCTCACACTGTCGCCAATCTGAATGTTTGGTCATGGGGGTGTGGTCTTGTTGGAGGAAATGTGTCACTGGGGAAAGACTTTGAAGTTTCAGAAGCTCAAACCAGGCCCAGTGACTCTCTCTTTTCCTGCTACCTGCACATCCGGATGTAGAACTCTCAGCTGCTTCTCCAGAACCATGTCAGCCTGCATGCTGCCATGCGCTCTACAGGATAATGATGGGCTAAAACTCTGAAACTGTAAGCAAGCCACAATTAAATGCTTTCTTTTATGAGTGACCATGGTCACAGCAAAAGAACACTATCTAAGACAGTACCCAGTGGTAAAACAAAAAGTTACATGGCTGTTCTCCAAAGCCTCTTACTGCATACGTACATGTGATTGCACCCGGAAAACACGTCAGTCAATAGAAGGTGTCAAGACACCCAGTGATGGTTTCACGGTCCAGTGTAGAAATAAGAAGAGTGGGTGGACAGGTGGACAGGTGAGATTAGCCTCTCCTTGCCGTTCTGAGGTCTGATTTCTCAGTGTACTTCCCACTTTTTAGCTTGTCATTTGGAACTGGTCTTTTGTACTCTTCTCCAGGGCTTCCCATCAGCTAGGACCAAGTCATCAACACCCAGGAAAAGCCTCTAATGTTAGGGAACATTTATATATAGGTCTGAGTTTGCAGTGGCATGTCCCCTTTAAGTGGTCATTTAGGGAAGAGTGCCAGTGACCCAAGGCAGCTCTGAAAAGATAAGTGCTCTTCTGACCAGTGGAGGGAACAGCACAGATTCCCAGTTAAAACTCCAGGGTAGCTGGAGGCAGTGGCCAGTGTAATGGCCACCACTAATGGCTGTGTCAGTAGATCACACAGGACTGTCCCCAAGGAGAGCTCTCTCTCTCTCTCTCTCTCTCTCTCTCTCTCTCTCTCTCTCTCACACACACACACACACACACACACACACACACACCGTTTCATAGCATTTTCCTTGAAATTCAATTAATTGAAGGCCCCAGATAAAAGGAACACATTCTTAATGGCTATAAAGTAACCTGAGGGGGGAGACGGAGCTGTGGAGCTCAACTTCAAAGCATGACAGAAATACTTACTGTCTTCCTTTAAAAGTCGTCAGATCAATGAGTGAATCAGTTAAAATTACTTGCGCATTTAGCAACCTTTTCATTTTCCATTTGGAAAAGGTGAGGCTGTGCGCGTATTGTCCGTGATTCAATCTCCTGAGAGGAAACTGTGGCTGACACCAGGTTGGAACTGGCCTGGGCTCAAGACTCCAGGTTCTTTGGCCAGAAGGCTGCATGTGCCTTTGCTGAAACACCGGCAGAAGGCTGAGCCTCAGACAGCAGGACCACTGTGTCTCGCAGTTTTGGAGGCTACAGGCGTGAGCTCAGGAAGTTGACATGGAAGTTCTTCTCTATCAGTTGCTGGCAAGATTTGGGGTCACCTGTGCACTCTGCAGGTCTTTCTGCCCTTTCTGTCTGTGGAACACTCTCTACACTTGTGCTTTTTAAAGACTGTAGTCACATTGGTCGGAGCCCATCCTGCCCCAGTACGACATCATCACGACTGTGTCTGCAACCATCCTGCTTCCAAATAAGGTCACATTTTGATATGCTGGACATTAGGAACACAAACAGACTCACAATGGATGGGTGGCACTAGACTCGTTTTATTTCTTCAGGTTGAACATCCCAGCCTCTAGTTACTGCATTATAGCTTTCAGGAGGGTGAGCTTCTCTCTCTGTTACTCCCCATCTCTCCCCAAGTGTCCTCTAGGGCAGATACCATTGTATTCTTGGTTTCTAACTTCATGAAGTTGACCCCTGAGCCTTTTGACAGCACCGTAGGAAGCAAGACTCAGCGCTTACTTGACCATTGCCTGACATTCATTCCAAGTACTCTTCTTTCTCTCTCTCTCTCTCTCTCTCCCTCCCTCCCTTCCTTTCTTCCTTTCTTTTTTTCTGGCTTATTTATTTTGCGTACTTTGTTCTATATGCATGTACATCTGCAGGCCAGTAGAGGGCACCAGATCTCATTACAGAGGGTTGTGAGCCATCATGTAGTTGCTGGGAATTGAACTCAGGACCTCTGGAAGAGCAGTCAGTGCTCTTGATCTCTGAGTCAGCTCTCCAGCCCTATCAATTTTTTCTTTACTGTTCTCTCCCTGTTAGGCTAGAATGGATGTTTCTCAATATTTGTGTTTGTTGTTTTCTGATTTTCTCCTGGCACAGAGGATATGGTAGGCATTTGATGATGTAGATACACAAAGAAACACAACTGATACCCTCCAGGAAAGGAGAGCAAAGAGCACATTTAGCAGGGGCTTAGACAAGGAAACACATGGTCATTCTGGATGGGACTTAAGATTTTACCTACCCATTGGCTGTGTACTGAGTGCCTGTCACTTCCTGATGTGAAAAAGACTCCAGATGTCCTCCATTAACGCAGGAGGAGAAGGTAGATTCTGTGGTCTACGAGTGCCCAGAGAGGCAACAGCACTCACATTGTGGATAAGTGCATAAATGTGACCAGGAAAATGAAGGCAAAGCAGGCTTCCGGTCTTTCATGCTGTAGCAGGTATGGCTTAGCCAGAGACAGTGGCTCACAGGGAATCATGGAGAGAATGAAGAAGCAGAGATCTAGGGTGCCATTGAGGACAGGGGCAGCAAAGGAGGACAGGCACAGGAGTAGAGATGATTCTGGTACTTCCCCCCCTGCTGAGCAACACTGGGCTTTCCCTGCCCCATGCTTGTTATGCCAGGAAACTGTGGCACACTGCAGGTGTGTGAGGCCCTAGTGCAGCCCACCTCATTTCGGTCTCCATGGCCTCAGAATGTCCTTGGCTGGAGGAATGAAAGTGGATGATGTCTGATCCTTCCACGAAGAAGCCCTTAAGAGCCACGGAGCAGCACACCTCTGCCCTTTCCTCTATGGTGACAAGCAGTGTTCCACACAGCGGAAACCCTGCAGTCTGGCTCCCTGATACAGTGACATGGTGTAGAGCCTCTGCCCACCTCTGAGACACAGGGCCAGCTGGTTACAGTAGCACAGCCTGCTCCTCCCCACTGATACAAGGTAGATAAATAAGATCACAATGTGATGTATCATTATGGGATTATACTATAATAAAGTTGTGAATTGTATAATTATACATTATAGCACAATTGTAGATTATGTGACTGTATATTATAGCTTTACCACAGAGGAAGCAACTGAGCAGAGGTATTATATGTATTATTTTGTGGTTCTGGGTCTGGAACTCAGGCCTTTGAACTTTTGCTAGTCAAGTTCTCAATGACTAAGCTATATTCCAAGTTCTTATTGTTGTTTTTTCCTTTCTTAAAACATTTTTCTCTTATTCTTATGATTATGCCAGGGATATTATAATTTTCATTATATCATTTCTCCCTTCCATTTTTTCTCTTAAATCCTGCCATATACTCATCCTTGCTTGCTTTCAAATTCATGGTCTCTTTTTCCATTGTTATTACATGCATAAATGTATACGCATGTGTATGTATGTATACACAAATATTCTTAACTACAATCTGATTCATCTGCATGACATTACTTGTATGTATGTTTTCAGATCAAGGAAGACAATTTGGTTTTGCATAACCAACCAATGTGCTCTTTCCCGGGAAAGACTACTTTTTCTGCTTTCAGTATTCCTCAATTCCCTGCAGCTCTTTGTGCAGGGCGGAGACCTTATGGGCTTTCCTCCATCCACTTTGGACTCATAATGTTTTTGTCCTTGCTCAGCTCATGTTTGGGTAGTCATGTCTGTGAGACTTCATGAGTGTAGCTTCCAACATTACTAGAAGACCAGCCTCTCACGGCAAAGGGCTCTTACAATCCTGTGACATCTTGCACAATGTTTCCTTGGTCTTAGGTGGGGGAGTTGTTTTCTAGACGCAGCCATTGAAACTGGGCTCCACAGCTCTGAGTTTTGGTTGGCTATGGTTTTCTGTAATGGTCTCCTCCTGTTTCAAAGAGAAGTTTCCTTAATGAGGAGTGGTGAGGATATTTCTCAAGTAGGTCCTGGGGCAGGACACAGGAAGGTTTGCTCTATCTGCCATGTAGCTCAGGGTAGCCTTGACCTCATGTGCTCCTGTCTCCACTTACCACTTACCTAGAATCACAGGTCTAGGTCACCACATTGAGCTCAGACAATTCTCTCTCTCTCTCTCTCTCTCTCTCTCTCTCTCTCTCTCACGCACACACACACACACACACACACACAAAGGTCACAGGACAAGGCACGTGTGAGTGCTTTAATCTGGGCTCTCTGTTCAACCACACACACTATCTGAAAGGAAGAGTAGAATGTAAAGACGACATATTCATTGTCAAGGATGTAGCTCAGTAGTAGGGTACTCATTCAACTTGTGCGAGGTCTTGAGTCTGATCGTCAACACTGTAAAATAACAACAACAACAACAACACATTTGTATGAAAACACACACACACGGCAATGCTAATTGAAGACTGGAAAACCAGAAGTCAGTCTTTTGTTCTCACAGGAACCTTGAACATCATTTTAAAGGTTGTTTTATCTCTTTTGGCCTTCTCCACAGGAGGCTATTCTAGGCTCACAGTTGAGAGCAAATTGTGCACTGAAGGATTCTTCAGTGTGACTAGGAAAATACCAGTAAAACTCAGGATCCTGGTTCAATGTGCAAAAGGCCAGAGATGTCTTAATATGACCCCCAAATTCCAAGCCGCTGCTTTGTAGTTTAAGGCAAGTAAAAACATTTAATATTTGATAGCTTTAATAACAATCATTCACATTAATAGTTTAACAGAAATGTTTTGTTTTAATGTGACCAAATCCATTACCTCCTGTTAAGGTATCTGCTCCCTGTTACTTTTTAATTTTTTTAAATTTCAGTTTGCACATGCAGGCCTTTGATATCTATGATGTTTCTGCTTTGGGGACATGGTGTAAGGCAGAACTCAGAATCTCTTTGTTTATGACTGATCCTCTGATCATTACTAAAGGCATTGTTCTTATCACATAAATCTGACATTCCTGTTTATATTCTTTAAGTATAAATCTTTTACAATGAGATTTGTTATAATGTAAAAAGTGATTGGTCCAGCTGTAGGAGCTTGTAAACCCTGTCACCTCTCAGTTGTCCACACGGTATATTGATTCAATAACAGATGCGCTGTATGGAGTGTGGGGGAGATTAATGACCCCAGAAGGAAGTGATGGCATTAGAGAGATCCAGAGGTTCTCTAGTGAGCCAGCCACTGCGTTTACTGCTATGTGTCTCCATGTTCTTCTTTATAAGGAGAAAGCTTAGGGACTGTATTGTTTAGCCTCTTGAGTCTACATGTGCTTCTGAAGTGAAGCTCACCACTGAGATGGGGGGAGGAAGGGATGACTGCAGTTTTTACATGAATACAACTTCAAAGAAAGTAGTCCACTGCTTATTCTGACTTACCCTTTGGCTGATGTATTAATTTTAAATCTGGTTTTATTTTTTTTAAATTTTGTGTGTATGTGTATGAGTTGTGAAGATGTGGGCATGCCACGACACACATGAAGATAAGAAAATAGCTTTCAAGAATCAATTCTTCTCTTCCACTTTGTGGGATCTGGGGACCAAACTCAGGTCATTAGTCCTGTGCACGGGGGCCTCTCCTCACTGAGCATTTTGCTGCTCCTCTGGTGTACCAATTACATTTCTCTTAATGTCATGAATTCCCACCAGAATCAACTTAAGGCAGGCTAAATTCACTTTGGTTTAGAGTATATTGTCCACCACAATGGCTGTGCAGCCAAAATGACTGTCTACAGCAGTAGGAACTGGGAGTGTGGCTTTCTAAATCTCAGCAGTGAACTGGAGCTAGAGAGCTAGAGGCTCAGCATAGCTCTCAAGACCTTCCCTCTAGTGGTCTTTTTTTCTTTTAATCAACTATGCCTTGTTTCCTAAAACAGTGCCATCAGCTGGGGATGAGGTGTTCACATACATGAACATATGGGAGTAGAATTTTACATTCAAATCATAAGGGCTGAGGTCCATCTGCTGAGCAAACCTAGCTGGTGTTCGGGATGAACTCTGACCCCTGTGCCTGCTCTCATTTACAAGAGGAGTGACATGCTTTTCTCTGCAGCCTCACATGTGGTACCTGCTGTATAGCAGGTGAGATGCTTTGGATGATGAGAGAGGGAATAAGAAAGCAGCATCTACAGCTGGTGTATCTGGGCAGGAGCAGAATTCAGGGTGTGTGTACCTGGGCAGGAGCAGCATGCAGAGTGTGTGTACCTGGGCAGGAGCAGAATTCAGGGTGTGTGTACCTGGGCAGGAGCAGCATGCAGAGTGTGTGTATCTGGGCAGGAGCAACATGCAGGGTGTGTGTACCTGGGCAGGAGCTATATGCATGATGTGTGTACCTGAGTAGGAGCAGCATGTAGGGTGGGTGTACATGTGCAGAAACAGCCTGCAGGGCAGGCATATTTGGGCAGAAATATCACCCATAGCTAGGGACAGCACCCCGGGTGGGTGTACCTATTCAAGTGTGAGGCTTTTCCCAGGGTTAACAGATGAAGGGCTGGTGGGTCTGAGAGCATCAGGTGAGGCTCCCCCTGGCTTTTCAATATCACACACTCTGTGATAGGAATTGCCTGTGATAGGAATATTCCATGTATATGGAATATACATGGAAAGGTGTTGGTGGCCACACTACTTGGGGGGAAGGAGTAGAGAACTTGCTAAGGTGACTGAATTTGATGAGGTATTCCCCTTAACCCCAATCCTTTGAGTCTGCCTCTGCGTGGCATTGTGGCACAACATACATTTGTTCACTGTGTATGGTGAGAACTCATACCTTTCTGAGACACACACCCCAGACACTACCTTGTTAGTTGGGTTTTGAGTGTGGAACCGCTTTCCAGGAGACATCAACGTGGTAGTTTGGTATGGAGAGCTCATCCTCTTTTCCTCTGCAGATGTCAGACGCCGACTAACCAAAGTGCTGAACACAAGGTTTGCATTAGCGGCCGGCTCTAGCACCAACAAATGAGTTCGATCAGGTTGACAGGTTAAGTGTTGAAGCTTTGATAAGCTTTGGCTAGCAAGAGACTTCCCACCTATGCCCAGGACACGGTGCAGGCCTGACAACAGGATGGAGGCAAAGAAACAATGTCCAGCTCTGGGCTGGCTCCTGAGAAGAGACCCCTCCCAGCTTAGCTACACTGTTGCAAAGACATTGTTTGGCATTTTGAGGCATCTAACATCCTGGGTCTACTGGCTCAGAAGCTGGCGGGACAAGGGCTGCACCTTCTGGCTGTGCTGTATGGAAGGAACCATTTACTAGGCGTCCTTGGTCTAGTCTCTGTGGGCACTCCACCTGGCCTCACACTGTCCCTCAGACCTATTCCTCATTTCTCACAATGACACTCGCTCGAGGGTCCTTGAGAGATGAAGGAGAAAATGCAGGCGTGACCTGGCGGCCAGCCTATTTGGCACACTCTAAATAAGAAGAATGGCCCACCATGTTCCAGAAGTAGTGTGGGCAGCTGGAACTGGCCTGCGGACGACTCTATACTCCATGTCTTCTTTCATGTGAGCACATAGAGACTCTGGTGTATGGGTACTCACTGTCCAATCTGAGGCAATGTGCTAACCAACCACAGCCGATAGGTTTCCACTATGCAAGGAGCTGTTTATGTAAAGCAGACGGTAGTGACAGCAGAGAGAAAGAGACTTCTTTCTCTCTCTCTTGTTCACTCAAGCTCACTTGGCATATGTGTAGGCAAATGGGCCTGTCATTTTGTTCAAACCCTGGCTACCCTATCCATTGGCATAGAAATGACATTATTTGCGGTCCTAGATCTTCATCATTTGGAGCTGCCTCCCCAAAGCATTCAGAAGCATTTGATGTTTTCCCTTCGCTTCAGTTCTGAGAGCTGTTCTACCAACTGAGCACTGGATGAGCCAAAGAGATTTCTGTGGGCGACTTGCTGAGAAGCACAGAGTATTTGGTTTGCAGACACGAATTTTTGCCCTAATTCTCATTTTGTGGCTGGGACAAGACAGAAGCCCAGAGAGGAGGCAGACGCAGCCACATGCGGCTTATGTCCTGGGAACAGCAAGGAGGTAGAATGGGAGGGGGGGGGGCAGTTTCCACAGGAAGCCCAGAAATAAAAGACTGTTCAATTTGATGATGGCTCTAAGCTCACCTGTAAGTCATGGCAGCCTGGTTCAATATTGTGAGTCCTGGACAGCTTGGATTATTGTCACATCGTAGAAGCAAGATCTCTTTATTGGCTGCGGATCCCTGAAGCCTGTGCCCAACAGGAAATCAATGCATATCTTCCCGGCCTCACTGCCTCCAGGAGTCTCATCTTCTGATGTGTGTTTTTGGTCAGCTTCACAGTCTGCTTCTGTCTCTGGATTATGGCTTTGGTTTGAACTCTCATTTCTCAGTTCCAAATTTCAGATTCTCACATCTCCTTGGCATTAAGTGGCAGAGCATGGTTCGTGAGCACCAGGCTGTCTCAGAGTGCTACCTGCACAGAGAAACAAACAGAGTATTGTATCCATCCAGTGCTCACCTTTGGCTCGGCTTTATTTGGATGCCCTCCCTCATAGTGAGCTTCCCGTGGACAAGAGGCTAACATTACAGGCAGCCCGGAGCATCAGAGAAAGTCTGCATGTGTTGTTGTATCTTGGTCTTGTGTCTTCTCCTGAGTGGCTGGGCTACACAACTCACAAAGGAGAAGACGGAACAGCGTTTGATAGGCAGATAAACTATGACCCCTGCCCTGTACCATGGGGCTCCAGGGATTGTCACAGTAACTCCGGGTTTTCCTAGAAGATCCATGCCATGAGACCAAGCTGCTAAGAGCAGACTTCAGAGGGCGTGGAGGGCTTTCAGATTAACTGTAACTTGGATTCTGTCTGGAAATGGAGTGTAGGGCTCAGAGGATCAGGTGTCATTTAATAGCATCTCTTCTGCTAGTTGGAGCAGTTTTGGGTTCCATGGTCAGAGATTGCTGAGACTCTGTTCCTACTTTGACTTTAATATGATCCAAATGGTCTACACGTTTGATTCATTGATTCCTGTCCTTACAGAGGCTTCAGCAGCACCTTCTTGGGTGACGAGAAGCCTTGCCACCCTGTTTACTGGTTCCTTCTGACAAGGCCTTGGAGTCCTGATAGTATCTACTTTTGAGAACAAGATTCTTTGGACTTATCTTGGATACCTTTATAATCAATGGAGACACTGTGGTGCTAATGAATTGGAGATCATTTCAAGGCAGTGACTGAGAAAGCACGCATTCTTCTTTTTTTTTTATTGAGAAAAGGAAAAAAAAAGTATCTGCCTCCTCCCAACCTCCCATTTCCCTCCCCCTCCACCCACCCTTCTCCCCGACCCCTCAAACTCCTCTCCCCCTCCCTCTTCAGTCCAAAGAGCAGTCAGGGTTCCCTGCCTGTGGAAAGTCCTAGGTCTGCCCCCCTCCGTCCATGTCTAGGAAGGTGAACATCCAAACTGGCTAGGCTCCCACAAAGCCAGTACATGAAGTAGGATCAAAACCCCGTGCCATTGTCCCTGGCTTCTCATCAGCCCTCATTGTTCGCCATGTTCAGAGAGTCCGGTTTTATCCCATGCTTTTTCAGTCACAGTTCAGCTGGCCTTGGTGAGCTCCCATTAGATCAGCCCCATTGTCTTTCTTTTTTTTCTCAAAGTGAATTCTGTTGCCACCATCTGAGTGAGGCAGGGAGAGTTTTATTCTTATGATTACTTCACAAGTCTGGCACAGCTTTCTTTAAAAACGGAACAAATCACCACAGTGCCTTGGGCATACTTTAGAGCACACGGAAAGGCGTTGCAGTTTTCGTGCACGGCCGTGAGGCTTGCTGTGCTGGGGAGGTGGGTGCAGGGGCAGGCGTGGTCTGTGGCTCGAAGGGCACAAAGGGATGCAATAGCACAAAGGGAAGTCTCTGGGGGAACGAAAGAACTAAAAATCTAAAGAATTCTGTTTAGGACACCCTGGCAATGCATCCCAGGATTCTGCTGTGGTAGCTAGAGAAACCCTGGTCATCTTTCTGCGTTCTATTTGTTCTCAGTAATTCACAGCTCCAACCCTTGCTCACAATGAGGGTTGCACAAGGCCAAGGCTGCCCAAAGTACAATCCTAAACATCCCAGCAAGCGTGTACCTGAAATACAACCCCAAACATCCCAGCAGGCGTGTACCTGAAGGACAACCCCAACACTACAGAAGTAGCTGCTGAGTGTCGGGGCAACTTTGTCCTGTGGACCAGAATAAGGTCAGGCTGGGTCACTGCAGCTGAGGTTAGCCAGCCCTGGGCTACCTGTGTCCCCTTCATTGTTCCTGGTCCTTGTTAGGGAATCTCTGGAAGAAGAAAACCTGTATGGGTGGTCTGTTGCAGGAGAGAGGCTGGTTGGCAGAGAGGTGGTGGTTAGCAGAGGAAGGCAGATCTTTTACTGAGTTCCAGGTGTTTCCAAAGGCACAGGGCAGTGTTCATTAGAAGACACTGTCTGTCTGTAACTATTTACCTCCCTTTAAAGGCATACCATGAGAACTGTTGTGTTGAGTAAGAAAACGGATTGACTCAATGGTATGCTGGGTCACCTCCCAGGTAGGGCTGGGGTACTCGCTTACGGATGGCTCACTATGGACTTTCCTCCCCTCTGCGGCTTGCTGATGCTCTTCCCTTATGAGTTTGTAGCAAAGTTCCTTGGAATTGCAAGCGTTCTTGTCTAAACAATTGATTTTTATGGTACTCAGAACTGTTTTTTTTTTTGGTAAGCACCTCATTGGAGAAATATTCTTCAGTGTGTCTGCCAGCAAGCTGATGTAAAAAAGGGGCAGAATTCTCTCCACCACATTTCCATGGTTTAATTTATTGCCCCATTTCTGTGGCTTCAGGAAGAGTCAGCCAACGTGGGCTCTGGGGGCATCATGGGGGAAGGCTCTGATCACAGTGCAGCGGGACGCCAAGCCTGAGACAAATTGTGGCCTTCTTGCCAAGAAACAACTTTGAAGCCATTCCTCAGACACATGGAATTCCTCCCAGGCTCCCACTAACATTTCTGAGGCCCTCAGCCGGACTCGAAGGTGGAGTACTCTTAGCAGATGTGTCTGAATGAAGGGTGAATATGTCCCTCTGTTCAGCCACTCACACACGGCCAGCACATCCCTGCGGGAGCTCTGATGCTTTTACTCAAAAAGGATTCCCAGTCAGGTCTGATGTTTTAGCCCCCACTGGCTCTGCAAAGCATCTGCATCTATAGCACCCAGGATCACCCACATCTGCAGGGCCTCCTTGCTGCCTTGGGTGGTTGTGTGACCGGAAGGTATCTAGGGAGATGTCTTATTACTAAGAATGCTCACTTGAGTGTTGGGTCATTTGGGGTCTTTAGAGAATTAGAACCCACGTGATTTAGAAGTGGAGGGGATACCAAGAGGAATCACAATGGGGTCAACTCACATCTACCCAGAAGCTGACAGGCTGCCTATAAACAGTAGTAGGATTCAGTCCTTGGCCTCAGAATCGAGGGCCTCAGCCGGGCGATGGTGGCGCACGCCTTTAATCTCAGCACTTGGGAGGCAGAGGCAGGTGGATCTCTGTGAGTTCGAGACCAGCCTGGTCTACAGAGCTAGTTCCAGGACAGGCTCCAAAGCCACAGAGAAACCCTGTCTCGAAAAACCAAAAAAAAAAAAACAAGAATCCAGGGCCTCATGGTATCACTGCCCAAAGGCTGGGAGCCATGTTCTCTTACTCAAGAGCAGAAGAAGAGGCCCCTCCTCCTAGGGAGGCAGTGACTCCAATTTCTTTTGCCTGTCCTGTTGGTCCCCAGCAGATTGGACAGTGTTACCTACTTGGGAGGGTCAGGGTGAAGAACGATGAGGAAGCCACGTGCTCCAGGAGAGCTGGGGGAGGGAGTCTTGAAAAAGGCCCCCTTGGTATGAGCCAAGCTGATACCTGAAGGGATAGTCTGAATGAAGAAGAGATGGAGGAGCCCAGGGGCTAGAGTGGTCGGCCAGGCTAAGGGGAATGTGGCAGGCAGGCAGCGGAGGGATATGTGAGGAGTTGGATTTGTTCTAGGAGCCATGTAAGAAGTGGGACATTCTGCACAATGCAAACAATCACATCTTCCTTCATCTGAAACAGTCCTGGCTTGGGCTTGAGCAATGGTGCTGAAGAAAACCTCGAGGCTGATGTATCACTGCCTAGAAGCCGTAACTATGCTGGTATCTATATTCTAGGCTGGGGCTCCACTGCTGAGCAGCCATGATGACTTCATATTGATATTCTCCATAAGATTAGCCAGAAACCAGCATCCTGGCGAGTCTGAGCCCCTTCTTCCAGAGAGAAAGAGCCTTTGTTATCCTTAAGAGGGTGCTCCAATTCAGCAAACATGAGGACGATGTTTGCCTTAACCAGGCTACTTGGGGGCTATGTTCCATCCTGAATGGGAGCTCGGAGACATTGGCACACACTTTAACTTAGGAATAGGGCCAGAACAAAGCCAGGTGTACGTTCAGTGGCTCCAGGATCTTCCGCATGGTTAGACAGGAATGTGTGCATCATTAGATGTGTGCATCATGGGTAGTTCCCACGACCTGAGGGGTGGGTGATATGTAGCTTCTCTCTCACAGGATCTGCACCTACAGTGTTTTAGTTGGCTTTCTCTAGCTGTTGGAATAACTTTCCAGAGAGAGCGACTTACAGAGGAAATGACTCATGTTGGCTCCCAGCTTCAGAGGCTTCGGTTCTATGTACCTGAGAAAACTACCATGGTGGGGGGGAGTGTGTGGTAGAGAATGGAGCATCTAAAGGCTGAAGGGAGCAGAGAGAGGAGAAGGAACGGGTGTGGCCTTTCAAGGTACACGCCCCAGTGACCTATTTCCACCCCGGGGGATCTCAAAAGTAGCACCACCATATGGGGACAAGCATTCAACACACCAGCCTGCCAGGGAGATTTCAGATTCAACTGTAGCACCTGCCTCCTTGTGGCTGGGGGAGGTCAGGATGGTTCTGAGAATCACAGTGTCTCTTCTGAGTGGAGGCAGTGAAGAACCCTTGGATGGTTGTTCAAGCTCTCTCTCCCTGGTCTTGTAGTTCACAGGGACCACAGGCTGAGCTGAAAAAAGTTGCAGACAGTCTAGCTGTAGAGAACTTCTGTCTCAGGAGTTGTCATTGCTGATCCGACCCAGGGGACTCTGAAGGACAAGTCCCAAATTATAGAGGCAAATCACCAGTTAGTTATTTTACCCAGGGTTATCTCAACAGGCCCACAGCAAAGCACAGAGATTTGGGGGGACTGGAGGACGATGGGAGGCTGTACTTGTCTCGTGGATGCCACAAACTCAACTCCCATGGCGAAATCTGTGAATTTACTGGTTATTCTACCTCATCAGCTTTCTGTTTTACTTAACTCTGCCCTGAAAGTAAATTATTTGAGATAAAAATGAAAAGTTGTTTGTGTGCAAGTTCAAGAATCAAGTTCTCAATGGATTTGCTGCTTAGATCCGTGTGTTTGAGACTCAAGTTCTGAGTGGGTTTGCTGCTTAGACCCGTGCATTTGAGACTGCCTGGCAAAACTACGTCTGTCAGAACAAAACTCAGCACTCTTTAGCAGGAAATAACAGAACCCAGACTCCCTAAAACTCTGTTCAGTGTCTACTATACAAACAGAAATTACTAGACGCTCTATAAAGGTGAAAAAGGAAAGCAAATGGACTCACATCCACAAGCAACCTGCACGTTGAGTGAGCGAAAACACTGATAGAGTTTTTTAAAAAATATTTATTTATTATGTATACAATATTCTGCCTGTGTGTATGCCTGCAGGCCAGAAGAGGGCACCAGACCTCATTACAGATGGTTGTGAGCCACCATGTGGTTGCTGGGAATTGAACTCAGGACCTTTGGAAGAGCAGGCAATGCTCTTAACCACTGAGCCATCTCTCCAGCCCCACTGATAGAGTTTTTATAAATCTGTTACAGACAGAACGTACAGGAAAACACAGATGGAGACAATTAGCAGAGAACCAGAGAGTAGGGAGGCAAAACAAGGAGTCTAGCATTGAAAACTGCAGTTTCTTGCATTAAAACATTATCTCAGGTAAAAGCAAACTGGACATAGAAGAGAGGATACATCCCCTCAAAAACAAGCAATAGAAGGGATTCAGTCTCAGGCTTATGAGAAAAAGTGAATCAGAGGGGAACAGAAGCCAAACAGAGCAAGCTACACATGTGAACCACCAGCAGCAGAATAGACATGACACCTGGAAGCCCAGGAGGACATGAGGAAGCAAAGGCGTAAAAGAAATACTCAGTGATCTACCTGTCAGAGCTCTTCTCGAATCTGAAGTTCAACCTTACAGTACCCAAAGGCTCAGAAAACTGCCAGCAGGAAAAATATACCCAAAGGAAAGGAAACAGGGACACGATAGCCAATGTCTGTAACCCTCAACTGTGGAGGAAATCTACAACAGTCGGAGAAAACCAAAAAGATGTGCATTAGGACGCAGCATGTGAGGACTGACCTCAGCAAAGCAGTGCTGCAAAGATGGGAAGGGGTCTCTGCTAGAATTCTGAAACCGATTAACCAGCTAGCGCTTCCTTCCCTTCTTCAAGGAAAAGAGGGACTGGCAAGACTCCGCAAACTAGAAGACTAGATTTACAAGGCTACTCCTCAAGTGTACAAACAGTTGCTAGAAAAGACTGTTCAGGAGCACTGCCTGCTCATTGCACAGGGAACACAGGGGTGTATGTAGCTTTCCTGAGTTGTCTGTCACTCTGAGATGGGCTTTGCAGTGATGCAGCCATCTTTGAATCTCCTGCTCTTCTGCAGGCAATAAACTAACAGGTTCGCCAAGCTAGACCTTCATGGGATCTTAGCATTGGTCTGTCATTGGTGCCCTAGCTGGCGTGAATAGATATTTGTTCATATGTCCCAAGAAACTGTCACAGGCTACCATACCACTAAAGCCATCGCTCAGCTCTGAGTGCTGCACCCACACATTAAAAAAATATAGAAGCAAAAATTAAATGACTCATTTCCAACTGAGCTGGTACCCTGGAAAGTCTAACTAATTGTAACACGATGGCAGAGCAGAGAGAGGATGGTTCTAGATATAATGACACAAGAGGACAAGAGGAAGCTGTCGGTGCTCTGGGAGCAGTGGGATGAAGGGGGCTGGCAGCAAGCAGGTGTGTTCCAAAGTAGCCGAGGGCAAGGATTCTTCCATGTTCCTAATGTAAATAAAGGATACACCTGTGAGGGGGTGAGCCTGCCACTGACACCGACCCCAGAACTGCATAGTATACATACATGCACATATCTGTACCCCATTAGTAAAGGCAGCTTAACAATTAGAAGTGAAACTTGTCACAATGAATGATAAACAGCAAGATAAACATAAGCACCCCTTTCCTTGGCTCTGCCTAAACTTCTCGAGCAAGCAAAAGTAATTAAAAATGCATAGTGAGTTCTGTGATGTATGTAGAAAAAGCAAAACTATATATATGCAGAGAGAGGATATGTTAAAAAAAACAGCAACACACAAGTTAGGAAGTGTAGGAAATAGCATTGCTCGTGAAGTGATGTCACGTGAATTCCAGGTTTGCAGTGTAAGTTCAGAGAGTAGAGGATTGCTACCATATTAACCAGAAGATCAAGGAGCCTAAGTACAAAGCAGATACATGCTGAATAAAGCAGCAGCATTAATGGAATCCTACTGGCACATCAGGTTAGGGGAGCACAGGGTTTTTCAGTTTATGGACATGGAGCCCAACAGAATGTGTTGGTTGCAGCCAGTGCAGCAGCTGCAGGGGAGCACATAGCATCAGACAGTGACAGTAAACACGAGAGGCTGAGAACCAAGCATGGTTTCCTTCCCAAGAAGCTTTAAACAGAAAAGGAAACGAAATCCAATCAAACCACAAAAATTAAAGTAGAAACTACATTAAACCATAGAGAAAGACCTATAAAACTAGGAGCCAGTTCTTTGAAAATTTAAATATTGATAGGTTTCCAGAGACTGGGCGGGAAAGGGTTAGACAACACAGACTCTTAGGAACCGGGATGGGAATGTTCCTGTAGAATGGAGAAGAGGTGGTGTCATGTCTGTGTCAGGCTTGTGAACCCCAGTCATTGTGCCTAAAGCCACTCTGTCTTTCCTGCTAGTCCCACCTCTGGCATAGCTTTCAAGCTGTTTCTTCCTCTTCCTAAATCTCATGAAAATTCATAAGTTTGTGTGTTCTGTGTGCCAATACTTCAAATGTTGACGCAGAGGTCATTGTGCTGGGGTAGAGTCTCCGCCTGGTGAGCAAGGTGTGTCACAGGACTCTGGGTTTTGGAGACGTCTATTGGCGACATAGCACAGGTCACTTGATCTGTTTTCAAAAATAAACCTGCTAAGATGCCAGCGCTCAGAGTAGGACACATTTACTTAAACATAGTGGATAGTGAGAGAACTCACTATATCTTGCAACTTTCCTACTTCGAAGCTGTGTCTCCAGGGGCTGTCACTGCTGTACAACCTCCTTATAATGGCACGCGGTGGACACAGAAGTTGGGCAGCTGCCTATGTCTGAAGCTCATGCTCTAGCTGTTGGGTGTTCTGCCTCCATGCAGAGAAGCCATGACTGGTCTATGAGAGACATATGGCCCAGATAGTGCCACTGTACATAAAGCCGAGAAGAAGCTGGAGAGAGACCACAGACTCCCAAATGAGTACACTCAAGTTTCCAGCACAGAGAACCATGAAAGAATGAGCTTAGGCTTTTACAGACATGGCTATACAAATCCATAGGAACGACAACAATCAAAATCAGAAGTAAAGAAACACTAAACAAATAGACATGCTGCAATTAACCCAGTCACATGGCATGACTGGGTCGTAGACCACCAGAAACCACCTGACCAACTGGATTACGGGTTGTATTCAGATGATGATAACCATGACAGATTAAAACGACTTGCTCATTTGAGCCACTCTGTAGGCAGAAAGTCCTAGGCCAGCCTCCTGACATTTGGGTTTCACGAAGACCCAAGCTTCTTTTGTTGCTCTGTTCTACAGTTCCAGTAAAGAGATTCTTATTGTGATGGTCACTTCATGGTCCTGGATGGTTACCGGCATGCCAGTCATTAGAGTCACCTTCCAGCACTAGGCAGGGAGGGGCAGATCTGCGTTGGTCACCCCTTCGATAGCCTGAGGGTCACAGTAACTCTACAGCAAGACTCTGCCAGTCCAGCACCCAGCATCCTTTTGGGAGTTCTCTTTGCAGGTGACTCTGTCTGTCAATCACGAAGCTCCCCTCCTACCTAGCCGTGATGTTTCTCTGCGTCTACCTTCCTCACCCCCACCCTCCCAAGCCTCTGAAACCAGGCAGCACTACGACTTTACCCTGCCCTTTCAGTGCGCAGCCTGAGAGCTGCCTCTGGATTTTTGGCTGAGGAACTTCTGGTTTCCAGCAACTCACCCTTGCTGCTCACTCATCTTTCAGCAGGTTGGGCCAGGGCTGGCTTCCTGTTTTGGGCCAGGTCACCAAAAATGAGGTGAAGTACCTGCAGCATTATATGGTGTGGTTGCTTGTGTGGTAACATACGTCCTGTTTTGTAGAGGTCATATTTCTAGGCTCATCTTGGACGTCTGCCTAGAATAGCTACCGTCCTTCCTCGGCATGTCCCTGGGGAAGCACTACATGTATTGTGGGAAGACCAGGGGTACTTCAATGTGGACAGCATGTACCTGTTATGGCTGCTAAGGCATCCTGCCTGCGGGATTTCATTTCCGCTGGAAATAGGAAGACCCACCACCTATGTCTGAGGACCTTGCATTTTCTTTCCTGTATTTCTACTTTGAATCCACGAGCGAGGGCCAGCAAAGGTGGTTTGCCTTCCATGGCAGCCAGGTTTCAGATGATTGAGCAAGGAGTGGCAGGTGGGACCCACCTGGCCCCAACATTCCATCTCCCTCGTCCTTACTCGCCGGGGCCCCTCTTCCTGGCCTGTGACTTCTTTTTCCGTGGTCAGTAGTGCTGGATTTACGTAACCCAGACACATACAAGAACAGTTACAATTATGGCTTCTTGGTCCCTTGCTGTGCAGCCTGCAGGAAAAAGGAGAGAGGGTTGCTTTGATGGAGACCTCAAACTCTAATGTGTTCTTTCTCCTTGCCAGTCTGTAGCTCTGGAAATGAAGCAGAGGGTGGAGTGATCTACACAGCAGCTCACCTGTGGGGGAGGGTGTCCTGTGACACTGGGCCACAGTGAAAGGTGAGACTGAGCATGAACTCCTTTGGAGGCCATCACACCTAAGGCTACACTAGCCACATACACACACACACACATGCACACAAACACACAGGTACCCATACATATGCACCCAGGCACCCAGGCATACCACATACATACACACACATATACACACTACACATGTACATAGTCACACACACACATACCACACACACCCCATATACACAGACACACATACTTGCATAAAGGCACACACATACCACACACACCCCATACACACACACACATACTTGCATAAAGGCACACATATACCACACACACCCCATACACACACACACACACACACACACACGCACACAGGCGCACAGGTGTAACGGCGTAAACGAATGCAGACAGATTGTAAAAATATATATACAGCTTTAATGGCGAAATAGACTTACAGAACCACCGTTCCTGCGGAGACCAGGAAAGCAGAAGGGACGGCTGGGAGCACGCTCGCTAAATTTATAGGCAAACATTAGCTCGAGGCGAACACGCCCCCCAAGGGGCAGGACTTATCCCTACACACAGGCATACTCACCACACAATACATATCATAAACACACATCCTATACACACATATATACACATGTATATAGGCACACACATATGTACCACATATATCATGCAATCATACCACGTACACACACAGGCACTCACAGCCCCCTCACAAGTACACATGCACAGGTTTACACAACCTCCCCTACATACACATTCATATAGGCACACACACAGGCACATACATACACACATACATACATACAGGCACGCATACACACAAAACATGCACTCAGGTGCAGAGAGAGAGAGAGGGAGGCAGCAGCTTGGGGGAGGGGCTTTCCTTGCTCTTTTTCTCCATCTAAAACCTCATATTTCAGGTGACTACTGCAGAGCTGGGGACACATTATTACATTGTTCGTCTCCTTGGAGGGCAAGGTTTCCCTTTCCTAAAAACAGGACATTCTGGTTCTACATTCTTGGCTCCCCTCCGTCATGTTTCAGTTGTAGATAGAGTATGAGTGATGAACCGTTCAGTTGAGTCAGCATCTGCTTCACCTACATTATGGGCTGTCATGGGTACAGGCATAGCACACGCTGCAAGCACACCTGTGGGGACCATGGCTCCCACGTGCTGACTCTGGTCTTCTGAGTGGTCTCTCCCCTTTCACTGGGAGCATGAGGATGATGAATGCACCACCGGACGGCTTTCATTAGGTGCAGCTCATTTTACCCAAAAGAAATCAGACAAATTGGCGTTTCCTTCCTTCCCTTTCTTTCCCTAGGAAGATTATTTACAGCAGGCTTTTTATTCCTCTCTCCTATTCCTCCAAAGGCGATGAAAAGCAATTCTGAGAGCACAGCAGAAAATCAGTTTTTAATCAAGAAAAAACAATCTGTGAGAAATAGAGATGTGCGCCCTCACCGAGTAGATTCCTGCAGCCAACCGAGTGTGCACAGCCACCCAGGCAGGTCCCTCCTCCTGACACAGCCCACCAACACACTGAGGAGGCACACTCGGGATCCACCCTGCTCCTGGGGGCAGGGACAGGTGCTCTGTATCCCTCTGGGATGGAGGGGTAGGGTTTCCTCTTCTGTCTTCAGTACATATCTCCTTTGCCTGGCACTCGAAGCCCGGGTCATGAGGCATGGTGACCATGCCCAAATGTCACCAACCTGGTCTTCAGAGTGGCATCTTGACACTTCCCTCCTCCACCAGAGTTACGGAGTTCCCAGCTCGGTGCAGGATGTTTATAATAGAATCCTGGCATAGAGGCTGCCTCCACCAAGGAGCTTTCTGAGGTGGCCTCTTCCATCATGAACACACTGAGGCCTCTCCCTTGGCTGAGCTCTTCAGGGTGTCCCTAAGAGTGGGGTGACTGTCTTCCTTAGTGCACATTCATAACTGGGTGACCCATGCCACGACTCTCACACTCTATGCCCAGTGCCTGGATTCTCAGCACACAGGCTCAGAGTGCAATGTTAGATGGTGGTCTTCTTGGTTTGACTATGTGTCTCCTCTGAAACGCCACATGAAGTTAATTATCATGGTAACAGTGTTACTAGGTGGGGGCATTCCTGGGGTGGGTGAAGGGTTTTCCTTGACGGTGTGGTTAAAGCGACATCTGTCTTCTGTTCTGGGTCTCCACAGTAGTTTCCCCGCTTGTGGGATCCCCATATTCTCCTACTTCCTCGGGGTCACAATGTTCTCTCTCTGTCTCTAAGGTCCCCAAGTCTTCTCACCTTTCCTGGGAATACCTACATCCTCTCATCAGCCGCTGGGTCTCTGGACCATTCCTTAAGTCCTCTGTGAGACCTGGTTTTGGCCTGGACTCCTGAAAGACCTGATTCCACACTCTGATAATTGGTGTGTATAATGGCCCTCACAGGCTTAGCAGCTGAAGATTCTTGCCAGGACTAGAGCTACCACATTGCAGTGGGGACTGGAGGTTGTAGGGTCCCCCAAGTAGCACAGCTGCAGAGCCATGTAGAGGCCAATCCTGGTTCCAGAGCCCACGTGTCTGTGGTGTACCCTCTTCCAGCAAGGTACAGTCCAATGGGGCCCGAGGCAAATGTGGATTCTGAGTCATCTGCACTCTGCAGGAAGGTACAGAGGGTCATTGCAGAATGTGCTGGTGATGTAATACATCGATTTGTCTTTCTGCTGTGACAGGAACCTGATGAGATGCAGGACAGCTCAGTGCTGAAGGCAGCTGGAGAGCGGCTTCTCCGAACACCTAGATTCTGAAAAGTGAAACACCAAAGACTAGAATGCACAGATGAATGCAGGAGGACACTGATCTTCCACTCAGTCCTGGATCAGGAAACCCAGCCTCTGCCTGGTTCCGGGACTGTGGCTAGCCAGAAAGAAGCTAGGGTGACTGGGTACCAGTGAGACCCAGTGTTAAGACACTAACCGCATAACTTGCAGGCTTTAGCGTTTTTGTTTTATTTGTAAATTATACAAATAGCTATATATTTACAGAGTATTCACAGAGTACAAAGTGGTGATATGACTTCCAAATACAATATGAAAGAATTAAGCCCAACAATTTAACACATTCACTCTCTTGATATTTACTGTATCCTTGGACATCTTTGTACAAAACAGGGTGCATTGTATCTTGAAGAAACTTGATATACCTTGTGGGGAAACAGAATGGTTTTTCCTTGGGAGTTTGGAAGCATGGCCTTGCAGCAGAGACTCTTGACTGTGTGTCCTGGCTAGCCTTGAGTACTTGTGTTCCTGGGTTGAGGGGAGGTTGAGGATCAGGGGGTTGGACTCCCAGCCACCTCTAGATGGGGGAACTGCCCTGGCATAGGTGGGAAAGCAGAGAGCCCTAGAGGAGGATGAGGTGCTCTCTCTCTCTCTCTACGGTGGCCTGTTTAGGCAGAGACCCTGTCCATCTCTCCGTTTTCTTTGCTCCCTGACACTTTAGCAGAGGTGGAAAGGGTGTGGTGGTCTAGGATGAGGGGCTCCTCATGTGGCCTCCACCTGTAGGCTCCAGGCCAGCTCTGCCTCCCATTGGCAATGCCAGGAGCAATTCGCTTAGCCCCTAGGCTCATGGTTTACCCCACATTCACGGCTGTCCAGGACACCTGGCTTCTGCTCAGTAAGCTCAACTCTCACTGCTCTGTTGAGAGCTCTACAGGGATGGAAACCAGGGACCTCTCTCTCTCCCTCCCCATTTCCATTTAGCTTCCTCTAGCTAGTCATCTTGGCCCTCCCCTCCCCCTAGCCTCCTCTCTTTCTCTCTCTGCGCTTTCCTTCCCCTCCCCCAGCCCTTCTCCTGCCTTTAGATCCCTAGGGTGCATCTTTATTACTTTTCATCTGCCAGCCTTCCCGTTTGATCTCCTTACCTGACCACCTCCAGGAAGCTCCTCTCTGCCTGGGAAGACGCACAGCAGGGCCACGGCAGTCCGGTCCCACGTGATGACAGCCCTCATAATTTATTTTGAAAATAAAGACTACAATGCTCATTTTAGAAAACACAGAAAATCCTGCAACAGTGATTGTTCCCAGCCCTTCTGCTTAGAGAGAGCCACGGACTAGGTGGTTGTGACCCATCTCCTCTTCAATTTACTTCAAGTAATTTGAAACAATTTTGTATAATCCACAGCACCACCCGCACCATGGGTATGCACTGGAGACCATGCAAATATTCTTGTGGTTTATGTGTGTGAGGGATAACAGGCTCCTATAATGGCCAGGTCCCAAAACTTTTGTCTTGGAAAACCATATCACCAGTACCCAAATGCACAGACTGCAGTGGCAATGCCTAAGTGGAGAATGTAGGTAAAACTATTGATGAACACTTGCAAGATGATCTGTGTTGTATTTAGAGGAACTTTTTTCCTTTTCCTTTTGTAAGCCAGGGTCTCATGTAACCCAAGTTGGCCTCAAACTCTCTGTGTAGTCTTGAATTTCTGGCCCTCTTGCCCTGACTGCCCAAGTACCAGGATTTCACCGTGCCTAATTTTATATGACTCTGGGGATGGCACCCAGGGTCTTGTGCATGGTGGGATAGCACTCTATCAATTGAGCTATATCCCGAAGCAGGATAGAACTTTAATTATAAACACACATAAGCAGATTTGTGTCATGTGTGTGAATAAAACTTCACTGGCTAACACGTGTGAATAGATGATGTGGTACACACCAATACAACTCTCTCCAAAAGCACGCTGTCCGAGGATTGGCTGGTGTGTACTTATAAAACCTTGTTGACAAGCAACATGTAAATGAATTGGCACAGTGTGTGTGTGTGTGTGTGTGTGTGTGTGTGTGTGTGTGTGTGTATCTCAAGCCAACTGAGTTCTTGGGTTGCTAAACATCTTTAAGCTTGCCTGCCTCAGTTAGGGACCCCTGCTGCCTTTCCCAGGTGCTTGGCCAGGTGCAGGCAACAGTCTGCCAAACTGATTTTTGTCTGCAGAAGGCCAACCACTTCAGACTGATTGATTCGATGATGAAAACAGTTGATTCCCGGAAACCTCTGCCCTGTAATCCCTGTGTCTGGAGAAGAGTGGCTGAGGGATGGACTGAGCTGGAGCCACTGTTATGTGCGTTGTTGGGGCTCCAAGGAGGCCAGTGGTACTTTAGTTCTCTGTTAATCAGAGAAGGAAGAGAATGTTGCTGGGAGTCTATAGGAGAAACAGCCCACATCCCCTTATCCTGCATCTCCTCCACTGTGAGACAATGGTCTGTACCCTGTCACTTGTATTTTAAATAAATGCTGATTTGCTAGTAGCCAGACAGGAAGTATAGGCTGAGCAATGAGAATTCTGGGAAGAGGGAAGTTTCAGTCTGTAGTCATCACCCAGACACAGAGGATGCAAGACGTGACTGCCTCGCTGAATAAGGTACCAAGCCACGTGGCTAACATAGACAATAATAATGGGCTAATATAAGGTGTAAGAATTAGTTAATAAGAAAATCCTGGGGGCTGGAGAGATGGCTCAGTGGTTAAGAGCATTGCCTGCTCTTTCAAAGGTCCCGAGTTCAATTCCCGGCAACCACATGGTGGCTCACAACCATCTGTAAAGAGGTCTGGTTCCCTCTTCTGGCCTGCAGACACGCACACAGACAGAATATTGTATACATAATAAATAAATAAATATTTTAAAAAAAAGAAAATCCTGAGCTAATAGGCCAATCAGTTTATAATTAATATAGACTCCAGTGTATTTCTTTGTGACTGAACGGCTGGCTGACCGGGCAGGACTGGGTGGGACAGAAACCTCAGTCAACACTCCATGGGGAACAGAGCCACATCCTGGGTCTTCAAGGATGCTGAGTGCAGACAATGGCAAAGGCATGAGTCTCGGTCAAGTGCAAAGAGGCATCTGAAGTGAGGGATGCTGGGACTGGGTGTTCAGAAGCACTCAGACACAGGTGGTCTGCTGTTGTCTTGAGGTATCTATAAGAGATACCACACACTGGTGGCTTAAATTCCAGGAACATATCTCCTCGAGGCCAGAATCTGGAATTAAAGTATGGTGGGGCCTTGTTCCTTTGGAGGTTCTAGGGATGATCTTTTCTGATTCTTCCATTACATGTGGCTCCAGGTGTTCCTGGGCCTGTGGCTATATTATATTTGCACCATATAAAAGGTTTGATAATCTATTATATTGCCTCTGTCTCCTCTTTTGGTGGTCTTTGCCCTGATATCTAATTTATTCACCCTCAGTATCAATGGCATCTGTCCTTGGACTTGGGGACCAGCCAGGTACTACAGATGGATGGGTGCCTCATCTTAAGTTCCCCAGCCCAATCATCACTTCATGGATCCCTTTCCAAGTAAGGTCACACCCCTGGGGTGTTTGATGACCTCGAGGGTCACCATCCTACCCTGACGGGCTGTAGGGAGCCATTCCAAGGGCTGTGGTTTCAGCAGAGAAGGAGTGGCTTGGCCTAGGCAGACCTGGGCTTGAAAGGTCTATGAGAGTATTTTTGCCTTATCAGATCTTTCCAGGAGATTTCTAGAAGCCTTCACATCCCATTAGCTGAGATCAAAACCACTAAAAATGTTGCTTAGGTCAAAAGGAAAATGGAATGAAAACCCTGACTTAAGAATAGAGTCTGGGTTCTGAGTTAGGAATTGTTGAAAAGTTGTTTTTGTCTCAATACTGAAGAAATTAAATGACGGTGATCTGAAGTGGGAACAGGCTATTCTAGAAAACAGTGTTCCAGCCCTGAGCTCCTTGCTCAGCTTTCATGAATGGACAAAGTCCTTGTTGAAGAAGCAGAGCCTGTGCCGAAGGATCCAGAGGGAAAAGGTGGGTGGTCCCTAGGTAAGCACAGAATGAAAGATGCCCACGATGCCTGTCAACAAGCATCTGAGCTTTCATGCTAGTAAAAGACACTGGAAATGCCAGCAACTTCAATAAAAACAGAGCACGGTCTCTGTCTGCCATAGGCATCCACAGGTCGAAAGACAGACCAGGATTTGTAGGGCTTCAGCTTCCTCCAGCATTGAGGTTTTTTCTGCCTCCAGAGCCATCTCATGTGACTTGGGCCCTAAGTGGTCTCACTGTGGCTATTGGTGCTACATGTGCCGCACCTACAATCCAGGTAAGAAGGAAATGGGGAGACAGGTGAGAAAGGCTCTTTCCCTGAACCATGGAGCTTGGATATTTCCATGAACTGTCTGATGCAGCAGACTCTTGGAAGGCCACCGCTCACGGGGGAGATTGTATTCATCTGTAACAAAATGATAGAGATGAGCTGGAAGTGTGGGAAGAGGAAAGGATTTATTAGGTTTTATCTGGTCCAGTCCTAGACCCCCAGGAGGAGCCAGGGCAGGAGCAGAGGCAGGAACATGGAGGCGGGAGGCGGGAGCTGATACAGAGGCTATGGAGGAGTGTTGCTTACTGGTTTGCTCCTCTGGCTTGCTCTGTTTTTTTTCCTTCCTTCCTTCCTTCCTTCCCTCCCTCCCTCCCTCTTTCTTTCTTTCTTTCTTTCTTTCTTTCTTTCTTTCACCTCAGAACCACCTGATGGGATGGTACTGCCAACAGAGGGCTGGGCCCGCCCACATCAATCATTAATCAAGCAAATGTCCATTAGCTGTGCCTTCAGACCAATCTGACAGTCAGTTCTTCTTCTCAGGTGATTCTATCTTGTGTCAAGTTGTCAAGAGTTATCTAGTCTACTCACTTTGCTCCCCAGAAACACCACCTCTGTTACCCTGTCTTCAGCTTCCACTTTCTCTACGTTTAAATGCCATGGCTCTCCCCCTACTTTGCCTCTCGTTTTCAGATCTGCTCTATAGACATTTCCTGCAACAACTGAGGTCTAAGTTTCTTAGGTTTTAGGCCTTCTCCCCCCCCCCCCCCCGGAATGACTTTCCCGTTTTCTAATATCCTTACACCGATAGTTTTAATTAAATTGTTTTTGTTTACTGTTAAGCCAAGTACTGTGCTGTGTTTCCCTGGTTCTAGGATTTTTCATTTCTCCTGGAGTTAATGTTTGCATGATTGTTTTCCTTGCTTTATTTTTCCAGGAGAGCAGTGACATGTTCCCAAGATGTCATTGATCTGTTAAACACCCAACAGCAGTGTTTCCAAACATTTAAACAGACCAAATGGTTCGACAGCCTTCTCACCGCCAAGGGTGCTTCTCTCCTACACAGTAGGCCTGCCGTCTCTCTGGAGCACTGGCCTTGGGGATCTCTGATGTCTTCCTCCATGGCAGGGAGCATTCCTTTCCTGC
This sequence comes from Microtus oregoni, assembly GCF_018167655.1. NCBI lineage: Eukaryota > Metazoa > Chordata > Mammalia > Rodentia > Cricetidae > Microtus > Microtus oregoni. The sequence goes on along the minus strand of NW_024543207.1, from coordinate 21,674,044 downwards.
TGATTTACAAATCTGTTTTCCCAACCATCTTTCTCTTTCTTGTTTTGTTCACATATGCCTCTCAGTGGCACCTTAAGAAAGGGTACATGGGACCAAATGTCTTGAGACAGTGACTGTCTAAAAAAAAAAAAAAGCACCATTTTCATCATTGGTAGGAAGTCTGGCTGCACATGGAATTACAGGTTGTGAATCTCTACTCTTGAACACACTTTTCAAAATCAGTTTGATTCATATGTGGTTTATCTGCATATTTTTAAGTACCCAGTTTAAAATTTGGGGAATATAGACATTTTTATAAATATTAACTCAGTCCTATCCTAGAACACTTTCTGTGCCCCTGGAGTCTTGCTGATCCCAATTCTGGCCTCAGATGCTATTTATGTCCATATGGTCTTTGATTGTCTAAAGCTCTGACTTTAATGGGATCCCTCATAAATACTCTGGTGGTTGGCTTCCATTCTGGTGCAGTTTTGAACACTGGCAGTCAACTGTGAGGTGAGTGTATTGGGTAATTTTGGTTATCAGCTTGATTGGACCAAGAAAAGTCTTGGGATTAGTGGAGGTCACCTCAGGGTGTGGCTTTGGTGGTGTTACCCAAGACAGTTGGACCTAGTCTGTGGGTGGGATCCTGACGGATTTGTGCTGTGATGGCTCCATTGGGAGAGGCAGAGCTGAGGTGGAGGAAGCAGGTCCGAGGCAAGTCCACGGGGCTGTGTTGCATCCTGGTCTCTTCCCGTATACCCCCTTTCTCTGTTTCTTGTCTGTCATGACACAGGTTCTGCCTATGAGCGTGGGGCCAAGCAGAACCCTCTGAGACAGTGAGTCAAGAACAGTCTTTCCTTCCATAAATTGTCTATATCAGGTATCTGGTCCCAGTGTCCTTTCCTTTTTGCAGCTAAAACTTCACACAAAAGCTAAGAGGTTCCCTGACATCCTTACAGCAAGATGAGAATGTCCGGAGCTCTTGCTGCCATTTTAAACTTAAACTTGGGCTATGTGACCTTGAGCTAAGCAGGTCCCCGCCCTCCTTTATCTTAGACTGAGAGCTCTCAGGAAAGTGTTTCCCTATCAAAAGTCTATAGGTTCTCCAAGTACAATTTCTATGCTTCCTTTCCACATTGTGAATAACTCCAGGGCTCACGTTACCCACTGCAGGCAGCAACTCTTGTCTTCATTCCTGTTTCCTGACCGTGGCTGTTTTGGTTTTGTACTTTGAAAGGTGCGAGCCCTTGTGTTTGGTTATGGTTGGTTCTACTCTTCGCTGCTGTCTGGGACTCCATCACAGAAGTTTGACTTTGACTTTGTAACATTGACATAAGCACACAGACACATTCATGATCTACTCAGTATGGACACAGATTTTTCCTGGTGCAGGGTCCTAGCAGAGTGTAGTGTTTGTGATTATCCTCCTACTATAACTTCGAGCCTTCTGGGTGTGGTGGTACATGCCTTTAAGCCTAGCCCTCAAGAGATAGAGGTGGGTGTATCTCTGTGAGTTTGAGGCTAGCCTGGTCTTTATAGCAAGTTCCAGGACACCCAGGACTACATGGCAAGACCCTGTCTCCAAAAACAAAAAGGAAGCCAACCACAGGTTGGGTGAGGTAGTAGTGTATGCCTGTAATCACAGCACCTGAGGGTCAGGCAGGAGGATAAGGAGTCACAGGGCAGCCTGGGTATGTAGTGAGACCTCATCTCAAAAACAAGCTAACAAATAAACAACACCAGAAATCTCAAATCTGTAAAAAAAAAAAAAAGGAAAAAAAAATCTGAATTGTCAGGGAAGTGGCTTCAGACCCTCTCTGTGGCTCCTTGAATATTTATTTTGTGGGATTCAGTGTATTGTGTAATGAATTGTTTGGTGTTCCCCAGCCTGTGATTACACTGAGTTAACACTGAGGTTTGTGTTTTTGAAATGGAATGAATTATAAGTTGGGAAATATGCTGAGTCTTGTTCTTGTTGTTTTGGACACCAGAGTTGAATCTACAGAAAACCCACTTTTTCTTGAGAAGGTGGGAGAAAGACAATTACTGTGGGTTTCCTACCAGGAAAAGGGATTGAATTAGCAGACCTGGCTTGGCACGCTCGCGCGCGTGTGTGTGTGTGTGTGTGTGTGTGAAATCCGTGTTTCTTCTGCCTGAGTGCAAGCCTGGTCTCTGTGGGTGTGCCCTGGTGTCTGGCCTCTTCCTTTCCAGGAAGCCACCAGCATTCTGCTGGGTGGATCTGATGCTCTTAGAGAAGCCTCAGGTCAGTAGCCACACTCTTTGAAGAGCCGATGGGAACTGAGCAGCCCGCATGGAGCTGGCCTGACTAACCAGGCATCAGCACCTCCTTCTTCCACGTGGCAGCACAAGCCCCACAGAGGCTGTGTCCCCTTCTTGCTCAGCTTTTATCACGACTGGGGCAGGCAGTGGTCAGGGCCTGTGGGTAATGCTCTGCCTCTTTCTGGAAGCTGTCTGGTTCCTCTGCACAGAGGTGGGGAGGGAGATTTTCCTTCGGGCTGAACATAGATTCACATTAGATCGTAACTGATCGTAACTGCAATGAACAACAATGATCCCAATTTTTTCTCTTCTATTTGTGAGTTTATGTGAGCAAGCGCTTTCTCTTTTTGTAGTCTCCTCCTGATGAAGCAGGATGGAGCTGGGGAGAGCTGCTCAGCTCCTTGTCACTGCTTTGTCCCTCTTATTCATCACTGATGGGCTCATCCTTGTGGGGAGACCCAGGACCTGGGTATTGTGTAGACCCAGGGCCCACATACTAGGCTCCATCAATCCCTTTAACAAATATGATTTAATGAAACAAAAAGCCTCTTTATAGCAAGTAAATAACCAAGTGAAGAGACAGCCATTAGTGAGAGAAATTCTCTGCTAGCTGTGCCTCGGACAGAAGATTAATATCTAGAATACATAAAGAACTCAAAAAATAAGTAACAAGAAATCAAGCAACTCATTCAATAAACCGACCAGTGAAATGAACAGACAGCTCTCAAAGATGAAACAAACAGCAATAGACATATGAAATATGTTCAAAGTCATAGGCCATCCAAGACATGCAAGTCAAAACTATGCTGAGATTCCGTTGTACCCCAGTTAGAATATCAGTCATTAAGAAAACAAATAATAACAAATGGTGGAGAAGGTGTGGACCAAGGGGACTCCCCCACACTGCTAGTGTGAAGGTAAATAGTGCAGCCACTGTGGAAATCAGTGTGAGGCTTCTCAAAAGAAGCTAGTAATAGGTTAGCCACCCAGCCCTGGTACCCAGGATACTACTCCCGAAGGACTCCCAGTCAATATCTCGCATGGACACCTGCACACAATGTCTATTACAGCACTATGCTCAAGAGTGGAGCCAACGTAGGTATCCACGGAAAGATAGCAGGGTAAGAAAATGTGGTTTGTATATATAGTATATTTTTTATAGTTGTTAAAAGAACAAAGTTATGCTATTTCCAGGACAGTGACTTCCAACTGGAGATATACATATTGAGTGACCTAAGTCAGTCTCAGATAGATTCCTCATTTTTCTTTCATTTGTGGTTCCTAGATTACATAAAGATATACGGAATCATTTATATGTTCATGTGATATATGTGTAAATGTATGACAGGAAAGTAGAAACAGGCTGTGTAGAGAATGAACGGCACAGACAGGAGGGTTGAGAGAGGGAGCATGTGTTCAATGCATGATACACACTTAGGAAAACTTGTATGTAGCACAATACCATGTGCAAGAAAGGTACATCAGTGAAAAAGGTATAAACATAAAAAACCAAAAATACAAATGTCAAATCCTCCAATTTTGATTTTTGGCTTATCAGGATTTGAAAGTTGTGATTGAGAAATCTAGAGTGGCAGCAGCATGTGCTGCATAAATAGCTTAAGATGTTTCATGATAGCCTAGAGAGTGTAGATGTCTGGTCGCTACGCTGTGCATGCTGTCCGTGTGGTTTGATGATGGTCTAGTGAGTATGGCTACAGTGTTATATGGTGATCTGGGGAAATCACACATGTAGCTACCAAGTCTATGCAGATTCCAGGCTCTGGATTGGTAGTTACACTGGGTTCTTGCTCAGGAAGTGCAATGAGTGTTTTTTTTTTTATATATTCCTTTTTCACGTAGACAGATGTATAACTGAGGGGCCAGCTCTATGAGGTTTGACTCTTAGCTGGGTGAAAAACAATCAGGCATCTAGGTTACTGGTTACGGGCAGGAGGAAATATCCCTGGGAGGGCATACACAGACTCTGGCGGTCAGGAGTGCTGCGATTAGAGCATGAGGATCCTTCATCAGCCTGAAGAGAAGGCAGCCAGTGCTGCCACCATGTTGTCTTACTTGTCAGTGTGCACACCAGGCGGGGATGACTTCTCGTCAGGAGGGGGCAGGTCTTTATGCCCTAGCCCCCTCTTCCAGTTTTCTCAGAAGTAATTTCTTGTACTAACTGACCCTGAAAATTCCAGGGCCTGTCTGGGGCATCCATGGGTGACCTTCCTGGGAATTGTGACCACCAGATTTCGAGAGGGTGCTTTGAATGTTTGATATTGGAGCTGTTCTGAGCTTCTCTTCTGTTCTGGGCCTCGGGTGTGGTTACTCAAGGGCAAACCATGGCCAGACAGCACCATGAAGCATGGCATTGAGTCCCCAATTCTTCAGCCAGGGCCAAGCCATAGTCACTTTCCCATGGGCTCCCATGTGTATCCCTGACAACACAGTGATCACTCAGCTCCCATGTAAGGCCCTTGAGTGGCCCTTCCCCAGTCGGCAATTCTGTTCCTGATCCGTCCCTATTCCTGGGCTCTGCTACATGACCAGGGTGCATTTTGTGCCAAGCAAGAGCTTGCCGTTAGGTGCTCTCTGCCTTGGCATAGTGCTCCTGCATCTTATTCACGCTGAGACCTGTGCACAGGTTATCAGAGTACCGTTCCCATCCCTCTCCACTTTTGTCCTCAGCCGCCAGGGAAGTCTCCCATCTGCCTTCCTCTATACTCCTGTCTCTGTTTGTCTCTCTTTCCTTTTCTGTTTTATTTTAAATATGTTTTTGTTTTCTTCCCACCATCTTCCCACTCTGGGGACAGGGAAAGGGTTTTCTACTTGGCTGAGGTCAGAAAGGTAGAGTCTGTCCCATTACTACCCCAAGTCCAAAGTCAGGGAGGCTGGAATTATGGCGGCTAGTAGCAAACTTTGGTCTTCATGGAAGAACTGGGATTCCCAAGGAGCTTTCTTGGAACTCAGGGTCCAGTCAGCCTCATCATCAGGCTGTTATTGACTCTGAATGGTGGAGGTTTAGGAACTGCCACAGCAGAAAGAGGGGGAGCTGTCTGAAGTTAGAATGACTCTCAAGGAATACTGGCCTTTCTTGTGTGGACCATGCCCATAGATCCTGGCTGTGTGGCTTGACCAAGTAGCCAGGGATGGACCCAGGGATTTGGGTGCTGTCTAAATGACCCTCAGGCCAGTTGTGCCGTCAACTGCTGAAGTAGCCTTTCCCCACAGCGAGACATCAGTTTTAGCAAGAGCAGATGGGAAATTCTCCTTTTGCTGTCTCAAGTCTCCCAGGCTGTGTTGTTCAACGATATGAGTACACGAGCTGCTCAGCAAATGTATCTTTCAATTTCTCAGACTTGTTGTTTAGTAAGGGGAAAAAAAAGCTCTAATCAGCTGGGATTTTAGAACTTCAGCCGTTTAAATGGGCTGAAAGTTGGGATAATTTACAAAGGTTCAGATCCTGCAAGTGAAAGCCAAAGAAACTCCAAGTTTTGCAGACTTGTTTTCAAAATAATTTTGTCATGGATCTCAAGACAGGCAGCTTAGGTCACATGGGAAATACAGTTCTCTTCCAAAGTCTTGTGTTGTTCAATAAATAAATCCGTTTTCATATGGCATCTGCTTTGGAACATGATAATTCACCAACAGAGCGGCTGCTTTTAGAATGGGTAGAACTTTCACGTTGGTTTTCCATCAGCAAAATGTCTAACTGCAGCTAAGTTTGGATCAATCACTATGCCTTGGGTTTGTGGTGATAGAAAACCACTCTTTAAAAGGATGATTTCTCTTATGAACAACATCAAAGTCATCCCTTCGCCCTGGGTCCATCACAGGACTATTTTGGGGACAGCTGTGGACATGGAGGGGAAGGTTTCACTGAACAAGCAAAATGGCAGGCCTGTATCTGAAGGTTGCAGAGTCAAGGGAAGTGGATTCTGCAGATTCAAGATGCTCACTGTGGTGGTTTGAGTAAGAAAGTTCCTCATCGGCTCATAGATTTGAATGCTTGGTTACCAGAGAGTGGCATTACTAAATGGTGTGGCCTTACTGGAGTAGGTGTGGCCTTGTTGAAGGAAGTGTGTCACTGGGCGTGGGCTTCATGGGTTTAGGGATGGGTTTGTGACTGGAGCCAGGTCCAGTGACTCCTCTTCCTGCTGCCTGAAGATCCTGGTGTTGAACTTTCAGTTACTCCCCTAGCACCATGTCTGAATGCCTGCCGCCATGCTTCCTGTCATTATGACAATGGGCTAAGCCTCTGAAACTGTAAGCAAGCCCCAATTAAATGCTTTCTTTGTAAGAGCTGCCACAGTCATGGTGTCTCTTCACAGCAATGGAATACTGACTAAGATCTTCACCAATAAGACCCAAGCTCAAGTTAAAAAGATCAAGCCAGACCTGGTGGCACAGGCTGAGATACCAAATACTTGGGAGACTGAAGCAGAAATTTCAAGGTCTCCCTAGGCTATAGCATGAGTTTAAGATCAGCTTTGTAACTTAGAAGGACTCTGTCTCAAAATAAAAAGTAAAGAGGACTGGGGATGCAGTTCAATGGTTGAGCGCTTCCTTAGCATGGGTGAAAACCCTGGAAAAATGAAATTAGACCCATATCTATCACCCTGCCCAAAATGAACTCCAAATAAAACCTAAAACTTGAAATGGTGAAACCATTAGAAGAAAACAGGCAGTATCCTGTAAAATGCAAAAGATGACTTGGGGAACCATTTACTCCGGGTTTAAAGACAATGATGGAAGAATAGGACCTCATAAAAACAAAAAAAAAAGCTATTGTGCAGCAAAGAAAACAATTGAGTGTACAGGAAGTCCACAGAATTCCCTGTCAGATTCACCCAGCACCATCCTCACACTCTCAGGCTTAGCTAGAGATGTGCAGTTCCTGGACTGGCTTTCCTCGGTGAGTTATTCTGGAACCAAGTCCATGCCATCTTCACACTCCCAGGCCTGGATCTGGAAGTGAGAAGTGAGCTCTTCAGAATTTCACCTCCAGCACCTTCCCCACAACCAGATGTGGTTGCCTGGCTCTTGTATTGGTTTCTCCTAGGCAAGCCCCTCTGGAGTCAAGCCCACTCGTGTTGTCTCCACATCCCTACATCTGCTTTCGGAAGAATAAAACCTCCTCAAAGTAAGGAAATATTTACCCATTCAGGCATGAGAAAGCACACAGAACACCAGAAATACAAGACCAGAAAAGAAACTCCACATGGCACATTATAACCAAAACACCAAAACAGAGAACAAAGAGAGAGCATTGAAAGCTGCAAGGGAAAAGCAACAAGTCACCTCTAAAGGAAAACCCATCAGAATAACAGCTGATTTCTCCCTGGAAATGTTGAAAGTCAGAAGATCCTGGGCAATATCTTTCAAATTCCAGAAGGTCATGGATGGTAACCTAAATTACTGTACCCAGTAAAATCAACTGCAATAATTTAAGGAGAAAAATAAATTGTGGGGTAAACAGGCTAAAAGAATTCATGTCCACCAAACCAAACCTACAGAGAACACTAGAAGCAATACCTAGAGCTGATGGGGAAATACACATAGCAAACAGGCTCTAGGAAGAGAAATATGAAACTATAAATGACCCAAAACATAAACAGTGAAGTAACAACACCAAAATGACATCAATCAACACACGCCTTTCAATAATTACTTTAGATATTAACAGCTCCAACTCTCCAATCAAAAGACACAGGTCAGCTGAGCTCATTAAGAAACAAAACCTATCTTTCTGTTGCCTATCAAAAACTCAGCTTTAAAGATAGGCACACCCTGAAAGTGAAAAGATGGACAAAAGGATTATAAACGAATGGGACCAGGAGAAAAGCAGGTATTGCTATCCCACTATCTGATAAAACAGACTTCAAACTGAGACTAACTAGAAGAGATAAAGAGGGACACTTCATTCTTAGCAACGAAAAAAGTTAGTTGAGAAAACATTAATATCGTAAACACACGTGCACCAAACTAAAGTGCAAATTGCATACAACTGTATTGCTGTAGTTAAAGACACAGATTAGTATCAATCCATTAGTTAGAAGGTGATTTCTCCAATAGACAGGCCATCTGGATAAAAATTAGTAGAGAAGCAGCAGAAATTAATGGCATCATTTATCAGTGGACTTAACAAATATCTTCAGAATATTATAATTAAACACCAAAGGATATACATTCTACTAGGCAGTTCATGGGAGATTGTTTAAAATAGACCACAACCTGGTACACAGAATGCAAATTTTAACAAATTCAGAAATGGAAATAACTCCATGAGTACTATATGATCCTAGTGCAATTAAACTTAATATTGACCAAAAACAAATACATAGCACAGAAATCGTTAGAGATTAAACAACTCATTACTAAATAATGAATAGGTCAAAGAAGAAGTCAAGAAAAATAAAAAAAAAACCTCTAAAACTAAATGAAAACGAAAACATAGCACAAAAGAACTTCTGGGACTTATTAAAACCAGTCCTATGAGAGAAATTTATAGCTCTAAGCACCTATATTAAAAAATTAGAAGGAGCAAAAAAGTGAACCAACAATACAACGCAAAGACTGTGAAAACAAGAACAAATAAAATCCAAATCCAGCAGATTGCAAGAAGTAATAAAAGTCAGAGCCAGAATTATGAAGTACAAACAAAAGTTACAAAGAATCACTGCATCTAAGAGCTGGCTGTTTGAGAAGGTAAGCAAGACTGATAGACCCTGGCCCCAGCAACCCCCCAAAAAAGACATGCCCCAAATCAACAAAGTCAGAAATGAGCAGAGACATACCCAGCAGAGACCCAAGACATTTAGACTATTATAAGAGAATATTTTAAAAACGTATACTCCATTAAGTTGGAAAGCTTAAAATAAATGAGCAGATTTCTAGATTCAGCCAAATCACCAAAATTAAATCAAGATGAGATCTACAACTTAAACAGACCCATAGCAAATGAGGAGATGGGATCAGTAATAATAAGCCTCTTAACTGAATTAAGTCCCGGATCAGATGGATTCACAGCAGAATTCTATCAGATTTTCAAAGATGTTCTCAGCTCTTACCCTATTCAACAAAACCAAAACAGATGGAGCAATCTCAAACTCCTTCTGCAAATCCAGGATCACTCTAACACCAAACCAGATAAAGCTCAACAAATAAAGAAAACTATAGACAGATATCTCTGAAGAACTTGACTAAAACCGCTTAATAAAACACTTGCCAACAGAACACAGATGTACATAAGAAAGATTATCCACCATGACCAAGTTGGCTTTATACCAGAGATTCATGAATAGTTCAACATACCCAAGTCAATAAATGTAATAAACCACATAAATAGACTTTAAGACAAATATGATCACTTCAATAGATGCAGAAAAAGTCTTTGACAAGATCCAACATGCCATCATGAGAAAGTTTGAAGAGTTTAGGACAAGAGAAAACGCTCTCAACATAATAGAAACTATATACGAGAAATCTGCAGTCAGCATCACCCCAAGTGAAGGAAATCTTGAAGCAATCCCCTGGAAACGAGGAAAGGAGACAGAGCTGCCCACTCTCACCACTCCCTTTCAATACTGTGCTTGAAGTGCTAGCTGGAGTAATAAGGTAAGAGAAGGAAATTAAGGGATGCAAATAGGAAAAGAAGCCAAACTATCCCTCTTTGAAGATGATACGATATATACATGGGAGATCTCAAAAGTTCTTCCAAAAACTCTTGGAAATGATAAATTCAACAACATGGTATGATCCAGAATTAATTTGCAAAAATAAAAAGATTTTTCAGATGCAAACAGAAACCTACATTCTCTCTCTCATTCATAATAGCCTCAAATAAAATAAAACATCTAGGAATAAATCTAACCAAGATGGTGAAGGACTTCCACAGTGAAAACTTTAGACTCTGAAGGAAGAGTGAGAAAGACATGAGAAAATGGACTGATATCCCAAGTTCATGGGTTGGTGGAGTTTATATTGTGAAAATGAACATGTTACCAAAAAAACCATTTACAGGTTCATTGCAATCCCACTAAAAACCATCACAATATTCTTTACAGAAATATAAATAACCATGCTGAAATTCGTATGGAACCACAAAAGACCCTGGATAGCTAAAATTCCCTAAGCAAAAAGATCTAGAAGGATTACCATTCCAAATATCAAGGTAAGTCACAGAGCTATAGCAGTAAAAACAATATGTTCCTAGCACAAAAGCACACATTTAGATCGATGTAATGAAATCAAAGATCCAAAGATGATTACATATAACTACAGCCATCTGATATTTGACAAAGATGCCAGAAAAATACATTGGAAGAAAGAAAGCATCTTCAGTAAATGGTGCAGGGAACACTAGATGTCCACAGGCAAAAGAATGGAATTAGATCCATATCTATCTCCCTGCACCTCGTTATTTTTACATTTCTATTCTCAGACTTTTAAAAAATACGTGGTAAATTGAAGAAGTTAATTTTCCTACCAACAAGTGTTTATACTTTGAACCCTTTACTGTACTTGTCTTGTGATTTTTTTTTCAGTATCTGTTTTATTTTATTTTTGAAGATTGATATTTGGAGCCTATAGCTGCACCTCAGACTTGTTTTTATAATGTGTGCCTGGTGAGTGTGCTTGCATGTATACATATATGTGTGTGTATCCATTTGCTGTGTGTGTACTCATGTGTGTGCTTGTGTGTGGAGGACTGATACTGACTCTTCTTTGATAGATGGTCACTTTATGCTTTGAAGTAGGGTTGCCCTCTTAATCTAACTCAGAGGCTGTTGGTATAGCTATTGTCTCTGGCAGCTTGTCTCAAGGTTTCCTTCTCTCTACCTTCCAGCACTGGAATTACAGGTGGGTTGCTGTGCCCAGCCAAGCATTTTCATGGCTGCTGGTGATCCAAATTCTTGTCCTCATACGTAAACAGCAAGTTCTTTGGCCACACAGTGATCTATCTTTCCAGCACCTTTATCATGATTTTGACATGTATTAAATTAAATGCAGACTTCAGCATGTCTCCCTTGACAGTTCAGCTTCCATGCGATTGCCCAGAGCTCACTATCTGTTCACTTATTATTCCTTTGGAAGTAAAAATTAAATGAAATAAAGTGTTCAAATTGGCTTCTTCTACTTGGCAAGGGGTCTAAAAGGCCCCTTGTGTCTTTTCTTGGCTTGACAACTCATTTCCTTTTAGCCTTGACCCAAATCCCATTGTCTGGGGGTGTCACAGTTTATACACTTACCTACTGAAGCACATTTTAGTGGTTTCTTAATTTTGAACAAAGCTAGCAAAAGCATCCACATATAGGCTTTGTGTACACAAAAGTTTCCATTTATCTGTGCAAACTGAAGCTCATGACTGGTGTATGGCGGAGAGGGTGTGGTGCTTTGAGGGAGAAATGTCCTCTATAGTATCCAGTATTTGAAGACTTAGTTCCCAGTTGGTGGAGTTATTTGAGGAGGTGGTACAGCCTTGCTGTAGGTGGACTTTGAGAATTTATAGGCTCACCCCACTTTTAGCTTGCTCTCTCTGTGTTTGTGGTTGTAGATGTGTGTTGTAGTTCCTTTTTGGGCTGCTTGTTGTCATGTCTGCCCTACCGTTAAGAATTCTCCTTCTGGAACTATAAATCAAAACACACTTTTCCTTCTATAAGTTACTTTCTTCATGGTGTTTTATCAAAGCAACAAGAAAAGGTGTCGGACAGAGAGGGGTTGGCTCAACTTCTCAAGGGACTGTCTAGTGGTCTGCCTTAGTGTCCTGTGTTCTTCACTCCTCCAGAGGCAGTGAGTTCTGTTGCTCTGCCTTTTGTTAGTCTCCCTCTACATAGAGCTGCAACCATCTGATACCCAACAAAGATGCCAGAAAGCTTTATTGGAGAAAAGAAAGCGTCTTCAGCAAGTGATGCAGGGAACACTAGATGTCCACAGGAAAAGAGTGAAATTAGATCCGTATCTATCACCCCATCTTTCAGGACTACAGTCATCTCAAACGTAGCTACTCTTGGAGGACTGCAGTGGTTGTTTGGAGGCTCTGGAGCCTGTCAGATGTAGGGCCTCTCTGGAAGGTGCAGGGTCATTGGAGGTGGCACTGAGTGTCAGAACAGGCCTTCATTTGTCAAGATGTGAGGAACCACCACCTCACACGCTGTCGTAGATGGAGCTGTTTCTGCCCCAACCCCTTCCTCCTCGTGATGACTCACTGCCCTGAAACTATAAGCCTAAATAAACTTCCATATTTGATGATTCACTATAACAGGCATTTGTTATAGTGAAGAAAAGAGTCACTGATTAGGTACTCTGATTCTGGATTGAAGTAGCTACCATCTAACACATGGTGGTGTTTAGACCACACTAATATTGCCTCTTGCTCTATTTTATAAGTTTTTTTCGATTCATTTTCCCACCAATATTCTCTGTGACTCCTGAACTCAGACTGGCCTGCTGTTTTGTCATTCTTTAGATGCTTTAGCACAAATAATAAAAACCCAGAGTCAGATATTGGGGTTCAATCCGAAAACCAGAAAAACAAAGCGGTCAAGCCATTAAAGAAGTCTTACTTCTACCAAGGCTGGATGACTGCAGACTGAGCAGTGGAAGCAGACTAAAGAGACAGAGCTTCTCTCTCCTCTCCTCTCCTCTCCCCTCCCCTCCCCTCCCCTCCCCTCCCCTCCCCTCCCCTCCTCCCCTCCCCTCCCCTCCCCTCCCCTCCCCTCCCCTCCCCTCTCCTCTCCTCTCCTCTCCTCTCCTCTCCTCTCATTTCATATTCCCTCTAGGGCTGGGACTAAAGGTGTGAGGCTCCACCACCTGATTTGTTTCTGCATTGACCTTGTGTAGCCCAGGGTGGCCTGGAACTCACAGAGATCCATCTGTCTCTGTCTCCCAAATCCCGGGATTAAAGGTGTGTGCCACCACTGCCTGACCTCTAGTGGCTTAGCTTTGCCCTTCTGATCTTTAGGCAAGCCTTATTTACTAAAATATAAATAAAGTATCACTATAGATGCTGTGCTAGTATTTACATAGCTTGAAATTGCCAGACCATTGTCTTAGAGCCAAAGGATTACTGTGATCACTTCCCAGATAGTTGTGATTTCAGACTTCTGGCCCTCTGACTCCCTGCTGACTCACATCACTGAAGTCTGGTTTTGGATCTCCTGAAGTCCCTATGGCCTTATCACTACCGGGTTTTCCTGCTCAGTTGTGCCTGGTTATAATCCCTTGCCTTGTTTACACTACACACTCTTGTCTGTAGGTCTGTGTCTTCATGAAGCTATCCTTTCTGCTCTTCAGATACCCCTGTTTCCTTCTCTCTTCCTGATTGCTCTGAGTGTGAGCATTAGCTTAAATGAGCTCTCTTGGTTTTGGCACATCTCTGAAAGCGACTCCTATTTCTCTCTGGGAGTCATGTTCTTTTGTTTATGGTACAAAGCCTCTGCTATGAATCTTGATCCATCTGTAGAACCTTAAAGACAGGGAAACTGAGGCAGAGATTTAAAATGGCATGCCCTGGCCATTTGTTCAGTGACTTTCCAAAGATGACAATGACACCAGAAGGTCTTGGAGAGCTGTTCCGTACATAGCTGCTTCTCCTTAGTCTTCACCTTACTCTGAAGGGTCCAGTGTGTGATGTGGCAGCCGACTTTACTATAAGCTCGATGGGCTCTGGCCCATGGGTACTGTGGTGTGGCCATGCAGCATTTGTCGGTATGACTGGATCCTATTCAAGTGACTTTAACAAGATAGTACAATTTGGTTGCTAGAACTCCTAGCCAGTGTGACGAAGGCTCCATGAGCAAGAAGCTCTTTCCGAAGAGAGTAGAACCCATTGGTGGCTCTAGTCAGCTCTTAACCACAGGCGTACCTCCTGTTTCAGACTGAAAGCCAACTGCCAGCTAATTCCTTGCATAAGGATTTGGAGAATCCAACAGGGCTCTGAGTGACTGGTCCTGGGGATACTTGAAAAAGGGTGTAAGTCCTGCCTGAAGCAGCCAGAGGAATGTCATGTTGGTCCATAATGTATGTCTCTGTACTGGGGCAGATGGACTGAGGTTGTAGGAGACAGTGGTGGGCTGAATGGATGCTTTTCACACAGAGAGGTTGGCCACGGTTGGAGCCCCCTGAGTACTTCATTGAGCCTCTGGCTCTCGTCTGGATTTCAGCTCAGGAGAAAAGTTCATTCTTTCCTCACATCACACATGGACAGAGATAGACCAGCCCACTAAGGGAAGGCAGGGGTTCCAGGAACTGTGCTAGAGATGCCCAATTTTCAGCTCTGTCACTCAAAGAAGAGGGATTGTTCACTGAGAAGGTTTGAACTGATTTTTCTGGAAACCCAGGGAACAGCTGTGTGCTCTATAGGAACAAGACTGTGAGGGGCAGCTCGGTGAAGATACAGCCCCACCAGGCACATGGAGGAATTTGGGAGAGTGTAGGGCCTGGCTCAGAGGTGAGCCTGCTGGGTGCTCAGACTTGCACAGGACCACCCCTTTCTCTTTTGCTGGTTAGATGCTGGATGTTGAGGGAGGTCAGGTGACTACCTCCTCACCTCTCATTGGTCAATTGTGGACTTAGAGAAGAGCAGCCCTGTGCACCCTCTACCCCCCAGTGGAATGTTTCCATCCTCAGAATACACCAGCTGAGAACTCTTGGGAATGTCACTATTGGTGGGTGACATATGAACTCTGAAACACAAAAATAGACAGGGCACACCACTGGGTTCTATAATACTAACCTAACATGCAGTATATATAACAAGAGTCATGCCTGTGGAGAGCAAGCACACACACTCTTTACATTGTTAACAACGAAATATTTAGTGTACAAAGTCTTTAACAACCAGAACTCATCACTCAGGCTTCCTTGCAAGCCAGGTTCTCAGCTAAGCACCCTGAGCTCCTGTATCCTGCAAGGGAGGCTACATCTGAATCCCAATGCCTTGAGGACTTAAAAAGGACCCACTTTCTCCTTGTCTATTCTGTACCCTACCGGAGACCTGCAGGCCCTGGCTCTTTAGACAGCACAGCTGGAAGGCCTGGGTTGTTTCTCATTCAATGAACCAGCCCTACCGTGGGAGCTATGCTGTCTGGGGATTTTCCAGGGCTTTCTCTGGAGGCTGCCTTTGCATGCCCTGCCTTCATGCCTCACCAACACCTGGGTGCTGCCTGAGGCAGGGCAGTGATCACAGGCCTGTGCACCCCTGCCTCTGTCTGTCATCACTGCGTCTAACGGCCTGCGCTTCCCCCACCGTGCCCACACTCACTGGCTTATGGTTCAAACAGACCAGATGTGCCCAACTCACCGCCCACCTTCCCGTCTTCCTCCCCCTCTTGCCACTGCAGCCAGTGCCAGAGGCAGAGATCCAGGTGGCTCCTTGGTTACACTTAATTGTCCAAACAGAAAATAAAGAAAGAAATAGAGACTTCTTCAGCAGCCCCTCCCTTCACCCCCGTGAGGTCTGAACCCTAACTTTGAGACAACAGGAGACGATGGATCATCATCTAGGAAATGGTTGCAATTTTTTATTGATATAAAGAAGTTGTCAACATCACAGAATATGGTAGAGGAGAGATAGCTCAGCTGGATGCTGTACAAGCATGAGACCTGAATCCCATCTCCTGACCCCACATGAAAACCCAGGTATAGAAGCACATTCTAGTAATCCCATGGAGGTAAAGACTAACAAATCCCCGCTGCTCAATAGACAGACAGCAGCATCTAATTGGTGAGCTCCAGGTTCCAGTGTAGGAGATGCTAATCTTGAGGGGCACGACCTAGAGTTGACCTCTGACCTCCACATGCGCGTGCACATAAGTCCACATACAATGGCACACACACGTATACTCACGAGAACATCTCCATCCCACTGTACACAGAACAAGCTCCTCGTCTCTATTCCTTGGGGGGATCCTATGTCCTCCCTGAACGATTGCTTAGGGACTATTTTTCTCTGCCCCCACACAGAGGCCATTGTCGCCACAGCCTTAGAATATAGCATTCACAGTGACAAATCTCTTGTTTGCAGGTTTGACAATAGTCAGAAACATCTAGGGTCATAGATCCAAGCTGTTCTCACAGAACTGTTTGTTTTATGCTGGGAAATCTGAAGCTTAGGAACATCCTGAATGGAGACCTTAATATCTCCTCTGTACCCTTTGTAAGCTAAGATGCCCTCTGGGAAAATCTTCTATTGGTCTGTGCCTTTAGAGCGGGCTTGGAACGGGGAGTCCTGATGGATGTGGGATGTGTATGTGGTTGAGCATTGGGAGTATGCCTGCAAGATGATCTTTTTGAGCCCGCAACCATCGTGGGTCTGCTTGCAGGGTGCCTGGCTTTGTTTGGGAATTGTCTTTCTGGGATACGGAGGTGTTCTCAGGTCCTTACTGTCTTCTCAACGAATCACCAGTGTTTCATCTTATCTCACCCAGAAGCAGCAGCTGGCCATTAGAGTCATCACACCATATGGATAATTTTTAAGAGTTTCATTAATTCAGACTGGCCAGTCTAGTTTTTGTCTAATGTGAGGAGCTGAGGAGAGCACGTATCTATCGGTAGGGCTTTGACTGCAGACTCAGATTCCATCAGCATCACTTGTGGGCCAGCTTGTATTTGCACACAGCCTTTACCATATGTTCAGGAATATTACCGCAGTGCCCGGGGCGACAGTCAAATGGGTTGTGGACAATTCTTTGTCAGGGAGAAGTCTTGCCATGCTAATTGGTTGAAGATAAAACTGTGTGTGTCTTGAATAAGTCAAGTGGGCTTGCTGCTAAGGATGGTGAGTTGTGAAAACATACTTTCACATACAAAGTAAAGAAATCCTTGGTATACCCCTGTAAATCCCAACACCGGACACAGGCGGTGTCATATGGCTGGCACTCAGTGGGCTTTGTCAGTGATGGAATGAATGCTCCTTCCCCAACTATGACAGGCAGCAGGATTAGCTTGGTTTCTGTAGCTCGCCTGGACTACAGTTTGACAATGTGCCCAGATGTTTCCACGTCCCACTGCCTCGCACTGTGCAAGCCTTTAGAGACCACCATGGGGCTTCTGCCCTTTAGAAATAGGTACCCGTTCCAAGGTTCTACCAGACAGGGAAACAGCACACAGTTGATGGAACTCTCCGGGCTGCTACTGTCTGGCTTGGCTCCAGCCACTCCCCTCCTGCTGGCTAACTCTGTCCTTCTTGGTTTCTTTATTTCTTTATTTTATTTTATTTTTTTTGTCTCAGCTGCCTT
Organism: Microtus oregoni; assembly: GCF_018167655.1. Taxonomy (NCBI): domain Eukaryota; kingdom Metazoa; phylum Chordata; class Mammalia; order Rodentia; family Cricetidae; genus Microtus; species Microtus oregoni. The sequence goes on along the minus strand of NW_024543207.1, from coordinate 21,656,543 downwards.
TCTGAATCAGTAACACCCCCGAGGCTGCGAGGTGAGCCAAGCCTACTTCTGCAGATGTTAACACAGATTGCAGTGAATCTGGGTGTTCAATGGGGTGCAGCTCTGGAAAAGCTGCCTGTGGCATCTTTCTATGAGTTAAGGACCTGTGCCTTAATTTCCAAAGCTCTGAGAATATCTCCAGCCTGGTGGCTCTGAGCATTTGAAGGCACATGCAATTTAATGTTACCCTGTGTCTTAACCAGAAGTAGGTGGAAATCTCAGGGGATGGGTCAGTTCCATCTCCAGCTAGCTGGGGATCTGAGACTCCACCACTGTGTCTTGGAAGCCCCAGTTAAGGAAGGAACAGCAGTGCATCTCAGGATGGTGTAGGGGTACTGTCTGTGGCAAGAACACCTGGTTTAGGGTGCTTGTTGCCTGTGTTTCCCTAGCACACAATTGTGTAGTCTGGGAAGAATTTACCTAACGGCTTCAGAGGGGAACCAAAGACCAGGGCCTTTGCATCAGCCTCACCTTGGCCTCTACTATAAACAACATGGAAACTGTATTTAAATCAAACTGTTGTCCTATTGAACTTCATTCCTGGAACACAGTGGTCATTTAATTGAGCAATTTTTAAAATGATTTTTATGTATTTTACTGTTGGAAAAAAGTTCAGATAATCTGAGTTAAATTTTTCAGAACTGTGGACTCCTTCCTATTTCCCATGGAGGGAAAACCACTTCTCCTTTCTCTGTTTTAACAAAAGAGGGAAATCTAAGACTTTTTTAGTCATACAACTATTGATTTAGCACATCATGTATGTCTTATACTTGTCTGTATTTTCAGGATGAAACTCAGGCTTGTCATACACTGAAGACGTCATCATCAGCCTTTCAAAGTGCTGGGGTCAAGAGGGATTTTGGATACAGAGTGCCCACAATGGCTGCATTCCCACCATCCACTTAATCAAGGTTAACTCCACCATTTGACTTTTCCTGGGAAGTGCTGAGAGCTGAATCTTTGCCAGCTCATGAGCATGACTGTGGTGCTCACCAGTGGCCTGATGACCTCAAGACGGAGCCAGAGGGTGGGGTCCAGTCCAGAAACTCCCAGAATGTGGAGAGGAAGCAGAGTCCCAGAGCACCCCAAACCCTGGGCGCTGGGTGAGAGCTGCCAAATATCGTGATAGCTGTGACTTGTAGGGAGTGTAGCTTCTGCCGGCCCCCACATGTGAGGTCTGCCAGACTTGAAAGGCGGGTACAGTCCTTTGGGTTCTGTATCTCAATCTGCGATTGACTCCAGTGACCCTAGAGGAGTACTGTGTTAGCTCTGTTACAAAAGGCACAGACCCCTCTTACTTATTTAAAATGCCTCTAGCAGTACATCAAGGCCTTGTGGGCCGTGCGATTGTCAGAACCACAGTTGCTGATCCCAAAAGCAGGCGCCTTTTCTTATTGCTGTTCCTTCCAGGGACCGACTGCAGAGTCCGCATGTGGTCTGAGGCATCCTTCTACAGTAAGACTCATGAACTAGATAGAAATCCTCCTCTTACCAGCAGTATACTTAACACATACAGTGTTACTGGTTAGACACATAGAACAGACGTATGGAGTAGCGACACACATACACTGGGAATTTTCCCGTATATATATCTGACTCCTCTGTTGACGGAGCTGCGGGCCTGCGTTCCTGCGGTCCCAGCTCCTGGTCGCCTGGCTAGCTTATGCCCCAAAATAACAACACACAAATTGTATTCTTTTAAACACTGCTTGACCCATTATATCTAGCCTCTTCTCGGCTAACTCTCGCACCTGGACTAGCCCATTTCTAATAAAGTGTGCAGCACCGAGGTGCGCTTACTGGGAAGATTCTAGCCTACGTCCATTCTGGTCATCGCATCTGCTCCAGAGAGCAGAGCTATCTAGTCTGAGCTCACTTCCTCTTCCTCCCAGCATTCTGTTCTGTTTACTCCACCCACCTATGTTCTAACCTATAAAATGGGCCAAGGCAGTTTCTTTATTAGCCAATGACCTTCCTCCATCACTCTTCCCTTCAAAATTACTAGAATTATCTACCACCAACTTCCTCTGTCTCTGTGACACTTGCTGCCCTGCACCCTCATCCACTGGTTCAGCTTTCACATTCAGTCTGTGCCCTGGGTGTTGTGGGAGCAATTTCACCAACACACAGCCACCTGCTGTTGCAACATGCCCTGAGCCTTCTACCAAAAGCGTGGCATGGTTGTGATTATTATTATTTTTTAAAGTAAAGAGGATGGACATTCACCATATTCCATTGCTTTCTGATGTCCTGGGAGATGATGGGTACCTGTTGGGTGTGCAAAGACTGGGTGGGAGTGGGATGCACCCTCTCCAAACTGGATGGAGGTGGGTAGCGATGGCCCTTGATGAGGAAGGGGTAGAAGTGACCACAGGGTTACATCTGGATCCTCCTTGTGTCTGCAGCGTGGAACTCTCTAGGAACTTAAAATATAATAGGATATCTGCCCCTTTAAGTGTCCTTCTGTTTATATTGTTGCTCGTATCATTTGCATGTCTGCCCCAGACAGCATGCTGGAGAAGCAGCATCATAAATGGAGATGAGCTCCTTCCTTCCACCTGCTTTGCATGTCCTGATGGCTCTGGCAGGCCTGGCTGCGTGGTTGATCGAGATGGAACGAGGAGCATCATGGATGACCGCTTTATGATTTTTAAGTATGGGCAGCAGATCCAGAGAATATGCTAAGGAAGCTGAACAGTACACGCCAGCGTTCGCAGTGAGTGACAACCCGACAGCCCCCCGGAGATTTCCCTGTATCCCCGTGAGACACAGAACAAACTGCTTGTCCATTTTCTCCCTTGAAGCAACAGAGAGCAGATCTGAAATTATGATAGCCAATTAAGATACTTGCCGTGAGGGTCTCTCCTCCATAGATCAGGCCAAGAATTCTGAGGTCTCGCAAGACAGTTGTGCAGGTATGGGTGATGGTGTTGAGTAGAAGAGCCCCCAGGAATCTCCTCCCAGAATTCTTGTATATACCATTGGCAAGCACTCCAGCAGCTGTATTGGGGTTGTCTGGGAAGGGAAGTGCACACCTGGACTGTGCATGTTCGGTCTGCTCTCCAACAAGGCCATGTAGGTCTTTGTCCTGTGGGTCCTGGGGCAAGGCCTATTTATGTCACCTCTTACTTAGCCTTGGCCACTTGCATTTTCTTCTGTTGCTCTACCTGTGTGAGCCCAGTGGTGGTGTGTCACGGAACCCGTTGCTGAAGTCTAGCTGGTGAGATTTCACAGGGGACCAAGGTCTCTGTTGGAAACTGAGCTAGAAGGGCTCACTCAAGTGATAGTCTGGAGAATAAATTGACCTCATTCTGTGACTTGAGAACTCAAGTGAGGGTGAATTAAAAACACAGGTCAGCTTGCTCGGAGGAGAAAATTTCAAGAGAATGTAGCTTTCAGGCTGTGGCATGGCTTCTGCCCACTGATTTTATCCATATGTAAAGTGAGAGAGTGCAGAAAGATGTAGAAATATAAAGTTTGATGAGGAAAGAGATATGAGTGAGTTGAAGCTGTGGAAAAGGGGGGGATTATAAATGGTGAACAGATTCAGATCATGGGGGAGTTGAAATGATAATATACTCCATAGTCTCAGGTATTTGAACACTTGAATTGTGTAGGAGGTCCTTCTGTTAGTGTGTGGCTTTCATTGGTTAATGAATAAAGAAACTGCCTTGGCATAGTTGATAGGGCAGAACTTAGGTAGGTGGGGGAGACAGAACTGAATGCTGGGAGGAAGAGAGGCAGAGTAGGAGAGAGACACCATGGAACCGCCAGAGACAGACATGCCAAATCTTTCCCAGTAAGCCACTGCCACATGGCAATATACAGATTAATAGAAATGGGTAAAATCAAGATGTGAGAGTTAGCCAATAAGAGGCTAGAGATAATGGGCTAAGCAGTGATTTAATTAATACAGTTTCTGTGTGGTTATTTTGGGGCTAAGTTACCCGGGTGGCTGGGATGAACAAGCAGCTTCCTTACAACACTTGATCCCATGTGGGTGGTGCAGCCTTCCTGGCCCTCCGCTGTATGTGTTTCTTTGGACATTCTGGTCTTCCAAATGCCCACTAGAAGGATTCGATGAGCTTTGCTTACAGCACAAAGTCCCAGACTCTTCAATATTATGACTTAAAAAGCCGGGGATAAAACTGGACTCACTGAACATAGCGGACAATGAGGACTACTGAGAACTCAAGAACAATGGCAATGGGTTTTTGATCCTACTGCATGTACTGGCTTTGTGGGAGCCTAGGCAGTTTAGATGCTCACCTTACTAGACCTGGATGGAGGTGGGTGGTCCTTGGACTTCCCACAGGGCAGGGAACCCTGATTGCTCTTTGGGCTGACGAGGGAGGGGGACTTGATTGGGGGAGGGGGAGGGAAATGGGAGGCGGTGGCGGGGAAGAGACAGAAATCTTTAATAAATAAATAAATTATATAAAAAAAATCATCTCCAAAGGCCTAAGAATGACAGATCATGACAGACACATATGCCAATTCTAGCCACCACCACCCCTACCATGATGGACTCTGATTGCTCTGGAATTATAAACAGAAAAATCTCTTCTACAAATTGCCTTGGCCTTGGTGTTTTATCACAGCAATGGTAACTGATACAGACCATTAACAAGAAATATTCTGCTATGCCCTGGGTTAATAGGAACAGTTCCATGAGGCAAACACTCATCCACTCAAAGCTCCATTTTGTGAAAATCCAAATTCAAATCCAAAATAATTTGAAGGGAGAGAGCCTAAATTGAGACAACAAATCTTGAAGAAAATATTTACTCAGAATCAATCTTTCTCAGGTTGTGGCTGTTTGAAAGAAAATGGCCTCCAAAGGGAGTGGTCCTAGAAGGAGGCGTGGCTTTGTTGGAGTAGGTGTGGTCTTGTTGGAGGAAGGGTATCACTGTGGAGGCAGGCTTTGAGGTCATGTATGACCAGGATACCACCCAATGCCACAGACCACTTCCTGCTGCCTGCAAGATGTAGGAGTGTCAGCCACTTTTCCATCACCATGTCTGCCTACATGATGTCATGTCCCACCTTGATGATAATGGACTGAACCTCTGAACTGTAAGCAAGCCACTCTACTTAAATGTTTTCCTTTATAAGAGTTGCCATGGTCATGGCGTCTCTTCACAGCAATAGAAACTGTAACTAAGACAACCTGGAAGGCACACTGCAACTGTGGGCAAAGGGGACCCAACTGCATTTCAAGCTGGCAGGACTTACCAGTGTTATCCACATGGTACTGGTTTTATAAGCATACTGGATGCAAATATGGGAGTCATGGAGGCTTGTGCCAAGGTTCCAGAAGTTTCCAGAGGGCAGGCTATATGTGGAAGGGTTATAGTCCCTGCATGGGGCACCTGAGGGGTTATTGTATGACATGGCACTGAAGCCTAAGTTCCAGTGGAAATTCCAGGATATTGGAAATGCCAGGACTGTAGACCTCCACATAGGGAGGAATGGATTGGCCCAGGAGAAAGGCTATGTATGATGTATCCTTTAAGGCTGAATGGAAGGGCTATTCAAGCCCATGGGAATTTCATCATAAGTTCACAACGCTGGACGTGAAGTCACAGAGTTTGGTCTTTGCTGTATTGATTTTCAGTTTTGCTTTGGTTCAATATTTCCTTTCTACTACACCTTTTGGAATGGGAATGTTTACTCTGTGTTTTTGTATAAGGGAAATATGCAACTTATTTTTGATGTTATGGGGGTTTGCAGTAAAGAGACTGGTTGAGTCTCAGAAGAGACCCCACACTTGCACGTTTGAACAGTGTTGGAGCCGTGAAAGACTCTGGAGGAGCCGGCCATAAGCCTATGGAGACATGGGATACAAGGTGGTAGTTTAAAGTGGTGGACAGAGTAGAGCAGTCACGGTGGTATTAACAGACATAGAAGCACCTGTTCTGTGGATGTGTCGGTGATAAGGGTTCTAGGTTTGGCTAGGTGGGGTGTGCGGACCCACTGCGGTCAGTACCATCTTGTGCGCTGCACTACCAATCGAACAAAAAGGACAAAGTGGACTGATCACTGACTTACTGGTTCCTGGATGGGGAAACAGTGTGACCAGTGGCCTCAAGGTCTAGCCATTATGATTTCCCCACTGTTAGGGACTCCTACTCACAATCTGTGAGTCAAAACAACCCCTCTCCTTATAAATTGCTTTCGTTGGGTATTCCACTGCAGCAGCGAGATCAGAAAGTAGCTGGCCGGATAGAGTCTTCTCTTCAGTATGTCCCTATCCCAGGCACAAAAGCAACCATTGTCGGCAACTTTATTTTATAGGGCTGTAGCTTGTAACCACTCTTGTGTTCAGTGACGTGATTTGCAACCATATCATTAAGTTTCCTTTAAACGCTGCTGGCAGGATGTGGACCTACGAGCCCCGCCCCCAGGATGGGCATGTCTGGCGGTTGTTCAAGTGGAGCAACTTGGAAACTCACAATCCATAGAAACCTCTTTAAAATGTCTAGGTTCATTCCCGAGTGTCTACTCTGTTCTCTACCTTACCATGTGACCCCAGGGAAGTTTAGTTAATGCCTGGATCTCAGGGACCCATAGACCATGCCTCTAAATGCTGGCCAAGAATCATGCGGACCCTTGTTGATTAGGTTTGCTGTTCCACTGTCCTTTATGTGAGTGTTGGGGCTCAATCTATCATGAGTTTGTTCTTGAGGTCCTGGACTGCAGAGGAGGGATGCCTGGGTCTCCTTCCCAAGGAGTCCTATTTGGGGTTCCATCTGTGTTGCTATGCCTGGAAAGCCGGACATATACCTATCTACATAGTCTCTGACTACTTCCTGCCATGCTCAGAGTTGTCTCTGAACTACAGTGGCAGGGTGCTAGGCTGAGGTTCCAGTGTTAGCACCCACCTGAGACTCCGATGTAAAACCCCTCAAGCCTGTCAGATTGGGAATTGCAAGAGGCCAGCAGCTGTGCAATTCTGCAGGATTCTCACAGCCCACAGGCTCTCTCACGCTTCCCTGAGGTTACCTCAGCCCAGCCGTGTCCTCTGTCCCACCTCTGTCTCACTCTCTTTAGGGGTCCCCTTTAGCCCATCACTCAATCCGTATCCTTACCTCATGTGTGCCTCTTGGACCGGGGAACCTGCTGCAGGCACATCCAAGTCATTTCAGAAGTTCCCTGCTTTATCCACTTTGCTTCTTAGGCTCCTTACCATAGACCTTTGAATCTTTCTGTTTCTCTTATACACCACGCATGTAATGACAAGCCAAGGACACTCAGGCTATGGAGGCTTGGGGCACTGTAGAGGTACCTGCAATTGGACATTCCATGTAAACCCAAGGACCAGGCTAAGGCTTTCTGCTATACTGTCCCCATTTAAACAGTCCACGGAGTCAGTGGGAAAAATAACGAAGTAAATGTATGATTTGGGATTTTGTTTTGTTTCGAGTTTTGGTAGTAGGGGCTTGGGCAGACTCAACAGTTGCTTTACTATACAATTGTCTCTTCAGCCCTCATTTTACTTCTTAAAATTTTAGGATGTGGGTGTCTGTTGCGAAGCTTGACACCCTGAGCCCAATCCCTGGAACCCACACGAGAGAAGGAGAGAACTGACTCTCACAGTTGTTTCCTACCCTCTACATGTGTGCTGTGGCATGTGCATGCATGAGCACACAAACACACAGATTTAAAACATGCAAGAATTACCCAGGCTGGCCTTGAGCTCGGAATCTTCTTGCTTTAGCTTCTTCAGTAACTGGGGTTACGGATCTGCATCACTTGTCCTGGCTTTGAGTTGGGACACTTAAAAGATGATGTAAATGTTGATTTTGCATTTAAAATACACATGGCATTTTGACGTGGCCTGAAGTTCTGTTTTCCAGAACAGCAAATCCAGAGCTCACAGTCCCTGAGAGCTGGCTGGCCGACGCTCTGGGTAAAGATGCTCCCAGGGGTCTCCTGTAGGGAACTAGAGACTCAGTGCAGCAAAGGGAAGAGTGTCAGTAGCAGCCTCACACTGATTCCACGGGGCAGTAAGCTCTTGACTGTATTGGGTTAAATAAAATATGCTATTAAAATTACTTTCACCTGTTTCCCATTTCTTAGCGTAGGCATGGAAAATGCAATAATGCGGATGAGGCTTGCGTCTGTTTCTTTTGGACGTTCTGGTCTACAGGGTACCAGAAAGAGTGCATCTCAGTTGGGTAGGATGCCAAGCAAGTGGAGATGGGAGACCTACTCTACCCGCAAAGAGCTGGGCTCAGCCTGGGATGGAGCCTTGACCGGAACCAACCATTTCCGGTCCTGGTGAGCTGGGCTAGGGTGAGACAGTCTGCTCGCTCACAGGAAGTGATGTCTGTCTGCATTCAGGGTGATCTCTGTGGGGGATGTCCCAACTCCTGCGGGCCCTCTCCACTGGCAGGAAGTGCTCCCTCCTGAACTTTCTAGAACACAGAGAGCAGCTGTAGACAAAAGGAAACTTCATTCTGTACATTTCTGTTCCATGGGCTTGATGGCCACTTTCTTTGGATAAAGACAACTGAGATTTTTTTTCCTATAAAAACAAGACACCTGGCGATTATCCACTTGATGAAGAATTAAGGCAAACCACATGATTTGGATAACAGAAAGGATGTGGAACCATGACATACTGTTTTATTGTCTGTGAGTCTGAAAGTCAACGGAACTGTATTTTGGAAGAGTTATTTTAATTTTTATTCATTTATTTATTTCTGTCTATGAAACCTTATCTGTACACCAAAATAGTTTACCTAGCGATGCAAATCTGACATGAGTTCAGGTTCTGAGGTCCTCCAGTGGCAGTGGGGTCCTCGGGTTGGTGTGATTCTTTGTGGGTTTCTGGCAGGGTCACGTTGACCTTACTGGCTAAACCTCCGGGGGTGTGTGGAGTTCCTCACAGAGGTGCTGTGGTGAATGAATGAGGACCGAGAAGCAGCCAGACCTTACAGACCAACCTTGGAGCTGATGGCACCCAGTGAGAAATAACAGCGGAGCACTCTGCCCCTAAGTGAGGATTGCTGCCATCTCAACAGCAGCCCTCCAAAGGAAGCATAAGGATTTATGAGCCCATGGTCTGTGTGAGTGTATGGGATGCAGCTGCAGAAGCCAGGCCTGCCTAGGCGCAGCACCACTGGGGACCTCATGGGCTCCCTTGGCCGGGTGTAACATTGTCCTGTGGGGCCAGGACAAAGGGTGACGATGACTGTATGATGACTTGGGAAAGAGTTAGGTGGCCAATGCGCAAGACCATGAGTGTTGATCATGGCTGGGTTTGATATTCCCTTCTTGGGTTTCTAACTAGAGCAGGAGGTTCTGTTTTCTGAAAGAATAAAATACATCCAGGGAACTGACCTTCCTTCCTTCCTTCCTCCCTCCCTCCCTCCCTCCCTCCCTCCTTTCTCCCTTTGGTTACTGTTCTATGGAACAGGAACTGTAGGACTAAGGGCCAGCCTCCTTCCAGTCAGCCTCCCATTGCTTCTTTGTCCTATGAGGTGAAATGGTGATCTGTCTTCCTATGCGGAGCCATTTCACTCCAATTTGTTTTTCTAGAATCTTAGAATTACATTTCCCCAGGTAGGCTGGTGGATCTGAGGTTTTGCATTCAGAAGAGATGCCCCCCTCCGATGCTGGGCTTTCATCGCTCAGAGCTCCATGTTTCCATCAGACCGTGTTCCAGGCAGGCCATGGGCTGGCCCTGTATAGTGTGTGCTCGACTTTCTGGGACTGCTCTTTAGCTTAGGAGAGCAGCATCCGCAAGGATAGGCACTGTGGAATCCGTGCCTGGCTCTCGGCTTAGGAGAGCAGCATCCACGAGGATAGGAACTGTGGACTCCTTGCCTGGCTCCCGGAGGGGGCACTCAGCCAGCTGCTCTGGGGCTCCTGTCCATCGGTTCATCGACCTGACTCAATCTCTTTTGGTATCTGGAGCTGTGTTAATGGTGTCCTTCTGAGTATCTGTGCATCATCCCTGGGCCCCAGGTGTTGGGTGACTCACTACGTTGCCCTCAAACCAATTCTTTAAACGCGCCGCCAATGCTGTTGGTAAGAGTGTTGCAGAAGTTGTTTGACATGGGAAAAGCAATTAAAAAAGAGGACAGCCGTGAAAAAGTGGCCCGGACAAAGCCACAACTTAATTGGTACTTGTCACCCTTCTTTTCCAGCCAAGGGAGGTCAGTCCTGACTGGCATTTGGAGACGGGAGTGTGTGGGGCCCAGGTCCTGTGATTTCCAAATTATGTTTCCGATAGACTTTATCCGATCTCCAGGGAATTCTGGACAGATTTTCTTTTTAATGGTATCTTCTCTCTTAGACACAACAAGGCACCAAGAGAGAATACTTTACCATTTAAAAACTTCCTCACCAAGAGAAAACCGGAGCTAAGTGTCCACATTATCATCATACTGGTTGTGATACATGGTTCTTTCTAATTCTAGCTCTGTTCTCCATGTGAGGGTCTTGCTCTCTGCTCCCAGGCTTTTCTCCAGGATACCTTCAAGAGCTAGTAAGCCCATGTGGACTTGGGGAAACTGAAACCAGTTTGGGCAACCATTTAAAAGTGAAAATAATATGGGATCCTTAGACTTGCTTTTCCTTTTAGAATCAGATCCTCAATTTTCAGTAAAGGAGCCATTAAATGATGAGCATGTCACTTGTAAAGCCGAGTCCCAAGTCAAACGACCTGGACTTGGGTTTGGTCCTCACTCTGTCTGCGTCTCTCTGCTTCCCTCTTTGGCTGCAATAATGGGGCATGTTGCGAGGGAAACGAACAATGGAAGCTTCACGAGTCACCGATTTCTCAGCCTTAAACATGGAGCCACGTAAGAGCAGATGGATGAGATTTGACATCTCCACGGAGGAGAGAGAAACAGGGCAGCTTAATGGACCCCAGGGCTGCCCTGGGAGCAGGCACTGGCTCTGCCCATTAAATATTTACTGGCTCTGTGGCATGTGTGCTGCAGCGGGCACTGGGGGCTCCCACAGAGGCAGGAGTGAGGTGCCGTGCCTGCTCTCCAAACGCTTACAGTCAGGAGGTTCTCAGTGAAACAAACCCACCCAGGCATCCTTGTAGACACAGAGCCAGAAACGAAACATCTTTGTCAGAGTGAGGAGCAGCTGTAGCCTCTGAAAGTTGATGTCTTTCCAATCCTTCCACAGTGGCCAGCTGGTTCTGCAGGTCTGATTCCAGCAAGCCCCCGTGAAGGCCATTGGGAAGCATGGGCTTGAGTTCTGGAAGGAATCTACGAGGGCAGAGATCCGCTGGCAGAAGCCCCTCCTGGGATTGACTGCCCTGGGTCTCACTCTGGATGTCTCCATCTTTGGACTAGTGTCTTTGGCTTTTCAATTGAGGAAGGCAGGGTGTGGCTGAAGCCACTGACTGGGTAGTTTCTAAGGATAAACTGTCTTTATGCAATCAGGCCATCCTAGGTTTGACCAAATCAAGGCGTGGAGTCCACACCATCTTCTTCCCCTTTCACAGGATTCTTCCAAAGCTGGCTAGTATTCCTGCTGCTTAGGTGAACTGCAGCACAGCTAAGGTTGTTCCTGAATGAGTCTACATACTAGCTAACAACACGCAGTAGGAGATGTGACTGCTGCCAGGCTTGGGACATAGAAGCATCTACTCTGAATTCTCACATAATGAAGGTGGGACAAGGTCAGTGGTCACTGTGCTGCAGAATGTAAGACCCATTAAAAACATATTTCATGGGAACTCAGAACTAATTCTGAGAATGCTGGCCCACTTGCACACCCCATGGCACACCCCATGGAAAATGGAACTGTGTTTAGGGAGATTTCTTTATTTCAGCATGAGCAGATCTTATGTAGTCACAATTCTGCTTCCTCATTTTACCTGGGTGACCCTGGCAGGCTGCAGTTCAAATGAAGGTAAGTGTGGGACACTACTGAAAGCCACAGAGACAGAGATTTATCCAGATCTGGGCTGAAACCAGGAGAGTTCTTACCCACACGTCAGACCGACTGCAAGTGACGAACCCCTGGGAGATGAATTCACTCCAGCAGTGGCAGCTCAGTGTCCTGCACCATGGTGCTCACACCTGCATGAGGACTATCACTATGGGCCTGGAACTCTGAGAGGAGACGGCTCTTCCACTCCTTTCGTGCAATTCTGCTTATTCGAGATCTATGTTTCACTAAAATGCATTTCAGACAAGAAGGCGACTCCCGGTAAAATCGTTTTCTGGTAAAGGACCACGTAGACAGAGAGATCTCCTCCACCAAACCTCAAAGACGTCGACCAAGCCTGAGGAGTGCACAGTCGCTGATAGCAGGTGCTCTGCAGACAGTGTCTGTGCTGCTGCTAGAAAGAGACTCTGGGTGGGAGAGACGGCTCAGTTCAAAGACTTTGCTGCTCTCACAAAGGCCCCAGGTCAACTCCCAGCACCCACAGCATGCAACCCTGGATCACTTGTAACTTCAGTTCCAGGGAAACCTGATGCTCTCTCCCGTCTTTCACAGACACAGCATTCACATCACACACATATAAGCAGAATGGCACACACATGGCTGTAGGTAAACATAGCATTTAAAAAATTTAAATAAGAGATACAGTGGCTAAAATATTTAGAGAAAATCTCAACCTCTGCCCCTTTAAATTGCCAGGCCCCTCTCAGATCCTCTGCCGGGTCACTAAGTGTGACAACTCATATGCCACATGGTATATTTCTTTTATTTTACCTCTATTTTTATTAATTAAATTTGATTTTTAATCATTTCAGTCATGCATTATAATCATTCTGGTTGCTCTCAGCCTCACTGTCTCTTAGCTCCTCACTCTATCCACCTTCCCTTACCTATTTGCTTTCTTTGTGTTCCTCTGCGTTCAACCAGGGTGGTCTGTGTGGACTTGGAATCAGAACGACCCATTTGATCCTGGTGTGCACTGGGGAATACACAGCTGAAGACAATGATTCTCCTATCCCAGAGTTCATTGCTAGCCTATCACTCAACAGTAAGGGCTGGGGTCCCATGAACCTCTTCCCCAGTCTAGGACCAACCGTTGAGAGCCTGTTTGGTGCATGACCATTGCGAGTAGCTGCAGCTGCTGAGAGTGAGTGAGTGCATGATTGCGTTGCTTGTGTTCTGCTCAGAAGGTGGGATTTCACTGCCTTCCTTCCCTATTCTGGTTCTTGCATTTTAGCTGCCTCCTCTTAGGGAATTTACCTGAGCTGCAGGGGGGTCTAACGCTGCATGTAAAGCTTCTGGACAAGCCTGGAGGATGTAAGAGTTTACCACACAGTACTAGTTTTGACTGCATGAAGAGGTTGTGGAAAGCAGATAAGGCTTGGCACTGTGTGTTGTGATTGGACTCTCCACGAGGACACTAAGAGAAGCCGTTGGTGATGGGGAATCCTCAGTGGCTGTAGATTGAAGGGGTCAAGGAGAATGGCAGGCTTGACACCCTAAAGAGGCCTGGACAGACCACAGATGAAGGTGCAGCCTCTGTTGCAGCAGAGACCGTTGCAGATTGGAGATGCCCAGGACAGTGAGGCCTCTCCAAGGACAACAGCAGGAGTCAGCTTGCGTCTCCTGAACAAATTGTGTGCTGTAAATGGCAGACTTGGAAAAGTGGGATCACTCAAGTCCATGGGAGCCCAGAATATCATACGTAAGTCCTAGTCACTGGACTGAACTGGGGATACCGTGGAATGTTGGTTTAGCTTGGAACTGATTATAACTGTTCACTCTTAGAGCAAGAAAGTATTGTTTTCTTTTCTTTTTTTTTATTGCGAAAAGAAGAAAAAAAAACATAAACAAAAAACAAGTTTCCACCTCCTCCCAGCCTCCCATTTCCCTTCCCCTCCTCCCACCCTTCTCCCCCTCCTCCCACCCTTCTCCCCCTCCTCCCACCCTTCTCCCCCTCCCCCCACTCCTCTCCTCCTCCCTCTCCAGTCCATAGAGCAGTCCGGGTTCCCTGCCCTGTGTTAAGTCCTAGGTCCTCTCCGTCCATATCTAGGAAGGTGAACATCCAAACTGGCTAGGCTCCCACAAAGCCAGCACATTAAGTAGGATCAAAACCCCCTGCCATTGTCCTTGGTGTCTCATCAGCCCTCATTGTTCGCCATGTTCAGAGAGTCCGGTTTTATCCCATGCTTTTTCGGTCACAGTCCAGCTGGCCTTGGTGAGCTCCCCGTAGATCAGCTCCTCTGTCTCAGTGGGTGGATGCACGCCTCGTGGTCCCGAATTCTTTGCTCATGTTCTCCCTCCTTCTGCTCCTCCTTGGGACCTTGGGAGCTCAGTCCAGTGCTCCTGTGTGGGTCACTGTCTCGATCTCTATCCATCACCAGATGAAGATTCTATGATGATATGCAAGATATTCGTCAGTATTGCTCTAGGATAGGGTCATTTTAGGTTCCCAATCCTCAGCTGCCCAAGGAACTAACTGGGAACCTCATCTTGGGCACTAGGGAGCCCCTCTAGGGTCAAGTCGCTTGCCCACCCTAAAGTGGCTCCCTTAACTAAGAATTGTGGTTCCGTGCTCCCCTATCCACCTTTCCTTTATCCCAATTCTCCCGTTTCCCAGGTCCCCCCTCCTTCCCTTCTACCTTTTCTCTCCCCATCTCCCCTTACCCCCATCCCACCCCCCCCCAAGATCCCATTTTCTCCCCGGAAATTTGGTCTACTTCCCTTAGCGAAGAGGACAACTATATGTTTTTCCTTCGGTTCACCTTCTTCCTTAGCTTCTTTAGGTTCACCTATTGTAGACTCCGTGGTCCTTATTTATGGCTAGAAACCAATTATGAGTGAGTACATCCCATATTCATCTTTTTGGGTCTGGGACACCTCACTCAGGATAGTGTTTTCTATTTCCATCCATTTGCATGCAAAATTCGAGAAGTCATTGTTTTTTACCGCAGCGTAGTACTCTAGCGTGTATATATTCTATACTTTCTTCATCCATTCTTCCATTGAAGGGCATCTAGGTTGTTTCCAGGTTCTGGCTATTACAAATAATACTGCTATGAACATAGTTGAACAAATGCTTTTGTCATTTGATAGAGCATCTCTTGGGTATATTCCCAAGAGTGGTATTGCTGGGTCCAGGGGTAAGTTGATCCCGAATTTCCTGAGAAACCGAAACACTGACTTCCACAGTGGTTGCACAAGATTGCATTCCCACCAGCAATGGATGAGGGTACCCGTTCTTCCACAGCCTCTCCAGCAAAGGTTATCCTTGGTGTTTTTGAGTTTAGCCATTCTGACAGGTGTAAGATGATATCTCAAAGTTGTTTTGATTTGCATTTCCCTGATTGCTAAGGAAGTTGAGCACGACCTTAAGTGTCTTTTGGCCATTTGAACTTCTTCTGTTGAGAATTCTCTGTTCAGTTCAGTGCCCCATTTTTTAATTGGGTTAATTAGCATTTTAAAGTCTAGTTTCTTGAGTTCTCTATATAGTTTGGAGATCAGACCTTTGTCTGTTGCGGGGTTGGTGAAGATCTTCTCCCAGTCAGTAGGTTGCCTTTGTGTCTTAGTGACAGTGTCCTTTGCTTTACAGAAGCTTCTCAGTTTAAGTAGGTCCCATTTATTCAATGTTGCCCTTAATGTCTGTGCTTCTGGGGTTATACATAGGAAGCGATCTCCTGTGCCCATCTGTTGTAGGGTATTTCCCACTTTCTCTTCTATCAGGTTCAGTGTGTTCGGACTGATATTGAGGTCTTTAATCCATTTGGACTTGAGTTTTGTGCACGGTGAGAGATATGGGTCTATTTTCATTCTTCTACAGGTTGACATCCAGTTGTGCCAGCACCATTTGTTGAAGATGCTTTCTTTCTTCCATTGCATACTTTTAGCTCCTTTATCAAAAATGAGGTGTTCATAGGTTTGTGGGATAAAATCCGGGTCTTCTATACGATTCCATTGGTCGACTTCTCTGTTTTTATGCCAGTACCACACTGTTTTCATTACGGTAGCTCTGTAATAGAGTTTGAAGTCAGGGATGGTAATGCCTCCAGAAGATCCTTTATTGTATAGGATTGTTTTGGCTATCCTGGGTTTTTTGTTTTTCCATATAAAGTTGATTATTGTCTTCTCCAGATCTGTGAAGAATTTTGATGGGATCTTGATGGGGATTGCATTGAATCTATAAATTGCCTTTGGTAGAATTGCCATTTTTACTATGTTGATCCTCCCAATCCAAGAGCAAGGGAGGTCCATCCATTTTTTGGTATCCTCTTCAATTTCTTTCTTCAATGCCTTAAAGTTCTTGTCAAATAGATCTTTCACTTCCTTGGTTAGATTTACCCCCAGATATTTTATGCTGTTTGTGGCTATCGTGAATGGTGAAGCTTCTCTGATTTCCCTCTCTGCTTCCCTATCCTTTGTGTATAAGAGGGCAACTGATTTTTTGGAGTTGATCTTGTATCCTGCCACATTACTAAAGCTATTTATCAGCTGTATAAGTTCTTTGGTGGAGTTTTGGGGGTCGCTTATGTACACTATCATATCATCTGCAAATAACGAAAGTTTAACTTCTTCCTTTCCAATTCGAATCCCCTTGATCCCATTATGTTGTCTTATTGCTATTGCTAGAACTTCAAGCACTATATTGAAGAGGTATGGTGAGAGTGGACAGCCTTGCCGTGTTCCTGAGTTAAGCGGGATGGCTTTGAGTTTCTCTCCGTTTAATTTGATGTTAGCTGTCGGCTTGCTGTATATAGCTTTTATTATATTTAGGTATGACCCTTGTATCCCTAATCTCTCCAAGACTTTTAACATAAATGGATGTTGAATTTTGTCAAATGCTTTTTCAGCATCTAATGAAATGATCATATGGTTTTTTTCTTTCAGTTTATTTATATGCTGGATTACATTGATAGATTTTCGTATGTTGAACCAGCCCTGCATCTGAGGAATGAAGCCTACTTGATCATAATGGATAATTTTTCGGATGTGTTCTTGGATTCGATTTGCCAGTATTTTGTTGAGGATTTTTGCGTCGATATTCATGAGTGAGATTGGCCTGTAGTTCTCTTTCCTGGTTGAGTCTTTGAGTGGTTTTGGTATCAGAGTAATTGTGGCTTCATAAAAGGAATTTGGTAATGACCCTTCTGATTCTATCTTGTGGAATACATTAAGGAGTATAGGTATTAGGTCTTCTTGGAAGTTCTGGTAGAATTCTGCATTGAAACCATCTGGTCCTGGGCTTTTTTTGGTAGGGAGGTTTTTGATAACAGCTTCTAATTCTTCGCGACTTTCAGGTCTGTTTAGATTGTTCACCTGGTCCTGGTTTAGTTTTGGTAAATGGTATTTATCTAAAAAAGCGTCCATTTCTTTTACATTTTCCAGTTTTGTGGCATATAGGCTTTTGTAGTAAGATCTAATGACTCTCTGAATTTCCTCTGTGTCTGTGGTTATGTCCCCCTTTTCATTTCTGATCTTATTAATTTGCGTGTTCTCTCTCTTTCGTTTGATTAGTTTGGATAGGGGTTTATCTATCTTGTTGATTTTCTCCAGGAACCAGCTTTTTGTTTCATTGATTCTTTGGATTGTTTTCTGTGTTTCTATTTTGTTGATTTCAGCCCTCAATTTGATTATTTCCAGTCTTCTACTCCTCCTAGGTGAGTCTGCTTCTTTTTTTTCTAGAGCTTTCAAGTGGGCTGTTAAGTCTCCAATAT
This sequence comes from Microtus oregoni, assembly GCF_018167655.1. Lineage (NCBI taxonomy): Eukaryota > Metazoa > Chordata > Mammalia > Rodentia > Cricetidae > Microtus > Microtus oregoni. The sequence continues at coordinate 21,638,874 of NW_024543207.1, read as the reverse complement.
GTGCTTTCTCTGTTTTCTTTAGGTGGGCACTTAGTGCTATGAACTTTCCTCTCAGGACTGCTTTCATAGTGTCCCATAAGTTCGAGTATGTTGTTTCTTTATTTTCATTGAATTCAAGGAAGACTTTAATTTCTTTCTTTATTTCTTCCTTAATCCAGGTATGGTTCAGTAGATGACTGTTCAGTTTCCATGAGTTTGTAGGCTTTCTGGGGGTAGCATTGTTGTTGAATTCTAACTTTAATCCATGGTGATCTGATAAGACACAGGTGGTTACTAATATTTTTTTGTAACTGTGTAAGTTCGCTTTGTTACCAAGTATGTGGTCAATTTTCGAGAAGGTTCCATGAGCTGCAGAGAAGAAGGTATATTCTTTCCTCTTTGGGTGGAATAATCTATAGATGTCTGTTAAGTCCATTTGCTTCATTACCTCCATTAATTCTCTAATTTCTCTGTTAGGTTTCTGTCTGATTGACCTGTCCATTGGTGAGAGAGGAGTGTTGAAGTCTCCTACTATTAGTGTGTGCGGTTTGATGGCTGCCTTGAGTTTTAGTAATGTTTCTTTTACGTACGTTGGTGCTTTTATATTAGGGGCATAGTTATTCAGGATTGAGACTTCTTCCTGATGAATTGTTCCTGTTATGAGTATAAAATGTCCCTCTCCATCTCTTCTGATTGATTTAAGTTTGAAGTCAACTTTGTTAGAAATTAGTATGGTCACACCTGCTTGTTTCTTAGGTCCATTTGCTTGATAAGCCTTTTCCTAGCCCTTTACTCTGAGTAGGTGCCTGTCTTTGTGGTAGAGGTGTGTTTCTTGTAGACAGCAGAATGTTGGATCCTGTTTTCTTATCCAATCTCTTAGCCTGTGCCTTTTTATAGGTGAGTTGAGCCCATTGATATTAAGTGATATTAATGACCAGTGGTTGTTAACTCCGGTCACTTTTTAAGTAGTAGGGTTTGTGTGTTTTCCTTCTTTGATTTGCGCTGGTGAAGAGTCTCTAGATGTCTGAGTTATTGTGGTCATTGTTGGACTCCTTTGTTAGTGATTTTCCTTCTATTATTTTCTGTAAGGCTGGATTTGTGGCTACGTATTGTTTAAATTTGTTTTTATCCTGGAAAATTTTGTTTTCTCCATTTATAGTGAATGAAAGTTTGGCTGGATATAGTAGTCTGGGCTTGCATCCGTGGTCTCTTAGTTTTTGGAGAACATCTATCCAGGACCTTCTGGCTTTCATGGTTTCCATAGAGAAGTCAGGTGTAAGTCTGATAGGTTTACCTTTATAAGTAACTTGGCCTTTTTCCTTTGCGGCTCTTAATATTCTTTCTTTATTCTGTATATTTTGTGTTTTGATTATTATATGGCGAGGGGATGTTTTCTTTTGATCCAGCCTATTTGGTGTTCTGTATGCTTCTTGAACCTTCATAGGTACATCTGTCTTCAGGTTGGGAAAGTTTCCTTCTATAATTTTATTAAGTATATTTTCTGTACCGTTGAGCTGCACTTCTTCTCCTTCTTCTACTCCAATTATTCTTAGGTTTGGTCTTTTTATTGTGTCCCATATTTCCTGAATGTTTTGTGATGAGAGTTTGTTGGACTTGCTGTTTTCTTTGATCAGAGTGTTTATTTTCTCTATGTTATCCTCAGAATCTGAGATTCTTTCTTCTATCTCTTGTATTCTGCTGGTTATACTTGATTCTGTAGTCTCTATTCGTTTACCTAGATTTTCCATGTCCAGTCGGCCCTCTGTTTGTGTTTTCTTCTTTGCCTCCATTTCAGTTTTTAAGTCATGAACTGTTTCCTTTATCTGCTTGATTGTTTTTCCTTGGTTTCCTAGGGTATCATTCACTGATTTACTCAATTCCTCGAACTTTCTATTATACTTCTCATCCATTTCTATAAGGGCGTTTTTTATATGCTGTTTAAGGGTGTCAATCACTTTCATGAAGTCAGTTTTTTCTACTTCTTCTTGATTAAGGTGTTCATGTCCTCCTGTTGTGGGGTCACTGGCTTCTGGTGGTTTCGTGTTGTTTTTCAGATTGTTGGGAGAATTCCTGCATTGGCGTCTGCCCATCTCTTCCTCCCAATACTCCCCTTTGGATCTTCTTTTATAGGATCAGGTCTTCTTGCCCACTGATGTACCTTCCCAGTGATGTCACTCCCCAGAGATGTTTCTCCAAAATGATGTTTCACTCGGTGCCCAGAACGAAACTCCACGCTGCTTGGTTAGCTCGCGAACAAAGGGCCCACCCCGCTCGCTGCGGGCAGGCTATGGGAACAAAGGAGCTACCGGCCACCCCTATGTCCTCCCGGTTCAGATTCGGTCCCAGAGCCCTAGCAGGCTGGGCAGGGAGGCGCTATGCCCCAAAGGAGGGAGGGAGACAGGGGGTGTGGGGATCTGGATGTAAGCTGAGTGGGATAGGAAGAGAGAGGGGGTTTGGGCAGTATAGCCCCTGTAGGATGGCCAGGAAGTGTCTATTGTTTTCTTTTATAGAAATCCATAATTAAGGGACTTTGGATAATTTAAAAGGACTTTGAAGTTTTAAATCATTGAAAAATTTAAAGGTGATGGGACTTTTAAAGCTATGCTATATTATATTTTGTTATGTCTATGTGAGCTCTTAGAAATAAAAAGAAAAGGTTGGGCTAGCTATAGTTTAATAGTGATGTGTATGCATTTCAGGTTGATAAGGGGTTAGTTGTGCTGGTTATACATTTGTGAACTAGACACAAACTGAGTTATCTGGGAAGAAGAAACTTCAGTTGAGAAGTTGTCTCCATCAGATTGACCCGTGGACATTCTCTTGATTAATAATTGATGTAGGAGAATTCAGTCCACTGTGGGTGGCCCAACCCCTGGAAGGTGATCCTGGGTTGTTTATGTCAGCAAGTTGAGTAAGCTATAGGGAGCAAGCTAGCATGCAACACTCCTTTACGATTCCTGCCTTTGTTACAGCTTGAGTTCCTGGCTTGTCTTCCCTCAATGATGGACAGATTTCAGATGTGTAAGTCAAACAAACCCTTTTTTCCCTGAGTTACTTTGGTCATTGTGTTCTTCACAGCAACAGAAAGTAAACTTGGATATTGATTAAGAGTTTGTTGATTTTGCTTTTCTTTTAAAAATATTTTAAAAGTTTTATGTGTATATATGTGTGTTTATATGAGTTTATGTGTATCACATGTGAGTAGGAGCCTTTGGAGACCAGAAGAGGGCATCAGCGACCCTGAAACTGGAGTTACAGATGGTTGATATGTATTACAACATACAAAAACCTTTGTAATACAATAAAGTCAGCCTTAAGGGAAAAGCTTATGGCTGTACTTGGAAAAGCAAGCACAAATCAAACCCAAAAGCAATGGATGAAAAGAAGTAATTAAGATTAGGGCAGAAATAAATAAAATAAAAACAAATATAAAATTACACGAAGAGTCATTGAAACACATACCTGATTCTTTAGAGAGAACCTTGCAGTACAGAACACTTAAGACTCTTGGAGAAGACCCAGGTTTGGTGCCAGCATCTGCATGATGACTCACAACCATCTGCAACTCCAGTGTTAATATTTGGGTGGAATATTTTGAGGATGTCTGTTATGTCCATTTGGTTTCTGGTGTTATTTAAGCCCACTGTCTCTCTGTCTTTTAATTTTTTTCTCAAGATGACTCATCTGTTGGTTAGAGTAGGGTATTGAAATCTCCTTTGATAATTCTTTTGGAGTTCATCTGTGGTTTAGGTCTATTAGTGATTGTTTTACAAGATTACACACAGCTGTGTTTGTTGTGAATATGTTTACGATTGTAGTGGCCTCTTGAATTGTTTTCTTAATATGAATGAAATAACCACCTTTATTTCTTTCAATTAGTTTTAGGTTGAAGTGCATTTTTCTAGCTATCAGAATACCCATGGCATCTTGTCTTGCAGTTTGTTTGAAATACCCTTTCTACCTTTCTGTCGTAAGGTTTTGTCTATTATTGGAGAAGTGTGTTTCTTGGAGGCTGCAAAAAGGCAGATCCCATTTTTATCCAGTCTACTAGCTTATCTTTTTATTGAATATTTGAGACCATTAATAATTAGAGTTATAGTTTACACATGAGTGTTTATTCCTGCCATTTTGTTTATTTTATTTGGTTTCCTTAGACTTCTTTTCATGAATTGCCTTGGTAGTATTTACTCTTCCCCTGTGACCGCTTGGGTAAATTTATTCTTCTCTTCAGTTTCAAGTATCCCTTCCAGTATCATTTTAAAATATGGATCAGCGATCATTAATTGTTTTAGTCTGGTTTTATCGTGGGTGGTTTTTATTTCTCTGTGATTTATAGAAGACAGTTTTGCTGGGTAAAATAACCTGGCTTGGCAGTTGTAAGTTTTCAGAACTTGGGCTCTTAGTTATGTCTTAAATATCATCTAAAGTTTCTCCTTGAGATCCCTTTCTATAGGATTGGCGATTTTGGGGAGAGGAGCATATTGTATTTTTCATATTGCTTGTTATTATTATTTTTTGTTTTCCCAAGACAGGGTTTCTCTGTGTAGCCCTGACTGTCCTGGAACTTGTTCTATAGACTAGGATGACCTCAAATTTAGATTTATACCTGCCTTTGCCTCCCTAGTGCTGGGATTAAAGGCATGTGTCACCACTGCCCAGCTATATTGCTTATGTTTATACGGGTCATCTGGTAAATTGGAATTATATTGTTGGCTGTAAATTTTGATGTGCTTGAGTCCCACTGAAGGTTGGTGGGTCCTATGGGGGAGAGGAGAATCGTGGGGGAAGGTTTCCTGAGTCACCAGGCTGTGGGTCTTGGGTATGCACCCCTGTTGGCCAAATGGAACAGAGGGGTAGGGAATGTCTCATACGCTTCAGGTCTTCTTGCCCTGGCTGTGCTGTGCAGCAGAGAAGCATTTGATGGTGGCCGAGGTAACAGGGAGGGGGGTATTGGTATGTTTTTGGATCTCTAACCTTGTCGGCTATGTGGAACAGAGAAACGGGCAGTTGTTGAGGCAATGAAGCCTGGGTTTAGGGTCCTGGTATTTTGAGTGTCTTACAATGATGACCACGTGGAGTGGAACAACAGGAAGTTATGGAGGGGTTCAGATAGCAGGGCCAGGGGGTTTGAGATCCCGAAGAGGAGTTCAGCTGACGGCTCGACCTGGCTTTTGAGGGTTGTTTGTCTTGCTCATTGCATGGTACCAAGCATAAGAAGCATGCTGTATCTCATAATGTGATTTTGTTTTGTGGCTTAAATAAAGTATATGTTCTGTATTTTCTTAATAGTGGAGTTAGTTGAATTTCAACTTAAAGTTCATAAGCCAAAACTATTAGTTTTTTAATCAGTATTTTAGAGTACTAGAGATGTTTGTTATATAATAAATATTATAGCAATATTGTACAAAACAGGAGGAATTTGGTTTCATAATGTTGTAAACACAGTGAAATATCAGAACTGTTTGCTTTATAAAATAAATGAATTGGAGAAGCTGGAGGCAGATCTGAGCCACTCAGCACAAGAGCTACCTCAGGGAGTGTTTCCTAAGGAAATACTTATTGTGCAGCCTGTGGTCTCTCCTGACCACATTTTAAAGCCTCTGACATCCTAGCTACGCACAGACATCCTTCCTCTGCAGAACCCTTCATTGTCTCGGTGGAGAAGACAGTGGATGATGTGGATTATTCTCCTCAAAAACCAGATATGTCCCACAATGATACCTGAGGATTTGCCCTCATCACCCATAAGTGACCCTTGAGACCCAGCAATCTCACCCATCAAAACGTGAAGTCTTTGTTCCATGCTAGATAATCTTCACTGTCAACTTGGCTGGATTAAGAAATACCCAGGGCATTAGTAAGGCACACCTTGGGGTGTGTCTATGAAAGGATTTTCAGAAAGATTAACTGAGAGGCAAAATTATCTCTGAATGTGGGCAAGATCTTTGTATGGGCTGGGGTCCAGAACTGCACCAAAAGGGACTATGAGAAAGCCAGGTGAGCCCTGGTATCCCACCCCCTTTTTTTGCTTCCTGATTTGTTAGATGTGAGCAATTAGTCTCATACTACAGGCCAGGACTCAGCCACTCCCAATGCATGCCTTCCCTGCCATGAAGGACTGCACCTGCCAATCATGAGCCAGGGAGCTTCTTCCTGCCTGGTATTGTCTTTTTATGTCAGGTGTTTGATTATAACAAGAGATGCAGCTAACATATAAACCTGGTACCAAGAAGAGAGTGTGTGTTGCTGTGATAAACCTGGTCATGTGGTCCAGATCTTACTAACTGGTCCCTAGAAGGAAAGTGAACAGTTTTGAAACTTTGACTAGAGAAACCTTAGAGTTTGGAAGAAGAGCTTAATGAGGTATTTTAAAGGAGAATTTGGACAGTAAAGACTGCTCAGAATAGTCCAGAGAGGAATAAGAACTCTATTAGTGTAGTGGTATTTCCCATTATTTGTGCTTTATAAATAAATCTTGCCTGAAGACCAGAGGCAACCACTAGAGGTCAGGCAATGGTGGCACACACCTTTAGTCCCAGGATTTGGGAGACAGAGTCAGAGGGATCTCTGTGAGTTTAAGGCCACCCTGGGCTACACAAGATCAATGCAGAAATAAAACCAGGTGGTGGTTGCTCACACCTTTAATCCCAGTACGAGGGAGTCACACATCCTTAATCCCAGCACTAGTGGGAGTATAAAATGGGAGGATAGAGAGGTGTCTGCTTAGTCTGTGATCTCCCAGCCTTGGTAGAGGTAAGACTTTTCTAGTGGCTTGGTTGTTTTACTTTTCTGGTTTTCAGGTTGAACCCCAATATCTATCTCTGGGATTTTATTATTTGTACTACATATTAGGAACTGAAAGAGGTCATTCATGTTATCCTCTGGAAAAACACTGATGTATTGTAGTAGGAGCTGCGGGTTGCATTCCGCCACCCAGCTCCCGCCACCGGCTAGCTTTACCCGAAATAACAACACACAAATTTTATTCTTTTAAACACTGCTTGGCCCATTAGCTCTAGCCCTTACTGGCTAATTCTGATATCCCGATCAACCCATTTCTAATAAACTGTGTAGCACCAGTCTTACCGGGAAAGATTCAGCATGTCTGACCTGGTGGCTTGCTTCATCGCGTGCGTCTGCCCGGGAGAGGGGAGCATGGCGTCTCTGCTCCAGAGAGCAGAGCTGTCGAGTCTGAGCTCACTTCCTCTTCCTCCCAGCATTCTGTTCTATTTACTCCACCCACCTATGTTTTAACCTATGAGGCCAAGCAGTTTCTTTATTATAATTAACCAATGACCTTCCTCCATCAATGTATAGAAGTCAAGGTGAAGGGTATGTGTGCTCCACAGTGTTTACAATGCAACAGTTCATCAGAGGCATAGGTATACAAAAGTTAAGGTGTGTGGAGGTCAAAGTGGGGGCTACGGAAGTCAAGGTGACGAATCCGGGGAGGAGAGTGGGAAAAATAATGGTTGTGTTAACATATGGCTTATTGGTTGAGCAAGGGACCAAAACAGCCAAATGGACATCCCTGTGGTTCCCCTAATGGAAAAGGACCTTTTGTGACCCCCATGACCCACCAGCCAGTCAACTGAGATGGTGGGAGAGGTGGTGATGGGCTTTTCAGGGGTGTGTGCTTTCTTTCTACGAGAGCAGAGGAGCCTAGGAAAGTCTTTCTAGACTTGGGAGGTTGATCATCATTTAAAAGACAGTGCTGCTGAACTCATGTGACATTTCTCAGAACATAGTTCAGATTAAGCCCAGGCTCAGCTGTGGTAAATTTGACTTTGTCCTGTTGTTGGGGGCTATCTTTTCTTCTTGAGGGAAGGGAAGGATGTAGTGCTGGGTAGCTGCTCTAGCAAGTCATACCCACACATGGCCATTTTGCTGTGATCTCTGACCTGACAATCTGTCTTTTGGAATCCTTGCCAGCCAAACTGCCCAGCCTCTCTGAAGAGGTCACTGGCTAGGAGAGAGAGAGCACATGTCTTCATGAGACCACCCAGGTGCAGAAACACATGCAAGACCCAAAGTCATAGTATGAGCTGCTATCCATCTCAGGGCAGCAAAGGGAAGTTTCCTTGATAAAAATTTCCACTGGAGAAAAGAATAAGGACTTATGTAGTCAACAATATCAGTTCTAAAAAATGCAATTTCCGGATTAATAACAAAGACACCGTTCCGGGGCGCACACTCCTTTAGGATGTGTGCTTTTGACCCACAGAACATATTGTGCCCTGTGGCTCTCAGCTGAATAGCAACTTAACAGTCCTCCTCCTTTTAATGCCAGATGTCTATTAAAACGAGTCACTGCCTGTACCAGGGCCACTTCTGGAAATGAGAATCACACCTCCACGGACTGGCCACTGGTTAAATATTAAGCTGGCAACTTTCATATATGTGTGTCTATATATTGCATCAAAGTACAGAAAAATTCACAGGAAGACTTCTTATATGAAAGCTTCAATATCCCAAGCAATTTTGATCTCTTCTATCCTTAGATATATAAAAGTTTTACACCGAGAACATATCAGAACACAAACAATGTGATCTGCCTGTCTCATATATTCATTCCCATGGCAATACAAGCCTTAACATACACATGCGTGCACATATGAACATGTATTTATGTGCACATGCCAGGGAATTAATTTATTAATGTGCTAAAGTCGTTTATGATTTTAGAGTCAATTTCAATACTTGTGCTACTGGGCTAAGAGAGAAAGGTGTGCTTGCATTTAAACAGACACCCAGATATTTCTGTGATGTGTTGACTTTGAGTCTCTCAGGTACTAATTTGGAAGTGATATAGTTGGTTCATACTGATTTCTGTGAGGGCTGGGTCAATTAGTATCCCCACCAGCAGTGTATAAGGGTTCCTTTTCTCTACATCCTTACCAGCATTTGTTCTTGCTTGTTTATTTCTTAATAGTAGCCATTCTGACTAGAATGAGATAGAGTCGTAACATAGTTTTAATTTGCATTTTCAGATGGTTAAGGAACACACACACACACACACACACACACACACACACACACACACTTTTCAGGAGATGCCAGAGACAGGGAAAAGAGGAGAGACATAAAGAAGGGTGAGGGAGGAGGACAAATATGGTAAAGTGTATGACATGCTTGAAAGAAATTGCCTCTTTGAAATTCAACACTGTGTACAGTGAATTTACACCAATAATAAAGACAAGTCTCAGAGCAAATTACATGTCATGACACAATTACTATTAAAACAGAAAACCCCTCAACTACAGAACAGGGTCACATCAACCCCTGGCCTTCTCCAACGAGAGCCAATCAGCAGGAACCCATGTGCACAGTAGGTCGGGGTAGGTGCAGGTGAAGAGGATGCACACTCATAGGTGCAGGAGAGGGCCACACAGCATGCTGCTCTTCAGTGTGGCACATAGGTAGAAGCCCAGAGAAGCCCTGCTGTGGGTGCTGAAGGTTCCCTGCCAGACACTGCAGCAAAAGGAAAAGGCCAGAGGTGGGAGGGATCTGGGCCTTTGAAGGAGACTCAATGTGCAGCGTAAGCAGGAGGTCAAAATATGAAACTTAGGTTAGAGAGATAATTTGGTGGTTTGGAAAAATATCTCCTCTTCCAGAAGACGTGGGTTTGATTCCCAGCACTCACGTGGCACAGACACTGGTGACCTCAGTTCCGGGGAATCTAATGACCTCTTCTGGCCTCCAGGCCCTGCACAGGCTAATACATGTGAGCACAGGCACACACATACATGTGTGCACAGGTTCATACATGTATGCAAGGCACATACATGTGAGCACAGGCACATACATACATGTGTGCAAGGCACATACATGTGAGCACAGGCACATACATACATGTGTGCACAGGTTCATACATGTGTGCAAGGCACATACATGTGTGCACAGGTTCATACATGTGAGCACAGGCACATACATACATGTGTGCACAGGTTCATACATGTGTGCACAGGCACATACATGTGTGCACAGGTTCATACATGTGTGCACAGGCACATACATGTGTGCACAGGTTCATACATGTGTGCACAGGCACATACATGTGTGCACAGGTTCATACATGTGTGCACAGGCACATACATGTATGCACAGGTTCATACATGTGTGCACAGGTTCATATATGTGAGCAAGGTTCATACATGTGTGCACAGGCACATACATGTGAGCACAGGCACATACATGTGTGCACAGGCACATACATGTGTGCAAGGCTCATACATGTGTGCACAGGTTCATACATGTGTGCACAGGTTCATACATGTGTGCACAGGCACATACATGTGTGCACAGGTTCATACATGTGTCCACAGGTTCATACATGTGAGCAAGGTTCATACATGTGTGCACAGGCACATACATGTGAGCACAGGCACATACATGTGTGCACAGGCACATACATGTGTGCAAGGCTCATACATGTGTGCACAGGTTCATACATGTGTGCACATGTTCATACATGTGAGCACAGGCATCCACGCAGGCAAAACACTCACATACATAAAATAAATTAAAATTAAAAAAATAAATCTAAAGCCCAAGATTAATGCTTTCAAAGTACTAAAAATTGTTCTACTGTGAAGCTGCTAAAAAATGAATCTCTATTAAAAAGGCAGAATACATAATATTCATCCTGATCATTGTCAATTCTTTTAATGAATAAAGTAGATATTTGAATACATGGTCTCATTTCTTCCTATTTCTTAGCCAGATATAGCTCACAATTTAATAAGTGGCATTTCTTTGAAAATTCATATACTGTGAATTAAATCTAGTTGCTTAAGGTGAAATGTTCAGATGTTTGACTTTATGATAAACTGAAGCAAACCTTCCAAAAACACTGCACAGATTAACCTGCTGCTCTAGGTGGGAGATGGATGTATGTCTCAGGGGTGACAACTGTCATGGTTGGCATATTCTTTGCCATGGGTCACATTCTGAGGCATGCATGGGGTTTCTGGGCTCTGCCAGGGCACAGAGAAGAGAAGGCTCTAGAGACATTCTGTTTTTTCCTCACTGCATATTTGGGGTCTGTCAACCTGTTTCAGGAGAAATAATGGCATCCATTATTTAAAGTGGTTGCTCTCTTGGCTCCTGTTCTCATCACAGATCATGTGCTCTCTAAAATTCAATACTTCCATATACATATATGTAGTTATTGGATCTATTCATCGTGATGGCCATGGAGAAGGCTATGATGACACTGCATGGTCACGGGGAGATGATCAAGATGGTAGCCATGAGTAGACGTTATAGATGCTGATGGGTCAAAGGCAGCAATCTTCCACAGTGGGTTATATCAAGGTCGCAGGCAATTGCCTAGGCAAAGGTTGTTGGTGATGCTCATGGGAGAAGGTAATGATGAAAGTCACGGGTAACGTCTCTGGGCATCAGCTAAAGTGAAATTCACAGGCCATTGACAAGGATAATGATTATGAGTGACAGTCGTCTGACAAAGTCATGATGATTACTGATGGCAAAGATCACAGATCCCTTGGGGGAAAATATACTGCTTTAGGGACACAACAGATGGATCTTGGAACCTCTGGAAACTCTGCAAGTCCCCAAGCAGAAGGCGACCTATAGCACCTGTCAGTGATGGAGAGTTGGTAGGAGAGTCAAACCTGTCCCATGTACAGTGTGGCATGAGGATGGGAGACTGTATGCACTGTGTAGCCTCCCATGAAGACAATCATAGTGTCACACCCCACTGTCCTTCAGCAGCACCTTAACGAGAGACACATTGCTATTTTAATTAGTTTGGCATACTTCTGCAAAGATTTTCATTGGAAGGTAAAATAGAGTCATTCCCAGTGGTTTCCAGGGCGGCATTTGAGCTTCTTTCCCTGCCTGGACTCTGGACCCCTCTTTGATCTGACGCTCTTCTTAACTAGCCAGGTGCAAATGTTTTTCCTTCCATGGCTGGCTAGTCTTTTCTCAATCTTACAAAGCAAAACAGATGTGTAGGTTTAGATGGAAAATTCTGAACAACCTCACCTGTGTGTGGAAGTTAATTTTGGGGAAGCTGTAATCTCAAGTGTGAGCTTTGAAAAAGTGGCAAGGGCCATGGCTCTGAGGCCTGGGTAGGAATCCACTTGCTCACCAAGGGATGTACGTTGGTGTTCGGCGTGCAGTCTAATTTCACAGCTGGCGTGTTTTCTGTTGACACGGCACTTAGAGGAAAGGACAAACAAAAAGGGGGTGGGGGGAACTTCAGAGGAATTTTGACACCATCAGGTATGGGAACTTAGAGACAAAACCTACTGGGCTGGAACTAGACAGGTTTGCAAGGTTCTGAGTTTCAAAAGTTAAATCTGGAGACGCAGAAATGAGATGGAGCAGATGAAGAGCAAAGCAGACATTGCCTCAGATGTGTGTTTTGAAGATGGGATTTGCTCTGATGATTCTCTCAGTTCTTTGCATGTGTGCTGAGATGTGGTCCAGCCACCAGTGTAAAGGGATCAGAGTGTGGGTGTGCTATTCCTATGCTTTTTATGAATGTGAGTCCTGCTCCTGCATCATGTGGATGGGGGGGGGATAACTTAGCAACACTGCTGCTTATATCCTTTCAAGTGGAAAAGCAGGCCTGACTAACGTCTGGACTATGGGGTCTAATGGGGCCTGGGAACCAGACTGGTAGTGTCAGGAGCCAGACCACATCTGGGCTGTGGTTGCCCTTCAGGGAAACTTTCGCTTCACTGTCCTGGGTGGGGTACCATTGATCAAGCTCGTACAAGTCTCAAAGCTTCTCATAGCCCAACAGGCATGGAGAAAGGCTTCGTCCATTCATACTATACTCCTTGGTGGTATGGGAGGTCCTTCTGTCTATGTGTTGCTTTCATTGGTTAATGAATAAAGAAACTTCCTGGGCCTTTTGATAGTGCAGAAATTAGGTAGGTGGGGGAAAACAGAACTGAATGCTGGGAGGAAGAAAGCAGAGTTGGAGAGAAGCCATGGATCCTCCACCTGAGATGGACACTGGTTAGACTCTCTGGTAAGCCACTGCCACGTGGTGATACACAGATTAATGGAGATGGGTTAAACTAATATGTAAGAGTTAGCCAATAAGAAGTTAGAGCTAATGGCTAAGCAGTGTTTTAATTAATACAGTTTCTGTGTGGTTATTTCAGGTGTAAACTAGCAGGGCAGCCGGGACAAACAAGGGGCCCCTTCTCCCTGCAACACCTTGGGACTTCTGCCATAACAAGTGCGTGACCACTCTTGTCAGACACAATCTCAATAGCTCTGCCTGGAGAGGAGTTCAAGCTGAGCAGAGAACTGTGGATTTCCTGAGCTGAGTTCCAGTGGGGCAGCTCCTCTTTGCTGTGAGAGCATGCAATATTCATCTGGACAACAGGTGAAACTTCACTTGGGCAAATGACACAACACAATCAGAGGACAAACAGGATTGATTAAGAAATAGAGCGGGGCCCTTTCATAGGGCACAATGAATGTGGGGCTGCTGGGGTCATGGCAGAACCACCAGTTTGACACCCTTGAGGGTACCTGATGATGGAGTGGGTCATCATGGTCCTAGTGAGGGGCCTTGTTGTAACAATGCGATATTTACAATGGCAGGGGATGGTTTCTTTGGAGAGACGAGGAGGGCGGGAGGATGAGTGAAACTCAGTGAAAAGCAAACGATCAAGTTCCAAAGGAATCATGGTGGAGTTGGGACTCAAGGCTTTCGTTGACAGGCACCACAGTGGAAAGAGCCATGTCCTGGGGGAGTGCATCCTGCTGCTAGCCCAGGCATCATTATCTGAAGTGGAACAGGACAGCAATGGAGAAGACATAAGGACATATGGACTTGGAAATGGTCAACAATCAAACAGCTCAGTGATTCTGTTGCAAACAAAAGCAATGGAGCCTGGGTGAGCAGTACAGCACAGAATACAAAGAAGGCCGAGTTCCTCAGCTCCGGTTGTCCTGAGAGACTGCCACAGGATGGCGTATGCCTCGTGTTCCTGGTCAGAGGCTAGAATTCTGAGACAGAAGTTTAAGGCCTCCACTCTTGGTTCACAAATACCGTCTTCTCCCCGTGTCCTCTCGTGGTTGGCTCTTTGTGTATCTTGATATCTTTTTAATAAGGAAACAATAATACTACTGACTCAGGTTACTTCTTTGAACCTTCTCTTAAAAACTATCCAAGTATAGCTGCATTCTGATGCTTGAAGGTTGAAATGCCAGTGTGTGAATCCAAGGAATCACAACTCAACTCTGAACAAAGTCAAGAGTGTAGGTAAATAAGTAGGATTCCAAGAAAGAAATGGGACCAGGGTAGACAGACAAAAGGGCTGGGGATTCTCATCAGTCCTCATTGTTCGCCATGCTCAGAGAGTCCAGTTTTATCCCATGCTTTTTCAGTCACAGTCCAGCTGGCCTTGGTGAGCTCCCAATAGATCAGCTCCACTGTCTCAGTGGGTGGGTGCACCCCTCGTGGTCCCGACTTCTTTGCTCATGTTCTCCCTCCTTCTGCTCCTCATTGGGACCTTGGGAACTCAGTCCAGTGCTCCAGTGTGGGTCTCTGTCTCTATCTCCATCCATCACCAGATGAATGTTCTATGGTGATATGCAACATGTTCATATCATATCATATCATATCAGTCTTACCCAACTGTGAACCCTGCAAGCTACCATAATTATTGGCATGTCAGGATGTTCCCAATGGTGCAATAGTGGCAGGGATGTTATGGGAGTAACCAACCACTTTCTGATTGTGTTTAAGTCCAGATCCACAAGGTGGAACTCATGCCTGTTACTATTAACAACGCCAAGAACCATAATACTAGGTAGGTCCTAGTCCCTAAGGGAAAACATACCGCTATAATTCTGTTGATGGGTATAGCATATTTAGCCAACTCCTATTGGCTTATTTTTATATATGTAGATGAGGGCATCTCTTAACCCTCATCAGAGAAGCTTCTTTCTGGTGTAGATGGTGATTAACACAGAGTCCCAGACAGGTGAAGGTGTATACAACCAGAGATTGCAGAATGCACAGCCCTAAGTGAGACAGCCATGGCACATGTCCTCCTGAGGCTCAGGGATCATCATAGAAGGATGGGTAGAAAGATCGTAAGAGCCAGAGGCAGTGAGTGACCACAAGGAAATTCTGTTTTCTGGATATCACAGTAGGTATGATCACATGCACAAATCCCACAGACAGCAGAGGTAATTATGAAACCCACCCTGAGATATTGGAGGTTGGCAGCTTCTGGGGAAGCATGTGACTTCTTTTCTGTAGCTCAATGGATGGCAACACAAGAATATAGGGGTAGCACAAATTGAACATGATGGGTTAAAACTACGAAGAAGCAAAGTTGTATGGGTCAGGACGGAGGTGGAGCTGAGAGGAGTTGGGGGAGGGTGTGAATATAATCAAAATACATTGTATGAAATTCTCAAAGAATATAAAAAAGCTTCAGATTTGGAAAAACAAAGGCTGAGAGTAGGGGCGGTGATTTACTTTGGGCTCTGCTGGGTCATTCTGTTCCCACCAGATTTATCCACTGGCTCATGAGGTCAGGGACTTCAGGGTGGTCATACACTGGCTGGTCTTGGGGTGCTCAGCTGAGAGCATTCTGCCACATCTTATGTGTCACGGTCCAGCAGTATCCCTAGGTCTTCTTTCAGGGTAGCCAAGGACAACAACTCTTCCTCTGTTGCCTTCTATTGGCCAAGGCAGGCTACAGGGCCAATTACACAGAAGAGTGAAGAGACAGAGCTCATCTGCCAGTAGGAGGTTTGGACTGTCCCTTTCCACATGTGGACACTGGGCAAAGGGAAGATTATGGACCATTGAAGTTCCCCATGAAGAGTTCTCCTTTCCCAAGGTAACCAAGGCAGACCTGTAAACCTTGGTGTATGTGTGTGTGTGTGTGTGTGTGTGTGTGTGCATGTGTGTATATGTGTGCATGTGTGTGTGTGTACATGTGTGTATGTGTGTGCATGTGTATATGTGTGTGCATGTGTGCGTGTGCATGTGTGTACGTGTGTGTATGTGTGTGCATGTGTATATGTGTGTGTGCATGTGTGTATGTGTGTGTATGTGTATATGTGTGTGTGTGCATGTGTGTATGTGTGTGCACACATGTGTGTGCGTGTGTGTGCATTTATGGGGCAAATAAGTAAAGTGCTTGCTGTGCAAGTATGGGAACCTGATTTTAATTCTTCCCATGTAAAAATTCAAGCATGGTAGTGAACTCTTGTATTCTCATTACCAGGGAGATGGAGAATGCTGGATTCATGGCTCACTGGCCAGTCAGCTATGGAAAGTTCCAGGTCCCAGTGAGAGACCTGATCTCAAAATCAAGGTGGGATCTGGAGGAACAACACCTAAGGTTTCCCTTTGGTCTCCACACACATATGCATACATGTACATACATCCACATGAATGATGCACCCCCAGTGACATCTTGGATTTGAAGGTTGACAGAGCATAAATGGGATCATGTTCCAAGTCCAGGCCTCCGTGGAGTAGAAGTCTGTTTACTGGAGTCCAGGACACCACATGGGATCTAACATGTGAAGGAGGGGAACTTGGAGGATGGCTGCTCCATCTTCCCAGCGCCTGCCCACATCCAAAGGAGCAGAGGGGCCTGGGTGACAGCCTTCCCCAGCCTTGAACCTCTGCACCAACAAAGACATGGTGCTGTGGAGAGGTTGGTGTGGGTTTCCCAGCTTTAACCCCAGGCAACAGCTTATCTTCTGTTGTCCAGATCCTCCCAGGCTCACTTTGCTTTGGGGACATCTTGCTTGTGTTAGGACTATGTTTTCAGGAAACCCAGACCTGCTCAATGAAGCTGATTCTTCTACAACACCTAGATGATGTCTCTCAGTTTCAGACAAGGAGAATCCCCCCTCAGCCCTTCCTGTGATCTTGTGTGCTCCACAATCCCACATAGACTGAACCCTTAGGAAAATGCTCCCTCTCTGAGAGGTTTTGGAGGGCAATGTGAAATAAATATTGTTTATAAAAGTAAGACTTTTCAAGATATAATTTATGGGCAATCAAATGTACCCATTCTGGAGCACAGGTTATGCATCTGACAAGCCTGTGCACCCGTGTAATCACTATGGCCCTGGAGACAGCAAACGCACTCCTACCTACCCCACAGTGCTCTGGGCTGCTCCCCCCAGCTCCCACATCAACCTTGCCCCAGGCGGCCACCATCTGCCTCCTGTCACTCTAGGTCAGAGTTGTGGAAAGTTTCCCTTGAGAAACATGACTGACTATTCCTTTTCTGTTTTTGATCTTTTCCTAACAAAATATAAGCCATCTACAAGTTTTCAAAAGTCTCTCAGATAACACACCATTAGCTTTTTATTTCTATAATAATAATCAAAATAAAATAATAGATCAGTGCCTACAGCACAAAAAAAAACTCAACAAAACAACAACAAACCCCAAACCTGGAATGAATACTTTAAGGAGTGTTTTTTCCTAAACACCAACTGCTTTTCTCTGCATATCAGGTGCTCAGGTGAGTTGGGCTTTGGTCTTGGGTTAACTGGAGTCACACGGCAAGGGACAAGGAGTGACTGCTGCTCCACTTCCATCTCCAGTCTCCACAATCCTCCAAATCAGTGTGTGTGTGTGTGTGTTTGTGTGTGCATTGTGTATGTATGTGAGTATGCATGTGTGTAAGTGTGTGTGTGAGTGCATGTGTGCACATGTATGTGTGTGTGAGTGTGTGTGTGAGTGCGTGTGTGCACATGTATGTGTGTGTGTGTGTCTTAATGTATGTGAGTGCGTATGTGCACATGTATGTGTGTGTGAGTGCGTGTGTGTGAGTGTGTGCGTGTGTCTTAATGTGTGTGAGTGCGTGTGTGTGTGTGCGTGTGTCTTAATGTGTGTGAGTGCATGTGTGCACATGAATGTGTGTGTGAGTGCATGTGTGTGAGTGTGTCTTAATGTGTGTGAGTGCATGTGTGTGAGTGTGTGCATGTGTCTTAATATGTGTGAGTGCGTGTGTGTGTGTGTGCGTGTGTCTTAATGTGTGTGTGTGCATGCGTGTGTATGTGAGTGCATGTGTGTGAGTGTATGTGTGAGTGCATGTGTGTGTGAATGTGCAGGTGTGCATGCATGCGTGTGAGTGCATGCATGTGCTTGTGTGTGTGCATATGCATGTCGTGTTAATGAGTATGTGTGCCCTGCTGGGTAGTAGTCCAAGAGGAACCCTCCTGGGAACTCCGTGTAAGAAGAGGCATGTGTGAGATCTTTCTAGCAGCTCCCATGCAGCGTGATGTATATATGGTGATGGGGGAATCAGCTCAGGCCAGGAAGTCGTGGGAGGAGATTGGACTTGGCACAGCAGAGCAAAGGTACTGAGGGAAGGAAGGGCTGAGTGACCTTATATGCTGTTGAGTTCACTGGACAGGAAGCCAAGGTGGTCGGATAGTAGCATTCAACCTGAACTGTGGGT
Source organism: Microtus oregoni (assembly GCF_018167655.1). NCBI lineage: Eukaryota > Metazoa > Chordata > Mammalia > Rodentia > Cricetidae > Microtus > Microtus oregoni. Next base: position 21,620,455 of record NW_024543207.1, on the reverse strand, counting down.
CAAAGCCATCCTATTGCCTTGAGTGAATGCAGGGGACTCTGGCTCAGAGTTCTCGGTAGTGACCATATGCTGTAGCCAAAGTGGGCCTAGACTGCTGTGTGGACAGAGTTGGTCACCGTCTTGACCCACCTCTCTGTGTAGGGGCTGGGGAGAAATCAGTGGGAGAAACACAAAGGTGCTCAGTTTGGACTGCGAAGGGTTAAAGATTTTCCATCGAAAGGCTGGTCTGACCCAAGGGTGGTAGAGGCTTTGTGAGATGAGTCTTTGGAGTGGGGCTCAGGTGTGAAGTTAGAGACTCTGTAAGCAGGGACTGTAGACGTATCTGCATGCTAGGTGTGTCTGTCTGTTCCAGACCTGACACCTGGGCATGGGTAGGAGGCAAACTCAGTTGATGGGTATCTGGTGGAATATAAGACCTCCCTTCTTACCCAGCTGCTGGGCACCATAACCAGCAGGGCGACCAGGACCAGGCCATCTCCACAAACATTGCCAGGCTCCTCCCCATAGACCACAGCAGACCGTCTCATTGGTCTGATTCTGAATTGCGGGACTGGGCATCTGTGGAGTGTCCTGAGCGAGCTGGTGTTTCCTATTCACCTTCCCAGTAAGACCCGCCTACTCAACATGTAGGTAGGCATGGTGGCTTCCTAGGTGGCCCAGGATTTTCTGGGCCTGGCAGACTGCATCTGATGCTGACCGTCATGTGCTTCTTTCAGGACATTCCAGCCACACCTCTGTAAGTCTACAGTGAAGTCTCGTCACACAAACAAGACCTTTTGGGTTCTGCTCCCTCCTGCACGTCACACACCTCCCATCTCAAGGTCACTGAGAGGATATTTTAGTGATGACAGGATTAAAATCTTTGACCTAACCTGGCTTTAGAACTCAGTGAAATCAGCTCCTACAAGCAAGAGCCTGAGCCATGGCCACTGTCAGCCTCAGCAGGGGATGTGGTCCTCTCATGTTCTTAACCCATATAGACAAATGGCAACAGGAGACCACGTCTCCTCAAAATAAGACTTCAGGGAGGGGAGGAACATGATCAAAATATATTTTAACTTAAAATTGTTTTAAAAATAAAAACAGTAAAAAAGTCAAAAAGAGAATGAGGACGATAGTAATTTTGAAATAAAAGGGACAATGCTGAGTTCTTGCAATATACATACATACACACATATACAAACATGTATATATCCATCCACACATGCATACATACATATATATGTGCATACATATACACACATACATATACACACACATCAATATATACATACACATATACACACATTCATGCACACATACACACATATACATACGCATATATATACATGCATACATATACACGCATCCATCCATCCATTCATATATACATACACACATACATATATACACACATCTATCTATCCATCCATATATCCATCCATATATCCATCCATCCATCCATCCATCCATCATCCATCCATTCATCCATCCATCCGTTCATACATACATATATACATACACACATACATACATACACATGTAATATACATATATACATACATATACATATAAATGGTAGTTTTATTGTCTCCAAATTTGGAGAGCTGGAGGAGTGACCCCTGAGCTGTGGCCGAGGGAGGAAGACTGGGCTCTGTCACCTGCAGAATACGGTGGCCAGGAGGTCTAGAAGTGGGAGCCCTGTCTCATACACCCCATTGACCTCTGCTTACATCACAGCAATGTTGCTGAGGCTTGAGACACAGGAGATCTTGGCCACAGTGGGTCTTCTGTTCAGCATAGGAGCAGTGCTCCAAAGAGGCTGTGCACTTTTCTCTGATGAAGAAAAGGCAAACCAGAACTGGCAGCAGGTTTGAGCAGCTCACAAAGTTCAATAGAGAAAAACAGAAAACAGAATCAGGTGCCCTGAACTGCCAATGGCCTTCAGGGGCGCTGCACTGCCTGTGGCCTCCAGGTGCCTTGCACTGCCCACTGTCCATAGGTGCTTTGCACTGATCCTGACTCCAGGTGCCCTGCACTGCCTGTGGCCTCCAGGTGGCTTGCACTGTCCATGGGTGTCTTGCATTGATCCTGACTCCAGGTGCTCTGTACTCCCCACTGCCCATTGCCTACTGCCCACAGGTGCCTTACATTGACCCTGACTCTAGAAGCCCTGTGCTGCCAGTGGCACCTAGGTGCCCGTAACTGTACACTGCATCCAAGAATCATGTGTTACCTACCGACTCCAAGTGCCCTTCACTGCCCACTGCCCACTGCCCACAGGTGACTTGCACTGACCCTGACTCCAAGTACCCCTCACTGCCCACTGCCCACAGATGCCTTGCATACTAGTGCCCAGCTTCCTCTCTCTATGTCCCTCAGACCCGTATTCCTTGCTCAGGGTTAGTCCTGCCCACATTTAAGATGGTTCTTCCCACATCAATTAACTTAAGACAGTCCCTCACAGGCAGTCTCAGAAGCTAAGCTTAGTCTAGAGAATCCCCCTGGAAACCTGCTCTCTAGGTATCAATGAGACAGTTTCAACCATCACACCTTACACTGATCTCTTCTGCCAGGCACCCCACCGCCCACTGCCCCTGGGTTTGGCTATTTTGCATGGGAAAGGAGATGATATGAATATGAATGTTGAAATCTCATTCTAACCAGCAGATGCAGATGTGACTGCTCCATGAGCCAGATGTGTGCCTCTGAGACCCACATTGGTTGCTGCTCACCTGCCCTCTTAGTTATACTTACTGTGATTGGAGGAACTTGCCAGGCCATTCTGATGATCACAGAGTATAAGCCAAGTCACCCATAGCTGGGAAAGGGCTGTCCCGGGAGCTGCTGATCGAGGGTTATGGGGAACAGACATAAAGACAGGGGTAAAGTGGGCAGCAGCTCCAACGTTAGTTTGTTTCCATCACAGCTGACACCATTTGTCCTGGGAGGAGTCCGCTTGCCCACAGCCTCAGCAACACTCACAGATAGTGTCCAGGAAGATGGAGACTGGTTGAGCCTGCTCTGCCAGACTTGTTAGATCACCACCAGGAAGGAGAAACCTGGGGGGACCTGGGGCAACCGGAGCCATGCCAGGCTGGAGGAGGCTTGACTCCAGCTGGGGAACGGAAATGAAGGAAGGCAGTTTTCCCAGATGCAGGAGAGAAGGAGATGTCTAAACTTGGAGCGTAGCAGTGATTTGGAATTCTTTCCAGAGGCACCCAGCCATCCAGCGAGTTCCAGCGTGAGCAGACCTCTCCCAAGCTGAGTTCTGGAATGTTTCCTGGCCAGGAAGGAGACTACAGAGGGGGCCTTCATGTCACCCCTCTTTTTAGTCCCTTGTTTCTCTGCACTTTCTCTGGTGTGTCCCTCTTGGCCTGGCTATCTAGTCTGGGCAAGCCTGTTTGTGGGACCTTTGAGCCACCCTCCAGTGCTTTTGGAGAGGCATGGCTGTAAGCATCCTTGGTTTTTGTTTTTTTCAGGGTGCACATCCTTGTGCCTTTGTGTCTCTTCAGCAGGTATATGCAGCCTGTCCCATTTTTACTTGGACACGAAACACAGTGAACTTTCAAGAAAAGGTAGAACAAAGGCTCTCTTTCTGCGTGGCTGGACTTAAAGTCCCAGCAGAGAGGACCACACCAGATACTGACTGGACAGCGTGGGGAGAAAGGAGGAATCCTGTGGGTTCCTTCACAATTGGACAAGGATGCTTTTTGCCTCCGAGTCCTCTGACTCTCAGCCACATCTAGATAGAATTAGCAAGCCCCGTGAAGGCATTCCACTGCGGGTGGGGAGTAGTGAGAACCTGATGCAGATCTGTCCCGGCAGCTCTGGGAATTGACGGCCCGCAGTGACCCCGAGTCACACCAGAGCTCTGCCAGCCATTCCAAGAACCAATTCCACGTTGACACTCATCTAATTCATTATTTATGTAGCAAATTATCTTCCTCCACAGCAAGCAGAGGTCTTGCCAAATAGGCCTCCTCTGGGTCTTCCTGATTTTCTTTTGTTTCTTTTTGGGGAGGGGGCTGGGTTGCAGCTGACTGTGCAGAGAGGACCCCAGGGCTATCTGTGTTAGGCTCAGTCTCCACTCATCTCTGCTGTCTCCTTGCTGGCTTCTCAGCAGAGCCGTCCCCCTACAGCCCAGGTATCATGCATGTGAGGTCCTTGATGGGGGATTCAGATGCTAGCCTAGGGAAACGCCCTGCCCTTGTCACAGGGAGGCCCTATCCACGTCCCAATCCTCTGTGTGTCCACGGATGGTCAAAGGCTCACGGGGCTCATGGACACCTCAAGGAAACTGTTGGTGACTGTCGTGTTGGTTCAGGTGTGCAATGGCTGAGTGAAGTCTGTCGGGGAGTGCACAGCACTGCTCACATGGCCTGGTCAGGGAGGTGTAGTAAGGTCTGCTTCTGAGTGCTTCTCTCTGTGTGTAACTTGCACAACCAACTGCCTTAGGGAGCAGAGGTGATGTAGGGGGATGAATGAATTTGCTTTTCTGAGGTAGAGAATTGACACCTAATTCATTTATAGGATGACTATTGCCTATTATCTAGTCTGTTAGTCCTGACACTTTCTGTCCCTGTCTTAGAATGCTCATCTTCATGAACTGCAGACACAGAGATGCAGAGATTGCAGCCATCAAAATGAAGCAGGCACCAGGTTCTATAACCCAGCACCCTCGTGGGAGGAAACCAGCAGTTACGTCCCTTTCCTCAGGGGAGACAGAGGCATCGCCTGACTGTACCCACCAAACTCACCTGGGCTGCACACAGAGGTGCCTATACCACTCCCCGAAGCCTTTCTGAAACAGCTGCTCAGATCTTGTATTTCTGCTACAGAACAGATCCCCCAGTGCTTTAGAGGAGAGACTCTAGGCTGAACATCACCATTCACAGACCTCTGATTCAAAACTTTAAAATGCTACAAAGCCAGAAGAGTTTGACCAGAATCTACAAGCGGGAAAGTCCATACTGTATGCAGCTACGGTATTTCAAAAAGCAGGGTACAAAATTATTTCCAGGTGATGTGTCTAGGGTTTGCATAAAACGTAAGTGAATTTTGCTTCCGCCTTTGCTCCACCCCGGGAGAGCTCATTATGAGTAGGTAACGATTCAAAGGAACCTGTAGCACATAGCGCTGGCGCTTGGGGTAAGAGACATCAGCCTGCAGGCTTGGGAGGACTGAAGAGAACAGAGCTTATCCCTTCTTTGAAACCCTTTAAGGGCCCACTCTATGTCTTAGAGAGACTCTGATGGCTGCTTCTTTGTCTGTAGCTGAAGCTGGGTACCTAGACTGTGGGGTCCTCATGGCCAGGGCTCAAGGAAATAGGAGGTGCAAGATGAAAGAGAGGTACTGCCTGGCAGGATGTAGATGAATATAAACGGGGTCATTTAAGCTATGAGTTAGTTGAGATAAGCCTAAACTAAAAGTCAAGCTTTCATAAGTAATAAGAAGTTTCTACATTGTTACTTGGGGCTGGTGGTGGAGAAGGAAGTCTATCTGCACCCCCATAAATGACTGTGCTTAGTCACCCTGGGTTCTGGGGTGAGGCTCGGCAGAGACAGTGACCACTTGCTCTATGTAGATATGCTTTAGTTTGGTTACCTGGGTTGTATGCTCTCTGTCTCCCTGAGATTCAGCAGCCTGGCTAGATACTTGACAATAATTGCAAGTTATATTTTCTTTGCAACACCTAGGGCTCTCTTAGAGAGTTCAGGTGCTAGATGAGGGCATTGTTGTGTATGATGATACTCTGGTGGGCAGGGAAACAAACCAGGACTGTTGTTGGCAACACACATACTAGGGGATCAATGGTTCTGTTTTTACATGTATGGAAAGCTCCCTGAGGGTGATCCCTGAACAAAACAAAGAGGACTTGAGCAGTACCAGTGTTTCTCTTCTTCTCCTGTGTGATGCAGGAATCCACGTGGACTATGACCATGCTGTAGAAATTAAAGGTGAGGCTCATACTGGGACAGTCACACTTGCAGTAATTATCCTGAGGAAATTCTCACAGAGACACAGTAAACTGCTCACTAAAATGCTGACTGAAGGAAGCAATGACAACAACAAAGGGACAAATAAGCAAATTGTTACACAAATTGAGCTGCATCTTCCAGAAGGGCACATGACAATCAGTTCGGCTCAGAGCTGCGGAGCATGACTTATTCAGAAGAATGGTCTTTGTGTGTGCAGTTACAGGATGAGGTCAACCTGCAGAAGGGTAGCCTGTGATCCGATGTGACTGATGTGTGAATGAATAGTATGGAAGACATGTAAGGATGGAATCATGCAATGGTGGAGGAGGAGCCTGGCTCACAAGCCCAGGGTGTCATGGGTACCTCATGCTCTTGGGATTGACTTCCCCAGATGGGTTCTGAGTAGTACTGAAGAGATGTAAATTTCTTATGATGATAATCCTAATAAAACTTGGAAATATGCTGTCTAAAATAACACAATTTCTACTAAACTACAAGGAATCCCAGGAAAAGACAACTTAATTCATGCATCTGTTCCTTAAACTCTGACAGTTTTATGGTCTCTACTTTTTGGGCTGTATTATTAGAAACATTATTAGGAATTTTTAAATTAGTTAAAAATTTTATTTTAGACTTATTTATTTTATGTGTATGACTGCTTCATCTGCATCTTGTCTGTACACCATAAACATGCCTGTGTCCACAGAGGTCAGAAGAGAGTATTGGATCCCCTGGAGCTGGAATTTGGTTGGTTGTGAGCCACCATGTGGCTGCTGGGAACTGAGCAGGGTTTTCTCTAAGAGCAGCAAGTGCTTTTAATTCCTAAGTCATCACTCCAGGGTTCTTTATTAGTTTTTATTTCTGCAATTGTTTATCTCATTATCACTGATAATTTGGGGATTGAACTGTACTTTTATGGAACACAAATGCAACTATAGCTACACTGACATTCGCTTAATGTAATTTTGCTGTTTTTCTCTTTCTTTCTGCATTGTATATTAGAACTGTCTGTGGTGAATATGACAGAGTTCCATCAACTGCTGGATAGGATTTCTTTGCACTCATTTTGATTACATATAGACTTAAATTGAATTAAAACAAGAACAACATATTTTCTTCAATGAGAAAACCTGAAGGGGGGGGGGTCTGTGGAAATGACTTGGTGGGAGCCTTAGTTAGGATTTTTATTGACACGAAGAGACACTGTGACCACAGCAACTCTTATAAAGGAAAACATTTAATTCGGGTGGTTTACACTTCCAGAAGTTTAGTCCATTATCATCACGGAATGACATGGTGGTGTAAGAATGACATGGTACTAGAGAAGGAGCTAAGAGTTCTATACGCAACATGAAGTGAACTGAACTAGGTGTAGCTTGAGCATGCGAGACCCAAAGCCCACCCCCACAGTGGCACACTTTCTCCAGCAAGGCCACACCAACTGCAGCAAGGTTACACCTGCTAATAGTGCCACTCCTGATGGCATTATGGGGGCCAATTATATTCAAACCACCATAGTCCACTCCCTGGTCCCCATAAGCTTAGAACCACATCATAATGTAAACTGCATTTAGTCCAACTTCAAAAGCCCTCATAGTCTACCACAGTCTCAACAATGTTTTAAAGTGCAAAGTTCAAAGTCTCTTCTGAGATTCATACATTCTCTTAATTGTAATACCCTATGAAATAAAAATAAAAAATCTAACCACATGTTTCCCACATAAAATGGCACAGAATGTACATTACCATTCCAAAACATAGGGAAGGAAGCACAGTGAAGAAACACTGGACCAAAGCAGATCGGAAACCATGTGGTCAAACTCTAAACTCTACATCTTCAGTTTGATATCAAAGGGCTCTTCCGATTTCCAGTTCCATTCAGCTTGACTGCAACATTATTCTTTCTCTTGGGCTCTTTCCACTTCCTGTTGGAAGTTTTCCTAGGCAGGTATTCCATGACTCTGGCATCACTAACATGTTGGGGTCTCCAAGGCAATCCAGGCTTCTTGTTCACAGCTTCATACAATGGCCTTTCTGGCCTCGGTTAAAAGGACACCCCCGACACACAACTGACCTCAGTGGCTTTCCTTGGTTGTGGAGGAATAATATTCTATAACCCCTTTCTTCTGCCCTTAACTCTAAAGCCAAGCCAAGTGGCTGAAGTTGCCAAGTTCTCCTGCTTGCTGGGGCTGGAGCATGGCCCCTTGTTTAATTATGTCTCCACCAGCTTTCTGTTTTCCACGATTTCCTTCATTGCCTAAGCTTGGCTGTTCTGGAACTCTCTCTGCAGATCAGGCTGGCTTCAAACTCAGAGATATACTAACCTCTGCTTTCTGAGTGCTGGGATTAAAGGCGTCTACTACCGCACCCAACTCTAAGCTTTTAATTCTTTTTTACAAATTGAAAACATTACAAATTGACCATCCTGTCCTGAGGTCCCCACCCCATCTTCTCCATTTCTCTGTCTGTTTATCTCCTAGGTGGACTTAGTTCCACTCCACTTCCTGGGGGCTCTTTTTTTTCCCCTCAAATGGTAAATTTTGTGTTTTTCTTTTCTCAGCTTGCTCCTTTTCTTTATAAATCTTTGTAAGCATGAACGCTAGTAACCACATGGCACAGTCTATACTAGGCTGTTTAGAAATTTCCTCTGCCAATGGAATTAACCCAAATCTCTTCACATCAACTTCAAGCACACTCTTCAGACAAGGGTAAAAAGTATTCACATTCTTTACCAAAATATCACAAGAACAATCTCTAGGCCACATATTAATATTCTTCTCCTCTGAAACCCCTTAAGTCAGGCTCCCACAGTTCATCAGATCACACTCACCACCTCTGTCTTGCATGTTCTTGCTACTATGGTCATTAAACAGAATTTAAAACATCTAGTTGCTTTTCTAATCCACAGCCCCAAGGTTCATAATCCTTCAAACAAAAGCATGTCAGGCCTATCCCAGCAATACCCCAGTCTCCGGCAGCAGACTGTCTTAATAAGAGTTTCTGTTCCTGTGAAGAGACACCATGACAACAGCAATTCTAATAAAGGAAAACATTTAACTGGGTGGTTTACAGATTTAGAGGTTTAGTTCATTATCATCATGGTGGGACATGGTAGCTTGCAGGCAGATATGGTGCTGGAGAATGAGCTGAGAGTCCTACGTCTTGACCTGCAGGTAAGAGGAAGTGAACTGAACTAGGCTTAGCTTGAGCATAGGAGACTTCAAAGCCCACCCCCACAGCAACACACTTCCTCCAGCCAGGTCACATCTCCTAATAGTGCCACTCCCTATAACCTGAGCACCTGAATTTGGATTCCCAGCAGCCATCCAGAAGTCAGGACAGTTGTGTGTACCTGCAATCCTAGAGCTGAGGAAGAACTAGAAGGTTCTTTGGGGTTACTGGCCATCTAGCCTCACCAAAACAGCAGCTCCAAGTTCGACAAGAGACCTTGACTCAGAATACAAGAAGGAAAGGGACAGAGACAGACACCTAAGGTCCTCCTCAGGCCTGCATGTAGACATGTACAGGAAAGTGCACCCATATACACATGCATACATGGACACACAACACACACACACACACAAACACACACACACACACTAGAAATGAACGGAACGAAGAAGAAAAAGTGAAGAAAGTCAACTGTGTGTTGGTTTTTATTTAAAAAAAGACAATGAATCTTCTAGCTACCTTAAGGTCCTTGTGCATAAATTTCGCTAAGCACTCACTAATACAACCTTGCTTCAGACAGGCTGATCTATAGTTCTACAGGAACTTCTGTGAGTGCATAAAATCTAAAAATGGATTTAGATTAACAGTTGTATTATGCTCTCAGCCTCAAGCATTGAATCCTTTCTGGTCTGTATTTATGCTGACATATGATATTAAAATATATTAATTTTGATTGCTATCATCTACCTTGAATAAAAGCAAAAACAATGACTTTCTGGGTGCAATTGTTCATTTTTCAAAATGACTTTTACTAATGGAAGTCACAGCCCACGCCTTTACCTAGGCAGTTAGCGCTCCTGGTCTTGAGAGTCTTCTGTGATGTAATATCACACAGGCAGTAGTAGGGTCTCCCCCACCCCCCACATCTTTAAAACATGGATGTGCATTTGTTAGTTCAGCACTCAGGCAGTATCATGGGCACTTGCCATGGAAACATTAAGACTTGCAAAGTACGTCAGGTTAAAAAAAATACTGAGTTAACCTCAAGCCTCTTCCAAGCATGTAGAATGGTGGGCACCCGCAGGCCAGACCTTGGCAATGGGAACCAACACCAGGACTGCAGGTAGAGCTGGACACATGCTATTCATGAGCACAGTGGGTGCTCTGGCCACCCTTGAGTCTGGGCTGGTGAGCGTGGTACCCAGGAGCACTGGGGGCATGTGAGGATGTGAACCAAGAGTTTCAGGTAAGAGGACAGCCCAGGAGGGCACAGCGTGAAAGGAACTGGTAACTGAGGGGCCCTGGCTCTGGCCATTTCTTCCCACTCTTCCCACCTTGCTGTTCTTTCTTTCTTCTCTCTCTCCCTCTCTATTTATTTATTGTGTGTGTGTGTGTGTGTGTGTGTGTGTGTGTGTGTAAGTCAGAAGAGGGCATCAGGTTCCTTGGGGATGGAATTTCAGGCTGGGGTGTGTGTGTGCGCACATGCACGTGTGTGTACGCATGTGTGCATGTGTGGAGGTCAGAAGAGGGCATCAGGTCCCTTAGAGCTGTTGTTTACTGCCCAATGTAGGTGTTGGGAACTGCATTCAGGTTTTCCGAAAGATCAGCGGGCGCTCTTAACTTCTATGCCATCTCTCCAGTTTTAGAAAATCAATTATTCTCATTCATTCATATTTTTTTTAATTTAAACTTTATTTTTTTATAAGCAGTCCACAAACCATGCAGCGGAGCTCCTGAATTTGGAGAAATCTAAGAGGTCAGTGCATCCCAAGTGCAATGGATGAGCATTCTGCTGGGGAAATCACCTTCACAATCACGGTGTCTTCTTTCTGCCCTCTGACAGGAGAGTGTGGGAAGTCAATTATTAGTACTTTTGCTTTTAAGACTTAAAAAAATTGTTTGGAATTTATTCACTTTAAATGATCAGAGAAATTGCAGGGGGCTCAGCAGTTTGAGTATTAGGTTTTGTTTTCATTCTCTTTACTGTGGGTTCTGGTTCATTTCCGCTTCAAAATCTTCAGCTCCAGAAGATACAGTCTGATCCATAAACGCAGGCTACTCCAACTGACACATGAAAAGAAGAATCACACTTTTGCTGTAAGCATTCTTTGATTGTGTGAAAAGGATTCCAGATATCTAATGTTGCTGGAGATCAATAAGACAATTTGGGAACCTGTTTTTCTTCTATCAGAACAATGACTTTGCTTACAAAGTCTAAACTTGCAGAAATGCTTTGTATATGGCTTGTGCTGGGTTCAGGTCTCTTTATTTTTAATTTGTTAAGTTTTTTTTGTCATGGTACATTTTGTCAAGCGTGTTTCTTGCCTCAATTAAGTATCATACCCTTGTTTCCCTCCTAAAGCTGGTATTTGCATTAATAGGGTTATTTATGAGTCTACCTTTGTATTCTGGGATAAGTTCATCCCTTCTTAGGCTGATGAACCACACTTGCTCATATTTTCAGGAATTTTGGTGTCTGTGTATAAGGAATGGTGTTTGTCTTATGTCAACTTGACACAAGCTAGATTTATTTGAAGGAGGAGAGGCAGACCTCGATTGAGAAAAAGCCTTCATGAGATTCAGTTATAAGGCTTTTTCTTAATTAGTGATTGATGGGGAAGGGTTAAGCCCATTGTGGGTAGTGCTAGCCCCTGGGCTGGTGGTCTTGAGTTCTGTAAGAAAGTAGGCTGGCAACCCATGAGGAGCCAGCCAGTAAGCAGCACCCCTCCAGGCTTTTGCCCTGTTTGAGTTTCTGTCCCGACTTCCTTCAGTGATGAACAGTGAGAGGGAAATGTGGGCCGAATAAACCCTTTCCTCCCCAACTTTATCTTGGTCCTTGTGCTGCTTTTGTTGCAGCAACAGAGCAGTGGTCCAGGCTCTTTTGAAATATCTTTATTTGACTTTGGTGTCAAGGTGACATTGCTTCTTTGATGGAGTTAGGAGATGTGCAATAGAATGACCTTTGCTGTGGAATTATCCTTTTGTACACTGTGAAGATTTATCACTGTGATTGGTTTAATAAAGAAGCTGACTGGTCAATAGCTGAACAGAATAAGGTTAGGTAGGAATGCCAGAGAATTCTGGGAGAAAGAAGGGCAGAGTCAGAGAGTGGCCAGCCAGGAAGAGAATAAATTGGACACACAAAATGGAATGGGAAAGAGGTAAAAGCCACAAGCCTCAGGGAAGCACATAGATTAGGAGAAATGGGTTAAGTTGTAAGAGCTGGTTAGTAACAAGCCTGAGCTTTTGACCAAGCATTTATAACTCATCTTAAGTCTTCATGTTGGTTATTTGGGAACAGTCAATCAGGACAGGAAAACTCAACCTACAGACCTCCCCTTTTCCCTTACCTTTTCCTCATTCTTGCCCCTTTTCCTTCCCTTCTATAAGATTTGGAAAGCCCTGGCATCATTTCCTTCCTAGAGGGTTGACCCAATTCATTGAGGAAACCATTGAGTGGGAACTTTCCTTGATGGGGAATCCTTAATCGCTAATTCCCTTTCTTCTTGTAGATCTATTTTCTCTTTTTCAGTCAATTTAATAATTCATAGCTTTCTAGGAACTTGTTATTTTCTTTTAATTTATCTCACCCATTGGCATGAAGTTGTTTATCATATTCTCTGTACAATCTTTCAAAATCTGTGAAATAAGGCACTGTAATGGATGCTCCTGTTTCATTCCCTATTTTGGTAGTCTCTCTCATTAATGTGCTAATTGTCTTTTCTTTTTTATTAGTTTTTAAAGTTAGCACACGAAGTCATAGGTTTCATTGTGACATTTTCATAATGCTTAGTTCATACTTGCCCTCTCCTTTCTATCACATCTCTCTCTTTGTTTACTTCCTCTGTCTAGTACCCCTCTTCTATTTTCATGTCATGTGGATTTCACTAGCCTTTCCCCTCCCCACCCTAAAGTCTTATCCCCTCTCCTGATCCCCTTTCTAGTCCCATGACCTATACTCACCTGTCTTTGTGTGTGGCTGGGTGGGACAGAGCCTACTGTGCTTGAAGGTATTGCCACATTAGGTTGATGTATGGAATGTATGGGATCAGGCTGATGCAAAGCAAGCTCCTGGCCCATCCCTGTCCACCAAAGCTGTCTGCTATGTTGTCCTCAGTCAGCAAGAAGAGACACTGCTTTTTGTTTAGTTTAGTTTTTTGAGACAGGTTTATAGGATTCTCTGTGGAACTCACTCTGTAGACCAGGCTGGCCCTGAACTCACAAAGATCCTCCTGCCTCTGCCTTCCAAGTGCTGGTATTGAAAGTGTGCACCACCACAGCCTGGCACGAGACACTGTTCTTGATTTTAGCTAGAAGCTCGACTGTGTGGTAGGGCATCAGTTTGTACCCTCATTGGGTGTATCCACTTTTCCTAGTCTGTTTTTATTATATTTCCACCTTGATGTTTATTTTTTTCTCCTGTATTCATGCTTTGGCTCAATTATATTTTTTCTTTCTTTCATCTTAAATATTTTCTTTATTATATGTGTAAGTGTGTTTTGCCTGCATTTATGTCTGTATACCATAAGCATGCAGTGCCTGTGGAGGCCAGAAGAGGGCACTAGATTATTCTAGAGCTGAAATTACAGGTGGTTGTGAGCTGCCACGTGAGTGCAGGCAATCCAACTTTGGTTCTCTGGAAGAGCAGCCAGTGTTCCTAGCCACTGGATCATTTCTTCAGCTCCAGTGCTATACAGTGGAACCCAGGGTACTAATTCAAGGAGATATTTTCACTTGTGACACAGGCATTAAAGCAAGACACTGCCTTCTAGGCAGCATGTTAGTTACATCCTCTTAATTCCTGGTAACATATTCTTTCGATTTTATTTACTGTAAAATGTGTAAAGGCAAAGAATTAATAGAATAGACACACCCCTGCCCCCCCCCCACACACAGAGAGAGAGAGAGAGAGAGAGAGAGAGAGAGAGAGAGAGAGAGAGTTTATTAGAGTGGCTGTGATCTTGCTAGTCCGACAATAGTTGTGCCATGATGGAAAGACCAAAAATTTGGTTGTTCATCAGCTCGTGAGGTTGGATATCATAGCGGTGAAAGTGAGGGCAGGCAGGTGAAAGTAATCTCCTCTTGAAAGCCTTGTATTTAGACAGCCACCAGATGGTGCCACCTGGATTTAGGGTGGGTCATTGTGCTTCAACAATCTGATCAAGAAAATCCCTCAGCAGGATTTTGGGTTTTAGTTGATTCCAGATGCAACCAAGTTGACAGCTTCGTAAGTCATCACAAAAAGTAATTTTTAATTTCCTCTGTGACTCCAAACTCTTTGGTCAGTGAGTCTTTTGAAAATGTGATTTTTCTTCCAAGCATCCTCAGATTTCCCACATTTCTTACTGTTGATTTCTTACTTCATTATAGTTGGTGAACACTCCTGTTTCACTATTTTTTTTGAGATTAATGTATTGTATGGTTTTTATTTATTTTTTATTTTTTTATTTTAAATTTTTTTTATTGAGAAAAGAAGAAAAAAAAACCTAAACAAAAAACAAGTTTCCACCTCCTCCCAGCCTCCCATTTCCCTCCCCCTCCTCCCACCCTTCTCCCCCTCCTCCCACCCTTCTCCCCCTCCCCCCACTCCTCTCCCCCTCCCTCTCCAGTCCACAGAGCAGTCCGGGTTCCCTGCCCTGTGGTAAGTCCTAGGTCCTCCCCCCTCCGTCCATATCTAGGAAGGTGAACATCCAAACTGGCTAAGCTCCCACAAAGCCAGCACATAAGAGCCGCAAAGGAAAAAGGCCAAGTTACTTATAAAGGTAAACCTATCAGACTTACACCTGACTTCTCAATGGAAACCATGAAAGCCAGAAGGTCCTGGATAGATGTACTCCAAAAACTAAGAGACCACGGATGCAAGCCCAGACTACTATATCCAGCCAAACTTTCGTTCACTATAAATGGAGAAAACAAAATTTTCCAGGATAAAAACAAATTTAAACAATATGTAGCCACAAATCCAGCCTTACAGAAAATAATAGAAGGAAAATCACTAACCAAGGAGTCCAACAATGACCACAATAACTCAGACATCTAGAGACCCTTCACCAGCGCAAATCAAAGAAGGAAAACACACAAACCCTACTACTAAAAAAGTGACCGGAGTTAACAGCCACTGGTCATTAATATCACTGTTTCACTATTTTTTGTATTCGTGAGAAGTGCTTTGGGGCTTAGTGTGTGATGTATGTTGAAGACCATGATTGGCCCCTGTGCAGGATGCTCTTAGAGATGAGCATTTGCTGTATGTCAGTGAGGCTGGCCACTGGCTCAGTACCTCTCCTTGAGAGTGTTCTGTGCTGTCTGCTGTCCATGATCCTATTTGGGCTTTTAAAGCATCTAGCCACCACTGTGGCATTGCCTATTTCTCCCTTCAGTTTGATCAGACTTTTCTTCCCGAAGTTTGAGGCTCTCTTGTATTATGTGTTTGCATTTGCCATGTATTTTTTTTTTGCAAATTGATCTTATCATCGTCATCACTACCACCACCACCACCACCACCATCATCATCATCATCATCATCATCATCATCATCATCATCATCATATCTTCTCTGTCTTAAGTGCATCAAAGGGCATCTGAGAACCATATTCTGGATTCCACAAAGCTCCATTAAGCTTGTAGAGGCCTTGACGTGATCTTTATTTTGGCCAACTCTGATCTCAGGATGCCTTGCTTGCTGGAGGAGATCTTCTGAACTCTACCTAAAATCCATACAGACTAGACTCATGCTTCTCCCCCTACATCTTATCATAGAAAAGAATAAGCTTTAGTCTCCTTGACAGGACAGACGTCTGGGCGTGGCCCCTGTGTCCTATGAAAGAACAAAGCATCTTGTTTCTGCGGATGCAGCCCTCTGGCCTTTCCTCCAGCTTCTCTGGCAATTCCTTGGTTTTTCCCAGCCTTCTGCAGCCCCAGTTCAGCATTGGTCCATCCACCCAGCATCAGATCTATGCCAGTCTCAGGTGTTTCAGTGCTTGCTCGGGCAGCATCTTACCTGAGGATCAACCGTTTTTGGTCTTTTATTTCTCTGAGTGGCTAGAACAGTACTCTGTGCACCCAGGGTCAGGGATCTTGGAGGGGCTCAGCTAAATGCTTGCCACTTCCTGCTCACGAGCTTGGGAACAGAGATAGGTGGCTGGACAGCCAGAATGCTCGCTCACAGCTTGGTGTCAGTGTGGACTACGGTCCCAGAACAGGTGCATATACAGACCAAAGTGTTTAAATGGAGATGATGTGTGTTTTGAGACACTCATACCATGGAGGTTGTTCCAAAAGGGAACATTCGGAGGTGATGTACCTATGCAGTGGAATCTTCTTCACACCAGGGTGGAAGCCGTGGTCTCCCACTTCACCCTGGGAGTCACACTCGGTGACATCTGTTGGGTGACTTTGGCTATGGTGAGAAGCAAAGGCCAGGGGTGAGTCAAGGGAAGGGGAGGGAAAGGGTAGCTCCTGATGGAGATTTTGACCATCATATCCATGGAGACATAACCAGTGTGACTCTGCACAACCAGTCTTTCCTCAGGGGACTTCCTGTCTACCTGGCCCAGTAAATCCACTATGGGGCTCAACACTGCCCTTGACTGCCTAGCAACCAAAGAACAGCATGGGACTTTCCTGTTCCTCGAGAGTCATGACCTCCACTGACAACTCAACAGATGTGATCTGAGAAGCTAGCAGACTTCTTGTCAAGTGCCAAGAATGTGTGGAGGAACAAGGGACACGTTTGGACCAGAGTTGTATAGTGTGCCCATTCCCACCCTTCTGTTTGGCATCGGATGACTGTTCTAGCTTCATCTGTTTCCAGTGTGTAGTGTGTGTCTGAAACCTTCAGTGCACTCCGGTTAAATACATGGTTGAAAGTGACTCTGATGTTACATGCTTGTGCCATTTGGTAGAGTGTGTTTACCCAACCCCTACTCTTCATATTTCCTGTAAGCTGTGATGGAGAAGAAAGCTGTGTCTCATCACTTATCTGCTTGGCAGTTGTACATACATGCTCTTCTACCCAGGACCCAGAGGGGGCCTGGTAGGCTGTGTTCTGCCTATGTGTAACTGCCTCTACAGGATGAAACCAGTATTGGGACATCACATGAGTCCCGAGATTGAAAAAGACCACTCTGAATTCCCATGATTTCATCTAAACTGACAATTAAATATTAAAAATATTTTATCATACTTATTACTTCTCCCACCATAAGGACTTTTTCTGGCATGTAGGTGTCCCCTTATATTTTTATTTTGCTAGAATTCCACTGTCTTTTCAACGTTTCTCCTCACGGCTTCCATTCACTGATAGCAGCACCTCCTCTGGCTTCAGCGCTGGGGTAAGGACACTTTGGGATGGTTGAGTCCTATCCCTGGTGTATGGGCCTGGAGGTGTCATGGAAGCAAGTGGCATCCACTTGCTAGCTTTAACACACCAATTGTAAACTGCATACTGTCTTTAGAATCACATTAGTCACTGACCTCAAACCCATGCGGAGTCCGACTAACAGGAATGTGATGCTCACTTTCTACCAAGCCCCACCTAATTTCAGCCCAGCATGCCTGTTGGTTTTCAACGAACTTTATTGTAAGCAAATGACTTTATGGTGTAAGAAACAATGATTAGACTAGACATATATTCTACTCTTACAGCTGTAACTATGATATAGGTGCATTCAGCATGTTATTTTATACACACAGACATTATGTAGTTGATATACATATATCCATGAGTAACAAATCTGTATGCCTCATTCTTTCCCCCATTTTTCACCTGTACAAAGTCAGATTACTTACAGGTAGATTTTTGTGAGTTAGGAGGCAAGTACGTTTTCACATAAGAAAAGGGCTAGATATATCTTTTCTGTGCATAAAAAGTTATAAAACCAAAATGTACACAATAACACAGAACTATTTCATGACTATAGTAAGTTGCAGGATGCATTCTTGTATTTGTTAATAGAGGTGGAGCGGTGGGCTTCCTGGGGGTAGAGAAAGATTCTGTGCACAGCCAGAGATGACTGGGACGCTGAGTTCACCTCCTTTCCTGGATGCATTAGGAGGATATCTGCAGCGATAACCTTAATTTTTGCATGTATTTCATGATAAAGTTTAAAGAAAAGCCTAGAAAGGCAAAGTCCCCTAGCTCATGTAAGATGACTGTGACCCTAGAAGCCTGAAAACCTGTCTTGCTCTAACGCCCCTCCCGCCTCTTCTTCTTTATGGAGAGGTCATGCTGACTTGTGAGCAGTACTGTGGACTCCAGGTCATCCTTTTAGGCATTTCTGAACCCGGGCTGGACCACAGCAACAAAGGGCAGATTCCTGAGACACTAGCCTTAGATAGCACAGAGATGCTGATGTTTAACAACTGTTCATGAATACATTGTAACTCTGAATTCCACAGGGTCCTTTGTGTTCATTTCTAAGGCAATGGACTAAACATGTCTTGTTGCTAATACTTTTTAAAAAGATGCATTCATTAAAAAGAAACCGCAACAAACTTGGATAGATAAAATGTGTTCGGCGCACGCCTTTAATCCCAGCACTCGGGAGGCAGAGGAAGGCGAATCTCTGTGAGTTCGAGACCAGCCTGGTCTACAAGAGCTAGTTCCAGGACAGGCTCCAAAACTATAGAGAAACCCTGTCTCGAAAAAATAAAATAAAATAAAATGTGTTCAATTGTCTATCATGGCTACTTTCCATTTGGTGGAAGCAAAGTCCAGTTGAATTTAAAAAGCCGTCAGCAAAATAGTCTTTCATGACATTAATCTAAACTCATATGAAACTACTAGATTAAATGCTGTATTAAGAACTGAGTTCAGAAGTGTTGCAATATTGAAAAGAAATAGGCCTTCGGGCTGTCACTAAGGCATCCTGAAACCCCCTTGTCACTTGAGACTCCTGGAATGAGGATGAGTAGGGAAGCCCAGAGGCTTCAGGGAGCAGACACCTCCCGTCACGTGCAGTGTGAGCCCGAAGCCAACAGGTGGCACAAATGCATTTGACTTACACATGGGCCACCATAGCCTGGAACGCCGCTCGCTCGCTGCGCCCCCTGCTTTCTAGAGCCCAGGCAAGCAGGCTCAGTCGCCCTGGCTCCCTTCGAGAGCCAGGTCCTCCGGGACCAGGCGGCCCAGACGGGTCTAACTGGGTCCTGAGCCGTCAGCCGCTGAGGATCCGGAGTGCTCCAGACAGCCCGCCCTCTGCTGGCCGTCCACGGACTCGCCGCTGCTCCCGGTCCACTCAGAACTGTACCCGGAGTTGAGACAGGGATGGAAGGAGGTGGCAGGGGAATTAGGACCAGGCAGGGACCTAGTAGGCGGGGTGGGGAGTGAGGGATGGGTGGGGGTTGGGGAGTGGGGGCAGGACTGGGTGTGAGCAAGGTTGCAGATGTGGGGCTGGCCCCACACACTCGCTGAAGAAATTGCCAGGGACCAGGAATCACAGTTCAAAGTGTCTCAAGACTCCATTTAATGATGCTTCTACAGGCCTCCAGCTGGGAGAGCATTGTGGACCTAGAAGTATTGACCAGCTAGCTCCACACACAGCATTCTGGACTTTTTCTTTTGTAAGGCTCCGGTTTGAGCTGGCAATCAGGGAGGCAGCAGCGGCTCAGCTGGGGAACGAAAGCCTGTCATTCCCAGGTTCCATCTCACTGGAGAGGAGCCCACCCTCCCCCGAACTTGTTTTTAATGTGTCAAATCACAGAGGCAGCTTCCTGGCAGTAAAGTGTGAAGGGGTTACAGCCTCCTCCGCCCCTTGGAAGCCAGATACAGGTCTCTGCGGAGTGACAGGCCTGTTTTCATGCCAGGCAGCCAGGACGTGGCCCTGGGCTCTTGATCCTCATCCCACAATTTGTCACTTGGACACCTCCTCATGCCCACTTTTATCACTGTCAGGGACACCCGTGGCTCCTGGTGTCCCTTCTCTGTAGGCCTGAACTTCTCAGAGCTATTTCTCTGTTTCCCCATACCGGTCCAGGAAGGTGATGTTCTCACCAGATTCTGTAGTGTCCAAAGGCAGAACATCAGCTTAGTTGTATTACTTTCCATCTATGAGCATGGGAAGTACCTTAGCTTTGCCTCCCAGTGGGACTCTGATATCTCCCTCCCTGCTGAGGGCAACAGACCTTGCCATGAAGCATGGATAGAAAGGATGGACAGGATTCCTTGTCTTGTCACTGAACTGCATGCAAACAGATCACTCAGTCTGTCACATCTCTGGATCTCTGGTTCTGCTCTTGTCCTCATTTTATAGAGGAGGAAAGCGAGTCATAGAATTATAGGCTTGCAGAGGCTGAGCAGAAATGCTGGTCTGTGTGGTCCTGCAGCAGACCTGGGCAGAGAGGTAAGTATTCCTTCCTCAGAGGTAGTGTGTGTTCCATATGCTCTGGCCAGCGGGGGGGGGGGGGGAGGGGGGGGGGTCAGGCATCCTGGCTTCAGGGACACACAGGGCTTAAGACACTCAAATCTTATCTTGTCACGAGCAGTGGGCATTTAAGGTCTCTGGCTGACTCCCCAGGCCACTTCTAGATTCCTTCTGCCCACACTGAGGGTCCAGGAGAGTGCAGGACAGGGCAGATCTCACAGGAAATAGAAATTCCTTTATCTCAGACAGGGTGGTAATATAGTTATTTTAGGTTGTCAGACCCATTCTAGTATCCATAGAATAAACTGTCAGAAACTGAAAGTTCTAGATTTCACACACACACACACACACACACACACACACACACCAGTGCCATAAATGCTTTTTTAATGTTTTGATCCCATTTGCTAGATTTACAAGGAATTGAGTGAATGGGCTTCTGAGAGGGCAAGCACAAAGGATTTGAAATTCATCTTTGCATCCAGACTATGGGCTGCGGGAGGGTCAGGGGCTAGGGCACCATCATGGCTAAGTGGATGTCTGCGGAATGACGAACGCACTTGGTGTAGTTTGAGAGGTGAATGTATGAGGTTGACATTTTAAGAAGTCACAGCTTTAGCTCATTTCAAACAGGGGAGCAAACCCAAAGCCTCGTGGCTTCTGGTGGCAGCTGGTCCAGATTGAGGTCTGACTTTGAGGCAGTGTTGACCTTTTAAAAGTCCCTGCAAAGTGCAAGGTGGGAAGCTTTGGAAAAGCAGTCAAGCCTGTTTCGTCTTTAATTGATACCATTTAAAAACACGAGTGAGGGCCAGGACATTAATTGGCAATTACCTTCACAGAAATTTGTAGGAACACATGAAAACCAAATAGAAGGGGTACGAATGGTCAGAGCACAAGGACCAACTTGGAAACCCCACATGAGAGACACTGCCAAGCCATGCAAATTAATCAAACAAAACTGGGCATGTCACTCTCCACCCCTCAGATGGACATTCATCTGGCTTCCTGGCAGGCTTGTGTTGGCAGTGGCTCACGGTGTGTGGGTGCTGGGCACCATGGGTCAGGAGAGCTCTAGTGCTGAATCTTTTAGTGATGTTTCTCCTGTGTTCTGTTCAGTTGTCTTCACCCAGTGACTCCCACACATCCTAGGAGAGGAAGTTGCATTTCTGCAGTTTGCACCAGAGTGTAACTGGCTGTGGGGAACTGGAAAGAGCCCTTTGTGCAACAGTCGAGCTGACAGTAGAGAACAGTGCCCCACTGGCTCTGCCAGGTTGCCAAGAGGGCTAGCCTAGGCTATGGAGGTGTCACAGTCCATAACGTGCCTGCTGTATGAGGGTATGAGTGGCAGAGCCCCATCTTATTTATTTATTTATTTATTTAGTTTTTTGAGACAGGGTTTCTTTGTAGCTTTGGAGCCTGTCCTGGCACTAGCTCTTGTAGACCAGGCTGGCCTCGAACTCACAGAGATCCGCCTGCCTCTGCCTCCCAAGTGCTGGGATTAAAGGCCTGCGCCACCACCGCCCGCCAATCTTCAGAATGTATGTGTGCAAAAGGTCAGAATAGTGGAGTTACTGCGATCTCAGCACGGGGAGGCATACTCGGGTTCTTCCTGGGGCTCATTTGCCAGTGAGCCTAACCTAAGAAGTGAGTTCCAGGCTAGTAAGAGACCCTGTTGCGAATGAGGAGAGCAGTGTTGAGGAATGTTACCTGACACTGGCTTCTGACCTTCATACATGTGCATGCAGACTCTCATGCAATGCATCTACACACTTTCACACACGCAGACAGGCTGAGAGAAAGACAGACAGACAGACACACACTCTCTCTTTCTCTCTCTTACATGTTCCAGGCTTTATCAGCAGTGCTGCATACGGAGAAATAATAACAACAAAATACAAAGTAAGACAAAGAGACTGATGTGCTATAACATGTTTTGAAGGAAAAAAAAGCAAGGTAGAAAAATCACATGAACATAACACATGCAAATTTACAAAAATCATATACATGCATGCATTTGTATATAGGTTATGTTGTGCATGTTTGATATGTTTAATATATTTAAGTGTGCATTAATTATAATATATACTAATAAGTAAATATATACATATATTTACATCACACAGGATAATAAGACAGTATATTAGTTATTAGTATGAAGTTGTCATTTCATGTTTCAGTTTTTCTAAAGCCTTTAGAAATGTGGTAAAGCTATCCCACCTGAAGGCGGTTAGCTTACCTGTCATGCCTGCACCCAGACAGTATCACCCTAACACGTGTGTTTAAAGCTGTTGTTTATTAAGAGGCTTTGTCTTTTCCCTGGCAGGCAGCTCCCAGGGTCACTCTGCACCACCCAGACCCTGAAGGCTTTTGAGAGAGTAGTCTCGTGACACAAAGGTTCCAGCTAACTGACAGAGTTCAGAGCATATCTCTGGAGGTGCAGGGTCTAGGCGGTTTAATCATAAAGCCATCATTTCAGAGAACATTTTGGCAAGCAGACTGTGATGGGGAGGTAGCAACCTTGGCTGACACGCTGGCCATCATGTGACCACGTTTGCTGGAATGTTGAGTTGGGGTGGCTTCAGAGTCAGGAGCACAAGTGAGTCACCAAGCACACTTTCTTTGAGCTGTGCTAAGGGTATAGTTCTGCTGAGTGTTCTGCACAGATGTGCAAATGTGAGGTTGTTGTGCACTCTTCTGAGCTGCTGGCAGCTCTTTTCTTTGAGCGAAGGGTTACTGATGGGTCTGAGCAGTTCTTTTATTGTTTGTTTTGTTTTGTTTTTAAATAAAGCACATGGGTTTAGCTCATTCCAAGGATTCAGAACAAAGGAAATTTGAAACAACCCACAAGAAAAGTCCCTGTAGAGGCCCAAGAGACTGTCACGGTATTCTGTGGTTATTTTGTTTAATCTTAATTTCTTAATATTTTTAAAATTTGTTTTAATTTTCTGTGTATGAGTGTTTTGATGCACACGTATGTGAACGACACCTATGCCTGGTGTCCTTGGAGTTCAGAAGAGGGCATCAGATTCCCTGGAACTGGAGTTGTAGATGGTTTTGAATCACCATATGGGGTGCTGAGAACTGAACCCAGGTCTCCTGGAGAGTAACTTGCCTCAACCATCTATCTCTCTCAACTCCACAGCAATTATTTTAAAATATGTTTCTTCTTAACAAGTTTTCTCCCACCCTTACTTTGTTTCTATACAGACCCTTCTTCTTACTAATGAGATTTGTGTATGTATATGTGTGCATGCATGTACACTGTCCACATGTTAAGGCATGTGTATGGAGGTCTGATGTCAACTTGGGGAGTCCGGTCAGGTGTTTTCTCCCACCATATGGGAGCCTTTACCCCCTGATCTATCTTACCAGCCCCTAAGCTGACAAAGACCATCTTCAGAAAGCACAAAGGTGTGGTGGCCAATGCCACAGTGTCACAGAGGAAATGCAGGCATGTAGCTGAGGTGAGTCTGGGGACTGGAGAGGTGAAGTTGAGGCAATGCAGTGCTGTGGGTATAACTCTGTCTCCCGAAAAGAATATCCAAGTCCTAACCTGCAGTTCTTCTGAGGGCGACTTTATTGTCAATAAGGCACTTATACGGGTAATCAAACGAAAACAAAGATTTTAGGATGAGCTGGATCCAGCGCGACTCAGTCCTTTCATAAAAGGGAGACTTGCACACAGAAACATGCAGACACAAAGGGAAGATGGCTTGGAGAGAGAAATCAGGAGAACCACTGAG
Organism: Microtus oregoni; assembly: GCF_018167655.1. Lineage (NCBI taxonomy): Eukaryota > Metazoa > Chordata > Mammalia > Rodentia > Cricetidae > Microtus > Microtus oregoni. Next base: position 21,596,218 of record NW_024543207.1, on the reverse strand, counting down.
AAGACACAGACCTGGGGCAAGAGTGGGCACAGCTCAGGGTGTGATGAGTCTAACATCTAGGGTGACCGTTTTAACACCAAGAGAGCAGCAAGGCAAGAACACAGTTCTACCCAAGCAGCATCTCTGAGGAGAAAAAACATGTTGTTGACTTGCCTCATTGATTTGATAATGCCTTTAAAACATCAAATACTATTTGGACAAAGTAGAACACGTTCTTGAACCTAGGCTCTAGAGGGCTGAGGCAGGAGCATCTTAGCTTTGAGGGCAGCTTGGGTGGCAATATGAATTCAGAGCCAGCCTAGGCTATATACTGAGACTTTGTTTCAAAAATCAGAAACAAATAAATAAATAGATAGATACATATAAAATGTCAGTTCTTAACAACAAGACAGCAGCAGGATCCATAAAAACAATGCAATCAGAAACTCCAGGAAAACCAAAGATCCATGAAAGGAAAGGAAAAAGATTCCTCTTGTTTGTAATTGCTTTTTCTAGGCGTTATAATCAGTCAAGACAGCTGAGTGATGATTGTGTAAAGAAATGCACAATTGACAGGAAGCGAAACAGAAAGGGAATCTGGGAGGCAGAAGGGAAACGAGATAGAGGGAGAGCATCCACGAAATGGGAAACCACGTAGGCTCTCTACGATTTACAGAACAAATAGTAACACTCCAGCCATGGCAGGAAAGTGATCAGCCCAGGATCTAATGATGGTGCAGAGAGTCCATCAGTCAGAGGGGGTGAGGGAGGAACCACAGCCTCCCTGTCAGTAAATAACACCCCGAACTGACAAATCTGTAAGCAGCATCAGGAGTGTATTATTGAGTCAGAGAGCAACAATAAGAAGAGCAATGAGCAACATGGCTGATTGCAAGGCAGAGTGGGGATGGATATCGATCTTTGACTTTTTTACTATCTGACTAAAAGCCGATATTCAAATATATTCTATTTGCCAACTTAAAGAATTTAAAATTTTGAGAAATTTAGTAACTCAGAAAGCGCGCTCTCTCTCTCTCTCTCTCTCTCTCTCTCTCTCTCTCCTCTCTCTTTCCAGTACAGGTCATTTTAAAGCTAAATATACATGGTATTTAATTACTCGTCACCCAGATAACTGTGAACTGATGATTAAGAAACAAAGAATTTAAAACAGCTGCCACGCAAGCCAACTCCTTGGCATAATTCATTCCCAACGGTGTCTTCACAGAGCCATTTCTAGTAACCTCTACTCTCAATGGTGAGGAGCCCTCTAAGAGGGGCGGAGGGGCCTGTTGGCATGTCCTTCTTCTCCACCATCACTGAAAGCCTTCTGCCCTGCAACCTGGTTCTTACTGTCACAACCATGCGTAGTGATACCTCATCAGAATTACCTCCTCGACACCCTGTCGCCTGAGAACCAAGCTTCATGCTCTCCTAGAGTTGAGCCAGTGAGGAGGTCTAATTCTTTCATGGATTCTGACAAAGTATTTTCTCCAAGCTTCTGAAACCAACACACAGAAGGTCTGAGTGAGAGGCAGGAGTGAAGGCTGAGGTGGCAGGTGGGAAAAGCCAAGCACCTTTGCTGTGAAATGTAACCGTCTTAACTATTGTTGCCCTGACAAAACACTATGACTAAGGCAACTATAAAAGAAGGCATTTAATTTGTGACTCACAGTTCTAGTATCGTGGCAGGGAGAGTAGCAGCCATCATCAGGCAGGCAGGCAAGGCAAGCAGGCATGGGACTAGAGAAGTAGCTGAGAGCAAAAATCTATCTGATGAGAGAGAGAGAGAGAGAGAGAGAGAGAGAGAGAGAGAGATAGCAAGGGAGGGAGGGAGGGAGAGGGAGGTAGAGAGAGAAGGAGGGAATGAGGGAGGGGGAGAGGGAGGGAGAAAGAGAGAGAGGAAGGGAGGGAGGGAGAGAGAGAAAGAGAAAGAGGGAAGGAGGGAGGGAGGGAGAGAGAGAGAGAGAGAGAGAGAGAGAGAGAGAGAGAGAGAGGAATGGGCTTTTGAAACCTTGAAGCTCACGGGTAGTGGTATACCTCCTCCAATTATGCCACACCACTGATACCTTTCCAGATAGTTCCACCACCTGAGGACCAAGCAGATCCATGTCATTCTCATTCAGATCACCACAGTAAGATGCGGTCCAGCTTGGCAATGTTCCCGGGCAATCTCAGGTTAAACAACCTCCAGCACCAGTCAGGTCACACTCCTGGAGTCCCAGAGTCAGGCTGGAAGTGACCCAGTTCCTTTCGTCATGGATGAAGTGACCAACTGACCTGTCACAATGGCTCCTCGAATCTTCATGGCATGTTTAGAATTCCTGACATTAGGGAGCTGGACCAGACCTAGGGTGTCGGTGAAGTATGTCCATGATTTGCTTTCACGTGTATTAGTAACCGGTGGAACACTGCATGTAGGTGCTTGTTCGTCTTCCTACGACCTTGGTGTGAATGGGAGACAACGAACTGATATACAGCACACATCCCGAGGCTTCCTTTCTGAAGAGCTGGTACAACAGCCATGAAATGCCAAGCCAGGACACAGACACACCTAACTCAAGGCCACTCGGGGTTGGCGGTTCACCTATGTGTCTCCTATACATGACCTCACCTGTGGCCTTAGGGAAAGCAAATGAAGGAGCTACTCCTCTAGTGTCCCAGAACTCCATACTCTTAACCTGGAGAGAGGAACACCCAGCCTCCAAAAGGAAATCTGAGTCACTAACATCTAGCCTTGATAGACAAAATTAGATACCAGGCTCCCACTGGCAAAGAAATATCTCAACTCCTACTAGGGACATGGATGAACAGACATGACACTGGAGTCACAAGCAGGAATATGGAGACATAACACAAGATATGGCCTCAGTGGATAGTGTGTTTCCCAATGCTGTTCACAGTGACCAGGAGTGTAGGAGTTTCAGGGCCCAGTACTGTCCACACTGAACAGGAGTGTAGGAGTTTCAGGGCCCAGTGCTGTCCACACTGAACAGGAGTGTAGGGGTTTCAGGACCCAGTATTCCCTTGGAAATAATCAGGGGACATTGAGTGATGAGGAGAAGGAACTGGCTACATCAAGCATGGTGATGGGCTCTTTGCAGCAGAGTTCCAGGGAAAGCTGGGCTTTCTGGTTCCAGGTTTGGTCTTTGTCCTGAATTTAACAAAAAAGATTTGGAGACACAATGGAACATTGAGTTAGGTCAATTTCCTGCTGTGCATGCTGGGCAGACGTTCTGTGAATTCTAGAAAGTTCCAGAAGACGCCAGGACCACTTTATTTCCTAAAGAATGGTTTTTTTTTTGGAAATTAACATAAAAATGCATCCCCTCAAAGAGCTCTGAATACACAGTTACAGCCTGGCTCTTCTGAGACGGTGGCTATCTTGGGCTTCTTCACCCCATTTTCCATTGTCCTGGGATGGTAACTTGCAGAAATGTCCTTCTCCACAGCGTTGGCCGTCACAGACAGAGCCTTCTGTCTGCACAAGGGGAAATCCACAGCCATTTATTTTTCCATTAAAATAAACAGCGAAGTGCTGACATTTTCTTTAGATTGGTTTCCCACATCCTCATTTTCATGTATCAGGTTCTCATTTTACTTTAAAAAGTTAGCCTTTAATTGGGATTTCTGTTTCCTCTCTGAATAGCTAGTTAGGATTCTGTTCTTCAAACTGCATAATTGGTCTTCAGTTTAAATTTGTTATTTGCTTTTAATTTCTCGTTGTTGTCCCTTAACTGTGGCATAAAGGCAGCTTTCAGTATGTTCACTAATGGTTTCTTTGGGTACTGGGATATGATTATTTTTATAGTGTTTGCTTGTTATTCTACGAGACAGTATTCTCCATCCTTGGAAAAGTAGTTTGCTAGATAGCCATTACCCAATCATTTATCTACTTTGATTTACAAACCCTGTTGGTTTTCCCCACTTAATCTGTCAAGGGCTGGGGAAGCATTTATTTCTGATGAGTCTTGATGTAAGTGTAGACGCCCCAGTATTTCCAGCCATCTTCTTACCGTTGAAGCTAAGTGAGGCTTGTGACAGCAGGTTCTTCTCAGCGCAGGGCAGCTCCTGTGAGTTGGCACAGCCCATCTGAATGCTTGTTTGTTCTACATTTGGCTCAGGCTGCAGTTGGTACAGATACATGACAGGGATGGCTGGGTGACCACCCTGCTTGCTATATCTCCTCTCTGCCATGGAATTTTCCTCCCACACCTTGTCAGCATCTCCTTTGTGGTTCTCATGAAGGCTGGAGGACACCCTCCCTGCTGGCCTTGGCATGGCCATAGTCTTTGATAGCCAAAGGTGTCCAGCCCTGATCCTGCAGCTCTGTCTCTCCTGTGATGTTTAATCTCTACCCAGGATGGACAGAGATCTCAGAAACCAGAGACCTGTAGTGAAAGACTCATGACTGTCATTTTAACAACTATTAAACTGTTGATGTTTTCAGACTCTTTGAACTGGCTGAGACACCATGCTTCCTATTATTTCCTAGACCTTGGCCTCAGATTCCTGCAGCCCTAGGTGGGGGTTTTCTTAAGTGAAATCAACTCTCAGACACCGACTGTACATACGAGACCCCTATATCTTCATACTGTCTCAGACCCTAAGACAGTATCACTAACTAGGCTATAAAGTGGAACTGGTGTTTAAGCTTGGCTTAACTGTTTACATGAACTGGTAGACGCAAAGTTCAGGGCTGGAGAGACGGCTCATCCCTTAAGGACCTGAGTTCGATTTCCAGCATCTACTTGGCAGCTCACAACTGTCTATAACTCAGGAGTTTCAAGGGCCCAAGAACTTCTTTTGGCCTCTGAGGGAACCTGGCATCTATATGATATACAGACATATACACAGGCAAAGCACCCATACATGTAAAAAAATTAAAAATCTAATAATAGAAGCAACAGCAGAATATGTGAAGACAGAAGAATCACTCTGTTATTATTATTGTTGTGAGAAATTTTATATAAAGTACCGATCTCCTTAATAAAATCCCCACAACAGAAAACATTGACTAACCCTAGGCTTTGAGCCCATCTTGTAAGAGAAGGATATACATGCACGTCTGTTAAATTTCCCTGCAGGTCTCTTAGCTTGGATCTGTTCTAAGGAGTATAAGAAAATAGATGATTTTGTTTAAATAAGCAGATTGTTAACATTAATAACAATACTGAGAATAAATATACATAATAATAAACATGACCCAAGCCCTTGTGAAGTAAGAAGCCAGCTATCCTTCTGTGTTGCAGACATAACTCTGTTGGTTTAACCTCGACAGGATGTAGCAAGGGGGAGCTGTTTGTAGGAGAGATGTGAGCTAGAGATCCAGAGGATGTGACCTCGAGCCGGAGGAGAAAACTAGGGGAGATGGCCTGAAACAGGGGGGTATTTTGGGGTAGCTCTTGGCAGCAGTCATATTATTTCATGTGTCTTTCTGGGGGTTATTTGCCTTCTTTTCAGGGCAAACCTCATCTAACTCCCAGTCAAGGACTGGTAATTCTGAAATGGGTGAGGTTGGTAGGGATAGTGGTGGCCTCCGCAAGATCTAACACCCAAACCTTGAACAAGGACCTGAGAACAATGCACAGCTATGTCCCTCGCACCCCAGATGGATGGGACTGATGAGAAAAACTCGGGGTGCATTCAGAGCTGGCAGTGGGTAAGGCGTTGCTGTAATCTGGTAGATACAATCACTGTCAGTGTTAATGATGATTCTCTTTTTATTTTGAGAGAATGGGTCTCACTGTGCAGCCCTGGCTGGCCTAGAACTCACTGTGTAGACTAGTGTGGCCTCAAACTCACAGAGCCCTGCTGCCTCAGCCTCCAGAGGGCTAGGATTAATGGTGCACACACCACACCCAGTTAAGAATTAAGTTCCTTAAGTAAATACTCCTGATGTTCATTTTCATGTAGAAAAGACCTTGGGTTGGAAAAATTTGACTCCCTAATTAGCATCTTTCAGACTCTTTTTTTTTTGCCTCCTTGTGTATTTTGACCAAGAGACTATTAAAAAAGCCAGCTGAACCACCTTTAAGCTCAAGACTATCCATCTTGAATATTTCACAGATTTCTTGAGGAGACTACACAACAATTGCAGCTGCTTGTTGCAGTCTTGGAATGGCAGTTTCAAACAGTCTGTACAGGGCTAGTGCTTAGGGAATGGTGCATCTCACAGTGTGCTGTATCTTCCGACATCAATAATTAAGACAGTATTTCAGAGACAGGCTTACAGGACAACCCAGGGTAGACAGTTCCTCATTGATGCCTTCTGCCTGGGTGAGTCTAGGCTGTGTAAAAGTGATGACTGAAGCTGACCATACATTTACGTTTAGCAGAATGGAGTGAACTGTAGCAGAATGGGGTGAGCTGGTAACAGATAGAAACAGAGTAGCAGGGGCGGAGGCAGCAGAGTGGTTGGCATGATGTGCCAGAGACATCACAGAGAGGCAGGCTGTTCAGCAGCCAAGGGCTCGGTAGGCTGAGCCACAGAAGTGACAGAACAGCTCGTAACATGGCAGTTGTCAGAGGCAGATCCAGAGGATGAGCAGGCAACGGCTTAGGGTAAGGTTCAGACAGGAACAAGGTAGACTTGAGATGGAAGGATGGGAGGACGCTGAGAGAAACGCCATGGTCATTGGAAGATCTCCAGGCATCTATCAGATCTTCAGAGTCAAACCAGTCCTAGGGTGATGAATGACAGCTCTGGCTGTGGCCGCAGCTAATAACGGCTCATCCAGACCTGCCTGGAAGCAGCTGCCAGGGGCTATGGAGTCTGGATTTTTCTGACCTGCAGGAAAGCCACAACACTAGGGGGCACCACATAATGCCGCTCCTGCCCACTGCTGCTCCGGGTCACTGTCAAATGCTGAGGGATATAGAAGCTGCCAGGGACCTTCACAGGGGTTTTCTGGGTAGCTACCATGTATTTTTCTATCTTCTCTTTGATCGGATGGGGAGAGACACAATCTGCTATTCCAAGTGAAGATAAAATAAAAAAAAGAGGAATTACACACCAGTCTTCTGGGCCTCAGTTACATACCATCTTATCTTCTGGGCCTCAGTGGTCCTGGAGCTATGGAGACTGAGGGACAGTTACTTCTGGGAAGATCCCTTGGCTTCTGCTATCCTCTGGGTACACTGCTCTGTGTAGCCAGTGCTCTCACTCCGCTGTGTGTGCAACAACTCTCTGCTTGTCACTGTACTCAGTGGCCATCCTGTTAATCTCCTCAGATAGACTTCCCACCCAAGGTAGCATAGAAGAAAAGGGCTTGAGACAGAAAAATGGAAACCTAGGAAAAGGTGGTTAAAAATAAACAAAACAAATAATAAATAAAAACGAAATTGCAAATGCTTTTATTTTTAAGTTATCAAGTTTGTTTGGCTCTTTATATTTCTGCTTTTTTATGATACTATTTTTCACTTATTTAGTGTGTTTTTGTAATTGCTCATAAAATTGTTTCTGTGGTGGTTAGTTCAAATCTGTGAGATGATTCTGTATCCTCTGTCATCTCATATTAGCATCTGGTGGTCCTTTCTCCCATCAGTTTGGAATATCCCTGTCAAAATAGAGCATATGAGCCAAGAACGGATGCCAAAAATATGACATATGATGAGAAAAAAAGCAAAAACCAACAGGGTTTAACCCAATCATATGAGGTCGATTTTCACTCAGAAACCAGGTAATTTAATTCATAATCTTAATGAAATAAAGGGGAAAAATATAATTTGCTCAGTCAATATAAAAAAGAACATTTCACAGAGTGAGCACCTGGTCCTGATGAAACAACCTAGGAAGAGGAGGGACTTCTGAATTGGGTGAAAGGCATTCTTTTACATTTGTGTTTGATTAGTTAATTATTTACTGTGTGTGAATACAAGTGTATATGTGTGCAGATGCTTGGGCATACACATATGCATACCATGGCAACATGAACATGGAATCAGAGGACAGTTTGTAGGAATCTGCTTTCTCCTTCCACCGTGTGAGTTCCAGGGATCAAACTTAGGTAGCCAGGCCTAGCAGCAAGCACCCTTATATTCTGAGCCATTTTGCTGGCCCAGCAAAATGTATCTGTGAATTAAAAGACATCTCCATCAAAAGTGAAATAGTGTTTCCTCCAAGGGTGAGGGATAAAGGAAAGCATCTCATCCACGCTATTGGGTTCCACGTCGCAGAGAGCAATAGTTATTAGAAACAAATTTGGCACAAGGACGGAGAAATAAAACACTGGAACAGTGCCCTGGGCAGTGTCCTTTCACCCATTCTCTGACAGGAACACTGAAGTGAGTCATGGTCCTGGATTCTGTGGCTTTCGACGTGGATGGAGACAGCCCAATGGCATAGTCAAGTATAGTTAGAGCCTGACCACAGACCCCAACTTAAAAACTGCACAATTACTAGAAGCAGATACCCTGGTAGTATGCAAATGTTTCTTAGGAAGGATTAAAGTAACAAATCCTCAGACAATAAAAAGTTATACTAAATCTTCAATTATCAAAATAAAAAGTCTTGGTACTCCAAAAAACATCACAGAGAAAATGAGCAGAGAGACAAGAAAGAAAAAATACCCACATGGGGTATGTCTTGCAAGGCACCAGTGTCCATGACATATGTAGGTGTGTCTACAGTGTAACCAGGGCAGGTTATTCAAATGGCTTTCGTGGTCGTCATCTCTCAGATTGTTCCATCAAAAAGTGCTCAATAGTGTTTTCTTTCTTTCTTTTTTGAAATCAGAGTTATGCTAGTTGAAGTCACAGTAAGATAGAACATAGATGCTAGTAGAGCTAAAGTTGAGATGTAGAAGAAATAATAGCAAATTAAGTCAGAAGTTTGGAACAAATTAAGTCAGAAGTTTGAAGCATCAAAACTTCTACAACCTTCGTGGAAATGTCCTGACCATTCTCCACAGAGCCATCAGACTGGCATGGTGGCTCCACTTGTCTTCCTGGTACCTGAAGGTAAGCAGACTGAGGAAGACAGGAATTCAAGGTCATCCTTATCTGCAGAGTGAGTTGGAAGCTGGCCTGGGCTGCTTAACACCTTATCTCAAACAAAACGAAACAAAATAAACACATCATTAACAAAGAAACAACAAAATGAAACAAAATAACACACATTAACAAAGAAACAACAAAATGAAACAAAATAACACACATTAACAAAGAAACAACAAAATGAAACAAAATAAAACACATTAACAGAGAAACAACAACTGCCCCAGCATCTGTGACTCAGCCTGGAGACTGCTAGAAGCTGATGGTCCTGTAAGAAGTGAAATTTCTTTCTGAGAAAACATTTTACAAAGCATTCTGTCTTAGTTACTTTTCTGCTGATGTAATTTAAAAAACGACCAAGGTGGCTTATAGGAGAGTGTTCATTTGGACTTATGGTTCTAGAGGGATATAAATCCGTCATGGTAGAGAGGCGTGGCTACAGGAGCAGGAGGCGGAGAGCTTATATCCTCAATCTCAAATAAAAGGCAGAAAGAATGAACGGGATGTGGGGTGAGACTATAAACACCCAAAGACCATCCCCACTGACATACCTCCTGAACCTCCACAACAGTGTCACCAATGGATTACCCAAGAGTTCAAAAGCCCAAGCTTATGGAGGGAACAATCTCATCCAAACCACTACATATTCTGAGCACATTGATTTATAATGGTCCTCATATGGGAGTTCTCTAAAAGTTCATCTGACATAGTGGGTTAAAGAAACTGCATGCTCACAAAACAAGCCACAGACAGTGAGAGCCCAGGTGAAGCTCATGGTGAAGCAAAAGAAAGCAGAACACTATCAGCTCCTCGGCTCTGCAAAGGATGTTCTGATGGAAGTTCTGGCAGGAGAAGCCCTGCTGGGAAGGCAGGAGGGGACCTTCTAAGTGGTGTTCAATATTGCTATGGTACATGGGTGCACACATTGATCAGGCACCATCAAACTGCACACTTTCAAACCGTGTATCTTCTAAGTGTGTTGTAACTGAGGGCAACGGTCTTGCTTTGATCACGCTTAGGCATAGATAGGTCCGTATGAACATTTTCCGTGTCTTCACGGCCTCAGCAGTTGTGTGACTATCTCATCAGTGGTGGGAGCCAGCAGCACTCACTGTGGTAGGAGATACTTGGGATTATGGAAAGGAAAGGTGGGACCGTTCCCCGGCTTTTGTGTTAGAGGCAGGGATGTCTGTGAACACAAGGTCTCTCTTAACAATAGACAGGTGGGCAGGTAATTAATCTGTCTATGCCTGCATCCACACTTGTCTCTCTCCTCCTGGGGTTGTGGTACCATGAGGAGCCAAGAGAACCTCGGAAAATGATCTCAGCTTCCCATTCCCCTGTCTTTTCTCCTAGAGAATACAGCAACTGCAGGGGAAGGTGGAGGAAGACGTCTTGCTTGGTTGGAGTATAAGAAGTTGTCCGAGGAATTATAATAGCGTGTGTAATTGTGGTGATCCTTCAGCCAACCACCTCAACACTAAGTTACCCAGACCACGCTTTATTATCATGACACACTTCTGTGGGCTGTGACCACACTGGTCAGTGTCCTCTTGGGTCTTTGGTAAGATGTTGCTCGGTTCCATCTGGGGTTATTGTTAAATAATGCAGTTTGATTATTGCTTGTGCTAACAGTTGGGATCAGAAGTGTTGGACTTCAGATTTTTTTCTTGTGTTTTGTACTATCTGTATATAAGTAAGAGACATCTTAGGGATGACAATAAATTCCAAAATAAAAATTTATTTGTTTTGTGTTTTCCTGCACAAGTGAGTTAAAGGTATTTGGTGTAACATTTTTTAATTTATTTATTTTTATTTTATGTGTATTTGGTGTTTTGCCTCGAGTGTTGGGTTCCCTGGAATTGGAATTATAGACAGCTGTAAGCTGCCATGTAGGTTCTGGGAATTGAACCTGGGTCCTCTGGAAGAGCAGTCAGTGCTCTTAACCACTGAGCCATCTCTTCAGCCCCATTGGTGGATTATTTTTAGTGTGGTTTTTTTAAAACTGTGATCTATAATGAGAGGTTGCATGGACTCTCTTCCTGTGGTGTGAAGATCATATCGATATTTCAGGTTTCTGAGCATTTGGACTTTCAGATTAGGGATTCTTAGCCAACAACTGGAACGTGTTTCGCTTCTGTGAAATGAAGAGATGGTCACACAATGACTCAAAATGACAGGGTTACATTCCCTCACCTGAGGGGTTCAGAGAGCAAGCTGCCCAGGCACACAGTAGTGTGTTTTACTCTTGTGCTGGAGGCCTGAGGTCACCAGCTTATCACAAGGTTGCACTCTGCTAGGCACCTTCAACAACACAAATAAGAAAAGTGCATAAATGAGTCTTACTGGACCCCCATGCACCCCCTGCAGTGCTGCAGAATGGCTGGTGGTAGAAAGAAGCAATGGGGAGATGGGGGGGAGATGGGGGGGAGATGGGGGCTGCCTAGGATGGGCAGCTTCATGTATTTTTCCAGAAGCAGTGAGTGTTGGAGTCCTAGACTTTGCCACTTGGGGAGCTAATACTAAAGGGGAGATTCCTATGCTTTTTCAGGGCTTAAATGCAAATTAGGCTTGTGGAGGACGAAATGTAGGAAGAGGTCCTGGAAAGTCCTTGCCTAGATGAGGTCCCAAGGAGGACATGGGCAGCTTTCAGATGTGATGGAGGAAGGTCATTGGTTAATTAAATAAAGAAACTGCTTGGCCCTGATAGGTTAGAACATAGGTGGGTGGAGTAAACAGAAGAGAATGCTGGGAGGAAGAGGAAGTGAGCTCAGAGACGCCATGCTACCCTCTCCTGGGCAGACGCGATAGCTCTGCTCTCTGAGGCAGACACGATCAAGCTCCAGCCCAGGATGGATGTAGGCTAGAATCTTCCCGGTAAGTGCACCTCGGTGCTACACACTTTATTAGAAATGGGCTAGTCCAGGTGTGAGAGTTAGCCAAGAAGAGGCTAGATATAATGGGCCAAGCAGTGTTTAAAAGAATATAGTGTCTGTGTAATTATTTCAGGGCATAAGCTAGCAGGTGGCCGGGGTGCTGGGGACACAGCCAGGCTGCTCCTACTACTACACAGATGACTGACAGGTGGGAGGGCTGTCCAAAGTCGATGTATCTACACTATACTGTACAATGTAAGGGTCACCATGGTGACACTAAGACTTGAACTCAGGACTTGGAATCAAGGGCTTGTCCTAGCTCACTCTATGCTTTCGATCATCATTTTCTCTCCCTACCAAGCTCATCCTTAATCTTGATGCATGGACAACTGTAAAATCTTGGGCTCAGTCAGTGAAGTACTTGGCTTACAGATGCAAGTACCCGAGTGTGATCCCCAGAGCCAAAATAAATCCCATTTTCACAGTGTCTTATGATATAAACATGAGAGTGTCAAATAAACTACACCGCCTGCAGGTGACCACCTCTCTGTTGTCATGCTCACTGCCGTGATGGTCATAGACCGCCCCCCTGAAACTGTCAGCTCCAAATGCTTTTCTTTATAGGTTGCTTTGGTCATGGTATCTTATCACAGACATAGAAAAGCAACTTGGACACTGTTGGGAATATTTTTCCCTTTGTTTCTGCTATCAGTTCAAAACACATCCCCATCTGGAGGTGTCCCTGGATCAGGAGATATAAAGGAAGGGACAGTCTCCAGGGGGAACCTGATGCTGGGGCCTACTGATGGGAGAGAGGAGGAGGTTTGTGCATGACATGGTTCAGGTGGTATCAGGTAATATGTGACCTGTTCATTTGTTACAACATGTTGATAGTCATTAGACAGTGGGGAGGACATAAGGTCAAACCTACACCATTGCCACAAGTACCTAGCTAGGACAGTTTCCTGGGCCTCATGAACAGAGACAGGCAGAGCCCATATGTGCCCAGACATACATACCCCAGGTTCAACAGATGGCTTCAAAGGACTCCAAGCCCCAGCTGACACAGCTCTTCATGATGAAACAACATCATGGTGCATCCCCCAGACTATGATGCATGTCCATGATCCTGAGATCACTAGACTCGGCAAGTATTCTTTGCTCATGGGTGGGAAGTTCTCAGGGAGCTGGAGAGTGGAAGCAGGAGGTCAGGGGCCACTTAACACTGAGGTCAGGCGCCCTGTAAATCCATCTAAGGCAACAGAGACAGCATAAGGCTGATTAAGGAATTTATGTAAAAGAACCAACTTGAATGAGTGTGAATCGTGAATACTCAGCTGTGAGTTAGACACGTTCATACTGGCCGTACTATTGGGAACCCATTGTATGAGATGGAAATGCTGGCCTTCCCTACCTTCAAAGTTCTCAGATTTATCAGCTTTATAACCCTTAATGAACTGAACATGCCTAAAAGAAACTTTAAGTGAGCTTGAGTTCAAGGGGTTCAGGCTACAAGAGGGCAGCTTGGCTCCTGATGGGATCCCCCCAACACTCGTCCTGTGACTCCCACTGACCAGCGTAGGGAAGACTGCTGAGTGTAATGTACTGGGAAACGGATCCATTTTTTCTAGAATTTCAGATAACTGCTGAGGTCTAGAGGAGCTGTTACCTTTAGCACAACAAATTATTATCACTCTTTCCAGATGTGTGGATCTTCCAACACCTATTCTGCAGCTTCCATGGGTGTGCACAGGTTGGATGTATTTCTCTGAGGCACTTAAGGCCCAAGGGCTCTGACTCTCTTCACCTTGGGCAGAGAAAACAGCAAAGGCCTAATGCTTAGTCAGGTTCAGCTGATGTCAAGGTGGAATTAATTCCATTGACTCATCTCTGAAATACCAAACTGCTCACCAGTTGGAGTCTTAAAGCCAGTCAATATCAGCTATCTTTCAGGGACCCCTATCCCAGGTGGTGGGTTTTCTAGACCAGTGGGGCTGAGCAGCAGGGAGGTGCCTCTCACGGGATGTGTTCACAGCTGGTTCTGAGTCCTCACGTTAATGCTGCACCCATCCCCACGAGACCAGCATATCTGTCTCTCTGGAATAAAGCTCACTGTTCCTTCTGAATTCATTGTGTGAAGTGCTCTGGGCCTCCATGAGGCAGGCTTCAGGCTGCACACAGCAATGGCTGCCAACAGATTCTGGGGTTGACATCTCTATTCTTTTGTCCGACAAATCTGTGCACTGGCCTGTAAGAAAATCAATACTGCTTTTCCTGGTCCCCTGCACAGGTGCAGTGATGGATTATTGCGACCCCCCCCCAACCCACCTCCAATTTTGTTATCACTTTGCTCTCTGCTTTAGGGCTAAGCGTCGATACCATCTCAGAGTTCCATGACCTTATCCCCTGGCGATCATGTCCCCGGTGACTGAGTGTCGGTGTGACCATAAAGCCAGACCCCTATATCTCCTGGGAGCTCAGGGCCAATTTATGAGGCTCATGTTGCCGATGACACCCTGGAGCCTGGCCGGGATGGTCTTTGAGGTTTTACTGCTGAACTGACCCGTGTGCTGTTCTATTACCCGTGTTTGAAGATGCGCCTCTATTAGATCAAATCGCCTCCAGAGGCCAATTCTCTCGGTGGTGGCCGTGTGGGTGACAGGAACTCTGGGGACTTGCAGGCAGCAGCCATCAGTCAAACGTGGTCCTGCTTATCTGGCCAGATATCATCCCATCACAGGGAGAGGAATCAGGGCTTCCCCACACTGGGTGATCTGTGGCTGTCTGTGTCCCAGCCTCCGGGAGGTAGGATGTGGTAGGGCTTTGGAAAACCTGGTGAATGCTTTCATGATAGAGGGGATGGGACCTGACTGGAGGGAATGTGAGCAGGAATATGGGGAGCATCATGAGGGATGCTCTCCTTGCCCCCTAATTAAATATGGATTTTATTGTCATCTCCCAGAGGATCTGGGATGGAGGCATCTACAGGGGATGGTGTGAATAGCAGATTCCTTGTCACATATGCAAAGGGTTTCAAGTCATTCCCGAATAGTCTCAAAGGAGCAGAAGAAGCTGCACCCATCTCTTCCTCTCGGTTCTCTCTCCTTCCACTTTCTCTCTGGCTCTCAGTCTCTCTGTTCCCATCTCTCTGTTTCTCACATCATCCTTTTCGCTCTTATTGTTCCATGTCCCTGTTTACCTGACTCATCTGTCCGTCTGACTTCTGCATCAAGTCGTCCACTTCGTCACGTTTGACTCTCTATCTCTGTCTATCCCTGTCACTGTGTGACTTTCTGTTCATCTACCCATCTCTCTTCTCCAGTCTCTGTCTTTTTGTCCTCTCTGACTTTCTTTTTCTGGGTTCCTTTCTGTCTTCTGTTTCTCTTTCTATTTTTCTGTCTTTTGGTCTCTCTGTGTCTCTGTCCCTCTGACTCTTCTCCATCTTTCTTTCTCTCTGATATCTCTCTCTCTCTCTCTCTCTCTCTCTCTCTCTCTCTCTCCCTTTCTCTCTCCCTATCTAACTCTGTCTCTCTGTCTTTCTCTCTCTGTGCATCTTTCTCTGTGTTTGTCTCTCTCTCTGCCTTTCTCTCTCCCTATCTCTATTCCCCTGACTAACTCTGTCTCTCTGACTTTCTCTAATTCAATCTCCTGGTCTCACTTTAACTCTGTCCCCTGGCTTCGCTGGTCTTCATTTGAGGCTCAGTTTATGAACACTGCCTCTTACAGGCGTTTCATTGGGGGATTTTGTTCTTTGCTGTGGACATAGAGTGTCTCCCTGTAAGTGGTGCCGGTGGCTAGTGACCCAGGTTTAAACTGTAGTGAACTTACCCCTGAAAGGGAGCCATAAGGTTTACGTTTCATTTATACATTTTTTTTGTTTGTTTTCACATTTTTTTTTAAATTTTAGTACTGGGGATTGAAAGCAAAGCCCTTTGAATGTAAGGCCAGTGTTCTTCCACTGGGCCATAGCATTTTTATCTTGAGACAGAGACTCACTCTGTAGCCCAGGTTGGCCCCAAAGTTACATCTTTTCTGCCTCACCCTCACATCGCTGTGGATATAGCTCTCAGCCACCAGGTTTAGCAGTTTTCTCTTCCTTAGGGCTAAGCTTGAACTAAAAGAATCCCAGATAAATCCAGGTTAATCTCAGAATTTTAAAACTAAGTCTTCTTATACATGTAATTGTTTGGCATGATTTTAACTTAGTTTGATTTTACCACAGTTCTTGGCTAGCCTTCTTGAGAACATTAGTGGATGCTGGAGAAATGTATTTTAACGGGTGAAATAATTAAGACCCAAAGGTACAAGCAAGCCAGATTTCAATAAAAGTTAACACCTGGCCATTCATGGGGGAAAAGTCATAGGGATACACATAACTAGGGATTCTGCTGGCCAGTGTGTGCGGAGACACTGGCACTGGATTTGGTATTCTGCTGACCAGTGTGTGCGGAGACACTGGCACTGGCAGATGGTGATTTAGCTGGGTGCAGAGGTCACATATCAGCCTTTCCCATTCCCTGACGTAAGTCACCACACTGCCCCATTCAGTCTCCTCTGTTATGGGATATTTGTGTATTGTATGAAGATCTATTGTTGTGATTGGTGTAATAAAAAAAAACCCTGAATGGCCAATAGATAGGCAGGAGGTATAGGGAGGAGTTCTGGGGCAGAGAGAGAGAGAGAGAGAGAGAGAGAGAGAGAGATTGATTGACTGGGAGGAGGAATCTAGGTGTGAGATTTCACCAGCAGACTCAGAGCAAGTTGTATGTGTTGTCTTAGTAGAGTTAACCAAGCCATTGATAGAAGGTAGATTTGAAAAATTATGGATTAATTAAGTAATAAGAGGTAGTGGAGGAAAAGCGTAAGCTAAGGCCAAGCTTTCCTAATTAATAATAAGTCTCTGGGTCTTTATTTGTGGGCTGGCAGTTCATAGCTAGTCTACAAAGAAAGCTTGCTGCACTCCTCCTTGTGGTGAGAGTGGTGTGGGCAGCAGCTTACAGCAGCGTGTTCCCAGTAGTAGCTGCTTTGTTCCTGTCTTGTTCCACACTCCAGCTCTAGACCTCCTCATCCTGTGTTACTGGGACCTGGGACCCTCATCCCAGCAGATCGGAACAAGAAGACACTGCTTTAAAGGCCACTCGTGTGCAAGGAAGAGAAGGGAAGACGTAGGGTTTCCCAGGAGAGGAGAAGTAGGCTGGGCTGGGCAATAAGGAGAAGGCAAGAGCAGGCCAGTGTCTCTTGGAGGAGAGGTGAACAAAACCAGTCATATGCCCAGCCGGCTGAGCAGTCACATAGCTGTTTGCTAACTGCCCACTGCCAGGCTTGTATCTGTGAAGTGAGCGTTCTCTGTGGATGAGATACCTTGCAAACCTACAACCTTGGGCTTTCCCGACAGGGCTTGACTTTCCATTCCTCCTTCAGCCGACTCCTCAGAAACTGGTGTAGAGAAGCTCTCTGACTCCATCAAAGACACCACGGGGCTCTTTTAGCCTTATCATTCCAGTTATGGGAGATGAAACAGGCCTGCATTCCTGCAATAAACCTGGATTTTTCTCTTCACCATGAGACCCTGTAACATTGGCCTTAGGCTGCAGCACTCAGAAAAAGGCAGCCAGCCCCCAGATGTCTGGCCAAGGCCAGCTTGTGCTACTCTGCCTGCTGTGTACAAGCATAGATGGAACTATAAGATCCAGTGAGCGGAGTGGTGGAGAGCAACAGACTACTCCATGGGCTGCTGAGCCCACCAGGGAAGGGTAGCACATTCTTCTCTGTGAACGATACATGCTTAGTAGTTGAGTGTGGATGGACATCAAGGGAGACTCTGTGAGCTGACAAGAAGCCTCCCTACAGATAAGAAAGCCAAGATTCAGAGAGGTCAGGCTGTAATGTAGGATTACCTGAACCTGGATTTGGCAACGTCAAAGTCAGGTCTAAAATCCCTGTAGACAAGGCTTGTACTTGTGGCCCCTACAGGTGGACCCCACCACGAGAAGCTCTGGCCAGACCCAGATCTATTTGTGTTACTAAGCCTAATTTCTTGGATAGCTCTTCCCTCACAGTCAAAACTTGTTTAGTGGATAAACCGATGAATAGTTGGGTGATAGATAGATGCTTGGGTTTCAAACTCAGCTCACATCAAACCAAGATAAATGCCTGGATTACTGCGTCAGGCCTCAGGAGTTGGACACTATAGTGTGCTTGTGTGAGTAGACTTGATGTATTGGAGTCATGGGTTTGGTGTGGAGATGTGATTTTCAGAAAGCTAGTTAACAATTCAGTTTGAAAGGCTTGCGTGTTTTAGGCATCTCCCAGAGAGACAGGCAAAGGGCAGGCATTCTTGACTCCAACCATTCAGCTGCAATACGTCATCTTCCAGCAGGAAACCCGAGCTGAGTGTTAGCTCCCTGCAACTCTGAGAGTCAATAATTCGCCATTTTAGGTTTTGGCCCATTAACACGGAACAGCTTGAGACTCCATTGATCAGATAAACAAGTCCTCGGTATTTTATGACAAAGTGATGGGCCAGTTTAGCCATCTTTTCACCAACAATGAGCTTACAGTGGACGTGAAATGGCAAGACGTCTGCTTCCTCGGGGAGGAGGAAAAAAGGAGCATGAAGCAGACATGTATCATGAAAGTAGCTCACCCAGACAGCAAAGTATTGAATTCCACCCAGACCTTGGGTTAAGATTTGCAGAACAAGGATTAGCTTTTTTCTTTGTTAATTTTGTTCCAGACTATATTCAGGGCTTGACTTAATACTCATATCATAATCTCAACTTTATCTGTCTCATGGAAACAGATTGGTTATATATGTGAATTCTTAATGCACAGTTTACAAATTGTGTGGGTCAACAGTCAGGACAGTGCCCTTCATGGTGACAGTAGACAAGAGGATCAGGTATAGAGTGGGAGACCTCTCTGCAGAAGACCTCTCTGGAGAAGAGGGCACATGGACTTTGCTTTTCCAGCATTCTTCTAAGTATTTGAAGATATTTGTCTTCTACAGAGTCCCTAACAATCCTGGGGTGGAGGTGTGTGGGAACACATCCATGAAATTAGTGCATGAAGGCCGCAGGTGCCTTTCTGGTCATCCCACATGTGGCCATGATACACATACTTGGAGGATAAGCTTAGCTCATCTCTAGCACAGACCTGAATTATCCTCTCAACAGCCCGGGAGTCCTTGCTTTTGGAGGCTGATTCTTCCTACAGCTGCCATTATCTTGGGGCACTGATACTTGGAAGCTCAGGGTCGGAGTGGGGGCATATATGGTCCAGAAGGTAAAATGTCCCAGAAGAGGAGGGCTTCTGGGGAACAGCATTGTCAACCAATGTCTTTTTAAGAGTAAACTGACAGTATTAATTTTGAGCTTGAATGAGGATAATAAATGAGTAAAATAATATGTTTATGTAGTTATAAGCCTACTAAAACAAGGAGGAGCTTCTGTTGCAGGAATATACATCGTTAGCACAAGTCTTTGAGATGTCTATCGCTGAAGAACTCACATGGGCAAGGGAACTCTGAGAACTCACGTTTACACGGGGACCTTGAGGCTCACATAGAGGAAATCCCATGGAACATGTCTGTAGAGAATAAAACATCATGGAGCAGAAGGAAGAAATGAGCTGCAACCATGGAATGTAGGAAATAGGACCTCACACTCTGAACCTTGGAATCACCAGAAACAGACCTGAAATAAACATGATGGGTGTCTCAGAAAATAGGAGGTCATTCAAATAAATGTGGTTTGATGTGGGATGTCCTTCTGTGTATGTGTTGCTTTTACTGGTTAATGAATAAAGCTACTTTGGCCTATGGTAGGGCAGAATATAGCCAGACTGGACAAGAAATATAGAGAGAGTAGGCAGAGTCAAAGAGACGCCATGTAGCTGCCGAAGGAGAGAGACACCCAGAGCCTTTACTGGTAAGCTACAGCCTTGTGGTGGTACACATGGCAGTAGACTGGAGATTCTCATGTTCACACAGTCGGGGAATCTTCTGCTGAAGGAATTTCAACTCTAGTTAACTGGTGTGGGAAGCTTGGCAATACCATGGTCTGGGCAGAGCTCATGGCACCCCCACCCCACACTCTGTTAGGTTGGTGCCGTGCCATCTCAGCTGATTATCACCCCGGCACCGGGTCATACGTGCTGTCTCATTCCAACAGCGTGTCACCCTGGTGCTGTGTCATCCCAGAAGTATGTTATCCTCACAGTGTGTCACCCCTGCACCATGTCACCACATCAACGGGTCTAAATCTGCCCCGGGAAGTGATCTTTGTGGGAAACTGGTTCCCATGACAGGTTTCAAACCTTCAAAACTGCAAACTACTTCAGAAATTCTCAATTGAAAAGGAGAAGAAAAATCACAAACAACATTTGGCAAGCAGATATAATAAAATCCAGCCTCCATCAAATGCAAAACGATCCCCAACATTTATAAAACACCAGCAGGAGTAGAGTCAGGAAAATACAAACCTGGACCAGAAGCAACAGTTATAAGCTTCCAGGGAGACCTCAAGAGAAGGGAAGAAAGTAGTGACTAACTACCCACTTGCATCCAATATCTCATTAGGAAGTCAGGTGAACGTATCCTCAGAGGCGGTGGGGAAGGTCCCAGTTGTAGTCACACAGGGAGAATGGCCATGGCGACTCCCTAGGACCAAGAGGGAAATCGGACCTAATACGAACTAAATGTGTGTGTAGTAGGTAGCCTTTACCACTGTGAAGTTAAAATTCTATAGCATGAAACCCTGGCGATACGGATGTGAGTGAGAGAGGGTAGATGATGAATGACTGATTGCGGGTAGCTGATGGATAGAGAGCTAGATTCATGATTAAAATGGGACTCGCTGTCCAAACTGAATAAGAAAGCAAGACTCAAGGTGCCACTGGGAAAGAATATCACTTTACACATAATCACCTCGTGCACCCATAAATATGACCAGGCAAACGCAAATATAAAAAGGATGGGGTGGCCATGTTTATATCTGAAATGAATTTTTGAAGATAGAATGTTGGCGTGTCTGCAAGTTAAGAGAGAGGGTCGTCTGTCCACAGCAATGGGTCAGGACAGGGCAGCACCCAGAATGTGAGCAAAGGCTGCAGAATTCCAGATAGGCTGCACCAGTCAGCTGGGACTTCTGCATCAAAGTGGTTTAAAGGAAAACTGAAGTCTGGACATGGAAGGTGAGGGTGCCAGTGGTGGAGCCTGGTGAGGGCATCTCCTGGGTGCAGACACCCCCCTTTTGTCCTGATGCAGGTTCTATCCGCTGACCATGTCACCTCTCAACCTGCATCACCCCAGCACTGCCATATTGGGAATTACGCTTTGATTTGGGGGTGAGGGGTATGTAAATCCTTTGCACTTGTGATGTCAAAACAAAACTGAAACAGCAGTGGGGTGACCTGTGATGGTGGCAGAATCTCCAGCTCTGAGCACAGGACAGAGAGGCTCTTTGCAAGTAGGACGATGCCCCCCACAGGGGCAGCTGCTGCTCTGATGGTCTGGGCAGCTCTCCCTGGCACCTGCAAGGATCCCTCTCTGCCCTGCTCCCTCAGGGCGGTACCCCTCCCCCAATACCCTGCCTTACACATAGTTCTATTCCTAGGCTTTTCATATATGATATGTTCTGTGGCAGAACCCCCCTCTGTCCTTCAGGGGGCATCAATGGAGCATGGGTGGGTGGAGTTCCCAGTCTTAGCCTCTGCTTTGGACCTTGAGTTTGCAAGGTGAACAGAAACTGGTCACACTGGTCTGTGAAGAGTTCATCTGAGGTCAGGACACTGGTGATGGGTTTCCAATGTAGTGTTTTCCTACCAGGAGCTCTGTTGGAGGATACAGAGCCTTTCCTCTAAGTTACTCATTGCCACACACGGCGCCCCAGTGTCTGCGTTCGGTGCACTACTACCCAGTTACTGAGCTTCGGGCAAGGGGCTGGAGGTTAAAATACACAGACGCACACAGACAGAGAGACAGCGACACGGGTCATCTTTGAATTCCCCAAGAATGCCCCCTTTATTGTGTTCAGGGGCAGATTATATAGAGATAGCCATGCCCCAGCCAAACCCACCAGAAACCACTCTCCTGCCATCAGGAACTCCTGAAGGTCTCATGCTCAGAGCAGCTGTAGCCACTCAGATCAGGGGATTACAAGAAATTCAGGATCTGGGGTCTCACTGCTCCAAACAGCTCTACCAGCTAAAACACAAGCTTCTTGGGCACTCTGCTTGTGAACACTCAGGTGACCAACTACCGCCCCGTGCCCCCAGTACTGTTTCTACGCTAGGGCCCTCCCTATGGCTCACGCTTGTCTGTTCAGCACGTTTCAGCCCCTTTTCTTCCTCAGGAGCGATTACCCTGGGCAGACTCTAAGGTCTGGGATGCATGACTCTTCTGCCTTAGAGGCACCTCTCTGCTGAGGGTCCTGCTTCTAGCTTGCTGCATTTGCTTCTGGCTGTTCTCCACCCATTTCTAGGCTCAGCAATCATGACTCCATTATCTCAGCTCAGCCCACTTCCCACCTCCATGTCTGGGCACACTGTCTTCTGCTGCATGCCCCGCCCCAAACCAGGCTAGACTTGGTCTGCCTGCCATTTGAAGACATATTCTGAGTATTCGAGGGATAAGTAGCCAGTGATTAGTCTGAATTAGGCAGATCCTTGCTGATCTTGCAGTGACTAGTGTCTTGAGTTAAAAAATACTGGACTGAACCTTAACTGATTGATGTCTAGAAAACATTAGACATTTCTTGCAGTTTTATTTTCTATTGCTGGAAACACTTGGGGTTGGAATCATCCCTGCTAAGGAACAGACAAAAATGAGCATTGAACACTCCTTATGGAAGATTGCCTCTGCGGGTGGATGAGGGAGAGTATCTGGAAGCTGGACATCCTCCCTACAGCCTCACCCATGTCTGGGTTTGGAGTGTGAGTATCTAACACACTCCTAGAAAAGCCCTGGAGCATCCGACCCAGCATCCACCACTTCTCACCTCTCTGCATCCTGCTTCAAATCAAACCTCTGGGATTGGATGCCTGTGTAAGGAAACATCCCCTCCTCCAGCTCTACTAAATTTCCTACAGTGGCAGAGGCAGCATGCTTGAACTGCGCCATTGCCTGGGGTGTGTGTGTCCTATCTCAGATGGATGCATACTTCAGGTGGGAGAACTGTGTGCCGTGGTCTCTTCCAACTAGTGTTTCGTAACTTTAGCCCCACTGACGTTTTTTGTCTCTGTGTTTAGTTTTAAGGCAAAGGAGCAAATGATTTGCAATCAATAAAGTGGGATTTTTTTTTGAGCCAACTCATCAATGATCACTTACCTCAGTTTTCTTTTTCCGTGAATAGTGAAAATGTTTGAAATTTTATCTCACACTAACTATTCCAAATCCATATAACTTGCAGTATCTGCTCCTTCCCAGCATCAAGGAGAAGCAAGGCCGTACTGTGACATGTCCCCATGGCAAATCAATGAGAGACACAGATTCTAAGTTCTTGACTTATGAAGCTTAATCTATCCACAGCAAAACAGAACAGCTCATCACTGCTCATCTCTCCTTTGTAAACTTCTAACAGATGCCAATGTTTTTTCTTAAATTAAAATATACCGCTTAAAAGTTCTAATGAATTTTTTGAACCTGTTCACTGATGGCTTCTAATGCTTCGAGTATGAAAATTTCTCAATGATTTTACAGTTATGGTTGTTAAACTTCGTTGTAAGGAGACCAAGTGTGTGGCAACTCTGGGTTCAGTTGTTTCAGAAAAAGAAATGAGAAGCCACACTACTTGCCTTGTGCTGCCCAACAGGGGCCACTATCAGGTAGCCCGGGGAGGTTCTGGGTAGTGTTTCAACACTGATGAGGAAGGTTCTTCCCAAAGAGGTTGATGGTGGGAGCTCTCACCTGGAGTATGTGTTTAGGGATATCTGCCCTCAGAATGGCATCTGTCTCCCAACAGCTCAGCCTGGAGGGAAGGTACGGAGGAATCCAGACCTGTGCTTACCATACCACAGGCAACCCCATGGAACAGAGGATTGTCCACCAGCTTGGCATTCCTTATTGCTGTCCTGAGGGGTTTCTCTGCACCCACTACAGCCCCAGCCAGGTCCTCTCATGTGATGATGCTTGGCACAGCCTATCTCAAGGCTGTTCAGTGTTCAGGGTGTGGATGATCTCTGATATTCCCGAGGTGACAGTTCCATACCTGCCCATGGAGTCTCCAGGTGCTGATGAGGGGATACTTTATAGGTAACTGGAGCATTGCTTTTGTAAATCCTCAGGAACTGAACCCGACAAGAGGGCATTGTAATGCAAAAAGCTGCCTCCTGCTAACCAGGGAGGGTTAGCTATTCATTCCTGGAGATGGGATTCTGGGAGACAGGTGGAGCTGGGAAGCTTCTGTATTCCTTGCTCGCAGGGGACTTGTCAGACACAACCAGCAATTCCCTCCTTGGTCTGCTTGGTGAGTGATGCCATCATGACTGCAGAACCAAAACCTTTGAGAGACTGTGTGTGCACAGAGCTTGGGAGCAGTGAGTGGCAGGAAGGGGAATGGAAAGGTTCAGGCTACAGTGTAGAGACAGCTACAGCCACAGGCATCTGCCTGGTCCCTGGGTTCTCTAGGAAGGTTTCCACCCCCATGGGACCTGGTATGCACGTGACCACCCTGGAACACTTATTTCTGCCACATTGTTCTTGCTTATCCAATTGAGGCTACGGCCATGGTTGGATTTATCCCTGGGGCTTTGAGGCCAGTCCTGGGCAAGTGGCCTTATGAGGGTGGGGCTGTCACACTGTTTTTCTTCTACTCTGTCTGCCTGACTGTCTGTCCTTCTTCATCCATAATCCCCGGAGTTCTGAGAGCTCTGAGAATTGGTGCACAACTAGGCATCCATTTTCTTATTCACTTGCTTATTTATATATTAAAAAACTTAAAAATAAATGTCAGCAGCAATGAGGGATAACCGATGGCAAGAGCAGGCAGCCCGTCTCCTTCCGGGAGGTGGCCGGCTGGGCATCGATCCTCAGTCTCATAATGTAGTCTAATAACAGCTCCATTACCACTGGCCGCCAATTGGCCCAGGCGCCCTCCAAATGAGGCACAAAGAAGCCAGCTTGTCAATATTAATTCCGCCCGGGAGATGACTTGTTACCGGAGAGCAAAGGTGTTCTGGCTGGGGCTGAACAACTTAACTCCTTGTCTCATAGAATTTAAGCTGCTATTGATCGCCTCCTTCTATTGTGTGAAAGATTAAACATGCGTGCTTGCACGCACACACAGGCTCACGCGTGGGCGCGCAAGCGCGCTCACACAGGGGCACACTTGGGAGGCGGTGCCCACACAGGCTCCCGCCTAGATCAGGCAGGCTCAGCCCCGTCTCCCCACCTACCCCGCATCATTCAGCAACTCGAAGCAAATTAAATCAATGAATTCATCCCAGCAGATGGCCACTTTAACACTCAGTTAGCCTTTAGATAATTGAGCGTTGACTCCGGAATCATAAAATGGATGGCTCGTTTGTACGTTTTACTGAAATAGATCGCTGAGGTTAAATAAATGAAATCCCATTTGTCAGGCAGTAATAAATGGGTTCCTTCTGCAAACAGCTCTGTTTGGCCTAATAAATACAGGGACGTTACAGCGCTCCTCCCGCGATGGGGTTACGGCTTAATGAAATGGTCTTCCCTCTGCTTGTTTTTGCCTCCTCCTGCACCGTGTGATAAGTAGCAAACCAACGAAGCTTGTAATTACAATCTTACAGAAACCCGGCCAATCTGTATATAAATCTCACCCTCCAATTACAAGATGTAATAATTTTGCAGTCAAGCTGGTAATGAGGTCTAATACTCATGCCTGCGATAATCCCCGCTGGATGCTGACTCTATCAGATGTTAGCTTTGTAATTATACTGGCAGAAAATCATTATTTCATGTTCAGCAGAAAAATGAGGTTGGTGGGAAGTTAATTTTCTCTATGCTCTGTGAAGCATAGACAAAATTTTAATGATTTAATCATTATGGTTATCCCTTTTGCAATTGACCTGCGTTACTTGTATGGAAACACTGGCACGCTTAAAAGTCCCTGTAACCCAGTAAAGCTTGCCAGGTCTGCAGCTTTTAATGTAAGAATAACTGTACACAATTAAACTATTACCCCGCCGACAGACAGGACTCATTCCGTCTTCAGGTTTCATTATTTATGTATGTCATTCATAGAAATGTTTGTGTCTTGCCCACACAATGACAAATGGCTGATTTATATAAAAAATTTGAACTGTGCTCTTCAGATGAGGTCAGACCTATAAAATATCACCGCAGAAGAGCAACCTGAAGATGAAACCCAAGGTGAGTCTAGAAGGAGATCTTTGCCATGTCTCTGGTAAGAAATAAGAAGAGAAGATGGGAGGGGGTGGTTACCACAACCCATGATGGAAAACAAAACTGACTTCTCAAATGTGAGACTAATATTTCTGACAGCATTGGTGGTTATTTATAAACAACGTACTTTTTAGTACAGTTAAGCAATCTGCTAAAGGATTTTCTTTTGATATTTTTGGTGATTCTCTGTGGAGATAGGGTTTCCCTCACAGGCAAGCACACTGCACAGAAGTCAACTCTGAGTCCGTCACAGCGGGTATGTGTTTTTCCTGGGAGAAGTGGCTCACAACAGGCTCTGGAAACTGTGTGCCACTCCCAGGCCTAAGTTCCATGATTAAGCTAGCATTACTTTTGAGGTTTCAAAGCGTTGTTGTGTTGGAAGAGTGTTTATGTCTCTGGCCATGAGTGTAGTTAAGCCCCTGCTATGTCCTGTGGCCTATCACCAGGCTCTGGCTGAGGCCACCCCACCCAGGGCTGGACTGATATTTCTGCAGTGGGGAAAATCCATGTTGGGCAGGCATCTCATCCATGATTTCATGTTTCTTCTTTTTCATTTTTGTTTTTTCTCTTCTTGCAAAAGAAAATCTTCTAAGACAAACTTTGCTGTTGTCCTTCCCAGGACTGTCCCTGCTAGGATGGATTCAGGACATAGGATGACAGAGCCAGTTCATGTCCTGCTAACATTAGGACTGTGCTGTGCCCTGAGAATGAGAAGACTTCACAGAAAAAAGTACTGTGGTAAATTTGTTTAGAAGAATTCCAGATTAGTGGACAAGCTTTGGTCTATGCCTCAGCCAGGAAGAGAAGGTTTTAAATGACAGATTTCTACACACAATGCTATATTTGGGGTTCACCATAGAGCAACTATGAACTGTGGAACCTTCCAGAAGCATGCTATCTGTCACACCCTGGGTGAAGTGAAAGTGATTCTGGCTCACTTTGTGGTTAAAGGTGAAGGGTTCCTATCTTACCAAACACAGGGCTCACAGGAGACAGAGGACAGGGTATAGGGCTTATGGGGCATAGAGCTCATAGGGCAAGGGGCTCAAAGAGCACAAGGACAACAGAACTCACAGGGTACAGGACTTACTGGGGATCAAACTCAGAGTATAAGGATCATAGGGGACAGGACACAGGCACACAGGGCACAGGGCTCACAGGGGACAGGGATCACAGGGACAGGACTCACAGGGGAGAGGTCACAGGGGATAGGTCTCACAGGACTAAGGGCTCATAGGGTTCAAAGATCACAGGGCACATGGCACAGGGCTCACAGGAGACAGGACTCATAGCGGGCTATGTCTTTTGTTTCCAGGATTTTAGCTGGAAGCTGAGTTTGACTGGCAGGTCCTCTCTGCTCTGCTCTTAGTGGGAAGGACTAGACATTCAGACTCCGGAGCAAGACAGACTAGAGCAGGGCTGTCTTCTCTTTACTGTCTGTCACCTTAGCAGAATACAAGGATCTAGGCACTTAGGGATACTCGGCAAATGAGGAGGTGTCTCAGGGCGGGGAAGCCAGGTTCTGCATTCCTCCAAAGGAATGTCCTTATTCTTTTTTAAAAGTTATGACAGAGGCTAGAGAGGTGGCTGAGCAGTTAAGGGTGCTTCCTGCTCTTCCAGATAACCCCAGGTACCAGCACCCATGTTGGGTGGTTCATAATCACCTGTAATTCCAATTAGTTCCAGGGCATCTGATGTTTTCTTTTGGCTCCCATGGGCATCCACATACATGTACACATACCCTCACACATGTATAGACACATGGTTTAAAAAGTGCAGCAACTGGAATGCATTCAGAAATGCATGTTTGAATCCCAATAGATGTCAAAATTCATTTCATTAAATATTCACAGCATCATTAGGCATAAAGTAGAATATCAAGACTGTGTGTTATCTACCCTGTTTGGCAAGTCCAGGGATTAAGGGTGAAGTTTGAGAAGGCAAGGGACACCTGTTTAATCTTAAGCATCTGTCACAAAATACGGCCAGCCCCATCTTGTGCTTGGGAGACCTGGCAAACCCGTCTTTTCCCAAGTCTAGCTGTGCTTCTGTGTTTTGATGGGTAGCTTCAATGATTAAATTTCTGAAGCCAATGTGTCAGAACTGCTGAGATTTTTTTTTTTTACAATGGAATAATAAGGTGTGGACTATCTCTAGTCAAGAGTCCCTTCTAGAGTCTTCCGCAGTGTGGGGTCTGTAGCAACCATAGGCCAGAGCTCTGCTGGACCACACTCCGTACTGACTTCATGTTTGAAGTGTGCTCATGCCCTTCAACAAGGACTTAGAATTTTACTTTCTTTTCTTCTAGTCTCTTTGTCATTGAGACATAGACTTTTAAGTGGATTTTATGTCTAAAAGATACTTAACGTTAAAACATTTGCTTCAGGATGAAACCTCCTATATGTTCCAGTGCCATGAGTTGACATCCATCAGAAGATAGTTTTCAGTATGTTCCTCCCCACACAGACTCAGAAGAGAGCATTTTTGGATTATAGGGTGATTTGGGAAAATTCTAAGTTCTTTTGATATCACAAACATGTTGGAACAGCGTGGAACACGTTTACAAAGCCCCATGTGCCTGCCCTGGGGGGCAGCATTCCCAGACGCCAGGTGTTTCTAGGTGCATTTGGATCCCTGGATATTTGGTGGGCATGTCCCTCATTCTTGTATTCTAACTTCCTTCAGATCTTCCTGAAGCTTCCATTCGCCTGCTGACTGGCCATGTTGACAGCTTCCGAGGAACATCATAGATGTTGTTGTTTTTTTATAGTTAAGCAATAACACAGAACATTGGAGTTTTTTTTATTTTGGACTCTTTGTTACCTATTGTGAAATTTCACATCTTTCGGCTAACACTTTCCAGCTTCTGTTCATCCTCCAGGTGCTAGCAACAGCTGGCTACTTAGTTTCTTCCTCTGGTATGACGTTACCAGATGCCCACACACACAGTTAGAGCATACATTGTGCCTAACTTACTCTGCTTAGGGTCACACTCTCCAGTTTGATTGATATTACTCAAGAGACACAATATCCTTCTTTTAAAAGACTGGGTAATGTTTCACTGTGAAAATGTTACAATGAATCCATTGGTCCTTTCACTATTCATTAGGCTGTTAGTTGATGTTCTATCAGGTCATTTCCAGTTTTCCAGTTGTGAGCAGTGTTATGGTGAGAACAAGAATGTGGAAATCTCTTGTACAGACTGCTTTTTATATCCTTTCGATTTCTCTTCAGTGGTGGGATTTCTAGATTCTGCTTGGTCTTATCGCCTGGCTTCAGAGGAAGCCCCACGATTTCTATGGTGGCTGTGTTAATTATGATCTCACCCACAGTGTCTGGGACTCCCTTTCCTCACATCCTCAACAGTGTTCACTACTTACTGCTTTTGAGGTTAGTCACTCTCACCAA
This sequence comes from Microtus oregoni, assembly GCF_018167655.1. Lineage (NCBI taxonomy): Eukaryota > Metazoa > Chordata > Mammalia > Rodentia > Cricetidae > Microtus > Microtus oregoni. Next base: position 21,566,581 of record NW_024543207.1, on the reverse strand, counting down.
AATGGGTGGTTATTTCTGGTGTGTCTATATGTGCATGTTGTATATTTCATGTGTGTGCAGGTACATGTGAATATGGATGTGCATATATGTATATCCAGAGGACCAGAGGGCAATCTCGAATGTCATTTCTCATTGCTGCCAGCTATGCGTGTTGAGACAGGGTCTCTCACTGGCCTGGAACTTGTGAGCTGGGCTAGGCTCTCTGGCCAGTAAGCCTGGGTCCCACCTGCCTTCCATCTCCTCAGGATTGGGATTATAATCATAACTGGCTTTTTATGTTTATCTTTTATATGGTTTGGGGGGTGTCATGCTTGAAAGTAAACCGTTACTAGCTGGGCATTCTCACTGTGGTCTTGATCTTTATTCTTTTAGTGATGAATGTTTAACATCCATTCTTCATTTCTGGCCATTTGCTTTGCTTTTTGGGGGAGGGGTAGGAACTCCATTTTAATGTGACCTAGCAAACGCTTTCTCCCATTCTCTATTGGATACAAACTCCGTGTTAGACGTGAGCCTATAAATGCCTTCTCCCATTCTCTAGACCCTCTGTTCTTTTGTCTCCTTTGCTGTGCAGAAGTATCTTAGTTTGATGGAATATTTGCCTCTCCCCATGGATTTAAGGGGTGTTATATTCCTCAGTATTACCTGTAATAGTGTTGTCTATCTTCCCCTTATTCTTTCTTTAGTGGGTCATAGTTTGGAGACCTTGGTTTAATTCCAGAAAGGCTATTGAGTTGTTTTTTATGTGTTACACAAGGTAAAGGTCGCAACTTGTTCTGCATTTAAAAATGCAGCTTTCCTAGCTTTGCTTATTGAGTTACTGTCTTAGCTTGTATGTTGCCGGCAGCAGTATCAAAGATCAAACACCTCAGTGGGTAGCTTTTTCCTGGGCTCTCCCCTAAGGTCCACTGGTCCTTGCATCTGTTTCAGTGCTGGCATTATCCTGTCCATCCTGTCTGTTGCAGCTTCCTACTGGATCTTGGCATCATGTAGGACGTTCTCTTCTTATTACCCCACACGCCCTTCCAGCTGCAGGACTTTTGTGATGTCATGAAGTTTTTTAGGCTTCTTTTTTTCTTTTCTATTGTTTTCAAAATGATTTGTTTTTAAGTAGGTAGTGCAGTGTGTCTGCAGATCACTGGAGGGAAAGTGTCGTCTTTAAATACCATTAAACTAAAGAGATCTAGTCCCATCTCTACAGTGTTACAATGTTGGTGATTAATACCGTTCCTCTCTTTGACAATGCCTTCATTTCTCCTTTATGCCAGAGGGATAGTGCCTCTGGTTATAGAATTCATAGTTCACAGCTCTTTTATTTGAGCATTGGAAAAGTGCTGCGCCTCTTCCTTCTGCCTTTAACTTTTAAAATAACAAAAATCAGCTGTCATTTAAGTTGGTATTTCCTGTAATCATGAATAGGTGTCCCCTGTGGTTGTGCGTGGGTGTCTTCTGCAGTCACGACTGAGCCCTGAAGTCTTGAGTGCTCTGCAGTCCTGGGTGGGTGTCTCCTGTGGTTATGTGCTACTTCTTTTGATTGTCTTACCTTGTATTTGTCTTTGTTCCTCATTGTTAGATGTTTCCCTATGTTATCCTTGTGAGCTTCTGTTTGGTTTTTGTTTTGTGTGTCTGGCTTATGTCTGCTCTTTGGGTTGGTGTAGGAATGAGTCTCTCTGTGATTCAGAAGCTTTTTTTTTGTATAGTTTCAGATTCTTTCTTAACTAGTTTTCCTCTTTCTTCTGAGTCCTTAAGGACTTTAATGTTGAGTCTTATGCTATTGTATCACAGTGTTGGGAAATATTATTTTAAGGTGTGTTGTTACTTTTGTTTCTGCTGCATTTGTTTAACGCTGTGAAACTCTGTTACTGTGCCTGTCTAAAACACCTGATGATCCTAATGAAAATCTGAGCAGCCAATAATGAGGCAGCAGCAAGGGTAGGCAGGGCTGGTAGGCAGAGAGTAGAAATAGAAGGAGAACGAAGGAGAGGGAGGAGCAAGAGAACAAAGAGAGGAGGACATCAGAGTCCAGTCACCCAGATACATAGCAAGCCACAGAGAAAGAAGAAAAGAAAGGTATACAGAAATAGAGAAAGTTAAAAACTCAGAGGCAAAGGGTAGTTGGGATAATTTAAGTAAAGTTGGCAAGAAACGAGCCAAGCTAAGGCTGGGCATTCATAAGTATTAATAAGCCTCTCTGTGTGTAATTTATTTGGGAGCTGGGTGGCAGGCCCCCAAAAGAGTAAACAAACTTCATTATAGGATCTAGGACCTCTTCATTAAAATTTCTTTCTGCCTCTCTCTTTGAGTATATGTGTATGCACACAAGTGCATGTGCATGTGAGTGCATGTGTGTGTGTTTGTGTTTGTGTGTGCAAGTATGCACATGTCCCTGAACATGTGTAGAGGTCAAAGAACAACCCTGGTTCTCAGTGTTTGCCTTCTGCCCTAGGCAAGATCTCTTTGCTCCTCACCACTGTTCATGCCAGGCTAGCTGGTCCATAAGCCTCTAGGATTCTTATGACTCTACTTCTCATCTCCCGTAGCAGCACGGGATACCAGTCCTGTACTATCATATAGGTCTTTACGTAAGTTATGGCAATCCCAATCCAGGTCTTCATGTAGCAGAGCAAGTGTTTTATCCATTGAGGAATTTCCCCAACCTGCTATTCACTCATTGTGTTATAATTTCCTCTGGGTTGAATTGGACACCCCTTCTCAAAATTTCCTCCCATTCCTTCCTTGTCAACTTGGTTCTGCTGTGAAACCTATTCAGCCATTGTTCCACATGTGATGATCCATCCAATCAATGTTCTACCACGTGATGACATATCCAGTCAGTGTTCCCCTATGTGATGACCTGTCCAACCAGTGTTACACCAAGTGATGGTCCATCCATCCAATGTTCTACCATGTGATGATCCATCCATCCAATGTTCTACCATGCGATGGTCCATTCATCCAATGTTCTACCATGTGATGGTCCATCCATCCAATGTTCTACCATGTGATGATCCATCCATCCAATATTCTATCATGTGATGGTCCATCCATCCAATGTTCTACCATATCATGGTCCATCCATCCAATGTTACATCATGTGATGATCCATCCATCCAATGTTCCACCATGTGATGGTCCATCCACCCAATGTTCCACCATGTGATGATCCATCCATCCAATGTTCCACCATGTGATGGTCCATCCATCCATTGTTCTACCATGCGATGGTCCATCCATCCAATGTTCTACCATGTGATGATCCATCCATCCAATGTTCTACCATGTGATGATCCATCCATCCAGTGTTCTACCATGTGATGATCCATCCATCCAGTGTTCCACCATGTGATGGTCCATCCATCCAATGTTCTACCATGTGATGGTCCATCCATCCAGTGTTCTACCATGTGATGATCCATCCATCCAATGTTCTACCATGTTATGAGTCATCCAACCAGCATTACCATGTGGTGTTTTCATTCTCTGAATTCCATTCAATAACCTTTTAATATAACTTCTGCCAAAGTACCGACTTTGTCCATGGAGAGATACTGAGAGTTGATTTCTGAACAGAGGTTTCTGAGTATTGGTTGAGGAGATGTCCACTTCCTCAGTCGGGCAACTGTGTGAGATGGGATAAAATGGGCTTTGGTCATCCTGATTCTTTCCATTCTAAACTTTATAAAACAGCTTCTTAATGATAATCCTGAATGGGTACATGTCAGGGAAGGTATGTTTAATACTCATGTCACAAGAAACTGAATTCTAATCATTCTGTTCTGGCATTTTCCTCATTAGTTAAATGTAGAAAAGTATCAGTGAGTTCTCAGAACATACCTGACAGGGTGACTTGATTAGTTTCTTGAAAGAGGAGAGGGGACCTGGCTGTCAGGTCTCCTTAATCACTGTCCAGTGTGTCGTGAAGTCTGGCCAGCAGGGCGGGGCATCGGCTTGTCTCTGTCCACTGAGAAGAGCACTGTCCTAATGGAGCAACACAGGACCAAGTCTTAGCTCTCTCACCCATGAGGGAAGGGTACAAAATATTAGGAACATTCTAGAAATTAGTCTTGCATACCAGTCACACTGGGAGGCTCCTTGGGTAAATGAAGAGATGCCTGGATGGGAAGAATGACCACAGGAGATGCCTGGAGTTATCCCCAGCCTGCTTTGGTTTAGGGACATACATTCTGGGATCTAGGAGAAGGGGATCAAAGTCATTAAAGCAATCAGCTCTATTCTTAGGAGTTTCCTAATCACATGGAAATTAAGCATAAAGCTTTGACATTCCTGTATACCGTACTGTACACATCCTTCTATTTCCCCTTCTTCTGTGACTCCTCTGTGACTCTGTTGCTGCAGCTCTGAGGTTTGTGCCCATTTTATCCACTGAAAGCTCCCAGTCCACATTAAGCTTCACCCTGGGTTTTAATAAAGATGGTTTTAATAAAGATACATGGTTTTAGTAAAGCCATGTATCTCTGTCACAGAAGAACTGAGCACCCCAAGCTCTGCCTAAATCCCTCCCAGAGCACAGTCTCTAGCAGGCACAGCTCTTTCTGCTGCCTCCACGTCTAGTCCTTCTGAAACCTCTTGTTGGCATCACAGCCCATGTTCTCTTCAAATTGGCTCCACTGGCATTCAATACACATGTTCCCTATGCATCGTCTCCTGACTTTGAAGGCTTCTACTCAGCGTTGAGTTGTATCCTAATGTCTGCACACATGCCAACTGCCTGACTGTGCGGTGGAGAGGAACATTAAGGGAAAGAGCTGTTCCTAAGTCTTAGGTGAGCATACTCTGTCCCCTTTGATTTTGATTTCTATGATATTTTTTTTTTTTTTTGGTTTTTTCGAGACAGGGTTTCTCTGTGATTTTGGAGCCTGTCCTGGAACTAGCTCTTGTAGACCAGGCTGGTCTCGAACTCACAGAGATCCGCCTGCCTCTGCCTCCCAAGTGCTGGGATTAAAGGCATGCGCCACCACCGCCCGGCTGATTTCTATGATATTAAAGTTTTCAGAAGCCAATCTTACAAACTATTGAGAAACAAATGAGTTGGTAGTTAGACATTTCTTTTAGCTCCAACAATTTAAAAAAAGAAAGTCTGTAGGGCAGCAAACAAAATGACTGCTGAATATTTTTTATTTCTAGTTAATTCATAGTAAAGGTACCCAGTTTTAAACTATTGGCTGCACCGAAGGAACACAGATTACAGGTAGAACAAGACAGGGACTTGGCCAGAGACACCCCAGTGTCACTTGATCTGTCAATCTGGTTACCCTGCACTTGGTCCTGCAGTGAGGCCCACAGTGTCCCTTCTGCAGTGACTGAGGAAGACTAGGCCAAGCCAAAAATAATGGCAAGTACAGGAAGTTTGCCTCATATCAGACACCGTATCTTTTCTCTTTTCTATTTGTCAGTACCACACAGCTTCTCTGTCTTACAACAGGGGCTTTGAGGTTACCCTGGGGTAGGTGGGATAGATGTTGCTTCATGCCCTAGCACAGGAAATGACAGCTGCTTGCATTACTGTGTGATGTGTCTAACTACCAGGTGAGAAGCTCTTGTCACTCTTCTGTTTCTAGTTTTGGGAGGAGGTCCTAATGATCACAGTACCCAGCAACTGGGATATCTTCCGATCTCAGTGTTTACCCAGTGCACTGAGCACAGTAGGTGTTACATCACTTATGCCTGTGGAGACAGATGGAGATTCATTCTATGGTGTTGAAGACGGCAGCAGAAGCCCCTCCTATCTCCTTTTATGGTGCTGAAGACCGGCCAATAGAAGCCCCTCCTATCTCAGAACTCCACTGAGCATCATTGAGATGCTGTCCCTCAAACCCTGGCCCAGCTCTGACACCAGACACCAGCACAATCCGTTTATTGGAACTTTAGTCACACTTGGAAAATTTGGCAGACGGCTTCTCTTCACATTTCTTCACCCCTCCCAATTTCCCTGCACCCCAGCTCCAGGCCCTTGACCCTAGTCGGATGGCTTTTTGTTGCCGGATCTAATCAGTATTGAGTTGGACAAGGAGGACCCTTTATGTGTCGAGTGTTGAGACAAGTGCAGGCCTGCTGTAGACCACTTCCATAAACAACCTGAGATTCAATTACAGTGCTGGGCTTGGCGTTTATCTGGAGGTGACATCATTTCAATCAAAATGTAAAATAATACAACCCAGGAGTTGCAGGAGGTGGAGACAGGACACAGATGACTGTGCTCAGTCGTTTCACAAAGTGGATGGGGGAGCAGCTCCTCTGTCGTGCAAGGGCGCCAAATGGAAGAGAATTGGAAAGCCTGGAGCTGGGGTTTCTGAAGCAGGGTACAGCCTAGTGCAGCCTTAGCCTTTGTTCGTTTAATTAACAAAAGCGTGAAATCTTCCCACTGGCAGCTTTCTCCTGCAGCTTCTCTTGCCTTTTCTGCTCCAAGCAGGCTTTTGTTCATTTCACTTGTTTCCTTTGAAATTGTTTTAAAGGTGATGTATGCAAACCATCATGAAAAGGAAAACACAATTCAAGGGTGAAATAGGTAGACGGCGTACTGCTTTGGCTATAGAAATGAGCAGTCACAGTCATTCCTTCTCCACAGGGCTTTTGAGGCTAACTGTCCCTAGTTATGAGACATTCTCAGTTGCTGGGGACAGTAGCCCCAAGACTCCTTGCTTCTCGTCAGGTGAGAAAATGACAGCTGAAAGCCACACAGAGCAAAGGAGGCAGTTCTTCAGAGAGGGACTGATGCGGTGTCCCTGAGTTCTGGTTGTTGGATTATTGACACTGGCCCTTGAATGGCCTGTTGCAGTTAATCAATGAGTACATTGCTTTTACTTGAACTGTATTTAGTTCATAGCAATCAATCATTTTAAAAGTAAATAATCTATTAGCTATCAATATTTTTGATTTTTCTATATAGCTAAGCAGATCATAAAGGAAAAACTGATTTAAATGGGGGCTAAAATGAGGACACATCAAGTAGCAATTGTGCACAACTGTATAGTCACTGTGATGGACAAGGTATCTGTAATTAAACTCTTATTCTCTCCATCTGTCATTATTCAGAGGGTTGTGATAGTTAGAATGGTTATATTGCCTTCTCTGAAGGGAGGGAGAGAGAGACAGAAGGAAAGGAGAAAGGTGGAAGGCAGGAAGGGAGAGAACAAGAGAAGGAAGTGAGGGAGGGATGGAGAGAGAGAGAGAGACGGAGACAGAGAGAGACAGAGAACAAGAGAGAAATGACATTTTTGAACTTGGCCTCAAGAGACTGGGAAGGGAGGAAGGCTCGACTGGTAATATGCCTGTCATACAGCACAAGGACTTGCATTTGGATCATCATGGAAAAAACCAAAAATCACTTGTAACTTCAGTGCTGGAGGGGAGAAAGCAGAAAGAACCAGAAACCTAGAACTCACTGACTAGCCAGCCTAACCGATTTGATGACCTGCCTATTAACCAGGGTTCCCTAAATGAAGAAAACTGATAGAACAGATATATAAGTACATGTAAGTGTGTGTGTACATTTATTAGAGTGACCTTCAAGCTGTGGTCTGAGTAGTCCATCAATGGCTATTCTCTGACTGAAAGATCAAGGACCCTAGTCTGGTGCTGGAAGTCATAGAGAGTGGCTAGTCTGGTGCTAGATCTCAGGGAAGTCAGAGAGTGGCCAGTCTTTGGTCTATATTGAGGTTCTGTTAGCAGCTAAGGAATGCCCCAACAACAGGATAGATGAACTGGGTAGTGAGTGCAGGAGGTGTGGTTAACATCTAGGATAATCTTTCGTCCTCAAATGATACAATCAAGAAAACCCCTCTCACCCATGCCCAGTGTTGGCATTAGTCAAATTCTAAATGCAGTCAAGTTGACAACCAGGATTACACATCACAACCTTTAATAGCTCAAGAATCAAAGATGTAGAGTGAACCAGGAAAAATGGCAGATGTCCACCTCTGACCTCCACATAAATGCACATATATTTGCCCACACACCTATATGTACAGGTGCAAACACCTACCCTAACAAGTACGTACACACTGACAGATGAAACCTAAAAATAATATCGGGGTGTGCTCTGATAATAGCCCTCCTTAGCCTATCTGAGCTCCACGTGGGCATTAAGGATTTGATTGAGATGGGAGAGGATGCATTGTTGTCTAAAGAGGGCATTATTGTTGTCAACAAGACTTTCGGGGGTGGGGGAATGAGGGACTTTCCAGTGTGTAAAAAAAGTGGAAACAACGACAAGAACTTCCTTCCATCCCAGTTCCAACACAAGGGACATAACCACAGAGCAAGGGAACAAACCAGCTCTGGGACCACAAGGGAGAAACCAAGAGAGATGTTGGAAGGGAGAATATGAAAACTTGCCTAGAGCCAACTGATCTTCAGCTTTTCTCTGGTTTACGTTTATCCTGGGAAACAAGGGTGGGGGACAGAGTACCCACAAGCTTGCCTCTGCACTTAACAAAAGGAGCTTAACAGGTTACAATGTGCCCCTAGCAGTTGAAACCTGAAGATTTGCTGTCTGGGCTGTGGAACCAACCAGACTGGTTACAATTTGAATTTGTCCTTTTTTTTTTTTTTGGCACAAATTGTTATTTAGGGGATAACATTACAAACAGCAATAGCAACAATGATTTTTATGAGCCAGAACAATGGCAAACGTGGGCAAACCAAGGGCATCTTTAAGAGGATGTGAGCTGAGGCCTTCAGTTTGAAGTTCTGACTGCATGGTTGGATGTGGGCTCCACAGTCATTGGGAGATGGAAATAGATGCTCAGGGCCAGGCTATGAAGTCAGTACCGGAGTGCCATTGGCTCTGGGAAGCTGTCTGGGAGCAGAAGGTCCTCACCACAGTTCTGACTCAGTAGCTCCTTAAGATTCCCGGGGCACCTTGGCCTTGGCTTCCGAGGTACTAATGACTCCACAGTATGTTACCAAATACATTTTTTATGCATCACATTTTTGTTTTAGGTTTTACTTAAAATTATCAGCACTTTAAGAAAAGATGTTCATCATGCTCTACAGGTCACATTCACATCATTTCCAGTACTGGAGGTGTATGAAAGCTTTGGGAAAGCTCTAGTTTGCTTTATGCCCGTTTTTGCAAGTTTTATTTCATGTTTAGTGTGTTACCACAGTGTTGGTTTTGTGTCCAGTCCCTGAATGAATGTGTGAAAACATTAAGTTTCCCAGTAAACAAGGAGACTCCTTCTGTGCACATGCACTTTATAGCTGCATTTTTTTCCATCATAGCTCTGCAGCAGAGACCCATCCCAGTCTTTGGCCAACCTTATCCAATGTCTTTACAGAAGAAACTTTAGAAATTACATGAAATATGTAGACTTATGAACAGTTTACTGAAAAACAATAGGTCACTGAAGAGAGAGATTTAAAAGTCTTAAAAATCAAAATAGAAATAAACTATATCAAAATAAAATAATGTAGTTGCAGACATGTTCCACAGCAGTCAGTGTCTACATTAAACAGTAGTGAGATCTCAACTAAGTTTTCTAGATACATCCCAAGGATCAAACACTGTGATGAAAAATTAAACTCAGAATGAATAGAAGATTTTTAAAAAGCGAAGATCTGTGCAGAACGAATGAAGTGGAGACTAAAATAAATAAGTGTAAACTATAAGAAAGGAGACAGGATTGACGAGTTGTCAGCTACATTAAGAAAAAGCATGAATACTCAGATTTAAATTGAAGATGAGGAGGAAAGCACTAAGAACTGATTCTAGAGAACACAACCGGTCAGTGGAAATAGTATTAGCGAAGGAAATCCCAGGGCTGGCTGGCTTCACTTCTAAACACCACAAAAAATTTAAAGGCAAATCAGCACCAATTCTTATATAGCAAAGAACAAAATTGAAAAGGAGCGTGACGGTGTCTGGATAGTGAAACCACACGGGGACAGAAGAGGAAAAGTGAAGACCAGCAACAAGCCATTAGTGTTGGGCTGACTGTGAAACCACACAAGGACACAGAGCCATTAATGAAGCCAATTAACCAGGTAATCAACTACTCAGCCAACCAATTAACTAATCAACCAACCAACCCATCAGAGTCCCCCTGACAGAGAAACACACAAGTACAAAATAGAATAAATGATACCAACCAACCAAGGGGCTTCAGCCCTTGTCTCTAGTGAACACAGACAAAGGCTCTCATCCAATAGTAGTAACAGAATCTAAGAACAAGTCAGAAAAGATTCCTCTCCATGATATAGGCATGTTCTAACACACACACACACACACACACACACACACACACACCAGTAGTAGAATATATGACATCAAAACTCCAAAGAACATAATCCCATGGTCATTTTCATAGATGCAGAAAAAGTATTCGGTAAAATCCAGCATCTCGTTGTGATAAAACCCTTGGAAAGACATACTTCAGCATGATCCAGACTGCATATCACAAACTCACAGCCTACACCAGGTAGATGTGAAAGGGCCTACAGACAACAGAGTTGTCCGCTTTCACCTCTCTAACTCAATATGGCCTGGAAGTTTTAGCCAGGGCAATGAAAAGGCTCACATAGAGGAAGGGCAGATCAAATTACCCTGTTATAGATAGTGAGATTCTGTATTTGGGACTCCACTACATCTTATAGAACAAAATCAGCACGAGTGAGTTATCTCCAGAGCTTGTAGTCTCAGATTATCTCATATTTGGGTCTTTTGTCCATTTTGAGCTGATTTTCATACAAAGTTGTAGGAATTAAGTTTGAATCTTCTGTGCATCTTGTCCGCCTTCATCAAGAATGAGAGAGGTGTAGATGATAGAATGATGTCTGGCCACTGTATTCTGCGCCATCAGTCTGTTCTGAGACCAGTGCCACGCTGTCTGACTCATGGCAGTTTTGTTATGTTTTGAAATCAGAAGATGTGATGTCTTAGTTTTTGTCTGCTTTGGTCAATATTGCCTTAGCCATCTGGCATCTTTTAAAAAATCTTCGTATACATTTTTAAGTAAAATAGAACTACATCACTTTATTCCCTTCTTTCCCTTCCTCCAACTCCAACACCTCCCATGTCCTTCTTTGAAATTGATAAGCTTTTTTATTGGAATATATACATCTATCTATCTATCTATCTACCTATCTATCTATCTATCTATCTATCATCTATCTATCTGTATGTATGTATGTATACATATAAATAAATCTATAAATACAACCTTTTGAGTCTATTTTTGCTGTTTGTCTGTACATGATTTCAGGGCTGAACACTTGTATACCAATACTGATATTCCTGAGGAGAAAAACCACGAGAAACGATCCTGTTCACAATAATGACTAAAAGATAACATTCCTAATGCAAGTGAGGAAGTAAAGACATCTACAGTGAAATTGGGAAGCTGACGAAAGAGATCGCAGGGGACATGAAAACGGAAAGACCTCCATATCACACATTTGAATAATCACTACTCTTCCAATTTAATTAAAATGAGATTTAAATGTCCATACTGCCGAGATGATCCACAGGCTTGATGCAGTCTTAGGTCTAAGTGACAGAGCTCACTTAGGAGCACAAAAATCCCCTCAGTATTACCATGGTGCTGGTCTTGTATAAGCAGCCATTTCTAGGAGAAACTGTTTCACAGCTACCTGATGTTCTTCTGGCCCTTTCAAGTTTCTGCCCTATCTTTTACAATGTTCCCTGGGCCATTGATGAAGGATCTATGATACAAATGTACTCACTGACATTGTTCTTACCAGTGGGTTCTTCAAGGGCAATGTCAACAGACATGTTCATGGGGGAAGGGTGAAATGCCATGGGGTCTTACCCCTAGACAAGGAACTATAGGGCAACTAGTTGGGAGACAGTGGGAAGGAGAGAATTATCTTCTTCCAGGGATGAGTCTCCTTACTAGTTATCCACGCAAAGTGGCCAGCCCTGATCTCATATACACACAACAAAAACAGACTCAGTATGTAGAATTTACATATTTGTGCTCATGTACACACACATATTATGTATATAACGACGATAACAATCAAAGGAAAAGAGGCTATCAATTAGAGAGTGGGCATTGGAGATGTTGGGAAAAGAGGAGTAAAGGGATGGAATTTCATTTTAATTAAAAATGAGTATAAAAATTTTTAAAAGATCCCAGAGAGCAAAGGCAGTGTCGACCAGTGTGAGGAAAGATGGAGGTGTTACTTCCTAATTTCAAGGCATATAGCAGATCTGTCGTGAGTCAAATAGCTTGGCATTGGCTTCAGAACAGACCAGTAGAACAGAATAGAGTGGTCAGACATCATCCATCCATCTACAGAAGATATGCATAAAAGACAACAAAGGTCCTTTCCACCTCGACTGGAGGTCAGAGACTTGGGCCTCTTCTTGCTTCTTCAAGGCTATGGACACGAGGTTTGACTTAGGTGTGACCACTAACAAGGTAACTTGACCTAGGGTGTGGTTACTTGGTGTTTTAGGTAAGATGGTTCACAGATGTGGATCTGCTTCACCTGACCAAAGGTCAGAGAGTTCAGGCACATCCCTGCTCCTTCAGGAGATGGTAGGAGTGACCGCCTACAGGATGCTTGGCCCAAGGTGTGGTTGCTGCATGTCCTGCCTAAACAAACAGAATGCTTAACTCAGGATATAGCTGCTTGATACTTTGGGTACTGAAGAGGTAATTGCTTTGTTCTTGGTATCATGTTAAAACAGTCTTTTGCCTTCTTTCTCCCCCACTTTTTGGATTGGGGTATATAAGGTATATGAAAAATAAATACAGGTGAATTCAGTCTTTACTAGATTGCCCTTTAGCTTCTATTCTGTGTCTCTGTCTTTTTCTTTCGTATTTCTGTTCTGTCTACCTGTCATTTCTAATCCACCCCTACCCTGGAACATGTGAATCCCATAGAGGCTGGAGCCCAACAGATGTCACCCCAACGTGGGACCCCGGCAGGCTTCTTCAACAAATGGTGCTTGGAAAACCAGATGTCCACATACAAAAGATGAAAATTCAGCTCTTACACTTTGTGTGAAAATCAGCTCCAAAAGGACGGAAGACCTAAATGTGAGATCAGAAACTGTGGAGCTGATATAAGAAAAGTGTCAGAGAAATGCTTTAAAACATGAAACCAAAAATCCCTCTCCACAGCGTAGGCATCTGCTGCAGGAAGAATTGGCGCTTACAAAGAGAGTGAAAAGGGAGTCTTCATAGCGCTAGGTTAGATAGGGAAACCCACCCATGACTCCAAAGATGCTAGACCCGGGAGGAACCACCGGGCAATGATGACAAGCTGTATTTGTGAGTTAATTAGCATCACCCAGCTGTTTGGCCCTCTCATTCTGTGAGTGATATCGCAGACAGGACCTTCAGGAAGGGATACACTGCTCTCTACACTCCTGCCCCTCACAGACCCCCATGAGGTTCCAGATGACTATTTAGTTTATCTGAATGGAACACGCCTGTAACACAGATGTTAGACAATTAGGGGGGGGCATAAAGTTGGGTTGTGTAGAGGTTAGTTTCCAAACCTGCATATAAAACTCAGAGGGGAACCCCAAGTACAGGGTTGGAACTACAATGTCCCCACACAAAATTCTGTTGCTACACACTCTAGTTTTATTGAGAAGCTCTCTGGGTGTTGACCAAGTCATGTGGAAGCACTGTGGAAGAGGAGATCTCTGACCAGCAGGCTAGCACCCTCCTCTGGGAACACCTACCTACCTCTTATCAGGCCCAGGAGACAAACCTCAATTCTTATTCCCAATGCTTTATTCAGTGTGAGTGACCCATGACTCATAAGGTAAGGTGTTAGTGTTAGGGCCTCTTAAACCAGAGTGACCATACAATGAGAATCATTCATGTCCTCCTGGGACCACACCAGTCAACCTGGGTCATGGGAAGGTAGCCCCTTACTTGATGCATCTGGATATCTTCCTAGGGATGTGATTCAGACCTGGAGCCCATCCCTGCACGCTCGGAAGGAAGGGAAGGTGGGTGCGCATCCTTTCATCTCCCTCGCTCCTCCTTTTCTCCTCCCTCCCCTTTATTTCCTAAACAAGCTAAGAATTTTTATAATTCATCACCTGGCTGACAGATGAGTCCTGCTGGAGAATATTAGAAAATGTCTCAAATCTCATATATATGCTAATGGTATGCCAAGACCGGCCGGTGGTGTGCCGGAGTTTTTAATCTGTCTTGGCCAGTGTGGAAAGTAGAGGAGACAAGTCACAGCCCCCGACAATTTATGATCAAACAACTGAATTGTAAAGGAAGAGGGACGCTCAGAAAGGGAGAGTAATTTTCTGATTTAACAGCGTTGTTACTACAAATAAAGAAATCTTGATTTTGACTGCTCCCGACATTAAATGAGTTTCCTTTGCCTGGTGCCGCGGTTTTTCATTTTCAGATTCCTATAAAGCGCTCTGCTTAGATACAGGTGATAGATAAGGAAATGACTGCATATGGAAATCAAATGTGTATAATAAAGACATCTTCTGTTTATTAAATAAACACATGTAGATTACTTCTGGGGGGGGAGGCGCTGATAATTCTTCATTGTGTCCCCCCCCCGTTTTTTTTTTTTTTTTTTTTACAAGTCACAAGGAATCTTATTTAACAACTAGAAATGCTATAGCAGAGCTCTCTTTACTACCTTCCCGTCGTCCAGGCTGGGGTCTGAGACCCAGCCCAGGCTGGATTTTGGCTTTCCAGTCCAGTGTGCTGTGTATGGTTTCTGCACATCAGGAGCACAGTGGTAATGGGGGTGGGGGGACTGCACCATTGTGATGCACTTGGCTGAATCTCCACACGGCAGAGTCGGGAAGCAGAAGGGACAGGGATAGGACATTGTTCATAAACTCAGAATACGTGGATTGTAAGTGGGCAAAAGGTCAACAGAGAGGTGCATGTCCTTGAGCTGGGGTGACTAAGGCTACTCACTATTCCTGGCTCCTGCTGGTGCTAGAACTGATTGAGGTGGAGAGTTAGAGGGTGCTAGGGACACGGGAACAATCATGGGTTCATTAATGACTTCCTGCAGCTTTTGTGAAAAAGACTAACCACACACACACACACACACACACACACACACACACACACAGATATGCACACACAGAGACAGAGATGCAGACACACACACATACACACAGAGAGATAGGCACACACAGAGACAGAGATGCAGACACACACACACACATACACACACAGGTGCACACACACAGAGATATGCACACACAGAGACAGAGATGCAGACACACACACCACACACACAGAGAGAGATATGCACACACAGAGACAGAGATGCAGACACACACACCACACACACACACATACACACACACAGGCGCGCACACACACAGATATATGCACACACAGAGACAGAGATGCAGACACACACACCACACACACACAGAGAGATAAGCACACGCAGACACAGAGATGCAGACACACACACCACATACACACCGAGAGATAGGCACATGCAGACACAGAGATGCAGACACACACACAGATACACAGACACACACACACACAGAGACACACACACACACACACACACACATACCACATACTCACTCTTAATCTGGAAGCTTTAGTTGCCATGTTTTGGACAGAACCTCAGAGCATATTGGTTCAGTCACAAATCATTGAGCCATTAGAGTACTTCAGAAACATCCCAAACTGGTATGATAAACCTCCATTTCTCCCTTATCTGTAAATCACATTCTTGGGTGTTTTTGAGGATGGAGTGGTCGGATCTTGGATCTGATCATTGGTTGAGTGTCAGATCTGTCCTAAGATCTTTTCCAACTATTCTTCATCATTAGTCTTTTTCCATAAAGGGAATGTGTGCAGAGGAGGGTCTCATAGCTATGGCTTCCTCTTCTCCCTGCTACATTCTGGCCTCTGCCTCCAGTGGTCCTGACTGCTGGAGCTAAGACTACCACCAAAGCCATGAGTTTCAGCAGAGCCCATACTTCATCTGGTCTCCTAGTCCCTTCATTTCTGCTCAGAGCAGAGTGACATCTTCAAGGACTTGGAATGTGTGTGGTTTGTGACAGGAATCAGGGGCTTCAGACCTCGGGTCCTGTCTTCCCTTGAGTGTTGGAAGGCATTGCAGTAATCAAAACTGTGGATCCCACACAGGTGTGGGCAGCCACACACTTGTAATTACTGAATCTCAAGTGTTTATTCCCTTCCTGCTGCAGGAAGATGTTGGTAATTGATGACAATCTCCCCAAGAGGCTGAAGCCAAGTTTCTTTTCTGAATAAAGACATCAGTCTTTTTTTCCCCAACACAGACATAGAAGATTGACTTGGGTCTGTAGCTCAGTAGGAGAATGCTTGACTAAAATGCATGAGGGTCCAATAACACATGAACCAATTATGACGGCGCACACCTGTAATGTTAGCACCCAGGAGGTAGAGATAGGATGGTCAGAAGTTCAAGATTATCCTCATCCACACAGCCAATCTGAAGATAAAAACTTCTGCCTGGAGCCCTGGCATGATACCCACATGATACTTGATGCCAACGGGGCTGATCTCACAAATGCCACCCACCCACCTAGCTTCCTCTCTCCCCAGTCACACATCCTAGCAAAAGCTCATTAGACTAAATTGTGTGTGAGCAACATACTTTGTGAGGATGGAGAGGCTTTCTTGCCTCAATTCATGATCTACAACTTTGCTTGTCATTCTCCAAATGCACTCCACCTTACCATAACTCAAGCCATCACACCCAATACGCATGCTGAAGACAAGAACTTATAATCAGATTCCAGTCCATTGGCTGCATTTGTGACCTCTGCCATGCTAAGAAATGATGGTTTCATTATGATGTTGAGCCATGAACAACCTGCAACAAGTCACTGGGAAGGGCACGGCCCTGCCATGTTATCCACACGTGTGTAAGGGGTCCTGGCAAGCAGGAGAGAATGTTCAGCCTATTGAGTGTGAGTTTTCATACAGTAACCTGTGTACAGCTGGCCTGTCTGCCAGATCATTTTGTTCCATCAGTATCACTGACCTCGCCAAAGGAGGGACACACACAACATAAATGCATAAATCAGTTCATCGACACGAATTCACTGGTACAAATGAACTTTAGCCATACAGGAGGCTGAGGTCCTTTTGTTGCCTGATACACAGAATAAAGAACTTTTCTTCTTCCCTCCATCCCTCCTGCCATTTGTTCTTCCCTCCTTCCTTCCCTCCCTCCCTTCCCTCCTTCTCTCCTTCCTCCCTCCTTTTCTCCTTCCTCCTTCCTTTCTTCCTCCTTCATTCCTCCTTTTCTCTCTTTCCCTCTTTCCTTCCCTCCTTCCTTTCTTCCTTCCTTTCTCCTTCTTTCCCTCCTTTCTTCCTTCCTCCCTCTCTCTTTCCCTCCCTCTCTCCCTTCTTCCTTCCTCCATCTTTTCCTCCTTCCTTCCTCGCTCCTTCCTCCCTCTTTCCCTCCCTCTCTTCCTCCCTCCCTCCCTCCTTCCTTCCCTCCCTCTCTCCCTCCCTCTTTCCTTCCCTCCTTCCTTCCTCCCTCCCTCTTTCCCTCCTTCCTTTCTTCCCTCCCTCCCTCCCTCCCTCCCTCCCTCCTTCCTTCCCTCTCTCCCTCCCTTTTTCCCTCCCTCCTTCCTTCCTCCCTCCCTCTTTCCCTCCATCCTTTCTTCCCTCCCTTCCTCCCTTCCTCCCTCCCTTCCTTCCTTCCTTCCTTTTTTTTTTCTGTGACAGAACACCTGACAAGCGAATTAAGGAAGGAAGGTTTTGTTGTGGCTCACAGTGTGAGGGATCAGAGCCCATCATGGTGGGGAAGGTAGGACAGGAGGAATGTGAGTAGGCTCATCATGTTTTGTTCACCCTTAAAGAGGCTAACAGTGAAACCTCAAGGCTTGCCATTTTTGGACTATTTTTTTCCAGTAAGGTTCCACAATCTTCCAAAAACAGAACCATCTGCGTGAACCAAGTGATCAAACACATAATCCTTTGGGCATATTTTGTATTCCAACCTTAACATCTGTCCTGGATTCCTTAGTCTCCTGGACATCTCCTGAAGCAAAAATTCATCCGCTCTATTTCAAAAGCCTCCATAGTCTTGCCGGGCTGTGGTGGCGCACGCCTTTAATCCCAGCACTCGGAAGGCAGAGGCAGGTGGATCTCTGTGAGTTCGAGGCCAGCCTGGTCTACAAGAGCTAGTTCCAGGACAGGAACCAAAAGCTACGGAGAAACCCTGTCTCGAAAATCCAAAAAAAAAAAAAAAAAAAAAAAAAAAAAAGCCTCCATAGTCTTTGAGCCTAAACACCACGGACAGTTCCAAAGTTCAAATTCATTTTGAGAATCGAAACAGTGTCTTAACTGTGATCCTTGGACAACAATATAGGAAAAATAGCCACATGCCTCCAATATATACTAACAGACTAAATAGTCATATGCTAAATTTGAGGAACAGGAGAACATCAAGAAAAGATCATATCAAAACAAGACTCAAACTCAGCAAACAACAAACCCTGAAGATCTATGCTCAGCATCTGGGGATCATGATAGAATCTTCTGGGATTCAGTGGGTTTTGGCAACACTACCCCTCTATCTCTGCTGCCTTTAGCACATGTGACCTTTCTTAGACAGACTCCACCGCATGTCTGCAGCTTTTCTTGTCAGACATGTCATGGTTCTGGCATGCCCATCACCCTGGGGTCTCTATCATAACTTAGGCTTCACACTCACAGCTTGAAGCAATGGTCCCTTGGGACTTATTACAGAAAACATAGCCCTGCCATGCATTGCCTGGTTTCAGAAGTTTTCTGGAACCTGGGTGCCAGTTTTTAATGACTGATTCTTTATTACATTTTGTGTATCTGTAGGCCCAGCTCATGTGGATGCTGCTCTCAGATTCTGTCCCCAGATCTAAATGTAACCTGACATTCTTGTCACAGCTGTCCTTTGTGTGCCCTGGTGGCCAAATCTAAGACAATGCTTCCCTAGAGAGTTATTCCAACAGAGAATCCTTTCAGCGGCTGTCTTAAGGTTTCTATTGCTGTGGGGAGACATCCTGACCATGGCAATTCTTAAAAAGAAAACATTTTATTGGGGTGGCTCACTTATAGTTTTAGAGGTTCAGTCCATCATCATCATGGTGGGGACCACAGCAGTGTGCAGGCAGATGTGGTGCTGGAACTGAGAGTCCTGCATCTTACAGGCAACAGGAGGCAACTGACAGTCACAGTGAAGGAAATTTGAGCAAAAGACACCTCAAAGCCCACCCCAACGGTGAGGTGATGTGCCTCCTCCAGCAAGACCACACCTCCTAATAGTGCCACTACCTTTGGCCCTTTTCTTTCAAATCACCGTGGAATTCTCAGTGTAGACTCTTCACCTTTTCAAGCCTATTTGTGTTTTTAGGAGTTGGACCCTTTGATAGTGTTGCCCTCGGGGACCCTGTCCTCCTGTCAAGCTGTGGAGAACCAGGCTTTTAACAGTGCTAATCTCTGTAACTATTACAGTTGCTTTCTAATAAACTCCCTGTCTGCAACTTTAAACACACTTATTGTCCTCTCCTTACTAAGCTGTACATTTTTTGTCCTTATAAGATTGTTTTATAAATAGAAGATAGCACATAGTGAGATTATCCATACCCAGAGTTTATACATCTCAGCAAATATCTACACAGTTATTGACATTCTGAAGCCGTGAGGTTCACTTTTGATTTTACACTTTATCAAGTATTTTCCCCCATTTAACTTTTCTTTTGATTCTTTGTGGGTTTCATTTCATACATCTTGATCTTGCTCATCTCCGATCCTTTCCCACCCACTCTCTACACTTGCAATTGCTCCCCAGGATAAAACAAAATAAAAACCTCATCATGGAAGCTGCAGTGTGACACAGTGAGCCACACAGTAGACCCTTTGGTCCATGTATCATTACTTGTGAGTGTTCATTGCAATGAGTCATTGGGCTGCTTCGAGGCCTTTGGCGTCTGCTGTTACCTCCATACTGGGTCCTAAATGGGGCTCCTCTTGGATATCTTGTTGTTCTGTGTCATGGAGATCCTGAAACTCTAGGTCTGCAGAACCAGCCCCTTCACATGCTCCAGCAGATCATAGATGAGGTGGGTACTGTTTCTAGGTCTGTGTGGTTATTGGGTTGGTTAGTCCACAAGCTCCCCATCCTTCTCAACACCAGGGGAAGCTCTCCAGCACTACCCCCAGCTAGCTCACCCTATGTAGAAAGCAGTAAGCTGGATTTCCCACTAGCTTGTCCTCTGGCTGGCTCACCACACCTACACCACCAGGGCCAGCTCTACTCTGTTGCCCAGGTGAGGTGTAGGGGCCACTCTACTGAGTGCTGCAGCTGGTGGGAGGCAGGGCCAGCTCTCTTGCTCTGCTGACCTTAGAGACAGCTCTCCCATCTGCCACAGGCTGCAAGGGGGTCAGCTCTACTGTGCTGAACAGGTGAGGTACAGGGTCCACTTTCCCAAGAGCTGTATCTGGCGAAGGCAGGGTCAGTTCTCTTTCCTTCCACAGGTGGCATGGGTTGAGGGGCAGAGGGCATCATTCCCTAGCCCTCACTACTACATGGCAGATGAGGGGTTCAGGGCTGGTTCTTCTACTCACATGACCTCAGGAAAGGCTCATGTGCTCCCCTACCAGCAGGGTAAGCACTATTGTGCTGTCCAGGTGAGGGGCAGGACCAGTTCTCCCTAGGGTTGCAGTTGGTGAGGGGTGGGTTCAACTCTGTGCAATCCTCTCCTCCCAGCCTTCAGGGGTAACGGGAGCCACAGATATGAACACAGCCCCTGCTGTGGCCATGGGTACAGACATGGCCCTTGGCCACAGCTCAGCCTTGGACTTCTCTGTGGCCTCAGGTGGCAAGCAGGCCATCCACCTCAAACCACTCCTCACTGCCTAGATCTTTGCCTCTTTGGATCTGGCTTACTCCACAGGACATGGACCATTCTCTCTCTCTCTCTCTCTCTCTCTCTCTCTCTCTCTCTCTCTCTCACACACACACACACACACACACACACATACACACACATACATACACACTCACACTCATACACACACACACACACACACACACACACACACACACACACACACACTGTAGACGTGGCTGAGAGCCACAAGCAGCAGCCATCAAGCAACCTGGATAGTATATTGTCTTGAAATTTATTTTACAAAACAAATTAGTCTGTTACTATTGAATTCAGCCTCACCCAAGGACTCAGGACAAGGGCAAGATTCAGCCAGCTTCCTTGCCAGAACATAACAGTGAAGCCCTTGGTTCCTGACAGAACTCTTATTTCCCCCTGAAATTTCATGATGGTTCACATTTCTCTGGATTTAAAGTCATTTGAACTTTTATCACAATGGCCCATTACTAAGCTCTGCCTTTCCAGCTTGCTAGTCCAAACTCTTCTACATTCCTCTTACCAGCCTGTTCAAAAGACCCGAGAACCCTGTACTGACTAAAGACCGTCTTTTCTCCCATGTGTTAAATATACTGTCGACTTGACAAAGAATAGAATCACCTGAGAAGGGAATCTTGGTGACGGGATTGCCCAGATCATATTGGCCTGTGGGCATGTCTGCAGAGGGTTGTCTTCATAGTTAACCGATGAAGGAGGCCCAGTCTACTGGGGGTGGCAGGTGGTCCTAGGCTGTGTAAGAAAGGTAATTTAGCACGAGCCAGCAAGACAGTGAGCCCACGAGCAGTGTTCCTCCACCTCCAAGGGTTTTGCTTCAGGTTTGGTGTCCCTCAAAGATAGGCTGATCTGGAAGTGTAAGCCCCAAACCCATCTTCCCTTCCTAAATCTCTTTTGTTGAGAGTCTCAAGGCAGCAGAAATCAAATCAGAACATTACCCTTTTAAATGCATGGCTTTATTCTTGGTTCAGAGAGCCCTTGAAGAGAGGGGACCTATTGCTGTAAAGGTACCATTGTTCATCTTGTCACCGCAGATGGGAGACAGACAGCAACTCGTCTTCCATGCAGCTAATTCTGACTCCTGCTAAGACACATCTCTGTTTCTGGGGTGGCTGCTGCTTGGCTAGAGTCCCAGATTTTCTCAGTAGTAGACAAGGAAGAGTGAACATTTCCTGAGAAAGGCATGCATGTGGCTGAAAGGCTGTGGGTTAAATGCTATTGATTTTAGGATGGGAGGGCTGTTTCTGGCAGTGTGATCGACTGGCAGGCTAGTTCTCACTTAATTAATTTTTGTTGCTTTGTGTGTGAAGTTCAGGTAGGAAAGATTGGCCTGGAAGGGGAGTGTGCCATCTTCATGTGATGAGACCGGGGTCAGTGAGGCTCCACTTCCAGGAGAAAGACTGGTTATTTTGGAGTCTTTCTTCAGTTATCAGGAGACCTCTTAGATGCTGCTTTCAACCAACTACAAAAAGAATGAATGAGCAGCTGGATGGAGAGCTCCTGGGCCCTACTGTTCGCCTGAGACTGGGAGGCAGCTCTGTAGTCCCCTTTACCTGTGGGTGAGGGTTGCATGCTCCAATTCCAGCGAGACCTACAGCCAGCCACCACCTACAGGGGCGGAGGCTGAACCTGGAGTGTACTGATAGTCACTTTCTAAACCTAATGGGATGTATGAACGCCAGAGTCACAGCGAAGTCCAGTCATCTGAAAGGGCACACCCAGCAAGTGCCCAGCCAGGTGCTCTTACTCTCAGAACTATTTCTTCTCACAGAGTCTTGAGGATATGATAGACAGGGGACACTGCTCCTTCCAAGCTATTTACAAAGATTTTGCTTTGTTTAAAAGTTTTGTGTATGCATTGCATGTGTGCATGCATGCATGTCTGTGCAGCTGCACGCATGTACATGTGTGGACATGCATATGAATGCAGATGCCCTCAGAAGTCAGAAAAGGGTGTTGGGTTTTCTGGATCTGGAGTGACAGGCAGTTGTGAACCACCTGATTGAGGTGCTGGGAATCAAACTTGGGTCCTCTTCAAGAGCAGCCAGTGATATTAACCACCAAACCATCTCTTCATTCTCAGTACCAGGTTTAGGTCTAGTGTCCAGCTGATGGTACCCAATATAGTGCTTGGTGTGGTGTTCAGGACTCCAGGTTTAGACCTAGGAACGGTGGATGCCTTTCTATGAACCTCTCCACACAGGGTATCCGTTTCATTCTTCAGTTCAGTAGTAACATTAATAATCTTCCTGCTAAGCCTTGTCTTCCTTCTCTCCACCCAACCCTGGAGAAATGGAGGCAGAGACTTCCATCCTAGGCTCCCTTGGGTTGCGGTGTGTACAGGGTCAGCGATGGGGTGAGTGGGATGTGAGGCAGTACACACCTGCTTCCAGGTGTCCTGCCTTGTGAAGATGGACTTGGCTGGCAGGAAAGGGGCACCGGGAGAGCCTTCCCACATACCTGTTTCTGATTCCTAGCTTAAGTCTACTTAGAACCTGAAGAAAACGATGCAAAAATGGACCTGGCACCATCTAGTGGCAACATTTCTGAACAGCAGATACATGTGTCCTGGGCCCCAGAACCTGACTGTCCCTCCCTCCCTCCCTCCCTCCCTTCCTCCCTCCCTCCCTCCCCTCTCCCTTCCCTCCTTTCTTCTTTCCAGTAGGGTCTCTCTGGACTACCTTCTAAGTGGTTCTCCTGCCTCAGCCTCTAGGCTCACGGGTGTGTGCCACTGTGCCTGCTTCAGCTTGATTCCCTTGGTGGTTCATCCGATCCTGCCCCAGGGCTCTGGGCAGAGAATAAATACCATCTTGGCCTGATTGGAGCCTTGCAGCCTAGATATGTCCACGACTCAGAAAGAAGCTATGAATTTACCCACTCCCGGCCCACACCCACAGTTTAATCACCAGCACCCACAGTTATTTACCCTCCGTTTGTGGTCATGTTCCAGCTGTATGCTCACTCACAGAGGCTGGGCACGGAAGGTTCAGAGGGCTGCTTGCGCTCAGTGGATTATTGACCAAGCTAGGCTGCGTCTGCGCTTGCTCTGCAATGAACCCACAGTCCTCTCGGGCTCAGTGTTAGAACCCTTTTCCTCCCCTCTGTCTTTCCATCTCTTTCCTTTTATTACCCTTTTCATACTTTCCTTTAATTGTCCTTTCCCTTGAGAAATATATTCTGATCACTCACTGTACATATCTGTGCATGTACCAAACACACACACACACACACACACACACACACACACACACGGCTAATCTCAGGACACAGGGCCGAAGCTGTTGTGTGGAGTCCAGGCAATATGCAGACGAAGAGGACAGGCTGTAGGGACAGTGGTAAAGTTGTCATAGCATAGCAGACAGGGACAGAACCCCATATGACTGTCACTAAAACATAAAGGGTAGCTGATGGCTGGGGATCCAAGACGGGAACAGCAGACACGGAACTTCTGTTGTTCCCATCTGCAGCCTTGCCTGCTTCCCGTTAGCTGCCTCCGGTCCCCTGAAGATGTCCATGCACAAGCAGGAAGGAAGGCTTGTGACAACCTTCCAGGAAGTGCAACTAAAACACCTAGCCAGAAACAAACCAGGGAGATGATACATTGTTTCTTCCAAATCTGTCCATCATGGCCTGGGCCGGGAATAAAAGGCCAGCGGGTAGTGGTTCATCTAAGGCAGCTGGGGCATGGATTCACAGTGTAAGCAGGTGATCTGACTCCTCCATGGCCAGAACGCAGGGACCTATCAATACATCACTGCAAAGCCCTCCTTGCAAGGAAGAGTGTGGACAGAGGGAAAGACTGGCCCTGTTTGGCAGTGCCCTGGTGCCGTTGACCCCAGCTGGAGCTGTGATGGGTCCAACTGTGCCCTTAGAAACTCAATTAAGTCTCACCGATGCCATTTTCCCAGGGAACAAGCCTTCCAACCCTTGCAGCCAATATTTTCCAAGCACTGGGCTTTGCATGGGGATGTGTAAGGTGCTGCTTAGGAGGTGGATGGTGAGGATGAGCACTGAGGGGGTGGGGAGGGAGGCTTCTACCTCCCTTCAATTGTGTCGAGTCAGCAACTCTGGAAGTGTGAGATGGGCACTCTGAGCTCTAAGTTTTTAGCTTCAGTGTTGTCTTTTTAAATCAAAAGTAAGCAAATCCTGTGTAATGTGTCTGACATCTATTTATTACAGCTTTCCTCAGAGGCAATTTCCATCCCGATATGCCACTGCCCGATTATTATTAAAGAGTTAAGAAAAATGGGGCGTAGGAGATCAAGATTAGATTTTTTTTCCCTGAGATGTAGCAGCAAAATGAATAGCGCATTATGAGAACATTAAGAAAGCAATAGAGTTTAAACTATTAAACAGATAGATGTCAATTGAAAGATGCTGGGTGGTTTATACTCCGTTGTCAGAATTATGAAGTAGGAGCAGCACTGGGTATGGTTTGAGACAATTGAGTGGGAAGTCATACACACTGGGAAATGAATCAGTTTGGGAGTCATGTCCATCTCGAAGACAATTATTTATTCTCATCTTTCCGACTTGAAAAGCAAACACACAGCAATATAGTATACAGACAGGAGCCTCCCTCCTCGTGTGCAGAGACAGGAACATTTGAAGCAACGGTTTGATTTCCCTGTGGAGTGACATTGCTGGTTGAGGAAAAAGTCCTCCTGCTCCTTGTCCTCCCCAGCACCACTGCTACCAAGTCCCTGCTGGTCCTGAACTCGGGGCACATGAAACCCATGTTCTTTCTCAATTGTAGTCTGTGGGCTGGGATTGCCTGTGGACATTCTCTGTGTGATGACAGTGGTCCACTTTTTCCATGTGTGTACTTAGCATGGGCAGTGTGCTCTGGGCTTTGCTTTTCCTACCACTATGAGGACTATAGAGAATGGAAGAAAAGTCCTAAAGAATTTAGTGCCTCCAAACTGTGGGGCACCAGGATGGTGGGACCATGGTGGCTTCCAGAACATGATGCTGTCAGATAACACACACTGTGAGGCTCATCAGCCCCTTTCTGTTACACATGGCTCCGAACGCGGAAAGGTACAATCAAGGTGTGGGCAAACCACGTTCCTGTCTCTGACTGTGGAGATTGTTTCCCTTCTTCTCCTACACTCTGGTAGCTCCAGGTGTCCCTGAGCTTCAGGGTAATCACTCTAGTAGTTGCCTTATGGGAATGACTTTCTATTCCGTGAGGCTCTGTCCCAGGCTCCCTGTGTCTCTGACTTGTGTCATGCCAGACCTGGTGACCCAGAAAAAGACCCCTCCTCAGCCTTTAACACACTCACATTTCTCCTACAAGGAAGGACTTCTTTCTTTTCCACACGCAAGCCCAAGGCTGGGGATAATGGAATACATCATTGGGTGTGGGGTGGGGGGTTGATTGGTGGAGTTTTTTTTTTGGGCTAAATGACTTCTCTTGTTTCATTATGCATTTCTCTACATCTCCACTGTATACCGAATGTCTTGCATGTTACACAGCTTGATATACCTGTTGTAACATGAGCTGACCAGTGGAGCCCTAACTATCATCTGATAAATGCCCTAGCCGTGAACATCCTTCGCTCACTTGTCTCAGATGGGTCAGGAGTGAATGCTGAATGGCTGTGGTCTCTCCTCAGGGCCCAATCGGCTGTCGTATATTCATCTCTGGAGTGCAAGCCTCCCCTCCAGTACATGGCTGCTGGCAGAATCCAGCCACTAGCAGCTGTAACACTGAGATGCTGGTCTTTTTCATTGTTCATTTCCTAGGGAACCTGAAGTCTTCTGCTTACCAGCAGCCCAGACCCTCACAATATCATCACACGTGTTTGTCTTCAAGGCCCTGGTGAGAGCTGCTCACCTCTCTCCGCTAAGGCAGTCTTTACAGCATCAGTTGGCCTTGGATCATCAGCCATGCCATGGCCTTCAGGGGTCTCCTTTCACCATTGGCAGATCATCACTGTGTCCCTTTAGGAGTGGGGAGACCCAGCAGGGTTAATCACACGTCTCCTCTCAAGTTCCCTGTGTGACCAGACATTGGCCAACCTGGTGGTAGAAGGATAAAGATGGAAAAGAATCCACAGTGTAGGTCTGTAACCTTGACTACCCTCCCACGCAGCACCCTTGCCTTCAACCTTTTGACCTCCCTGTGTGCAGCTCATTCCACAGGGAATCAGGGTCCCTTTATCAGGTCCTTCCCAGTCAAGATCTTCACACAAGATCTTTGCAACTTCCTGAGTTCAACTGGGCTATGATTCTTCTATTTGACGGATTACAGCTTGTTTTTTGAGGAGTGTACACTTCTAGTTACAGAAGACTTGATTTTAGTTCTGCAGACCTTCTGATTCCTGGCCTAAGCTTGAACTAGACATCTAAACCCACCATTTCCTGTGTTCCCCCAACCCTTAAACTTGCTGAAAGCGTCGAAGCCATGCCGTGATTCTTATGCTCTATGCCCATAAATGCACTTGCCCTCAGAAACTGGTGCTGGCCTTAGACTTGGCTGGCCGGTGGGGCAGCAGTCAGGATGAGCCAAGGAGCAGTCTCGGAGAAGCAGGCATCTGCTTTTTTCTCACTTTATTTTTTTTAATTTAACCCAGTTTTTTTAATTGTTTTTATTGAGCTATATTTATTTATTTATTTATTAAAGATTTCTGTCTCTTCCCCGCCACCACCTCCCATTTCTCTCCCCCTCCCCCAATCAAGTCCCCCTCCCTTGTCAGCCCAAAGAGCAATCAGGGTTCCCTGCCCTGTGGGAAGTCCAAGGACAACCCACCTCCATCCAGGTCTAGTAAGGTGAGCATCCAAACTGCCTAGGCTCCCACAAAGCCAGTATGTGCAGTAGGATCAAAAACCCATTGCCATTGTTCTTGAGTTCTCAGTGTGGAGAAGGGGGTACACTCATCCATTGCTGGTGGGAATGCAAACTTGTGCAACCACTCTGGAAAGCAGTGTGGTGGTTTCCCAGGAAATTTGGGATCAACCTACCCCTGGACCCAGCAATACCACTCTTGGGAATATACCCACCCTACTATACAACAAAAGTATATGCTCAACTATGTTCATAGCAGCATTGCTTGTAATAGCCAGAATCTGGAAACAACATAGATGCCCTTCAATGGAAGAATGGATGGAGAAAGTATAGAATATATACATATTAGAGTACTACTCAGCAGTAAAAAACAAGGACTTCTTGAATTTTGCATACAAATGGATGGAAATAGAAAACACTATCCTGAGTGAGGTAAGCCAGACCCAAAAAGAGGAACATGGGATGTACTCACTCATATTTGGTTTCTAGCCATAAATAAAGGACATTGAGCCTATAATTAGTGATCCTAGAGAAGCTAAATAAGAAGGTGAACCCAAAGAAAAACATATAGTCATCCTCCTGGATATTAACCTTCATCAGGTGATGAAAGGAGACAGAGACAGAGACAGAGACCCACATTGGAGCACCGGACAGAAATCTCAAGGTCCAAATCAGGAGCAGAAGGAGAGAGAGCACGAACAAGGAACTCTGGACCCTGAGGGGTGCACCCACACACTGAGAGAATGGGGATGTTCTATCGGGAACTCACCAAGGCCAGCTGGCCTGGGTCTGAAAAAGCCTGGGATAAAACCGGACTCACTTTATTTTTTTTTTTAAAACTATCTTTTTTAATTTTACATCCAATCCCAGTTCCCACTCCTTCTTCTCCTGCAATTCCCTCCACTCCCATCCACTCCTCACGGTAAGGCACATTGCTTTGAGGAAAGAGCAAGGCCCTCCCCACTATATCTAGGCTGAGCAAGGTATCCATCCAAAGAGAATGAATTCCAAAAAGCCAGTATAAGCAGTAGGGACAAATCTTAGTGTCACTGCCAGTGGCCCTGCCATCTGCCCCAACCATACATCTTTCACCCACATGCAGAGTCTAGCTTGGTCCAGTGATGGTTCCTTCCCTGTCCAGATGGAGTTGGCGAGCTCTCATAAGCTCAGGTAAGCTGTTTCAGGGGGTGTGTCCTTGACCTGTGCTCATATTCTCACTCCTCTCATTCTTCTACTGGACTTTGGGAGCTCAGCCCAGTGCTCCGCTATGGGTCTCTGCCCCTGTCTCCATCAGTTGCTGGATGAAGGTTCTCTGGTGACATTTAAGATAGTCCTCAATCTGACTACAGAACAAGGCCAGTTCAGGCACCCTCTCCACTATTGCTTAGGGTCTTAGCTGGGGTCATCCTTGTGGGTTTCTAGGAATTTCTCTAGGTCCAGGTTTCTTGCTAGCCCCATAATGGCTCCCTCAGTCTAGATATCTCTTTCCTTGCTCTCTGTCTCTGTCCTTCCCCCATCTTAACTATCCCATTCCCTCAAGTTTTCCTCACCCTTCCCCTTCTTTCCTCCTCCTTCCCTTCCACTGTTTCTTCTACCCCCCAACTCCATGCTCCTGATTTTGTCAAGAGATCTTGTCTATTTCCCCTTCCCAGGGGGATCTATATGTTTCTCTTAGTGTTCACTTTGTTACTTAATTTCTCTAGGATCATCGACTATAAGCTCGTTATCCTTTGCTTTATTTCTAGTATCCACTTATGAGTGAGTATATACCATGTTTATCTTTCTGGGTCTGGGTTACCTTACTCAGGATGGTTTTTTTTTTTAGTTCCATCAATTTGCATGCAAATTTCAAGATGCCATTGTTTTACCACTGAATTGTACTCTATTGTATAAATGTACCAATTTTCTTTATCCATTCTTTGCTTGAGGGGCATCTAGATTGTTTGCAGGTTCCGGCTCTTACAAATAATGCTGCTATGAACATAGTTGAACAAATGCCCTTGTAGTATGATTGAGCATCCTTTGGGTACATGCCCAAGAGTGGTATTTCTGGGTTCTTATAGATGGAGAGATGGCTCAGCCATTAAAGGCTAGGCTCACAATCGAAAATATAAGAAACAGGCATCTTCTGAACCGCAGAAAAGGGACAGTCAGATGTCTGCATGTCACTGAGTGCTGATCTTTTTTCTTGCTCAGTGTGAGACTAAGGTTCAAAATGGAGTTTGAAGAAAGGGTCAAAGCTGCATCTCTCACACCAGCTTTCTCCAGATCTTCGTTATTTCTGCCCCCCCCCCAGTTTTCCTCAACTGCAACTCAGTTAAGTAAAAGTTCTGAAGGAAAGTGCTTAAAGCAGCTTGCCTCCCATTGAGGGGTCCCTTCCTAGGGTGCATGAGCAAAGAGGCCTTTTCCTGGAGGAGCTCTGTTGGTAGAGAGTGATTTACTTAGTGAGAACAGCTCCCGCAGACTCCTGTGTTTGAGTGCTCGGTCCCCAGTTAGTAGAACTGTTTGGAAAGAATGAGGAGGGATGACATTGTTGGAGGAAGTGTGACCTTGTTGGAGGAGGCATGTCACTGGGGATGGGCTTTGAGGTTCTCACTCTTTTTCTGCCTGTAACTTGTGGCTCAGATGTGAGCTCTTCGCTGTTGCTCCAGGGCCATGTCTGCCTGTCTGCTGCCATGCTGCCCACCATGATAATCATAGACTGGCCCTCAACAACTGTGAGCAAGCCCATGATTAAACGCTTCCTTTAAGAGTTGCTTGGGTCCCTCTGTTTCATCACAGTAATGGCAGCCTTTACTCCTATACCAGGCGGAAAGTGTTCCAGGCATGGTGGGGTGCAGGGTTTTTTTTTTTTTTTTTTTTGTGTGTGTGTGTGTGTGTGTGTGTGTGTGTGCTACTGAGTGCCAGCTTATATAAAGCCATGGGTAATGCTTAGTGATCTCACATTACACTCAAGCCTCTGGGACCAGAGCAGAGTGGGAGTTACTCCAGAACACCATAACAGGAGGTTCCCAGACATGGAAGTCTGCTTCTTTGTGGAAGAGAGCCCAGAACCAATCAGTGGGGCTGATGAGCAGACTGTGTGTAGGGGAAAGGAAGTCTCTTCAACACTCCTAAATGCCTGGCATAGCACATCTCATACTCTACAGACCTGGAGCATATCACGTCTTCCCACAGAGCTCAACCAATAAAGTTATCATGGAATTATCATCAACTGTTCTTGAAATATTAATTCTCACCTCTGGGCGGGTTGTCTGCAGCTGAGTGGTATTCTATCAGGAAGTGGGAGAAGATCTGACAGGTGGGAGGAAACAGGGGGGTGATAGACAGCATTAGTATCGGGTCTGTGTTAACCTGCGTTACGTTGCAGAAGTCATGTGCCTCCTGGCAGGACTCAAATGATCAAACCAGGGGAGAGAACTACTTAGAAGCCATCAGTGTTTGGTGTGGCCCTGCAGCCTCAGGGACAGCAGGTAACAGACCTTCCAGAAAGAAAAGGAAGAGGGACCAGGAATGTGTGGTGTCCACAGCCAGTGGTGCCATCATGCTGTATACTGTGCAGGGAAAAAGCCCATAGCTTTCCCAGAACTATGTGACGAAGATGCTATTCTAAACTGCCAATGAATTCAAACAAGAAAAAGATAATCAGGTGCCCCATTTTCTCCTGCTGAGCCCCCCAGACTGGGTCTGAAGTCCACACTGCTTAGATATCTGGATCCAGAGGACCCAAGGCTGGTGGCTTCACAATGAGGCTCTTTGGGGAAAGCAGGTAGGAGTCAAAAGTCCAGAAAGTGGCTTCAGGAGAAGGGGAAGTGGTGCTTTTCTGTAATGGCAGAGACTGGGGAACAGAAGGGGCTTTTGTTTGACTCTCCCCCAGGCCTAAGGAGGAGAGGGACCCTCACTCTCTTGTTCTTCTGGCAGATAAAAGAGGGCAAGGTTGGAGAGCAGTCAGGAGACATTAAAGTCTGAAGTCAGTTCTCTCCTGCTCCTCCAGTCTTCTCAGCGATGATGTGGAAATACCATCCTCAGAACACAGCCATTTTTGCTTTGTGCATAGGCAGCTATACTTCATAAATACATATTTTGTGTGTAGATATCTTTCTTCATCTTCTCCCTCCCTCCTTCCATGCATCCTCCCATCCTCTCACTTAGATTTATTGACTTGTGTGTTCATGTATGAGTGCATTCTATGATGCATGAGGGGAGGCCAGACAGAGGACAGCATGAAGGGGCTGATTCTCACTTCCTACCCAGGGATCAAACTCAGGTTGGCAGGCTTGGCCATTATTGGCTCCATCCTTCCTCTTAGGGTTTTAGAATAAGTTAGTTACCTGTCTCATCTGCACTGAATTTGTTTTTTTGCTTAGTGACAGTTGTCTGATGTCCTATCTCGGTCTCCTGTTGATGGTTTAGTACTTTACTCCGGTGGTAGCCACACTGGACTCTGTTTCCCCCAGCAGACCATCCATATACCTGGAGGATGTGTTAGTGGGACCTTCTGGAAAATGTAGCTCAAAAAGAATATTGTTTGTTTTTATTGAGCTATACATTTTTCTCTGCTCCTCTCCCTTTCTCTCTTCTCCCCTTCCACCCTCTCCTGTGAGCCCCACATTCCCAGTTTACTCAGAAGATCTTGTCTTTTTCGCCTTCCTAAGTCAATCAAATGTTTCTCTTAGGGTCCTCTTTGTTGTCTAAGTTCTCTGGGGTTGTGTACTGTAGGCTGGTTTTTCTTTGCTTTATGTCTAAATGTCATTTATGGGTGAGTACATATTATAATTGTCTTTCTGGGTCTGGGTTACCTCACTCAATGTTTTTTCTAGATCCATCCATTTGCCTGCAAATTTCAAGATGTCATTATTTTTTACCACTGCATAGTTCTCCATTGTGTGTATGTACCACATTTTCTTTATCCATTCTTTGGTTGAGGGACATCTAGTTTTGATAGATGGTGTGTCTTTCAGATATCTGCTCTTCAACACACTATGACCCAGAGGTTATCAGAATTCTGTCCTCTGTGCCTGAAACACGCTTTGTGAGAGAGACAGAAATAGTCTGCTGATGGGAATTGTGAGAAACCTTGCACCATGGTATGAAGGTTGGTGTCTCTTGGAATATAAACCGAATGTACTCACTTGCCACTCCTCCGAGCAGTGGCCCCTCTGGCCAGTATTCAAGCCTTAAGCAAAATCCAGTAAGGGCCAGGAGTCATGCTGCAGGCGATATGGCGACTTGCCTGACAGTTTCTCGAATGTTTTGCTGTATTTGTGTTTCTGTGGTCCTAAGTTTAGAATGTCCAGCTCCTTTTTTGATGGCTGCCCATGTTGTATCTACAAAACCTCCACACAGAAGGGTTGTTGCTCCTTTTCCACCAACAACTCTGCTTTTTATAGTTAATATTCCCGTGTTTAAGTCACCACTTCATCAGAGATTTGGGTTGTAAGGCATGACATAGCCTGGTCATTCATCCACTTAGTAGGCAGGTCATCTCGACACTCTTGGGATTATTGAGCTTACACCTGGTCATGTGACCTAACTTTCTCCACTAATTATCTGCATTTGAGCTTCTAGTCTGGGGTCTTTGTTTTACGCTGAGTTCATGGCTTGTGCCCTAAAACGTGTTTCTTAGGTCTAAGAAAACTGCTACCTCCTCTAAATTACTCTTTTATTCAGAGCTTTCCAATGTAAAAATATTTATATTTCTGGAAGATCGTTAGAGCCATAAGATTGTCTTACTGCCAGCCCAAATCAAAAGGTCTGTAGTTATCTAAGGGAGGGCGTTTGAGTGGCACTGATAAACTCATGGAGGGAACAAGAGTTGCTGCTGTATTCTCACAGTCTCCCATGTCTTTACAAAGACTCTTAATGGTATTGAAAATATGATTCTTATATTTATCTTACATTTATTTATAGATATTTTCTAATTTGTTTCTGTCCATTCTGTATTTCTGAATAGTTGTTTTAAATGGGAAATTATTGCTTTGTAATTTAAATTGGAAGTGAACCACTTGCAGGATTTCTTTTTTATTTCTACACCTCTTTGTTTTCAGAGATTTGATTTCCTATTACACCAGGGTAATGCTTTTCTGTTCCTCCTAATGTTTCTTTGCCTTTGGGCAGAGACCAGGATAAACTGCCTAGTGCTTTGAGATTCTTTGCTGACTTTAAAATGAGCATTCTGTCCCCTGAAATGGCAACAATATGAGATTGAGGTCATATGGAGCTGAGAACCCTGGTCCTTCCGTAGAGGGACAACTGCACTTCTGGAAAGTTTGGAGATGATTGGTCCAACAGTTAGCATAGAAAGGACAGGCAGAGTTGGGGAAACTTGGGAGCCTTATCTGTGGGTGTTTGTCTTTATACCTGAGAAAGAGGTTAGGCTGGTGTGGAATAGCCTTTTCTTTGCCTGATCCATGGGTGTGAGCCAGATTCCATTTTATTAAGTGGACATCATAAACCCCAATTAATTATTACATAGAAATGGAAAAAAAAGGGTGGTTGAATCTCCAGACACACAAGTTAATGTCTGACCAGGAAAACCCTGAGAGAGACTCAGTCATCCTTGGTCAAGTATCAACACTTCAACCAGCTCCAGGAGACACCAGTAGGATGGATTGACAACATTGGGTCTCACACTCAGGGTCTATCTGTCTTGTACTCAAGATGACGTCACTGCGATTCCTAGTCTTGGTAGTGTGAACATCAGGGACAGGAATGCTCAGGCCTGGAGTTCTGCTGATATATCCCCAGAACTGGCTACAGACACGTACGTGACCTTGACTTTTCTGTCTGTCTCAGTTGTCCTTTGAGATCAGATTCTGTTGTCACACACATCCCCATTGGCAAGTCCCACCAGCTTCACTGAAAACCTACTGGTGATCTCCTGGCAAGGTGCAGCCATATGGGTTCCAGAGGGGCCCTGGGGAACGTTTTTTCTTCTGTTTTCTGAGCAACAGCCAGGTGGGTATTAACACATAGATCTCATTACCCTGTCATTGACCCCTCCATTGCAACAGAGAGAATTCCCAGCCTGACCTTGATCTGTAAACCCATCCTTTCTGTTCCTCCTCCAGCTCTGGTCTTGTCTGCCCTTCTGGGGCACACCTTTCAGTTCTATCCCACCTGCCTGGAATGTTTTTGCCCCAGACTGACCTCTGACTCATGCTCAGAGGGACTTTCCTGACTGTCTGCTAGCGTCTCTCTTCCCGCTTCCTTAGGCTATGCGCTGCTTATCTGTTTGCTGGTTATTATAACCTGTTGGTATATCATCCCATGAGAGTCTCCCTGCAGATTCTAAGGTCAACTCAGAGTGGATGGCCATTCAGCATGCGGTGACTGCAAGCCTGTTCTACATACTAGACATCATTGACTCCTTTTAGTCTCTAGCTGTGGCTGGTATTTTGGTGACATCATTGATGACTGTTTCCCCCTCAAGTTCTAGATACTTTTCTATGGGTTGTATCATCTACTGATCATGCATGTGTCTGACATGACTCAATATGTCTGTTGACTTGATTGTCCATGTATGTGTTTTGGATTGACTTCACACATGTGCCTGTTGCATTGGACTGTTCATATGTGGACCTGTTGCTTCTAGTGTTTATGTGTGTGTGTTGGGTTGACTGTTCATGAGTGTGCCTATTGGATCTATATTGGGTCAACAACTCATGTGTGTGTTTGTTGATTTGACTGTCCACGCATATGCCTATGGCTATGATTATTTAGGTATGTTTCTGTGAGGCTGCTTATTCATATGTGTGTCTTTTGGTCTGACTGTCCATGTACACTTCTTTTGGATTGAAACTCACATGTATTAGTGTGTGGAGTTGACTGTTCATGTGTGTGTCTATTGTGTTTATCTTTCACACATGTGCATGTGGCTTGACTTCCCATGCCTCTATCTGTTTGATTTACCATTCATCCTGTTGATGCATGAGTCTGTCAGATGAATCTTTCATGCCTGTGTCAGTTGGTTTGCCCATTCTTGTGTATGCCTGTTGGATTGATCATATATGTGTGTTTCTGTTAGGTTGACTCCCCATGAGTGTGTTTGTTGGGTTGACTCTGTGTGTGTGTGTGCACGCGCGTGTGTGTGCGCACGCTGCGGCTTTTTTATTACCATATTCCCTCTGTGAGCTAAGAAACCCACAGAAGCCTATAAGAGTCTAAAACCTAGACCATTTGTTAAGTGCACAACACTAGAGAATGCGCACTTTGTTCTGACATCAATCAAGGGTTGGTAGTGCCCTAAGACCAGGAACAATGCTGAACAGTTTGCCCTTGAGTTGCTGGGAGAGAAAGTTAATAGTACCCTTTCCAAGCCAGGACTCTTGCTGTTCAGTAGGATAGAATACTCTACCAGTTCCTCTACTCCTGAATCTTCACTAGCAAAGACCTTTCCTGATGTGGTAATAAACTAAGGGACTGGGTAGAATACCTACAATTTCTCATAAAAACGGAAAGAGCATGCACACATCTGTCTACCCTCCAATGAACAAAAGGAAGGTAAGCTTACCATGCCACCCCTGTAATTAACGTCTATGAAATTTACTTAATAATTTCATAATTCATACTCTGTACATAATTGCTTCTCCTTGGTCTATAATTTTTCACAAAAGTATACTCAATGATAATATAATACTATAAAGACTTCAAGTGCCAATGAAAATAAAAACAAGAGAAAATTTATTTCAACTAATTCTTCAAAGGTAGTGGATGTGGGATGGAGAATGCTCCTGTGTACTTGAACATGTGATTTCACGTGTGTATGTATGCAAATGGGTACATGTACATGAGACTGTACATTGCAGTAAAGGTATGTATGTGAGTGTGTATATGCCCTGAGTGTGTGCACTTGTGCGTATTTTGCATAAGTATGTGTGCTAGTCTTGACTGAGCCTGAGGCAGGGGTCCTTTGTCTGACTTTAGCTGGAGAACTCAGACTCCATGGACTTGGGTCTTTAGGGTATTTTCTAAAGGTGCAGAGAGTTTTTAGGCCGTAAGGACTTGGACCCATCTGTTTGTCACAACACAGTCACATCACACCTGTGACTGGGGTCACCTGCTTTTGCTGTAGGAAGATCTGGGAAGCTCACAGTGAGCTATTGAAGTTCCTGGCCAGGGAGCATCAGATAGAAAACCAACCATATTCGCCTTTTTCCTGGCCCATTGGGAGCACAAGCGGCCTAATGTTGACTCCAAATGGGGATCACAAGCTTCAGATATAAACAATCCGATGTGCTCTTAGTTGTATGAACAGTCTCAGGATTCAGCTCTGCTCCTGGCTCTCCTAAGCTCCCACTCTAGTTACGCTGGGTGTACTTAGAAAGTTTAGGGGTACCGTCCATGGTGAAAGCTGCAGGGAAAAAGACTTTCTCATTTTGCATAAGTGAATACACACACATGCACAAGGTTCATATTCCTACACAGGTGTACACTCATAACGAGTTTTTTTCTGTTCCACCAGCCAACTCCCAAACAATGATTCAGAAACTTCTTTTATTTATTTATTTATTTATTTATTTGATTTTTGAGACAGGGTTTCTCCGTAGCTTTTTGGTTCCTGTCCTGGAACTAGCTCCTCTAGACCAGGCTGGCCTCGAACTCACAGAGATCCCGCCTGCCTCTGCCTCCCGATATAAGAGACTTCTTTTAATTATGAAAGCTTGGCCTATAGCTTCGGCTTGTTCTTAACTAGCTCTTATAACCTAAATTAGCCCATTTATATTAATCTATGTTTTATCACGTGGTGTTACCTCTCTTCCATCTTGTACCTCCTGTTTCCTCTCCATGTCTCCTGGTATCTTTCATGCACCTAGATTCCTCCTCTTCTTCCTTTCTCTCCCCAGAAATCCCGCTTATACCTCCTGCCTAGCTATTAGCCGTTCAGCTTTTTATTAAACCTGTACAGTAATATATCTTCACACAGTGTACAAACATCCCACAACACTCACTCTGTGTGGATATACTCACAGCTACATTTATACACACACAGACATACTAACATTCCCACCGATGTACATCGTGCAGCTAATGCAGTTACACTTTGCACGAATGTACCTCCCCACATGCTTGCAGTCATGCATACCACATGCACTCACATATTCACAAATACTCCCACTCACATCCATGTTCATATAATCCACTTTACTTCCTCACATGTGGTCTATGTAGCACACTCATACTTGGGCATGTTCACATACACACACATGTACCTACACTTGAGTACACATGCATGTGCTAACCTGATCAGCAAGTCCCATGGGGCAGAGGCTTAGGATCTACCTGGGACTATCTCACTTTGCCAATGGTTTTACTGTTCGTCCCAGGATCCTTATATCACTACCTCTTCCAGACTCCCGTCCTTGGCTCTGTTCCCTCCTATGATCGCCCTCTCATCTATAGTGTGGTACCCTCACATGTTCTTGTTCATGGTCTTGTGTCCTCCAAGACCGCCACCTATGGCATGGTCCTCTCATGATTCTTAGGTACTTCACACAGACAGCATTTAAGGACTGTCTCCAAATTTGCTTCTCATGTAGTCCTTACACTGCTGAAGAGAATCACCCAACAGCCTTCCTAGATGTCTCTTGTAATCTGTCAGGCCCTGGAAGAGGGACTCGCTTTGGAGATGGTGTTGTCCTGGTGACGAGTCTGTCCAGCCTCCTTCAGGCTGCCAGGAAAGCAGAGTCTAGAGCCACCTGTCTCTTGAGATCTGTCTAGACTCAGGTATGACCGGTATTCTGTGGAAACACTTACTCTATAGCTGGTGGATAGACCCCTGGCAAGCACAGTAATCTCCAACCCCCTGAGGTCCCTTCCTTTCTCAACCATGTTGCCTCTCCTCCAGGCAGTGCATCGCGGTACAGGAAACATGCTTAAGTTTAGTGGCAAAGTGAAGTTTTCTTGAGAAGTTAGTGGGGTGTTTGTGTAGGACACCATGCAGTGAGGAACCACAACCTCTTCCAGGATAGGACACCCCTGAGTGACGACAGCAGATCCAATGCCAGCAGTCTGTAGTCATGTGATGTAGGGACACACATTCCACCCATACCTTAGAAAGCCTGGACTTCAACTGACCTCCATGGGTCTCAGGGGACTCAGGAGCCAGCAGACCATGAAACAGCTGTCTAAACTTTATGGTGGCTGATCACTCAGACAACCCACTCTCATAGGCGTGGAGGTATGCAGTCTCACAATGAGAAACTTCTTTCAGGGGTGCAAAGAGGCTCCAGTGACTTTACTATGACGTGTAGGGGTAATTTTCAAAAACACTTATTAACTAATTTCTCGGATCAACTTCCCCACACTCTGTTCTGAAGCAGTCTAGAGACATAAGAGAACACGTAGGACGGGAAATATCACGGTGATGGGGTGAGGTAGGGGCAGGACCAGGGAGGTCCTCTAGAGTATTTGGTTCACTTGTGTACAATCACAGTTAGACAGAAAGTTGGAAAGGTACTGGCTGGGGCCTGGCTTCCAAGCAAAAGGAAGATTGTTTAATTATTTAATGACTGGGCACTCATTTAAAGGCCGTTATGTATATTTTTAAAACAGGAAGCTCAGAGCCCTTTATTGTTGGCCAAGGAACAGGTCTGGGCATGGCAAACTGTCACCCCCATTCTGTGTGGTAGTTAAGCGGCTGTAGGGCTTTTCAGAGAATGGCAGCCAGGAGCAGCTCCCCTCTGGGTTTGCCAGGGTCTGCATTTGAGGCTGGTGAGTTATGGAGTGAGGACAGATTCCTAGGGGCTCAGAGAAGCTGGCTTCTGTTGAGGACATCATGCTGAGTGATAGGGTCATTTTGCTTGTCCCCAAGGCTTCCTTGTAAGATGAGTGCCCTGTGGGTAAGTGGTTTGCTCACTGGTCTGGCTGGAGAGCTGGCTTGGGGCTCTCAGGGCAGAGACAGGTTGCAAACTGCTCTATGAGCTTTCCCTCAAGAAGATGAGTAAGCTGAGCATATGCAAAGACCCAAATGCTGTTTGTTTTTTGAGCTGGAGGAGAGTACAGGCAGGGAGACAGGCTGAGAGAATGTGCCCTTCATCTGGGCTATGCAGACACTTCCCTTGAGACAGGCATACACAAACAGCTAAATTGGTTTGGATGTGTGTTTCTCTTTCCAGATATGCTATAGGTTTTCTCTTCGTTTGGTCCAGGTAACAGTAAAAACGGACTTGTGGGTCACAGGGCCTTTTTCTGAGAGGGGAGACCATTGGTGGGGTTAGCTTCTGCCCAGACTGTGAGTCCCTTCTCACTGTAGTTACCAGACTTGCCAAGTGGTCCATACCTAGGGGTGGTGGCTTGAGACAGTTACGTAGAACTGATGGGAAAGACAGCTGGATGACAACCCTGGAGGGCTACTCCTCAGTCAGCTTTCCTCAGGCCCCTCCACCCACTCCTTACCAGTACGCCTCCATGGATTTCTACACCGAAGGACCCCACGCAACCCTTCCCGTCTTGTCCCCCCTCACGTCTACCTCTCTCTAGTGGTAGCCCATATATGTTACCATGGCACTCTTTAGGCTTCTCATTGACACGCCGACAGGAAATTATTACACGTCATTACATTGCTTCAAACACAATTTCCCAGCCGTTCAAAACACTCTCAGCCAGAGTGTGGGAAATGGGAGCTGTCAGCTCCACTTAAGCGCCCTCTCACACTTTCTTCTGGACAATGGACAATTTATGTTTTCTCCTTGTGGGGGGGGGGGCACGTAGGAAATATGTAAAACTAGCTTAGTAGGTAACCTGAAGCAGGAAGCAAAATAACCCCTGCTAGCTTCTTTGCTCTTGCTTGCTACACTTAAGTGCTTTAACAATCTGTGCCCCGGGCCCTCTAAACCTCCACACAAGTGTTCTGGGCAAATGTGTTGAAGAGTCAAGAAGCATTCTCGAGTTCTGGAAGGGACTAGCCATCCTCGGTGGTCTGTGCTGCACAGAGGTGGCAAACAAGTAGATGCCAAGCCTCCTGACCCATCACTCACCGGGAGCAACCTCCATTTTTTCCCCTCGCTGTCACTGTGCCTGTGTGACTCTATCATATAGCCATTTGTCTTGGGGTCTTGTCTGAAATAATTTGAACTGCCAAATCCCGAAATGAATAGGTTTTGCTAACACAAAAGGCTAAGGAACTGGTTGGAAATTTTAAAGAGCTCCCTGGCCCTCGTCTTAACCGATCATATTGTTTGGCTCCCAGGCATTCTTCTGTCACGGCGCTTCTGCCTCAGTGGGTGCAGGATGATGGATGGCCAGGCTGCTGGAGGCGGAGAGAAAGAGAGCCGGCTGGGTCTGGGAATTCGCTAAGTACTCTTGGGCGCTTCAACCTCATCATGGCGCGCGGTGAGCCGGCCTCTGTGATTTATAAACTGGGGCGGTGATTAATGATCTTTTAAGTGGACAAGCCAGGGCAAAGCCTCACAAACAGGGCCACTCAGACATGACTACCACTTGTAGCTGAAGAATAACAGCCTTTGCTTGTGGATAATTGAGGCAGATCCGAGGAGCCCCCATCCATCAGCTCCAGAATCCACCTACTTTTGACACTGGTCTCCTGACCAGGGCTCATGGGCAGTGTCCAGAGCAAGCAGAGAGGAAGGGCATGCATGGGATGCAGTGCTGTTATTGCAAAACCAGGGCTACGTGGGAGGCATGCTCACGGCAGAGCGTCATGCGGGCCTCTGTTCTCCATTCCTAGAGTTCTCATCAGTGCCTGCACCAATCTGGACAATGTGACAGGCCTTCCATTTCCGTTGCAAACTCCTGGGCTACTCTGATTTCTTGTGTGTAGACTTCCCTTCTGCTTTCTGAGTGATAAGTGCAAGGACTCACTAGCAGGACTGGACACAACAAGCTCCTCCGTGCCTAGCTGCTTCCAGACCTTGTCTCCAGCTGTTTCCAACTGCAAAACACCTCTCAGGAGTCTACAGCTACAGTGATGGGCAGCCCTGGAGATTCTCTCTGCCCAATGCTTGCAGTTTTGTCAAGTTAATGATTATAACTGGAGCTGGTGTTGCTGCGGCGTCTTAAATAAATGCAGGCAATGCGGCGCT
Organism: Microtus oregoni; assembly: GCF_018167655.1. Classification (NCBI taxonomy): domain Eukaryota; kingdom Metazoa; phylum Chordata; class Mammalia; order Rodentia; family Cricetidae; genus Microtus; species Microtus oregoni. The sequence goes on along the minus strand of NW_024543207.1, from coordinate 21,524,871 downwards.
GCAGCTGCAGGTGAGTGGGGAGAAATCAATATCGGAAAACCAACTGCTGCCGGGAGAAGAGCGCTTGCATCTCCCCGGAGGGAGATTCCAAAACTGTTTCAATCTATCCTGGGCTCCAGGGAGAAGGCACAGGGCTCTGCCGAGGCAGGGCGGTGGGGGCGGGGGCAGGAGACGTTTCGGACTCTGGATGTCAATTAGAGTCCCGGCAGGAAGAGGAGGGTACCTGACTAAGCACAGTCCTTGGCTTTTGAAGAATGTGCAAGTGAGCCCGTGACATCTTTTTTTGCAGGAGGTGTGATTGAGAACACAACAGTTCCTCAAAGTTTCGTATCACCTGGGGCAGGGACACAGTGCAGAACAGGAAGCAGAGCCGGGCAGAATCAGACTTGAAGAAGATTGCCCCTGCAAGCCAGGGCTCCTTTCCCCACTCTGCCCACATAAACTTGTGGTTTTTATGTCTTTTTTTTTTCCCTTTTACATTGGCACATATTCATTGTTCCTAGTAACAGGTATTCAAGGGCATTTCCCAGCCAGGTACTTTGTGTTTCGTCCCCTCAATGGCTCTGAAGCAGGTTCACTTCCACTTTCCTGTAATAGACGCCTGTGTTAGTGAGTCTCACCTTGTTCCATGGCAGGGTGGAGAGGCTGGGAAAAGAGAAGCTTGCAGAGTGCCCACTCTGCTCATTGCTGTGGAGGTTCCTGCTTTTGAAGAATCCAAATCTTTACCTACTTGCGTAGCGTTTTCCGGGCCAGCTATACCACTGCTTTGATTTCAGCTTCTTTCTACCGAGGAAGAGGCTCAGCATCCAGACGCCTTCCCTTCTTAAACTGCGGGTCATGACTCCAGTGGGGAACACGTATAACTGAATGCCATAAAAATTTGGCAACAGTAAACAATTTCCTAACATGCAATGACCAAAACTTAATTAGAAGTCAAATGTGTAAGGATTCCAAGGTTACCCTGGCCACGGTGCAACCCAGGACTCCACTGCAGCCGTGGTTTGAAACATGTAACATATATGTCTTGAGTACCACATGCCATAACACCAAAAAAACCAAACCAAAACAACATACAAACCAACACACAACAGCAACAAAACACTAACCATGGTTGCCTGGACACCTCAGTCAGATTCTGGAGGAGTCTATACTGAACTGCAGTAAATTTTACTCTGCGTATGAAGTTACTGCTCATAGAGAAATGGAAAGTTCAATTACAGAAGACAAAGATATTTAGTGTTTTCCCATGATCATTCCTTCTTCAACATGTCAGTATCAAGTTAGTATACCTCCAGACTGTATTTTGAGAACATGGGCAGGTGCCAAACACAGGGTAGTGTTCAATGCATTCTGTCTCCTTAGAAAACCCATGAGTTCAGGTGGAACTGGTCGTGGAGGATCTCAAAGGTTGCCTGTGAGAGATCCTTGTTTTCATGGTAGTTTCTTCCCCAAAGTTTGATGATCAGGCATCCAGGGCTTGCTCTGATGGGTTCAGTTTTCAGCAAGTCTCCTTCAAGCCTCCTGTGAAACTGGGACACTTTACAGGGGATCACAGGCTAACGTGCAGCTTTCTAAAGAAGGAGTCAAGTGAATAGTAATAATTGCTAAATGTAAAACACACACAAGGGATAAAACAACATCCCGGGATTATAAAGGATCATAGAATATATCTGAATTTCCCCCAGCATCCACCAACCCATCACGTCCATGGGTCTTCCAGGCTGTTTCTGACTATCAGAGATAGACTCTTTCTGTGTACCCACAGGAAAAAGAAAACAGCTCGTCAAGGCCTGGAGAACAAAGACCTCATTTATAACCAGTGTTTTCACTGAATAAAGTGGCTTGTGGGTAGCTGCCTTTGGGGGTGGGGCTGCTTTCAGAAAGAAAGCGGCATGTGTGTGGCTTCTTTATCCGCAACAGACGACGACAGGCTCCTGCAGAAGCCGCTGAAGTGTCTTTGGAAAGTTTATTTTGCCATGGGTTGTTTCTTCTTCAAGCAGTTGTAGTATCGATTTCTCCCAGAGGATTAATTATCGGAGGCAGTTTCGGGCTTCACTGAGATGGGAGGAAGGGGAAATGATGTTTTCATTTCCACGAAGCCTGCTAGCCATTGTGCAGGGTTTCTCTGGAGTCGAGGGATCAGGATCCTGCCAGGGAAGGGCTGTCAGGAGTGTCATCCATTTGCTCTGCGGTTGTCTGGACTGACCCAGGCACCACGCAGTCCTTTGCCTGTGTTTGTAGAAAGGAGCCTTCAGTGCCACAGGGTGGGGGTGGGTGGGTGGGTGCAGACCGGCACAGATGTGTTAAATAAATGTAGTGATGCTGCATAGACAGAAGACATTTTAGGCTTTGCAGGAAAAACTTACTCCCACGACACACATATCCATAGGGCCAGGCCTAGGAGTTGGTCAATAAAACGGAACTGCAGAATAGTCTAGAGAGAAACTTCCATGGATTCTGAAGACTGCAGTGAGAGGAGGGGGCAAAAGCTGATTCTGTGATTTGTCCTGACACTTGCTCATGTGGAGCTTAGGAGCTGTGCAAAGGAGAACATCACTGCGTGAACATCATCAACAGCTTCTCCAATGTCTCCAGCTTCTCCAATGTTTCTAGCTTCTCCATTGTCTCTAACTTCTCTAACGTCTCCAGCTTCTCCAATGTCTCCAGCTTCTCTAATGTCTCCAGCTTCTACAATGTCTCCAGCTTCTCTACTATCTCTCGTTTTAGCCCTGAATCATCTCTGGGCAGAAGACAAAGCAGACAATTAATTTATGTACCATGTTTACTGCCCAAGTTGACTATGGTCTTGTGAGACACTATTTTCAGCCAAGATCGGGGGCATCCCTGGACTTCCAAGAGATACAAGACCTGTTAGAAAACAGCATTTCCTATAAAGAGTCAAATAAACTCTCACAGTTCTTTTGTTTATTAATTTTGGATTTTTTTCTCCTGGTATAACTATAAGGTAACTGACGGCATCATCATGCGTCAAGGGAGAAAACATCGAATCTTTGTGCTTCGAGTCTTTGAATCACTATCATAGTGTTTTATCACAGAGATGGAAAAGTTGCTAGTCCAGAGGGCCAACTGGTGTGCAGGGTGGCCTGGTGTGTTTGTAAGTCAGTGTCAGCATGTCCACAACTTTAATTCCTGTAATTTATAAAGTGTGCATCCCGATTTATTTAGAGGTCTATTTCAGGCACCAGATCCTGAATGAGATGAGCGTGTAGATGCTTCCATTTTCCTTTCTTTCTGTCCCTTAACACTGTGCTTTGAGACACGCTGACCTTGAACTTGCAGTCTTTCCAACTCAGCCTTCTGAGCAGCTGGATTTGTAGCACCAAACCGCAGGTCCTGAAGAAGGCGGTGCCATTGCACCTGAGCATCCTGGAAACCAAGACAAAAGGAGAAATCAGGTATTTCACAACATCTGCTTGGAAGCTTTGGTCATCCTGGAAATCAAGACAAAAGGAGAAATCAGGTATTTCACAACATCTGCTTGGAAGCTTTGGTCATCCTGGAAACCAAGACAAAAGGAGAAATCAGGCATTTCACAACATCTGCTTGGAAGCTTTGGTCATCCTGGAAACCAAGACAAAAGGAGAAATCAGGCATTTCACAACATCTGCTTGGAAGCTTTGGTCATCACACATCACCTTCTGGGAGGGACTCAGAGAAGTGCTGACCACCCAGCCGCTCTCTGGAAGGAACAAGAACTGGACACCGTTGGCTAGTTAATACACTTAGCTGGAAATTGCTGCTGCTTTGGGAGTTTCCATGGGTGATTTCCATAGCTGGGCAGCAGAGTTGCTCCTGAATAGCCATGAGTCTAAACTCTTCACATTCTTGATCTTTGGCTACCTTGACCTTTGCCCCACCTGGTCTACCCTCGGCCGCCCGCCTGCTGTGGTGCCTGCCCTTCTCCAGGGCCTGACTTACCCATCATGTCTCTGTGCACTGGTGCTCACAGTGGGTGCTCTTTGCCACAGCAGCACCCTGTTATTTCATCTTAATTCGTGAGGACTTGACATTGAGAAAGGACCTTACCTTCTATTCTAATTACCTTTCTGTTGCTATGATGAAACACTTTGCCAAAAGTGGCTTATGGAAGAGTTTATTTTGGCTTTGGTTCCAGAAAATACGAGTCCATTGTGGTGGGGAAGCATGGCCCCAAGCAGTAGGCATGTTTGGAGGGCAGAGCAGGAAACTGAGACCTTATCATCAAAGACAAGCGTGAAGGAGAGAGGATAAACTAGAAGTATGGTGAGATTGTAAACACTCAAAGCTCACCCCTGGCGATGTACCTTCCTCCAACAAGGTTACACCACCTCCCTAAACATCACCACCAACTGAGAACCAAGTGTTCAAATATCTGAGCCAATGGAGGACTTTCTCCTTCAAACCACCACACCTTAGAAAGCTCTTGGTGCTGGAGAAAGTCAGGAGCTTAAGGCCAGCTCTGAAAAGGAGGACAAGGAGCCCAGGTGGTTCATCAGACCAGGCTGAGGTCCTTCTTGTCCCCTTGCTGGCTGCAGCCTGCAGAACTTGGGGACTGAGAAGACCCTTACTGTTGTAATTTATTTAAAAATGCCATGAAGAGAAGTCAAACCATGCAACAAGGTTCACATAGGAGGTTTATTGAAAGAGGAGAGAGAGGAGGCAGAGAAGGGTGAGAGAGGGGGACAGAGACAGGTCCCTGGGGACAAGAGTGGTGGAAGAAAAAGAAAGAGAGATGGGGGGAGAGAGATGGAGAGAGAGAGAGAGAGAGAGAGAGAGAGAAGGAAAGGTAGGAAATGTGCATGGAAGGCGAACTGCTCTCAGTGGCTGCTGCTGAGGATGCATCCTGTCAGGACCTTAAGGGCAGGCCAATACAGATGCCTGAATATTAACACTTACCCTTAAGAATTACTTCTTAAAGTGTGTGTCTGTGGTTTTCTCCGCCAGGCGTGATGGTGACCTAGGGTTTGCTGAGGGTCACATGTCATATTCTGGAAGGTAGTAAGTGGGTGTGACCCCAGGGTCTCGGAGCTTTATGAGCAGGCTAAGACCGAGACCAGAGTTCACTTCCTGCTCTCTACAAGGGTCTCTGAGAAGCTGAAGAGGACACACATGAAAAGCTATGTAAAATGGAGTAGAGGCGGAGTAAGGGACCTCCTGGCCATTAATAATCTGCAGCTGTCAGGGCTGGACAAGTAGGCAGGATCCTTCCAGGAGTTTTGGTGGAAGACAGCCCTGCCACCTGGGCTCCAGAGCATCAGAAAAGAAAGTCTTTTGTTTTAAGCCACCACGTGGTATGAATTGTGTAGAGGGCACAAACATCCCATATTCCTCAAGAAGGGAGCTTGAGAATCAAGCACAAAAGCAGAGAGGTCACTACAGTACTAAGTGATAAGGTAGCCATTGAGAGCCTCGAGGTATACGGCGGGGAACTGAGGTACAACGTGGGTCTCTCATTCTGAGCAGCTTTGGAAATACTTCTCTATGATCTGGTTTCTAACTGCAACAGAGGCAATGGCCATGCCTGCCTCATAGCTAAGCGAATATGTGTCAAAGTTTCACTTTCTGTATATTGTCTGACTATGAGTCCATTTGTACCCATCTGCTGCACAAGGAAGCTTCCCTGATGACAGCTGAACAGGGCACTGTTCTACAAGTATAGCAGAATCAAACTTATTAACTTATTCTTTTTCTTATTCTTTTTTTTTTTTTTTTTTTTTTTTGGTTTTTCAAGACAGGGTTTCTCTGTAGCTTTGGTGCCTGTCCTGGAACTAGCTCTTGTAGACCAGGCTGGCCTCAAACTCCCAGAGATCTGCCTGCCTCTGCCTCCCGAGTGCTGGGATTAAAGGTGTGCGCAACCACCGCCCGGCTTCAAACTTATTCTTTTAAAAATCTTGAAGTATTTTATTTATTTTACAAACATGTAGGTATTTGGGTTTTTTTCCCCATTACTGATTTCTATTTTAATTCTGGTATGACCAGTGTGTGACTTGAATTCCTTCAGTTTTCTTTAGCTTTTCTTATAGCTCAGGACACAACAGGTCTTTCTGCTTTGTGTTTGGACCTGAAGTGTCCATATGTGGAGGTTTCATTATGACTCTGTGGCCTTACTGAAGGTGGTGAAGCCTTCAGGAAGTGGGGCTTAGTGGAAGGAAGTTAAGGTCCTGAAGTCATGCTTTTGAAGGTGGTCTTGGGATCTTGGCTCCGTCGCTTTCTGTCCCCCCACTCCATCTCTGACCTTCTCTCTCTCTCTATCTCTGTACCTCTCTTGTCTCGCCCCATTTCCACTCACAGATGGTATGCTGCCTCACAAGTCATGGACTGAGGCCTCAGAAACCACGAGCCAAAACAAACCTACCTGCCTTTAAGTTGTCTGTCTCACGTTTCATCACAGTGACACAGCTCACATACGTAGTAAGCACTCAGCGCATCTTTGAAGCAAATAGTTCTGCTCCATGTGAAATAACACGAGGCTGAGAAGTACCAGCTATGCCCCGGTCATTGTGTCTTTGCTGTGAGTCTCTGACTCAGGCCTCAAGTTTATTGGCATTTCAACTTTGTATTTTTACTGAGGTTGTGTCTGCTTGCTTGATAAGTTATTGGTGAAAAGGTGTTGATATCTGTAACATGGCAGCATTTTTCTAAAATCAGTTCTTGTTGTGTGTATTTTGAGTTTTGTTATTGGCTACATAGACATTCTTGGTGGATTGAAAGTGCCTTTATGATGGCATGATAGTCTTCATCTCCAGTAAGCATTCTTTGCTCTGAAATGTCCCTTCTCTGGAGTTACCTCCACCAATTCCTTTGTCTATTTTTAGCATGCCATCTTCCTATCTGTTCTTCATATTTAAAGTGGGTTTTTGGTACAGGGTAAAAAATTGAAATTTATGCCCTGGCAATGCTGCAGCATGCATATATGGGGTTCTGTTGAACTTGTCTGTATTGGGTTTCATGGTCTAAGTTTATGAGGATGGCTGACCAGCTCTCTTCTACCTGGGTCTTTTTTTTTTTTAAGTTTTAATCTGCCTTTTATTAAGGGAATTTGGACCATCTAACTATGATTTAGTTTACTCTCTCTCTCTCTCTTTGGATAGCTTCTTTTGTAGCCCAGGTTGGCCCCAAATTTGCTATGTAGTTGAGGATGATCTTGAACTTCTGACCCTCTCCCCTTACCTCCTTAGTGCCGTGATTACAGATGACTGTCACATCTGGTTTATATAGGGATGGAATCCTGGGCTTCCCCCCTTGGTATTTCTTTTTTTTTTATCTGTTACATTTATTCTTTGTCTTCTTCTTTTTCGATGATTCTAATTTGTATTTGGTGGTTTATTAGCTGTAAATCTTTTTTTTTGTTTTTTTTTTTGTTTTTGTTTTTGTTTTTTTGAGACAGGGTTTCTCTGTGGCTTTGGAGCCTGTCCTGGAACTAGCTCTGTAGACCAGGCTGGTCTCGAACTCACAGGGATCCACCTGCCTCTGCCTCCTGAGTGCTGGGATTAAAGGTGTGCGCCACCATCGCCCGGCTAGCTGTAAATCTTTTTAGTGATTATTTTGAATTAAAATCTAAATTTGGACTCATTGTTGACAATCTTCACGTTATCTCCTTCTCTGGGAATGTGATCCATGTTCTCTTTGTTCTTTGCGGTGTTGTTTTGGACTATAGTTTAGGCATTATAGATCTCTCAAAACACTACTGTGACTTTTCTTCAAATAGTCAATATGATAAAAATATTAGTTAGCACAAAATGTTATTTATATCCACAATTGCAGTGGAAGACTTTTTATTTTATGTTTTTAAATTTTCTTCTAAATGAGTTCCTCTGTGTCATCTTAGGTGCTGTTGAGTGGCTGAGGAATGACTTTGGTGTGTTTTATCTTGACATTTTCGGTGATAAAGGTACATAGGATCATGTCACACTGAAGCCTATCACATTGTACACTTAGTACATGACTGATGGAAGAGACACTCTATATGGGCTCCAGTATCTGCCTGGCTCCAAATGACTCCAGTAGTGATTGATGGGGGAGGGTCCAAGGCATTCTGCATGGTTCTATTCCTAGGCAGTGGTCCTAGGTTCTATAAAAAAGCAAGCTGAGCAAGCCATGATGAACAAGCCTGTAAGAGTACCCCCTCCATGGCCTGGGATCAGTTCCTGCCTCCAGGTTTGAGCCCTGATGAGTTTCTGTCCTAGCTTCCTTCAGTGGTAAACTATGATGTGGAAGTGTAAGCCAAACAAACCCTTTCCTTGCTTTGTCATTGTATTTAGTTACAACATTAGTAAACCAAAGTAGGTCAGAAATGGGTACCAGGAGTGGGGTATTGCTGTGAAAAGTCTGACTATGCTTCTTTTTGGAGGAATACAGAAGGCTTTGGGACTTCGGGCTACAAAAATGGTGGATGCTTTAAGTGGAGCTTAATGGCCATCCTAGTAGGAATGTGGAAGGCAGTACTGAGGGAGATTGGAAGATTTGAGATTGTGGAGTCCAAGCTCAAGAAGTTTCAGAGGGGAAGAATATTCGTAAGCAGCCTAAAGATCATTCTTATGATACTTGAGCAAAGAATGCGACTGCTTTTTGTCCTTGTTTAAAAAAATCTGCTCGAGGCTAAATTGAACAGTTTGGGAGTAATGACTTTGGCAGAGGGCATTTCAAGACGGACTAGTATTGGCACTGTCCTATGGTTATTAGCAACCTCTCTTTGGCATATCTATAATGAAAAGAAGTAAGTCGGACAAAGAGAAATACAAAAGGTACAGTTTGAGGAGAAAATGAACACCAAGAAATATAATGTGCTGTGGAATAATTTTGTACACTGTGAAAATGCATTGCTTTTATTATTAATAAAAAGTTGATATGCTAGCCAGGCGATGGTGGCTCACGCCTTTAATCCCAGCACTCGGGAGGCAGAGACAGGCGGATCTCTGTGAGTTCGAGACCAGCCTGGTCTAGAGAGCTAGTTCCAGGACAGGCTCCAAAGCCACAGAGAAACCCTGTCTCGAAAAACCAAAAAAAAAAAAATTGATATGCTGTTGGCTAAGTAGGATTTTCAGGGAAGAGAGAATGCTGGGAAGAAGAAGGATGGACTCTCAAGAGTCATGAGAGAAAAACAGGAGATAAACATGCCATGCTGAAATAAACTACTGCCTGATGGCAGAGGATAGAAAAGAAATATGGGTTAATTTAAGTTGTAAGAGCTAGTTAGTAATAAGCATAGGTATCAGCTGAGCATTTATAATTAATATTAAGTCTTTATATTGGTTATTTGGGAACTGATGGGTGGGAAAAAAAGTTCACCTACAGTAATGGACTTAAGTCCATTGCTTAAGGAGTTAGAAATTTAAACAAAAGCCTGGTGTTAGTTAGGAGTAAAGAGATTGCTGACCTCAATGCAAGACTTCTCTCAGCTAGGCTTCCAACTGGTGGAAAGAATTAAAGAACACGTAAGCAGTGAAGTAAACCATTAACAACAGAATGCTGATTCAAATGCAATTGAGCAAAGTGGCCAGCCCCATCAAAGAGTAGAATTTGTCAGTTTGGAACAGATGGTTCTGGCTTTAGAGTCAGGAATACAAGATAGGAGTTGTGAAATTTCCTTTGTAACTAAGGAAAGCCACCGAGGCCAGTCAAGGGCTAACGGTGTCCCTGAATGGAGGTCCAGGAAGGCCATTGCCTGAAGTGTACCAGAATTTATCCCTACTACATGTGCTGGCTTTTTGGGAACCTATTCTTTTTGGGTGGATACCTTGCTCAGCCTAGAAATAGTAGGGAGAGTCTTGGACCTTCCACAAAGCAATATGCCTTACCCTCTCTGAGGATTAGATTGGGGTGAGATGGGAGGGTGTGTGGAGGGAATGGGAGGAGGGGAGGGAGTGGGAACTTGGATTGATATTTTTTTAAAAAAAATCTAATAAATTAAAAAGAAAGAGTTGCCTTGGTCATGCTGTCTCTTCACATTGATTATGTCACCAACCCAGTCACACACCCTTTGGGTTACAATGGTGTCCTGACTGCAAGATAGGCTAGGGCAATGGTGGTACAACACTTGTGGGAGTCACCAACCAATGTCTGATTTAACTTAAGGCTCATGCCAGAAGATGAAACTTATACCCAACACAGTTTGGGTAACCAAGGACCTGAAGCTAGATAGACCAGGGGCCTAGGGCAAAACCAAATACTATTGTTCTTAAACAAACAAACAAAAACAAAAATGTAGCAATAAGATGACTCCTAAAGTTTGTCTACTATACCCATACATTCAGAGAAGCTTCCTTCTCCAGCCAATGAGAACAAATAAAGAGATTTGCAGCCAGACCTTATGGAGATATTGAGAGATCTCGGAACACTGAGCCCTAAATGGGATGTCTCCATTAAGTTGCTACCCCCAAGACTCAGGGAACCCTGCACAGTGTCGTTTGCATATATATGCCCAGTTTCAGGTCCTTGAAGGGCTCCTTGGTTCTGAATACTCACAGGCTACAAATGACACCTTTGTAAAACCCCTCAGGTTGCAGACCGGGGTGATGTCCAGCTCTTATCTTGCCTCCTACTGATCAGCTCACCTAGCTTTTGTCCATACCTGCCTGCTCTGTTCTAATGAGACAGTTTGTGGATGTCTAAAAGATGATGCTCCCTCTAATTGTATCATACCCTAAAGCTTGATTTTAAAAGACCTTCACATGAACTTTTATGATCTGGGTCAGTACTAGCCTGGGACCCTGGTACAAGATTTCTAAGTCCCTGCCCATCTGATTGCCCAACCCTGAGGGGCCTCACCATGTTGATTCTTAGTGTGTTTTTTGGTGTCTTCTTAGGGCTAGTTCTGACAGTGATAGGACTTTGGACAGGTCAGGGCAAAGATATTCTACTAGACATTACCAAGATGCCTGCTTTGCCTGTCCAAGACACTGTCTTCAATGTCTGAGCAGGTGCTGTGCACATCTCTGTGCATGAATTCTGGAGATAACTTAACCATGGCCTTTACCTGTCTAGAAAATCACTGGAGAGAATGGGAGCTCTGAAGACCTTACAATCCCATGGCTCACTAGTGAGGATTTTGAGCTGAGGAGGCACTGGAGGCACTTGAACCATGGGGCTATGCAGCATTCAGATCCCAGGTCCTTGATCTGGACAGCATGCTCCAGTTCAGAATGTCCTGGACCTGCACTAGCCAATGTTGAAAAGGCTCAGCTTCCTGTATCTGCGCCATCAGGGATGAGAACTTCATCTTTTTCTGTGTGTTCCCCTCCATGGAGCAGGTGTTGTGGGTGTTAACCATTACTGGATGCACCTGTAAGTCTCCCTACATAGCCTGTGGGAGCAGGGCCACTTTCTCAAGGTAGCAGACAGGCCCTGTCAATTAAGGATCACTTTCAATTTCCCTGTTTATAGTCTTGTGGCTACTAAACATCAATAATTCCGCCTGGCCTCCTTGTCATGGGGAGATTGATGGAGCAAGTCATCTCTCACACGAGGATATTTAAATGAAGATCACATTCTGTCTGCATCCCATTTTCCTGCTGAGCTGGAGTGCAACCCTATTAAATCAAATTATATGTGACTTTTAAAATGTCCCTTCTCAGCGTCTAACTGAAGAGACGAATTCCATCATAATACATTGCCCCTTTTATGAGTAAATTGACTATTCAACCTCTGGGGGGTTTTCAAGATCCCCTTTCATATTAGGAATCAAAAGTCATGTGCCAGGCTTGGCAAGAGAGACCCTGAGCTCTTGGTGGTACTGTGACCAGATCTGGAGAGATGGTCCTGGCTATAGCTCAGCTCACCTTGGAACTTCTAAAACTCACTGGGTCAGCCCTTGGGCACAGCAAACAGACTCTGTGGGCATGGAGTAAGTGAACCCCGACACCTGGGTGAGGTGAGCCAAGGATGGAAAATAAACGGAAGTCAGGACATTTAGATGATGGTGGAGACAATGACAGACCTGGAAGGAGTCAAGTCAAGAGAGACACTAGAATAATTAGAACTATTATTATAATTATAAGTGTTATATTCCAGTCACGAGCTGTTCCACAATCTAGAAACCAGAGGGGAGCATCTCACTTCAGAGACTGCTGATCCAGCTGGGATTTCCTGTGCTTTGGTTGGACAGGAGTCATCTGATTACCACACACACATTTATATCCACACATCACACATAAACCCGAGCACACAAGGACACACCTGTATACCTCACAGACATGCAACTTACATACTACACATTCATGGATGCATACATACACATAGACATAGATAAAACATCGACACACACATGCACACCATGATACACACATGCATAGGTGCAGAAACACATCTGCATACATACAGATGGATTAAAACTGATCACTTCATGATCTTGGAAACAAGGTGGATAGAGAGAGATTGGAAATCACCTTGAAAATAGGCAGCAGCCAGACCATTACCAGGGGCCCATGAATAAGGACCCCATGGGTTGGCTCATAGTTCTGATTAAGAAGTAACTAATCAGGTGGTGGCAGAACTTTCTGTTAAGGAAGCTTCTCTTTGTAACAAGTGGAAACATTACAGAAAACCACAGCCAATCAAAATGTAGGGTTATGGAGCCCTGCTGCTACGTCTACAAAATAATTCCAGCATCTAAAGGGGCATAGAGGAATAAAAGACAGAAGATGGTAAGAGCCAGAGAGACAAGTTGCTGTGGCACTGAGGGGCCTAGAGAGGTCAAAAGCTACACAAAAGGATGCTGAGAGCAGATAGACAGTCTTCTCCAGGGAGGAGCACACCAACTGCTTGTCCAGTACCGGTCAGCCCTGAAAACATACACACACGTAACACTACATATATTAAAGAATTTAGTAATATACGTATACATGTGTGTATGTAAAAACAATTAATAAAAATGAGGCCACTGACTGAAAGAACAAAGTGGGAGTGATGGGAGGTTTTGAAGGGAGTAGAGGGAAGGAGGAGATGACATGATTATAATCTCAAAAAATAAAAAGTAAGTAATTTTTAATGAAAGAAGTCTGCTGTACCAACAGAATGCTTAAGTGATGTCCTATTGAGAAATTAACTTTCTATATTAGTCAGGGTTCTCTAAAAGAAAAGAATGGATAGGTGTGTGTGTGTGTGTGTGTGTGTGTGTGTGAGAGAGAGAGAGAGAGAGAATCTGTGAGTGTATGTCTGAGTGTATGTGTGAATCTCTCTGTGTGTATGAGTATGTGTTATCTCTGTGTGAATATAAGTGTGTGTGTGTGTGTGTGTGTGTGTGTGAGAGCGAGAGAGAGAGAGAGAGAGAGAGAGAGAGAGAGAGAGAAAGGAAGAGAGAATGTGTGAGTATATGCCTGAGTGTGGATGTGTGAATGTGTGTGTATCTCTCTGTGTATGAGTATGTGTATGTGTGTGTGTGCACGTGTGATTTATTAAACTGGCTTACAGGTTATGGTTTGGGTAGTCCAATGGTTGTTTCAAGACAGAATGTCAGGAATCCTGTAGTTATTCAGCCCATGAGGTTGGGTGTCTCAGCTAAGAATGCTTTATTTTAAACATTTCAGTTTCTCTTTCTGGCTTTAATTGTATTTAAAATATAAATATATTTTGGCTTAGGATTAGGACAGAATTTCCAAAAATTACCAAGATGGCCCTAAATAAACTTCCGCCATTTGTATTTAATGTTTTTATGAAGCCATATTCTCTGCACTTACAATTTAAAATGAAAATATTAGTCAACTCTGAACAACGTTGAAGATGCTGTGTCCTGCAATAAGATCAAATATTCAGCCAAGATCTAATGCTCTTAATTAATTTTTCTTAAAACAATCTTTTCTCATTTTATGTCTCTATCCCAGTTCTCACTCTCTCTTCTTCTCCTGCTCCCCTCACCTTCTCTCCACTCCACCCCCATCCACTCCTCAAAGAGGGTAAGGCTGCCCATGAAGAGACAAGAAAGTTTGAAGGAAGGACCAAGGTCTCCCCCCCCCCCCGTTATATTTAGGTGGAGCAAGTTATCCCTCCAAAAAGAATGGGCTCTACAATGCCAGTTCAAGCACCAGGGATAAATCCTTGTCCAGAGGCCCCACAGACTGCCCAAGCCACACAACTGTCACCCACATTCAGAGTACAGAGTTTGGTCCTATGCAGGTCATGATCAAGTTGGCTTCATCTCAGAGATGCAGGCATGGTTCAACATATAAAAATCTGTCAATGAAATCTACCATATAAAAAAACTGAAAGAAGAAAAAAATATATGATCATCTCATTAGATGCTGAAAAAGCCTTTGACAAAATCTAACACCCCTTCGTGATAAAGGTCTTGGAGAGATCAGGGATACAAAAAACTTATCTAAACATAATGAAAGCAACATACAGCAAGTCAACAGCCAACATCAAATTAAATGGAGAGAGACTCAAAGTGATTCCACTAAAATTAGGAACAAGACAAGACTCTCTCCATATCTCTTCAATATCGTACTCAAAATTCTAGCTAGAGCAATAAGACAATAAAAGGAGATCAAGGGGATACAAATTGGAAATGAAGAAGTCAAACTTTTGCTATTTGCACATGATATGATATATAAGTGACTTCAAAAACTCTACCAGGGAACTCCTATAGCTGATAAACACCTTCAGTGATGTGGCAGGATACAAGATCAACTCAAAAACATCAGTAGCCCTCCTATATACAAATGATAAAAGGGCTGAGAAAGAAATCAGAGAAACATCACCCTTTACAATAGCCACAAATAGCATAAAATATCTTGGGGTAATACTAATCAAGATCTAATTCTTTAACAAAAATAAACAAGATCATCCAGTCTATTGGTATGCAAATTTGTTTTAATCTTTAATAAATGAAATAGCAAAAATTGCATTAAAGTACATTTTTGTAATTTTTTAAATCAGTAAATATTTGATTTTTATGGCGACTTTATATCCCTAGGTACTCAGAGGAGTCTAAGTATTTCCCAGGCAAGAAAAGGGATCATTAGCGGAGTCTACAAACTCTCAACAAGAAGAAATCTTATTTTATCTTAGTGACCAGGGTAGTTAATGCTGATGTGAGATGCTATCAGATTTAGGCGACTGAAAGGGTGAATTGTGTTCAGGGAACACAAGGAAGGTCTGCAAAGGCTCAGGGACCTCTCTAGTGCCCCCTCTGGGTCCTCAGGGGTCTTTGCAGCAAACTTTGCAGCCCAGCAGAGTCCAGGTGAGACTGTGAACCCTCAGATGGCCTGGTGGTAACCTTTTAACAGGCAGCAAGAAGACATCAGGGAGCAGGAGTGCAGGCCAAGTCAGGATGTGCTGAGGGCAGCATCAGAATCTCAGTGGAAGGTTTGCACTGAGAATAGCAAATGCTCCTTAGATGCTTGCAGTAAAGTGGATGAAGTTGTTTTTCTAAAAGAAAAAAATGTAAATGGTTCTTTCCTATTGGTATGTGGGAAACATTATGCTGTGGGGTGACAGCAATAACAACAGAAAGACCAATTTGGCAGCAAGCTGTAGAAGCAACTTTTGGACCATCCCATCTTTTTGTGTGGTGTGACTCAGCCCCAAACTCCTGTGTGCGCTGCACCCTTATGGGGTGGGCTCTGAGTAAGCTGAAGCCACAGGCCTGACGCACTCATGAGGCTTTGCCAGACTATCAGATAGCCTCAGCCTCAGAAGAGCTTCCTCTCTCCTAGCCTCTTGCTCTGGTCTTCAGAGGCTATTTCCTCACATCCCTGGTCTGCAAGAGAGGGGCAGCCCCAAGAATCAGAGAGTAGAGGTTGGAAAACACCACCTTCCTAGAGCAGAGTACATTAGTTAGGGTTTCTATTGTTATGAAGGGACACCATGACCATGGCAACTCTTATAAAGGAGAAACATTTAACTGGGCTGACTTACATTTTCAGAGGTTTGGTCTGCTATCATCAAGATGAGACACGGTGGTGTACAGGCAGACGTGGTGCTCTAGAAGTAGCTGAGTGTCCGACATCTTTTTGCAGGTAGCAGGAGTATTCTCAGACATTGGTGTGGCTTGAGCATATATGAGATCTCAAAGCCTGTCTCCACCATGACACACTTCCTCCAACAAGACCACACCTACTCTAATAAGGCAACACCTCCTAATAATGCCACTCCCTTTGTGGGCCATTTACTTTCAAATCCCCACAAGGAGACTGGAGTCCTGGACCCTGCCTGGTGGGGACATTAGTGGGGAGCATCTAGAACTGACATCAGTTTTCTGGCTGTTCTTATTGAAGCTCAGAGCATGCTCCTTGGTGCCCTCTTCGGCTCCCCAGAGAACCATTCTGAGGCTGGGTGTTGTGGGAACTCCTTCAGCCAATACCAGCTCACTTGGGCGTGGTCTCTTGTGCTGCAAATGCAGACATAATTTACAATCAAGCAGTCTCACACTGTTGATGCTCCTGCAATGAGTGTAGCATTCTACCCATTCTGTTTTTGCTCCAGCTCACCCTTAAAGAGACTTTCCTCACTCACCTTCTCCCATTGCCATCCCCACCACCTGTGTGTCTTCAACTCTGTGAGCTCGCCACTGGATTCCTTTTAGTAAATTGCATTTTGATTAGAAATAATTAGTAAGGGTGCCTTGGCTTTTATAATGAACAGGACTTAATTTAATGTATTATCAAAGTGCCTCTAAAAGACTCTATTTGGGTGCACCGTTTCTCAGATAAGCTGTAGGTAATAGCTCTCTTGTCATGGAACCAATGACATTTTATCATTAGTAAGAACAGCGTGCCCTCTCCCATTTAGGAAACACCAATGCCAAATTGTCTTCCTAAGGGAAGGGGTTCTGTGAGGATGTGATGAGACACAGCCTGCTGCTGTCACACAAATAGAGTGGTAGAATCCAAGGAATCTCTGCTCTGTAGAGGAGACGGTAACCTATGAATCTCCAAAGCAGATGCCCAGGCTGGCCTTGCTTGTCAACAAACCTCCTTCCCTAGTTCCATTGGTTTACCTGTAAGATGTCACTCGGGGGCCAGCAAAGTGCTTGCCTTGTAAGCATGAGGACTTGTGTTCAATCCTCAGAAGTCACATAGGAAGGCAAGTGTAGTGACATGGGTAAGACCCCAGTGCTAGGGAGATGGACAGGCAGATCCCTGCGGCTTTCTAGCCAGTTAGCCTGCCCTTGTTGGCAAAGTCAAGGACAGTGAAAGACTTTGTCTTGATAAAAGGTAGGCAACATTGAAGAATGGTAAGGAATGGAACCTGAGGTTCTCCTCTGGCCTACATACACACACACACACACACACACACTAACATGGTTCCTTCTAACCTCCTCCTCCTCCTCCTCCTCCTCCTCCTCCTCCTCCTTCTTCTTTTTCTTCTGTTTTCCCTTGTGTGTGGTTTTGCTTTCACATTCCAACTGTCTCCATTCTGGGCTTTTATTCATGAGTAGGCCTACTATGTCACATTGGTGTGCACTGCACTGTAATTGGATCTGTACCCTGTACCCTAGTAGTATGTAGACATGGAGCCTGGGCTCTCAGGAGTGAACCCTTTTGCTGCCCCTCCAGGATGCCAGGACACATCCTGTGGGTCTGTGTGGGATTATCCTGGGACTTGAGAAGACCAGGAACAGCACTGACATTCCTTCCAGACCCACATAGAATTCTTCATCTGGTAAAGGGCAGGCCAGTCACAGATACCGCTCTGCCTAGACAGATGCCTGCATGTTTTTGTTGTGGCTGATGACCCTAAGACCACGGAGAGAACCTTTGCATTAGTGGCTTCCCTATAGGTAAAAGCACAGTTTCTGCCTACTGTCTTGATGATGTCCCTCTGTGCTAGGTTAAGAAGTAGAAATTGCCGAGATTATTGGAGGATGACGTTAGAATCCTAACAGGGGTCTAGAAGATTCAAGCTGTATCCAGCATTCACAACACCAAGAGCACCAAGGGCCCCCCACAGACTGTTGGAATATGTGAGGCTGTGGATGGTGGATGGGAAGGGTGGGGCTGATTGCCTTTAACTTGCCTTTAACCTGTGTATCTGAAGGCTAGTGGTCAAATGCATAGGCTTCTAGAGCTTCCTGTAGAACATTTATTTTCATCCACTTAAACTGCAGTTCTAATTAGTTGTTCATCTGAGTTATTAGAGTCGAAAACATAGGCAAATTTGCACATTCTCCTCCATGGCCACCTGGCCACATCTGGGCAACAAAGCCCAGGTCTGTCTTTGGTTCTGACTGAGTGTAGATCAGCCTGCCTAGTCTGCCTCTGTCTCTGCCTCTCTGCCTCTCTGCCTCTCTGCCTCTCTGCCTCTCTGCCTCTCTGCCTCTCTGCCTCTCTGCCTCTCTCTCTGCCTCTGCCTCTCTCTCGGCCTCTCTGCCTCTGGCTCTCTGCCGCTGCCCAGGGGTAGCTCTCTACCCCTAAACATGTCTCTACCTCCGTCTCTCTGCTCAGGACCAGCTTCTTTCCCTCTACTTATGGGAGTCAAATGTCCCGGCTTCAAGGTGTGACTCTAGACAGAAAGACATGCTGTGTGATGTGGGCACAAGACTCCTGACCCTGCAGTTTCCTGGGAGCCCAGCTCTTTCAGCAGGGCCCACTGGC
Organism: Microtus oregoni; assembly: GCF_018167655.1. Classification (NCBI taxonomy): domain Eukaryota; kingdom Metazoa; phylum Chordata; class Mammalia; order Rodentia; family Cricetidae; genus Microtus; species Microtus oregoni. Next base: position 21,506,341 of record NW_024543207.1, on the reverse strand, counting down.
TGCTTCCTTGACACGCTTCGCTACCCCTAATAGCTCCCTATTACCAGCTGCAATTTAGCATCTGAGCCAAGAGCTGGATGAGGGAAGGGGGAGAAAAGAGTGTAAATTATACGGAGTAGCGGGGAACAAAGGTTTTATTTCTCCTGAGCACAACCCTTTGATAGGAAAAACGGGGGAGACAAATGTGTTGCTAATTTAATTAAGTGGTATGAGATTTCAGGGTCTGCAGATGCCGTTTAGAAGGGGATTAATCAAGAGCAGGTGACGAAAACGAACAGGCACAATGTTAGCATTTTTTAACAATCCGACACAGTCGAAAGGCATCAAGGGCTCTTCAAAGGGGACGCGGTTTGGCCGTGCTGATCCAGCTCTGCCTCCCCTCCCCCATGGGGCCTGGTTTATACTCTGAGAAGCCTTTCCCTGTTTCCTTTAAGTAATCAAGGTGCCTAAAATCCAGGTACCATCCATGTACCCGCCTTGTTCTCTCCCCCTTCTGGTCTCTCTGGGAGAACAGGTGTCCCAGGTGTATCACGCAGCCCTTTCTGAGTTGGTCCCCAGTTGTACGTGTGTCCTGGCCTGCTTCCAGGGCTAAACACAGGACACATGCCCAAACAGTCTCTGTGTGGCAGCAATTCTTGGTGTCTACCCTTGACTTTGGGGTTTGGAGATCAAGGAAGCAGGACACCTAGAGCTATGGGTGTGGGTGTGGAGGTTCAAATACCTCCAGAAGGCTGGGGAAAGGACCCTGTGACCCAGGGCTCCCCATATTCAAGGCTGCCATCACCCACCCCACCTCTTCAGCTAAGAACTGGCAGCTGAAGAGGATGGGCTATTCCTTTCTGGAATAGCTCCCTGCTGGCTCCTGTGAGATTGGGACTTGCAGAGCATATGTGGAAGTCATATATATATATATGGAAATCGGTCTTCTCAAGTGATCTTGAGTTTTGGGGACCTTGGAAGACACTTTCTAAAAAAGAGCCTAGAGCCGGGCGATGGTGGCGAACGCCTTTAATCCCAGCACTCGGGAGGCAGAGGCAGGTGGATCTCTGTGAGTTCGAGACCAGCCTGGTCTACAGAGCTAGTTCCAGGACAGGCTCCAGAGCCACAGAGAAACCCTGTCGCGAAAAACCAAAAAAAAAAAAAATAAAAAAATAAATAAATAAATAAAAAAGAGCCTAGGTGGCATTCTGAACAATCCAGGCTATTCCCTGTTTCCAACATTCACATACCATGGATGGCAGAAGAAGTGCTTTAGTTTTGGGTGTCATCTATATTCTCAGACACCAAAGGGGTTAGAGAATAGGCTAGTGAGTTCATGGCCAGGCAGGCAATCTATAGTAAGGCTATGGAAATAAGCCAGAGGGTTTTATTTCTCCAGACCTAGCTATCTGTCAACTCAGAGCTTTCACTGACCGAGACAGAGAAAGTTCTAGACATTTCCTGGTGCTCAGTAAGCAAAAGAGCAGGTCCTGTAAGCACAGAGACCTGTCGGGTGTGCGGTGGGGTTCCTGGGGGCAATGTTTGAGGTTTTATTGAACACTTCTACAAAGAGTTTGGGGGACATGAGTGCCTTCAGAAGACTTTGCATTTGGTTGTAGTTGGGAACTGTTTCCAGGTGGCCGCTCAATTTGGAAGGTGGAGGGAGCCTGAGAAGGTAGGGTTACGGAGGGTGTGCCCCTCACTGCTTGTGACCCTTTCCTTCCTCTGTAATTGGCCAGAGGATCTGGCCAAGCATGGACTAGAAACAGGCAGAGTAAACCTTTCTTTCTTTTAGTGTTTCTCTTGGATGTTAGTCTTCATGACCAAAGGTCAAGTATCCCCTCCTCAGGGCCACAAACCACAGAAGTGGGTTCTGTTTCCTGCTGAGTGCTAGAGAAACATGGTATCCAGGTCACACTTTCTGCAAGAAGAAATGGTGTAAGAATGGTGGTTTTTTCTGGCAACAGCTTAAGGTGCCTAGAAAACTTGGACCTTCTGGGGCCAGCAGCTTCTCCAGGGACACCAGAGGTCCCACCTCTTATGTCCACTGCTTGAGCAGGTGGGAGTTGGCAAGTTTAACTTTGCTTTCATGTTGGTTAAAACGAGTTAAAAGAAAGCTTACTTTTACTCATCTAAGTAAGAGCACACTCCACAGGTGCCAGGTGAGGAAGAGCTTCCCTCATTTATTCTGAGTGGAAACTGTTGGCTGCCCTGCTCAGTCTCTTTAGGGGCAGCAAGGACTTCTGAACACATAGCATGGGCAATGAAGACCAGGGCTGGAATCTATCCATTCAGCAAGCAGCTCCTTTTCACCTACATTCCATTTCCAGAGAGTAAGCTTGCTCTTTGTTAGATCCAGTTCCACCTGGATCTGGTGCTGCTTAGGCTCTGGTAAGGGGAGGCCAGGGAGGGCAAACTATACAGATGGAGACAGAAGAAATGGAGAACTTGAATCTGAATCAATTGTGTGTCTCCATAGAAATGCTAATGTCTTAACAGAGGCTCCAGCTTTGACACATGGTGGTTTGGTCTGTTCCTGGGTATTCTTACTTCTTAGCTGCCTCTTGTGAAAACAGTACAGATCTTGTCAAATGGTCCCTTCCTGAAAATCTCATGTGTTACTTTGTCCTCTGTTGCTATGATCAACCACTCCAATGAAAGGTAACTTGGGGAGGAAAGTCTTGGTTTATATTTCTAGGTGATAGTTCATCACAGAGGGAGGTCGAGGCAGGAACTCAAGCAGGTACCTGGAAGTAGCAACTGATGCTGAGGATATAGGAGAAAGCTGTGTCCTAGCTTGCTCTTATGGCTTAGCCAGTTTGCTTTCTAACACAAACCCAGCACCACTGTCCAGAGATGGACTAGGTCTTCCAACATCACTCATCAAAAAAAAAAAAAATGTTCCCGTAGACTTGCCTACAGGTCAATTTGAAACATTTTCCCAACTGAGTTTTCCTCTTCCCAGATGATCCTTTTTTTTTTTATCAAGTTGGCAGAAAACTAACCAACACCCCCACCCCAAATCCCAGACAAGCCAGCTAGCGTTGCTTCTGAGAAGAGAAAGTAAGAAGGCTGCCACTTCCACTAGTTTGACCACTCCAGTCCTGTTGTCTTGATACAGATTAGCAGACACGTGACACATGCTATCTGGTGGAGGCAGTGTGTGCTCTGCACAGACACAGCCCATTCCCGAGAGAGATACATGGCTCAAAGGTGTCTGCCAGGACCTCAGATGTGCCAGAAGTCCCAGAAACGTCTATCTGCCCCCGTTCAGCTGCCCTTGTCTCTCAGATGCCCACCTTCCTGGAGACAACTGCCAGGAAATGCTCAGCTAACCTTCCTCTGGGCCTTCCTGGGATGCACTGGGGTGTTCTGAGCTGGCATTGGTACTTTGTCTCCTTCTATCCAGCTGCAATTGTATAACTATCCCTGAAAGCATTTCTCCAGCTGGACAGCGTGTCACCATAGGTGGAGATGCATTCTGAGGCAGTGTTTCCGTTTAGGCATCATTCATTTCATGTGACTTTCCTGGTACTCATTTTGGGTTGGTAGCACAAGGAGGTAAAAAAAGGGGGTTTCTGGTCAGAGTCCAGCTTCACCCAAGATTTTTTTTGATAGACCCAGAGCCCCTGGGATTTAGCTTCCTTCATGTGGTAGGACAAGAGATCAGGTAATCATGCAGGGTCACTACCAAAAACATTGACCATAACTGGAATGAGCCCTGTGCAGGTGACAGGGCCACTGTGCCCAGGAAGATACCTTCTTATTTCTACTCTTTGCAAGGAATTGTCGGAGTGCCGAACTGACTGGGCTGATGGCAGTCTGAAGTGGAGTAGAAGACCTTCTCAATATGTATGACGATGCTTTCAGATACTTTTGTTATGTATCTAAATTCTTAATGGATATAAATCCATTGGACGGTTCGTAATGATTCTAAATCATGTTCCAGGTGAGGGTGTGAGGTCATAGCTATAGTATAGTCTGGCAGACCTGCCATTAATTTAAGCTAGCATTTTCTAGTTTCCTTTTAGGAAAAAATCAGGTGTTTGGTTTCAGCTCGACATGAGAGCTAGGGAAGGGTCAAGGATGAGGTAAGTGCAGGGGCTGTCATTTTCTTCAGTTCTTGTCTGCTATGCCAAGCCAGGTAGGAAGAAAGACTAGGGCTTACAGAGAAAGGTTATTGAGGTAAGTGCAGGGGCTGTCATTTTCTTCAGTTCTTGTCTGCTATGCCAAGCCAGGTAGGAAGAAAGACTAGGGCTTACAGAGAAAGGTTATTGCAGAACATTGCTGCAGGGAGCTTCATAACAACCTTGGGAGTCAGTTAGTGGCCCGGTCCCTCTTCTGTAAGATTGAAGATGCCAGCATGACCTTCCTGTGGCTTCCTGAAAGAATGTCACAGGGTGTCTCCTGCTTGTGTGCTGTAGCCAACAAATGACCAGAGCAGGGCAGAGAGGGCAGGGGCTTTAGCTGCTCACCTACAGGTGGTTTACATTGTGATGCTGCAAAATTCATGCTCAGGAGAACCTGAGGTTCAGATTTTGCATTTGCTCTTCTTCTGGGCTAGCTATATGCACTGTGAACTTGCTGCACTGGGCAGCACAGCAAACCCCAACTCCAGCCAGCTCTGCAGGGATGAGGGGAACAGCTGACACTCTGTACTGTTCTGTGTCATCAGAGTTGGGTGGGGTGCATTTTGTTTTGTGTGCTTCCCAGCATGTCCTGAAAATACCCAATTGAGAAGATCAATATTTGATTAAAAACTTGGCTTTTTGTTAAATAATTTTGCCCAATTATAAACTAATAGAAGCAAGGAGGCTGAGGTTTGATACTCAGTAAGTTGGATGTATTTTCAACCCAGGGTACTTCCATAGGGACATAATCCACATATCTGTGTTTTAGGACTAAGATAATTTTCATATTCATCAGTAAGGCCAATGCACTCCAGTGAATTGCCCTCCTTCCTTTGGATATTCTTTGCAAACCTATTTGTACCAGCACCAGTTTAAAAACACTTTAGTATTCATCTCATTCAGTTGATTTCCATATTCTCAAATTCAGAAAGCCTGCAAAACTTCAGTTTCACAAAACGAAAATCCATGGAATTTGATCTGCAGACTACATTAAAGTAAGTATCCACAAACCCACCTCACTGTCAGGTTAGCACTATGCTGACTGAGACAACCACTTTCCAAATATCACACAGTAATGCCTTAAACACTGTAACTTTACATTTGAGGCCTTGTAAGATCAGATCTGAAATATTTGAGGATGCCTGTATTTCCAGGTTATCAATATATTCCCTTTCTTTGGTGGTTGTAAGAAACTGAGACCTGGCTGAACTGTCCCCGAAAGCAGATGACAGAAGAGGAAGAAGAGAGAGAGGAGGAAAAGAAGGAGGAAGAAGGAAGAGGAAGAAGAGAAAATAGAAAATGGAAGAAGGAAGGAGGAAGAGAAAGGAAAAGAAGGATGGAGGAAGAGAATGAGGAAGAAGAGGACGAGGAGAGAAAGGGGAAGAGAAGAAGGAAGGAAGAATAAGAAGAAAAAAAGAGTAGAAAGGAAGAAGAGGAAGAGGAGAAAGAAGAAAGAGGAAGAGGAGGTGGAGGCATGGAGAAGAGGAAGGAAGAGCAGGAGGAAGGAGGAGGCTGGTGCAGAGTGGAGGTGGGAATAGCTCAGCCAGTGTCCCAGGATGAGTGGAGAGGTCAGCACTGGAGGAAAATAATTAATTATGAATGTGCCCACAGAGAATCTATTATAAGGAGCTCTGAGCTCTGCAAGATACATAGAGAGAAATCCGGACTCAAAAACACAGCCTGCCAGTGTAGGGTGTAAAAATGAATAGGGATGTTTTCTTTTTTTTCTTTATTAAACTAATGTACCATTTGGTTAAACAGGGAGCTAGGTAAGCTTTAGTAAGAACAATGAAGTCAGTGGAAACTTGTGGAAATAGCTGTGTTCATATTTCTTATTAATTGTTCAACAGAAAAAGATGGAAAGAAATGTCTATAGTTACAAAGTCCCTGAGTGTCTGGACCCTCGAAAGCAGGTCTCCTTGGCAGTCCAGTTCTGTGGGAGTCTACATCAGACCAGGATTTCTGACGCTCCCAGGAACTTTCTCATGACCCAAAGATGCCAGCTATAGGCCAGAGATGAAAGCCTCACCATGTTTGGTGACAAACATCTTTAGAGGAAGAAAGGATACCCGAAAGGTGCTAGATAAGAAAAGAACGCAGAATCTCTTGGGGCAGATGCAGAATTCTGATTCTGGGGAGACAGCCCCCAGTGTATGATGCTATAGGAGGGAAATGGGGGAAGAAGAGAATCTTTAGTACTAAAAATTATTGTTTTCTTTACTTGGAAATTTGTTCTATTCTTAAGTCAACATTTGTGCCCCCCCCCCCATCCATAAACACAGCTATCTGAGGATCATGTCTCTACAGGCCACGTTGGGATTCAAATCAGGACTCACAACCGTTGCCGTGACATGTAAGAGAAGGAAAAAAAAAAAAACCCAAAATGATCAGAGAGAAAGGACCTGACAGCAACCCAGGCTGGACTCCCGTGGAGTTGGGCTATGCTCACCCACAGAGCTGTGTGGGTGCTGCAGATAATTCTCAGCTAGCAGAGTGCAGACCTAGAATATCAGAGGACCTCGTTCAAAGCTCAGCATTGCTGAAAATAGGCTAATGGAGGCACACACAGGATGTTCACCACATACGGTCTCCAGATATCTGCAGCCTTGTGCTCTAGAGCTGAGTTCAGGTTCTGTGATTACTCTGCTCCTTGGTAGGAAGTACTTCTGAGCTATGAGCCAAGAGCTGAGACAGGGGGGCCCCTCCTGCACTCTGCAGACTTCCTTGTGGGAGCTAGGAGCAGCCAGCGAACCCATGGGAGAGACAGTGACAGCAGTCTGTACTTCAGGGACAGGAAAGTTACATGTACACAGACGCAGAGGGGGGAAGAGAGAAGCCAGAGTGGTCAAGAGGAGAGAGGGAGGTGGCCTCAGGATTTCGATGGCAGTGAGGTGACAGTGGCTTGGAGGAGCACAGTTTCTGACCCTGTGTGACACCTCTAACCTGGAGGCAGAGGCGCCCTATAGAAGATGGTATGGACTATGGGGGCAGGGACTTGGAAATCAAATATCGTGGGGAACAGAAGAGTTGGCCATTGCTACCAGGGTTTTACTCCACCCCTAATCACACCCTCCCCAAAGGTCCCAAGAGGAGGCAGCCACTTGGCTGCCAGAACGTTGATGCAGATGAAATGGGAATTTAACAATGTCTCTGGGTGAATGCATGTTGTCCCCCCCCCTTGCTTTTTTTGAGGGTGTCACATGATCTCACTGTGTGACATCTCAAATCTCCATCTTGCTTTGTTGGGCCTCTATGCATGAATAATTTTCCCAGTGCTTGTTTTTAGAAGGGCCAGAGAAAGAGTGCTTTACAGGCACACAATCTCCTGTTGTCCGCTATCAGCATTCGGGGGGCTGAGCTGGCTTACAACAGTGTAAAGACACCGGTGGCATGTGTTATAATATATGAGGCATTGTCCCCGTGAAGAACACACGAAAGAAAGAACATTGTTCTACGAGGGAGCAATTCACCGGGTTTTTCCCAGAGACTCTTGGGTCAAGTTTTCATGGGCCTATTTGATTTTCAAATTCTGTTGCTGCCCTCTTTCCTCTCTAGGAACAGAGTGTCCAAACTTGTCTATGCTCACTTCCATGTTTTGTGCATGGTCGATGTCCTTTAAAAAGAGTACCTCAAATAAGTCTTTATTCTTGTTTTGTTGGCTCTCATTCTGTGTTTTCATGAACTTTGGCCCCAGCCATGGCAACTGCGGGAAAATGCTAACAGTGATTGACAGGATTAGAGGAGCGGGTCCCCATCCGCATTTCAAACACTCGGGGAACAATGGGGATGGGGGTGAGTGAATTAATGAGGGACAGGGCTGTCAAAAGAGCACACATACTTTACATAAACCTGATTATCTTTGCATGGCAGAAATGGAGAAAAATACCGGAGGGGGCCAAGCTTGGCTCTCAGTCCGCCTCCAAAGGAGCGTGGAAGGCCCATCCTGCTCAGCTCAGCTGGCCTGGCCTCCCTCCCACGCAGCATCCATCAGCCATGCTACTTAACAAGTCTATTCAGGGGATAGGGAAGGCTCCCAATGGCCCTCTTTTCAGAACTCAGCACCTCTGTGGGGTGGTGAGTTGTTTTGTTGTTAGTTTTCCTTGGGAACCAGTGCTTAATGTTATCTAAGAACACATTCCAACCCCTGGACTTGAGGTAGCAGTCAGGGTCCCCGCTGCTAAAGAGATGCATGGGTTCCCCCTCTAGGAACCCTAAAAAGCCCAATGATGAAGTATAGACTTATATCCGGGAGGCAATCAGCTGCAGGTAATCTGCTAGGAGGAATCCCCCACCATACCACACACATACACACACTCACATATACACACATACACACATACTCACACACACACATACACACACACTCACACATACTCACACTCTCTCTCACACAAATACACACACTCACATATACACACACTCACATACACACACACTCATACACACATACACACACACTCACACACACACACACACACACACACACACACACACACACACGAGGATTCCCATCTAACAGTAGATCATACAGCAAGGAAACACCTGTTACCTGGGAACCTCCTGGAGCCCAGGGCTAAAGAGGTCCCCTGTGGATGCCCTTCAGAGAAAGGGCATAGACACCATCCTTTCTTCATGTACAGGTCATGCCTGTGTGCCCATGTCATTGGTCATTTGGCAGAGAGAACTATTGCTGGCACTGGTTTCTGGAATCCAAGCTCTGTGCCACATTATAAAGTAAGTAACAGCCACTCACACAAGAAATTCATGAGCTCAAGGGACAGATGCATTTGGTGCATTTTTCTGCTGTGCTAGCAGAGTCCCCAGGTACATTTGCTTCTGGGGACTGTTGTAGGGGCAAGTCAGCAAGGACGTCCAGAAACAGTCACGCCCCCATGTTCTGTGTTAGCAGACTGAGCTTGGTGCAGGATGGAGCGAGGAAGACCGGGAGCAGAATACTTCTCACCTCTGGCCAGACTCCAGCCCTGCTGCCCAGAACCCACCTTGCCAGCCTTGCTTTTTCAACACCAAGGTTTCAGGGTGTAAGGGAGTTTGCACTTACAGAATAACCTCAAAGCCATTGTGGTTTATCCTAACTGCACAGGTGCCCCACTAAACACCAAACCACAGAAACAAAACAAAACCACCACCACCAACAAAACAGGGCCCCCATTCACTGTGACACCCGCCCCCTTCTGAGTTGATACTACCTGTGGTGGGTGTGCAGGCCGCAGAGAACAGGCTGCAGGTTGGAACTGGGGGGACTATGCCTGGAACTCACCTGCACAGCCTCACACCCGCATATACATGTACACCACCCCAGGCCAGGGCAGATTCCAAATGCAGAACCTCCTTAATTCTTGAGCCTCAGGGCTGGCGGCAATACTTCCAGCCCAGCCAGCAGATGGCTCTGTCCCACACATCCTCCTGGAGCCTGCCACCATCTCCTCAGGGACCCACATTCAGGTCACTGACTGGCTGGACAGGGAAGGAGCAAAGACTTCTTTGCTCTGCCATGGAGTGAGGGTAGGGCAACCAGAGGGTATTGCAGAAGAAGGACAAATACACTCTGTGTGCAGGGAGGTCGGAGACACTCTAATCTGAGAAATCTGGAATTATCCCCATCAGGAAGGCCTCAGAGAGGCATTAGTGCCGTTAGAGACTGTGAAAAGTAAACACTATTGATTGTGTGTTTAACACCTCCTTCTTGGTGAAGTACTTGGACTCCATATTTTGTCAGCGGCTCACTTCAGTCTAGAGTTCTTTGAAAATAGAGGGGTTCTACTTTTTTTTAAAAAACTTTTTAAAATTGTTTTTATTATACTATACATTTTTCTCTGCTCCCCTCCCTTCCTCCTCTCTTCCCTTCTGCCTTGTCCTGTGACCCTCATGCTTCCAATTTACTCAGGAGATCTTGTGTTTTTCTCCTTCCTATGTAGATCCATATATGTCTTTCTTAGGGTCCTTTTTGTTGTATTGGAGTTACATAGGATGGCTCTTCTCTCATGCCAGGCTCACTTGAGCATGCTATATTTTACTTAACTTTTAAACTAACGATCTTCAAACCTTCTCAACAACTCTTTCAAAGACTCTGGCTGCCCCTTGACAGACTGACTGCCCTCCATGGGCTCAAACTCTCACTCCTGCATTGTGTTGCATCCACTAGGCACCTAAGAGGCTGCCTTAAGTCAGGTCTAACCAAGGCTAAGGCTGAGAGGTTTCTGAGGACTGCAGAAGGCTGCCCCAGGTGCCTCTTGCAGGGATGCCTGCTGCTCCTTCTACACTGAAGGTCTTACATCTGTAAGGTGGGCAGCTTGGTCCCACATGCCCCCTGCTCTGCAGATGGGTCTTCTAGCCACCCTAAGGCCTGGGTGGACCTAGTCCCTCTCATTTCCTACCGGGAACTTGACAGGACCTAGAATCATCAAGGATACACACCTCTGGAGATTCTAGATTTGGCTAGTTGTACATGGAAGATGAGCCCTGAACATAGATGGTAACATTTCACAGGCTGAGGTCCCGATCCAAAAGAAAAGGAGAAAATGGTCAGAGTACTATCATCTGTCTCTCTGCTTCTTGGCTGTGGAATACAGTGTGGTCAACTGCCTTGAACCATGACTATCCTCCTATGATATACTGTCAAACTCTAATAAGCCCTTCATGCCTTAAATCAATTTTGTTGGGTATCTTTGTCACGAAGAAAGCAAAATCAACCACTAGACTACTCCCCTGCAGTTTGGACAATGGGCTCCATATAAAGAGTCCAGTTAGAGTCAGCACCCCTGAGTCATTTGACACCGTTCTTATCAGTAATTAATAGTCCGTGCACGGTGGATCTTCTAGATGGCAGAGGCGTGGACAAGTCCTGGGGTGTCCTGTCTGAGTGGCTTAGACTTGGAGAGAGCTTCAGCACCCCACGGCAATCTCTCCAAGGTATTTATTTGAAGTGAACTCACATGTTCTGGCTAACACTTGTGGTCTGTGCACCTGTAGGAAGAAGCAGACTTAGTTCATACCAATTGTTAGAACCAGGATACTCTGTCCACTCACTGCTGTTGGGAGGCCACTCACCTCTTCCTGCCTGCAGAATAAATTCGTCAACAGTGACTTGTGGTCTCTGGAAGTTTAAAAATCTGGTTTGTGTTCAATATCAAAGCTCTTTTGTAATGTCTAAAAGCTGGTCCCCTTCAGCTTTTGTCTATTCTATAAAAGCAGTTACTTGACTCTCTTTGGGGAAATGGGGAACCTGAGAGGAAAGGGTTAAGATGTCTGCGATTTCTCAATCAGCCCCAGGAAGCCTCGGGTCAATTTTGCTCATAAAACTCGGCACAAGTATTCCTTTTCTATCAGAGGAAATTCTAATTCTGCACACAGTCCAGAGCCACTCAGATTATTACACATTATTAAAAATTAATTTAAAAAATGGCCTATTTTGTGTCCAGCTTTAAAATGGTAGTCACAGAAAGGATGTAGACCCTAGCGATTCTGTGAGGAAAGGGATGCCCGAAGGACTTCTCCTTCCACTTGGCGAGCAGGAGCCACTGGTCCTACTCAGCTTCCTTACCACTGTCACCAGGATGCTGACATAGCAAGGCCGGGACAGGAGGGACCAGGACTTCTGTGGGAGCAACTGCATAGAACTCAGGAAAGCCAGAAGTTAGTCAATGGAGCGGTTTGCTTCCTGAGCCCAGTTCCTATCCCTTCAGGAGGAGCCAGCAAGCCTGAAGAACGAGACAGGACACACTGGTTCAGCTGCCTTTAAACCCATCTGAGGAACCTGACTTACTCCTATTCAGTTTCTCACAGGCTCATGTCCAGATGTTCAGAACCTAGTAGATTTTTGAGGGATCTCTCACCCCCAGCACCAAGCTGAAGATGTGGACTGAGCCCGCTGGCCATTAACAGGGCTCAAAAGCAGCCAGTTTGCAGCCCCTTTTGATCTTATTCCCCCCCTCACCTCAACCCTTCCTATCCTGTCTTAATTGGGCCTCTCTGACAAAGACCACAGGTCTAGCCACTTCTAAATCACATGACAATGTTTCTCTCAGTGATAGAGACTGGGAGACCAAGATGGAGATGGATCCTGTTGAGGTTGGATGGAGAATATGCTTAGGCCCTGACCCTCCTGTAGATTCTATCCCTACTTTTGTATGTGTATCTGTGCCTCTGGGACATCGGATATGTTGGTGGGGTCATAACAGTGACCTAATCTTAATCTCTCTCTCTCCCTTACCTCCTTCTTTCCATCCATCCTCCCTTCCCTTCTCCCCTTCCTTCCTTTCCTCCCTCTCTCCTTCCCTCCCTCTGTCTGTAGTATATTTAGATGGGAAATGGAAGAGGAATACTTCAGACCTAGAGATTCACTCAGTTATCTATCCATCCACCCATCCATCCATCCCATCCATCCCATCCATCCATCCATCCATCCATCCATCCATCCATCCATCCATGTATGCATCCATCTACCAGCACACACATCTCTATATCCACCTGTGGATCATTTAATCATCCATCCATCCCTCCTTCACTCATTTGTATATATACAGTTATCTATTCATCTGCCCCATTCACCCACTCTTTCAAATCTATCTATCTATCTATCTATCTATCTATCTATCTATCTATCTATCTATTATCTATCTATCTATCTATCTATCTATCTATCTATCTATCTATTATCTGTTTGTCTGTCTGTCCATCTGTCTGTCTGTCTACCCACCCATTTATCCATCTATGTCACCCCAATATTCTTTTCTCTTCACCCAGAGCCCTGCCTTGCTAGTGTCCATGTGACTAGGGTGGGTGAGTCCTCTCATGAGCATGTCTGAGTCCTCCATCCTGGCTAGTGCAGCTCACGTGTCGTCTCAGATTCCCAGGGTGTGTTCCTCTGTCCAGCAGCCTTTGCAGGATCACCAAAGCCTGCGTCCAACCAAAGTGCAGCTTGTGGGCATTTTCCCAAGATTGTCTCTTGTTATCAAATTCTGACAGGTGAAACAGGCGTGCAGAACCAAGTCGGTATCATCCTCCTGCCCACTCTCACACAGAGTCTAGAATCCCCACAGGCAACATTTTCCTGTTTTTGAGTTTAAAATAGTTTTTTCCAGTTTTTATTATAATTTTATTTTCCAATTTTAATTGTTTTATACTTTCATATATATATATATTTGGTTTTGACTTCATATCTTATCTCCCGCCTGCTTCTTCTCAAAGTCTCTCCTATTTTTACATCTTTTTTTGTGTGTGGGGCCAACTAAGTTTAATTACAGTTTCTTGCCTGGGTGGTGGTGGAATGATACCCAGTGGAGCAAGGTCAATTTATCTGTGGCTACATACCTGAAGGAAAACACCTAACCCCTAGCAAGTGTTGATTGCTATAGTCCCTCTAAGAGGGACTTATGGACCCACCTCTCACCCATGACGAAATGTTGACAGACCCAATGTTGTGAAATCTGTGGAGACGTGCAAACTCAGTGAGTGTAACGGCGACATCATTGTCCAGGAGACAGCGTTTGCTGTGCATCTTCCCCATACTCAGCTCTTATAGTCCACCCCCCCCCCCTTGACTGTCATGTTCCTGAACTCTGGGGAGGTGTTAGAGCTATTCCAGTTGGTTCCATTTCTGACAGCAGTGATGTAAAAGTAAGTTCTTTAATTCGAAAGCTTGTCAAGTGGGTACCCAACACTGTTGCCTTATTTCTAACTGGGTGTCACTGAGATTGAGTTACCTGACCTGCATGCTCCCTTTCTTCTGAGGTATGCTGAGATCTGTCAGTCCTGTAGACATTCACTGGGTGGGTTATCTCTGCTTGAGATGCATGTGCACCCATGGATCTTGGTGCAACATTCCCCGTGAGATTGGCCAAGGTGGCCTTGAAGCCTGGTTACTAACCCTTGCCTTACTTATTGAGAGAAAGAGCTAGGAGAATGCCCTTTGATGAGGGGTCCTTGGTTGAGTTCTGGGTAGCCCCACTGAACAAGTGGCAGACTGTGTTGTAGGGGTCCTTTCTAAGCTCTGGGATCTGAGGAAAGATGACTGAGACTCAGCACTCCCCAGCACTTAGGGCTTCAACAAACCCTATGACTATCCACCTCCCCTAAAACCTCCTCCAGTAGTGGGACCTCTACAGTACAATGTTTTAATCTTCTTTATGCTTGTTACTAGTATTGACTTAAGTATCCACCACCCCAGACCTAAAGCGATAGGTAGACACAAGAGTCTTGTGTTTGTTAAGATGCTTAAGGGGAAGTCAGTTCCAACACCTCCCATGATGTGTGTTGAGGACATCTGCATGCAGGAAAGCCCATCCCTCACCTACCACTGCCTACAGGTACCCACCATAAAGGTCACCTGCAGAATACCCACGCTATGACTTTGCTCTCAGTCTCAACCTCAGGACCTCATAGAATGTGTCTGTGAATTCCAGCGGATGCATGGCCAGTCAATCCACATACAGCTTGATACCCATGGGTCTGAGTATGTCCAGTCACTGGATCCTTTTGTCTTTTCCTTCATGAGTAACCTGACTGTGTCCTAGGCAGCTCTTAGCTCCTATGGATGGATGTGAGGCTGATCTAAGCTCCAGCAAGAGAGGCCTCTGAAAAGGGAGCCCATGACATCTCTGAGTCTGCTCTCGTGTGGAGCTTTGCCCTGTGGGAACCTCTAGGGCTCAGGAAGGGTCCTGTTAGGGCCACCCTTGACCCTTGTCTCAAACTCTTCCAAGAGACAAGTCTTGTTTCTAGATAGATTTCCTTATTTTAAATTAACCCATCTACCTTTTACCTCTAGGCTTTTATCTTTCTTACTTCTGTGTATCTTATATACTTCTGTATACCTTATATCTTTCCTTCTAACTCCATGGTTCACTGGCTGGCTGTTTGACTGGCTGGCCTCTGATGTCCTCCTCTCCTTGTTCTCTTGCTTTTTCCTCTCCAAGATTTCTTCCTCTATTTAAACTCTCTGCCTGTCAGCCCCACCTATCCTTGCTCCTGCCTTGCTATTGGCCATTCAGCTCTGTTAGGACCATCAGGTGTTTTAGACAGGCAAAGAATCACAGCTTTATTCTTTGATTACTTTGAGGTTTTCCTTTTTTCTACATTGCATTAACATTGGAATTTCTCAAATGATTTTATGTACCAATTGACATTACTGCATTTTATGTTTTTACTCTACTTATACAGACATTTACATTTTCAAATTTTGAGATAAATTTGCATGCTGGTATCAAATCCTGCATGGTTTTGGTATTTAATTGCCATCCCACATTGTTAGCTTTGACTGGCTCGTATTTTAATCAAGGACTTTTTAATCTGTTTCATGGTAGATATTATCTTGTAGTCTCCCTTTCTGAAGTTCTGACCAAGTTAGTTAACAGGGCTGGTGTTAACAGAGTGAGCTGGGAAGTATTGTCTTCTGTTCAGAGCTTCTGGAAAGATATGGAACACTGAAGTTATTTTCCGTCAAATATTTGGAAAGACTCATTGTTGAAATGAACAATCTTTGTGTTTTTTGTTTGGAAGCCTATTGACTCTCCAGTCATTCATTTGATAGATACAGAGCCGCTGGTGAGTTTATGAGTTTCTCTCCCTCTTATTCTGTTTCTCAGGGGAGATTTGTGACGTGATGTATAAGTCCTCCTGGTCTTTTCAGCCAATCAACGTCATGCCTTTGAGCTTTCTATCATCCTGTTTGCGAATTTCTGCCCTCCTTTGATTGCTCCTTTTCTTCGGCTTCTTTCAGGCTCATGGAAGCTAAGAACACTTATTTTCATTCCTTTTTGTGTTTCTAACACACTGGTCTTTCGTTGTAAATGTTTCTCTAAAGTCTGCTTCCCTACAGCTTGCATTTTTGACTGCCATTGTGTTTTCATTTGGTTCAGAATATCTTTGCATTTATCGTGGAAGTTCTGTTGCCTGTGCATTCCTCAACCCATTATTTGTAGAGGGAGAAAAGCACCTTCAAGGAGATGGATTGACGAGTGTGGAGCAAATCAGAGCAAGGTACAGCGATGTGTACATAAAAATGTCTTAAGGCAATGCATTGTTTTGTATGCTAGCTAAAACAATCCATAAGACATGATTTCTAAGTATTTGGTGCTATTCCTGCTATGACCTTCTCTTTCAATCGTACTACCATCGGAGACAACACATCCTGGGACTTCCACTCTTGCAGATGGGTTAGGTGCTCTGTGCAACAGAATGCTGCCACTCTTGGAGGATGTTCCATCTGAGTTTGAGAGAAACGAGTCTTGCTACTGGTAGATTGAATGTTCTTTAAACACTCATTTGATCAGACTCATTGATAGTGTTGTTTGGTTGACAGTATCTTTATGGATTTTCTGTGTTCTTGGTAACCTACCAATGACTGCCTGGTTGCTGAGGTCCCTAACTATGACAGTTGGTTCCTCTCCCACACCCCAAATTTCTAGCTCATATATTTTGACTGGCTGTCAGGACATAGTCTTATAGAATTGTCTTCTTGGAAAATGGCCACCCCCCACTCTGATGCAATGCTGCTAATTTTACCTGTAGCCCTTCAGCTGAACTTGCGGCTACTCTCTCAGCTCTCCTGGATCCATGTGAGCATGCAAGGTCTTTCTGCAGTCATCTCCATGTGCTCCACCTGTGTCTCCATCGTCGACATGGATGTTACAGAGCAGCACATGAAGCTCAGCCTGTCTTCTGAACTCACTGAACTCTGCTGGCCTCTTCTTTTTAATGTTAGGGGCACTCAAGTCAAAGCAATTACAACTTAGTTGGGGTCAAGTGAATCACGTCTGTGACCATTTTCTGTTTGTTGGTGGAACTTTTATTTCTGACTCATGTGGTTTAAATCAAACATTTTATGGTTTTTTATTGCCTCTGTTTTTTTTATTGGAAAAAAGTAGTTTGATTTTTCTGTTTATCATGAGTCTAGATAGACACGTGAGTTGGACACACAACACACACACACACACACACACACACACACACACACACACAATCTGGACGTGGTGGTGAATGTCCCTAATCCTAGCACTTGAGATGTGGAAACAGGAGGATCTTGAGTCTGCATTATACAGCTACATCCTCCTGAGAGAGGGGGAGGCAGACACACACACACACACACACACACACACACACACACACACGGGGCAGGGGGTAGAGCCTGATGCCTAGCTTAAGATAAGAACTCAAGAATTATTTGTAGACTATGGTAATGAATTGAATGGCACTCCTTCACACCACTGTGTACTTTACCCATAATCCCCATTGTTTGGGATTTTGTTGCCTTTCTTTTCTCTTTTTTTAAAAAAGGAAACAAACTATCTTTTTTCATTTTACATACCAATCCCAGTTTCCACTTCCTCCCCTCCTCCCGCTCCCTCTATCTTCCCCCACATTCCATCCCCCCATCCACTTCTCAGAGAGGGTGAGGCACATTGCTTTGGGGAAGGTCTAAGGTTCTGCCTACTATATTTAGGCTGAGAAAGATATTCCTCCAAAGAGATAGGTTGCCCCAAAGCCAGTACAAGCAGAAGTGATAAATTCTGGTGCCACTGCCAGTGACCCTACAGTCTGCCCCAACCATATAACTGTCACCCACATTCAGAAGGTCTAGCTTGGTCCTATGCTGGTTCCTTCCCTGTCCAGCTGAAGTTGGTGAGCTCCCATTAGCTCAGGTAAGTGTTTCAGTGGGTGTCTCCATCATGACAATATTTTGAAAAGTTGTTGCCATGGAGTTCAGTCTCTATTTGGTGCAATCCGAGTCCAATCATCGACAAGCTGAGAGCATTGCATGCGTGCACACAGTCCTGATAGAGGGTTCTTATGTCCTCTCACTGTCTGTGACACAGCTGCTATTTCACCTGCCCGGACACTCAAGTCACCATGGACATTTTACCTCAGCTTGTCCCAAATTATTCCAAATTATTTTTCTTCTTGACATATCTCTTACTATTTCTTGCAGTACTGATCCACCATAATAAATTCCTTTATAAACTTTTCAGAGGGGTGTAGAGAAAAGTTCTGTCTTCTTTCTCCTTTAAAGGTTAATGTCAGTAATTATATACACTTCTAGGGTTTTTCTGCCAACAATTCCAATTTTTCACTCTCCTCACTTCTTGCTTGTGGAATGTCTGATAAGATTCCCACTCTGACACTTCCCCTTGGTCTGCATGGGTGAGGTGTTTTCCCCTGTTTGTCCTTGGGTTTCTGCAGTTTGGAAATGGTATGCCTGTGTCTTGTGTGTTGGGTCTCCTTCCTTCTGTAACTACTTCTTTCAGGGTTTGCTGCTTTGTGTTCTCTGGGTGATAGTGTTCTTGGTGAACCAGCACCACAGAGATTTATTCCTCTCTTACCGCTCTTCTGTCCTTCACAGTTCAGGAAGCCCACAGGAAAGCTTTCCATGGCTCTGAGATAGCCTGGACAGACCTGCTACATGGTATGATTTCTTGACTGGTGTCGAATGTTTAAATTCCTCCCCCGGATTCCAACAGCACCATCTGGGAGCTCAGTGGAGTTCCTGGCAGTAAGGCCCAGGAAGGTGGGACCGGCAGGACCAATGCCTGCAGTTCTCCTGTTCAGGGCTCCCTGGTGAGCTGAACTGAGGGGTTTTCTGGATTTCTTTCTTTAAAGATGGATATAAGGGGAGGAGCTCAGCCCTTTCTCAACTTGTGCAAGCCCATGGGAGGCCTGCCCCTTTCTGAATGGAGATGGAGTGGGAGCTGGATAGGAGGGGGATAGAGAGAAAAGTGGAGGGACAGAAGGAGAGGAGGGAGGGGAAACTGGTTGGTATGTAAATAGATAACAATTGTTATTTAAATTAAAAAAATTCACAG
The DNA here is from genome assembly GCF_018167655.1 of Microtus oregoni. Taxonomy (NCBI): domain Eukaryota; kingdom Metazoa; phylum Chordata; class Mammalia; order Rodentia; family Cricetidae; genus Microtus; species Microtus oregoni. The sequence goes on along the minus strand of NW_024543207.1, from coordinate 21,487,419 downwards.
TAGCAGTTTCCCCTCTCAGTTCCCCTGTGGATCAAGACAAGGTCCTGATTTCACGGGCTTAGCTTTCTGCTATTGCAACTACAGGAATTTTTCTGTACTCTGAGGTCCCTGCAACCCTTGGCAGCCTGGTCTCCAGTGATACCTGGTTGGATGACAGCAATGAATGCTCTGTGTGGCCCTGGTTTGCTTGGTCTCCCCAGAGCACCCAGGACAGCTCACCTGGACAGGCATCAGTTTGTGTCCACACAAATCCAGAAGTTCCCCAGACTGAGGTCTTGGGCTTCTCAGAGTCAGAGTCATCATGGGGCAAGTTCATCCTGAGGTTCCCTGGGTCCAGCCCAGGACGGCTGCACAGGTTTCCAGGCTGAAACACAAGCAGACCCTTTAGATACAGTGGAAACTTCCAGGAACCATTTCATTCTAAAAGACACAAGCGAACAATCACAGGATAGCAATGTATGCCTGTGCATATGACTAAAACCTGATGGAGTCCTTCTAAGACTATTACCAAGTCTTACAGATATAACAAGAAGCCCTGGAGAGAACCCCAAATCCTGACACACCAATCTTTCTAATTTTTAGTCTCTCTGGAATATTCTTCTGTAAATAGTATCTCCGAGAGAAGGAGTTCGAATCAGACACCAACAAAGCAAACTTCAAACAACTGCGTTCACCTTTCTGTGTCTGAAATGGTTGTTTGGGGAAACTTGAGAGTGGCATTCTGAAACAGAAGTTGGTATATAACAGGAAATGTGCATGGATCCAGCTCTGCAAGGACTCCACCCTGTGGGTCACATGCCAAACCTGTAGTCCCCAAGCTGGCCAGGAACCTGGTCAGGTCTCCTGTGCCACCGCCTTTTCTCCCTCAGTGTTTCCCTCCCTTCATCTTCACAACATTTGAACATCCCCCTTTTTGTGTGTGTGTGTGTCTCCCAGGTGACATTTTATAAATTCTCTTTTCTGGGACCATGGGCGATATGTGCTATGTGCAGGAACAGCAGTCTCTAACGCTAGTGGCAGAGGAGTAAGGAAAAGCCAAGGTGTTTGCTTTAGGGCTGGAGACAGGAAGTCCAGATGCCCGTGCCCTGCTCTCTCCTAAGCCAATGCCACTGCTGATGAGACCCAGCAAACAACCTCAGAAACACATGTGATAATTAGTAAGAAATAAATGTGTGCTTAAGTATTAATGAGATAAATATTTAGCAGGTTATTTAAGATATTTATTACATCCTCTGATGTTTAAAAAGTAATGAGAGGTTTATTAAAACTTCAAGCTATGACTCAGTAAAGAAGTTTTCACCGTGTACCCTTCTCCGTGAAGTCCTCCAGAGCAGAGTGGAGGTCTGAACACTACACAGAGGTTGGTGACCTCTGGGAGAGATGTTGAGCTCATGCCAGGGGCCAAACACGACATCTCCAAGAATCTGCCTCAAACTGGGATTTGATTCTGGAAACACAGCACATACAACTTTGGTCAGTGAACAGAGAAAGAGTCCTGATAACTGAAACCAGCTGAGGACCTCTATCAGAGGTCTAGCGCCCCCTACCTGACCATGACAGAGTGTGTTTCAGGGAGTAGCCACATACAGGCCTGCTGTGTAGCCAGGGCTGCTGTGACGTGCACACCACAGAGGGTAGGCACGGGGTAAGGAGCAAGCTGAATTCTGGAGGCTGTGCTCTATGTCAACCTGGTGTATTTCCAGGTCTCTCTCCTGGTTTTCATCTTCTGTGTTCTCAAGAGCAGAGAGGTAAGGTGGGGAGCCATGTGCCAGGTCTGTAAGCTCATGATTCTAGTAAGAGACCTGTCTATTCTTGTGATTAACTCACTTCTAAAAAGTCTTCCTGGGTCATCCATTGGGGACAGAGACACTCAGCTTCCAGGGCAGAGGCATCAGAAGATTCCCTAAGAGCAGTTTCGTGGGTGAGTCTATTGGGGTCTCACCTCTGCTGCTCAATGGACACAAGAAGTCATTGGCCAGTGGAGAGATCTCCAGGTGACCTGGTCTTTAGGGTGACCCTAGACTTGTTCATCATGTCTGCAAACCTTGGATCAGATCTCATACAGAGACAGCTTCCACAACTGTAGGCAAGCTGATAGCTAAGATTGGGAAAGGCCTAGTAAGGTCCAGGGTGCCTGGATACCTGAATAGACATGGAGCCATTCGCCTATATTCCAGCACACCTGCAGCCTAGCACACCTGTAGCCCAGCACATCTGCAGCCTAGAACGCATGTAGCCCAGCACACCTGCAGTCCTGTACGCCTACAGCTCAGCACACTGCAGTCCAGTACACCTGCAGCCCAGTACATCTGCAAGCTAGCACACCTGCAGCCTGGCACACCTGCAGCCTGTCACACCTGCAACCCAGTACATCTGCAGCCTGGCACACCTGCAGCCTGGCGCACCTAGAAAGGAGTGCAAATGTGGTCAAGTAGAGCCAAGTGCATCACAACTGTAACACGGAGCACTGGCATTCAAGCACACTTACATCCCAGTGTCCCAGTAGTCAAACACACACCTGTGGCTCAGCACACCTGTGACCCAGCCTTCTTGCATCCTGGCACGCCTGCGTCACAACAGAAAGGAGCCGTGTTGCATGTCACCGAAATTAGTTCATGCCTATGATCAAGAGGCCACAAAATAAGACTTCATTCTAGGAGAACCAGCCTGAGCCCTGCCCTTGCCACGGTCAGATTCTGAGTGGTCACAACAGAGCTACCTTATCAATCACCGTATCTGTGAGGTGAGCTGTGCAAACACCTGCCTAACCATTACCTGGAGGGTGTCTGGAAAGGGAGGGAGGCCACAGCCCACAGGCTTTTTCTGCTGAGGGAAACCATGCGTGTTTCCCTCTGCTGAAGACTCCTTTGAAGACCTTTGATGCCAGACTCACAGGGTCCTTCCTCTCTGTGGATTTGAAAACCACGCCTCTGCTCCGTGATGACCAGAGCTCACAGCGCATGCCTGTGTGAACGGTGTGGCCCGTGTCCCAGGCCCTGTCCCATGGTGAACAATGCACATGACTCGTGTGTGTGGTACAGGACAGCCAGTGCACACTGGCCAGCCACACATATGCTCTACTAGCCTTAGGCTCCCTATTACAGGACAGCCAACTGCTCTAAGGTCTGCGTACTTCCCTTTCTTCATCTTCTCAGTTTAATGTTTTTTTCACTTAATTTTTACTTTTTGGTCACTAAGTGTCACCACAGGTTCAAACTTCTGTTAGGCAGGAAGGTACCTCCATGTCAGTACGTTTTATTAGGGGGAAAATCATAGTGCCACAGGGGGCAGCGTGAAAATCCTAAGAAAGACCCCCCGACAGCAACAGACGGTAAAAGGTTCCCTTCCTGTGTGTCTGTCTGAAAGATTAAACGGCAAAGGAAAACACTGTTTCCCATGGAAAGTGGCACTCTCTCTGTAACCTTCAGCATTCCCGCTCACCTGCAGAGCCCCTACCCATAATGCACTAAGTGGATGATTACAAAGAAATGGGGGCTTAACCGAGGCTAAGCGCGGGGTCCCCGGAGCCTGGCGGAGCACTGAACCGTGCCTCTACAGCTGTCTCCACACGGCCCGACATTCTTTATTTATTTGTTATGAAATATTTATGGGTGTTATGAAAGGTTTAAAATAATGTGTCTGTCTCTCCCTGTCTTTTCCCCTTTGCCCCGGCGCACTGTTTTCTAATGCATAAATAATTCTGGGCCCGGACAGTGGGCGGCACATTAGGAGGGGCGGGCCTGCTGTATCACATTTTTTCTGCCTGAGAGAAAATATCATTCCTAGTAATTTTCTACACTTATACAATCGGCGTCGACAGTAAATAATTGATGTATGAATTTAGGCCTAACTCCAACACAATCTGACTTTATGCCAAGGGTTACTCCCAGCAGATTTTGAGCTAAATCATCTTGCAAAATGGGTTCTTTCAGGGGAGAGAAGAAAAAAAGCTTTTTGAAATTATTTTAATGGAAAGCAGGGACCTCCACACAGCGCTTCTTTTGACAGGGTCTTGCTTTGCGTGGTTGGTAATAAAATCAAGCAAGCTACACATTAAGAGACGGGAAGTGTTTCATTTGCGATCACAAATGGATTTTTAAAAGAATGACACAGACCCTTTGGATGGTCTTTCCTTTTCTTCTTTCTCTTACCCCCTTTCCTTTTGTGAATGCATGTGCCCGTGTGTATGTTTGTGAGTGTGCAACTGTGTGTCTGTATGTGTGTGCAGCATGCTGCCCTCTGCTTCCCATGCTGGCCCCTATGGCCCCTATGGCGAGGAGGTACAGTTATGGTTAAAATTACAGGAGAGATATGTCAGAAAGTTAAGGGCCTCTGACCAGCAGAGGGGATTCAAAGAGGTGCCAATGTCCCTTCCTCACAGTTAGAATCCTTCTGGTCAATGTGTGGAAATTATTTGAGCAGGGAGTCAGGGAGGAGTAGGGTGAGGAGAGAGCAATCAGCAATTGTTGTGTCCTTTCCGTTTGTGCTGGAGGATGCTGGGACGATCCTCCTAGCCTGTACTGAGGATGCTGGGAAGGTCCTCCTGGCTTGTGCTGAGGATGCTGGGAATATCCTCTCGGCTTGTACTGGAGGATGCTGGGAAGATCCTCTGGGCTTGTGCTGGAGTCCATTACTGTGCATTTGGGAAGCAGGATGGAGTCATCAGAAATCTCCTTTCAATGCATTACTTTTTGGTTGAAACTAAGATTCAAAGGCTATTTTTTTTAAAACAAGGCCTATGTATCTTTAAATATATTTTTATAATTACATACTCTAGTACTTACATTTGTGCAAAATTTTGTTCATTGTTTATTCATCATTTCCTTTAAGAAATATTAAGACCCTTCTACACCAAATTTAATTTAATTTATGATGTAGGCTAATAAGTATAATTTAAAACTTTGACAGGAGCCATTATGATACAGGCAAAAAAAAATTGACTTAAGAGACAAAATGAAACGACTTTATGTTTCGAGCTCCTTCCCTGTCCCCAACCCCATCACGTGACTGAGTGTGGCAGCCGCGCAGGGCTCTGACTTCATTCCATAGGTGGCGGTCATACCTTGATGCACGGAGACTTGCCGTAAAGTGTTTGGTTTCAGGGAGTATTGTTCCCATTTCCTTACAACAAGCCTCTTCAGTGCATCCTCTTAACTTAGTTCGCTCAATTCACAGGTGTGCAATGACGAGCAGCCTCAGGAATAGTGGCCAAGGGCTTTCCCTGTAAGATCAAATTCTTACATATGTGCATGTGTGTGCATATTCGTGTGTATGAGTGGGTACTCATGGAGTGGACACATTTGTACCACATGTACACATTGTATGCAGTTTTTTATTATTATTTCAGTGCCATAGCAAACAGAGCAGAGGCTCTGAAAATTTCTTCAGAATTTAGGATGCAGCTGGTAGGAGGGATGGGTTCCTGACTGTAGGACCAGCCGCAGGGCCATGTAAACCAGTCACCTCCATCCTCACTCAGGCGTGTGTGAGATGCCTGTGGGTCTGCACACCTGTCTGTATGCATGCATGTGTGCTTCATGTGTGTGTGTCCTGATGAGTGAAGCATTTCTCCAGACCTTCACGTGACAAGAAAGCTAATTATCATGAAGCTGGTCACTGTCGTGATGCTCACAGCTATATCCCCTTCAAGCTGGCACACTGAATCTGAGTTTAAGAAATCAGTGCCTTAGAAACCACCTGTGCATATTGCAGAGACAGAAATACAGGTTCAATGTGGAGGATTAATCCTGTAGGCCACACACTTGTGCCAGAGGAGATGTGTGAAGAGAATGTGTGGACTTGCACTGAATGTGTCTGTATATGCATGTGTCTTTATGCTGGCACACACATGTGTATATCTGTGAATATAAGAGGAAGACTGGATTATATATAAATATGTGTGTATGTATATTACATATATGTAGGTGGATATATGTTTGTATCTGTGTATATGTGTGCTTAGATGTGTATGTAGATACGGCAAGGACTGCGTGTGTATGGCGTGAGGATGTGTGTCTGTCTGTGTGTTTGCCTATATATGTGTGCACATGTAACAGTGTGTATGAAAATGTCTTTGTGTATCTCTCTGTGCTTTTGTGTGTCTGTGTATGTGAATATTTGCATCCATCTATGTGTATTTGTGTATCTATTTCTGTATGTGCCTGCAGCTGTTGCTATGTGTAGTTGTGTGTAATGTGTCTGTGTACAAGTCTCTGTGCCAGTACATATTTCTCTGTGTGAGTGGCACTGTATGTGTATATGTCTGTATGTACATGCTTTTGTGTGTGTACATGTCTGCATACATGCCTCAGTATATGTAATTGTGTCTGTGTTTGCACGTCCCTCTGTGTATGTAGACACCAGAGAGCATCTGCTTGGTGTCAGACAGGTCTGATCAGAGGTCCAGTTGTCTCATTCCTCCTGATGACCTCAAGCAAGTAATTCTCTGCCATGCTGGTCAGACACCAAGGTCCCCACTTGGAAGTTAGAGAAGGTGGTTGCTTCTTCCCAATACATCTCAAGAAGAAGTGGGAATGATACCCAGAAGCTTGAGGACCTTGCAGACAGCCCAGGTCCATATGCACTGTTTCCCCTGCTTCTGTTGGGTATCTGCAGCCGCCACACCCACCAGGTCCCTCTTGGCACCACTTAGCCTCCTGGGCTAGTCCTTCTGATCCTCTGTTGCTTAGAGAACAAGACATGGGATGTGACCTCCTTCCTCGCCAACTCTGAACATTCTCCTCTGTGTCTAACTCCAGGCCAGGCAAAGACCACATGGATCACAAGGTGTCCCCAACTGTGGGATCTGGGCCCTGGAGAGTGTCTCTGTGAGGGCTCTCTGCCTTCCTACATGCAGTACAATCTTCTGTGGCTGACGCTGAGCCTCCTGGAAGAATTGTGTTCTGCCTGATGTGGATAATAGGCGCTGTCCCTCTCTGAAGAGTCAGTATCTTACGGTGAGAATATCACTGCTGGACAGACAGAAGATTTCTAAAAAGTCTTCAAGAACTTTGTCCAAAGGAAAACATCAGTGTTTGTCCCCACATCCTCTTGCTTCCATAAACTAACACGTTGGCAACAGGGAGTAGAAAGTCAGATAGTGTCGTGGAAGTGGCCCTGGCAGGCAGAGCTGTGTCAATCTCATGGTGTCTTCCTGCCTTCCGCTCAGCCTGGTTCACAAGGTACAGACTCTCAGGGGAGCCTGGTGCTCGGAATGAAGCCGCTGGGGACACTGGGGACATGGAGAGGCTTGGTAGTTCTGTGCTGCTGGCTTGAATTCTTTGGAGAGCAAATTCTAATAGAAAATGTAATTAAATGTCTGTAAATAGAACACCTGATGGTGCTCCCTCTGGTGCCTGCATGCAGAGCTCTGCTGTTTGCCTAAGGAATTACCAACAGCAGGTTCTCACACACAGGGCCTCCCGCCTCCATTAAATGGCCTCTGCCCATGGCTGGGTGTGCCATTTTTCAGGCACACAGGGGAGACACAGTGCATGTGGACGCCTGCCTTGCTCAGACGGACAGTGCCCCATGTTTGGGACGGGACAATTTCTAATCTCCCTGATAGAGACTCTCTGCATTGGTCTTTACTGTCTCACTCAGGTCTTTACATCAATAACAGGAGAAGGGTCGGAGTTTTCTCAAAGAGCAGGGATGTTCAACAGACTCCGGCTGGCAGAACAGTCTAGTCTTCTGCAAGCCATTGTCCTCAACTCCTGGTTAGCAAGTTCATCTTTGGTGGTGAAAAGGGTTCCCTGCAGAGCAGATGTGGAATTTTCAGATTGGCCAGGTTAGGTTGCTAGTGGTCATATGTGAAGGAGGGGTGGACTCCAGGTCATATGGTGGACTAATCCTTGCATTTAATGCAACTCCCCTTCATCATGACACCTTTGTGTAGAAGCTGGGAAGAGATCTGGGGCCCTTCTGGCCATTTGTGACTCATCCTTCTTGCAAATAGGATGTCAACAGGAGGGTCCTCATGTGGTTTCTTATGGACAGAAAGAGGAGAGAAGAAAACTGTGTATATGTGTTCACATGATATGTATGTACATGTGCACGGCACATAAGGGTGTGTGTGCATTTGCACACATGGCATACACGAGTGTCATGCACAAGTGTGCATATAATGTGAGAATGTTCATGGCAAGTATGAGCTTGTGCATGAAATATTTGAATATGTGTATGTGCATTGCGTGTGTGCGTATGTGTTGGTATGGTGTATGTGTAAATGTGTGTGTGTGTGTGTGTGTGTGTGCACAGGCCAGTAGTGAGCATATTGTGTAGTGATTTTCTCTGAATTGAAATACTCCCTCCTGGAAGGAGAAGGGAGGCTCCAGATAATCAGGGCCGTCATAATTTACAAGGCTCTGCAAGCTGAGAAATGTTGCCAGAATCACTCCACACTAGGGTCATAAAAGTTGTAAATTATTGCTGGGGAGATGAGACCTTGTTCAGTGGAGCTGACTTCCAGTCGTGCTGGAAGCTCCAGCGATGAGCTTTTGGGGGTCATTACCCATGATAAGATGGGTTTTTCTATGTTGTGGCTGCCCTGAGTCCTGTAACTCACTACAATAAAATCACTGGTTCACTAAGCAGGGCTCGGGTGGAACTTTCTCTGACTTGTCTTTGGAATCCTGTCTGGGAGAAGAAATGTGTATCCACATCTTCCCAGGAAAATTCACACAAGAGTGTGTGTTTATGGTATGCAGAAGCACGTATATTTATACATATGGTATGTGTTCACATGTGTGGTATGCATAAATGAGTGTCATGCATGTATTACGTGTATGTGCATGCATGGGTGTGAGTCTACACATGGGGGCTAAGTATGCTGGTGACAATTGACTTGCAATAGCAAGTTGTAGTGTGGGCTGCTTCTCTGGAGCTGAAAGAACCTTTGAGATCATCATGGGAATACGAACATTACAGCTGCCTCTTCTAGGAAGAGCTGTTCTTTCTGGTGCCTTGGTCCAGGAAACTCAGTCTAAGATAAACGGAAAGCTGGTATAGAGGGGAATCCCCACACTGAAGCAGGCTCCACTAGGAATGAGGGAGGCTGAGAGTCTTGGAGCAGCTGCCACAGAGTGGAGATGACAGAGAAGGCACTGTTAGGAGATCTGTGTTAACTGCATTGGGAAGCTCTGGGGACTAGGGAGTAGACTGAACCTAACCAAGGCTAGGGAATATTGATGACAATCATGGCTTCAGCTGGGGGATGGCAGACCTCAGACTGCCAAGGCCAAGGTTCCCGCAGTGAGGGCTCCTGAGGGGGGCTGTAATTTTGATCCATTCTCTGGGCATCCTGTATGGAACAATCAGTGTTCCTACAAAGCACCTTCTCTTTGCTTCTCCAGGACCTTGCTACACACTGTTTTACACACCACTCCTCAACCCATGTTAGGGTAGAGAGGGGCAAGAAGGAGACATATCCACCAGTCCAACCTCTAGGAAGAGGAAAGATGCTCTGTGCTTGGTGATGGACTCGTGAGTACTTTTGAATTGGGATCCACACCGAGGCAATAATTGAAGGCACTTTGGATTCAATGTGGTACTTGCTCTGAAGAACCCAGAAACACCTGGGTTGTTCTGAGGGCCACATATAAGATCACCAGACAGGCTGACTTCAGGAGATTCTGTGGTGCACGTTGGACACAAATGCAGTCTGTTTGATGTGATGATGAAATACTAATTAAACTTCCTGGCAGAAGAACACAACTCAGTGACCGATGTTCGTGGCCTAGGCCACCTGCAGGCATTCAACGCCATGGATGTGATGGTAGAACTATGTCACTGCCTGACCTCAGCCCAACCTCTAGCTACATCTTATTCTTTGTGTCTTTACCATAGAAGAGAATCTCTGGAGCCAGAAGAGACAACTTTAGTGTCTATGGTGTCACTATCTCTGAGATATGTTGTAACCCAAGTTCATTGATGGTGGAATAAAGTGGTGTAGGCTTGGGAAAAGCCTAGGCTGCTTGTGGGACCACGGATGTGTCAACGCAGAGTCAGGAATCCTGTCTGTGTAGGGTGTTCACTCAGACCTTTGTCAGCCACACTGAGAGGAACAACGCACACAGAATGGAGAAGCCTCACTCTATTCTTGGCTGGATTCCCCACTAATCCTGATTTCTAAATGAATACAATCTACTCCAGAACTCTTTAATGTAATAAAAATATAGCTCAGGGTCAGGTATGAAATTAATGACATGAATTCAAAGTATTAATGCTCAGTGGGATGAAACAACTTCAATGAAGAAATAATCAAACTCCATAACCAGAGCCAAATGGAAAAGGATAGAAGCGGGGAACAATTCCAACAGCAATCTGTTATGAAGGAAATTATGAAAACATGTATAAAATATTTATTTTTAATAAGATGAATGTCCTATTTCTTAAAACTAAAATAAGATCAGAGCCCTATTATCAAAGCAGGCGCCAGCTGCCCAGCTCCCTCCTTGCGGATGGAAATGCTCGGTTTATCATCTTAATTTGTACAGCCCCACTTCTCATCTTTTGTTCCTTTTTAAAGTTAAGTAAGTATCAATAACAAAGCTCTGGAATTTTGTTCAGGTGAAATGAAATCTATAGAGCAAATCGCCAACTAGGAAATTCTGTGTTTGTGTGTATGTGTGTGCAAGTGCATATATGTGTATGTATGTATGCCTCTGAGTGTGTGTGTGTACCCATGTGTGTACATGTGTGTGTGCAGGCAGGCACACAAGTACCTGTTTGTGCATGCACACATGTATGGGTGTGAATGTGAAGGTCAAAGGACAACTTCTGATTTCTATACTCAGGTGTTGTTTGGCTTAGTTTTTGAGAAGGCTGTAACTCTCCAAGTAGTGTGTGAAGCCAGCAGCTGTGTTTGGGGGGCTACTTAGGTGGCAAGCTTGGCAATTATATCTGTAAAAAGATAAATATAAAAGCAATGCATTTGATGTGATCTCAGTTTCTGTAGAAACACATTTATCTTCATCAGCATAAGGCTTATGATTCCAAAATGTGGCTTTATTCCATCTCTTTCCAAAAATAGTTCTTTTCTTTAAGATTAAAATATAATTGTATTATTTCCATGTTCCCTTACCTCATTCAAAATCCTCCCATCTGACCCTCCTGGCTTTATTTCAAATTCATGGCCTCTTTTTTTCACTAATTGTTATTACGTGCATATATGTATATGAATATACATGAAAATTCCTAAATAAAGAGTGACACAGGTACATACACAAAATGACTCACTTGAGAAGTAAGCATGAACTGTGCCCTTATGATCTCACGATCTTTTTATACCAGTTCACAGCAGAATTTTTATATCGATCTTCGAGTCATCATTTAGCTGAAAACTTTGCATCTTAATACATGAACACGTGGAGATAGGAGCCAAGTGTGGATGGTTGGCCTGGCGTCTCAGGTCATCTGGGCTCTGCTGGAATCTCTCCTTTCCAAAACTTACACAACTGGTAATTAAGAGTGATGTTTTTCCTGACCATTAATTTTACCTACTTTAGTATTTGTAAGTCTGTGGTGCTGACTTCTTAGGGGACATCTTTCTTAGATATACCAGTCCTTGGTGTTCATTCTCCTTTCATTTTTAGCATTTTTCTTGCTCTGTGTTCTAAAGATTCTTGTAGTCATGTTGGATGTAATATTTTCACAGTCTGCCTTTTACACGGCTTCACTTCTTAAGTGTGTGAATATGTTCACGCGACCATATGTGTGATGTGAACATTCTCACATTTCTTCAAGATGCACAAATCTTCAAATTTAACATGTCGGCTCCTCTTTCACTCTCTCTCTCTCTCTCTCTCTCTCTCTCTCTCTCTCTCTCTCTCTCTCTCCCCCCCCGTGTGTGTGTGTGTGTGTGTGTGTGTGTTTCACTTTTCACTGTTAACCTTTTAACTACCTTTAGCTTCTCAGATCTGACCAGGCTGGCCTCCCTGGTGGTTCCCCAATTGTCCCCATAGGTTCCCCTAAACCTGATTTTACACACAAGGAGCCAAGGAGCTGACTTTCATGGGAGTGCCCTCCAGGCTTCTGATTGTGGCACTGAACTGAGTGGCTGCTATTCGTTTGGGTCAAGTGGCTTCACCCCAATCCCTTGCTCTGTATGGTCCAAGTTAAGGGATTTGTGACACAGCCCCCTTACATCTTTAATGTCCTGTGTGCCAGGGTTTCCCCAAGGACTATTAGACTCTGCGCTTTAAATTTTGTCTGAATGGCTTTCTACCCAGTGCTTCCTCTGCCGTTCATCTCCATGTGGCCAGTGTCTGGCCCTCTGGTCCTCCCTTGTCACCCTGCAGGTTCAATGGTAGGCAGCAGCAGAAATCTGTAGCCATTCTTCACCTGTCCATATCACCCCCACACCAGTGAAAGCATATTGTTTTTGCTATTATTGTATTTGAAGGGTAAGGAAAACAGGAAGCTTGGAAAGATTTTCGAATTCTCTAGGCAATGGAGACTTTCTGCTCAAACATGCACCCCTTTTCCATCACAACCCCAGAGGCATGTGTGGACTCCCCCAGCTAGCGTTGAAACAGGGGCAATTACATTTTTATCAATTCTCATTATGACTGAGTCAAGGGTAAGCCTGTAGTTGAATGAAGTCTGGAAAAGTCATGGTGCCGAGACTCCCCATTCAGCTGTTGACGCCTTGGTTTTTCTATCTGAGAAACAAATTCCTTTAGAGCCCCAGAGATGGAGTAAAGCCTTTGCCGCCAAGTCTGATGGCCTGGGACCACAAGGTGGAAGTAATACACCAGCTCCTGAAAACTATCCTGACCACCACATGTATATTGTGCCATGTGCACCACCATATGTGTCCATACATGTATATAAGAATAAATACATTAATGGACACATAAGATGATATACAAAAGACAGAGGCTGGGGAAGTGGTTCCGTAGTTATGATCATATGCCACTCCTGAGGAGGACCTGAGTGGGAACAATGGGTGGCTCATAACCACACGTAGCTCCAGCTTCAGGGGAACCCCAAGTCACCCGCACTAATCCGTACCCCTCCATGCCACACATACAAAATCGAGTATAAAATAACTTCTTTAAATACTTTATTTGACGTTCACCTTTGCAAAAGAGTACTTGAGAACTGTGGAAAGCCCACACCTGAGCAGCAAGAAAGGCTGAATTCCCACTCAGAGTGCATGGATTCTCTCAGGAGTTCTCCAGGACTTTTCCGAAGGCGTATGTGCCTTCTGCTAACCCAAGTAAAGAGGGGCCAGGGGCTCGAAGCTGAACTTGCACTGAGCAGGGGACGGGAAAGGTGTGCAGGACAGAGAGGTGATTGCAGCTCATGCCAACAGGACAGTACTGCAGGTACAGAGGATGTGGCTCTGGGGATCCCTGCAGAGCCGAGGCAAGACTCTTTCCCTGGTTGAAGGCTGTGCAGCTTGCAGCTACTGTCGGGTCTTGTCTAAGGGAATGTCCTGCAGCTGGTTCTCATTCATTGCCCCCGATACTGATTACAGAAACATGAGATAAATATCCCAGCATTTCTTCTTTCGTGATTGTGCAAATGTTACACGGTGTGATTATTTTATAGGTATGACTGTATATGGATTTCTGATATAGGCAACTGGGGTGCTGACAAGACTCCTCCCAGGGTAGTTTCCTATATGGCTAAAGTGTGCTTGAACTTTCTGGAGTCTCTCAGAGGTGTTGTAGGTGACCCCAGCAGTACTGCCTATACTTAGCCAAGGTCCTCTTTAGCTTAAACAGTGCTTCTTCATTGCAAAATATCCTAAACCACCTTTCACCAATGGCATCACTGCTGACTGGTAGGGGGTGTGACCTGATCCTCCTGGCCTAGGGAAAGGAAAGTAAGGTTAGACCAGGAATTTTTACAGGGATTAACCACTCCATCCCAGAGGCCAAAACTGTATCCTTGGACCCCCAGGGAAAGTGTTGTGAGTCAATCTAACCACAATTCCACAAAGCCTATTTGCTGTCAAAGACCTTGAGAAGTCCATGTAAGCCTGATTTCCTACTTTCCCTGACTCTGTTTACCCAAGATTTTGATTACCTTAAAATTTCTACGAATAAGCCCTAAGACATTAAGCCTTCCAACACTTCTCCACAGGGTGCCCCAGACTCTCCTCCATTCCTGTCTGGGTGAACTGTGCTCATTTCACAACCAAGCAGAGGTCACTGGAAGCCCATCACAACTGTTCTGCTGGAGTGGATGATGAAGCCGGTGCTGTTTCTGTGAGATCCTGATGTGCAGGTCTCACAGTCAGCCCTGCTTGCTCCTGCCTTCAGTCAGCTGTGTGTAACTCCCTAAGGGAGGGAAGAAGCTGCCTGGTGGCTGTGGAAGAAACACAGCAGGGGCCCCAGGAACCTGGGGATCTTCCCACATCTCAGGTCTTCCACGTTGCACCTGCTTCCATGGACTCAGAGCAAATCAGGAGACTTTGGCCTGGAGGCAGCTCACATTAGGGAGTGGCAGCCTCCACGTCACTTCTTTCCTTTCTCCATCTTCTTTTCCCCTCCTCTTACGTTTTGGACAGGGGCGGTAGGGACCAGCGGTCTCCCTGGACTTCGGCCGCCACCACAGACAGCATAACCCTCCCTTTCAGATAACACCAGACGCCATCGTGGGCTGGGTCCGGCTGCCAATCTATAATGTTCCCGGCCATGATTAATCTGATAAATAATAAATATATCAATCTAGTCCTTTAGACAAGGACAAATTCTTAGCAGCAGGGAGGCATCAGACCTCTTTTGCAGCTGCCTGTAGTGCTGGGATTAATTATTTAATGCTTAATTCTTCGGGAAATGAGAAAGTTTTGATTAATGCTGTCCAGCGTCGTTCCTTGCTTGTTTGATGTGTGTCAGATAATTTTTCCTCAGCAGTCACTCCGAAGAAGCCAGAGGCAACTGTCATGGGGCTCAGACACCAAATTGCAAGAGATTAATTGAAATGAAAATTTAGGAAGTGTCACTGGACGTTGAGCCCGAGGTAACCTCTCTGGGTTAAATTGTGCTCCTTTCGTCCTGGCCTTTCTCTGCCCTTACACGAGACAGTGCTGGGAAAATCCACTTTGGTTTCCAGTTTTTTTTTTCCTCTCACCCCCAAGTTGGCCAGATTGAAATACTTTGGTTGGTGGATATTGCTCAGCAGCCTCATGTCACATTAAATATTGGTGTCAAGTGTGTGTGCGTGCATGTGTGTGTGTGTATGTGCATGTGTGGCGTGCATGTGTGTGTATGTGTGCGTGCGTGTGTGTGTGTGTGTGTGTGTGTGTGTATACATAACCATGTAGAGGTCAGAATACAACTTTGGTTGTTGTTCCTTGTATGGTATCATCCACCTTACTTCTTGAGGCAGGCTCTCTCACTGGGCAAAAAACGCTCAAGACAGAATCTATTATGGTCAAAGGGCTGCTGTTTGGAGCATTTGCTCTGCAGAGATTAGACAAGTCCTTACTGATCCCAACTAACTATGGAAATAACTCCCTGACCTTCACCTGCCCAATGGAGTACACTTCCCAATGACAGAAGCAGTTATTTTCAACTTTCTACCTGCCCTTACCTCCGGGTCGCCATTTCCCCTCAGCCTGAATTGTTTCTCTGGCGCTCATTTCCTCTCTTAACTTAGTGATTAGGAAAATAAGGGGCCACCTGTCAGATCAGTGAGAGGAAGCACCCAGGAAGATTTGGAGAAAACGGGGTGTATTTGTGACAGCATGGGCTCTTGCTCCTACACAAGTACCCCCTTTGCTTAAACACTGCACTTCCAATCTTCCCCCGGTTCTCATCCCAGGCAAATGCACTCCGGAAGCCTCCAGGTGTTCAGCTGACTCATCAGAAGCAGCCATGCCTGGGTTCACAGGTAAGATCTCCCAGAGCACTGCTTTGGACAGATGGGGCCCAAAGCAGCCTTGATGAAAAGCAGAGAGGCAGGCCCTAGGCTGGCGTCACCTGTGCTATACGGTGTGTATGGTTGTCTCAGCAGCGGGGACTGATGATAGGCTGTTTTCTCAGGGACCAAGATGGGCCATTCTGGTCAGATTCACTCAGTCACCTGATTCTGTTTCGTCTGAGTGTTGTGGAAATCTACTGATGAGTTCCAGTTAGTTTTTCTTTTTGCCCAGGCTGGACAGAGTAAAACACATTGGTGGATGTGGCCAGTTGTCCCACATATGTATAGAAAGTGGCTTCTTAAAACACATCACAGGCCTTGAGATGGCTCTTGTCCTTGGTCGTCCCTCAGAGGTGGAAGATAAATCCCTTTTGCTGAAGTACTTCAGTCACAGGGCCCAGAGGTCTTGGGCTGAGTCTGACTTGAAAACCTCCTTCCTGAGCGCTAGGTTTCCCAGCACCAGAAGGTACCAGAGGTTCAGCTCTCTGATTGAATTTAATACAGTCTCAATTAGCGAGGCTGTGGTGGCACATGCCTTTAATCTCAGGGGAGGCAGAGGCAGGTGGATCTCTGATTTTGAGGCGAGCCTGGCGTACAGAGTGAGTTCCAGGACTGGTTCCAAAGCTGCACAGAGCTTCAAAACCCTGTCTCAAAAAGCAAAACTAAAACAAGGTTCTTCTCCACTAAAGAGAAACCATGCTTGGTGTCAGAAACTTAGCCAACTACCAAGGGCTGTGAAGCCATGGGTCTTGGAGGAGAATCTAAAATCACCACTTTACTAAACTAACACAATCTTAACTACACTCTCTCTTAGGACCACAAATAAGCATAGTTCTTACCTCTCACCAAGGAAACTTCTCCTTATGAGAGAGAGAGAGAGAGAGAGAGAGAGAGAGAGAGAGAGAGAGCTTTACAGAAAACCAGTTAATCAAAATGCAGAGTTGTGGAACCTGGTCACAAGTGAAACACCTTTGCTGCAACTTTACCTAAAACTCAGCATTCATTGTGGAAGAGGGGGCATAAAGATCATAAGAACGGGAGGATCAGGGAGTTTGCTGTGAGATTATATACTCTGGAAATATCAGAAGTTACACCCATGGAGTCTTACTGACAAGGGTGCCTAAATCTGACCAGAACAAGGGTGAAGCCAACAGGCCTGCTAACACAGAAGCGGGGGGGGGGGGGGATTCACAAGGCTACACCCTTTCGCAAAGAATTGCAAACAAACAACTAAGGAAATCTGAGAATGGGGGAAATATTTCTCCCCAGGAAGAGCACACCAGCTGGTTATGCCACACCAAATGGTCATTCCTGAGAGCACACATGCACACAGGCAGCATTAAACAGCCATATTTATGTATATATACATTATATGGGCATTATAGACATTGTACATTATATACATTATATATACATATATATGAGGTCGTGTATATGAAGAAGATCGGGGAGGAGTATGTTGGAGGGTTTGGAGTGAGGAAAGGGAAGAAGAAAAGATGAGATTATATTATAATCTCAAAAAATAAGAGAAATTGAAAAGTGGGTATTGGATAAACTCTGCATAGGTGATAATCAAATCCAGATCAGGAGTTTCAGCCTAAGTCTGGAAAGTGGCATCCTATGACGGGAACGTAGCTGGTGAAGCAGGGAGCACCTGAGGCTTTTGCAGGAGAGATGACTCTATGCTGTGATCCACTTAGCTCTGCCACACACAGTCAGAGGAGAGCCATGACAGTTTGGCACGCAGAGTGAGTTATGTCTTTCCAACATTCAATGGAACTTTGATGCCCGTCAGGCAGGGTGGCTTCTTTTTCCCACGAGAAGGATGGTTATTAGGCTCACTGCCTGCATAAGGCAGTGCCTTCTGCGTGCTCACGTAAATGTCTGTTGTCACAGCTGGTCTGCTTCTAGCCATGCTCTCCTGAAGTACACCATCCCCTCACCTCAGACTCATCCCTGAGAGGAACGTCTGTACCCACACACAGCATCCCTTTTCCATTCGGGGCTGGGTAAGTGTATCCATTTCACAGATGAGGAAACTACTCTGAGAGATAATGAGAATGTCCCAAATTCAAGAACTCAGGGCCTGGACTGGGATTTTGGAGCCAAAGCTATGCCCTTTCCATGCAGAGGAGCCTCAAGGCTGAGTCAACATGGCAGGCTGTCCTGGTGTGGTCCAAAGAGGCCCTGGGTACACTCCCAGCATCAACACAGGCACATTTTCAATATGATAAAAATTTGTTCCCAGAAAAAACACAAGTGAAATTCCTTTTTCCATTGATTTCATGGACTGAGCAGATAGCCCTGGAATTAAGCATAGAGGGAGACAGTCTCCTAAGGATGGTGAATTGGGACTGGGATCCCTACCCTAACCCCATGGCCTTTATGTGGGGACAGGAGGCTTGATTGGGGATAGATGACATGGGAGCTAGCCATCTCTGGGTGACTCTGTCCTTTTCCAAGCTCCCCTGGTGAGACAGCACTGGCTGAGTCTGAGAGTCCAGTGTCTGAGGCTCCATCCAACCCTGGGAGCATCAGAAAGGTTGAGAGACAGCTACCCAGGCAGGCAGCAAGAGGCTGCCCATGAAGCAATCCCAGCCCTGCTCTCCTGGTCTGAGGACAATCCTCACGGCTGCTGCTGAGTTGGAGAGTCCCACATTCCCCAGGGCTGCTCTGAGCTGAGGCCAATCTACTGTGTGTATGTCATTCTGATCATGCTACATAGATGGAACAAGGTCCAAGACTCTGCTGGTTTACAACATGGAATTAGTTTCAAATGCATTCAGTCTCCCAGCTTGCACGGCTTACTCCTGGGCATTTGTCTGTCTTTTTCCCACTCATTCGAGGTGATCAGCTTCCTGAAGGACCCCAGTAACACCAAGGAACCGTAGGTCTCAGAACAGCACAAAAGAATGACAGGGGTGGGACAGGCATGACGCCCACACCCCTCAGAGGCCTCCACCAGGGATTCTGTACTTTCTCTGCTTTCTTCTTGAACCTATTTGCATTTTAAATAATTAAAACATTAAAACTGAAAAATTTATAAATGAGTGTTGCTAAGAGAATCCAGCTTGATAGATGATAGAAAAGGATTTTTTTTTTTTTTTTTTTTACCTTACTAGGGTCATGTTAATGTCTTATTTGTCAGTCTTCCTGAGGGGTATCCACTGGTACAGCTGACCCTTGAAGCTTCGGGGTGCACACATGGGTTCACAGAGCACACGACCTGGTGGACAGACTTACTTTCCACCATCACGCTCCACACAGAGACATAGACACTCCCGCCCATTCCCCCACCCCCACCCTGCATGCCTGCCAGCCTTGAACCTCTCCCAACTGGTGATTGCTTGGGGACCCTATCCTGGCTGTGTTGACCCCATTACGGGACTCACGCCAACAGAACCTTGCCTGTCCTCAGGACCAACCAGACTCCCCTCTCCCCTCCCATTCAGCACACATCTTAAAGTTCATTTTGGGAGGGAGGGGATGACAGGCGCTTGGTCCAGCGTGGTGGCTGTGCCTGGTTGTAACAAGCGTCGGGACATTAGAAGCCACAAAAGCCGGGTTGGCCGTATCATCAATCACCCAGCTGACAGTTGCCTTCAGTTTGTTTGTTCCACTCTGCATAATAAGTGATTGGATCAGGTTTAATTAGATATTGGGTGATCAATCATTGCCAACGAGGCTACTCAGCTTGGGATCTTGATGCTGCAAGGAGAAAGGGAAGAAAAAAAAACAGAAAAATCTCATCTCGTGTGCATAAATACTCGGGCCCATGAGCACACACCGCTGGCGTGTGACGAGAGAGGTATAGAGATGTCTGTAAGGCACAGGGAAGAGAATCATTCACATCTGTGCCGCCGCTTGCCAGACAGTACCGCTGACATTTTACTTTCACTGCATAATTGCTTTTCAATATAATATAATATGCAGGACCTGAGGGTGGAGAAGAAGCAATTAGATTACACACTGAGCCTTCTTCCTACCATCCTCAGCAGTGACCAGAAGCAGTCCTTCAGAAGAGAATCACACTTTGTGTTGAGGCTGAGATCACACATGGGGCACAAGTTTGGGGCCCGCCGTCTGCAGCAGGGACCGGTGAAGACCCCAGACTGCAGCTTGTCTCTCCACTGAGATTCTCTGGTGGTGGCTTCTGGCTTCTGTGTCTCTATGTAGCTCAGTAGAGCTACAGAAGTAATTGACCTCTGTGATGGGTTATTTGTTTATTTATTTACTTAGAGTCTCGTTTAACCTCACGGGCAGAAGTAACAGGGAACATCATCACATTCATTATAGAGAGGTCAAGGGTCATGTCACTGCTTGTCTGCATCTCATTACACACAAAGGCTCCGCGTCCAGGATGGGCTTGGGGACTCCATGTGTTCATTGAGGGTCAATAGGCAGACTCCTGTGGCCCTCTGTGCTGCTGCGAGACAGAAGCAAGCCTTCTGACTCTGTCCATGAGTTCTGTGCCCAAGGGTCCTGGACAGCCCATGCTCCTTGAGGCCCAGACTTCTCTGTGTGTTGCTGGGTAGGGACCCAGGATTTATTCCTCTGGTCTGGCCAGACTGAGGTTAGGATTATCTGCTGAGGGGAAGGTACCACCTCCCATCTGGAAGACAGGCATAAACACGTCTCAAATCAATCAACAACTCTGTGGAAGTTCTTGAGTGAGAGAGGGGAGGAGTGAGCAGTCCGGTGGATGGAGGGATGGATGGATGGATGAGGCTGGGTAAATAGACAGATTGATGTGTGGGTGCAAAGGGTGTGTGAATGAATGACTGGAGATTGATAGGTGAAAGGCAAGAGTGGATGGGGGAACCAGCGGATGGATGAGTGAGTAGTTAGACAGAAGGATGGATGGGGGGGGAATGGAAAGATGGATGAGCAGATGGTAAGAAGAAAGAAAGAGTGAGTGATGGGTGGATGGGTGGGTGAATGTATAGATAATTTAATAGATGGATAGAAGGGAGGGAAGTGGATGGGTGGGTGGATGGATGGATGGATGGATGAGTAAATGGATGGAGGGAGAAAATGGGTGAAAGTATGGTAAATGAACAAGCTCTACTAGATTGGTCCAGCATCCTTGAATATACCAACCATGGAGTAATGCTTCAGCTAACACAGGAGTCCATGGATAACAGGATGACATATTACCCAGGTACATGAATGTTTTCTTCTAGCACAGAAAGCCAAGAGAGAAGCAGGTGACCCTAGAATATAAGTGTAGAATATCATCTGGTTTAAATGATTCATGTGACCAGCACAGAATAGAAGAAAAGATGCAAGCATTTCATTGAGTAGATGGGCAGAAGTCAGGTGTTCACCTGATGCATACACCTCAGAGTCTAGGAATGATCAATATCTCCTCATGGGAAGGGCTACTGGAAGGTGAACAACATCCCCACTGTAGTGGGCAATCCAACATTTGTTCACCTTTTCCTGGGAGTTCAGAAGTCTCCAACATCTCAACATGTGCCTGAATTGTCCAGCCATCTTTCTTCCATAAAGAAATTGTGAATTATAAGGTAAGCTGTCTGGTGTGAGTTTGTGTTACAGAGCAAGGTTACTCCATGCAGAGAGGATGCACAGGATTGTGTATGGTTTGGTGACCACCCCTACAAGAATGGTGGTATTAGACATGCTAACGGCAAGCAGGGTTTATGGTGATGTTTTGTTTGTGATCTAACAAATAAAACTTGTGGAACTAGGTCACTAGTTAGCCACAGAGGCCAGTCAGTGGTGGCACACACCTTTAATCCCAGCACTCAGGAAGCAGAGGCAGAGGGATCTCTGTGAGATCAAGATCACCCTGGGCTTCACAAGATTAATCCAGTCTAAAAGAGCGACAGAGTCAGGTGGTGATGGCTCACACCCTCAATCCCAGTACTTGGGAGTAACTTTAATTCCAGCACTTGGTAGATACAGGAGGCCATATGGCTGGGTGGAGAGAAGAATATAAGGTGGGAGGAGACAGGAGCTCACTGGATGGACTCAGTCTGAGGATTTGTGGAGACACGATCTTGGCCCCCTTCAGTCTGAGGATTCAGTAAATGTAAACTGTGTCTCTAGTGTCTGATTCCTTTACTTCTCTGATCTTTCAGCATTTGCCCAAATAGCTGACTCCGGGTTTTTATTATTAAGCAATTAGAATTTGTGCTACAAAGGCTCTTAAAGAGCTGGTCTCTGAGAGATTCTGTTCAAGTGCTTCAGAGATGGTTGACAATGATTCAACCAGAGAGTAATCTCCTGTGTTGACAATGAAATTTCTACAAACATCCTGTCCTCGGCTCACTGCAGATTTTTGGTCTCTATCATGTTTCTTCTCTGGATAGGCTTGATGTTAAAATGCCATAAACAACCTCAGCAGACAGTATCTGTCTGCTTGTTCCCAATCACCAATTTATTTGTTTTTGGTGTTCCTTCGCCTGCCATGTGGTAACATGGTAATTCTCTGTTTACACTAAAGTTCATCCCTCTTAATTCTAGATTAATCTTGTGGCCTCTTCTCTAGTCTCATGGCTTGTAGTATTCTTTTTTTAACCTCTGTGGGGTAATTAAAAAAAAAAAAAACCACCAAGATCTGAGAGGCCCTGTGCCCTTATGAGGGAGACACAGGATCGTCCAATGTCCTGATATGCTGGGCTCATTATTCCCTGGGCTTTGGTTTGTGATTTACACAGCAAGACAGAACTGGAGGTGCACTATGTGGAGAGAGAGGAGCTGCGATGTGAAAGGCGTCCTGCAAACTGACCTTTGGCTCTGCCGAAGGGAGGGTCGTTACTCCCTCTTGCAGCAGATATGCTGCCGAACTTACCCCATTTCTTTTACCTTCCTTACTGTCCCTAAGACTTGACCTTGCATGATGAGGTTCTGCCCTCAGTTGGGGTTAGCTGAATGTGGGATACGGTGAATCAGGTCAACAGAAAAGGATAGAAACACAGTTGTGATCACAGTGAGAACCACTTGGGAGTCACCGCACCCACGCCAGGGCCCCTCTGCATCTCTGCAATAGGACACAGCAATGATGTCTCAAGATGTCATATTTTTCATATTGCTAGTCTGATCCGATCCCACCAGCGAGGGTAGTGTGAGACAATGGTATATACTGATGTGACTGAGCCCCGGGCTGAGGGACAGGCTGACAGCTAGTGCACGATGACCACGGAAGTGCTTGTTGCAAGACACCCAGCTGGTTTACATCCAGTAGGAATGGACATGGGGTCAAATGCCCCTTGCAAGAGGAGCATGCTGAGGAGTGTCCACACTGTCCACTTCTTCTACCCTATGACTCTGGAAGCCACTCAGGATACCTCGTGGCCAGGTGGGCCTTGAATAGGATCTCGTTAAGAATGATAGCACTGGCTGCCTTGGGGTGCTGACAATTTGGGGGCCACACATCTATTACAAGGGAAGTGGATCATCAGATACCAGCAGGGTATGTCTTTGCCTGCAGCTTGGGGGAGTCACACAGAGATGGAAGGCCAGAGAAGGGAATTTCCCAAGAAAAGGGGACACCTACAGGGCTGGCCTGGGTGATTACTGTGAGCAGAGCCCAGTGCTGTCTTCAGAGAGGCCTCAACTAGAATACAGAGATGGGAGGAGGCACATGAGCATATGGGTTTGGGTCGAGCTCTCTGGAGCAAGATGGATGCTCTGACATTTTATGAATAAGGTAGAGAGAAAAATCCAGATCCCCAGGATTACCCAATACCATACCCTAGTCTCAATGTCTCTAAACTCATCATGGACTGACGCTTCAAATGCAGTTTTAAAAGCCAGGCTTGGACATTAGTTTCCAATGCTGGGTCACTTGTGGAGTGTGCT
Organism: Microtus oregoni; assembly: GCF_018167655.1. Taxonomy (NCBI): domain Eukaryota; kingdom Metazoa; phylum Chordata; class Mammalia; order Rodentia; family Cricetidae; genus Microtus; species Microtus oregoni. Next base: position 21,463,716 of record NW_024543207.1, on the reverse strand, counting down.
GGTGACTCAGGCCCAACAGGACAGGATGGAATGAGGGTGGCTGAAGAAGATCCAGGCAATCAGGGTCTGAGGACCTGGGGGCTCAATGTTGGAACTTGCGTCCACCTAAATCTTTCTCTTAGTCATGTGACCCATCTGCTCTGACAGATGTGGAGCTGTGGAGACTGAGAAGCAAACCCACGGGAGGCTCGCCTGTGTTAGCTTTTGCTGAAGCCCTCTGCCACCTCTATTCCTCTAGACACACGAGTCAGTGAGACAGAGGAACAGTCACCTAAGGCATGGACATACGCCATACATTTGTATGCACATACTTTCTGTGCAAAAATGTGTGCTTAGCCGTCCCCAATAAAGAAAAATTAGCTCTGTCCTTCCAGCCTCTCACACCAGCAGGCTCAGTACTCATATAAGCATTTGCCATGTTTCAGGAGCCATCGCCGCCAGCACATCTTTCTGAAAGATGGGTGGTTGCTTTGGGGAGCTCACGAAGGCTTATTAAGCAGCATTTCTGCACACCTCCAGGAAAGAGAAGCTGTGAATGAACAGAGTCAGCAGCTGGCTTGTGGTCACGGGAAGGCATTTCTGGTCAACTGGTCTATGGGAACTTTGCTATAGAATGGGCTTGGGAATTGTGGCCTGGTTAAGATGAGACAGAGCCTTCCAGACACTTTGAGAACTGCCTGGCCCTTTACTATCTTTCTCACCTCTGTACCAGCAAAGAAGAAATAATCAGGCAAGGTGTTTTTTTTTTTTTTTGTATATTGGACGCCTTTCTTCCTAACAGAAAGATAGTTGTGTTTAGCCTTCCTGTAAAAAAACTGACCACCACAAATGGGGAAGGGGTTAGTTATAGAAGCCACCAGATTGTCATAAAAGAAAACTCCAGGTCAATTTAACTTATTGGGATCAAATTCATGAATCAAGCAGCCCTAAGAACTGGGAGAGAGATCCAGAGAGCGTCGTGTATCCTGTGTCATGGCTGGCTGGAGTTGGCTACCGTGATTGGCTGGAACATGACTGCTGTAACTGGCTTGGAAATGATCAGCTCCTATGACCCTATCCCACCTCCAATTTGCTGGAGCTGGACTCCAGTGGCTGGCAGAAACTAAATTGTTTATCCCAAGCCCTTACTCTGAAGTTAGGATTCCTTTGTTTATATCCTGAGGCTGTGACACATGGAGGCAGTGTTGGGCCACATTTGACTTAGGGTGGTGAGGCTAGCCATCGTCTACCTTTCTCACGGCACCTGTCCTTTCCAGACCAACCTGATACATTGACAATTTCCAGTAAACCTAGCTTGATTTTTTTCTCTATTCCTAAACACCTCAGAAAAGCCCTGTCTGTTGCTCTGAATTCTACTGATGTACCAAGCATGAAGGATGTTCTCAGAAAGGCAACCAGCAGGGCAAAGAGCAGAGTCACCAACCTGACTGCTGTTCTCAGGAGAGTAACCGGGACCCTTCCGGTGCTCACACTGTGATGTCTGGGTACAGTGTCACACTTAGGTTTTGAGACCAGAATGAGTTCGCATAGTTCACTGGTTATGAGATGAAATAGCTGCCTGCAGAGACTGTTAGGGTTGTGGATGGGTGGGGACCTTGCGGTGAGGACTGTGGCCATGTTTCTGGGGCAGAGTGTGATGAGCACTAGCCAAACCAGCCCAGCAAAGGTCCAGGGAGTGGGGCCTGAGGGGTAACATCAAAAATACCCCCTTTTCAGCTCATCTTCTTCTCCTCTGGAGAATGAACTGTAAGTCAAGAAAGCAGAGCATTGGTGGAAGCTTCCAGGTGTGCAAGAGACCTACTGTGGGCAGCCACAGAAACCCATGCTGAGAGTGATGGCTGAACACAAGGTGGGGTGGTGGGTACCTGGGGCTCCACAGACAGCTCTGCTGCACCCACTGGGTACGTGTAGTTGGATGGGCCGGACGTAACACTGGTTGGTTACCAGCTCTGTGTTCTCCAGGGATAATCTGCCCCCATGTCTGTGGATGCCACTGACTACAGATAGAAAATACTGAGAACACAGCTGCATCTCCTCTAAATGTCCTGACGTAGCTGGGATGGTGTCACTCCCTAGTCACAGGGGTCAGCATGTGTCCAGTGCTTAGGGAGCCCACTCAGGGCCAGAAAGCTGGTCTCGGTCCGTGTAAGTGTGGGCATGTCTGCCTTCAGGCCTATCAAGTACAAAGAGCTTTCTTGTCAGGGAGGCCTCCTGAATCAAACCTAGCGTCTGTTCGATGCTGGGAGAAGCCTTGCCTGTGAAGTTTGGCATGGAAATTGGGTTTCTAACAAATGGATAGGTAAAGAAGATGTGGCAGATATACCCAGTGCAGTTTCAGTGAGCCATAAAGAAGAGCAAAGTTACGTTGTCTCCAGAAAAATGGATGGAGCTAGAGGTCACAAATTTAAGAGAAATAAACCAGATTCATGCCTGTGTTCTCTCACATGGAACATGCACACACACACACACACATACACACACACACACACGACATGGAAATAGAAAGGAGATTAGAAAACAGGGACTAGGGAGGCAGACAGATGGGGGCAGGAGAGGGTAATAAGTGAACATGGTAAAGGACGTTTTGTACCGGAACAGAATGCAGTCTCTCAGAAACTCCTTGCTTTATATAAAAAACAAGCACTGATGAATTCTTAAAAGCCACTTCAACCACAAATAAGCAGAGGAGACTGTAACCTTCCCCTCCATTTTCAATCATGCCAGCCGCTTGCACGATCTCATTCCCTTGGAGAGTGTGGGGCAGTGGGTGGTAACAGGGCAGGCAGCCACGGTCAGGCTAGGACTACCAGGGCTGATGCAGAGGGGTGGGCGGGTCTCTGGGTCATACATTCCCACGTCAAGCCGAAGACAACATGAAGGTGTGAAGGCCATTGCTGTGTGCTCAGGGCCGTGGGCTGAGCTCAGAGAGCAGTGCTCTGGGGGTCAGCTGTCCCCTGACTATTTTCTGCCTTTCTGGACAGGTACCTTTAAATGCCAAGGTTGAAGGGTTGTGGCCATTTTTAGTAGCAACAAGGAGAAGAAAAAGCCTCTGGGAATTGGGACTGGGCCAGGGAGCTGGTGTCTTCTTAGTGTAGTATGGAATAAAATGACATCAAAGATCCTGACCTATAAGGGAGACCGAGGTCTCTGCACCTGCATGGGGGCTTGAGAGCTGTTCATTTTACATCTCTGCCTTATGTCAAAGCTGCAGAATCAGCCCAAGGACAGGGTAAGGCAGGATGTAAGTAAATAGAATCTCTTGACATTGGACGATGCATCCCTGGGCCCTGCCAGTACTGTACCTTCAGTGGGCACCATGAAGGGATGTCAGGGAGCAGAGAGAGCATCTGCAGAACCCTGTAGTCTGCTGCCAACCCAAACCTCACTGCAGCAATGGAGTCATGAATGCAGCCCCTGAAAACACCCTAAATCCGTGCAGAAGGAAACACTCCTATAGATTATATGTGCTGCCCCCCTGGTCTGGTTTTACGAGTAAGGCCACAGAGAGTCCAGCCCTGTGTGGTTCACTGTTAATAGAGGTAGGAACCCTGCTCACAAAGGCCTCCTGGTTTTTATTTACTCTAGGAGAGGAATGAAGCAGAGGGCGCATGGCTTGGTTTCCCCTCCCCGAGCAGGCACAAACCCTGGCCAAGTTCCTGTAAGCCATGGCACTTTAATGTCAGCTCATACATCGCATAATCGTCTCAGGACTTTTTACATAAAAATGCAAATGTATGCATCCCATACGGGGCAGAGAGCCTCCTCCGTGAACTGGAGCCATGGTGCTCTCCTACCTAGGTCTGAACGCAGTAGTTGGAGATGCTGCGCAGCTTTCAAAGTAAGACACCGGGTATATGTGGGTGAGTATTCAATAGCTACAAAAACTGGCAAACCACTTTGCTGGGGGAAAAAAAAGCATTTTAAAACATTTCACCACCTCCCAGCCCTTCTTCATTTACATGGTAATACCTAGGGACTCATGTCACTTGCCTTCTTTCCTCCAGCCCAGGCTAACGGAATCTGTTTTAGGGCAGCGGCATTTTCACCTCAAAGGTGCTGGAGACTCAGGGTGACCCTATGCTTCCCTGACTAGACAGTGCCCTGGGGACATTATAGTCCGGGACATGCCTGCAAGGATAATGAAGCATCGCTTAAACTGCCCAATCCGAGCCCCCTTTCCAAGGTCTTAAACCTAGGGCGACAGAAGCCAGGACCCTGCATTGCCATCTGGGGTAGAACCTCTGTCTGCCGCGATGGAGGAGATGCATGCATACGTACAGAGACCACCATGGGTGAATCTGGTGGTCCAGGGACCCTGTGGTGTTTCCCTGACCCTCCTTTATGTACTTAGCTTTCTCAAGCCAAATAAGTTGGCTGACCCTGTGAAGAGGTTCCTAGCTAGACCATAGATTTTAAATGCCACCTCTTCCTACCTCTGGTCCAAACTACTGTTCTGAGCATGCTCGTGATCAGAGAGACATTCACATGGGTTACATCCTCAGAGTGTTGGCTGTATCAGAATCTTCACAGGACTGAAGGAATAAGGGTCCTATCCTCTCTTAGTGCCAGCTGCCAGAGGGGCAAAGCAGACCCAGCTACAACAGGGGTGATGCCCACATAGGAATGAAGATTTTTCTCAGGGTCCTCCCTCTGAGGTATGTGGAGCTGAGTGACATCCAACTGCCTTGACCTTGAGATTTAACCCTTCGTTAAGCATTCTGAACTTTAGTTTACCAGGTAGACACAGCACTGTTGCCCAGGGCCTGGGCGGCTGTGGGCAGCCTCCCATGGGGTCTTGGGAATAAGATAGCTGTGATATTCTGGCATCACATGCTGGTCTCATCTGGATCCTGTTCAGGGCATTGAGCCATCAGACTGAAGACCCAGGATCCTGGGTCATCTAGCATCTCGGGCATCCGCTCCAATGTACACAGAAAAGGCGATGGAGAAAGAACTTGATGCTGGGAAGCACAGGTGAACTCAGTCTCTGACAGGTGAACTGAGTGTGGTGATCATCTGTTTAGTGTGCCACAGAGGACGAGAAGGTTGAAGTTCAAGAGTTCTTGTGTCCAAGCTGGAGTCTGTAGCTTTGGTTAGTGTCACTGTATCCGGTGTGGGTTGTGGTGTTTATCAATATAGTGTGTGTGTGCCTAAGAGCTAAGCTTCAAAAGCATGGTACTGCAACAGACCCTGAATTCAGAGTAGCAGGTTACTATGGCCGCTCAAGAAATGGACCAGAAGTGAGTGACGTTCCCTGGTAGATTTGACTAAGCAGAGCAAGTCTCTGCCTCCTCAGCAGACCCCAGATCTGTCACTGACACTCTGCTCTCTCTCCAGTCCACCACCATACACACGTGCTGAGGTCTTTCTCTCCCCATTTCTTCCTTTCTTGACAGTGCCGGCAGTATCTGGACATACATCCAGGCTGGCCTTGCTCAATCCCCGTGCCTCAGTCTTCCAAGTGCTGGAGTCACAGGTGTGCCTCCATGCCCAGCTATCTCCCTCTCTCTTAGCTTAGAAGCCTGGTGACTCCACACCCCACATTCACATTTCCTTCTAAAAATGGACTGCCATAATTACATGTTAAATATGATTCAAATCTGCAGGGAACTGTAACTCAATAAGCATGAAGAAATTAATGAAAAGCTTAATTATTATAATAATACCATTAAAATCTAATAAGGGGAGAAAAAGTTGACTCATTTTACTTCAGCTTGGCCATCTAATATCTTTTTCTCCCTTTAGCAGAACTATAATTAATTTAGACTTGGGTTTTCGGAAAAGCTAAATTATAACCACGATGGCTTAAAAATATTCAGAGGAAAGAAACCAGAGTGGGAAGGAAGTGTTCTGGGTACAGGTGGGTGGAAAGGGAGCCGGGGAGGTGACCATGGTCTGCTATCCTTCCCACAGGTCTTGTAGAGGCTGCCATTTTCAGATCTTGAAAACTCACAAATGCTTTTAATTATTCTCTACAGCTCCAACTCCTGTGTAAGTCTCTAGAGCACAGAGATCCCTTTTGTTCAGAGAATCACATATTTTATCAGTAACTTGAAGTCCTTAGGGGACCCTCTGTGTGGTGACAAGTGTCTGTCTCCCTTGACCACACTGGTGAACGTGAGAAAGTTCAAGCAGGAGCACCCAGAACAATCTCCAACCTCATCTCCAAGTAAGGGAGTGCATGTTATCCATTTGATGTTGGAGGGTAACTGACCAGTAAGATTTCCCCACATCAAGGTGTCAGGATCTCTGGTAGTGGGGCTGGAGGCTTAAGCATATTTATAACTAGCTCTTACATCTTAAATTAATCAATTTCCATTATTCTGTATATTACCATGAGGCTTGTGGTTTACTGGCAAGGTTCCGGCTAGTGGCTTGCATCTTTCTCCTCTGGCAGTCACTTAGTGTCTCTCTGACTCTGCCTACTCTCTCCTCCTCTATCTGCTTGGAATTCCCACCTTTCCCTATTCTGTGCTGCAATAGGCCCAAAGCAGATTCTTTATTAACCAATGGTATTCACAGCACACACAGGGGAATCCCACATCATAAGTAGAGGTATACTTTGCTGGTCCTATTATGAGCACCATTCAAGAAAGCCAGGAAGCAAGGGAAACACTTGGCCTCACAGCCTCTCTTCCTGCTCTCCCTCCCTCAGTTTAAAAGTCATCCTCTCCCCCATTTCTTTCTCCTTAGAGAAATTCCCCTGTAGTTCTCTGAAGGCATGGGTTCAAAGTGTTCCCTCAGAGGAACATGTCCCAGCATGCCCATCCTTTAGAACACTATCCTTGAATAAGAGTTCTGAGTGGACCAAGTTTTGATTTCAGCACTTGAAAATGCCCCCTTCCCTCCTGTCTCCCATGCTCCTGTGGGAGAAATCATCACACTTCAAATCATCTCCTCTTGTAGGAATGTGTTCTTTCACCTCTTCTAAGACTTCTCATCACTGTTAGCTTCCAGAAGTTTGTCTACATGTGTCCTGGCATATGTCTTCGGGGTTCTCCAAGTTGTAGATTTATGTCTTTGTAGCGGTATATTTTAGAGTATGTTTCAGTCCTTTCTCTCTCTTTTTTATCAGAGTACAGTGGTCTGAGTAATAGCTACTGCCACCTAGGATTCTCATAACTGTTCTGCAGGCTGCCTGCCCTCAGTTACTCACACTGGCGTTTTCTAGGATCCCGTCTTCAAGCATTCTGACTCTGTACGCCACTCCCTTGCTGCTGTCAAGTAAACCCACTGATGTTTTTCTCTGAAGTCACATTTTAGTTTTGGTTGTAGAGCTTCTCCTTGGTTCTTTTTGTACTTTCTTTTGTTGAAGGCATGTTCATATTGCTCGTTCCTGAAGATTCTAACATTTTGTCTTAGGTAGGGTTTCTATGGCTGCGAAGAGACACCATGATCATGGCAACTCTTATAAAGGAAAGCATCTAATTTGTGCTGGTTTACAGTTCAGAGGTTTAGTTCATTGTCATCATGGTGGGGAGTGTGGTGGCATGCAGGCAGAGCTGGTGCTGGAGAGACTGAGGGTTCTACGTCTGAGCTCACAGGCAGCAGGAAGAGACAGTGAGCCACTAGGGCTGGCTTGAGCTTTTGAAACCTCAAAGCCCACCCTGCAGTGATGCATTTTCTCCAACAAGGCCACACCTCCAAAAATGCCATTCCTTATGAGTCTAAGGGGGCCATTTTCATTCAGACACACCTTAATATTAGCACAAGAGAATTGACTTTCTCAATCAGTCTGTGCTCCTCTTGGTTCTCAGCGTCTTGAGTGAGCTGTAACTAAATTCCCAACATTTCCACACGTGACTGTGGGGTTCAGGGCCTAGTCTACCCTTCAGTTACCTGGCACGTGCCTGCAGATTCATGCCTGGGCTCTTCTTGTCGATGGTTGACACATCAAGTGGTTCTGTCATCCAGCGCACTGAGATTGATGAGTAAGGATCAGCTCAAACAGGCTCCATGGAGCCAGGGTATTGGCGACCATGTCTTGCTCATGGTGATGGGAATCTGGTCTTCCCACTCAGCCTCTCCTGACAGGGTGGCAAGCATGGACCACCTCAGTACAGCCCTAGACAGGGGTGTTCCCAGCTTAACCGCTGGCCTTTTAGGAGGCATGTCATTGGATCAGGGTGATTACTGTCTGGATTTACTCCCTGGCTTCTGCTTTTCTTTGGGCCCTCGGTCTACAGTGTCCTCTTGTTGACTTTTCTGCTTGCCTATTTGTTTCTCTGGGTTGTCAGTGGATACGTGGCAAAGAGGAAGCACAGCTGACTCAGCATCGTGTCCCTCCTGAACCTGCAGCCTGCAGGCCGCTGTCCTGTTTCAACCTTTAGTCTCTCCATGTGTGTGCAGTATCTCCTATTCAAAGAATTTCATTTTCCTTCCTCTTCCCAAAACAAAAACTTCATCCCAGTTCATGTTTTTGTCTAAAAGAATTTACACTGTAAATGTTGAACACATCAACATTTTAGAGCGAAGTTTATACTTCTTATTTGAAAAGGTATTGACAGACTCTGCAACCTTCATGCCCCAGCCATGACTCCAGCCCAACGTAAAAATGTTTCTTATTTTGAAAATCCTAGTTCTTTCAAAGGCAGAAAATGTTAGATGGAGACTATTTATTTCAGGATTTGTCATAAATATCCACATTACCACAAATGCCATTTAATATCAAAATAAAACACTTACCACTTTGGATTTTTTCCTTTCAAATTCATTTCTTCTTCTCCCTCCTCCTCCCTCCCTGGTTGTTCCTCTTCCTTATTCTCACACAGTAATGTCCCAGATTTGAGGTTTCAAAAGTGCAATCCAAGCCCAGTGTTTCTCTTCTCCTGCTGCCTCTGGATTTAGATGTAGAACTCTAAGCTACGACTCCAGCACCATGTCTAGCAGCATGCTGTCATGCTCTCCTCCATGGACTAACCCCCTGAAACTGTAAGCAAACTTCAGTCAAATGCCTTCTTTTAGAAGAGTTTCCTTGGTCGTGGTGTATCTTTGCAGCATTAGAACACTGACTAAGACCGTGTCCTTCAAAGAGCCCAGCTTTCTCTTTGTTCACCATCTATCTCTATCAGTTCAAGTTCAACAGGGTGGGGGGTGACTTGGTCTTATCTATACTTTATCTATAGGGATCAAGAAAGAGCTCTGGAATTATGTGTTCAAAACAAATAATTGCAGTACAGCTCTCATGTTAGGGGAGACAACAGACACTTCAGATTCACAGCAAGACTGCACAACTGGGAAAGACATGTTCAGCATGATTGCACACAGCTCAAGCATGATTCTCAGTGTGAGCAACTTCTAACCCATTTGTATGGCAGGAAGGAGGGTCAGGCATGCAGACTTCAGTCACAGAACCGATCTAGGTATATCCAGTTAGATTCCTTGTGAAGGCGTTCCCTAGTCCAGGACTTATTTGGCATGGCAAAATGATATTTCTTCAAATTTAAAAGGCCCTCAAGTCAAGAAGTGAGACGAAGGCTGGCTGCTTACACCTGTGTCAGAGGAGACTCCAGCATTCACAGAACAACCTGATGGGATATTTCAAAGGACCTCAGGGCTTCTAGGACCTTCCTCTTCTTCTCCACAGTTAGCCAGGGTGGGTGTTTCCTAATTTGCAAATTAAACGACAGCCGTGCATGTTTGAGCACTCTGTTCTGTCCTGACAGACAGACACACACTGGGGAAGCATCCAGCGCTGTCAATAATGCATGCTTCTGCTTCATTATTTTGAAAACATCTGTTGAAGAAGACATTGCTCCTGAGGGGAACAGGGAAGTCAAGTGACTCAGAACTGTGCTGGCCCTGGTTCAGTGCCTGCAGTGGTGTGTTTCTCAGGGATGCAGCTCCAGGACTGCAGCATGAGTTGGAGACAGTCAGAGGTGAGATGGCTCCCCAACATAGTGTGTTGGAATATGAGCCCTCATCAGAAGGGACACATGCTTGGTCATGGGCATATTCTCTAGAACAAGGGAAGAGGAGGAGGTAAGGGGCAGAGCCTCTTCAGCCAGGCTCTGAAGCCTGTAGGTAACTAATCCACCATCAGCTAACTGTAAAGGAGGCTGAGCATGGATTTCCCACAGCTGGCCAGAACAGCAGAGCAGGACTTCCTGGGGCTGTGCAGTCCCATGCTCTTGACTGGGAGGAGCGAAGCCCTGGAGAAAAACAGAGGGAGACCTACTTGGGGATTTAACTCAGATGGTTCAGTGCTGGCCCAACTTGTACAAAACCCAGGTTTGATCTTTAGCATCAAATAAACCGAACATAGCAGCGTATGCCTGTAATCCCAGCACTCGGAAGATGAAGGAAAAAAGGTCAGAATTTCCTGGTCTTTCTTGGCTGTGCAGTGAGTTGTTAGCCAACCTTGACTACAAGAGATGCTGGAGTTTCTGTTTGTTTTTAACAAAACAAAGAACACAATCCTTGGGTCCGTGTCGCCTGTTAAAATGAAAACGAGAATGTTTTGCTTTTACTGATGAAGTAAAAGAATTGCACGTGGAAGAATTGATAAATAAACTCCTTCCATAAGAATGATGTTTCCCTATCACTCCACACCGTGATGGCATTTAGTACAAAGGCAGCTGGGTGCAGAGCTTTGGGCACTGTGGAATATTAGACTATGACAACAAAAGGAACATAGTGCTAAGACCCAAGGTGACCTAGGCACAACTTCCAGGTATCTTTAGAGAATTCCCCTAAGAAGTCAGGTGTAGTTTTTTTGTTTTTGTTCTTTGAGGGCTTTCTACACAGATCTAAAAGAAATACACAGAGACTTATTCTTCCTTCCTTACTTATGAATGCCTGACTTTAGCTTTGCTTGTTTCTAGCCAGCTTTTCTAACTTAAATTATCCTGCTTCTCTTTAACTACATCTGCTGCTGTGCTTCTTAGCTTTCTTTATTCTATGTATCTTTCTTTCCTTCTTACTCTATGATTGGCCCCTAGCACTTTCCTCTACTCCTTTTTACACTCCCCTCTCACTGTCTTCCCTAGATTTCCCCTTCTATGTATTCTCTCTGCCTGCCAGCCCTGTCTCTTCCTCTCTCCTGCCTAACTATTGGCTGTTCAGCTCTTTATTAGGCCAATCAGGAGTTTTAGGCAGGCAAAGTAGCACAGCTTCACAGAGTTAAACAAAAGGAATGTGAATGATGCAACACATCTTTGCATCATTAAACAAATATTCCACAGCATAAACAAATGTAACCCATCTAAACTAATATTCCACAACAGTCAGAGGCCCAGATACAAATGTGTGTTGTTTTCTTTTGTGATTTAGTAATTAGGTTTAGGTGTAAACCCTGGCTCCCAGTAGGACCTTGAGTGCTTCTGAGAAGGGTGAAAAGGAATGGTGAGAAACAAAGACCATGAGGTAGGAAGAGTTGGACTCGGGGAGGCCAGTGTCAAATGAGTCTTCATACGCTGGATAGTGCAGATCCTTTCCTAGGACCCACAATCTGAGTTGAGAACCACAGCCCTTTCTTGTAGATTTTAATCTTGGATTAAATTAAATGTTAAATTAAATGCACACTGACCTCTTTGTGAAAGCTGCAGATATACCCTGTCATCAAAAGCTCTCACAACAATCCTTTGAAAACAATGTCATACGGTAAGGAGATTTCCAGAACTTTTTCTGCCTAATCTCTCCCTGTCTAGAGACATTGCTCTTAGCCCAGGGAACATGTGAAACCTGCATGTTGAGAAAGTCTAGAGGATCTCAGGAAGTAGCTGGTCATTTATATGCATCATCTCATCATCTCTTGCCTCTGGAGCTTCTTCTCTACCTACCCCTACTTGCTTATGTTTTCCTGATCATCTATCTATCTATCTATCTATCTATCTATCTATCTATCTATCTATCTTCTGTCTTGTTGTAATAGGAGCGGAGGGCTGCGTCCCCGGTACCCCGCAGCCTGCATGGCTATTTTATGCCCCGAAATAATTACACAGAAACTGTATTCTTTTAAACACTGCCTGGCCTCTTGGTTTTAGTTTCTTATTGGCTAGCTCTTACATATCCATCTAACCCATTTCTAATAATCTGTGTAGCTCCACGAGCTGGCTTACCAGGAAAGATCTTAACCTGCATCTGTCTGGAATGGGAGAATCATGGCGACTCACTGACTCAGCTTTCTTTCTCCCAGCATTCTGTTCTGTTTACTCCACCCACCTAAGGGTTGGCCTATCAAATGGGCCTAGGCAGTTTCTTTATTAATTAACCAATGAAAGCAACAGATTAGAAAGAAATCACTCCCACATCATTTCCCCTTTTTCTGTTTAAACAAAAAAGAAGGCTTTCATTTTAACATAGTAAAATTACATATAGCAAAACAGTTATTAAGCAAGAATTACAGTTACAATATTTATATCTATTTTATCTTTTATCATAACTAAGGAAAACTATAACTAACCATTCTTTAACTCCATCAAAGACTCCAGAAGGATATAATATTACCTAAGCAAACAAGAAATCCAAACTCTAGAAATGACAGAGACATCTCGCTGCCTGGACAGTCACCCAAAGTTCCTCTGTACCATTGGGGCATCCATCTTTGGCCTACAGGCCCATAGTTTCCAGCAGACATTTCCATGAAGCAGCAAATTCCAAAGACAGTTCAGTCACTATCTGCTGTGCCCTACAGAATGTCTCGCAGATTCTTTCATGAATCATGAACCCCGAAAGACCATCTTACCTTTAGGCAAGTTCAGCAGTCCTCTCTCTGTGGGTTCTCTGTGTCCAGTTTATGCAACAGTCCAGGCAAGAGCAGTTTCTTGCCCAAATGGCTATCAAACTCCATAAGGTTCCTCTTCGATGCCCATCTTCCTGTCGAAGTAGATTGGTGCCGCCAGGAGCAGACATGTCTCATTGTCATGAAAAGTCCTAAGTTATTAAAATATTTTAAATGCCATATTCTTCAGCCTTTGAGAGATATGAAGTATGCCTATCTGAAATATATCTCTATATATCTAGAAAATCTAACTAACATGACTACAAGCTTTACTATTGTCAATGATTATCCATTAGTAACCTGTATTTCCTATTATACATTACATTTTAAATGAACTACACAATCACAATACCTTAATCAAGATCAGAAATACATATAACAAAATTGACCTTAAAATCCATACCAATGCAAATTATTCATATCTATATCATATCCCCCTTTAAATGTAAAAGAACATTTATAAATAATATATGGGAACATGGAGGCGTGGCGGGCTGCTTCCCACCACCCGGCTAGCTTTACCCGAAATAATTACATGGAAACTGTATTCTTTTAAACACTGCCTGGCCTCTTAGTTTTAGTTTCTTATTGGCTAGCTCTTACATATCCATCTAACCCATTTCTAATAATCTGTGTAGCTCCACGAGCTGGCTTACCAGGAAAGATCTTAACCTGCGTCTGTCTGGAGTGGGAGAATCATGGCGACTCACTGACTCAGCTTTCTTTCTCCCAGCATTCTGTTCTGTTTACTCCACCCACCTAAGGGTTGGCCTATCAAATGGGCCTAGGCAGTTTCTTTATTAATTAACCAATGAAAGCAACAGATTAGAAAAAAAATCAATCCCACACTATCATCTATCATATCATCTATCTATCTATCTATCTATCATCTATGTATCACCTATCTATCATGTATTTATCATCTATTTATCTATTATCTATCTATTGATCAATTGATCTATTTATCTAGCTATCATTTCTATCATCTGTCAATCATCTATCTATCATATATATCCATCATCTATCTATAATTAAATCTATCCATTAACCTATCATCTATCATTTATATATTTATCACTTACATACCTTTCATATCTCTACCTACCATCTATATCTATATATTTATCTAAACCTATCATCAATCATCTATATATCATCTATTTTATTTGTTTATTTATCTAGATACCATTTATCCATCCATCATTTATCTATAAATCATCTATCTACATATTTATCTGTCATATACCCATCTTAAAATTTCTGTTCATTATTGAGTTTGTGTCTGTGTTGGAGACATTTTTATGTCTTTCCTTTATTAAAGTTTAAATCCTAGCTTAAAGCAGACATTAAGTACAATCTATACAAAGGAAATTCCTGTGCTTATACACAGTTGTGTCTGACTGAATTCAGTCTAAGGCACTGTTTGAAGGAGCAGGGAGCAAATACTAGTAGTCACTGGGAGGAAAGATCTGGGAGACACTGTGACTTATCAGTTGTTGTCAGCCTACATCTCCTCACTGAAGGTACTAGAAAAAGATGATAAAATCTTAAAAACAAGGTAATTAAATGCTCTTAGAAACACTGAGGCAGCTATATTCAGAGGGACTGAGTCCTTTAAACAGGACCATAAAATGAAGTGGGTCTGAAACCCAGCACCACATCTCCATCCAGGCGTGTGCAGATGGATTAGACACCAAGAATATCAGATGCAAGTGAATGCCCAGAACTCAGTGGTTTCTAGGAACAAGTCTGAAGTGTGAGATCAGTTTGCTGCATGCATCATTTTCTATATCAGCAGCTGACTTCATACACATTGGCAAAGGATAAATTCTCATGGTTTAGTGTTCCCACCAAGTCACCATGTGCCCACTGGTTCCTTGGTGCTCCTTGATAATGTTTACATATAGGACAGCCTTCCTAAGGGAAGACCTTCCTTCAGTCTTGGTGAGAAAGCACAGGGCCCTTCCAATCATTCATGTTCAGATTATTCTTGAGTTGAAAGACAGAACACTGTTGGCTTTTGTCTCACTGAGTGTTTGAAAAATCTGTCTTTATTGGAGAGTTTAGTCATTTACGTTTAGTGTGATTATTCTATGTTGCAAAGGACCTGTCATCTGACTGAAGTTTCACCTGCTCCTCTGTTCCTCTTCCCTGGTCTTCTTAGTGTCAACAGAATGCTGGCAGTATTAATGGAGGTTCTGAGATGCTCCTCTCACCCCTCAGCTGCTGGGCATGCAAACAAAAGGCAGTCTTTCCTCATGATCCAAGTTCATTGCTGTTCCTGAATGGGTGCTTTCTTTCCATAGCCAGCTTCCAGCTAGTGACTGAGAATGGCAGACTTCTTCCTGCAAACTGTAGCTCCATCTGAGGACACTCATCAGCTGTAGGTGGAGACTGCTCTTTCATTTCCCGGCCACCCAGACCCAAACAATCACACAGAAACTATATTAATTATTATAGCACTGTTTGGCCTAATAGCTCAGACATTCTTATTAACTAACTCTTTTTTTTAAAAAATGTATGAATGTATTTACTAGTTAATTTATTTTTATTATTTTATTTTACTACTTTAAAAAATACAAATCTAAATTTCTGCTTCCCTCCTCCCACTTCTCTCCCTACTCTCTCCACACACCCTTGTCCCACCCCCCTCCAATTTTAAGAGAGGGCAAATCACCCAGCCTTGTGGGAAACACAAGGCCAACTATCAACCACATTCAGAGGAACTAGTTTGATCCCATGCTTGTCCATTCCCAGTCCAGTTGGAGTTGGTGAGCTCCCATTAGCTCAGGCACATTGTCTCAGTGGGTGAACCCCTCATGATCTTGACTTTCTTGCTCATACTCTCCCTCCTGCTCTTCAACTGGAGCTTGGAAGCTCAGTATAGTGCTCCAATGTGGGTCTCTGTCTCTGTTTCCATGTGTTGTTAGATGAAGGTTCTATGGTGATATTTAAGATAATCATCAGTCTGAATACAGAGCAAGGCCAGTTCAGGCACCCTCTTTATTGCTTAGGGTCTTAGGTTGGGAGTCAACCTGCCTCAGGATCCAGAAATACCACTCTTGGGAATATACCCAATACTGTCTGTCTCTGTACCTACAAAATCATTACAAGGAAGAGGCTTTGACTATATTCTTTTTATATATGAGAAGATTCAGACAGCCTTTTGCTCACTCTCTCCTGACTTCGCATACTATATGCATATGACTTTATATACATATACTACATGGTCCACAGAGATCCAGAGCCCTGAGAAGCAGAGTCAAGACCAATGGATCAGTAGTGACAGTGTTCTTTATCCAGCAATGGAGAGTTGAGGAGCAGTCTTGTGCCTGTAAAGCCTTTGTCTCCTCAGATATGATCCCTGTTCCCTTGCTCATGGTATAGAATGTCAGGCTGCTTCAAAAATAGGTAATTCTGCCTCTGCACAGTTCCAATGGCCAGCAGCCCCCATGGAGAAGGGTTCTTCTCTAGGTGAAGATAAGAGTCTGTCCTGTCATCTTGACCAAGCTAAAATCATCTGAGAGGAGAGAACCTCAATTGAGAAGATGTCTCCATAAGATTGGGCTGTACACAAGCTTGGCATTTTCTAAATTAGCACTGGTGGGGAAGGGAATAGCCCATCGCTCATAGCAGCTGCAGGCCACCACTCATGGTGGTTGCATCTCTGCTATACAAGGGTCTCCTGTACTCCAGACCCCAAGGCTCTGTAGAGAGAGGCTCCTGGGTTTGCACGGTGGCCTCTGACTACTCCATCACATCTTTCAATTCTTGACATGAACAACCTTTGAGATCCCGATGGCAGGGAGAGAGTCTGAGAAGTCTTTCTTTGAATTACAAGATTCTGGCTCGCTGAAATGAGATAAACACCTTAACCTACCAAACATTGCATCAAGGCCCAATTGGACTTTGCTGAAGTTAATTCTGCTGAGGCATTCTCGCCCCAGGACTGTGACTCTTCCCACTGTGCTATGCATGCATCTATGCAACAGGACCGTGCATAGATGGGAACACAGTCCCTCAAATGTTCACATGTGTGCATGCCCACAACTGTGAACTGCTTTCAAATGTCTCAGAACACATCTTGCCCCTCTTTGAGGTTTCCTTAAGTGGTTCTCTTTGGTTTTCTGTATCTTGGTGACAGGAGGGCAGGAGCTTCTCCCAGCAGGTCTCCACTTCACTTGTCCCCAACACTAAAGATGTATTCCAGGAGAGCTTGGAACATGTTGGCCTGGCAGACAGGTCTCTGACCTTGTAAGAGTAGATGCCAACCTTTGGCCCACAGATAATGCCACCCCAGCTGTCTTCTGAGTGGAGGTCTCTTGTGGATCGTCTCTCTTCTGGGTGTGGTACCTTACACAATTTCAGAGGGAACCCGGATGAGGAAGCGCCCCAGCACTGGCGTGGTCCCTGCCATCTAGACAGGCTTCAGAGGAGTGGAGTGGTCATGTCAGCACCTCCCTCTGCCCTGCCTGCCTGTCTTATTTCTGGAAGCTGTGATGTTCAATAATTCAGGGAGAGCACGCATCAGCATATCTTACAGCATATTTGATGTGCCAGCAAACAGACTGCAGACTGTTTCGTTTCAATTAGCCCCTTTGTTGCCAACAAAAGCCCAACAAACCCCCTGAGTGAGGGCCAGGCCTCACTCCAGCCTGTTCTCGGCCAGTTCTGGGCTCCATGTGTGTGCACAGTGCCCGCCACCCTCTGCTCCCGTCCCCTCTCACATTCTCCGCTATTGTTCTCCTGGTATCATTTTACCTGGGATCAAGTGACTTTCTCCAACCCAGAAATAAGGACTCGGCTCCATTTTCAGGCTTCTTCTGATCTCACCAGCTAATTGGCTCAGGTGTAAACCAAGCCAGCAGGGCAAGGACTTTGAAGTGAGGCTGCTTTGCACAGAGTGCCTGGGAGCATCCGTCTGTGTGTCAAATACCATCCGGCCAGCCCGCTGCTTGGTCGCTAATGAAACGCAAGTAATCAGGGTGTATTACAAGGCTCACATCCATGTTGGTGTTTTATTGTGAGCTTATCATTAACTTCGCAGGCTGGACTTGGAATGTGATCTGGCCAGTTTTTAATAAGCAGGGGCATTGGTGCCGCCTGCGTGAGGCACTGGGTGACGCCAGCTGTGCCTTCTTTACATAGGGAGCCACCCTTCTCTTTGATCAATAATGCCTTTTCTCCTTAAAAGGCGGCTCATTTCACTGAGAGGTGGGAGGAGGACCTTCCCAGCCCTGCGCCTGCGGTCTGTTTGTCCAGAATGCACAATTACAGAAAGGTCAGTCCACAGAACGTGGGGGACTCTTGCTGCTTTGCCTGACGCTACCTTCTCACTCTATTTAAAGGGTGCGCTCACCACAGGGCCCACCCCCTGTTTATGTTTTGATTATCAATGGCTGCGTTGCAAAGGAACAAAAGCAAGAAAAGCAGCTGGCCTTTTTGGACTCTGATTTTGCTCAGGTTCTCTTCATTTTTAATATGCAAGCCTGCTGCATGAAGCCAACATAATGAATATCGTCCTTTCTATGGCTCATCTGGACTGCTGGAAGGCTTGATGCACGCTACTTATACTCTGCCCCTACAGTGTGACCCCTGAGCCTCCTCTTTCATCTCTGATCTTTGACTTCTGAGCTGCATGCCCATGGTGGGTGCAGAGTCTTTCACACCCAGCTTCAAGATAAACACACAAGTCTTTCCAGAGTGACAGATGCTGATCAAATATTTTGAAAATTACACATGCATTGACATGCCGTGGGATGAGGTACACATTTCTGTGTTCTCCATATGATTCAGGAGCTCTTCTTATGTGTTTGAAGGAATGGAAGCACCCAGTTCCTGGACAGGAATGCACCCAGAGGCATTATGGCATGCCTTTATCTGCTGTGGTGATCACAGTACAGGACCAAGAGAATTGTGTCCCCTCATTTCCTGGTGGCTTAGAGAATGAGAGCCACATGTGACTTTACAGATGTGGCCCCTGTTCTCCCATGTCCCTGTGTGGTGTCTCAGTGGTGCCCACATCCTGAGTCTTCTCCCAGGTCTATCCATTGAATGAAGTCAACTTCAGTGGTGATTTCATTTTAGCTTAGTCAACCCTTCGAAGACTGGCCTCTAAACAGAGGCACATTCTGAGGTCCTTGGGCTTAGAGAGTTAGTTTATGAATAGGAAAGATATGGTTTAGCCTCTAGTGGTAAGAAAGCGTGTCACCAACTTTGGTGAAAAGTAATCAAGTTATGGCAGAACCATTGGCAATGACCTTGTCCCACAGCAGCAAAAAGAAACCTTCACAGTCAACGAGCCCCAGGCATGAGGTGGAGGTGGTACCAGAGGTCACAAGTGTGCCCAGATGTGGTAAGGTAACCCCAGAATGTTGTGAGGAGTACATTTTGGAGATCCAAGGCTCACCAAGAAAATGGACAATTGGCTTCCCCATTCTGGGCTCATAGCCTCTGCAGACGCTGAGGTCAAGGAGAGGTCACATCACACCACCTTGGCATCAGCAGATCCTCAGCTGTTAGGATGGGGCCTTTGACCTGGACCACAGTATCTTTGGGTGGATGGTGTCAGCTGTTGTGGGCAAATGCAAGCGAGCAACAGCCAGGTCGCACGTTTTGTTGTCTGCTGACACTAGGACCAACAGCAGACGTCCCAAAGGATGGAGACAGAAAGGGTAGACATGCAACACGGTTCTCTCCAAACAAGAGTCCCCAGGCCCAGGTATGAAGTTGAGATTCTTTATTTGTCCTGGAAAGATGCGCATTTGTTTATCTTTTATGCGAATGTAATATGATGTGGCTGTATATGTCTGTATGAATGTGTCAGACCATGCGTGAGCATGAGTGTATGTGTGTCAGTTGTGCATGTGTGGAGATCAGAAGGCATCTTCAGGTGGCAGCCTTTGCCTCCCTCCTTGTTCTGTGACAGGGCCTCTAGTTATTCGCTTCTGTGGCACCAGGTTAAATGGCCAATGAGCTTCTGTTTTCTACTACCCCATCATGTAGTTGGGATGCAGAGATTACAGGTGTATACACCTGTGTCTGGCTTCCCATGAGTTACAGGGATTCAAGCCCTGGCCCAAATGCTTACATGGAAAAGCATCTCCCCATCCCTGGGGAATTATTCTTTAATCCATATTACAAAGTGAATTTGTTTGTTTGCCATGGGATCTAATTTCCTTTTAATTTTTTCATCTGTGGCTCTTATCAAAATTAAGTAAGTTGCAATACCAAGAAAATCAGTAGTCATTCACTGTTCTGGCTTACGTTGTAATCCCAAACCCAGAATGGAAGCAAAGGCAAGAATAGTGCAGGTTCAAGACCAGTCTGGGGTACATAGTCAGACCCTGGAGGAGGTGTGTGCTGTTCTTAACCAACACATTTTAACCACTGAATGTAGCCCAGGTTTCACTGATCACAGCTGCAGGAATTCTTGCGTAAATTCCCTGTGCCTAGTTATTTGAATAAAGTGCTCATTCTGATTCTCAAGCTCGGGCCTTTGCGATGAAACTTCACAGACGTGCTTCCAAGGGTTTTACTTCACATACTCTTGACATTTCCTAGGAAGCAGCAGCTGCTGCCTCTGCAAAGTGGTGTGAAGATCTGGTCCTTGATGTCTAGTTATCACTAAAGATCAAACCCCAGAGAGTGAGGGGTGTGCTAACTGTTCATCAGAACCCCAAAGCTTGCTAACTAGAGGTCCTGACTCATGACCACTCTGGGAGGAGCTGAGGAGACACTGTTGAGGGCTGAAAAACTTAAGAAGAAGATCTGTAGTGGTGGCTCACACAATGTCACATGTCCTACCCTCGCCCAAGAAGGCACAAAATCCCAATAAAGGTAGGTTAGAGAGATTCATTTAAATGCAAAATGATGGTCCACATTGAAAATATTCCCTAGAGAAGTTGGCATACCCACGGGCTTGGGCGACATGAAAGTTCTCAACAGCAATTATGCTCCCTGTTTATGCCCAGAACGTCTCTAGAACTGGTGTATGCTGGGATTCTGAGAGGGCAGCCTTGGTCCCAGGGAGCAACTCTGACAGGTGTGCTCGTGACGGTGACAGGCATGTGCGTTCAGCGTGTCCTACAGCCCCAGTGTGATGGGCAGGATTCTCTAGGTTCACTGAAGGTCAAAGGATGTTAGGAGACTCACAGGCCAGACCAGCCGTTTCCTTAGCAGTCGGGTTCCCTGCGGCCCAGCAGTGGCCATGAGGTGCCCCAGTTCTCACTTTCCTTTCACAGACTGACAGCTTGAACACAGGGTAGCTACATAAACAGTGGTGACTACAGATCAGAATCTGTCACTCGGTGCCTGCTGAATCATCACTGAAATGGCTGCTCCACAAAGCAGGAATCTGAGGCTCCAGGGCCCAGGGGCGACTCCTGTTCAAAGACTTGACTCCAGTTTCTGGGGTTCGATTAGAGGTTATTGGAAAGCCCATTGGTTGTCTTCCTGCCTCAGAAGGCAAGTCACTCACAGCTTCATAAACGGACACCTTTTGCTGTGTCTCAGAACCTGGATTTCTACTCCCGTGTTGCAGCTCCTCCAAGGGTTTTGGGGGACTGTTAAATAGTTTGTGTACCCACCCACACACCCATAGCCACACCCACAACTCCCCCACAGTGACGGGGGTGGGGGGAGGCTGACCTTTCAGGAGGCTTTTATTTTGTCATGCATTTGTGCTTATGTCTGAAGATTGTTAAGAGAAGACATAAGACAGTTGGAGCAGGAGCCTCTAAGGAAGGAGTTTTCAGAAAGATCTTGCTGAAGTCACAGGTGGAAGCCACAGGTGGATGTAGATTCACTGAGGTCTCTACACGGATGGGGCACTTCCTGGAGAGAGAAGCTCACCCTCTGTCACGGAGCAACTGTGAGGAGCTGGATTTCTGCGCAGCGCGAGGCGCCTGTTCCGGCTGCATCTCGGTGCCTGTTCCCGCACCTGTCATTAGGACCTCGTTATCGAGCCGCACACGGCTCCCCCGACTGGCTACTCCCGAGGACACCTTTATAATGAGCAGTCCCACCTCAGTTTACACAGAGGCTCATTACACTCGCCACCGTGAGGGAGACTTTGCACACCCAAAGAACTGCATTAATAAATTAATTCCTCTTTTCCAAGTCTCAGCTGCAGAGAGGAGCTGTGCTCGAGAAAGGTGAGGTCAGCTGTTACCAGGAGGTCTCCATTAACTCTCAGTCCTGATTAACTCAGCCCAGGTGACCACCATGTGATTCAGATTTGTTTTATAGGTATTATTTTACCTATTATTTAACTACTACTGTTATGTTTTATTATTATTATTAGAGACAGCATCTCACTAAGTATCTCTGACTGTCCCAGAGATCATACTGTGAACCAGGCTGGCCTTGAACTCAGATCTGCCAGCCTCTGTCTCCTGAGTACTGGGACTAAAGGTGTCTGCTACCTGCCCAGCTTATAGGAACTACTTGAAGGATAACTTTCCAGAACACTTTATATTCCCCTTCACATTTCTCATGGTGGTAGCATCCATAGTGATTGGTTAATCAGTCTAAGGTTTACTTTTCTTTGTTTCAAACCAGAGAACTGATTTTGCTTGAAATCTGCTTCCTGGCTAGCTTCTCTGTCCACTGACTCAGGTCCTTTGCAACTCCCCTCTTCATGACATCATCCCAGAAACACTCCATGAACCTTCATGTCCTTCCATCAAGTGGTCCTCTTGGATCACATGTTTTCTCATGCGGAGAGAGAGCACATTCTCTACCAAGCAATGCAATGATCACAGTGAGCAGGGAAGACCTGGGCTATAACTCAGCTCCACCCACACAGCCTGTGATGGCCAGGACCAGTGCATGAATGTGTGTAAAATGAACTTGAGACAAATGATCACAGCTATAAAGCTGTAGTGAAGATGTAAAGTCAGGATACAAAACAAATAAACCAGACTTTCAAATAAAAACAGAAGCCAGAAATCCCTCAGGAGCTAGAGAGCAAACAGAATATTTTCACTGGAAATGTTTGAAAGATACAACAGTATTCAATGTATACATAATGGAGCCCCAAACACACAGAGTAAAAACCAACAGAATCAAAGGAGACATGGGCAACTCAATAACCATGACTGGCATGTCAACAATCTACTCTAAGTACTGGCTGCAAAATGGGACAGAAAAGGTAACGGTAGAATATTGACTGATACTTGTACATATTTTTCAAATGCAGAGAAATAAAATAGTCTTTAGGATGACTATGTACTAAGCCCTAAGTAAAAAAGATTAAAATCATGTGGAACATATTCCCTAGCCACAAGGAAATTAGAGATTGTGGGCAAATAAAATTGCGTCCACCTATAAATATCTGGAATGCCTCCTGAGTACTAGGATTAAAGGTACTCAGGAAGAAGGATGAGACAGTCAACAGAAAGCTTCCCTGAAACACAAACAGAGCTCCAGGTAACAGGTGAGTTAATAAGACAGCACTCAGGGGCAGAACTGAGAGCGAAACCCTGTGACCATCTCCACAGGCACAGAGAAGGCACTTGGAAGGGCTTGGCATGCTTTCCTGGTAGAAGTTCTCACCAAATAAGCACTGAAGAAATGTATCCCAACACAATAAAGGCCGTGTTTGACAGGTCCAATGCTAACACCTCATTTGATGGTGAGAAAAGTATTTTCTCTACGATTAGGAACAACCTGGGATGACCATTTGGTCTGGTTCTGCTTGATGTGGAACTAGAGATAATAGACAGAGCAATTAGGCAAGAAAACAAAATAAATGAAATGTGTTCAAATTGAAAAGAATAAAGTTAAGCATCTCTTCTGACACCATGATCTGGTATAGAAACAAAGATTTCACTACAAAATTGTTACGAATTAGACACTGCTCTCTCCAAGACCTTTATCATGAAAGGCTATTGGATTTTGTCGAAGGCTTTTTCAGCATCTAATGAGATGATCATGATTTTTTTCCAGTGTGTTTATATGGTGGATTATGTTGTCAGATTTTTGTATGTTGAACCATCCCTCCATCTCTGGAATGAAGGCAACAATTACTAGGATAATTCTCAGTCCATTATGGATAAGTGTACAAGGTGTGCAGCCTAAAACGGCTGCCATGCCCCAAGGAGGAGCTCAGTCCTGCCGGAGGCTGTGGTGCAAACTTAGAAACACAGCCTTTGGTGAGATGCTGCACAGGTGCCCAAATATGTACACGCATGCACACATGAACACACATGGGCAGGTGTACATATGTGGACATGTGCGTGTACTTCTCTAGTTTACCTTCATCACTGATGTGCTTGTACACTGATCATCAAGATCCAGTATTAAGGGCACTGTCCCAAATCTCCCAGCATTCCCTTTAGCACAGAAAGTACCAAGAGCTTCTGGTCTCCAGACCTGTGTCATTCTAGAAAGTTCACATCCTTTGTTCATGACAGAGGTATTGAGAATCTTGACTGCTGATACTGTCTTTTCCTGATAATGTAAAATCTGAACTGGCACAGGCCAGCACGAAATGTTTAAGCACTGTGTTGACCACCAACAACCAGGACTGGGGATTCAAAATTTGTTTCACACATGTAGTATATCCCAGTCCCCTGCCAGCCCCTGAACGTGATGTCTCATTGTCCATGGCCTCACAATTTCTCTCTCCCAGAGCTCTGGTCTGCCATGTTGTCTTAGAGCATATGTGCTTCCCTTCACACTGGCTACCTTGCTGTTGCTATAATCTGATCTGGAACGTTCTGACTATACTCCCTGGTGTCTTCAACTTTCTACATGTAGCTTGGGGATTCACTGAAGAGTCTCCAGTCTCTGGAGCAAATGGGTGGTCTTCCATTCACATGCCTTCTACTAGAGGTGCTTGAGAGGCTGCTAGAAGCATCCCGAACCTCCTCATGATGCTTCCTCCATGGAGAGAAAGATTTAATTGGCCAGGCCACCAGCAGGTCACACGTTGTAGGACTTGCCCACTGTTTTCCTATGGGTTTCTCTGCAGACTTTGTGACACAGTAAGAATTGAGTCCTTCTGCAGCTGAGGCACACTGTCCCGTCTCACAGTCAAAGAAAGCTCAATCAGAGACAATGTCTTTACTCAGGAATAGTGCAAGCACAAAATGTCCAGTTGATACAAATCAGAAAGTCATAACTGACAAAAAAATAGATTGTGAAACAAAATTAAGTTAGGATGTTTGAAAGAGCAGGGTAACTGGGCCTAGAGAGATGGGGTGAAATGGAAGAAGACAAAAGACTCACTTATTGTCACAGTGAGAGGTATTTGGATTTGGTGGGAATTAGGGATTAAAGACAAAGGAGGAACAGGTGGGAGTGAGGTGTGGAATGGGAGGTAGGTCTGGATGGAGCCCTGGTATTGTGACCGCTGCAATGAAATCACTTAGTTCAGCGATGAAGCCTGCAAAGTCTCAGTGCTATAAGCTCCAGGACAACCACAGCGGGACTGTGCATTTACATGACAGGGAACACTGATTCTGCAAAGAATATGTGGACACAGGGCCAGGACAAAGACATGCACTCTCTTCCACAGCATCCTGGATACCTGCTCCCATCAAGGCACGACAGAAAAGCCCGTTTGTGTCATGGAGCTCCGAGGCACAGCCCCTACTCTAGTTTCTACTGGCAGAGCTGGGCCTCTGAGTGGTACCTCTGTGGCCTGAGTCTCTGGCCTAAATTTTCATGCCTGGACTGCAGATGTCCTGCAGGTCTCTCACTAAGGCTGGACTGCCCTGTGCAGAGGTGAGCTTCTTGGATTAGAGGCATGCTTTTTCCATGTTGACCTGGCAGCAACTGTAGCGATAAGAGCGGCGGGGCTGCATCCCCAGCACCCCGGCCACCTGCTAGCTTATGCCCGAAATAACAACACACAAACTGTATTCATTTAAACACTGCTTGGCCCATTTCTATCTAGCCTCTTCTAGGCTAATTCTCACATATTAATTTAGCCCATTTCTAATCATCTGTGCTGTACCCCAAGGTGCGCTTACCAGGAAGATTCTAGCCTACGTCCATCCTGGGTCGGAGCTGAATCGCGTCTGCACGGGAGAGCGGAGCATGGCGTCTCTGTCAGGTGTCTGCCCCCGAGAGGAGAGCTGTCGAGTCTGAGCTCACTTCCTCTTCCTCCCAGCATTCTGTTCTGTTTTCTCCACCCACCTGAGTTCTAACCTATGAGGGCCAGCCAAGCAGTTTCTTTATTTTTTTAACCAATGACCTTCCTCCATCAAGCAACTTTAAAACTTCAACAGGGCAGCCCAAACTTTTGATATTATGTGTTGGGTACATTCATAGCTAATGTGAGATACACAGAGTCTGCAGGTCCCAGGTAGGACACACCTGTAGCATGCACTGTGCAACTATCGGGGATTTTATAACGAGCCCCCAAATACTCAAAGGCAAGCCCCCAGTTTATTCATCTCATAATCCAACAGCCTTTGACCATAACACACTCTCCAGTAAACATCTACTAAGTGCAACTCAAATCCAGCAGACCGGACGAAGACTAACATCCCTTTCCTGTGCATGGCAATGGATGATCATCCAGTCCAATTATTAGTCAACTGATGAAGGTCACTGAGTAATCAATGGGAGCAAAGGCTGGTCCTGAACGGGGACCAGAGTGAAGCCAGAGGTCATGGGTCACTGACCCTTTTCAAGATGGGCTAAGGAAATGGTCATATTACTTTCAGAGACTTTGGCAGAGCCTCAAAATGTTGATGAAAAGCCTAACACACTTGCTGAAGCCCTGTGCTAAATTATATTCCTCTCATGATCCCTGTCCACACAGCATAATTGTATATTCAAAGCAAATGCATTATTTAAACAATAATATACTCTCTATTAGTTCATTGCTTTGGGTTAATGGTTGGCTGAAGCAATTATAGGGCCCCGGGGAGAGATTCGCAGAAGAGGAACCAAGACACTGCATGGATAATAGGTGCCGCTTCTTTATTGCAGTAATTAACGATTTTTATACAGTATACTAAAGGATTGTCAAGATGTTAAGGATGGCGTAATGACCAACAATTTTCTTTTATGCTAACACAGGAAAATAACAAGATGGGGCAACATTGCACGGCCCAGACACCTAACATGTCTATTAGTTTTGTTTCTCTCTCCTTCCAGATGCTGCCAAACAGGCCTGTGACTGTTAACAAAGCCGCTGTGCTAAAGGCAGGTCTGGGCGCAAGCTGCCGCTGTGGGCCCATGAGAGATCAAGGTGGCTCATACAGAAAGCTCTCTGGAGTAACTGTCTGGCAAGACTGAGATACAGCAGGGTTTGGAAACTTAGAGAATAGACTCAGAGTCCTGTCAGCGTGGGGTCACCCGGCCATGCACCAGTGTTGTGAACATATAGATATTATATTGACATAGATATTTACCTTTATATTAACTTATAGATAATGCTGGTTCTTCTATCACTGTGCTTTGAGGTACAGGTTATTGAAGATGCATATATGTGAAGTAAGATGAAATACATGCTGGTTTCTCGTGTCTGCATAGAGGAGAAGCAGCCTAGCAAACACTGGATTGTTTGTTTGGAAAAACATACATGTCTGAGCTCCCGGATGACTCCACTTCGTTTCCCCAGCTGAGGTTTCCTGCTGAGTCTTGTGCAAACATCATTAAAACGATACTTCTCCACTTTCTACTTTACAGTCTAAGAGAGAGAACACTGGAGCAAATGTACACATCAAGGCGCAACACAATGTGTACAATTATGCAAACCTTAAACATAATTAGGGGGAATTCTTGGAGTGCCGAGCAAATTGCTAGTGTTGCTGGTTTGTATGTTACAGTGTTTGCTCAAGGATGCTGGGGTGGTTTCTGAGTGTTGATGGCTAGTGAAGGAAGAAGATGCCACAGGTGAGAGAAGCCCTAGCTACAGAAGGTAGAGGATACCACTGTTCTGGAGGTGAGAAGGTGAGAACTCACTGTTGGGTACCCACGGTACACAAGAGGTCTCTCTGCCTCAGACCTGTGGTTAGTGTGACCTCAGTGTGCCTTGATTGATTTGGGGTCTGTTTATGGGAAGCAAATACTAACAAAATGGAGCTATTGAAGCAGAACTCAAGTAATGTTCAAGGAAATGAAGCAGACACTCTCTTTCCCCTCTCTCCTTCCTTTCTCCCCCTCTTTCTGCCCTCATCTATTATGCCCCTCTACCTTTCTCTCCCTCCTCCTTTCTCATTTCTCCCTTCCTCACTCCCTGCCTGTTTTTCCCTCTCTCACCTCTGATCCTCCCCTTTCTCTTCTCTTTGTCTCTCTCCCACCCTCCTCCCTCCTTCCTCCTTCTCTCTCCATTCCTTCCTCTTTCTCCCCCCTCTTCATAATCCCTCCCTTCTTCCCTTTTCCTAAACCCTTTTGTACCCCACATGTCCTCAGTAAATGATATCTCGCACGTATTTCTGACATTTGCCTTGAACGACATTTCTAACAGGGTTTGGTGTGTGTGTGTGTGTGTGTGTGTGTGTGTGTGTGTGTGTGTGTGTGTGTGTGCAGTCCTGGAGTGTTCTATGTATAAGATTATACTGTCATCAGACAATTTCACATCTTCCTCTCATGCTTATATCTTTTTCTTATGTAATTGATTTGGCTTTGCATCCAGTGCCATATTAAATAGAGTCAGTGAGGAGGGGCACATTTATCTCATTTTCTGATCTCAGAAGAAGGCTCCTCAGCTTGACGTTTCCAACCTGTCCTGTGGCATGTCCCATGACCTTTGTCACATGTAGGTATAGTCCTTCTGTATAAATTTTAGGGTGCTTTGATCCTGAAACAATGTTGACTTTTGTAGAGATTTCTTCCAAATCAGTGAAAACAGTTCTGGGCGTCTGGCCTCTGTCTCATGAATGTGAGGCATAATGTTTATTGATCTGCCAAACCATCCACTTTCCCACGTTGGTCCCACTTGATCTTGGTGACTGACTTCTCAATGCACTTGTGTTGTTCCCTGGTTTTTCTTGGAGGATTTGTGTTCGTCTGTTCATTGGGGATATTGAGCTGTGATTTTTCTCTCCTGCAGGGTCCTTGTTTTGGCTTGGTAGAGGAGAATTCCGGCAGAACTTAAGAACTTTGGAAATTAATTTGGAAATTAAGAACTTTAATATTGATTTTCTGGAAGGGCTGGAGAAGAATTGGAAGTATTTCTTCTTCTTGTGTTTGACAATATTCACCCATAAAGATGTCAGATCCTGGACTTTTTTTTATCTCTCAACTAAGTTTTCATTTATTATTTGTCTTTTTATTTTTTTATTCGTGACTCTAAATTAGTATGCTGTATATGTCTAGAACTTTTACATTTCTTCTGGTTTGTAGAATTTGTTGAAATATTTTGGGTATGACTCCCGAGTTTTCCATCACGCCAGATGGTGTTCTCCCAAGCAGAACCAGACAAGATCTTCCCGCAAGGTTTCCTTTGGCTGTTTGGCTTTCAGGGTCAGGCTGCCGCATGACCTCAGCAACTTGACTCCAATGTGAAGGTTTAAAAGTTTTTCATCTTACAGACTGTTATAATTAGTCTTGACCGGTTAAATAGACAGGGCCTAGAATCAATCACCTAGGACAGCTATGCAAATACCTATGCCCCCAGGTATACCTATGCAGGATTATCTTGATCAGGGTAATAGAAGTGCTTAGACCCTCCCTAAAACCCAGCAGCACTATTCCCTGGGCTTGGGGTCCTGGACTGAATAAAAATGAGAAAGTGAGCTGAGCATAAGGGTTCACCTCCCTCTGCTTCTTGACGTCGAATACAATGAGGAGCAGCTTGATACTTTGGGCTGGATAAGCCTTCGCATGCTGAAAGCAGAGATTAATGAGAAATCTGGGGGGAGCTTGGAAGACAAGACTCTTGAGAGGTGGTTGGTGGAGGCTGTGTGATGAGGTTTCAGATATTGCAGAAGGAAATAAAAACACTATTGGGAACTGAGATGGGTCATCAGTGTAAAGTTTTGGCAACACTGACTTCATTCTGTTCATTCCTAAGAATTTGAGTTTGGTTGAATTTAAAGTTTAGGGCTTGACTTTCTTGCTGACGTAGCAGAGTATACAGACTGTAGCATGGTTGCCTTTTACTGTGTTCACCTGGTTGTGTAGTGAAAAAGGGAAAACTATTTGGGCAGAAAGACATAAAAATGTGCATTCTGTCATGCAGGAAAAGAGCCTGGATGTGTCACACTTTGCTTCACGGATATTAGCGGCATGGGACAACAGGGATGCATTTCAGAAGCTCCAGCCGTAGTTCCTCCTTGCCCCCACCATACTGGTTCAGCAGGAGTGCCAGTCCAGGACTGGGCATCTTGGCAGGTCCCCAGTGTGCCACCAATAACCAGGTTCTGCTTTATCATCCTGGCTACCGGAATCCCCAAATTCATGTCTGTGAGTCAGTCCACAGGCGAGTGAGCCCAATGATGAAGGTGGCTGAAAGTGGGTGTTTGAAAGAAAGGAGTTGTCATAGGATGAAGACAAACACTGCATCCCCTGTGGTAGGTAAGAGCTTCCCATGTATCTGTGATTGACAGTAGAAATAACAGCTGGTTCATTTGTGCTGTACCTGATTAAAGCTGTTTTATAGCAAAACTCAGATAAACTGCTTCTGGGGAAAATTTATCTAAAAGATAAAGGTGCTCTGAAAGCAACATAAGTGAAATATGATGGTGTATTTTTCTAAAATTTTGATATTAAATAATAATACAATATAAGTCACTGAAAATTTTGGTTTTATTTACACAAAATCATAATAGCAAGAGGTGCATAAACTAAGCAGTATTTTTAACAAGGCAAAGATTTCCATGTGCACCTAGTACCTCACAAAGGTCCAAAAGAGAAAACTCAACATTGTTAAATGAAGTCATGCTTTCGCCGGGGTCTATAGGCTCAGTTCTGAGAGTTCTAAGGGGAGGTGGTCTTCTGGGGATCACTATCTCACACTCTAAACCTCTCCTCTCCAGAGCCACAGGGAGAGCTGGGGGCTGACTGCAAGATTGGCCATGACCCGGCCCTTTAATGCAGCCTTGTCTCCATCTATGGAACCATGATTCTAATACTAGCATGGTTGTAGAGATCTGGCTCCATGTCTAAGTTCCTCTATGTTTTTTCTCTACAATGCTCCAAGCCTTCTTTTCCTCTTGTGCTGAAACTGAAGCGAATACACCAGCAGCCTCAGTAGCCCTTCCTTGCGTCTGTCCTGTGCCTTGGACTTTAGTAATGGCTTCAAATGCATTGCTTTCTTCATCCTTGTGGGATTCAGAGATCTGAGAGGAGTCTAGGCTTCTTCTAGTTCCATAAAGAGAAGCAAGGTAGTGAGTGGAAACCTTGGATTCTATTTGCACTGTGTGTTTTACCTGTAAAGTGTTGGTGCTCACAGGTGTTTGGGCAGACATTGTCAAGTCAGGGCTCAACACACAGCACCAAGGAGTCCAGTGGGATGCTGTTGACTGTGTGGATCCATCAGCATGGAGATGTATTTAACCTTCACTGTTTGGACTGTGTCCAATCACATACATGTCCAAGGATACCTACCGCTGGACACTCCAATACTGAAAGGCAGTTTCTTCTTTCTGAGCAACTAACAGATTAGTAGTATCTTATAATTCAGGGTTTAATGGATAAAAACCCTTAACCTTGTTCATTTCTGCTACAAACTCTTGATTCCAATTGATTCTCAAGCTCAGCCTTTCTCAATGAGCCTTCTGTTTCTGGTTATTTTCTCCTGAGTCCAGTCATCCTCTGCCATGCTGCCTCATGGATCTCTAATGATTTCTCCCAGGCAAGCCATTACCTTGGAACTTCATACAAGATTGTGTGCTTTTTGCTAACCATATAAGGCCAGCTGCATTCTCAGCTAGTCTGTGGGTGCACTGAGATTGCTTGGCATTTGAAGGGTCCTTCTAGCCAGATCTCAGATTGTGTGCTTGTGCATGTGCATGCATGTGTGTATGTGTGTGGTGTGTATGTGTGTATGTGTGTGTGTGTGTGTGTGTGTGATATGTATTTGTAAGTATCTCTGTGTGTGTGCATATATGTGTGGAGGACACAGGACAATGTCAAGTGTGTTCCTTAATTTCCCTCTGCCTTTATTCTGAAGCATGTTTTCTTACTGACCCTAGAGTTCACTGGGCATCTGAACTCGGTTTTACATGAGTGGCAAAAATTTTATCATTTGTATCATTTCCCCAGTCCCAACCTCAAGTTGTTACCTATTCCTTCCTCCATTTGAGGGACTTTTTCAAAACACAGAGGCCTCAGAGATGCCCTCACAACCATGTACTGAGTCCACTCCATCAGCAATGAGGCGCCCATCTCCATGGGTCCCTGAAAACATTGAAAGAAAGATACACCAGGACCCCAGTAAAGATAAACTTCTCTCAGCATGTTGTTGAGGCCAACAGTCAAGGGGTGGGTGGCAATAGTAAGATTCCAGAGTGCAATCGTGGCCCTGGCCCTTGGCACACACCTGCTTCTGAGGAATGAACGGGAGATGAGCTTACAACTGCCTTGCTCCCCTGCCGACTGGACAGCTGCTGAGGCTGCTTCTGCCTCCTTCACAGGTGTCAACAGGAAGGCAGACCAGCCTTTGCCCTTGCTCGTGACCTTGAGACTTCAACTGCCACTTGTTACAAGGCGTGTTACAAGGGGTGGGGGTCTTTGAAACAGTGTTACATCTTGTTTATGCACACAAATGTGAGCCTGTGCTCTTGGGTACTGGCACACAAGCATACATGCACAAACATACTCATGGCGTGGCCCACTCCCTGGATGCTCCAGCCAACTCTTCTACCTTCAGCAGCAGGCAGAACTCAGTTCTCGGTATCATCCTGATGGATGTGGGGGCGGGGAGCTGCTAGGCAATAGGGTGTTAATGAGTTGCTGGCTCGGAATGACATTAGGGGCCCTGAGGATGGTGGCTCAGTACCTTTCAGGTGCTCAGAACAGCTCACTTCCCCCTATGCTGGGCAAGGGCTGTGCCTGGCGGATTTTCTTTCACTCATTCCCCCCGCAAAGTGGTATTAAAAGTTGGTACTTAATGATAATGAATTGAATTGTCCTCATCTAAAGTGGACTGAGTGACAGAATGCTGGAAACCAAGAGATCCCCGACCTGGTGAAGAAAACAAAAGTAATTGGATTACACAAAGAAAATAAGATAAACATTCACTGAAATTACAGTGACAGGCTATGATTAACGAGCTGGCGGAGGAGCAAGCAGCGTGCAGCGCTTGGTGCCACAGGGCCGACTGCCAGGTGTGACTGCTGGCTTCCTTTCCTGAGGGACTTCCACTTGCTTCTCAGATCAAGGTACAGCATAGCACCTTGATTTTCCAGAGAGCCCTTCTCCCTTTTCTGTCTTTCTTTCTGTCTTTTCTTTCTTTCTTCCTTCCTTCCTTCCTTCCTTCCTTTCTTTCTTTCTTTCTTTCTTTCTTTTCTTTCTTCTTTTCTCCCTCCCTCTCCCTCCCCTACCTCTCTCTCTCTCATCAAGTTTGTACCATGGTTGATGGAATTAGGATTTCTGGGGTGGGAATTCACTTTTCGTCTTGTCCTCAGGGCTGAGTTTCTGATCAGGTGCCAGTGAGCTGGCAGAACACAAAGTACCCATACTTGGTGCCCCACTGTCTCTTCAGTAGTCCCAAGTGCTGTCCTTGGGAGTCTGGATTTTCTATGATGGCCACAGATTATAGCACAGATGCCATGCACATTTAAGGTATCATACAGGAAAGGTCCTTGTTGGTAAACTGTTAGTAGGTGAATCCCTTTATGCTTGCTATTCTCCAGTCTTAGAGAATAATCCCACAGGAGTAAAACCCCCTGTTTGACGATGCCCACTGGCACAGGTGCCTCCTCAGGCAGCCATAAATCTTTCAAAAGTTCCCCAAGGCTCTTATTTTGTTCCAGGTCCATGTGAACTGGAGGTGCTGACCCAGCTGTCTTTCTCTCTTGTGGTCCTCTATGAGGACGTGGTCCATTTGTCCATCACATGGTCCATCTCTCAAGGCAGAGCAAGGAGAGGTTCTGATCTGATTAGGGCACAGATGAGAAGCAGGAGTGTCTGGGGACAGGTATGGGGCTACCCTGTGCCTACAGACAGCCCTGGGTAAAGCTTAAATTTGTTCTCAAACCACATCTCTGAACCTTCTTTACAGGAGAGTCAGCATTGTCACCCAGACTGCTTGGTCTCCTGCTGGGAATTCTTCACTTGCCTCTCACAATCCTGCAGTTCACCCTGCTCCCCACACCCACAGATGGTCCCAGTTACCAGGGCAGCAGCTGCTGGACAGCTCCTTCCTCTAGACTTAGCCCTTCAGGCACTATTGGGTGACTTTATGAAATCCTACTCTTCTTCCTTACTTAGAACATGTTGCTGAGCTGTGAATCCCATTGCCTTGATGGCTCTCAAATCTGGTTTAGCTATTCTGTTATGTCCTTCAGATGGGAACTGCTTCCTGAAAGTGTCACTCAGCCACTCTGTTTCCTACAACCATCCGCAGCACATCAGGGGACGACCGCTCCCGGCTCTGCTCTCTGTCACACTCTGTAGCTCCCACTGTCTGTCCATCTGTCACACCCTTGTTATTTCTGCTTGTAATTATTTGCTTGTAAACTGTGATTTCTTTATGGTCCAACCAGAGTCTGCTGCACATTACTGTGGATACTACAGCTAGCCCAAGGTCCATCATACACTGTATCCACTAAAATTCAACTGGATAAATGTCGTCTGAGTTGGATCCATGTCGGATTGGGCTCTCTTTGATATCTTTGTGTCTTAGCATCTATTGCTTGGCATTAAACACGATGTTGGCTGAAGGAGATAAAGAAGGGTGTCATGAATGAATCAACAAAAAAAAAAAATGATGAGCAAAGATAAACCTCAACAGGAAACTCCTAAGGTCTGTCCCCCTTCTTTTTTTTTTAATTTATTTATTTATTAAGGATTTCTGCCTCCTCCCCGCAACCGCTTCCCATTTCCCTCCCCCTCCCCCCGATCAAGTCCCCCTCCCTCATCTGCTCGAGGAGCAATCAGGGTTCCCTGACCTGTGGGAAGCCCAAGGACCGCCCACCTCCTTCCAGGTCTAGTTAGGTGAGCATCCAAACTGCCTAGGCTCCCCCAAAGCCTTCTTGAAGCAGGAACAAGGCCCCCTCTGTGGTGCTGGGTCAGGAGCACTGACTTCTGCTGGACCAGGCCTGTTGCTGGCCTGTTTACCCATTCCTGCACACCATTAAGCTACTTTTCCTGTCTAGAAACTCAAGAAGCACTGCTCTCTTCTGAGCTTGAGTTTCCTTTTTCCCACAAATGCTGGCTCTTCCTCTTCCAGGACTTCATAAGGTGGCTTCTGCTTTCTCTGTTTCCTGAAGATGAAGCCCGTGTTCAAATCATGCTGTCTGTCCATCAACAGTCATCCATCCAGAGACCTGGTTCCCAGGAGGGCAGGGTAGGTGTCTCTCACTGCCCTTGTCCACCCACTGGACCAGCATTACAGCCTCTAATACCTGCATAGACAAGCCAAGTTTGGGACTGACTGATCAGTGTGGGAGGGAGACTTTTATGGCTCCAGAGTAGTTTCCATATTCCTTCCTGTTCTGGTTCACAGGGTGAGCTTTGCTTTGTCTCTCATGCAGTTTTTTGTTGGGGGGGGGTTGTTTGTTTGTTTTGTGTATACATTAGGCCTAGCTTAGGAGAAAGTGGGAAGCAGAGGCAGAGGACAGGTCTATGTCTGACTCTCTTGCATGTCTGGTTTCCAAACTTGCTAGTGAATACAGGTGTCACCAGCAGTTGCAGAGGCTACACTAGCTCTAAAAATCTCCTGGAAACACATTCTTAGAGGTGTTCCCAGGTTGGTCACTAGGTAGTGGGATACATTATCCAGAGTTCAGCAGCACAGGCCATTCAGCGTCTGATCTACCATGTGCAGTCCCTGTGGGCAGTGACTCAGAGACAAGACAGTGAGATCAGAGAAGGCAGGGAATCCTGCACCTGAATGTCCAGCTCCTACTTGAATATGGCTTCAATGCAGAGCCCTCTGTGGATTGCTATGGGGTGACTCAGCCCCAGAAAAGGGGCATTCCTTTTGGGGTTGGTGTCTGTGTACTTGGTGTTAGCACCCATGATTAACTGAGAGGCCAGGACAATGTAAATGGGACAGGCCACAGTATCTGCCAATGCCCTATCTAGCTCATTAACGTAGACCTTACATATAAGTCATTTTCCAAAGGTGCAGAATTAAATGCAACTTACTGCTTTTTAAAACACCAGGGTATACGAGCTCTAAACAGGGGCTCTCACTGAAGTGTTTCTGGGAACAATACCCTTCCAGATCAGAAACCTGGAGGTCTTTATGTATAGAGGAGACAGACGATGGTCAGGGTGCCAGCATATTAACCACCAAACCATGAACACCACTTCATTATTGCTTATTCTTTGAGAAGCAAGTGAGGTTGATTTGATTAATTTGGGGTAGTGCTGGTGATGAAACCAGGACCTACCTCACACATGTAGACTCTCTACTGAGCTCCAGTCCCAGCCTGGAGATACCTCTGATACTTTTTTTCCCCTGTGGTCCTAGTTGTGTGTCCAGCTGCATTGAGGACTTTTGGCTATGCAAAATATTTCAAAGTACATGAGCCACTCCGAGCATAAGCACTTGGGCTATTGGCGGCCTTGCCCAAGAAGACCATGCTGACTGCCTCAACGAGTTAACTTTGTAGTAAATTATGTGCGGAACTGTATCTCAGGCGCTAATGATCATACATCTAAGTACCAGCTTATTTATGCATAATTTGCTACCATTGTGCTCAGGCTTACTTGGAGACTCATGAATCAGCCACAGGCTTCATTTCTCATTGTCTTCCCGCCCTCACAAGGTCGGCAGTGCCGTGTGCTCACCCTCAGGCAGCCAGCAGACCTGCCTTCTGGATGGATCGTGGACCACGCCAAGAATCAGAGGTGAACCTCGTTCCTACTGGAAGGACAGTGACAGAATTCCCTGTGTGGCAGGCTCCCATGACACAAGGCTTCTGTCTATATGATCATGTCAGGTCCCAAAATAAGAAACCACACAGATGCACTCAGCAAGGAGCAGTATAGGAAACCAGGGATGGATCCGGTCCTGGAGGGAGGGACCAGACAGTCAGCTGTATCACCAAAATCTTCAACTTTCTAGCCTGTCATGTCCCAGGGTTCCTGCCAGGATCCTGAAGTCTAAATCCTGTGAGAACCCTAAAGAAACTGTCACACAAGACACCTTCATCTCTAGTCACAGATGGAAAACGCTCCCCTCAGAATGTGCTATGGATGCCCCTTGCTATTGATGCCGTCTTCTGTGGAGAAGCCAGGGTAGAGCAGAAACTTCCAGAAAGTTCTCTGGGAAACAGCTCCTTGCTCCCCAAGTTCTCCGAACCAGATTGGTTCGTTGTTGACAACAAATTTAGCTGTTTTAGGGTCCTAGGCAAGTGACTGCTCTATTGATGTCCTTCCCTGGATGGTAAGCCTGGATCTCCGCAGCCCTCAGGTGATAAAGACCCCCACACACATTCTCCACTATGCATCCACTGTGCCTGCCCAGGTTCCCTGGCTGTCTGCAGGGAACACTGCGCTCTGTAGCCCAGTCGAGTCACTGGATGGAGACAGTCTTACCTTAGTTGAACTGCGTGTGATGTGGTGGCAATGCACCACAGACGCGGGAGCTTCAAAATCAGGAGTTAAGGGAGCTGAGTCCAAGGATAAGGCATGGGAAGGGTTAGTTTCTGACAAAGCTCATTTTCCTGTCTTATAGTCGGCCACCGTGCTCCTCAAGTCAGGGTGCTGAGGTATCCTCCTCTTCTTTGCCCCCCACCCCCGCCATCCTTATGCCTAGTTAACCTTAGCTACCTCTTCCCTGGACTTACCTCTAAATGGTCACCTTGTTGGTTGGGCTTTAGTGTAGAGGGTATAACAATCCCAAAGGACAAGGTCATTGGAGCAGCTGAGGCCAGAGGCAGGTGACTGAGATCTGAGACCAGGGACCCCATGAAGCCAGCTGGCTGCTAAGCTCCTGCAGACCCCAGGCAGTGGTAGAAGGTAGATCTAGTGAGCTCTATACATACTTGTTGAACAAAAAGTGGTTAATGCTGCAGGGTGTGACATGGGACTCCAGGTGTAGGGAGCTGCTGGTCATTTCAGGGACAGACTTAGAGAGGTGGCCCAGTGTTGTCTTATGAGTCTATCGAGAAAACCCCTACCACAGTTTGCTTGCTGTGCAGTGGAGGGAGCTGTGTTTGTGGCTCACAATGGTCTACTAAATTCTGCACAGCCAGTGCAGTCATACTTGAGCCTGTGTGAGCCTCCATGCACTGTGGGTCTGGGAGCCACAGACACTGTCAGCTATCCCAGCTTTGGGAGGCACTGGCTGCTTTGGGGAAACCTGAAGCAGATTCTGAGAACCTGACAGGACCCTCCACTACTTAGCTTTGAACTGTCTCTTCCCCTGAGCTGTACTATTTTGCTTGGGTAGCTCAATCCACTCCTGATCAACCTACTAATCACCCTTGATGATGGAGCCTGGACCTCAGATGCATATGAAAGATGAATAGGAGGGTCGATTCCTTTCTCAGAGGTAGATAGTCTCCTTTGCTCTGTCCTCTGCCCTCTAGATGTGAGCCCACATGATGGATCATGAGTGATGGCCCATTTCAACATGGAACCTCATCAAATCATCAAATCTTCACACCCAGTTAGGTAACCCTGATGTCACATCTATCTTCACCTCTCCCGTCTGTCCTATGACCCATAGCTGGTTCCTGAAGCTACCAGCACTTAATGTTTACATGTGGCATGGACTCTCCATGCATCGGATGGCATTTTCTCCTTGCCATTTGGCTAATGGAAATGTCAACAGCATGCCACCCACCCGTCTTGTAATGAATCTCCCCAGTCCTTGAGCATGGGTTCCCATGGTGGTTAACAATGCCAGTTTGAGAGACTCTAAGATCACTTGGAAGATGGGACTCTGGGCATGTCTGTGAGAGTTTCGAAGGCTTGGCCGCTGTGGGTGATACCTTTTCCCAGGGTTGGGGTCCTGTACCACATAAAAGGAAAAAAGCAAGCAAGCAAATAAACAAACCAAACAAGGTGAGCACCCTTACTCTATGTTATTTTTTTTAATTGCAGATGTTTTGTGACCAGTTCCCTAAAACTCCTGTTTCTGTGACTTCCTCCCTTGATAGACTGTCTCCCCTCTAACTGTGAGCCAAATAAACCCCTTCTCACTTATTTGTGCCAGGTCGCTTTATGACAGCAACGTAAAAGAAGCTAAGCAATCCCCAACGACTGGATGTGATGCGGGTCACTCACCTACCTTGTAGGGTGAGGGTACTAGGTACTAGGAGGCTCCTGTTGTCTTGTAGATGGAACCTTCTGGCAACAGGGTTTAGAATACAAGCCCAGTTCCCCCTCAGCCCTGGTATTACCACAGCCCTCCTGCAATCCACCCCATGGTCAGCTAGGAAGGTGTATCTGTGGGGGTTCTGCATTAAAGATTCTCTGAACTTTATAAACACCCCTCCCATTCTATGTATTTCTCAGGGTCACCACGAAGAAGGTGTTCATCCATCTCTCATCTATCTTCAATTGTTTCAAAACCCAAAACACAATTGACTCCGCCCCCCTTGCTGCAGGGGTGACTTGCTGAGTGACAAGTGACATACATAGGGAGAAGCCAAACCTTTTAAGTGTGAGCAGAGGGGCCACCATAAGTTCCCCAGGACACAGTAGGTCCTGTCTGCTGCAGGCTTTATCTGCAAGGCGGGAGTAAATCAACCTTGAATTTTTCCCATGCCTCCTAGTCGAAGCGAATGAGGGACTGTGGCAGCCTTCCCACACAGTGCTGGGGGTCACCATCCCATACACTTCCCTCCTCTCCAGCCTCCATGGGGTCATCCTGCCCCTGGATCCTCACCTGGGACTCTGAGGCAAGTGATTGTCCCCTAAGCAAGGCTATATGGTTGCCCTTTATACAGGTTTTTCAGGGTACTTGTTATAGGTAATCCAGATGGTTTAATGTATATGGAAGGGCATGTATAGGTTACTGGAAAATGCTATGTCATTTAACGTAAGAGACTTGAGCATACAAGGCTCTCAGTACCTCTGTCACACTGAAACCATGTTCACATTCATGTCACTATATGATCTTAAACTGAGGTCATTATTGGACCCATGTGATATTTCACCAGCCAGATTAGGGTCTCCCATGACATCCCCAAGGAGGCTCTGAAACAGGGCCGCTCTTGGGGAACTGGGTGGCATACAGATCTGGCTAGGATAGATTATTCACGGTGTGATGTTGGGTAAACAGCTGGCTCATGAGCTCTGCTGGGATAAAGAAACCTACTTTAGAGGTTTGGTGAAAATTACCCAGTAATGGACACGGCCGCTCTCCTATGTTACAGAAACTTGTGCTTGGGAACTTACAGTGGAGTCTGAGTTCAGCTTTCATGTTGTACATGCTGATCTTAGCCTCCCTCAGTGTCCCTAACAGAGATGGGTCCGCAGAGGCCATGCTGCAGGGGACACCGGCTACTCTGTAAGCAGGTGCCGTGGACAGAGGGCTGCAAGGACACGGTGGAGGACACAGCATCTTGCTCAGGAGGCAGGTGCCTCAGCTCCCACCTGAAGGTCACCTGTTCTCCACCCTGCAGCTCCTCCAGGTGTTGCCGGGGCTGTAACATCTGGCAGCAAAGCATGCGTGGATGCCATCCATCCATTGTTCTGCGGGCTGCCAGCAGAGCCATGATGAGAGGGCATTTGCTAGATGGGAGGGCTAGCACAAAGAGGCAGACCGCGCCAGCACCAATCACCCTGAGTTGACAACAAGCTTGCTAATCAGTATGGTAGTATGCTGCCCTCCAAGGGCTGGGCCCTTCTTGTCATTCTGTCTCCCATTTCCTTGCATTCTTCCCACTTAAAGTGCTGTGGTGCTCTGGGAATCTTCCTCACACCTCGGTCAGGGCTGTGGCTCTCGTCCTGCGGCAAGCACCCAGAAAGCATAGCCAGGCCTGGGTGGAGTGGCCGCCAACAGCATCTGCTGACTCTCAGTGGGTTGCACACTTGCCTCCATTACTCTCTCTTCCCCCTGTCTTCTCAGCAGGATTCCAGCATCGTATGTGTGCCAGACCCGGCTATGCTGGCTCTGCGTGGGGCCAGCGTGGCTACTCACACAGACAGGCGGCAGTCACAGCATGAGGAAGGAAGCTGCAGAACCTGGCTGGGCCCTGTAGCCTTTCTGAGAATATGTTGTCCTGTCTTCTCAACACCTCAGAGGTTGTCATCTGTACCCATGAATAGGATGTCCCCATTGTAACAGCTGTCTTGTCTGTCTTTCATCTTCCAGTTTGTCTTCCAATGAAGCCATTCTCCCTGTTGGATATCTTTGTTTCCATCCCAATAATGGCAACTAGAAGTCCTGTCAGGCAGGTCTCTGCTGTGGGAGGTTTTTATTTTATTTTATCTTTTTTATTTTTATAAACTAGTCTTTTGGTCTGCTATGTTGAGCATAACACTTCATCTTCCCTTTATTGGTCCTTAGGTCTTGCCATCTTGAATTTTCTGGGCTTCTCTTCTTGGCAGCCTTGAGGCTGAACTGATTTTTCTCAGAACATGGCCTCAGACAAGGCTTTGGGGGGTCTCACAGGACCCGGGTGCAGAGACACAGGCCATGGTGAGGGAAGGGTTCTGCTGCTTCTGTGATCTTCAGAATGGAGATCCCATGAGAGGAGAACCTATGGCCCCTGGAACAGAGATACACAAAGGAGGGAGAACCCTGCTCAGGATGGGTGCCTGCACCTCCCTGGGCATCTGAGAATCCCATGTTGCTGTTCTAGGCAAGGACTGACAACCCAGCCTTCACACCTCAACCTCAGAGAGTCTGTTACAGCACAAAGAACAGTGACTGCTCTTAAGATGACAGTTTCTAGGAAGCGGGATGCCAAGTTGGAGATGTCTCCCCAAATGCAGGCCCAGCTCTCCCCATAACTGCACTCAAGTAGGTCACCATGACTGCTTCGCCACAGCCCTAGATGTTTTCAGTGACTTTCAAGAATCTCAGCAAAAGGAAGAACAAGCTGGGGCTGTGGCCAGGCCTGTCCCCTCTGCTCCTCAAAAACCAGAGGCAGGAGGATTGCCAGTTCAAGGACTCCTTGGACAATTTAGTGAGTCTATGACCCAAAATGAAAAGACAGAGGAGGCCTGGATGTTAGTTCTTTGGTAGAGCACTTGCCTAGGATACACGAGGCTCTGGATTTCATCCTCCTGCACAAGAAGGGAAGAGAAAAAGAAAAATGTGGAAAAGAGAAAGCAAAGAGCGAGTAAGATGATGGTGTGTGTGTGTAGGAGACAGAGGGAGGGAGAGAGAGTTGTAAGGTGGGGACTCTCTCCTTAGAGCACACTCAGGGTGGTGACCAGCCAGACCACTGCTTTTTTTCATCTCCCTGCTCCGTGTTTGCTAATCTTAACCACCCAACGAACAGTTTACTTCACTCTTGTGTCTTCCAAAGGCCATGAGAATGACAGCCCTCTCTTTTAGGATTCAGGGACTTTGCACAAAGACAATGACCAGTCTCCATTATCTCTGTTTCGGGGCCTGGTAATGCTATCACAGTTAAGGGAGGCCACTGTTAGAGGTCTAAATTCCAACTTATCTATACTCAGGGCTTCATCAAGCATTGTTTGTGAGATTTTGAATCCTTGTAGCAACCAAGTTCATATTAGCTGATCAGTACACCCACCCTCTGGGTCAGTCTATTCAAAGGTAAATATGAGTTGGCTGACTGAGGCCAGCAGGAAGCAGAGAAAGCTTTTTATTTTTTTAAGATACAAGATAAAATAGAGTTTCTTTTTGAGGGAAGAACATGCTGAGGGATGGAAGGGTTTGGTATTATGGAGTGGATGATTTCTAACCATTTGTTGTCCTTCCTTAAATCCCATACAAGTTGGAAGTCTTGAGTATCAGGATGTAGGATAGGGAGCAAGGTAGTGTTATATAGGGAGTGGCAGAGGACAGAATTTATGCTTCCCTTAATTGGTCTATGTATTTGGCAATCCCTTGCTAAGCATTTTGTTTAACACTTACTGGTGTTGCAGAACTTAATGACTGAATGATGAGAGGTGGTCAGTGTGCTGCTAATTCTGATGGAGTCTCCTTAATCCAAATATCAGGGTACCTTGATTTTACTCCCTGCCTGAGGGTAGCTCTCCCTTTTTTTGTGGCCAGGTCCTCGTGTAAGAGGTACTCCTTGGGTAGAGGACAGCTGACCAGAATATTGGTTGGGGCTTGGCCTGAGTCCAGAATTAGACTAATCTAGTTCTCCCTGAAAGACTCAGTGGCTTTGAGGTTTTGAAGTAAGTCCCTCCCACTCAATGGGTATGAGCAGTCTGGTATAACCGGAAAAGAATGAGTACCTGGTCTTGGGTCTATGCTC
Source organism: Microtus oregoni (assembly GCF_018167655.1). Lineage (NCBI taxonomy): Eukaryota > Metazoa > Chordata > Mammalia > Rodentia > Cricetidae > Microtus > Microtus oregoni. Next base: position 21,420,561 of record NW_024543207.1, on the reverse strand, counting down.
TGGGAGGTTGTCTATGTAAGGTTGGCAGTTTGGATTGTTGTTCCTCAGACTGCTGTCTTTCTGGAGGTAAGGGTCCAAAGGGTTCTGTCAAGACAGAGTGGGATGCCCCAGTGTCTATAAGAAAGCTAGGAGACCCTTGAGTAACCTGACTTAATTTGGATGAGTTGGTAGGCTTTCTGACTATCTCTTTTAATCCTCTCGACAATGTTTGATGAAAAGTGTCCAATGCTACCTTACCTCCATTGGTGTTCAAATCCAGACTGGGTCAGGTAGATGGGAAGGTTTACTCTGCCTGGGTCTCTATGTCTGGAAGTGTCCTGCCACTCAGTGTCAGGGATAAATTTTACTTTCCAGCCATACTCGGTCTTGCTTTCATAAACAGGTGGCCAGAATTTTTTGGCAATCGTTTTAAGTCTGCTTGTGTGTATAAAAAACAGTATCCAACACACTGATAAAAGCCTGTATCTTCTCCAAAAAGGAAGGGCTTGAATCTTCTCATTATATAAATCACTTGTGAGGAAGAGGATTTAAATCATGAACAGGAATGGGGGTCCTCTTCCTGTTGTCTGTAATGAGATCCCCTTGCCTCTCTCAAGGGAAGAATTGACGATAGCCCCACAGCCTCAGACAAAGCCTGTCTGACCTCCCCATAGGCAGAGTCACTTCACATGTGCAGGGAGAGAAGGGCCCAGGTGTAGAAGTCAGCTTCCTGGCCTCTCCTCTGGGGAGAACCGTTCACTCTGGCTCCTCTCACATTTTTCATTGGTTAAGTTGGAGCGTGAAGAGGGAGAATGCCCATCTCTTTGGGTGTAGTGGGAAGAACCTGAGGTACTTTTGGTTTCTCTAAGCTTTCTAGCAGGACCAAGAGGGCCCTGACTTCCAAGAACTGAGCATGAATTTTCAACCATGAAGGTGGATAAAAGACAAGGGTTAGTAAATGGTTGGCACAGGAAAACTGATGAGGATGATCCAGAGAGCCAGTTACAACATTCCAGACTTCCCCGACTGCCTGAGTACCCAAAGATCACTCAGGAGGCCATCCCACTTCAAAAGAGGGCCACTCAAGTTCAGAAAGAGTGCAGAGTCTTGTGGATTCCTGGAGGTTTCTCTGGTGCTAGGTTTCTCCATAATCCCAAATGCCCCCCATCAAGATGTCTTTGTCTTTACTCTCCTCCTCCATCCTGCCTCCAGCCTGCCTCCCACATCCAGCCTGCCCAACCCACTTCCTCAAGTTCCCATCCCTCCACCCCCCTGTCCTATTCCCAGTTTATCTAGGAGACCTTTTCTATTTTCCTTTCCCAGGGAAATCTATGCATCCGACTTTGAGCCCTCCTTGTCATCTGGCTTCTCTGGGGCTGTGGTTTGTAGGTTGGTTATCCTACAAACTTTACTACTAATATTCACTTTTGAGTGAGTACATACTATTTTTTTTTCTTTCTTGAGTTCTGAACTGCTAGAAGTAAGGCTCAAGTTCACAGAGTTCCACATACATTATGAGGTATTATGTATCTGTCATGTTATATCCTTGAACAGAACTTTCTATGGCACTATGTTTTGCTTTTTTTAAACAAAAGATTGTATCTTTTGCTTTTGGTTCTCAGAAGGCTAGGTACATGACTTTGCATACAGATGAAAAAAGTACACAGAATAAAATGTAACATAAGGTGTACCTAGGACTGTAAGATAAATCATTGATCTTTAAAATGAACACTTTATAGACATAAACAGGTAGATCCATTCCAATTAACTGCTAGAAGTAGCAAGATTAGGTTACTATCACTATGATGAGTGTTCTCATATCAAATGCAAATCTGTAATATTATTGTAGGTATCTAGATATCTTCATACAAATACACTTCTCAGCTTAGCAGGGAGCAGGTCCAGAATGTCTCTTCACATTCAACTGTAGCTAAAATTTATTGTTATGTCCCTCCTGAACTCTCTGCTTCTTGGTTCTGATGAAAACAGCTGAAATATGAAGAAGGTTTTTTTGGGGGGGTGTATTTTTCTACCATTGTTTTACATTCATTATTTTCACCTTTATTAGTCTTGCTGGATTGAAGTCAGATCCCTGGAGGTTTTATAATAACAGAAGCAATCACCGCTCTGCTGTTTCCCAGACCTTTCTCCCTTTCACTCCACGTGTACACACACACACAGTTTCCCAGAGGATTGAGCTCTTTGCACAGGGTCCTTCTTTGGTTATCTGGGGTCTCCATGTCTGTGGTCCTGGGGTTGATTGACACAGTGGTGCTGCAGGGTGTGAAGGGTGCTAGAGGAAGCAAGGGAGTTTGACTCTTGCCTGGTGCTATCCTAAGCTGGCCACCCACCTCTGCCCACATCAGTTCACTGGTATCATTCAATCTCTTCCTCACAAACCTGTGCACTCTGACTGCAAAGGACTGAGTGGACTCTGCAATGCCTCTCTGCAGCAGAAAAGCCAAGGTGTGCAGGAAACCTGGGCAGACTTCTGGGCATCACAAGGGCTCAGATTTCAGATTCTAAGAGTTATCCCTGTTGGTGCAGAAGAACTTGCTGGCATAGAGTGCGGCCCTCTCAGTCCTGTGTCAGTCAGGACATGGCTTTTATTGAGCTTCTTTATTTTTATCTTTCACCACCATAAATATGAACTCAGAGTTTGAGGACAAGTGTGTTGACCAAGGGGAAGGTCTAGAGACCTCTGCTCAGCTAAGACTGATTATTCCAGGATGTCCTCCCTTGTGACCCATTCTTACTGGCACTGTTCATTTTCCTTCTAGCCCAGGATTCCTTAATGGCTGAGGCCCAGGGCTCCAGAGTGAATCGCACAGCCCAGCTGCAGCACTGTGTTTTCCAGGTCACACTGAAAAGCTTCATTAGTGGTATAACACGTCAAAACTAGTCACTTAAGAATGTAAACAGCCCCAGAAACAGAACCAAGCCGGCATCCTGCCATCTGTTCCCTGTGCCATTTGCTGTCCTCACCGTGGGCACTGATTTCCATGCTCTCAGATGAGAGGAAGCCTTCATCAGCTCGCTGTCCCCAAGTAGCACACATTGGCGATGTCAACAGCTTGCTCTGATGCAGGGGGGCCCAGGGCTCTGACTAGGTTGGGAGTGGTGGCAGCAGCAGCTGGCATGGTGTGAGACCCACTTCCAAGCTCTGCTTCTCTCTCTCCCTTTCTCTCTCTCTGCCTCCCTCCCTCCCTCCCTCCCTCTCTCCCTCCCTCCCTCCCTCCCTTCCTCCCTCCCTCCCTCCCTTTCTCCCCCCCCACATACACAAATCAAACTGTAAACTGTGTCTCATTATTAACAATGACACAGTGTAGAACCATATTTCTCACTTTTGCAGCCTAGGACAAGGGACTTACGTCTCTCCTCTTCCTTCCTAACTCATCTTACCCAGATCCTTATGACAGGTACAACTTGGGGAGTACCGAGGGAAGCCACACCACCTTCCTGGGACTCACGTTTGTCACTAGAGGAGATTTTACTTTGCATTGATCTGATGAGCAATATATTCATCAGCCCTGTTCTACATTCATAAATTGTGGGATTGTCCCAAACCTGAGTAGGGACCCCAAATTTCTACCACCACAGAGCAAAAAGAAAGCTTCAAAGGAGCCTATGGGCCTCCATGCTAGCTAACATAGCTGAGCAAGAAGACTGCCTTTGTGGGGGAGTAGTGCCATGTCTGGTACATGGAGTTCAGCCTCCTAAGAGCTCAGCAGCTGGCTTTGATCCTGTTGTTTGGTTTGCTAGGCTGTAGCAGTGTTGGGGATTCCCCACCCAGCTACGGCATAAAGCCCTGCACCTTTCTCTAGTTTACACCGGCACTCAGCAGTGGGTACATCCACTGGTCTGATCATCCTTTCTAGAAAGAGGAGACAAAACCACATTCAGCCTGGCTGCAAGCATCTCTACCTCTCTAGCCCTGGAATATTCTCCAAACTTGGCTTAGGGACCCCTTATTCCTTGGCTCCCCTCCTTCTTTCCTTATGCAGCTGCTGCCCACGTAACATAAGGCCTGTGTAAAAAAATGACGAAGGATGCCCAGGCGTCCCATCAACATCTGCCTAGCACTTCCTGAATGTCCACTCCCTCAGAAGGAAAGCCTCCCCACTCGCTGTGACCTCATGCCCTGCTAGAATGGCCCTGGGGCTGCAGGACCACAAAGTCCATGAAGCTGCTGGTTCTCTTTGAGCCCCAGCAGCTGCTTGGCTGCACACGCCACCCTGGGGCATGTACGTGCTCCCTCTTCAGCTCTGCCGTAAGTTGCTGCCCCCAGTCTCACTGGTGTGCTTCCCTGTCCTGCTTTATGATCAAACCAAACCCTGGCCCTTCTGACTCCTCTAATATATGAGTCACGGATCGAGAAAAATCTCTCCCTGCTTGGGTCACTGCATGGACCCATGACTTTGGAAACCTACCCTCAGCAGGTTTGATAAATAAAGCCTCCACTCACCGCATGGAGACAGTGCCTGTTTGATTCCTGAGCAGACAGCAGACACCAGGCATTTCCATGGAAGATGGTCCCTAGTCAATAGTCGCAGAACAAGTGCTTGGCCTCCTAGGAACCTCCTTGAAAGGGCAGCTTTGGGCCATGGCTCCCATCCCTTAGGTCAGTGGCTACAGTTTAGTTGCTCCTGTCGGTGGAGAAGAGTAACTGGAAGCAAGAAGAACATGTTGGCAAGACCCATGTGTTTGTGCACGGAAGGTGTAAAAGTTTGTGTTAGTTGCCAATCTGCTAGAACCTTGAACCTTCTAGCAGATAGGCCTCCAGGCATACCTGTGGGAAATTATCATGGTTACCATAGTTGATGTGGTAATATCCATCTACTGTGGGTGATGCCATTCCCTGCCAATATCCTGGACCATAGAAGTGGAGAAAGGAATAAGTGTGAGCATTCATCTGTCTCTGTACCTTGACTGGATGCTGTGTGACCAGGGGCCTTTGGACAGAGGTGTCTAGGCCTGTGTCTGTTGCTTTTTCCCATGGCTTCCTGGGAGACTGGATCAGTGGGGATGATCCGAGGCATACCGGAGGTGACATACAGAGTGGGGACTCCCTTGAGGGTTATAGTTATCTCCCCTACCTTCTTTTGGTTCTAATATCTCATGAAGAATGAAGCCATGTTTAGCACAGACAATATGTTTGCGTACTTAAGCGGCTCCCAGCCACAAGTGAGCTTCATATTAAGGTCATCTTGGCCTTTGCAACTCAGAGAATTCACTAGTGCCACATCACGGAGCACTAGAGACATAAATGGGATAATATAATCAAAAATGCTCTCACTAACTCTAGTCAGCAACAAAATCAGCACTCAACAAAGAGACGGTCATTACTGTGTCAAACATCTCAGACAAACCAAGCGCACATCTCTCTGTTAGTCTCCCCCAGACCCAAGTCACAGTAGCATGTCCCCCAAGATATCAGCCCACAGGACATGCGTGACATGCCTTCACATTTTCCACCTGCTCACATGGCTCTCCAAGATTGAAAGTAGAACAGATGCAGAAATGAACAGAGTCTACAAGGATGAAGCCGCCCGTGTGCTGTGTGCCTCTCGGGGCTCCTGTCCTTTCCGGATCACTGAGGTCAGCTACATGAAAGCTGACTGCTTGGTTGTGGTTTTCCTCATCCTTTATGTTTAATATTTTAACTTACAATTATTATCAGTGTCATTTAAAGAAAGTGAAAGCATTAAGACATCGGCACCTTAAGACACAAATTTACACGTTTCCCCTGTGATATCAATAAAGATATCAGTGTTTTTATTTTTTATTTATGTGTGTGCGAGGGTTTGCCTCCTCATTTGTATGTTCACCAGATGCAAGTAGTGCCAGAACCTTAGTCTTCTGTAAGAAGAGACACTGTTCTTAGCTGCAGAACCCACTCTCCAGTCTCAGTGATATGATTTTAAAATAAATATACGCATGACATAAGCTCAGGGAGAGAAGAGTCAAAGCCCTGTGTTTGGAGGCCATTGCACAAAGGATCATTAAAAATAATGTTGTATGTCCCTTGATGTAGAGAGTTAGCCTGCTTTCCTCAATGCTATTTGCAGAGCTGCAAAGAAAGATAGCCCCTTCCCTTGTTGTATGTCCCTCTAGAAAAGTCTCTATCCTGAGCTGCCTGCATCTTGCTTAAGGTAGAGGGAAGACAGGGTTTGCCCTGCTCAATGATGGAGCAGAAAGCCCCACACCCAAAGCCAGATGTTGCACATCTGAATGAGTCCCAAGAAAGGAAGCCTTGTGTCTTCCACACTTGGTCAGCCCGAAGCCTCAGCCCCACTGGCCAGACATGAGATGGTAGCCCATCATCACCCCTCCACCACTGTGCGTGATGCTCTGGACAGAAGTGGCAAACATCCCCACCACCCCATCCACCTGTGCCTGGAGTTCCTGAGCCCTCCCCGACCTAGGTGCTATCTCTGAGGATGGGCCTGCCAATCAGGTTATCATTAAACTTTTGATCTATGGCGGGGAATGGTCTCTAATTGTGTGCTTAGCGCACAGGCTGCAGTGAGGAAGCAATACATAAACAGTTTGTTATGGCTTTAGGGCAATGGGGCTGGAGCTTGGGCAGCTATGGTTTCTATTATGTAAGTGCAGAGCCATCCTTGTGATGCAGACAGACATGCACCCAGCTGAAAGCAGCGAGGGTCTCGGTGGGTGGACGCCGTCTCCAGCTTCCTCAGAGGGAAAAGGCAGATGTGCCAGCAGTGGATCAGCTGTTGGGATAATTATACTCAATAAGACATGGCAGGCTCCATCCCAGTCTAGTTGTGGGTTTTCGGTGAACTCTCAGAGGGGGTCCTGCTGACGCTTAATTGTGCCTTAGAGCGAGAAGTGGGGAGCTCTGTCAGCTTAACTTACAGCAAGATTGGAAAGCCTGTGTCTTAACTTACAGGAGGACTGGAAACAGAGGGTCTCAGCTGAAACCATTCCTTCAAACAGAGCCTCTGGGGGAGCGCCATCTTTGTATGGGAATGCTAAGGAAAAGCAGAGCTGCTAGCTTCCCCATGCAGCCTCCCTCTCTCGCCCTCCATCCCTCCTCCTCTTCCTCCTCACACCATCCTCTACTGTAACTATAAACCCAGTATTTTGGTTTTGGTTCCAACTATTGAATATGTACTCGGGAACTAAGAAGCCTTTTAGAGGGCTGAGCATATGGCTCACTTACACGCTTACTTTACAAATCTGGGACTTGAGTTTGACCTGCAGAACATGCATTAAAAGCCAGCATAGCACACATTTGTCATTGTGGTGTTGAAGAGGTGGAAAAGGAAAAGGAGGATCCCAGGGGCTCCCTGGCTAACCAGTCTGGCCTGCTTGGTGAACTCCAGGTCAGAGAAAGATTCTGTGTTAAACCTTAAATAAAAGAGGTGACAACATGGTTCAGCTGGCAAACGCTTGCTGTGCAAGCTTCATCTGAGTCTGAGCCCCACTCAGGGGAAAGGAGAGAAGCCACTCCTAATAGTTGTTCTCTGACCTGCATGACACGCATGCACCCACAAGCATATACATGCACACACACACACACACACACACACACACATACACACACGCACACACACACACACACACACACACAATAATGAATGTTTAAAGAATTTGAAACGTTTGACAGTGCCTGAGGAATGACACTAGAGCTTCCCTTCCCCTTTCTTATAAAATACATGGCTTCCAACTTCTTTATTGTCAACTTGACTGAATTTAGCCTTATTTAAGAAAAGAAAAAAAAACAAAAATAAAAATCAAAATGTTGGGTGTTCTTGTAAAATATTGTCCAAATAGTTCTAATTTAGGGGGAAGATATAAGCCCTTATATCTAAGTACAGATTAACAGAACATCCATGGTTTGGAGTCTCAGATAGAATAAAAAGAAGAAAGCCGGCTGCGTACCAGCATCTCTCTCTCTCTGTCTCTCTGTCTCTCTGTCTCTCTGCTTCCTGACTGTGGATGGCATGTGACCAGCTGCTGAGATTCCTCTACCTTGGTGGCCTGTGTCCCCCAACTGTAACCCAGAATAAACTTCTCTGTCCTTGTTCCTTTTGTCAGATATTACTGTCACCACAATGAAAAACAGCAACTAAACCAGAAAAACAGTACCAAGAAGTGGGGCTGTTGATGTAATAAGTCTGACTGTGGGGTTCGCAGACTCTGGAGCTGATTTGAGGGAGGCATACAGAAGGGTTTGGGATGTTGGGTAAGCCCTTATATCTAAGTACAGCTTAACAGAACATTGCAGTGGGAGTCTGAAAGACTAGAATGTTGATAGAAACATAAAGTGGGGGCCTGGATTCATGATGGTTCAGAAGGGAACAAAGACAGCATCAGGAAGTGGGCTAGAGGTCATTTCTGTGATACTCTGGTGAAGAACCTGGCTTCATGATACCCGAGCCCTGAGAACCGGAATGAGGTTGAATATGGGAGGAATGCACTGATGTGCTCAGTGAAATCTGAGGACGAGGGACACTGTAGGTCTACAGTGAGAAAGAGTAAAAAGGTGCTGCAGAAAGCCATGAAAACCTGTGATTCATGAGAAAAGGACTGTGAAAGAGCTGACCTTGGAGGCTCACAAGGTAGGATTGGCAGTCTATAAATTAGCAGACATCAGAGACAACTGAGGAGAAAGAACACACTCTACCCTGGGACAACAGAAAAGATGTCCCAAGGGTGAGAGGCCCTGCATGACAAAAGATCTACTTGTCAAAACACAAACTCATTTGACAGGGTGTCTGAACTGAGACTATGTTAGAGGGGGTTCTCAAAAGCAACTGCCTGGGAAAGTGAGCACATAGAGGCTGAAAGAATCGTGGTCCAGGGTATGCAGTCTCTCTTGAGCTTGCTTCAAAACTTGAAAGTGTCATCCACATTGTAGTGATTTTTGTAGGCACAAAAAACACAGGACTGAGGAGTCAGAGTCTTGAGTCAAGGTTCCGGAGAGCCGCTTAGGACAGAAATTGTGTGATAGAAAAAGTCTGGGCAAAGAGGCACTGAGAATCTAGTGTGTGAAGCTGTGGTGGGGACATCTGTGTTGCAATGGGGAACCTGTGGATGTTGGAAACGCCATAGCCGTGGGATGCCTGTCTCAGAAAACTGCAGGCAGGCAGTGGAGTTGCCTGAGACAGAGGCCTGAGTGCTGTAAATGGCACAGCTGGAAGAGTAGGGCTAATCAAGCGAGCCAGGCTCACATGATTTCGTGATTTCTAGATGCCTGACATGGAGGTGCAGGGTTTTGTATCTGCCTGGTTGGGTTTTGTTTTTGCTTTGGTCCAATCTTTTCTTGCTATACCTCCATTCTCCCTTTTGGAATAGGAATGTTTACTGTGTACCACTGTATGTCAGGAGCATGGAACTTGCTTTATGTACAGGGGTTCAAAGTAAAGAGATTGCCTGAGTTTTAAGAGAAACCCTGCACATAGACCTTTGAAAAACTTTGAAACTGAAAGATAGTGGGGACTGTTGAAATTGATTTGGTGCGTGTTGTTTTATGAGATGATTATGAACTTATGTGGACAAGGGTGGGGATGTGAAGGGTAATTTTTATTGTCTTCTTGGGGGCAGTCAAAGCCAGCATTGAAATGCTCATCCAGGCATATCAGTGAGGGAATTTTTAGACTAGTTTAACTGAGGTGCCAAGACTTATCCTATTTAACTGTGGACATCATCCCATGGATTGGGGTTTCAGACTGAATCAAAAGATGGCGAACTGAACACTGGCACCCATCTTTGTTTCCTGGCTGTGGATGCTTTGTGGTCGTCTGTCTCAGACTTCTAATGAACTGTCTCCTCAAACTCCAAGTAGGAATAAACCTTCTTTCTTAAGGTAGCTTTGTTACAACAGTGGGAAAAAGTCGTTAAGATACCTAGCATGCTAAAAGGCCTATATTTCTTCAATCTCTAGTATCAAAATGAAACAAAATGAATAAACAAACAAAACCCCCATCAAACTACAAAGCAGGATAAATACCAAAAAAAGCAAAACACACAACAGGGGCTGCAGCAATGGCTCAGCATTTAAGAGCACTTGTTACTGTTGACGAGGACTAGGGTTCAGTTTCTGGAATCCACACTGGCAGCTCCAGTGCCCTCTTCTGGCCTCCATGGGCACCAGTCACACACACAGTATATTTACATACGCACAGGCAAAATACTCATATAAAAATGAAAAATAAGTAAATAGAAAGTAAACAACAACAAAACCCAAACTCCATATAGAGGCATATCATGGTCAAACCACAAAACTGAAGACAGAGAGAAATCCTCACAGGATGGTAGAAGGACAGAGAGAAGAGAATAAAGTTGGAGGATGAAAGAATTGGGGGGACAGGAAAAGATGTGGGAAGAGGACAGGGTGAGGAGTAGGAGACAAACCTCACCTTCTAGGGATGTGGTGGGTTATGTCACACTTCTGTCAGAAGCCAAGAGGCTGTGCCAGTAAGAAGAGTCAGACAAGGTGAAAGAGATAACAGCAAACGGCCCAGCCCAGAGCCCGGTGTGCAGCACAGCTGTGGTTTCCAGGAAGAGAAACACAAGTCTTCAACAGAGTGGAATTGGAAGTTTCCTACCAGCGGGCCCACACTTGTGAAGCATGCAGGCTCTTCAGGGAGAAGGAAAATGACCATATCTGAAACCCAGGGCCCACAGAACAGAGCAGCAGGGAGAGAGCAAAGCGCTCACGTTCTTCTTCTCATCATGGGAGATCTGTAAGAGGGATCAGTGATGAGTAAGCTGAGGGAGCAGGTTGATGGAACCCCAGAGGCCTCCAGACCCAGCATGTGGTCGCGGAACCCCCACACCAGCCCACGAGCAGCAGGCTATGCTGAAGTATGGTTATTTAACAAAAGAGACCTTGAGCAAAGTCTGGGATGGCAGGAAATCGTTCTTAAATGATTAAGAGAAGAGCCTAAGTCTGACCATCTGAGGTATGGTGCTGCTCTTCTGGGCACAGCAGGGAGGGCAGGGGAGCAAAGCCAAATATAGAGAAGGCTGCAAGGAAGGCCACCCATAGACAGCACGCCTCACAGTATGTCACACTGTCCTTGAGCAATGTACAAAGGAGAGAAAGACTGCTTTCAGAATAAATGAAAGAAATATCAAGTAAGTGGTGACCATATGAAATCCACTTTAAATGTAAAGACTTAACTTGAGATTAAAGAAATGGATTAAGATTCCATCCATAACATTATGTAAACAAGATGTGTTGTGCACTTCTTTAATCTCAGCTCTAGGGAGGTGGAGGTAGAAGGCTTAAACAGCCAAGGCCATTTTTTTTTTTAAAAAAAATTATCACATAGAGAGTTCAAAGCCAGCCTGAAATAAATGAGATCCTGTCTCAAAACAGCAAAACAAAACAAAGCAAAACAAAAAAGGGTGCCAGGCAGGTGGCTCGGGACACAAGAATGCTTGACACATGGTTGGAGGAGAAAACAACCCCATTCCACATTTGCATGCAGGCGTGCACACACACTCTCATGTTTCAAGGGGTGTGTGCACGCACACATGTATGTGTGTGTGGCTTTGTGTATATCATGTATGTGTGTGACTTTGTGTATATCATGTGTGTGTGTGTGACTTTGTGTATATCATGTGTGTGTGACTTTGTGTACATCATGTGTGTGTGTGACTTTGTGTATATCATGTGTGTGTGACTTCGTGTACAACATGTGTGTGCATGTGTCCTCAGAGGGCAGAAGAGGATTTCAGATGCTCTGGGACAGGAGTTACAGATGATTGTGAGCTGCCATGTGGGGTGCTGGTAACCAGACCCAAGTCCTCTGTAAGAGCAGCTAGTGCACTGCTGGGTGATCTCTCCAGTTCCTATTGCTTTTCTTTTTAATGACAACAATTATGACAGGTGAGAGGTCCCCTCCTGTTACTTTTGACTGCTCATATTTCATTCATTAGTGATTCTAAACACCTCTGCATGCATCTATCTCTTGGTCAATATTATTTTTATTATTTTTATGTTTTAAGGTCTTTATTTTTTTTCTCTCTCCCTTCTTTCCTTCTGCTGTTTAGTAAATAAATGATAAAAAGCCTTTTAAAGGCAAGCAGTAAATGTTGACAAGAGTGGAGACCTGGAACTCTTACAGCTGTGGGAAGGAACCTTAAAGTCAGCCATCCACCTGAGCCACCTTGCCTCCGAGCAGCTCATTTGCCTATGAGGAAGATTTACTGTTTAGCTGTTTATGGGGAGAAAGGACCAATATTAGTAGTGTAGAGGGGTCATCACTATGTCATTATACAGGGTGACTGAGGGTTACCTGCCATTCTAGATGTTTCTGTTTGCCACTTCTGATGTCCATCTCTCCCAAAGGTCATCACTGTCCTGAGATCACGTGCATACTTTGGCTTTGTCATAACATACACAATGTAGGTACAAAGTTGGGAGGACAAGGCTCTGTGTCTAACCCATGATCTGTTTCCTCTGTGATCAAGCAGCCTGTCTATCCAGAAGGAGAACGAGGGGAGGGAGGGGGAGAGAGAGAGAATGAGAGAGTGAGAGGTGGAGGGGGGAGACAGAGAGACAGAGAAGGGAGGGGGCAGTTCCTCATAGAAGTGAAAACACTACATCCTCACTCCCGGGAGAGTATCCAAGGACCAACTGGGCAGGTGATGCCAGTGAGGTGGACCATTTGAATCACCTGCACTGCAGACAGCCCACCTTGAAGTAGACTCTACTTCAAATGTGACCTTAGAAAAACTAACAAAACTTTTACATTTAAATCTAACCCTTTGAGTGGGAGCCACAATGCAATGTATAGAAATGCATCCTATGAGACATAGGATGCATAACATGTTATATGAAATAGACTATTGTATTCTAGGTACTGTGGAATTATTTGATGTGTGACTGATTAATACTGAATACAGCATACGATATACCATGTAAAATAAAGTTGAATGTAACTATATATGAATATTAGTAGTTTAAAAATATTTACTTTTATTGTTGTTTTTTTAAAACAGGGTTTCTCTGTGTAACTTTGATTGTCCTGGAACTCACTCTGTAGACGAGGTTGAACTCCTGGGTGCTGGTATGACAGGCCTGTGCTACCACTGCCTGGCTACGTATTCATTTTTATTAATATGTATATGTGTACATGTGTACCTACATGAACTTATGTGACCCATTTGTGTGCAGCTGCCCTTGGAGGCCAGAAGAGTGTGTCAGATCTCAGCAGAACTGGGGTTACAGGCAGTTGTCAGCCTATGGGTGATGGGAATTGAGCTAGGATCCTCTACAAGAGCAGGAAGTGATCACCGAGCCATCTCTCCAATTCAAAATCTAGTCCTTGTCACCTAATTTCTCCTGGAGTTCTTGATCTGGGTCATAATTTATGTGTAACTAACAAGAGCTATTTTTGAAAACTCATTGTATAACATTGTTATCGGGCTTTATTGTGCATATATGTGCAGATGTTTGAGGGTGTCTCCACACTCTCTGGGAGTTGCCCATCCTCAGCCAGACTCTGTGCATTGCCTGTCATGTTAACACATACTATGGACACCAGGGAGCTGATATTGTGTGGGGCCTGCAACTTCGTTCCTCTCACTTTGATCAGATACACAGCACATTGATGGGAGACCCGAACACTTGTTTCTCCTGTAGATTTTGACAGAGTGCTGTTATTTCCTGGAGGCGAACAGTTCAATTTCCTGGCTGGCTGCTCAGAATCTCATCCTGCATAGGGGGGACACCATCTCTGGGCTGCCCTGAGTGGGGCTTGAACCATAAGGATGTCTGATTGGGGAAGTGATTAAAACTGATCTGTCCACCCCAGACTTAATGTCAGAATGATTACCCATCTCTGTGTTCATGAAGTTTATATTGCACGCTGGGGCTAGCGATACAGAGATCTAATTAAAAGCTCCCAGTGTTTTTAACTCTGTGTGGACAAGAGAGATTGAACTCTGAGCTTATTGTCCATGTCTGTTAGTCAGTGGGCATCATCAGATGATGTTTGGTGCTCTGGGAAGGCAACAGTGTCTCATAGGTGACAAATCTCAGACCTACTGGCCCCTATCCTGTGACCTCTGCCATCCACAACCTGGGCCAGTGCAGTGAATCCTTCTCTTTTTCCCTTAGTAAGGCTGAATATCAGTGTGTATGTCCATAGTGGTCACCCAGGGCTTCTGCACTGTGGTCTAGTAGAGTTGTTGTGGGATTTCCATCTGTTTACCCAATGACCTTTGGGGTATCCAGCCCTAGGGCATGGTATTGTGTGCAGACCTGACCACTTAATAGCTGAGGGGGAGGGGTTGCCCACTCTCTAGTCTTCTCACTAGTGCTGTTGGAGCCCAACTCCTCTGGGCAGAATGTCAGGACACAGCAGCTGAATCGCAGGGGCTGCTAATCTTTATCAGTGAGTGTTTATTTCCATTTTATTCCTAAATAAATTCTTGAGACACTTTACCAGATTCAGGTGTTCTCACGTAATGCAGAATGTTGCAAACTGTAGGCAGTTTCCCAAGGAATGGCCATGTCCTATAAAATTTCAGGGAAGTCCCACATGCTAGTCAAATGGATTTACAACAATGAGAACAACCAGACTGTTTCTACCTAGAGCTCACATCTGGACAGAGACCCAAGGCTGTCCTCGGGTGTCTCTCACAGGACTAGATGAAGGGACTCTATCTTGCTTAGACATGACAAGCTTGGCTCTGGCGGGGCTTACCCTTCCCCTATTCCCTCTTCCTTGTTAAAAACTGTTAGATTACATCCTAAATCTAGCCAAGGTCTATTCCCTTATTTGGCCACTTCTTCCTCCTTTCTGCTGAAGTCCAGGAATCAAAGTATTGAAGTTCAGTAAACAAACACCCCCTTTGCCTGCCCCAATCGACAATCACAATTAAAATTAAATACCTAGTCCTAGCACAGGGGTTCTCTTTTAGCTTTATAAACTGCCATTTGCCCATCTCCTGCTTTTGTTTCATATCCCCTGCCCTGTGTCCCTTCGCGGCAAATAAACTTTGTGCTAAGGATTCGGTCTTGGGATGTCTTATGCCAATACCAGTCCCTTCACTAGAGCTACATTATTTTTCTATGTGAATTTCTGCTAATTTTTACATAACCAACTCATCTGTAGGACTAGTGTTCTGAGGACATGTCAGGGCACTAAAACATCTATCCCTACTTATGGATTGGAAAAGATGATAATGGGAACGCCCTGCCATACCTCTGAGGAGTGGAGCCACAAAGTGTTGTCATCATTTGAAGGGGTGCTGTCTGTAAGGACTTGTTCTGGAGCCCCCTACCTAGAAACACCTGAGGTCTCAGCAGACAGTAGGTGCATAAATATCATCTGAGGAAGTAGTCTGCAGCCATAGCAACCTTCCTTCCTCTGACCTTGATCTGACCTTATTCCTTCCTTCATTTCCTGCTTTTGCTGTCTCACCCTTATCCTCCTACAATCTGGGTACTCAAGGCTCCATCCAGGCACCCAGAA
The DNA here is from genome assembly GCF_018167655.1 of Microtus oregoni. Lineage (NCBI taxonomy): Eukaryota > Metazoa > Chordata > Mammalia > Rodentia > Cricetidae > Microtus > Microtus oregoni. Next base: position 21,405,121 of record NW_024543207.1, on the reverse strand, counting down.
CCAGGGACAACAAAGAACACCTGATTTCTGTCACCACCCAGAAAAGGAGCAGCAAGCTCTGATGTCAAATAGGCAGCCAGATGGATAGCTTATGGGCACCATAAACTCCCCGTGGCTTAAGTCAGATGGTGTTCCAGGAGCATATCCTATACTACCCTCTCAGACCATGTGGCATTCTTTCCCAGGCTGTCTCGAAGCTAGGCAGAGTCCATAAAAACCAATCTACAAAGCCCAATGCCCCTTGCCTCTCTGTACATGTCTCCCAGGAACGGCCATGTGACTTGAAGATTTCTGAGACACTAAGAGCATATTTGACCAAGCCTTGGACCAGCTGAGCTAACTGCCCTGGGCTGATTTTGAGGATTTTAGTCACAGGTTGGGGTCCTCTACATCTAGCACAGATAAATCTAGACTAGACCTCACTTGTATCTCTGATTACAGGTTGATATACATCCGCATTAGCATTTTGACCTTTAGGAATATTTCACTTAAAAGGAAACTGAATACATCTCAAAGTCTCTAGGGATAACACATAGGATGACACATGTCAGGATTAGACGCTTCTCTGCTCTCTAATACTATAAACACATTGATAGTTTCTTTGTTGCATTTTAAAGGGCCATTTCTTATTTCCCTTTAGGGCTTAGACACGCAGAATGCCATCTTCAGGCTTGGGTGGAAACAATGTTGCCAACAGAGGTGCTGGAAACAATGTTGCCAGCAGAGGCACTGGAAACAATGCTGCCAACAGAGGCGCTGGAAACAATGTTGCCAACAGAGGCACTGGAAACAATGTTGCCAAGAGAGGTGCTGAAAACAATGTTGCCAACAGAAGCGCTGGAAACAATGTTGCCAACAGAGGCACTGGAAACAATGTTGCCAACAGGGCGCTCCGAGAGAGGGGTTTCCTTTTGCTTATGAAGTGGGTGTGCAGGTTCTGGGGGCTTTCTGGAGTTCTGGTTGTGGCTGGTTAGCAGGAGACTTTCCTTTGAGTTTGGCAACTTAATTTCAAATTCAGTAAAATACAAACATAAAACTGGTAGCTCCCAGAGTGTGGACTTGAACCAATGCTGGCAATGTGACAACATGTTTCACAGGGCTTTGAAGCTTGGGTGTTGTGTGATGATAAGTTTTAGGAGGGATTTATGGAGACATATACTTTTCAAGTCAGGATTCACACCTGTGCTGTCAGAGTTGCTGCCATTTCTCAAATAAGAAGCCGGTTAACAGCAATTTTCAAGAAGCGTCTATGTGTATTTCTAGGATGTCACACTCATCTTTGCATAGGAGCTTGGCATCCATGAGGACCAGCTGGGACTTTGGATCAGAACTGTCTCCATCTTCCATCCACAAAGACTTCCCTTCCTAGAAGGAGAGCAATATGAGATCCATCTTCCTTGCCTTATGTCGTCATAGTCCAGCCACACCCTGACAGCTGTATATGAGGACCAAGATATAAAGAGAGGAAGTTGAAATAGATTTAATGCCCTACACAAACACAGAAGCAGGGCAGCCTTGTCTGGGAATGCACACGCTGGAGCAACAGCACCAAGAACTCTATGGCCGTGTAGCTACTCATGAGGCTCCTAAAGGTAGTTTCTCTCTCTCTCTTTCTCTCTCTCTCTCTCTCTCTCTCCCTCTCTCTTTCCTTCCAGAGGTGAACTCGAATGCCATTACATAGTGTTACTCTCCAGGAGTAACCAGGGTGCCATGCCCCCAATGGCATTTTGTTTCCCTGGCTTTGTTAAATCTTTTAATTAAAGCATGTTAGCAAATGCAAAGAAAAATAAATGGCACTGCTTGCAAGGAAATTAAATTGAGGAACTAAGCCCATTTATAATTATTGTATTTCAATTAGGCTGCAACAGGGCTGGGGGAGCAAAGAGATAAAAAGAAACAACGCTGATGGTGGAGCTTCGTAAATATTTGCGAAGTGCTGCTAGAAAGAGAACAGCCTAAAGAATGCCTTAAAATGTTCAGGTGTCCCTAGGTAGTGCCCTTTGTGTTAACTGAAAGCCAAAAAAACAAGCCTTGTGACTTTGATGAAGCATCCGTAAAGCCATAGGAAGGTGCGCAGTCAACAAAAACTAAGGATTCTCATGAAAGAAAATCTTAGAACGATGCATGATAAACTTTTAATTTGTTATTTTAATTTTTTTGTTTTTTTATGTGTTAACCATACTTTTTATTAAATGATTTTTTTAATTTATTTATTTATTAAAGATTTCTGCCTCCTCCCCGCCACTGCCTCCCATTTCCCTCCCCCTCCCTCGTCAGCCCAAAGAACAATCAGGGTTCCCTGCCCTGTAGGAAGTCCAAGGACCACCCACCTCCATCCAGGTCTAGAAAGGTGAGCATCCAAACTGCCTAGGCTCCCACAAAGCCAGTACGTGCAGTAGGATCAAAAACCCATTGCCATTGTTCTTGAGTTCTCAGTAGTCCTCATTGTCCGCTATGTTCAGTGAGTCCGGTTTTATCCCATGATTTTTCAGACCCGGGCCAGCTGGCCTTGGTGAGTTCCCGAGAGAACATCCCCATTGTCTCAGTGTGTGGGTGCACCCCTGGCGGTCCTGAGTTCCTTGCTCGTGCTCTCTCTCTCTCCTTCTGCTCCGGATTTGGACCTTGAGATTTCTGTCTGGTGCTCATACTCAAATGTAATTTTCTTGGGAATAAGGAAACTCGTAAACAATCAGTGTGCCTGTCAGCAGTTTTTGCACTGGATTTTGAGATGATGAAATGATAACCAAATAAATTTCTTATTCTGGAAAAAAAAAGAGAGAGAATTCAGGGTTTTTTCTTGGAATGAAATTCTGTGTAAAGTCTATCTTGTTCCTATGAACGTAGAGAAAGAAAAGAAGGGCTGGGCTCTCCTGTCTGGATCAGCCCTCTGCATGCTCAAGCTCACAGGGACAGATATAGGAGCCCCATGTCCCCTGTCCTCAGGGACTATAGCCAAGCCTGGTGTCAACTTGGCACCACTGTCCCCTTGTACTCAGCAAACCTATGTTCCATGGCTCCATGCCGGCTCCTGAAACACCACAGTAGCTGCCACTGTAGTGTTCACTGCCCCACTCTTGGCAGATGAAGTGGGGGACAGAATTTGGACCTCTTTCATGTTTGTGGACTATAGTTTTGTGATGACCCCATCACCCTTTCTACCATAATCTTGGGGGTTTTTTTGTATTGTCTAGACTAGAGATCAGGAAGTAATGAGGCAAAATGATTCACACCCAAAAGGGGTACACAGGCTTTCCTACAATACACTGTCATTGGCTCCCTGAGGAAGACAAAAGCTCATACTGTAGGGCACTCATCACTGCTGCACAGTGAGATTGCATGCCTCCTGACTCCAGTGGCAAAAACACAGAAACAGAGACATTGGCCTGGAAATGTTCTTTCAGTAAGTTATTTTTTACATTTCCTTTATTGCTTAGGAATGTCATACATGTCTAAAATGCGTTTCATCAAATCCAACTCTTCCTCCCATTCATTTTCTTCCCCAAGTTTTCCCACTAAGCCCTCCTGATTGTGTGTGTGTGTGTGTGTGTGTGTGTGTGTGCATGTATAGCTCACTGAATCCTCTTAGTACTGAAAGTATATACATGACTATACTATCTCCAATTAGCCTTCCAGGGGCCAATGTCTGTCTCTCTAAAAATAGTCGTTAATAGCCACTACTTCCTCAGCCACGGGTAAGACTCTGAGACTCCCCTTCCTCCTCCATGCCTGGATTTTGTTTGGTTTGATTTTGTGCAGGTCTCATAATGTTGTCACAGTCTCTGTGAATTCATATATGCAACTTCGCAGTTATGTCCAGAAAATGCTGTTTGCTATAGTCTTCTGCTATCTCTGGCTCTTAGAAATGTTCTGTGGGGGGAGAGGAAAGGAAGGGAGCAAAGGAAATTGTGAAGCTCCATAAAATCAATAGAAAAGGAAATGTTCTGTGCCATCTTCTCTGATCGCCCCCTAACCTTGGTAGGAGATGGTGGGACATAGATGTCCAACTGAGGAACGAGTACCCTGTAGTCTTCTGTTCTCTGCGTGTGGCCCAGCTTTGAGTCTCACTGCTAATCTCTACGCACTGCAAAAAGAAACTTCTCTGGGGAGGATTGAGAGATGTACTAATCTATAGATATAAAAATAAGTATATGGGGGAAGTTTAACACTATGTCCATTTAGCAAAATAATAACAACAATAATAATATTAATATTAATCTTTCCTGTAGGGCCTATTGCCTACCAATCTGCAGGGTTTTGATTTCATTAACAGTGTTGTGTATAAATTCTGTCACATAAATGATTTTTAAGTCAACCAAAAAATGGTTGATTATCCCTGAAACACTCACGCTGCTACTGTGATAGTAGGCATACCTTTCCTAGAAGATCAATATTGCAGCTCAGAGGACTCACAATTGTTGACTATTTCCCCAGTGGCATGGAGAGGACCTTCTATCATTATCAAACTTATTTTAATAGAGATGGAGCTTTCAGACTGGCATCTTTTATGTCCAATGTGTCAAGATGTGGTGTCTTCCTTCAGTGGTGGATTTTTACCATCAAGTTCTGGTGGTCAGCAAAGGCAATTACAATGGCAATGTTCTGTAATAAATATGGGTTCCCACTTATCAAAAACTCGAAGGAGACAACCCATACATGGCCTTTGGATTATTATTCAATAGCCTATGTTGTCTAGAAGAAGGATTGACCCACTGATAAAGAGTAACTACATTAAAATATTATATATATATATTATATATATATATATATATATATTAGGATAATTATGCAGTAGTTGGCTTCCATATGGGTTTTGAAGAACAATAATATTAATTACTGTTCTTCTCCACATTCTTTCCTCTACTCTTCCATCCCAACTTCCACCTGACCTAACCAAACTTGCACCATTATTCTCCTTTCTGTCTTCACATTACCAGAGTTCTGTCTTCTTTGCCTTGAAATCCCCCATCACGGCCCCTTACCAGTTGCTTGACATCTTTCAGAGCTCTAATTTAAACACCCATAGATAAAGACACAGAACTAGCATCTGCGTGTAAGAGAAAATATGTGATATTTGTTTTTCTGAGTTTGGGTTACCTCATCCAGAATGATTAGTTCCAACTCCATGAATTTACCTGTGAATTGCATGATTTCAATTTTCTTTCCATATGAATCAAGAACAAGATAAGGATATCTACTCACTCCGCTCCTGTTCAATATGGTGCTTGAAGTCTCAGCTAGGGAAATGAGACAAGAGAAGGAGATAATGGGATGCAAATAAGAAATGATGAATTCAAAGTATTCTTATTTGTGGATCATATGATTTTGTACACAAAAGACTCTAAGTGTTTCACCAGAAAACTCCTATAGCTGAGAAACCTGTTCAGCAAAGTAGCAGAATACAAAATACAGCCTTCCTATGTACTGACAACAAACATACAGAGAAAACATACAGAAAAAAAAATCAAGTACATAATTCCATTCACAATCACTTTCAGGGATATCTTAACATAAATCTAACCAAAGACGTGAAAGATTTGACAATGGAAATGTTAAGATATGGGGAAAAAAAAGAAATTGAAGAAGATATCATAAGATGAAAAGATCTCCAATGATCATGGATTTCTTCCATCAATATTGTGAAAATAGTCATCTTTCCAAAAAGCATTCTATATATCCAACACAATCCCTATCAAAATTTCAATATATTTCTCTACCAATACTAAAATAACAATCTGAAATTTCATAAGGAAACAGAAAAGACCTAGGAGAGGGGAGTCAACATAATTCTGAACAAAAAGAAACTGCTAAAGGAATTATCATCCCTGATTTCAAATTATGCTATACATCTCTCATAATGATATCACAGAATCAACATCAGCAGAGACACACTGATCAAAAAAATGCAGCTGAAGACCCAGATACAAGTCCATGAGCCTATGTACACCTGATTTTTGACCAAGAGTCCCCAAATACACTTAGAAGAAAGGCAGTCTCCTCAACAGATGAAACAGAGAACACTGAATTGGGACATATAGAAGAATTAAATTGATCTTATCTCTTACTCTGCAGCAAACTTAAGTCATAATGGACCAAGGACTTCAGCCTAAGACTTAAATCCCTAAATCTGTTAGAAGAAAAAGTACGGAATTCACTAAACCTACACATGTAACTTTCTGAACAAAACCTCAGGGGTTGGGGATTTAGCTCAGTGGTAGAGTGCTTGCCTAGCAAGCACAAGGCCCTGGGTTCGGTCCTCAGCTTCAGATAAAAAAAAAAATCAAAAAAAAAAAAAAAACAAAACCTAAGTAATACAGACACAAAGACCAACAATTGACAAACAAAACTAAAAACTTTTATGCAGCAAAGGACACCATCATTGGAGTAAACAGGGAAAAACGTGTTCATCAGCTATGCATCTGACAAAGGATTCATGTCTAAAATACACAGAGAACTAAAGAAAGATAGAAGGAAAAAAAGAAAGAAGAGAGGAAATAAACAGTTTAATGCTCATGTTTTAAAAGTGGCTATTGTGTATTAGTTGGGGATGCACACACATGTGCACACACACACACTTTCTTCATCTGAAAAACACAAGGTTGGAGCATCTCCTCCTTTCCCATCAGCATCCAGGAGTGATTCTAGCAAAAGGGGAGAGAGAGAAATGGGAGAAAAAGAGGGAAAGAGAGAGAGAGAGAGAGAGAGAGAGAGAGAGAGAATGAATTAGTCCCTTTAGTCTATTCCTAAGGTCTTGAGTACAGGGTGTGAATCTCAGGGCCTAGAGTAATTGGTTACATCCACTCCACAGTGTATGACTTTTTCTTTCTAAGACGCCTATTTCCACCTTCCTTCTCTTTTTTTCCTTTGAGATCAGGTTTCACACTGAAGCCCAGGGAGCTTCTGCTCCCTGAGTACAGAGATTCCAGATTTGTGTCTCCATGCCTTCTTTACTTTCTCCCTTACATCAGAACCAACATTTTCTTAACAACCCACCTCCCCATGGCCTGGCTAGATCACACTGTCTTAGGAGTTTGCCTCAGACTTTACTATGAGGTGATACAGAGCTAGGTTTGTAGTGCTGGTGCTCTGTGGTCTCCTCCTGGAGAGACTTGGGGTTCAGGGGTGGGAATCCCTAATCAGCCTCTGTAGGGCTCCACCACAGCAAGGGAGAAAGGGACGCATCCTGGGTTTCAGACCTGGCCACCCGCTGGGTGTGGGCTCTGAGCTGCTTTCTGATTTCCTTCCTTTGCAGTCTCACTTCTAGAATAGAAAATGTGTTCTGTGAAGTCTGAAGGCCTCATTCCGGTTAGGTTAACAGCTTTCTTCTGGCAAACAACATGCCATTGTTCCCTGCTTAGCTCTTTGAAGTAAGAAAGGCAACCGTTCTCTCAGAGGACGTGTGACATTCAGAGGACGCCCTGCTTCACCAGGGTGCAAAACCAGACTCATTGGGAAAGGTTCTGGACAGCCGGGTGCTGCTGGCCCGCACGAGTGGCCACGCCTTGCCATGCGCTATGCCTGCCCTGGAGCAGATCCTGGCCTCCGCCCCTGTCAAAGTGGCACGGTCGCCCCACAATTGCTTTAGCCCGAAGCGCTTGACATTCACCCCCAGCAGATAATCGAGGAATAACATTTGCGTTACAGTTTAACACGACCTCGGCCTCTGCAGCTCTTTTTAGATTAGCTGCTGGAAGGAAAAAAAGAGCAGAAAAGAAAGAAAGAAAAATGGTCACTGACACCATGCTGAGGCGGGAGGTAGCGGACTGAACGCTTATTACTTCAGGGCACCTCTGCGACGCCAGGAGCTCCACTGCCCTTTTCCGCTGTGGGCGAGCGACTATTAAAGCTAAGGTATTAAAAGGAGGGCCAGGCAGTGTGCCAGGAGAGCAGGTCAGACTCGAAGCAGAGGTTAATGGACTGACTATTACCTGTATATGAAGCTCAGTGTGGCCAAGACCCAGGAGGATTCGGCTTTCGCCTCTCTCCCATGAAGCTGAATGAGGGGGGTCATTTAGCGTCACGTTGAAGGGTGAGCTGGCCTGCTAATTCTCATGAAAATGTGTAAGGAAACTGTAGCACCCCTTAACACAGAAACTGTATTTGGAGAGAGAGGACATTGTATCCTTTTCACCATCAGACCCACTCCCAACACAATTCCTGGTACACAAGAGACTAGATGGTCACTAGAAAGTCTTTGGGTCAATGTAGTGGTCCATTTTCAAGAAAGGAACAGGAACTACTGAGTACTAGAAGCAGCACATGAACTTCCCCATACAAGAACTCTATCCTGATAAAGGCCTTTGGTTTATTCTTTCCCGCACTGAGGACCAGGAAGTCCAGGCGTGCTGTGTCTGAGGGCTATCAATCCTGGAGGAGGCACAATGCCAGAATCCAGAAGGCACTGACAGCCAGAGGGAACCACCACCACATATCATCATATCACCTAGATTCCACTCAGCATCCCAGGTGAGTCCACACCCTGAACTCACTTTTCTGTGTCGCTTGTCCTCCTTCCCCCAGGGAGGGCAAAACAGCATTCTCTAGAGGGGTTCACGGAGCAGGAATTAAGGCTGGTGATGCTTACACACTGGAACAAAATTGGTTCTCGTTGGCCCCTTTCAACAGTTATGACATTGAGCTCTGGTGTCGAGCTTACGATTTCTTTCGTGTCATGAACTCAAGTTGCAGACCTGAAAATTCACAGGGTAATTCACAGGCTGGCTGGCCTGGTAGCCAGACTAAGGTCAAACCCTTCATGGATAGACTATGATGTGGAAATACCACCCAGGCTGGGGACTCTGAACCGCTGTGACTGGAAGGTGGCAGCTGCTCTAAATGTTTTTTAAATGCCACCCACCCTGTACACGGGCTCTCTCCTCAGCCACGTGCCGGCAGGTGCACCTTTAACCACCTTTATCATTATTGCTTTGAGTTACTCTTTGCTTTACTTTCATGCTGAGGGCACACAGTAGCTGCACAGTAGGAACACAAGACAGATTCTGCTGGGGTGTTGATCCTACTCACTGTGAATACTGCTTCATTTGAAAATGAGGGTTAAGTGAAAACTTCAACTGTTTTTAAATGAAATATAATCTGAGGCTTTGTAACAAACCAAGTCAGTGCCATTTAGAAATAGGGAGATGTGGGAAAGAGAGTGAAGTGCTGGGGCAGGAGAAACTGTGCTTTTGCCTACAGGGTAGCAGTGAGAAGTCCTTCTGTGATGAAGTTCTAGAAGTGGCTTATAGCCCAGTCACCATAGATCACCAAGGCCATTCCCTCTGAAGCCTTGCTGATGTCCCTGACTTGATGATGGTGGTGTGGCTGTGCACAGCTGCTGTGGTAACTGAGGTTTCCACAGCATGAAGGCATGTGAAGACTGTGCCACAGACCAGCAAGAGTGCCACACTGGGGGGGGGGGGGAGGTGTCTGAAACTCCTACATGGCCCCTTCTCTGGGAAGCATGGCCTGCTGACCCTACAACTGCTTCTTGCTATTCAATTAAGAGAGAAAAGATTTCACTGAGAGGGAGCCTGGAGCTTTCTTTGTAATTTTGCTGACCACTCCAATTATGGACGTGATTACAAGTGTATTTCAAAAGCCCAGGAGTCTGAAGATATTCAGTCACAAATAACTTGAGAATCAACTGAAGGTGCAAATGATCAGGAAAATGTTTAAGGGGGCGGCATCACGGCGACACACATTAACATGTCCAATTAGTTTGTGTTAGTACAATGGGGAGGTACTCAAACAACAAAGCATCAGGGTTAAAAATGAGGTGAGTGTCCATTGTTTATCCTTCCCCCCAGGGCCAGAGTGTGACCAGCCTACAGGTTCCCACTGTACATACATACACAGACACACAGACCGCACACGCACACACACATGCACACAGACACAGGCATGTGCACACACACAGACACACACCCACACACACATGCAGACACACATATGCACATGCACACAGGCACTGCACGTGCCCATGCACACGCCATCTCTGTATGCTTCCTATTGGTAGAGGAAGGTCTAGAGTCACTTTTTGGAGTGTTGTCTGTGACTGATTCTCAAACCATTTCAGGCTCTGCCACACAAAGGCAGCGCAACAATAGCCAGGCAGAGGCGAATATGAAAATGGTTTGTTTAGTTTTTAGTTCGACAACCCTCGGGGGCTGTATCTCTCTGGATACATTTATTTCAGGGTACTTAAAAGCTGACTTCGGTGAGATTACCAAGGCAGTGATTACTTTTGCTGAGAAATGTGTCCTTTCTCCCTCTCATTCATCCGCTGCTGCGATATTTCTGTTTGTCACCATGCCACGGCCTCTGATAAATGACTGAAGGCTGACTGCTACACTTTATTAAAAAGTAATAACAATTTTTGTACACACCCTTCACATTGTAAGGGGGGGACCATGAATCAAAGGACACTGCCTGTCTGGGCCTGATAAATGGGCCGTTTACCAGCCGAGGAGTTATTTAGGGCTGGCTATTAATTTAAATCACATTTATCTTCTCCGAGTGGGGGAGGCGGCTGTGATAGGGCTGCGAATGACCAGCGCTGCGGCTAAGTGCACATTATTTATTACCGTGGCCTCTACAGGGCTGCGCAATATGTTAAAAAAAGAGAGAGAAGAAAAGAAAAAAAACAGTGCCAATTACAGTGGTTAATCTCACCAGGGCAATAACAAATTTCTTCCCAATGCAAGACGATTTTTATTCTTTGACTTTTCTCCTCTCCACACAGACTTTGCTTATAATTCTCCATCATTAAACTCAATTTTCTCTCAGGGTGGCTGCTCCTGGAAAGTGCTAGCTTCTCTCCCCGTCACCTTTGTTGGGAGAGCAGCAATATTTTAATGTACTTTTCCCACAATCGAGTGTGTTCCTTTGAGCTCTTAATGAATATTTGTGAGTAACACAGAGGAATGGTGGATATTACATAACAGGCCAGCCATATTTTATTATCAGGTGTCCTCTCATTAATAATAATGCATTTGCACAGCTTTACAAGTCACCTAGTTCTTAATAGGAAGAAGAATTAGAAATAGATGATCATTAGCTTTTTTTGGTCAATTAACTTCAATTTGGTTGATCTAATGTGGAAGATTAAAGTATTTCTAATAAAATAGGTCTTAGGCAAATATTAACTCCAAGCAGGAAAATTCCGCTTTTTATCACAACGCTTAAAGCAGAGCTGTGGCGCTCCCCAGGAGAGAGGCTCCTGTCTGTGTGTGTTCTGAGTTCACCCTGCCTGTCTGCATCCTGAGAAAGCCATGTGACATCTGGGTGTTGATTGGCAGCCCCCAACCGCATAGTACCAGGCTTAGCTGCTGCAGCGTCTGGGTGTGCTTTATTTGGACAGCACAAAAGTGTGTGACAGGCAGAGTCCCTTTATTAGAACCTCACTGGGAGTGGGAGCTTCACCCGTCCTGTGCAAGTGGGACAGTTTTATATTAATGACTAGACATCGTGTCCTAGGTGTTTCTGTGGTTGGAATTACATCGGAGTGCTACTCAGGCTGAATGCACACACTGTGGGAAATGAACGTGGGAGACACAAGAACTCTGGTCTGCGGCATGGCATGAATGGTCTGGACGGGTTTATTGGCTTTTCTTGTTTCTTTTTTTGGTGACTGGTAACTGACCAGGCTGTGTACTTAACTACACAGACAAGCTGATAGGCAGATATGTTTTGAGTGGAACTCCCTTTAAACATTTGGTCCCACGAGTCACTAGCTTGTATCCCATGTCCCGGAAGCCCTGCTGCAATGAAATAGGAGCTGCTTTTGAGGTGACACAAAGCTCTGTCCTTGCTCTTTCCACAGCTAACCATCGAGCAGGTGTCTTGACCTTTGTCCTTTTAGAATAGGTCTTCTCTGACCATTTGGGTTCCTCTCCCCAAGGTGAAGTCCTTACAGCTGGCCTGTAGCAGGGCTCTGCTTTTTCTCTTTAAATAGCTTTCTTCTTCTCATTTTCATATCTTATTAGTGGCTTGGAAGGATCAAACCATTTACCTAGACCAATTCTACTGACCTGAAGTCATAATAAAGTCCAAAGGCAGAGTAGGAAAAATAAAACCAAATTTAATAAACATAATAAGTGCACAGAAAAATCGTTATCCAGATAACTTTCAATAGAATATGTATTATTTCCCCTCAAAAATATTTAGCACTATAATTAGAGAGTGTTATTTTGTGTGATTTCTAGAACTGATTCTGGTGAAATAATAGAAATAATACAGGTTGCGATATTTGAATTACAGACATCCTCTGAAGTCTAGCTTGATGGCTCCTTTCCCAGTTGTTGACTGTGATGAAGGAGTGGGTTCTATGAGAGGTGGAGCCTGGTTGCGAATCTTAGGTCAAAGCGTGTGTAATTTAAAAGGAATATGGACTCTAGTGCTGCTTTTCTCCTCCCTGCAGAGCCCTGGCCCTGAGATAAATGATTTATCCTAACCGTGTTGTTCATGAGTACTGTCTCCACTGCTCACAGGGCTTTGAGGTCTACTAGACACAGAGTGACACTTCTGGGCTTGTAAGCCAAAATAAACTGCCCCTCTTCATAAGCAAGACAAGGAGTCTTTCTGTAGCATGATGTGTTTCTTGCTCTTACACAGACAGTGTTGTGACTCCCCAAGGTGGTGGAGGAGCCAGGCAGAGAAAGACTCAGGTTGTGCACTGTTTTCATAAAGTGACCAAAATGTTAAAAGTGTTTGGAAACGCCTCTGCTTTCCAGAAATGTGAAGGTGAAGGGTTTTCTGGACAGGGACATGGATGCCCCAGCCTCGCTACTGCTTATGAACAGTAATATTAATTTAAATTATCTTGCCAAAGAACCCAGTGTATTGGCTTCATATAGAGAATCCAGTGTGCCAGTATCTTTAAAATAACACACGTGGGGACAGAAAATTGCCCTAACTTAATTAACAGCTCACAATGCTGATGTTTCCCATGCAAGTTCAGCCAACCCTTTAAGTTCTGTAGCCTCAGACCTGTGGGCTACCGAAGATGGAAAGTGGGTGAACATCTGTAAAAGAAAACTGTGGCTACCAAGAAGCTGCACTTGGTTCTTGTTTTTGGAGTCTAGAAGCCTCTTTTTTTCTTAAGCTTTTTTAGGTCTTATGTGGATCCATGCCCCAGATGGTGAACACTCTCTTTGGTTTATTTTTTTTAATTTATTTATTAAAGATTTCTGTCTCTTCCCCGCCACCGCCTCCCATATCCCTCCCCCTCCCCCAATCAACTTTCCCTCTCTCATCAGCCTGAAGAGCAGACTGGGTTCCCTGCCCTGTGGGAAGTCCAAGGACCTCCCACCTCCTTCCAGGTCTAGTAAGGTGAACAACATCCAAACAGCCTAGGCTCCCACAAGCCAGTGTGTGCAGTAGGATCAAAACCCAGTGCCATTGTTCTTGATTCCTCAGCAGTCCTCATTGTCTGCTATGTTCAGCGAGTCCGGTTTTATCCCATGCTTTTTCAGACCCAGGCCAGCTGGCCTTGGTGAGTTCCTGAAAGAACATCCCCATTGTCTCAGTGTGTGGGTGCACCCCTGGCCGTTCTGAGTTCCTTGCTCGTGCTCCCTCTCCTTCTGTTCCTGATTTGTGAGCACCCTCTTTGTAAGTGGAGATTGATCCCTCGTTTCCTGGCTGCCCAGACCCCAAAATTCACAAAGAAATTATATTAATTACAACACTGCTTGTCGATGACTCAGGTGTATTTCTAGCTAGCTCTTACATCTTGAGTTAATCCATTTCTATTAGTCTGTGTATCGTTATGAGACTGTGGCTTACCAGTAAAGGTTCTGGGTGTCTGTCTTCTTCGGCAGCTACATGGCATTTCTTTGACTTTGTCAACTCTCTCTCTATATATATATATCTTCCAGCCTGGCTATATTATTCAATGCCATAGGCCAAAACAGATTTATTCATTAATCAGTAAAAGCAACACATTTACAAAAGGCCATCCTACATCAGACATCACCCTGTGTCATGCCAGAAAGAAGTGAGGATATGGCCAAAATGATGGGGAGGCAGGGAAATTACCTGTGTTTAAATAGTGCCTGTAAAGAATAAGGTAGATTGGAGAATTACACAAACAGGAAGTAATGGGATGAACGTGGGGTTAGGATTGTAGAGCTGTGTCATGAAGGCAGCGGGCATCTCATGAGTGCTCTAGAAAGAAAGAGAGCCTGCAGGCTGCTTTCTCTGGGACCCCAAAGGAAACTAGGAGGGAAAAGAAATACTTTCTTGGTAACAAGTGAGGTCTGTCAACCAGTTCAGCCCCTTGCTACATGGATGACTTGGACAATGGCTTCCTCTTTCTCATCAGAAAATGAACAAAGTAAGAGTTTTCATACTTTGAGAATAAGGATTGTACAGAAATAATGAAGTGCTTGTATACAGTAGGTATTCAGTGAAATGAAGATTTTTTTTTACCACCCCTGTTATTTCCATCGCCATTCACAACCATCAACATCACCCCATCATCATCATCCCATCACCACTAACATAGCCATCACCACAATCATCATCATCATCATCTCCATTGTAACTAACATCGTGGGCCACTTAGCCTTTATGTCAATTTGATACACACTAGAGTCAACCAAGAGCAAGGAACCTCAATTGAGAAAACACTTCTACAAGATCAGGCAAGCCTGTGGGCATTTTCTTAATTAGTAACTGATGTGGGAGGGTCAAGCCCATTGTGGGTGGGGTCACTTCTGGGATGCTGGTACAGGGTTCTACTCAAGCAAACCATAACAAATAAGCCAGTAAGCAGTTACTCCAAGGCTTCTACATTTAGCTCCTATCTCAGGGTTTATGCCTCCAGGTTTCTGTTTGAGCTTCTGACCTCAATCCCTTTGATGACAGTGAAACGGAAATGTAAGCAAAATAAGCCCTTTCCTCCCCAAGGTGCTTTTGGCCATAGCATTTCATCAGCTTAATAGTGAAATGTTCTTGCTTTCCCGAATGTACCATTGTAAAATGATGTGTATTCTCCATTGTTATGTCTTAGTTTATTTCTGTGTGGTAGAATAAGAGAAAAACTAAAAATATCAGCTTTGGTGACTTCACGGTGACTCACACCAAGGCGTGCACAAGGGAAACATGGAGGCCAACAGAAGAGGCCAGACAGGAAAGGACTAGCATATGAGGCAGCTAGAGTAGGTGAACTTTTGAAGCAGAGCTTTGCAGGGTCTGTCGGAGGGAAGGGAGCTTACTGTCTAAGGGGCAGGAAGGTTGGGTATGGGGTTATTCTAAATGGTCTGGCCCTGGTTATAGAGTATTTAAAAAACATTTGCTGCAGCTGGCGTGTATTCCTAAGAAATACTCAGATGGGGATTCACTGTACTGTGCAGCTTGCTTCTGTCAGAGTGGATGGGCAACTGGACATGTTCACCAACAGTAAGTGTGGGTGAAGAACAACCGCTATGACACTTGTAACAGTTATACCAAGGTGTGCTTGGGGTGCCGAGATGGCTGGATGCAGCCCTACTTGGCCCCTGTATCCCTCTCCCACTACAGAATGTGCTTCATTATTTATTAGCAAAAATAATCTGGCAGGCAGTGTGCTATCTGCAGCCAGACTCCAATACAGAAAGGTCACCTGCCAACACCTTAACCAAAGGGTGTTGTTAAGGCAAGCACAAGCACACCTTTTTAATATCAGCTGAATTGATTAGAGGACAATTCGAGGGTGTCAGAGGTCAGCAGAGAGAAAGAAGCCCAGGGCAGTGGTCACAGGGGTGCTGGACTGAGCCTGAAGCTCATAACTGTTCTGAGTCTCATCCCTTGTCTTTGCAAATGAAGGGATGCCCATGGCAAACCCAGGGCCTTGCTTGAGCCACACACAGGGCTACATTCACCTTATTCAGCATAGGTTAGAAATTACGCTGTCTAGAGTCAAATACACAAAGGCTCTCAAGCATTTTTAAAGTAAGAACTAATCTGTCTCTAAGCATACTCCCAGAGCCCAGAATTCTCACGCCTGCCTCGGAACCCAAGTAACCTCAGGGTTGGATACTTCTGTACTCTTTCCTACAGGGTGGTAGATATCAGGGGAGGAGCCAAGGGTCCTGTTTAGTTGCTCTGGTCACATCCATCTTGAAGGGAACGGAAGTGACTCGAGGGGATTCAGTGACAAGTGGCAAATTTAGAGTTCTCAGAGTTCCTGCTGTGCAGCTTCTGCAGGTGCAGCATCAGTAAACAAATGTCCACCCAAGGCTCCAGAGAAGGGAATAGGTGGAGATCTGCAGGCATGGTTAAGGTTCTGTAAGCATGCAGAGCTGATCAGTCTCACGAACACTGGGGTATGTCAGCTTCTCAGCACTGTGGCTTGGGGAGCAGTCTGGTGCCACCATGGACAGAGGGAAACATGAAGCTTTCCTCCAGCTTGTTTCTTGCAGAATGTTCCAGAATGTAAGCTACAGAGGCATTTCTGCTCCCATGAGAAAGAAACCATTCCCACACTGGGCACAGTCACAGGCTGAGGTGTATCTCTCCAGAACCTGGCACCTCTACTCAGTGAACTGGGCCCTTCTGCTCCCCGGGTATGTGCTCCTTTTGACACAGAGGCTCTGAACCTTGCCTTTACCCAAAACAACCAAAGGCAGCTAACATTTGGAGCCTATGGATAGCTGACCTGGAAACTAAAGAGCTGGACTTAGGGCAAGGTTCCATGCCAGCACGTCAGGGAGACTCAGTCTTGTCACCTTGTGTGTAGGAGCAGGGATGCCACCTGATTCATGCGCTGTGGTAAGGGAACATGGTTTCCCCTCTCTATTAAAACTCATTAATTAAACATAAGATTGGAAAGTAATTCGGGCAGCATCCCTGAGTTTGTGCAGGTACCCACATAGGATATGGCGTCTGAACCTCTGTCTGAGAAGTTTTTCTAGGATTCCAAGTATATAGGAGTATGATACAAGGACACAAATTACTCAACTGATAATAAATAATAGGGAAATACATATAGAAGAAATTATTTGATATATATAAAACATCATCTATCTATCTCTCTATCTATATATATACATAAATACATATATATAGTCACCACTTATTAAATGCCAAAGCAAATTCATACACAAATGAGATTCTCATGAGGGATTAACTCTTGGCTGGGTGTTTGACACTATGGGGCACAGAGTATCTTCAATGTGTCTGGGCTGATTGACACTTTGATTTCATAATCAGCAACATTGAGGATGTTGTTTTGCATAAATATGTAGATGAAATAGAAGGCAGAAACTGGGGTCATTTCAGAAACCGTTGGAAATTCTGTCTTCATTGCTTGCCAAAATTCATTGGATTAATTTTTAAAGTAACTTAGGTCAGCAATTACAACAGAAATTTTATTTTATTTTTTCTCTCTTTTTCTATTCATTTTACACACAGCAGATCCCCCTCCCTCCCCTGCTTCTGTCCCTCCTACCCCTCCAGCTCCCATCCACTCCTCAGAGAGGGTAAGGCATCCCATGGGAAGCCAACTAAGCCTGGACCATGTTAAAGTAATGAGGCAGGACCAAGTCACTCTCCACTGCATCAAGACTGAGCAAGGTATTCCACCATAGGGAAGGGGCTCCAAAAAGCCAGTTTATGCACCAGGGATAAATCCTGGTCCCACTACCAGCGGTCCCACAAATAGACCAAGTCATACAGTGGTCACCCACATTCAGAGGGCCTACTTCTGTCCCATGCAGGCTCCCAGCTATCAGTCCAGAATCCATGAGCTCCCACTAGCCTGGGTCAGCTGTCTCTGTGGGTTTCCCCATCATAATCTTGCCCCCTTGCTCATCTGGACTTACAATCATTGCATGGTTAGAAGTAAAACATTATAGGGAAGTATGAATGGCAAACATTTGGGAAATATTGTTACAGGCACGTCTGATGGTGTGTCCCCTAGAGGATTCTGCATCCAGTCAAGTTGGCAATGAGCACAAACTATTATAGACCTCAATGAGAAACACTGATGATGATGATCTGGCTATCTGTGAACCAGAGTCCAAGCTCAGGGTGTTGTGGGCATGACGGACTCCAAAGCTGAGAAGCTAGGCTATCATAGGATCAGCCTGAATCAAAAAGATCCCCATGCATGACATGGAACAGACAGTGGTCGGCAGAATTGGGTTTACATCAGAGCTGCCCTCAGGTGAGGGATTTATGTGAAAACGAATGATATACATGATTATTTGATGAATAACACATGAGCTCAGATAATTATTTAAAGGGGGGTTAACTGCAGAATTCTAAAGGAATGAGCAGAAAGGGAACATGTGGTAACTTGGTATTAACATCCTAGTAAGCAACTTGAGCTTGCAATCTAACTTAGCTTATGTTTGGCATGTGTATATGTGTGGTATGGATAAGCACATTCCAGTGTGTGTGTGTGTCTGTGTGTGTGTGTGTGCTTGTATGTATCTGTGTCCACATGCCTTCTGGGTGTCTTCCTCTCCTCTGACTTGGTTAGCTAGTCTTCCCCACGCAGCAGCTTCTCCATGGGTGCTGAGGATCTGATCTTTAATCCCCACACCTGCATGGCCAGTCCCTTATCCACTAAGCTGTCTCTCAAGTGCCAATCTAAGTTAATCACAACAACTGTTTGCAAATGAAGTAGTATCAACTCCCTATTTTCTGGTGAGAAAAGTGAAACTTCAGAAGGGTTATGAAGTTCTTAGGCTGATGTAAATCAATGTCAGGCTCTTCCCACCAAGCCCAGTTTTGATTGGGTTCCCCAAAAGAACACAGAATCTCTGGGACACACCCCTCCAGCCCCAACACACACACTGCTTCCCCAGTTTGAATTCCATGGTGGAAAGAAAACCCCAAAGTGAAGGTGGTGAAGGATGAGGCTTGCAGGTGGTATTAAATGCTCCACACACAGAATGGAGCAGGACGCACTGGATTCAATTGTACCATGCGGGCCCTCAAGGTAGGAAGATATGAATTCCTTCTAACTTCTCTAATAATCAAAATTACTTCCGAACAGAAACTTACCCAAAAAGCTCAATAAAGCAAAATTGAAGCCCCAATAACAGTCTAGCTGCAGGAGCATGGAGTTTGTGTAACTTACAATTTCCTGGAAGTCCTTAGTGTTATGGCTTTAAGTGCTCTAGGATTCTACGGATTCCTGCAAGTCCAGTCAACTGTTCTTGTAATTCAGCATAGCTGGCTCTAGTAGTCACCAGGATGGATTTAGGAGTAGAAAAGACTTTCCTAGGCTGCAGGGATCCAGACCACAGACAGTCCTTCCTTGAGGAGCTCATCAGAATTCTCTCTGCAGTAGAGAGCTGACCCTTCATGCAATAGCACCCAGGGACAACAGTACTCAAGATCCAATTTGAGAAAAGTCAGGGAGCCAACTCCCTTTTTATTGAGCTATATATTTTTCTCTGCTCCCCTCCCTTCCTACTTCCTCCACTTCTACCCTCTCCCATGCTCCCAATTTACTCAGGAGATCTTGTCTTTTTCCACTTCCCACATAGATTAGATTCATGATCTATGTATGTCCCTCTTAGGGTCCTCTTTGTTGTCTAGGTTCTCGGGATTATGAAGTGTAGGCTGGTTTTTCTTTGCTTTATGTCTAAAAGACACTTATGAGTGAGTATATAATATATTTGTCTTTTTGGGTCTGGGTTACCTCACTCAATATGATATTTTCTATCTATTTGCCTGAAAATTTCAAGATGTCATTATTTTTTTCCACCATGTAGTACTCCATTGTGTAAACATACCACATTTTTTAATTCACTCTTTGGTCAAGGGGCATTTAGGTTGTTTCCAGGTTCTGGCTATTACTAATAATTCTGCTTTGAACATAGTTGAGCACGTGTCTTTGTAGTATGATTGAGCATCCTTTGGATATATACTCAAAAGTTGTATTACAGGGTCTTGAGTAAGGTTGTTTCCTAAATTTCTGAGAGATTGCCATACTGATTTCCAAAGCGGCTGGCTGTACCAGCTTGCATTCCCACCAGCAATGCAGGAGTGTTCCCTTGCCCCCACAACCTCTCCAGAATAAGTTGTCATCAGTGTTTTTGATCTTGGCCATTCTTACAGGTATAAGATGGAAACTCAGAGTTGTTTTGATTTGCATTTCTCTAATGATTAAGGATGTTGAGCATTTCCTTAAGTGTCTTTCAGCCATTTTAGATTCATCTGCCAACCCACTTTATAACTAGCCAGGGACACATGCCCTTCCTCTGGTTAATCCATGGTCCTCAACCTTCTCATGAATACATCCCAGGAGTGCTCCCTGGAAAACAGTTTACACCCTCACCTCCATTCCCATATGACACTTAGGGATCCCTTCCTGTAACAGCAAGGACCCTGGTGGACCAGATCTCCTTCTCTATTCATCGGGCTTCAAAACATAGTTGACCCTGGGTTGCCTATCAGTCTCCCTATGAAGGCTAACTTCTCAGCCAGCATCTGCTTGTTTGGGGTTATTTTTCAATGACTGTTCATTTTTTTGTGAGTTTAAAATTAAAACCCTAAGAGTTATTGTACATACAAAAAAAATTATTTGCTGATCCCTAGACACTGAATCCCAGACAGCAGGGAGCACAGTTTAGAGATGAGAAGAGGAAGTCAGTCGACCTGCTCTGTAATTTGCTGTGATACTTTCATAGCTCTTAATACATGAAGAGCTATTTAAATTTACATGTCCCTAGCTGACCTCATCTCTCTGCAATGTGTTGACTCGCCTGAGTTTCGTCCATGACTCAAGCTTCGAAAGTATGGGTGACTTAGGTTGGGTAAGTGGGTATGGTGGTTGTTTTAGAGGCACAGGGGACTGTGGCTTCTTTTACGTTTGGCTTTCTGACTCCTCTAAGACTCATGGGGAATCTGTGATGAGAGAGAGAGCACTGCCAACATGAGAATCCAGCTTACTGAATAAAGGCCATGCCTAAGTGGATGCTCATCGTCTCTGAGACAACTTTGTCAGCTACTGTAGCAAGTAAACACACAACATTAAGTTTGGGGGTTTCCAGTGGCACCTGTGTCTACTCTGTGATGTCCCTGTGGAATACTGGGGTTTTCCTCAACCATATTTTTCTGATAAACGTCTGCTGTTTGTTCCCTAATGAAATGCCCAGAGAACCATGTGGCAAATACAGCATAGATAATGTGTTCCTGTCTTAAAACCCTAAATTTAGTCACATGGTATGATCATTAAATGAAATAAAAATATCACTGACCCTCATCCATGTGACTGCTATTGTCCATAGGGCCTGAAGCTCCCTCCCTGGAGATTATCTCACTGCAAGTGGTGTGTGTGTGTGAGCATGTGCATATGTGCTAACTTTTTAACTTTTATTATAGACCTGTTACCTGTGAACAATGCAGTAACCTTCCTCATGTCCTGACGCTTTTTGGAAACACAGCATCATGATGCCCATGTCTTTCTTTAGCTGGCTTTGAAGTTGGAGCATGGCAAAGTTGAATAGACAATGGATGCTTAAGGCTTTGTGGACAGGCACTCAGCTATACCCATGTTATATAGCAGAGAAGAGCAGAAACCTTCCTCTAGTGGAACAGAGTTGTTACACCCCAGGGGACCTGAGAAGAACTGTAACACTTTCACTAGGGAAACTTTCCCTGTAACACTTTCCCTGGACCTGGGCAGAACTGTAACAACTTCACCAGAGAAACCCTCCCCTGCAAGGACAGAATTGTTACATTGAGGAAACCTTTCCCTGGAGCAGGGCTGTAAACTGCTATGCTCATGGTGACTTTGTGGTATTCCTTGGCTCTTGACTGTCAGCGTACCTTTCTATCCAAGCAGCAATGCTTACAATGTGTCCTTTCATCTATTGGCTGTCTTTGTAGCTGAGTTTTCCACAGTTTAAATAGAAACTGCCATTCTGTGCAATTTAGGATTATCTGGAGGGAATACTATATTAATGTGGATGAGTCTTTCTCTGTGAAGAATATTTACCATGTGGCCATAATTCTTTCACCTAGTGTTGGGGTGAAATTTTACCTCTCTCTCCTTTTAGAAGTGAGCTCTGATGGCTTTTATTCTTGTGAATACTTTGCTGACTTGCTTGCCCTATAGAATACAACAACAATAGTGACTAGCATATCTACTTTATCTGTAACTTCCCCAGGCTTTGCACTGGGAGTCCTGTGAGTTCTCTAGTGAATCTAGTGAGAATCTTAATAATCAAGAGATAGTCATCCAAGATGAGACATTGTGTCATATGCAAAACTTGGTCCTAAGATGCTCTGGTGGATTTTGGTGACATAAGGGAAATATAAACATATGGAATGTTCTCAGTGATCTCAGTGACCAGCATTCCCACAGACTGAGCCAGTCAAAACCATAGCATTATGGGATAAGGGCCTGAGACTCCACCTCTGCAGAGGAGTGAATGGCAATTAGTGGCTACTGAGAGAGGGATATTTTTATTCTTTGGGGACATGGTCACTAATGGATCGTTTGGGCTCCAGTGGGTAACCCCACACTCATGTGTGCACATGGGCACCTCTAAGTGAATTCAACATTATTCTTAATAAGTAAAAAATTTCTGTAAGTTGAGAGGGCTTGGGGACACTAGGAGGAGTTGGGAGAGATAGTGGTTGGTGGATGCTATGAAAAATTTGAAGATTAAAGTATATTTGAGATGTGGTAGAATGAAATGCAGCTAGGCAGGAACTGGATGTTCAGTGACACAAATTAAATGGACATTAGCTAGAAACATGCCTCTGTCTTCTGTTGGAATCTCACAGACTGTGTATATTATATGAAATCATGTGTGTTTGTCTCACAGTTTTCAAGGCTGGCTAGTCTAAGGGCAGGTAACCTTGGAGGACTTCTTACTGTGGAAGAATGTGGCAGAGGATGAGACATAGTGTTCCAGTTTGCTTCTCCTATGACTAAAACACTTACTATAAGCAACTTGAAGATGAAAGGGTTTGTTTCAGCTTAGATGTGACAGTTCCTCGTGGAGGGGCATCAGGAGAGGAGCTCAAGACAGGAACCTGGAGTTAGAAACCGAAGCAGAGGACACAAAGGAGGTCCTGCTGACTGACTTGCTCCCTCTAGCTTGCTCAGCTTGCTTTTTAAAACCATCCAGGAGCACCTTCCCAGAGGTGGCACACTCACAGTGAGTTTAGCAATCAAGAAAATGTTCTACACACAGGGTCACAGGCCAGTGTGATCTAGGCAGTTCCTCAATTGTCTCTGGGTTGTGTCAAGTTGAGAGCTGAAGCTGACTATGACACACGGTAAGAGATTGAGGGAGAATGAGAGGAAAGATAGATAGGAAGGAGGGAGAGAGATTCTATTACATGCCTATCCCACTGTTGTGATAAGTGTCCCAAGACCTTCTCTCATCCCTGAGGATTCCTGCCTCTTAACAATGCTGCGCTGGGGTTGTATTTACACCACTCTAGGTTTTGGCCACACGCTTATACCACAACCTTTAAAATATCAGACACACCAAGTAGCAGCTTAGATCTCTGTATCGTTGTCGATATGCTGATTGTGGTTCTAAGCATCGAGCAAGCAGTGACACCAAATTAGAATGGATAAATTGTATTTTTTATAATTTAAAATATAATAACCATGCGAACACAATAAAGAACTGGTAATGAAGAAGTTGAGGGATGAATTATTCTAAATGGAAAATAAATTACACTTGATGATAAGGATTATGAGCTCTGGGACTAGGCCTGACACGCCTGCAGCTGTATCCCAGGCCCTAGACATGCTTGGCACATGATTGCTGCTCAATACATCCTTGTTGACTATTTTTAATAACTTGTACTCACTTATAATAAATCTATCTCTTGATTAATTCAATTTTCTAAGAAACAAAACACACTCAAAGCACAGTGCCTTCCCTCTTCCTCGGTCTAAGTCAGGGGGTACAACCAAGTCCAAGCTACCCACTAACAGGGGATTTTTGTCAACCTTGAGTCTGACTTACATGAGAGCCTGGCCGACACAGCCTGACCAGATTGATTCAATTTAGAAATAAGAGCACTCTATCTCTCATTGCCTAATAGTTCAACGTTACTTGCAGAATAAATGAAGCAAATTGCTGAGCACAGCTAGTCTAATGGCTGACCCTACAGGGTATTTCCAGAAGTTCTGGCAGCCACTCTAAGGAATCTCTTGGGAATGCTCTGGGATCTTTGTGTCTCGCTGACCCATAGTTAACTAGGTGAAATAGGAAGCCAGCTCACGGCTGAACAGGTAGTCACTTACAATTCCTAGGAGCCTATCTTGATTTGCACATGGTACCCTCTTTGCTCCCTCCATATGAGTTATCTAAATGACATGCTTCTCCAGACTCAATATAGAAGAATGACGTGTTGGCTCATAGTGTGATTGAAACATCACTTTACAAAATCTGTGTCTGCCTCCCATGACTTAAAAGAAATGAAGTGTATCAAAAGGAGTAAATGGCCCAAGAGCAGCAACAAAGGCCAGGTACAGCGGGCTGTTGAGATCTGTGCTCCAAAGGGACCCAGCCAGGTGGATGTTGAATATCACATTCAATTTTTAACAGAGACAAGGATATGGAATGCAATTTTTTTTTGGTATTCAGAAGGATGTTGAAGCCCTAAAGTTCTGAAGAAAGTAACAGCTGTGGAGATTGTCCTTCTGATGTGAGTGTTGATGCACAACCTCAGGACATCCATGGGGACATCTGAATACACAGGAGCACCCAGTCAGGACCTGACTCACTGTCCATGTCTTCAAGAATCCTGGTAAGATTTTGCATACCCTTCACAAAACCTTTTTCTTTCAACCAGATAAGGACAAGATCATCTCAGTCAATGAGAAATTCAAGTCTCCCTGTGTTCCAGGTGTCAGTCAAGAAGGTCACAACTGTGGCCACCATGTACTATGTCTACTGGACGATGCCTACTTCTTCTTGGTTCTTAGTTATCGTCATTGTCTAAGGCAATGCCCTGGAAATTCTCAGGTATTGTTCATTGTCCAAACCAACGAAGTGCCACCCTGGGAGGGTGCAAGATGTATGCTGTGTGTGTGCATGAGCACATGTGTGTAGATAATATAATAGAGGGAAGCTGTGATAGCCATGTCTTTCTATAGCAGCAGAATTGATGGAGTGAATACATATTAACAAAAGGATTCATAAGATTGTAAAGCTGACAATTATCACTTATAATTACAAAACACATGCTGTTGAGGCTGTGACCCCAGTATCTTCTTATTACATGAGACTGGCTGGATTGCCAGCCCTAATATGTTGCTGAAGGCCTTGAGGAATTCCTGAGGAGCTGTGGATCTTACAATGGAAGGTCAAAGAAACTGTGTTCTGATATCAGTGGATGATGGCATTGGCAGAGGCCATGGCAGCAGTGGTATAGATGCACTTGGGAGCAAGAGTACAGCTTTATCTTCAGATGTCCTTATGCCACCTTCAACCAGAAGGTGCTGCTGACTCTGGAGCAGGGTCTGGAAAACCATACTTACCCACCTAGAAGAATGTCTTTTAGTGGATCCCAGATTCAACCAGATTGACAACCAAAACTAAATAATACAGTCCTCGGCTGACCTCTGTGCATGACTAGGATAACCCTGCAATGGGAACTTTGACCTCTGAAACCCTCATGTTCTACCAGACTAAGTACGAGCTAATGTCTGAAAAGAAGACCTTATTCTTCTAGCTTACTCTTCAGAGTCAGCTGTTTCTTCTTTTTTTTATTTTTTAAATTTATTTATTTATTAAGGATTTCTGCCTCGTCCCCGCAACCGCTTCCCATTTCCCTCCCCCTCCCCCGATCAAGTCCCCCTCCCTCATCTGCTCTAAGGTCATTTGCATCTCTTCCTCTGTTTTGGCTGCAAAAATAGAGATTTAAATCTGCATTTGAAAGCATTTAACACAAAGCAAGTGTTTATAGCTGTTTCTTCTTAAGAACCCGAAATAAACACTTGCTTTGTGTTAAATGCTTTCAAATGCAGATTTAAATCTCTATTTTTGCAGCCAAAACAGAGGAAGAGATGCAAATGACCATATCTTTTTCACTCCTCTATATTCACAGCCCCTTTGAAGCGGTTCAGAGGTTGGTGTGGGGGTTCTCTGTATATGTGTTGCTTTTATTGGTTAATGAATAAAGAAACTACCTTGGCCTGTGATAGGGCAGAGTAGAGCTAGGTAGTGAGAAACGAAACTGAATTCTGGGAGAAAGAAGGCAGAGTCAGTGAGATGCCATGGAGCCCCCAGAGTGGAAAGATGTGAGCTGCCAGCTGCACCCTGTCAGTAGGCCATGAGCCTCATGGTAAAATATAAAATAATAGAAATGGGTTCATTTAAGATATGAATTAGCCAGAAATACATTTAAGCTATTGGCTAAACAGCGTTGCAAATAATATAGTTTCTGAGTGATTATTTTATGGTCTGGGCAGTCGGGAATGAACAAGCAGCATCCTACTACAAGAAGTGATGTTTATTCCTCCCAACAAAATAAATTGTGGAAAGAATTAGGATTGATGTCTTCAGTGATGTACTAGGGGCTTCAAGAAAGGCTCAGGGTGGATGGTGACCTGAGCCCTGAGGGAAGGTGGCTGCTCTTCTCCAAGGTCCTGAGATGAAAACCATCAACAAGTTGCTTAACCTTATGAAATAGTGTTAAAGATTCCAACTATGTCCACTTCACAAGCGTCTTTCTAAGTGCGTGACAGAAGACATTAGCACAATGGATGCCAGGTATAAAGTGCTATTGATCTGTGGCCCACGGGACCGAGTTTGGCTCTTCCTAAGCATCAGGCCTAATTTCCAGCTGGTTCCAGACACAGAATGCAAAGTTCGACCTGGGAGTCCTTGGCATGTTAGGAGAATACCCTAGGACCCCAGGGCACGTGAGAAACTCAGTGAGCAAAACTTCACCCTGAAAACCCTTCACCCTGGATTTGTCCTTCTTAGCGTACAGGTGTGTGTTCTCGCTCCCAGACTGGCACTCTGAGTAGAACGGCATGCTTGCTCAGGAAAGGAACTGGGGTGCTCGCAAGTCCCTCTACAATATCTCCTGATCCTTGCTCCACAGACTTTGAGAAAACCTTTCTCCCTTCATTGTCTTGTGCCTGAAATCCTGGCCCAGATGCTCTCTGGATTCTAGTTGAATCTGCTTTACTGCATTTCATATCTCTTCACTGAAATTCACCCTGAGATGTGGTCCTTGATCTTTAGCTCTTTACTTCAAAGCCTCTCTCCGTAAGGGAGGGGAAGGAAACACTAAGGTTTCTGGAGTATGGCTGGACTCAAATAACTCTGCCTAGAAATTCTAAGCACCCCCCAAATATCAACCAAACAAAGCAAAATAAAACTAACAAACAAAAAACCTATTTCTGGAACAATCCATTGCAAACAAACAAACAAAAAAAAAAACCCATTTCTAGAACAATCCACTGCTGAATGCCCTTGGCTCCAATGAGATGTGAATAGCACCACTGATCCTTGAGGGCTGACTACATGGGTGCGGTAGGGTGCAGTAGGGACTCCATACTTGTGAGCTCCTGGGGCTCATGAAGAGAGGTCAGACTCATGAAATCATGAGTGTCAGAGTGTGATAACTGAAGACAGACACCAAGGGGTACACAAGTGCCATCACAGAATGTGGTACTGGCCAGCGGCAGGCAATGCAGTAAGTAAGCCAAAAACACGGTGGATAAGGCTTCAAAAGAAAGATTACTTAGGCCTTCAAGGAAAGGGGACAACAGTGGCCTGCTGTGCAGGACTGGGCCCTGGAGGATGCTAAGTTAGAGGTAGCTCTTGGTCCTACAGGACGTGGCAGCCTGAGCAGTAACTAGGCTCAGGGAGGCTTTCTTACCAGTTATTGGGCTGCTAGCAGCTTCCTGTGTCATCTCAGGCCCTTTGTTTCAATGCTCTTAATGTTAAAAATATCAAGTTAAACATCTGGTGTTTTTAATGTTGAACAATCGACCTACTTTCACCTCAAATATTAAAATAAGGGATTTTAGAGATGGCTCAGTGGGTAAAGTGGTTGGTGTGCTTACACAAGGATCTGAGTTCAAATCCCCAGAAACAAGGTAACAGCCAGATTTGGTAGTATCCCTCTTTAACTCCAGACCTTTTTCAAGAGAAGGGGGGTGAAGGCAGGAGAATCTCCAACAAGGTGTAAGGAAAGGACTAACACAGGCTGTCCTCTGACTTCCACAGGACATTTGGCACACACCTGTGCTCACTTTCACACACGTGGACATCAACACCCCTCCGTGCTCAGAAAGCACAGCCCACCCTCATCCACAAGCTTCTAAAAAGTAAAATACAATACTGATTTTATAATAGTAAATTTATTCTGATGGAAGGATACATATAAAACACATTTTAAATTTTTTAATTAAATTAGTAAACAGTGTCATGGAAAGGTAACTTTAATTTTTCTTTTCCAGTTAGGGTTCTTTGTTCTGAGTCAAGACTCTGACTATGAAGTCTGTGTACAGGAAGCTGGCTGGGATCCTGGGTCCCTGAGCTCTTTGCTGAGTGGTATCTCGGTTTCTGATTGTGGGGAGCTTCTTCCCACCTCAGGCTCTGACATTAGATAATTAGACCTCAAATCATTCCACCGTATTAGTGATGTCACCTGGCTATGGGTGGGACATTCTCATCTCAGAGGCTGAAATCAGAAGGTATACCTGAGATAAGAACGCTTTGTGGAAAGCCTTGTTTCAGCACTCCCAGAGAGGGGTTGAGCAGGGCAGCCAATTAGCACGCTGAGCCCAGATAGACTGACTTCCTTCAGGTCTCCAAAGCAATATCTCTCTGAAATGAGTGAGTATAACTTTCGAGGTTTGGGTAACAAAGCCAGTTTAGACTCATTAGAACTCTCCTCTCCCCAGAATGCACCTGGAAATGATAAAAAAAAAAAATGCAGCTGCCTATTTTGAGTAATGTTGGCAAAGTTTTAGAAGATTTTTACAGTTTGGCTGCTCCAGCTTGCCAGCGCAGAGGGATCACTCTCCACACCAATGCATGAGCCGAGCTGCAGACTTGCTGCTTGCTGAAGCCAGATCCACGGTCCTCAGAGCTCAGATGCCGCAGTTAAAGCCGAGAAACTGTGTCCAAAGCTGTTGATTCTAAACAGCAACCAACCAAAGTTTCTGCAAACAAAGGAATCATGCAGCCTGTCGAGAACATTCTGAGCTTAAAAAAAATCTTATTGGGAAGAATTCTGGGGACATTTTTGCTTTGTGTAGTGGGAATCTCTTTAAAGCTACTTCACAAAGGAGAGTGTGTGTCTTATTACAGGAGCAGCCTCTTTGGGGACAGAAACATCTAAGTGGATGATGATCCAGAGGAAAACACTTGCATGTGTGTGCTCTGTGTATTTGTGTGTACATAGTATGTACATGACTACATATGTGTTGGGGGTGTGTGGAACACGAGAGCATGTGTGCATGTGGCATGTGCATGTGCATGTGTGAATACGTATGCTTTGTATGTGCCTATTAGTATGCATGTGCATGAGCACACATGATATGCAAACATATGCTCCTGTGTATTTACATGGGTGTGCATGTTTGCATATGTACACGTAGTGTGTATAGGCATGCATGTTTACATGTGCATGGATATGCATCAATATGTATATGCATGTGTGTTTGTGTATGTGTGTCTGTCTGTGTGCCTATCTGACACTCAGAAAATTTCAGATATCCCTTCATGGTAGGGATTTGGGCCCTGGAGTGTGGCATTTCCCTCCTTCAGTAACTCTACTGATTGGGCTGCACTGGTGTCCTCTACAGACCTGTGGGTTCCACAGAGTGAGATCAGCAACTCTCTAGTACTAGGTGCCAGAGTGAACTGAGCCTCTTCTGCATATTTCCTTGCAAGATTCCAGAAGGGGACTTGAGGGCATATAAATGAGTCTGGACTTCCCCATGGAGCACACCCAAGTCTCTGAGCTTCCTAGGCATAGGCACCACTTAAAGCCAGAAATTCAGCAGAAGAATGCAGTCCTCTCTTTGGGTTGAGTCACCTCCTTTTGGTGGGGTCACTTTTCATTTACAGCAGAGGCATGGTTGGTCCACACTAGTCCTGAGCTTCTGTGATGCTCTGATTGTCCCTCTGTGCTAGGCCCCAGAATCAGCACCAGCTAGCCAGATGTGTGATTAGTGGAAGACCAGAAGCCCAAGTCAAGAGATCATGTTCACATACCCAAAGGATGCATCAATCGGTCCATGCATGATGAACATCAAGATTCCAGGGAAACGTCTCTAACACAGATCTTTAAGTTCCTCCTGAAGTTAAGCTCTGTCGCAGGAGCTGGGGCAGAACTGTGGGGAATGCCTCCACAGCCACTGCTTTGCTGAGGGAGCCTCCCAGGACGCTATTCCATTCCTCTCTAATCCTTTGACATTTTTAAGGAATAAGATCAAATGTGCTCCTGCATCAAGTTCCCATAAACACACACACGCACACTAAATATTTTAAAAGTCTGCAATTCAGACAGGTGGTGGCAGAGTTTTGGACTGGCCACCTGGGTCAAGAAGAGGTGAATAAGTCCGAGATGCCTGTGTAAAGCACACCTGGACTGCACAGTGGTACTATGTCACCGAGCTTCTCAGTATCTCTTTGTCCTCTTCCTTATTGATGACAGCCCTGAGAGCCAATGAAATCCCAGAATTACAGTACAGCAAGTATGAACTTGAGAGCAGAGACAGGTCCTCTGACCTCCCCCCTCTCGTGCAATCTATTGTGCATGGCAGTGAATCATTCCAAGACCTGGAGTAGTGGCTCCCCAAGATTGTCAATCAGGCTTGGTAATGGGTGGCCAGCTGTCAATCAGCAAGTCTTTTCTAGAAAGTAGGATGGCACTTCATCCTCGGTTAAATAATTCAGAGTTTTTAAAAGCCTCTCAGATGCCCCTGTCTTGTTCCTGAGTCCCTGTCACCTGGCATTAGTTTGCAAAGATACCTAATACCTTCCATGATCTCTTGGTGTTAAAAAGTGCTGCATGCAACAAGTTGGGTTTACCTTTCCTGTCTCTTCAAGGCGTGCACTCTTCAGTCTTAGCTTCTCTTTCCTGTTGTGCAGGGACTGCGGTCTCCATGCAAGTCATAAGCACAGTTAATCTAAGGTCACAATCATGCGTCTGGACCTGTATCTAGATAACAGTGAGCTCTTTTCTCTTCTATGTCTCCATCCTGACCTTCAGAAAGAGAGTCACCTTGCAAGACACTCTATGGTGATGCAGAACTATCAGCAGTGTGGGTAATAGACCCGGACCTTCCGTCTGTCTAGCACTGCACTTCCAATGCCTTCAGGAGAATCTCAGAGTGCAAGCACCTTGTTTAAATTCCCCTTCACAACTCCACTGTCTTAGTCAATGTTCTTTTGCAGTGAAGAGACAGCATGGCCAAGACAGCTCTTACGAAAGAACGCATTTAATTGGGGACTGGCTTATGGTTTCAGAGGCTTAGTCCATTACTATCATGGTGGGAGGAAGGCATTATACTGGAAAAGTAGCTGAGAGCTACATCCACAAGCAGAAAAGAAGATGCAGCCCAGCGTGGGATTTTTGAAACCTCAAGCCCCACCCGTAGTGATACCCTGCCTCTAACAAGGCCACACTTTCTAATCCTTCTTACGTAGTGGCATTGCCTAGTGACTAAGCATTCAGATATATGAGTCTTTGGAGGCATTCTTACTCAAGCAACCACGAATGCCAAATCTCTACACAAACCACCATCATGTTTACATTCACCCCAAACCTACATGTTATAGTTTCACATATGCGTTTGTGGTAAAATATTCTGACAAAAAAAAAAAAGCAACTTAGGGGAGAAAGGTTATTCCAAGCCATAAGCCATCATCCAGGGGTACATCAAGGCATCAGGAATCTGGAGTACATCCACAATCAAGAGCAGAGGAACTGATGTGTGAATATTCCCTAGACTAAGGAATGGTGCTGCCACAGTGGTTTGAGTCTTCCTACATTAATTATGGTTGAGACAACTGCCACAGGCATTCTCACTGGCCGATCAGATCCAGATGCTTCTCTGACCAAAGGTCTCTTTTTGGATGATTCCAAGTTTTGAAGCTGACAGTTGAGACTAATGACACACTACGTTTTCTGCCGCAGTCTGTCCAAACGTGAGGCTCACTATACACTGGATGTTGCTTCTGTCTAAAGTGCAATGTCTTTATAAACACACAGCTTTCAACATCACTCATGTGTGCAATTCAAGCAAAATATTGAGATGTGTCCCGTGAGCATGGGCGATGACCCCTAAAAAGAATGGGCACAGGCATAAGAGTATCACTGTGGGTCAGATCGTGTCTGTTATATAAAGTTATACAAATCCTGAGACCCAAACACTCCGTGAGGGTTTCTTTGCTTGTACTCTTTGTGGCCCCCATCTACAGAACAGGGGTCAGATGTGTGTCTTGGTGCAAAGCCACCCTGGGGTTCTCAGGCAGGAGTAATGCCATAGCAATATCCCAGGCTTGCTGCGGGTAGCCTTAGGTTGGGTGCGCCCCTGTCCTTTGTCAGTGAGGGGTCTGGTGAACACTGCACCAGGCTTGCCTCTTTCTCACCTTAGCAGCCATCTGGCTATGCACATTTCTCTTCTTGTCCTTCTCATCTGAGATCCTGAGTGTGGAAATGGTGCTCAACAACCCACACCTCCTCAGACTCTAATTTTCAAACTCTTCAGGTCAGAAACATATCTGAACAGGATCTAGATAGGGAAAGTGCTGGACTCAGGTGAAGAGGCCCCACAAGTACCTAACAGGATGCCTTAGGGTTCCCTCTAGACTTCTGGCTCTCCTTGCAGGCCATGGGTTCTCTGCCCTTCCAAGATCATCAGGGTCTCTCCTCACATCCCTCTCCTTTCTTTCTTTCCCCGATCTTGTTCTCTCCTTATCTAGTCCCAATAGTATAGTCATTTTATTAAATTTGAATAAAACAGCATCAGCCGAGTACCAGCCTAAACACAGGCCCTTCATGTCCACCACTTCTGCTAGAAGGAGCTGCTAGAAGGTTCCATTACAACCAGCACCTGCTTCCATCCCTCGGAGTCCACATTTTGTGCGTGTTCATGTGTACATGCCCACATGCATGCCACTAGAGATCAACATCAGGTTTCCTTCTCAGTGCCCTCCATCTTACATTTTGAGAGAGCATTTCTCACTGAACCTGGAGCTCACCAGTTGGCTAGAGCAGCTGACCAGTGGTCTTTTGGGGAGCCCATCCATTTCCAAGTTGTCTCTCAGCTCTGGGTGTGCACAGGCATGTTCAGCTTTCTGCATGGGTTCTGGGGATCAGAACTCAGGCCCCCACACTTGCATGGCAAGTACGTTGTCCATCGAGCCCTCTCTCCAGCAAATCTGGTACCTGGTGAGATTTGCATGTTCCCCTGAGATGGTTTCAGACACAATAGGTCCAATTCAGTGCAGAATTTTCCTGTTAGCCTGGAGGGAAATTTGTCTGTCAGGACTCAGCTTTGGTCTTGACCCACTCTTGTTAATTTCCCTCTCACACCTGCCTCCCATTCGGACATGAAGATGATTTTATTTGAGCCTATGATTATTATCTGAATACCGGACTTGAAAACCGCAATTTCAAAAAGGTGAGTCCCAATCTTTCTGGAGGCCACCGCCACTTTTTCTTCTCCACACACGGATAGTAGATGGCTGTCTTCAAATCTTAACTGATATTCCACGCCCAGGGAGTTAAAAACATGTAAAATATTAAAGCCTCATCCTTTCCTTTAAAATATACTTTAAAAATCTGTTCTCTGTGGGGCTGTTTCAGTCCCTGGATGATTCCAAGTGACACGAAACAGCAAGTGAGTTAGTCTCAGCACGAATCACTCGGTGGAAAACGTATGGTTTCAGCATAATTGATTCCGTGAGTTCCATGAGAGGCGCTACTACCTGGGAAAGCAGTGGTTACCGACGGCTTCACTCTGCCCTGCCTGGCACCGAGTGACCTTGAGCGAATGTCCGGATCCAGATCCTTTCTTCCTGTCTTAGGGAATTTGGAGGTCAGCACGTCGCCCAGTGAGAGAAGGCTTGGAATTTCCCAGAACACACCTGCCTGGAGGCTGGGAAGAAGTCTGGGAGTGCAGGGGTGAGGGGAGGAGAGCCGGGTATGACAAGCAGAGGGAAGGCTGAAGCCTGAGAATTGGCACTCCAGGAGTGAGCTTGGAGGAGACCACAGCATAACAGAAGATAAGAGTGGTGCCCTCCTCCAGCAAGGACAGCTCTCCCATCTAAGAAGCCTGCTCTCTTCCCCTCCCCCCTTGCTTCCTCTGTCCTTCCTGGGCATGTCTTTCTGGGGTGACCTCTCAGCCACTGACCCCTTAGCTCTTTCCTCTCCATCTCTCCATGCCGCAGGAGGAGTGACAGTGATAGTGATGCTTCTGGCCTATCTTCCAACATCGCCTCCTCTTGCTGCTGTCACATCCGGCACTCCAGCTGTGGGTGTTAATCATGGCTGGCCAAGTTTGTCCCAGAGACAGGCACATGGTTAGGGCTGCAAGGACTCTGTCCCCAGGACCGGGATACTGCCGGGGCCCACAAGGGCTCTGTTCTCAGTGTCCACAAGAAAAGGGCATCATTCCCCATCCAGGAAGATGGAGTCCTCCTCTCTTCTGAGGAAGCTTGTGCAGCGCTGGGAGGCCTGAGAGTGAGACTCACTAGGGACAGGCTCCGTCCCTGCCTCTGCAGATGTCACAGCCTCCCTTGGCGGCTGTTCTTAGCACCTGTTTTCCCCTGGCATTCTGTCTCCTTAGCATGTACCAGTAGGGTGACCATTGTCATGCTGTCTGAGGCATACAACCAATCCTCGGTGTTGCCCAGTTCCTTGCCCAAGCTTCTGACCCTCTCCCCTCTCCCTGAGGTCACTAGACCATTGAGCATTCCCTGGATTAAGCCTTCCTATGCCTGGGAATTCTGGGGACAGAACTCTGGCTCTAAAGACCTGTGGACTGTTGCAGATGCATGGGAATCAGGAGGACAAGATCAGGCCTCATGCCCACCTTTCTCTGCAAAACCAAGATGGGCACCAAGGCCCAGCACTGGAGGGGAAGCCCCAGGGCAGCAGAAGCTGGGAATCCTGCCCCAAAGCACACTCAGCATTGTTAAGGCCTATTTGGTCCTATACTGGTGGATGCAACACCTTGCCTTGAGCAGGAAGACTCCATAAAAACAGCCTGTACCCCAAACGCCACCAGTGCTAGGCTGGGATACCCTGCTTCCTGTGTTTTACTCTTCTGGGCTCACAGGGCACACACCACTCAACAAAGCAGCTCAGGCCCCCAAAACCTCGATTTTTTCAGCTATAAAACAGAGTCCCAGGCTACGGTGCCTGTGACGGTGCCATGGTAACACAATAGCTACACCAGCGGCAATGGGCAGCAGTCAACAGCAGTAGGCACTGGGCTTTTTGTTTGGAGCCCACCTGAGGGCCGCGTTAAGTTGCCTGTCCCATGACCCCTTCTCGGGTCATAAGGTGCTGGGTAAGCCCCTGCATCAGAACATGTCTGCCTTCAAATCCTCTCGAGGTGAAGTCATCCCTAAGTACACAGACAGGTCTGGAAAGAACACAAGCAAAATTAGCATTCGTTTTTCCTCCCCCTAAAACAGTGCAGTGTACTGTCTTTTTTTCCCCATCCTCTCTGTCTCTGTCTCTCTGTATCTCTCTCTCTCTTTGATCATGGTTTCGTCTTGTATGCATGTTACATCGCCAAAGGGAACACCACCCACATCAACGTATTTTTACGGCCTCGCTTTTACTCTGGTAGTAACTCAATTAATTAGGGAGATTGGGATCGCATCTAATTGCACACCTCGCTAGCAGGGACTTGCCACAGTTGTCTCCTTCAAGTCCACCGACTCTTTAAACAAAAGGAAAGGTAAGAAAACCTACCTCTCCGGTGTTTGTGGGCACGTAACTCCTTTGTGGATGGTTGAAGCCCTCGCAAAAAGAAGCATCCTGTGGCAGTCCCGTCCCTGATCTAAACTGTACTTCCTTTCCTTAGGTTCCACCCGAGGGCAGCCTTCCAGCAGGGCTCCGCTGTGGCAATATTAACAACTGCCATGCAGGCGGATGGATGGCTGTAACCTAACATTCCTCCCCGAAGCCAGAGTCCCTGCCCCGGTGTGCTGCCACGCCCATGAGCTCCGTTAGCAGAGAGCTTACACAAACAGCTTCAGACTGTGGGAAGAATGTCTTTGAACATCTTCAAAGGCAAGCTGTTTCTCATGTAGACATGAGTTTTCAGTTGTGCAATAGAGAGAGAAACAGACTTTTATCAAACCCTCTGCATTGTCAACTCTTACCTGTGGCTCCCCTCATGTGGCACAGAGCCTGCTTGATTTCCCCAGAGGTAGCATTTGACAAAATCACCATACTCTCAGACTTCCCTCCCGGGAAAAGAGTTACCTGTGTTTTGACTTTCAGTGCATAGGATTCATAACAGAAAATACCTAAAAGCTAAGACCTGGTAGTTAGTCCCCTTCATGTGCTCTGACAAGATTCTTCAGGCTGAGGACACCACGGACCTTGATTTCTCCTGGCCACAGATGTAGCAGAGTATACACAGCTGTGCCAGTCTGGTATACGTTCCTCGTTGTAATTGTTCCAAGGGCCAAATCTGGCTTCCAGAGGACCTACCTGGGTGGGCCTGTAAATGCATGTGCCTCTCCGCAAAGAGGCTTCAGACCCATCCACCCTGTGACTGAGACCCCACGGTATCTCGCACCTCTGCCAAGCTTTTGTTTGATCCTCCCCCTTCTTCCCTATTCCAGAAGACACTCTGGTCATTCATGAAATTGTCAAGCTCCTGAAGACTAGTCCCAGGCATCGTTTTTGGTTGTTTGGTTTGGTCGGCCATTCATTCTTACCTGAGCAGGGAAAGCTCTTGCTTCTTTCCAGGGAATTCTGTTAGCCTTTCCTGCATCTCAGAACCCCTTGGTGCCTGGGGCCAGCTGGAAGGTGACAGAAGCGGTTGAAACACCAGGGGAGCCCAGACGCAAACGAACTTCCGTTGAGGTACCAAATCGATCAATCTCTCCCATGTTCCTGCAGGATAAAAACGGAGACACACACCTGGAATGATATTAGATCAGTACACTTGTCTAAATGCAGGGAGCACAACTTGTGAAAAGAAACAAACAAAGATAAAGATACTAAGAGGGCTTACCCTAGGTGTGTGTGCTTCGGCATGGCTTTCTCAGACTCAAGCATCAGAGCCCCCGTTTCCAACTGAGGGTGCTGTTCAGGAAGTACTGTGAACTCTTTGTGGGGTAGGACCAGCAGGAGGAAGTAGCTCCCAGGGATTGTGTGGGTTGTCTGCACACTGTGGAATCTCCTGTATCATGTCGTACGGCGTTTGTAAAGTGGAGCAACATGACTGAAACTCAAAAATTAATAAATCAGTAATAAATAGACAAGTAAATAAACAGAAAAGTAAATAGTCAAAAAATGTGGAGGATTGACCATATGTACACAAATAGCAGGTTTCAGGACAGAAAGTCTGGGGAAACCAAATTGTGATTTTTTTTTCCTTTAAGATTTAAAACTATATTTATTTTGTGTGTTTCCCAGGGTATGTGTGTAGAGACCAGAGGACAGTGTTCTTTTCCTCTGTGTGGCTTCTGGGCATCAAACTCAGGCCATCAAGACGTGCCCATTTACAGGGATCAAACTGAAGCTGTCAGGATCACCCCAGCACCTTAACCTCTTGAACCACCTTACCAGGCCTGTTTTTCTCCTTTAGAAGTGATAGTCTGAAATTTCCTGTTTGCTGTGAGGGGTGGTCTCCTAACTAGCCAGGGCACGGGAGTCATGGGCCAATAGTCACTGGTGACCAGTGACAGTATCTCCGACATATTGCAAAGTGAAGAAGAGGGTGGTATAAAGCAAGCCAGGAGCCACCATGCACACCAGCCCAACTGCCACATGACACTGTCCTGGGACGTGGGAGCAATGGAGACTGGACTCACAATACTGGGGTGCTGACGTGGTTGACAGTATGGGTGGACACGCTGAATTGTGGCAGGCGCCATATTGCAGTTTCTCCCATGGAGGAGAGATAAACTCTCTGACGACTCCTTCGAAAAGGGCATTTTCCCATCCAGTTCCCCACCCCACAACCTCATCTCCACACCATCGTCTCCCAGGGACCCATCCACACTGTCCCATCAGGTAGGTCCTCGGGGCTTCAACCTATAGATCGAGGGGGGTCCAGTTCAGTTCACATTGCATAAGTAACAGCCGTATTAACCTCCAGCCAGCTGCCTAGCCACAGAGAGGTTTTGGGAAAACCCCATGGAGCAGAACACTTGTGAAAGAGACAGGCTTCATATTGGTCAAATAACAGTTCTCACGCCAGTTTCTGACAAAGGCTATGGGTCTGTGAGAGATGCCAGTAAAGCCAAATGTGAACGAACCTTCTTAGGGCTGTCTTGATGACCACCTTGGTACCGAGGACTCTAGCACCAAGGGATGTGGGCTTCTGAAGGCCTTTGTGGCTAGTGATACGTAGTGGTCTATTATTTGTATTTTGATAAATAAATCTTGCCTGAAGTCCAGAGGCAAAGCTAAAGCCACTAGAGGTCAGACAATGGTGACACACATCTTTAATCCCAGGATTTGGGAGAGAATCAGATGGATCTCTGTGAGTTCAAGGCTACGCTGGGCCACACAAAATCAATGCAGAAATGAATCCAGTTGGTGGTGCCGCACACCTTTAATCCCAGTACTAGGGAGTCACACCCTTTATCCCAGCGCTAGAGGGAGTATAAAATGAGGGGGGAGAGAGGCTTAGTCTGCTTCAGATTGTGGCCGCCCAGTCTTAGTAGAGGTAAGACTTCCCTAGTGGCTTGGCTGCTTTGCTTTTCTGGTTTTTAGGTTGAACCCCAATATCTATCTCTGGGTTTTTTATTATTTTTTGCCACAACAACGAGACAGACAGACAACTGGGTAGAATCTCCAACTTCCCCATGGTGAACCCAAACTGCTCTTAAGGCTGCAGAGGAAGCTTCTTGGGTGAGGGGCTGCCTTGGCAGAGATACTTCCAGGAAACGGCACAGCCTGCTAGAGAACATTGGCCCTGATGAACACTTGGGGACATTTGTTTCTCCACCAGCTCAGCATCTGAGGAGCCTTGTGGAGAAAACATGGCTCCCTCACTCGGGTTAAAGGATTCATCGTGTGCTCTAAATATAAGGTGGTAATTGCAGACATAATGGCGGTTTCCTAGTGGCATACAGTACTTAATGTGCCGGGAGAGAGAACAATCCCCACATTAAAAGGAATTATTGTATTTGTCATAAACTCCTCCTAGGGTAATTCTGCATTTGGCTCTGGGCGAGTGGGAGGGCGTCTTTGATGAGGAACATGAAGGATTACATGGAGGTGGAAGGTCAGGGGGCCGCACCTGACAGGTGTGCTCCTGGGCCCTGGCCAGGTAACTTACTAAGACTAACCTGGGGCACATTTACGTTTGAAAATCAAGCCTGACAGCCAGAGAAATCAAAGTGCCTGACACAGCTGATGTCTCTGCGCTTGGAAATGTGGTTCAAGCGCAGGCTGTGGGTCCCAAGGAGCATCTCTGAGACAAGGTGCCAGGCTGAGCCAAGGGTGGGTGTGGGGAGAAGACCTCCCTGATTCACGGGCAGAACCATTCTCGGGAGCAGACAGCCCTTCCCAATCTACTTTCTTCCGTTTCCTTGCAGCAGGGATACAGCTGAGCCTGCCAAGAAGATGCTCTGCCATGTCTCTTGAGGGACGAGCCTAGGGGCACACACAGGACAAGGAGGATAGAAGGAGCGGGGAGAAAGAAGGATTCCTGTTTATTTTGCAGGATCCGTAACATGGGACTCGAGGTGCAGCAAATCAAAGCAGGGGTGATAGTGGCCATATGCAAGGGTTTGTAGGTGACAAGCTGTCTGTCTGTAGAGCTTAGACCACAACACTCACCGGAAACGGGAAGAGGCACGTGCACGCTCACACACATCCCAGGGCGTCTCTTCCTATGTTATTACAGTTGATTGGCAGTGAGGGAGGAGGTTGCTGGTCTTGCCCAATGACTGTAGATTGATGCTGCACACTCTGTGGATGAAGCAAGCCTCTCCACTCCTTCTGGGAACTGACTGCCTCTATTCTGCCCCCTTCTGAAGACCATGAGGACCTGAGCTCCTGGATCCTCTGGACACAGCATTTGGCAGTGTGGCCGAGGCTCTCCAGCATAGCTGTCACAGTGAGAGGGGAGATGACCCCTCCAGGACCCTTTGCTGCCTCTGGTGCAAACTTAGGTATGTGCAAAACTGGTCCTGATGTTGATAAAACTGCTGACTGGTGGCAGAACTTTACTATAATAGGCCCCATCATTGGTTAGAATTTGGCTCTTTCCAGTTGTAAAGACACTCTAGATTCAGTGTCCCACAGGCTAGCCGTGGTAGTAGAGGCGTAGGAAGCCCTGGTGGTGTAGGAGAGTACTCAGCCCACCTGATTCAGAACTACAGCCGCTATGGTCATGTGGGGAGCACAAAAGCCACCATTCCTATACCCACTTGAGTGTTTCAGTGGAAGAGCCGAGTTCCCAAATTCCCAAATACATTGACACCCAACGAGAAAGAGTTGAAGGAGACTCGGGACACTGTGAATCAATATGTAAAAGTTTCCTCGTGTGTTTGGCACCTGGCCGGATAGAAGCTGTTTCCCAGAGCAAAGCTCCATGGTGACCCGATGACTAGCTAGCATCCGGGACTCCATGGACACTTGAGTGCTCTCTGCTGGGGAGTCATTTGAGGTCAGCTGAGAAAGTGCTCTTCCTCCTCAGGGCCCCACTCTGTTCCTTGCGACTGGAGAGTCTGGTTTTGAAGGAGCTCATGCCCCTTTTCTGTCCCCTTAGATATACTGAGGCATTGGGTGAGGACTAGTGATGACCGAGTATGCAGGCAGCACCTCTGAGGAAACCCTGTGACCAGCAGCAATTCTTCGGCATCCTTTCCTGAATGCCTTAGAAGACAAATCTCTGCACACATCTATGAGGGAGTTTCTAGATTGGTAGAGCTGAGGAGGGAAGATTCATCTTGAGGGTGAGAGGCACCATCCTATGGATAGAGGCCCAGTGTTGATCTCTCTGCTCCCTGCCTGTGTATTCAACGAGACAAGCTCTCTCACCTCCCACCGTTGCTGTCATAACAGACTGTACCCTCAAACAGCAAGCCCCAATAAACCCATCCTTCCTTGAGTTGCTTTCATTTCATTTAGACATAGAAATGAGAAGAGTGCCCAATGGTCCTGAAATACAGGGATAGCTCAGAGGAGAGTGCTGTGAGCTGAGAATGCCCATGGTCTTGAGGCTAGCAGGCCATATGAGGGACATGTGGACCAGAAGTGTCTCCCATCCCCTGTGAAAATGAAGCTCAACTTGGTGGCATCTGGTGAGACATCTTCCTTAAGTCTCATTGCACGGCAGAGGTGCATGCTTCCCACTCCTGCGGTGTGATGAAACTCACATTTATTCTTGATTGAGGTTTGGAATCTTTTATTTAGGGGAGAAAAATAGACTTCAGAAGGCGGCCGTCTAGTGCTGTGACACTCGGTGAGGCCATTAAATTTAATCCTTCCTTCACACTCTCTCCAGGGGTGATTTCAATTAAATTTGTTCAAAATTTATCAGTTTCCTGCATGTTGGCATAAATGATTCAACACCACTTCCATATTCACTGAGCAGAAGGTATCGAAGGGTGTGCAGTATTGGTATAACTCTTCACCGTTCCTTCATAAATTCTCCTAATAGGAGTTTCTATTATTTAAAGCCCTTGTCCTCCACGTTAAATGGTCCTGTTGTTCTCGCAGCAACGGAATCTAATTACAGATGCAAATTTTTGGAGCACCCGTGGGTTACAAAAGCCATCCTCTCCCACAGGACAGACATCTGGCATTTATCCTCCAGGGAACATGACGCCGAGGACATGGGGGAGAACAGAAAGTGTGAAGAGAATTTTAGAATTTTGGAGGAATAGCTCAGACAGCAGAATCTGGGTTTCTTTGGGAGCTGGATCCCAAGGTGCTGAAGCCGGATTATTGGACTGGGAACATCAGTGGTGCAGAGGCTAGGATGCCCGGCTCCCCTGTGATCACATCACACACACGTGTGGGCCCTTGGTGGCTGTAGGAACACATACGTACCTTTGTAAACTACACACAGGGCAGGATCTGTGTTTGCCTGCTCATCCAGGGAGATTATTTCCTTTTGGGTTTTCTTCCCCACAGTTGTATCAGAGAGAAAACTCAGTCATCTTGCATTTTCTATTCGCTTGACTAAAGGTCAAATGTGACATGATTTGCTCTTGTAAACAGAAGAAGTACACTGTGCTGTGTAAAACCCTGTTGATGCAGATGCTGGTTGACCCAGTTTGACTTTTTGTAGGTGTCTTACAAATTCTGGTCTTAGAGACTCTGTGGCTCTCACAGGACTCATCAGTCAGAAGGGTGTCAGTGTTGAGCCATGTTGTCTTGCCCACATGCACATGGCATCATGAGAGCAGTACACATGGGTTCTTACAATTCTACTCTTTCATCTGTGGGAAGAGCGAAGTTCTGTATGTTCAGCCCATCTAAAGTGTTATAGGTTCAGAGCTGAGCAGATATGAGAACTTCAGGTTCTTGTGAATCAGACCAAGGGAGAGTAGATTGGAGGGAGAACGTTTGCTAAAGGATAGAAAGAAATGGGCTTGGGAA
Organism: Microtus oregoni; assembly: GCF_018167655.1. Classification (NCBI taxonomy): domain Eukaryota; kingdom Metazoa; phylum Chordata; class Mammalia; order Rodentia; family Cricetidae; genus Microtus; species Microtus oregoni. The sequence goes on along the minus strand of NW_024543207.1, from coordinate 21,362,425 downwards.
AAGCCCAGAGCTGGATCCAGGAGGCAGGGGCCCTGGGCACCCACATATAACCCATTCTGTCTACATATGCTATGTTTTGTTACCTGTAGATAGTCTCACCCTGCTGTCAGCTCATTTCCTGTTAATCTTGATGTTTCTTGGATCCTTCCCTAGTCTCTAACTTCAGAACCACTGCCAGGAGCAAGATCTTCTGAAAAGCAAATTCAGCCTAATGCCTTCCTAAATCCTAGACCCCATTATGGCACACCCTGGGATGTTGCTTGGGTGCTGCTTGGGACAAGGATTCAGATACTTGCTCCAGAGTACAGCAGAGTTCCCATCCGCTTTTCAAAGAGCTGGGGGACTAAGACTACTTAGTTATACTCTGTGATAGCCATTCCCTCGGACTTAGATTCTCTCATCTCCTGAGATAATATTATCTGATGAAATGTGCGTGTTATGACCCGCTGTCCCACCAGTAGCACATATTCCTGTATATCTTCGGAGACCTGAGGATGGAGCCATGCATAGTGTGTGTCAGGCTGCTCTTCACTCAACGAGCATTACTGAGATATTACCTGGGAATGCTTTGCTGCGATGGATGCCTCCCTAGGCATGGCATAAGTTGTGTGTCCTCTGTGTTTGTGGTATGAGTTCAATAGCCAACAAGGAAAATGATGGCAGGAGTCAGAGGAAGGTGGTCACACCATGGCACAGTTAGGACCCCAGGGCCCATGACTAGCTATCTCTTCATGGAAGCGAGATGGCAGACTTACGCTTCTGAAAAAGTCACTATGAGCTAGACTTCTGTGTTGCATGACGTAGCCTTCAAAGTCAACTCAGGAAAGAGGACACCAAAAGCAGGCGAAGGCCCCAAAAGTTCCTCACTATAAAACCAAGGAGAAAAGTCCAAGATTTGTCAACATCAAAACCCTAGAAATTAAGCAAAGGCTTAAGTTAATCCACAGAGCATTTGTGTAAGAAGAACATCTGGATCTCAGCAAGTGAGGCCACTGTAGGACTTTACTCTGTCCGATTTTCATTTCCTTTTCCTCAGCCACAGGTCAGTTTGAAAGCCAACAGCTTCGACTCCTAACCAAACTTAAGCAGCCACTGAAGAATAAAGAATGAGTCTAGAAATCCATCTAAGCACACTCACCAGTAGTCCGGGCCAGCTGACCTGATGTTGGTGCCCAGAGAAACGTCTTCCTTTAATGGGGGCTCATTCAACACAACAGACTTTTCTTCAGTGGTAGACTTGGAAAACAAAGCCAATTGTTGAATACCAAGATTGCTTGTGGTAGTTGGTACAGTGGGGGAGTCAAATAGCTAGCTAAAATCCCTGAAAAAGCTAGGATCTCCGGAAATTTTGGGTGTTTCTAAGAATTGAAAAAGTCAAGTATGTGTCCAGAGCTGTGTTTATGTTCAAGAAAGCCAAACAAACCCTAAGATCTCACCGCTAACTAGAGTTACAGCTGCTCACAGGGCTATAGCAGAGTTCTTGTTCAAAGGCTTGGAGACATATTGGTTCTGTGACTCTAATACCATTTCTGTCCTCAGCTGATTACCAAGCTAAATGCACGTTCTTCGGTGATCACACATAAAGACTGCAGGCTTATAAAATTTGATATGTAAAGTTAACCAACTGCCAGAGAGCTTTAGAATGAGTCACCCTGCTGGTAGGGAGTTTAATCTTTAGAGTCTCCACATTAAAATATTTTAAATGTCTGGTCTGCTACAATGTCAAGCTAAAAGACAGAAAGATAAATGAAGAACTGTGGTCCAAACATAGGACTAAAAATCCGTGTCTGGAATCTGTGCTGAGAGATCCAAATAATTACACGACAGGCCAAGAGCCTTGTTTTGGTTCTTGTTTTGAGACAAGGTCTCTTTATATAATCCTGACTCTCCTGGAACTCGCTAAGTGTGGACAAGGCTGACCTTGAACTCACAGATATCCCGGAGTGCTGCCTCCCAAGTGCAGAGGTTGAAGGCATGGCAATCATCTCAGCCATCACAATGATAGGTTTAAGCAATTTTGGAAGCTGTTTTTCAAGTATTAGGATATGTAGGACTGCATGTCAAATTTACTAAAAGAAAGTTCTCTCACCAAGTAGAGAATATAAAATTATATATAAATTACATAAAAGTAGAAATTATGGAGTTGAAAAGAAAGAAGTATGACTCAAATGAAAAACTTGCTCAATAGAAGATCTGAGTGCTAATGCATGAATTTGAAGAAAGGTTGACTGGTATTTTCCAGGGCAAGAAAGGGTGTGATGGACAGTTAACAAAGCCTCAGAGACACATGAGTCTTCTGTGTTCCATTGGATATGCAAACACCATTCGACTCCATTAGACATAAAGGATGTTTAGACTCCCTCAGACATGCAGACAGCTATGGGTGCTATTGGACACACGGAAACCCATGGGTTACATTAAACATACAGAAATCTACAGATTCTCTCAAACGTGCAGTGACCTGTAGACTCCATCAGACATGCAGAGACTTGTGTATGATTCATCAGACATGCAGAGACTTGCAGACTCTATCAGTCATGTGGAGACTTGTGTGAGATTCATCAGACAGGCAGAGACCTGTGGGCTCCCTCAGACATGTAAACATGTACCATGTCATGTATAGAAGGAGCAGAGAGAGAAAACTGAGATAAAAGGGTAATCCATGCCCAAGCTGCTCTAAGAAACTCTAGTATGAAACTAGTTCCCTTTGGATCTACCTACTCTCTCCCTTGGGATTCTTTCCAGTCTCTGATGCAGCCCTGGTACAAGACCAGCTCCTAATTGGTCCAGTTCCCTTGAGATTCTCCCAAGATATCTATCTATCCATTTCATCACTGAGCTTTGGGACCCCAGCCCAATAGCCCATACTCATTCCAAAAGATGCAATTGACAACCTAACTCCACAAGCCCAGGTGACACCACAAAAAGCATCATCAATAAACAGGACACGGTGTCTGGCTCCTTATACCCGCCTCATCATCATCACACCACATCAATCATGTGGTGTGATCTCAAGAAGAACAATTTTGATGAAATTCAAGCTATAATTTTTTTAAAATTATAAACATGTTCAAAGAGTTCACAGACTTTAAAGAAGCCACAAATAAACACCTGAATAAACTTAAGGAGATCAATAATAGACCCTTGATTAAAGCCCAAGAAAACATACAAGTCTGCATGAAATAAGGGTGCGATTTCAGGATACAGAAGTTGAATTCAATAAGGTTATACAAACATTAAAGAAAGTTCAAATTGAATTAAATCTAGAAATAAAAAGTTCAATAAACTTAATATAAAGCTCAATAAAAAGGCTCATCAATATGGATTTCATAGAAGACACAATACCAGAGCTTGAAGGAGTGGTAGATGAATTGAATCATCCACCAAGATAAAATGATAAATTTAAAAAAAAGAAACACATGAACAGAATGTGCAGAAACTTTGGGAAAATATGAAAAGACCAAATCTACAAAGTAGGAACACAGAAGAAGAAAAATAAATTCTAAGTAAAAAAAAACAGAGAATATTTTCAATAAAATCATAGCATTAGTTTCCCCAAATGTATATAAAGAGAGGCAGAAGATATCTTCATATATAAGAGTGCTGTAAAATATCAATTCAACAAGATGAGAAAAGAAACTCACCATTGAATATTGGGATTAAAACACTAAAAACAGAAATAAAGAAAATGTATTGAAAGCTGCAAGAGAAAAAGGCCAAGTCACATACAAAGGTAAGCCTACCAGAATAAAAGCTGATTGTTGATAAACACATTTAAACCAAGAAAGACTTAGAAAGATTTATTCTAAATTCTGAAAGATTACAACTGCCAGATCAGATCGTTAGATCCACAAAAACATCTTTGTAATTGAAGGGTAAATAAAAACCTTCCACTAAGTCATCTCTACAGATGATATAGAAGAAGTACTTTAGGCTGGAAAGAAGAATAAATACACACACGAAGCTACAGGAGAAAAACACCAGGACAGTTAACCAAAAGAGGTGCTTGAAACACCACAAAGTCAATAAAATGACAGGAATTTATACACATATGTTAGTAATAATTCTATTAATGATAACTGGATACAACCTTTTTGCTACCTCCAACAAGCACTCCCACCATAAGAAAGACATCTCCTTGGGGGAGAAAATAGAAAAAGAAAGTATTCTAAACCAATGGGACAAGGAAACAGCCATCCCAATATTCTAATTATCTGACAAAATTGACTGTAACATAACAATTATCAGAAAAGTTAAGGAAGGCCACTTCATACTCATTAAAGGAATAATCCCCTAAAGCTTATTACAACTCTAAACATATGTGCATCAGACTCAGGTGCACAGAATTTTAGCAAACACTTCTAGATGTAAACCACTGATCAACTCCATACAGTCATGGTAGGGGACTTCAATACCCTAGTCCTACCAATAGAGAGGGCATTTATACACAATATAAACAGAGGAGTATTGGAGTTAATTGACATCATAAATCAAATCATCAGAACTAACAGATATGTGTTCTATACAGCATTCCATCTGAACAAAAACATCCACTACAAGTAAATGCTTTCTCATTTGTAATTAAATGGATAATAATGGATGGCATCTCCTGATTAAAAGATTGGAGAATGAGTTAAAATAAAAGGTATGTCAGTTTCCAGTCGTTTCTTATGTTCCATTTTCAGTATACACAAGGCAAACTGAGAGACAATAGGAGAGAAAAAAAAAAAAACGTTCAGAACTTGTATCTGGAAACTGTGGCATTTGCCATACAAGCCGATGGAACAATCAGAGGAAACATTCAGTTCCTCTCTCAGAGATCTGAGTACATCAACACGCCCTCACAAGCAACACTGCAGTTAGGAACTGCAGAAAATGCATTCTCTCCAGGAACCACAGGACAGCCACCAAGATAGGACGCATACAGGGCCATGAAACAACACAAAGCTGGTGCCCAAGACTGAGTCGTGAACAGTGCACACTCTGAGTGTAATGGAAATCCAAGCCAGCAAACGGAGCTGAGAATTCCCACTCAGGCCCAAAGCAAACAACACAGCCAGGTAGAGCTGCCATGGTAGGAACTTCACACAGCGCCTGAAAGCCAGCTTGACATGAAGTGGAGCATCACATAAAGAAGCAGACTGACTATGACACTGACGCATCAGAAGTCTTGTCTAGAGAAAACTCATGTTGTTAATCATGAAATAAATGGAGGTATGATAAAAATAGGAGTTAAAAGGGATGAAAATCAGCTTAGCAAAATAATGTAAATAGTTGTCATGAAACACTGGCTTGAATACACTAAAGCAATTAATAAACATGGTAGGATCTAAGGAGGGGCTTGGCAGAAAAGTACTTCAGTAGCGAAAAACTAGTATTCCATTGATCTCACAGATATTAAAGATAATTAGAAGTATTTCAGACAACATTGGTAAACAAATATAAAAATTAAAAGGAATGATTAAGTTACAAGAAAATACAGCCTTCTGAAAGTAGGAAAAATAGAGGATTCTAATAATCTTGAATTTACCATGAAATTAAAAACACCATGAAAACCAACAATGCATCCCAGGTCCCAGTAACCATTGTCTGGGAATCTATTAACAGGAAATATTGTGAAATTCCACATGAAGTTTGGCTGATTTCAGGAGGAGCTGACTGTAGTTACCATCTAGAGAGCCATACATTGCACCCCTCCAACAAAACAAAGGAGAAAATTTGTATGAACTCTTACAAGGTGAGAGATATGGAAAAACTTAGCCCCACTTTGAGAGACACTGTGCCAGGAACCTTCATAAGACTGGCAAATACAGCTAATAGATATACTTATATTTGTCTGCTCTTGGGGCACATGGGAACACATACAAGCAATGGAGTGACATGTGAAAGAAGTAGAAAGTCCTTAATGACATGGTCACATGTGTAAAGAGTTAAAGAATCCACAGCCAGAATCAGCCTGAGAATAGAAGATTGCCACCCAGGACCAAGTGTGTTCCTGCATACCGACAGCAGACATTCCTAACAAGCAAGACTGGCACACATGTGCCTGTACTTGCGTGTTTAGGACGCAGAAAGACAGTAGCATAACACAACATGCTTGTTGCGGACGTGTTTCAACAAAGGACTCTTGCCAAGCCTGCGAATACACCTGCCAAACATGTGTTTTCAAACTGGCAAGAACCGGACCAGGATGGACAGATGTGGACCGATTGTTTACCTCAGCAGAGGGGCAAGGACACAGGTGGGCAGGGATGCCTGGAGGGGCAGGACATTGGAGGAAAATTTGATGTGTGATCCAAGGGGGTGCAGAGACACCTGGAAGTAGTCGGGGTACTTGGAGGCAGTCACAACGGATGGGGCAGGGATTCCTGGGGACTGTGACAAGGAGAGAGACAGCTCAGGGTCAGGGACGCAACAGGGGCAGTGATGACACATAGCTGGAAGGGACAGCTGGTCTAGATCCTCGGGGAGGGGCAATCTGCCTCCACGTTCAACACCCATGTTCCAGCATCAAACATTTCCAAGACACCTTTGTTAGAAAAGCTCTCCTCCTGGGGACGCTGCCTTAGCATCCTTGAAGGAACCCCGATTCTTGTTTTTCAGAGTATCACAGCATCCCCCTTTATCAAAATGCTCTGAATATCAAACATCTCAGGAGCATCCCAGTCTTCACACTTCAGGCAGACTGGGAGCATTGGCTGCTATCCTGCGCCATGGGCCCAGCCTGCTCTGTTGCGCTGAATGCTCACTTTGGTGCTAAGTGCTTAGACGACAGTTTAGCATTTCATTAAACTCCTCCATTATGTTGGGTTCAGCCAGAACAACGAAAACATTTCCAGGCAACTTGCTACTTGAACAATCAGGTGAGATGGCAGCCCGACCATTACTTATCAACTTGCCATTAAAGTTTCAGAGGGTGTTATTAATTATTGAGGGATTAATGTTGAGACCCAGCTGTGCGCCCCAGTTCCTTGCGGGCACACGGTGTGGATACCTTACAGCAGGATGTGGGATGCACGGTTGCCCGGTTCTTCTTGCTGCTTCAGCTTCTGGTGAAGAGAGGAAAGGAACCAAATTGCTTGTGGTGAAAATAGCGTTGGGAGGAAACGACGAAAAAGCCTATAAACATTTCACTTACCAGGGAAGAACTACTTGGAAAAACAGGGAGGGTCTTGGCTTAGCACAACTGTGTCCTTACCCCTCCTCCTGTGAATGCCTGATATCACTATTTGGATGGCCATTGTAGCCAGTAACTCTCTCACACACTGCAGCTCGCCCAAAAGGAATTTCCCTCCCTTAGTAATCCTCTCTCAGCTGTGCTCACAAGAGCATTCCCCAACATCCCCAGCAACAAGACTTCAGAGGTGACATTTGGCTTTTTCTTTTCATTCTGATGGATGCTCCTCAATGCTTCTTGCCATCATTTGCTTCAAATTCCCTTCGTGGCTGACAGAGATGGGAAGTGCTTAGGCAGAAGTGGAGAGTGTCAGCGTGCACTTGCTCTTTCTCACACAGGCAAGGCCCCAGCCTCAGACGTGCACCAGCATCCCAGAGGCACAGCTGCTTGACCTGAGATTGACATTTAGCTTCTGTACTGGGTGGAGGGGGACACGGATGAGAGCAAAAGATGCCCTCAAGGGCTGCAGCCCGTGTCTGCTGTTGCCTCTCATTGCACCATGGCCCCCTATTGCCCACTGCCTCAGTAGTCATCAGAATGAAAGAACAGATTACATTCGGACTTCAAGTATGGCTGACCTTAATCTCTGCATCTCTGTGTTGTGATACGGAGGGCTCAAATGCCAGCATGTGAACATCTTTGCCATTTTTAATGATGAATTACATCACATTAATATTTCAAACTCGCACTCAGGTTGAAAATACAGTAATAGTGGTTCATGAACCTAATCGGTTTTGTTCAATAGGAAACAAAGGAGGATAAGATTGCCTACTCTGTCCTTGCAGTACCTGTGTGTGTCTCTAAGGTGACCACCCCAGCAGGACATCGCCTGCCACTGCCCTTCATGGATGGAAATCCATCTAACCACTGGCGAACTGGATATAGGGTGAATTGCAGAGGGATGGTTGGCCGGTCATGGAGATGGCAGGCTGGAAGGAGGATGTCACTGTGCCTCATCCATTCGCTGTTGGGTCAGGGAAGGGAACAAGACAGTAGGTCTGTCTGCTTGATCATACACTGACAAATCCAATCCACCCAATGCTGTTAAAAACCAATACATTTGCATCAGCCTAGCTCAGGTTGCTGGCTGTGCAAGGAGTGATGTGTGTGTGAGAGAGTGTGTGTATGTGTGCATGCAAATGTGTGTGTGTTCATGTTTGTGTGCATATATGTGTTTATCAAGGGTAGAAACAGGGTCACTTGCCTCTACATTGGCAGATGCTTCAAGGATGTACCTATCAGAAGACAACATCAAGATAGGTACATGCAACCCAGTGCACAGAATGACTCCTGGCTTACTGTCTGCTTCTGAGTCTCATTTCACAGGCACACTAGAAGTTAGTAGGCAGAGGCTGTAGGGCACAGGCCTCTGATGCCCACAGGCAAGTCACAGAGCTCACAGAGTCTTTGTCTTCCTCTAGGTTTGACTGGGTGAGGGTTTACTGCAATGGCCAGAACCTGCACAGACATGCAAGGTACTAATCATCCAATGATAAATTGAGTAGGTGCCTTGAGGAACTGATGGCATTAATATTTGCTGGGTATGGCCCTTTGGAAGAAGATGCATATTTTTCTAAGAAGTTGGTGGCTTAATGGCACTGGAATGATTCGAGAGTCTGAAACATAAGTAGAGTCTTAGTAAAGCCGCGGGGGTTCAAATAAAGAGAGAGACGGTTGGGGAGAATCTGCACAGTGCTCTTGTGTACAGGAGTCAGTGAGGAGAGTCAGCACACACTTGGGCTGCTGGTGACTGCAATGTTGATGGGGAGCTGCGGGGCCCTGCCTCACATGGGTAGCACTGGATGAATAAGAAAGTGTGCCTTGCGGTCAGTCCTGGACTCCTGTGCCCACATGTATGACGGTTGTCAGGAAGTCATATGTGCTTCATGTGTAGGTGGTAAGTGGATTCAGGAACCCAAAAAGTCAGCCCTTTAAAAGTAGCTAGAATTCCCACACCACAGATCTGTGTAATTTCAGACTCTTGTACATCACTTGCAGAGCTGACCTTTGCATGTAGAACGTTGATATGTGTACTTGTGTGTGAATGCATGCCTAAGACCACAGTGAGACCAGTTACTGTCATAGTAAACCACAGGGTACATGCAGTTACTTCATAGGAATCAACCAATGTGAGAGTAACAATAGTAAGCAAGTGTGGCATCTCCTATGGGAGCACACACATATAGGCTATGACTGTGTGTGCATAGCATGTGTGTGTCGGAGTGAGGATGCTTGCAAGTGTCTCCAAGTTTATGTACACAGATGGTTTTGCGGACATTCATATGTTGAAGTGCCTATGTTATGCTGTACCATGCATACATGTGAGAATAGAGGTCTGCCTACAAACAAGCAAGCTTATGTCATGCAATCATGTATACAAATACTTATCTGTTTGAGTATGCATTTTGATGCATGTACGTACACTGACATGTACCCATGTGTGTGCCTGTGTCGGTGACTGTCTGAGTGAATTCCAGACATGAATACACACTAAATAGTAGACCACATGAGTGCCCATACTAGTGTATATAGTGTGTATAGGCATGCTTTCTCACAGACACATGTTTATTAGTGAGGTATGTGAAGATGCCTGTGTGATCACACTTGTGTGCTTGCACATGTGCTTGTGTGTGACATGGTCTGAGTGAAGGCAGATGATACCTGCACGTGAGCTTCCATCTGACAAGCTGCTAGATTCTCTGAGCCTCGCTGCCCTTAGCTGTAAATTGGGGGTGCCGAAAGCCAAATTCTCTGCTCTTGGGACTTCTCTGAGGCTGCATGGGATAGGTACAGGAAATAAATGTCAAACACTTATTCCTTGCACTAACCACGTGGGTGTGGGCTGAACTGTGGTCCTCCAAAGTCCTATGCTGAGAGTCTGACACCAGTGAGATGGGATTTGGGGTTGGAGCTCCAAGAGGTCAGAAGTTGAAGAGAGTCAGGCCCAGGTGGTTTGATTAATGCTTTATAAGAAGAAATACCAGGCAGCTGTTCTCTTCTTTACACGATGATAATAAGAAAGCAGCCGCCTATATGCCAGAGGGAGAACCCTCACCAGAGCCCACCGTGCTGGCTCCTGACCTGGCATCTATCTACATGCCAGGAAGAGAACCCTCACCAGAGCCCACCATGCTGGCCCCTGACCTGGCATCTCTATACAAGCAAGGAGGAGAGACTTTACCAGAGCCCACCATGCTGGCTCCTGACCTGGCATCTCTATACAAGTGAGGAGGAGAGACTTTACCAGAGCCCACCATGCTGGCCCCTGACCTGGCATCTCTATACAAGCGAGGAGGAGAGACTTTACCAGAGCCCACCATGCTGGCCCCTGACCTGGTATCTCTATACAAGTGAGGAGGAGAGACTTTACCAGAGCCCACCATGCTGGCCCCTGACCTGGCATCTCTATACAAGTGAGGAGGAGAGACTTTACCAGAGCCCACCATGCTGGCCCCTGACCTGGCATCTCTATACAAGCGAGGAGGAGAGACTTTACCAGAGCCCACCATGCTGGCCCCTGACCTGGCATCTGTCTGCATGAGAGGACAGACCTTTCCAGAATCCACTGTGGCAGTCTCTGGTATGACCATCAGCCTCCAGAACTGGAAGAAAGCAAACTCCTTTTATTCGTGGACAAGCCTGTGGCACTTGGCTACAGCAGCCAACACTTGGTGAGACACCATATTCTAAAATGAAGGCCAATTATCAAAACATATTTTAAAGGATTTCCATTTTTCAATGTGAGTTTTACACAATGGATCAATTTATATATCCCATAAAACATAGAACTCCACGTTATCAATTGTCTGTTAAGACATGTTCGCTGGTGCAATAGCGGCACAGATACCAGTAGAGTTACCAATCACATTCTGATTAGATTTAGGGCCCATTCCACCAGATAAAACCCATATGCAGCACCATTGTCAGACTGAGAATCCAAGGCTAGACATAGGCCCTGGGGGAAAACCTACTGCTATATTATTCTGCTAAAAGGAAATGATATTGATCTGAATTCTAATGACTTATCATTATAACTATAAATTAATCTCTCACACCTCATCAGAGAAATCTCTTTTTGCAGTAGACATTGATGAACACGGGAACCAACAAACCAGCTAAGGTGCAGAGAACAAGCGACTTTGGATCTCTCAGCCCTAAATGGAACATCTATACTACAACCCCTCCTCCGAAGGCTAGGGGATGTGCACGGGAAAGACAGTAGGAGCCCGAGGTCATGTATGATACATGGAAAGAGTGTCTCTGGGCACAGTAGGACAGCAAACATTTGTAATAACATGCATAAGACCTATGCAACCTCAAGCCAGACCAGATCCCAGAATGGAGAGGGGATCTGGGAGGAAGGAGTGAAATCCTTTGGTGACCATGCTCCAGTGGAAGACCATAAACCAAAACTATATGGGCAATGCAAAGAGAACTTGATGTGGAAAGTATAAAGGGCACAAAGATAAGTGGGAAATGAGGGGCCATGGATCTGGAAGGACTTTGGGGAAGAGATGAATCCAAACACATTGTATGAATTCTTAAAGAATAACAAACAAAGAACTGTTGAGATATTTTAGCTTCAAGTTTTCAATATAAACTAAAGAGAAATGAACCCACAAAGTTTGCAAAAATTTGATGACAGACTTAAGAACAAGATCATATCAAGGTAGAAAGAGAGCATCAAACAGTAAGAAGAGTCAGAAACTGAAGGCAGGGAAATCTGAATGCCAGCGGTGTCTGCCTTCAGCAGTTTGAAGTCCAGCTCTGCAAAGGGCCTGACCCTCCTCATGGCAGGCCGTTCCCGAGCGTGAAACACTCTGATGACCAAGACTGGGTATGAGGCTTGCTCCGGCAGCTGTGACTGATCTGCCGTTACGCAGCTGTTAAGACCCCAGTAAAAGCCTTTTTGAGGACCATTCTGTCTTTAATTAGCAGTCATGAGCTGTCCTATTAAATCTAAATGAAGCACTTATTTGAAGTGGTTAATCTGGAGATGTAACCAAACGTGGACCCCTGCAAGAGAGCAATTTCAGTGTCCAGGACCTTCCAGGACCAGCAGTTCTCAGGATCACTGAGGTCCGAGGGCCTGGCTTTACCCCTCCATGAGCTGGAGGCTTCTCATGATGGGATGGGACTTGGCGAGTGCACACATGCACATATATGCTCATGTGCAGCTGTGTGTGCCTCTGAGGGTGCTTAATATTTATTATATATAATTTTTGAAGTATTTATTTTTATTCTCTGTAGTAAATTGGGAGTGGCGGGGCTGCATCCCCAGCACCCCGGCAGCCTGGCTAGCTTATGCTCGGAAATAACAACACACAAACTGTATTCATTTAAACACTGCTTGGCCCTTTAGCTCTAGCCCTTACAGGCTAATTCTCACATCCCAATCAACCCATCTCTAATAATCTGTGAGCACCGGTCTTACCGGGAAAGGTTCAGCATGTCTAACCTGGCGGCTTGCTTCATCGCATGCGTCTGCCCGGGAGAGCGGAGCATGGCATCTCTCTGAGGCGTCTGCTCCCGAGAGGAGAGCTGTGGAGTCTGAGCTCACTTCCTCTTCCTCCCAGCGTTCTGTTCTGTTTACTCCTCCCACCTATCTTCTAACCAATGAGAGCAAGCAGTTTCTTTTTATTTAACCAATGACCTTCCTCCATCAATTCTCTAATTATGTGTATGTCTGTGTGTCTGAGTGTGAGTGTGAGCACACGAGAGAGATGCCCACAGAAGTGTTGTGTCTCTTGGAGCTGGAGTTTCCAGCAGTTGTGAGCTGCCTGACAGGAGTGGCAAGAACTGAACTCAGGTAGGTCTTAACTCCTGAGCACTTTCTCTAGCCTTGACTTTATGGAGCTCCTGAATGAGTTACTAGTCTTTTGCTCATTTTCCAATCACAGCAATTGCTTAAGCTTATAAACACATACATGTACATATATGAACAAGCATAGTAAGTGTATGCATGAGCATGTGTGCTATACATGTCTAACCAGCAGACACAATTTGTTGCATACATTGGTACTTACTGCCATTCTGTGGAAAGGACGTAGCCACCCTCTTTCATGTCCCTCTTCTGACCTTCGAAGGACAGTGTGTCCTTGAATAGAGAACTCACCTGGTGCTAAACCGGTAAGAGCTAACCCTGCACTGGGTCCTGATGGTTTTAACAGCTTTCACCGAGAGAGAGTTTTACAAGAACAAGAATGAATACCTGTTAAGCTTTCATTGCGTGCACTTGGCTAGGGTGTCAAGCTGAGGAGCCCTCTTTCTGAAGACGTTCATGCCGGCCTTCATTTGATGATTTTCTAGTCTTTGCTGCCCAGAATGATGTAAAAACCTTTAAAGAACTATTTTCCCCATTTGCACACACATCGAAATGACCTAACTTATATTTACTGAAATAAGCAAAGTGCGCTATTAAAATCGATTCTGTCTGCTTACTTTCACTTTGCAATTGGCTCTTTCCATTATTGCTCTTACCAAAGTGACCGTAACCTGACAGATACAGTGCAAAGGTGTGGAGGAGGGAGATTTGTGTTGTCTCAGAACACAGTTGTCTTCATGGGGTCAGTCTACTGGTGGGTGCTGGGGTGGTTCTTGCCCTGCTCATCACCAGAAACAGAAAGTGAGACAGGAAGGAGGCGGGGCTAGCTATCTCCAAGGACCTGATCCCTGTGAGCTACTTCCTCATGTGGCTCCTACCCCACAAAGAGTCCACAGCACTTCCCAAACAGCACCCTCAGTTGGAAACGGGGGGGGGGGGGGGGCTCTGATGCTTGAGTCTGTGAGTGACATTGTTTTATTTTTTATTAAGATCATTTACTTATGTGTGTGTGTGTGTGTACTCTCATGTGCCATGATGAGCGAGGAGGAAGCTTTCTCCTTTCACCGTGTGGGCTCTGGGGATTGAACTCTAGTCATTGGGCTTGGCATCAGGATACCCCAGAATCACCTAGGTAGAGGGGTAGACTTATCTCGAGTAGGTTGGCATGTGAGCGTGTGGGTGTGTATATAGGAGATTGTCTTGATTGTTACTGAAGGAGACTCAGCCCATCCTGGGTGATGCCATTCCCTAGGCTGTGGTCTAACCCTCCAACTGCATAAAAAAGGAACACTCTGGCTGAGAGCCAACAAGAAAGCAAGAATGAGTTGGTTCTCTCTTGGTCATGGATGTGAGGTGACCAGCTGTTGAGTTCCTGTCTTGACTTCCCCTTGATAATGGGCTATTACCTGGAGCTGGGAGCCAATAAGCCCTCTCTCCTCTGACTCGTGGTGTTTGTTACAGCAGCAACAATGAAACTGAGACACTGATTAAGATCTTTAACCACAGAGACATCTGCCAGCCCTCTGTTTATTTTCTAGGTTGAGGCATATGCCATGTTCCTGGAAGTAGGCGTAGAAAAACAGTTTATAAAGATTATCTATTAATTTATTTAATAAATGAGCTTACTCAATAAATTAATTAATTTACAAATTAACTGAGAGCAACACAGCCACAATGCCTGTTACACTGCACTTATAAGAGCCCCATCTCCAGGACGCCATCCCCTCTCAAAGGCCTCACCTCTTCAAAGCTTGGGGATTTTTATGTTCCTGAAACCTTACTTCTGCTCAGTCAGGGGGCCGAGGGTTCCAGTTATAAATTGTGGGCACAGACAGGCAGACCCAGCACCCCACCCTTGGACTTAGCACCTGTGTAGGGGGTCCTTAAGTCCTTAACTCCCCAGGCTTCAATGTGCTCTGTACAGAGTCAGTACTCTGTGTTTAAACATGTGGACCTTGTATCTGATTTACACTGTTGTTCAGTTTCCTCACACACCCCCCCCCCCCCATGGTGAAGCACCTCTGTATTTCAAGATGAGTTGTCTGCAGTGTATCTTAATCTTATAAGTAGTGCTTTCTGCCATTACAGAGTATAAAAACAAGAGAAAGGGAATGTTGGGTTTATGTTTAACTGTATATGTTCAAGTTGATATTAACATTTAGAAAAAATTAACCAATAAAAAAATTCAGATGTTTTGATGCATCCAAATTTTAACTGGGGTTACTAAATTCCTTATCTATCATTTGTATTTGAATTTCCTCAATTTTAACAGTTCCAAGACTCTTCTGACTTTTGTAAGCAAGGGCCAGGATCTGGTGGCTTCTTTTCTGATACCTCCACTTGCTAATTTAGGTTGTGCTTAAGTTAAACTAAAGTAAAGGCTGGAAGGGAAAGGATGTTGGTTTCTCGCTGACTACCAGAGAGCCTCATGGGGCCAGCCTTGTCATCTGCTTCCAGTCACATGGCCAGGAGGGCATCAGAATGTCCCAGGCATTTCCAGTCAGTTTGAATCCCCATTCATGCAAACAAAATATTTACCGTGAAGCTTAAATAGTGTTTGATGTCGTTTTCATAAATCCCCACCTCCTCAGAATTGAACTTGCTTGGTGTTCACTGCCGTTTCTGAGCCACAGGATGTCTGTGCCCTTTTCCCTTCAGAGACCCCTTTGTGCCCAAGAGTGGCACAAGCGTGAGCCTTCGGCCGGAATTGTTAAGGTGGAAACCTTCAATGCTTGATTATGAAACTGGACACAGTGGCTCATACTATCCACAACTGTTCCATGGCGGAAGGTCGGGTGAGAGGTAGCTAAAGGATGCAGAGTGTTAGAGCCAGGGGAATCAGGGTACGTGTGCAAAGATGACTTTCTTCAATGACATGCAGTTGCACTATGGAATTCGCACAGAGTGGGAAGGGACTCCTGAGACCCCACCACATCTGAGGAGTTTGAAGCAGTTGAAAGATTCTGGAAGAAAAAGAGGGACAATGATTTAGCCACTGAAGATGCCCGTGTTCCGGTAAATAGCCTCTTTCCCAAACTCCTGTCTGAGGTTTCTGTCCTGCCCGGTCCTGCAGCCATTAAGTCACAAAGAATCACACAGAGGTCTACATTAATTATAAACTGATTGGCCCATTAGCTCAGGCTTCTTATTAACTCTTACAACTTAATTAGCCCATTATTCTTGCCTATGTTAGCCATGTGACTCCGTACCTTTTTTGGTGAGGCAGTCACATCTTGCTTACTCTGTGTCTGGATTACATCTACAGACTGCAGAATCCTCTTCCCAGAATTCTTCTGTTTTCATTGCCCTGCCTCTACTTCCTGCCTGTCTACCTGCCAGTCAGCATTTTATTAAACAATTACAAGAAACAAATGTTTACAGGGAAAACCATTGTCCCACAGCAAACATTTCCCCCACAGTCCTACAAACAATGCATCCCCATGCTTCTGTAAGTAACCCTAATGAACTCACTGGATTATCTAAAAATATATGGGAAAGACTGAGAACACAGGGGACACAAGTAGAAGGAGATCAGTGGGGCTAAGAGGGAGCTCAGAGTGAAGACGAGGAGCTGAAAATTAAAAACATGTTATTTACATCTGTGAAATGTTATAATGCAACCATCATACTTTATAGAAAATCAAAGACAAAACAGACTTCTTAAAAAAGATGTGGGACTTGTGCTTCCCTATTTGGGATCTGCTACACTGCTTTTTCCCAGTCATAAGGGAACCCAGGAGTCATACACTAGTGGGTAGCACAGGCTTTGGCTTAGTAGCCTGGGCAGAGCTGAGTCATTCTTGTTCCTGCGATTGAGTTGTTCCTGTGCAAAGATGTCGGGAAGAAAGGACTTGTCTCTATCCAGCCAGAGGAGTAGAGCTGGGTATGAGGACTCTGCCTTCATGACAATAAGTTGGCTTGTGCACTAGTTGAAATCTAAGTTTAAATTTAGATTAAAATCTTCTTGGAGGAGTGGAATCAGGATTGAAGGTCCGTGGGACTGGAGGGCCCTGTATTTTTCTCAGAACTGTAGAGCAGAGACATTGATGGATGGGAGTGAGTTAACATGCTACCCCTCCTGGGATATTTGAATGTTAACTGGATAGCTCTGATCTGTGATTACAGGCATGCGAGCAACCGACACAGGCTATGGGCTGGTCTGATTCGCCTGTCTTTCTCCACTTGTGTCCCATGTAAACAAGTTCCGTCACACTGACTGTGTGTTGCCATTTGAATCCTGTAGGATTTGTAATGTATTGTGTCTTTAACCAAACATTTGTTAGAGTTTTATGTTTTGGAAGATGACATACACACAAAATACCTTCCTGTTTGCACATATGTGTGTGCATAGTCATGAAAGTTTCTGCAAGGGTGCACTGGGAGTGTGTGAGAAACACTTCTCAACATTAGCTGCAGTTTTAAGCACTGTTATTTTAACCAAGCAACACACATATAGGAAAAATTTAATATACATTATTGTTGAGACTAACAAATAGGCATGCATGGCATGACCTCTAGAGCTCAGTGATCTCTTGAAGCCCCAAACAAGACTGGGGCATGGACCCCACCTCTGAAACGCAGCCACTCCTCCTATTTTTCCACGAGGTACCTAGCTTAGAGCAAGGTGAAGGGGTGTACCAGTGTCCAACACAGCAAGGCTGTGTCCAGAATGCATTAGTGACCACGTCTGAAGGCAGACCTCAGAAATGATCCCCAGTGTGTCAGAGGCTTTTCTGCACCTGGCTGTGAAGATTGTTGCACTCTGTTTTGTCCATGCTCTGACCTGTTCCAGGCCCTGAACTTGAGCTCTTTCTCCAGCTCTTAAATGGACTCTTGGTGGGGTTCCCAGGGCAGGCCTAGAAGCCTCAGAGGTTTCCCCTGGCTGTGGAATCTAGAGCCACCGCTTTGAAGACAGTCATTGTATCTAACAGTTACTTCTCACTGCTGTGGAAATACCTGACACAGGCCAGTGAGGGAAGGACGGGTTTGTTTGCGCCCACAGTTTGAAAACACAGTTCATCCCTGATGGAGACAGCATGGGGGCAGGAGCTTGAGGCTGCTGGTCACATTCCTTCCATGGCCAGGAAGTTGGGGCCAATTCACACTGGTGCTGGCTTGTTTTCTCTTTTATTCAGTCTGGGACTCCCACTAGTGAAACAATGCTGTCTGCATTTAGGGTGTTTTCCCAACTCAATTAACCTAATTTCCCTCCCTCAGAGGCATACCCGGGCTTGTCTTCTAGGTGATTCTAATTTCTGTCAGATTGGGCTTCAGCATTAACTGTCACATTCTCCATCAAGTGTCATGCTGGGGCGGAGGAAAGAGGAGCAGGAGGCGTGGATCACTTCTGGGGAGAGAAATTCAACTTATGGTTTCCCATTGTCTAGCCTGTTCTTCCCATTTCCTAGAAATGTAGGGATAAAAGGGATGGATTGATGCCCAAAGATACTGCATCTGAGGGCACGAGAACAACACGGAGAGATTCTAGGGAATCCCAGCCAAGCCCAGAAAGGAGAACACTAGAACATCTGCCATGGAGACCTTTGATGACTGAACGTCTTTGTTACTGCAGTGAAACCTTTCTTGTCCTGGCTGATGCATCACCACCCAGGACTCTAAAGGTTAAGGAGGTGACATCTATAGTTCTACCAGGACAGTGTCCACTCCATTCCTTCAGAATCTATACACTGACTGCAAATTACCCTCTGACCTCCATATACTATGACTGGCTTTTGGGTAAGCATGTGCACATGTGTATACACGCATGCACACACACAGGATAAACAATGAAATATTTAGTTCTTGTTAATTCCGATAAATAAAACTGGCCAGCCAAACACCATAGAAGCAGTGGAAGTCTGTGGTTCAAGATTCCTGCTGGAGGTCCCAGGCATCTCTGCTCCTGCTTGGATGAGCACCTTGCATCACAGTCCTGCTTTCTGCTCTGTGGGGTCCCTTACTTCCAGAACAGAGGAGCTATAGCTGCTCATTTCGTGAGCATCTTTCTTAACTACTTTCAACCTTAGCCATGCTACCAGGCAGATCTGGAAGACTGGAGACACGTACCTCGCCAGTTGACACTCTAGGGCACCTGGATTTGCCCAAATGCTGGATTGTTGGCCTCTATGATGTCACCTGCAGCCAATCTGAGAAGATGGGGCACAGGAGGAGGCATTTCATGGGTGCAGGTGTGCAGGCTCGGATGCAGAACCTGCTGATCGGTTTCTCTCCTCCAGGTAGGAGGATGTGTGTGAGATCGCCGTTGTGCTTAGCCTGGATGCTGTAAAGAGTAAGTGTGTTTGCAGTAAGAGGGATTTCTGGATCTCTTAGAGTAGCCACACTGACTGGAAGCTGAAAGACCAAGGAAGTGGAGGGGGCTGTGGAGGAAAGTTTGCAAAATTAGCTCAGGTTTTATTTGAGAATATTCAAATAAATGAATCATAAAGCTTTAACAAGGCTTCCAGACATGACACTATTTCAGCATTTTTCTTGAGGGTCTGATACATCACAGAAGCTTATATTAAACCCTCTGCATTGTGGTGACAGAGAAAAATGTGTGCTTATAGTGTGGTTATTGTAATGCAAATTGCCGGAGAGGTCAGGAGGGCCCTGGCATTCACAAGCTCAAAGGCTCAAGCCTGTGAGCATTTCTCTCCCTCTTAAGCTTCCTAAGTACGGCTAGGCTGCTTATGATAGCTCAGGAGATTATGAGCATTTACTAAAATATTGTGCAAAATAAATGATACAACGTGTGTTTCCTTTAGAAACAAATCCGGGGACACCTGGTTGGCTGCAATGATTAAAAGCAAATTTTGGAAGCTGTGGACAAGCACTAAACAAACACTGGCTGTGCCTCCCTCTGGTCCTGCCTTCCCTTTGGTCCTGCCTTCCGGTGACAGAACACCTTCTAAGGCAGAAGACTCACAACTTTAGAGAGACCGGCAAGAGAAGAGCAGTGGAAACACCATGTTCTGACTGAGACGGAACCAGGAGCAAGTGCAAACTCCTAACTAGAGCGTGTTCAGGGGTTGGGGATATAGCACAGTCTTGCTTGTCCAGCATGCATGGAGATTCAGTCCTCAGCCCTGCATAAACCAGGTCTCAGAGGCATATAATTTTAGTACTTTGGATGCGGAAGTAGGAAGATCATAAAGATAGAAGTTCAAAGTTATTGGCCACACATCCAATTTAAGGTCAACCTAGACTAGAGACCTCTCATAAATAATAATAATAATAAGTACTTTTTCTAATTTTAACCCCAATCCTGACCGCTGTGCATCCTGGCAACTTGACTATTACGTCTTGCTGTTGTCTCTTGTGTTTTCTATGTATGTGTGCAGATGCACATGTGTGTGTGTGTAGATCCGTGCGAAGGCCAGGGGAAAGCTTCCAGTGTCATTCCGGAGGCACCATTGCTTTGCTTTTCATCACGGTGTTTTTCACCGGCCTAGAACTTGCCAAGCAGGCTGGGCTCCTGGCCAGCAAGCTCTAAGGATCAGCTAGTGTCTGCCTTCCCAGTCCTGAGATTACAAGTATACACCACTCGCCTACGTTTTAACATGGGTTCTGGGATTGGAGGCCGGTCCCCATGTCTACAGCGAGCCTTTGATAGTCTGCCTTGTATTCCTATCTCCGACAATGGTTTTGAAAGTGACTTGGCGAAACTTTGCTGAACGGCATATTCCTGCCACTCTTGTTCCTGGCGTTATCACCACCCACTCTCAGAACAGTTTAGCTAGGGATAGGGAAACTCAGGGGAAAGATGGTGAGTGTTCTTCAGCAATAGCGAGGAGGATGACCCTTGTCAGGTCAGCCTTCGTGCTGACCCCTTGGTGACTCAGAGTAGACACAGCAGGCCCCGCAAACCAAGGTGTCCAGTGCCTCTCCTGAACATGCTCGTGAGTTTGGCAGGGACCTTTTGCACTTCTCTGGAAGATACTAGAGGGAGGAAGAAAATGTATATTTGGAAAGTATTAGCTCTGGGTTTGGGCTGAGTTTTTTTCAAGCTTAAGAAGCTTCAAATAATAGAGCTTTGCAAGTTCCTTTTAACAAAGACGGCAGTAGTCATTTCTCTATCTCCTGGAGGTCCTTCATCCTGCACCGCACTCTTTCCCATGACTTCCTAGTACCTAGGATATGGGATCTTGTCAGAGCCCGCTCTGGCAGGAATCAGCAAAGGGTACCTGGGAGGGGGCATGAGGTTATAAGAAATGGCAGATTAAGAGACATGAAGACAGAAAAATAGGATAGACTGGAAGGAATGAAGGTAAATACCAAACAGCCCCGAGTTTATTTCTCAGCCAGCATATATACTAATTACAGACAAAAGGCAAAACAAAGGGCTGACAGAGTCAGCTGATCACCTCCCTGTGCTGTCCTTGGGAGGAAACTCAGGCAGGTGCATTAACTCAATACAAGAATTCAGTTAGTAGCAAGGAGCTACCAAACTAAGGAGGAGTGCCTCTAGCTGGCACACACCAGCCCAAATAGTAATAGAAAAATGTACCCTTTCATCTGGGCAAAAATGTTCTTTCTATGGACTAACACAGATGTTACTCACAGCTCTCAAGGTTACTGGAACGCAGAGCTGGCAAGCTTGAACTCAAATAACTTCTTTAAGTCAGAAATGACTCCACATGGAAACTGAGTCACACGTGGGCCTCCATTGGATATCTCTGTTTCTATTTCCTCAAAATAAAGTATTCACCTGTGGGCACAGTTTAAGCAGCTTATCCAGTGAACTGATCTTTCTGAAGGAAAGTTAGAGTGGACTGTTCCAAACAGGGAAGCAACCAGGGACTTCTAAGTTGGAGATTTAAAGAAGCTTTTGAGAATATTTATAAGACGGCTTGCATATTCATGGGGTATCATTACCCCTCCAGCCTCAATCTAATCATGCACTCCACACACCAGACAGAACTAAAGTCCTGCTCCTTCCACTACCTTGGGGTTTTCACCTTCCCCAGCCAGGAGTTTCATGAAATACTTGATGATGCTCCCAAAGGTTTCCCATGGGAAGTTTAGTGCTCATCGAAAAGACAGGGCGAGGGGCTGTGACTTTAAGGAGCATCGAGCTAGATGCCCAGACAGGAAGCTCAGCTTGGGAATTTGCTAATATTTGGCTTTGACTGAGCTGGCGCCATCACAGGACCTCAATTTCTCTTCTAAACTTGGAAATGGGATGCAGAGATTAATCAGGAAATGGGTGTCAGGTCAGGTAGCTCTCCGCTCACCTGGCAACTTGAGAAATAACTCACTGCCCCCTGGATTTTCAATGCCAAACCACAGATATTAACTTCTCTCTACAAAGTCCACATTCTCCTTTGTTACTTTTAATAGAATGGGGCTCTGATAGCGATGTCTTGTATAACAGACAAATCCAGAGTGTCGCTTGTAGTTCAAAACCCCATTGTTGGGGGTAGGTATGGATGTGGGCGTCCCTAAGCCCTGCTTGTCCTTAGGGCTGACCAAGCTCCTTCCAGGGTGACCAGTCACCGCAGACACCTGGTCACAGCTCTGTGAAACCCCATACAGAACACCAACGGTTTGCTCTTCACTCAATGCCAGTTCCCAGTGTCCCCTTTATTCGGAGGGGCTGGGATCAGTTGGCGTTATTATCCAGGGCTCTGTGACCTTGGGGGTTTTCCTGTTTGAAAGCTGTCTCTGGCATGCCTCAGCTGGGCCTCAAATCTTCTGTGAGGTTAATTGAAAGACAACCCCAGAGGAGCCTGTGCACAGGCTACTCCACAGGCATCCTTGCAGGAAGGAATTCAAGAAAATGGAAATGCCGTTTGATGCAATGGGAAGATGGGAACCATCAACAGAGAGGCAGGATCGAGAGTGGAGCCCGTGCCAGCCTGGCAAGAAAGGGAGACCAAGGGAATGGCAATGGGCAAGTTCTGCAGGAAGTACCAGGAAGGGCCGCGGTGTCAGTGGGAAAGAATTTAGGGCTCTGAAGCTACAGATCTAACTGGTACAGGCTGGTGCCCTGTGGCTGGTAGGATCATCTGGGCCAGGGGTGGCCACCGAGGCGCTCATGTTCTCCACAGTGAGTGTGACATGGGTAGCTTATTTATAGGATTTTAAAGCATGTTTTACCATGGAATGCTAAGTAAATCGCCAAGAATTACCATTTCTGGAACACTGAAACCCAATTCATTATGTTAAATTGTGTTAAGAAAATCACCAAGAATTGCCAATTTCTGGAACACAGAAGCCCAGTTCATTATGCTAAATTGTGTTTCTCATGGAGAAAATTGAGCCCCCTTTAAACACTCACACTCTGAGCATACATAGGTATTCCCACCAAGTGAGTGGGGCTCCAGCTCAGTCAGGTTGGCTGTGCCTCATGCTACCTTCTTGCTGTGGAGTCTCCTCTTCTACACGCTATAGCCAAACTCCTCATTCTTTAATGAAAAACTCAGCTTTTACTTTCTCTAGAAACCACTGGCGCAAAAGTGAATTCTCCTTTCCCAGGATGTCACAGAAGGGTGGTGTACCTTCTCTTTGTAGTCTTCTTGTGGGAAGGTGTGTATGCGCGCGCGCGCTTGTGTGTGTGTGTGTGTGTCTGTGTGTGTGTGTGTGTGTGTGTGTTATCTGTACTGTTCAGGGCTTGCAGAACTCTTACCCTCTGGACACAAGCACCCTTACAAGCAGCTATAAGTAAAGCCACAGGCTCTGACTCCTGTCTTTGAAGATCACTCAAAGTGGTTTTCCTTCCCAAGTTCTGGTTTCGTTGTGTTCTGGGTTTGTAAGTAAACATTCAGAACTGCAGTCTAAGAATTGGAAATGACTCGGTAGAACACAAAATTCCAGGTAAGGGAGCTCCATGAAATGGGTTCTGGAGAGCCAGAGACACCAGTGACCCCAGGTGACCAACAAATACTTTGGAACTGCAGGCAGGGGCCACGCCCTCTCCAGTGGATGGGAGAGGAGGTGGAGGGGGCAGGGTATCAACGGAAACGCCTCTAAGGCTCTGCAACAACCCTGGGGGACTGGCCATGTGTTGCTGACCCTGGGGCTCTAAAGGGGAGGGGGGCAGAGATTCTTACTCTCAGTGTGGGGAGATCAGAAGGAGTTGCCTCAGCCAGTCAAGGTACAGGTTTGGCTCAGCAATCAGGAGCAGTGGGCTGCGTTCGGCTTTCTCTCCATCATTAACCCAGAGTTAAGGATAGAAAAACCTGCGTAACAACCCTAGCTCACTTCTGGGGTGCTTGTTCTTTCCAATCACTGCTCACACACAACCTAGAAACCATGCCAGATACTGCATGGGTCAATCAGAGAAGAAAACCACTAGTTGTAACCCTCAAAACCAGGGTTTGCAGATCTGCCTGTCAGTACAGTGCCTGTGGCTGGAATCCAGGGGTGTTTTAGCCATCGGGGGCCGAGTGTCCTAAATGGGGAGAGTTGCATTCCCTTGCTTTATGCTAGAGATGACATCCTGAGGCTACAGGATGGAGGTTCTAACAACGGAATCACGGTCTGCACTTTTTCCTGGTAATCAAACTCTTCCACGCTCCAGAACCTCATTTTGGAGGCCAGGGAGGGCAGGGATCAAGACAGGAGCCATTCCAGTGAAGCAACAGGGCAGTGGAGGCCGGCCGGGGAGGCATCCCTACTTGTACTCACAGACATCCTTGGCAGAGGCCCGTTATCTACACCACTCAGATCAGTGTTGCAGGAGGAACCCAATGACCCTCAGTGGTCCTGTGGAAACTCACTTACCACCCCTCCAGACTTCATAGAAAAGAGGATTCCTCTTCCACCTCATAATATCTTTCATTGGCAGCAGAGGAAAGACCAAAGGCTTCTGGAAGAATCTTGAGTCTCCTTTGCTTGGTGAGAACACGGCAGAAGACACCATGATGCATGACCAGAGCCTGTATCAAGCATGCATCCCTGAGATTATCCATGACAGGCCCAATCTGCACAGGAAGGGAACACAGAGTATCTGCATCCCAGGATAGATGCTCATCCAAAGGCACTGAGAAGAAGCACTGCTGTGTCGTGGGCTGACGGGTAATAGAGGTAACATAGTCCCATACAGATTTCTCCCTCACTTGACATCACAGGGCGGATATCCTACCTCAGCACAGGCTTCTTCAGAAGTACGCAGCATCCACAGATCAGCATGCTACATGCCGTCTTTGAAGACCACATGGTCAAGGAAGAGGTCTGGCAGTGTTTGATGGTGGACACTCTCTAAGCCAGCAGCCTGAGCCAGAACACAGGACACAAAATCCCTTGCATTCTGCTGACTCATCTTCTATGCTGCACATATTCAAAACTTTATTGAGGTCTTCTTGCAACTATGGCACTGTTTGATACACTTAGGGCATGTCTGCTCTAAGATACCTCAGTACCCAAGGTAGCATGTCTACCACTGCTAACATTTCCTGTGCTCTTATGTGGGTTGGGGGACACAGGGATGACTTGCCATTTTTTTTTTTTTTTTGGTTTTTCGAGACAGGGTTTCTCTGTGGTTTTGGAGCCTGTCCTGGAACTAGCTCTTGTAGACCAGGCTGGTCTCGAACTCACAGAGATCCGCCTGCCTCTGCCTCCCGAGTGCTGGGATTAAAGGCGTGCGCCACCACCGCCCGGCATGACTTGCCATTTATAAATACTTGGTATTTATACTCTTAGTAGTGAATATGATCAATTTCATATATTGTATGAAATTATCAAATTAGTAATAAAAATGTTATATTTTAAAAACTATATTGAGAAGTGTAGAGAAGCTAGAACCCACCTCAGTTAACTTCAATTCAGCTTCAAGCTGTATCAGGACACAGGCAGTTCCTTCATCCCATTCTGACACCAGGAAATCTGGAGTTCAGCGTTATCTTCCACTGGAGAGAACAAGATGCACTGAGGCTTGAAACTGTGCCAAGAAAATGCTGGGATCGCCAGGCCCTGAAGGGTGGTGGGGTCCCTAAGCACTTCCACGTAAGTCCTGAGACCAGTCCCTGCTGACCAGTGACAGACTTGTAGAGTTGATGGGTCCAAACTCCAAGATGTGCTCAGAAAACATCTCCGTCCAAAACTGACCTCAGAACTCCTGCCTACAGCAGTGGTCAGCCACTCCAGTTCTTCCTACATTTTATAGATGGCAGGCGGGAACATGTGAGCTTCTAATAAGAGGCATTTAAATTTAACTAATTTTATGGCTCTCATCTGTAAAATAAAAATGAGAAGAGCATATTTCCTGTGCATAATGCTATGCAAATTAATTAGCTGCGGTTAAACATACGGAAAAATAAAAACGTCAATAAAAGCATTAGCACAGTATAAATCTCCATCCCATTAGCAGAAGTTCAATCTTCACTTGGAGGGTCTCAGCTTCTTCTCCATTTGCAAATCTTTCTAGTACGTATTTGTCTTCTGTATTTGAAGCCTTGCAGTGAAAAGCTGGCAGCCAGAGAAGGGGGAGAGGACCTGTTGGACACTCCAGGGCTGTGTCTTCAGCAGCCCTTCCCTGACCCGCAGCCTCTCCTTGCAGGCCGGGTGTTTCTGGGGTTCCTCAACCAGCCATGTTGGTCTTCCCATTGCTCTTGCTCTCTGTCCCAGTGGGATAGAGTGGGGTGGTGGTGGGAGTCGATCTGCTCTGAAAACAATATCATATTGTCTGATAACAATTGATCACAGGATAAAGCCTGGGTTGGGGAGCTACCTGCTTCTCAACCTTGCCTCCTTCATGGGGTATGCTGGGTACCTTTCTTCCTTCAAGGAGAGGAGCAGTGAGAGGAGCCAGTGTTCTTACCTATCACTCACTCCCCTCTGCTCCCCCCAGTACTCAAGGCTTTGGGGCTACAGGATTCTATCCAAGGCCCCTACTGAGCCATTGACCCACACTTTGAGGGCCCCTGTTTCTCTCTGGGATGCAGACCACATCTCTTATCTATATGGGCTTCACCGGGGACAGTTTTCCATCTGTCTGACCAGTCCACAGATGTACAAGTGGAAAACCCAGACCTCACCCTGTGCTCTCATTGCTAATCTCTGAGCATGTACCACCAAGGCCAGAACTTGGGGAGTGTAGATTGATTTGATTGAATCAGTCAAATGATTGATCCATGGATCTCACTAGGAATGAACAGTACTGCCCTTGGCTAAAACACTTGGTGAAGTACACAGTGGTCTCTGGTACAAGAAGTGTTCAGGATGGAAAAGTCTTTCATTTAATCATGAATAAGTTGTTACATATACATCCAAGTTTTGGGCTTCTGTAGCCACTAACCCCTGTGGGTCTAGAAGCTATTGCCAGTTACCCACCCAGGTGGCCACCAAGCTGGGACTGCTGGCCCTGAAGCTCCTCTGCTCTTGGATGAATTTTCCCACGATGCACTCCTGGAGTACAGCCACATCAGCAATGAGTTTGTTTACTGGGTCGCATCTGAGCTCTCAGGCTTCAGGCGTTGGAAGTCTATATAGTTCCAGTATAGTGATGGGTTCCCCTAATGTAAATAGGATTCAGAAGCGACGGGGCAGCCAGTGAGCTCCTGTGTGTTCTGGAAGGTAATGTCGGAAGTTTTGCTCCGCTTCTTGGGAGGAGAGGGATAGTCCTGTGCACGCACACGGTGCACACCTCATCACAATGGTCAGACACACACTTGGTGGGAAATGAGGCCCAGAGAATGCCGTCACTTCCTTGTCCCTACCACATGCATTGCTCCACTTCTTGGGAGGAGAGGGATAGTCCTGTGCACGCACACGGTGCACACCTCATCACAATGGTCAGACACACACTTGGTGGGAAATGAGGCCCAGAGAATGCCGTCACTTCCTTGTCCCTACCACATGCATTGCTCCACTTCTTGGGAGGAGAGGGATAGTCCTGTGCACGCACACGGTGCACACCTCATCACAATGGTCAGACACACACTTGGTGGGAAATGAGGCCCAGAGAATGCCGTCACTTCCTTGTCCCTACCACATGCATTGCTCCACTTCTTGGGAGGAGAGGGATAGTCCTGTGCACGCACACGGTGCACACCTCATCACAATGGTCAGACACACACTTGGTGGGAAATGAGGCCCAGAGAATGCCGTCACTTCCTTGTCCCTACCACATGCATTGCTCCACTTCTTGGGAGGAGAGGGATAGTCCTGTGCACGCACACGGTGCACACCTCATCACAATGGTCAGACACACACTTGGTGGGAAATGAGGCCCAGAGAATGCCGTCACGTCCTTGTCCCTACCACATGCATTGTAAGGGTAATAGGCTGTGTCCACTCCTCAGACCTCCTTCCCAGGGCAGTAGAACCCCCTTCATGGGGATGGCATTATTCTCTGCAACAGGAGCAGCCACAGCAGGCCCTTGCAGGATATCCTACAGCATGCCAGCTATGAGACAGGAAGGGAAGAATATGCCCGGGATAAAGGCGCTGTCACTCTCCACGTGGGTTGCTTCTTCGATGACAGTACCAAAGACGCCATCCCTTTGAGTACAGGCTGTGTTGGGAAAACGCAACGGAGCTGGCAGGCTTCTCCAGCCCAGCCCCTCTCCTAGCAGCCTCTGATGTCTTTCCAGCCTGCATCTCCTGCCTGGATGAAACAGATGACTTTCTGGGCTAGCTCCCTTCGCAGCAGGCAGGAGCAGCAGTGACTGATTGGCTGAAACGCGAGGATTAATGGGTATTTATATTTCATTAAATTTTATGCTCACTGGAGAATAATGTATCACTTGCAGATATTGAAACATATGTCAACCCTATCCACTTACATATAATTCAATTTGACTTAAATGCATTGATCAAATTTTATTAAAGTCCAATATATCTTCCCAAAAAGCCTGCTAATGCCGGGATTGTCCCTTCAGAGTCACTGATGAGAGGGGGTGATTGAGCTCTCATTCCACTTGTGCTGGTGCTATTTTGGGGGGAAAGAAACTGTTGTGGACAGAATATTTATCACTAAGTGGCCAGGGCTGCCTGAAAAACTTGCAAGTGAGATCGTCAGGCAAATTTCTAAGTAGGGGCCCACCCTATAATGACTCCAGAGCAGGTCAGATCACAATGTCCAGACCCACAGGGGAAGAGGTCACTGGGAATGCCTCCTGGAAACAAGTGACCCAGATGCAGGGCTTCCCTGCCTGTACGCACACACCTCATGGTGAATTGTATATTGCTGGTGTTGGCCAGGGAGTACGCGGATGCTTCTATCAGGGTTGCAAGATATCATCACCTTGGTGTGGCTCTAGGATCCACAGTGCCCTACCTGCCTTCCTTCCCCCGTGCCTACAAAACAAAAGAAGTACTATTTACTCCACAACAAACCCAGACTGGTGGTGGTAGCAGCAGTGTCTAGTGTATAGACTGCACTAGAAATTTAGTAAGATAAACTGAATAGCAAACAGACATATTCTATTAGATGATTTTTAGCACTACAAGGAAATATACCTTTCTAACTACTGTATGTGTTGGGAGTATATACATGTATTCTTAATAGATTTCAGTGGTAGGTGTTAAAATATTGCTAATAAGGTCCAGGCATGATATCATACCAGGTGCCTATAATTCCAGCACTTGGAAGGCTGAGGCAAGAGTATCACCGTGGGTTTGAGGCTATCCTGGGCTATAGAGTGAGAAATCACATTGTTGATTAGATTGATTTGACACAAACGGGATCTCTGGATGTTTCTATAGAAATGCTTCTCATCCGTGGGGAGGGGCAGCAAGGCAGTAGGAGGTCTCTGCCCAGGACCCCTGCGGTGTGCTGCTTGGTCACTTGGGCTACAGACTTGGCCCTGCCACATTGTGTGCAAACGTGCAAGGGGAAGGGGTCCTGCCATTGTGTGCAAGCGTGCAAGGGTAAGAGGCAAATTCTGTCACCAATTAATCCTAAAATCACTTAGCACAACTTAGCGTAATACTGGGTCAACAGCTACATCAGACTCACCTGTTGTGGGTAAATCCAGGAACAAACTCTAGGGCTGACCAAAGAGGACTCACCTGTCCCCTGTCCCCTACCTTGTCCACTGCATACAATGGGAAGACCAGAATCCACTGGCGGGACTAAAGACCTGAGCCTAGATAGAGCATATATATATATATATATATATATATATATATATATATATATATAGAGAGAGAGAGAGAGAGAATAGATAGATTGATAGATAAATAGATAGATAGATAGATAGATAGATAGATAGATAGATAGAGATAGATAGATATAGATAGATAGATGGGAACATGCCAAAGCAAAGGACAAAGGGAGAGTGTAGCTGGCATACTCCCAAGGCAGCGGTTCATGCTTCTCTTTAGTTCCCAACGCCTGACCTCTGGCTCTGTTGCAGGTGCCAAATACAAAGGAAGCTCTAAGCCCTTTGCCTGCTTTGACTCAGTGGTCAGCATGTTATTCCTGCCATGTCCATTATGGGAAGGGGAAGGGCACACTGCTTCCCAGACTGCTTACTCTTTACTGAAGGGTGGAAGTTATCAAAGGAGACCCTGTCTAGCTTCTGGCTATGCTTCTGCGCATGGGTCTTTGCCCGACTCTGTGTTTTCTGCAGAATTCTGTGGTCTCCCCCATACTTCTTCAGCTAATAACCCAGATTTCCTGACTCTTGTCATTGCCCTTCAAGACCCCAGAGTAGCCACACCATCCCCACCTATAGACATCCTCCTCCGCCTACCTGTGACTCCCTGGACTTTGAACCACTTAGGGTTACAGCTTCTACATCATTTAGTCACTAAGATCTGGTTAAGGTGGTAGGTCACTATTCTTACTGGGCAGGGTTTGCACAGCTCACTGAGGGACCCAAGTGTCCACACCATTTAGGTGTTAAGGCCTCCTAACCATTTATGGACAAGAACCTTTCCTATCTCATAGGTGTTGGGAGTACAAGCTGCCTAGACTGAAATCTCCTAATGAAGTCTCCTAGAATTTCCTGGTGCTGGGGAACCCCGAAAACACCACCACAGAGTCCAGGTTCATGAGGTATCACTCAGCTTTCCTTCTTGGAGAATAGGTAGGATATGGGGAACAAAAGTCAACAGGAAAAAAAGAAAATGAGCAAACAAAAGCTATTTGAGAACAAATCAGTCCTGTTTATTCTTTTCAGTTGGCTCCACCACCAACCACCAAACCAAACAGTGCAGATGCCCTGCTCAGCAGGCCCTTGAGATGATAAATTATTACAGGAGAGAGGGACAGATGGATGGCTAGATGGGAATACAAATGGATAGATAGGGGAATTGATGGAAGGAAGGAGAAATGGAAGAAGATGAATCGATGATGGAAGAGTGGAAGGATTGTAGATGGATGGATGGGGCTAGTGGATGGATAGATATAGAGATGGGGGAGATAACAGATGGATGGATGGGAAGAAGGGTGAATGGGGGATGGGTGGATGGACAGAAGAAAGGAGAGGTAGGGTGGATCTGAGCAAGAATGAATGCGTAGACAGACAGATTTGATAAAGGATTTTGAGTGGAAGAACAGGTTGATACATAGATAGATGAATGGATGGATGGATGGATGGATGGACGGACAGTTGAGAATATAACACTATGTGAAGACACTGAATATAATCTCATTTTACTCTTTGACTCATGGAGGACAATAAGAGCCTGACCTATTGTCAGGAGGGGAGGGATTGTTGAGGGCGTCAGGAAGGATGCTGAGTGCTGGCCTCAGCTCTGTTCAGACGAAAGTCTTCAGTGCACATGTCTTGCTAGGAGAAAGGGAAGGTGTGTGAGGTGGGGCACTCAACAGACTCCAAAATGACAAGGTGGCCACCTTTCTGTGCTTTTCCTTATCCCGGTATTCAAGACAGCTTCAAATGTAGTGCTAAAGCACTGCCCAGTGATCCTGAGTGTGGGAAGGCTGTGGCAGATCTGGGAAAGTAATACTAACAGTAGGGTGTCTTTGATTGTGAGTGATCCCAATGTTCATCACTGCTAAGCACCAGTGAACCAGTGCTGAATATAAACAAGATCTTCATGTAGAAAGATGCAGGAAGGCAGTTCACATGTTGATAGGCTCACGCAATGAAACCCAGATGCTTCTGTGGGGCTGCTCCAAATGCTCCCAGGAGCCGGGGCTCAATGTTCTCTGACTTCAGGACACAATCTGAGTGAACAAGAGGGTTCTGGACTTGACAGCACCCATGGTGCATGAGAAATCACGCCAGCTGTCCTCAAACTCGGCACATAGTTAACTAACTGGAATTTTTTTTTTTTTATTGAAACAAAGTCCCCAGCTCTTGCAGTGGTAACTTCCTCACCTAGGATAGCCTGTCCAGTGCACGTCATCAGGGTCCCCAAAGCGGAGTCCTGAGGGCATCTCTGGCTCATGTACCATTTCCATGTCAACGGGATGCCAGCTAGGAGCTTTCTGTGGAAACATAACCAAAATCACTATGCTCTGAAATTGGACAAAAGCCCCCATTCAATTCAAAGAAGCTATATGTTACCCATAGTCCCATATCAAAAGCACTACCCAGAGCTCCAAGTGTTTGTCCAGCCAGTGGAATGCTATGGTTATGAGCTGGTCTCTGGGGTTCCCCTTTCTCAACAGTCCTATGTGAGTCTTATGAGTCACTACGTGACCTCAGCAGTTTGCACACCCTGATGGTGGTGTGGCTTCCTTGTCTATATGGCACTAACCGTCCACTGTCCGTCAAGTCCTCTTGAGACTCAGAGAGCCCAAGTATGTGATTTGCTTAGCAACAAGTCTGGCAGGCTTTCCCTGCATATAGATGGAGCTGATCAATAATTTTCCTTTGCCCGAGTTGGAACTGTTAAAAGAGATGGAGAAGAGTGATGGAGGCTGGAATTCAGCCTCTGTGGACAGAGCCGATGAAAAATGCTAAGTGAGGCAGGCCGTAGCCACAAGCTTCGTCATGTGAGCCTGAAATAAGGTAGCTGTCCCTACTCATCCTCAGACTGGAAAAGCTCATAATTAAGGCTGGACAACCTTAGTGTATTTAGAAGGAAGCCTCCCTGGCTTACCTGTGTTCTTTCACAAACTGTATCTAGCCTTACTGCTCCATCCAGACTCAGAGATGGATGGGCTTATGAAGGTCCTCCGACAATAAAAAACCCAAATCAATGAGGAAACCCCTGGAGAATGCAGAAGTCTGTATATTGAGAATGAAATTTATTCTCCGAGTCTCTGGAGAGGCAGCCAGAGCTTGGAGCGATCTTAGTCCCTACATTCTGAGCCGTTTGCAGAGCGACTGCAGTCTCTGCAGGCCTCAGGGGGTGTTGCAGATGGAGCAGAATCCACCATGCATCTCCTTCTCTGAACAGCTGCCAAAACCCCAACCAGCCTATTACAGGCTCTGCACCCAACACAAGCAGAACACCCTGGGTGCCACAGCCCCCCTTGGAAACGTATGTAATATAGACATTAGAGCCACTCAAGTACAGCTCAGGGACCCCAGATTTATGGTCAACTGACTGTCGTCTATGACAACAGGTGAGGCTCAGTCATGATCTTTATTGCTGTGAGGAGCCAGCCAGGCCGTGGCTTTCCCTCTCTGGTGGGAAACGACCTGACTTGCTTCACTTCCTACCAACATCTAGGAATGTGCAGGGCCATCTGACCCCGAGGAGCTCCTGCTGGAGGCTGCTCTCCCTGCTGTCAGCTCACCCTGAGCCTCTCATCACCATTCCCACCCCAGCTCTGAGGAAATGGCCGTGTGAGTCTGTAGAACATTTCAGTTCTGACCGTGGGGGTTCACTGCTGTCGAGGAGGGATGTTCTGCCTTTCCCTTCCCAACCCTGGGAAGATGAACTCAAAGAATTCCTGCTGCAGGGTTCATTGCTATCCAGAAAGGATGTGCTTGCACTTCCCCACTGTTTCCCTGAACAGTTTTCCATCTGAAGCTACCCTGATGTATGCTGTGACATCACGAGTAGGAAGCCAAATTCACAGCAAAGTGTGGCTGTGTGTGACATCACCCAAGATCTTAAGTACTTTATTAACTGGTTTACCGAAGGCTTCTTCCAGGATCACTCGACTTACTGGAACCACGTGCCCTGAGCCTCCAGAGGAATATGGGAGTGAGATTCCCCAAAACGCTGCTCTCAGTTCTGTGTCCTGGTTATGGAGCTTTGATGTAATGGTTTGATTTAAGGCACCTGTCCTGAGTTTATTTACGTACACAGGAACATGAATTCTTTCCTGAGGTGCTGGTCAGAAATGGCACAGACAAGGGGCCCAGAAAGATAACTCCTTGGCTGTGGCCTGAGTCCCTCCCGCCATCCCAAGTGGGGGTAGCATATGGTACAGCAGCTGGGGACCAGCATGGAGCTCCGGATAACGAGGCCCCTTTGAATCATTAAGTAGCCTCACAAAGGAGTCCTTCTACCACTCTGTGCTGTATTTAAGCCCGTGAGTCAATTAATACTTAAAAGGCATAGTGGGCCCAGCTATGGGCAATCAGAAGGTATAACTGAATGAGTCCCAAGGTCAGGGTGACCTGGCTGGGAAAGGAAGTCTAGGAGCCATCCCCATGGTCAAGTCAGATAGCTTCTGCCCAACACGGCCGCAGAATGTTTCTCTTCACACAGCCAAGGAACCAAACACACAGAGCACAGCCCAGGGCTCTAGAGACTTGGGTGATAATGAAACAGTCCAAGTCATAGGATGCTCGTGATCCATCTTAAAACACAGGCAGCAAGCGTGCACTGGTGGTGTGGATAAGGTTGATTCTTTTGAGTGGACAGAAGCATGGGTAGTGCCAAGCTCTTCCTAACCTCCCCCACAATCACAGGACACAGGGATCAGGTATGAACTGAACACTTTGATTCGCGTGGAGTGAACCTGGCTGAGGATATATCTTGCACACCTGCAGCCTCCCTCCAGCTCTACTGTCTGAGACCAAGGTCTTTGCATCCACCCACCACAGGCAGTTTTTGTGTTACCCCTCATTACTGCGAGTGTCAATGGTTGGGTTTCAGCCAAATATCTGTTGGGCTTATGTAAGGACCAGAGGTGTGGCCTGCCCCCTTTCCTCTTAGCTCCCATACTCTTCTCTAAATCTTGGTCCCACAACCATAGTCCACATCACAGCCAACCCATATACAAGCATACACAAGCACGTGCACAAGGACATACCCCCTCACAAGCATACACACTCACATGCATGGGGACATACCTACATATACACACACATATGCACAAGCACATAATCCCTCTAAACACATAAGCACACACACATGCACAGGCGCACACACACAAGCACACACTCACTTGCACAGGAACATACATACATGAACAGGCACAGACACACACATACAAACAAGTAAACAATCACATTCACAAGCACATAACCCCCAAACACATGAGCACACACATGCACATGCATGGAAATATACCTACACACACCATGCACGCACGCACACACACACACACACACACACACACGCACAGGCACATACCCACATGCACAAGCACATACTCTCCCACACACAAGTGTACACCCAAACACACACACTCTCACATGCACAGGAACATACCCACAGACACACACTTACATGTACAGGTACATACCCACACACATAAAGAAGCACACACTCACATGCACGGGCACACTCAAGCACACACACTCGTGTGCACAGACACATACCCCATGCACACACATGAACATGCACATGCAGAAAAAAAAAAAACCACTTGAAGCCACAGAGGATGCTTCTCACTGCGGATGTTTTGCAGCTGGGCTGTTCCTTAATCATTTTGCTTAGCTCGACTTTAAGCAAACCAGCAGCAGGGCCCAGGAAGGGCAAGGCTTTGGAGTGTTGCCCACTTCATCAGGTTATCTCTGGGAGGGGGATTCAGAGCAGCCGTCTGAAGGAGTGCTCTTCCTTGATGGCCATGTGAAGAACCCACATAGAGCCCAGCCTAGAATCAGGGCTGTTTCCTTGCACTGGCATTGAACTAAATACAACGGCTGCCATTTTGAAGTACTTCGTCCCTCACCCCTCAGTTCTGGGACAGCCTGGCATCCAGCTTCCTACTGCCGTGGCTAAACTTCCCAGTGGCAAGCCGAGCTAATAACCATATTCATAACTCAAAATGTCTGTGCCAGGGCAGAGCTAGTTGAGCTGGGTGGTCCTGTCCCCAGCACATCCACAGAGAATGCTCTGAGGTCAGATGGCAAGCAGCTCGGCTGGATCCCAGGATAATGTTGTTCACGTGACTAGTTTAGCAGGCTGGTGGGAAACTCAGTTGGCCATTTGACCGGAGCTCACGTGTGAACCCCGGGTGGCCGGACTCTAAACCACGGGATTTCCACTGCCAGTGTACACCTTGAATCCCAGCACTCAGAAGGCAGAGGCAGGCAGATCTCTGAGAGTTTCAGACCAGCTTAATCTCAGAGCGAGTTCCAGTACACAGAGAAACCTCATCTCAGAAAACAAGACAAAAAGAAGCAAAAACACTGGATTTCCAGCATGTGGCCATGCTGGGGACTCTGAAGGGAAGAATCTGGGATATATTCCTTGAGTCTCCCCTTCCAAAGCCTACCCTTACCTACACTCTTAGGGATCAACCTGGGAAATTGTTCCCACCTCACAGATACAGCGTGTCCATTCTCACGGGATCTTCTAGGATATCCACAATCTTTTTTGAAATAGGACAGAGTCATGGAGTGACGGCACTGGCTGAGCTGTGGTGGACAGTGTGACCACGGTGATTATGAAGGCAGTCAGGACTTTTGCTATTTTGAATAATTTGCCAAGAATTTTGCCAAACTAGAAAAGTAATTGATGAGTTCACTATCACGCTTTTACAAGTTTGGTACGGACATAAACGCTGAGGCAGGAGACTCCCCTCAATGGGCACGAGTCTGAACCTTAGAGACCAGGTAAAACCCAAGACAATATTTACTGTATTTATTGTGGTTCTGGATTTAGTGCTGACTGAGGGAGGAACCCAGACATGGTGTGGGCTATACATGTATATATAATGCAGGTCATTGTGTGTATGTAGTAGGCTATGTGTGTTGAGGGCTTTATTGTGTAGTGTGGGTCCCGGTCTGTGTGCTGCAGGCTGTGGCGTGTTGTGAAGTTGGTGTTGTATGGCCTGTTTCCATCTTTTGAAGCTCAGAGGTTCGCGAGGCACCGACAGCCAGGTGTGCCAGGCAGGTGTCTAGTGATTTCCTGGCTCTTGCCTTACCATAATTAGGACACGCACATGCAGCTGCTTTCTGTAAACCCCGGTTCCAAGTGAGTTCACTTTAGTTAGAAAAGACTTTGAGAAACAATGAGAGAGGCAGGAGAGACTCCAGCGAACACACTCCATTTTGTTTGTTTTACATTTTCAAAACAACAGAGGGCAGGAGTCTCAAACTGATCCTAGAGGCTCCCTCTTCATCTGAGAATGTTTTGCTCTCAGTCAGGCATTCACCAAGCTCCGAGGACCCGCATTTTCAGCAGGATCCCCAACGTCATTTGCAATACTGTATTGCACAAGGGTTTGTAGATTTTGCACAACAAAGTGAATTAATGTCTGATTATTCCCAAACCTCACGAATTGCTTTTTTTTTTGTTTTTTGTTTGCTTGGTTGTCTGCTTTGTTTTGTTTTGCTCAAAGTGGGACCATTGTCTAGGTTGTTTTACTCTATTTCTACAGATAAACAGACAAGCAGACAGACAGACAGTAAATCTAAACCTAAGTAAGAGTTATTATCCATTATATAATGTCAAGTGCATTTGAATGTGACAAAATTGGATTGTACCCTCCACTGAGACAATAGGTGGTAAGGCATGAATAGTGTGAGTTAGCTTGACTTCCACACTGGTTACATGGTAGCCCTGTGTTCTGTCTCAGAGTTCTCCATACAGAGGGAGACTAAATTTCTTCCCACTGTACAGAGTGGGATCCTATGACTCAGGGTTCTGACACCCCACTTGCAAACCTAGCCTAGAGGGTGGAGGAGAGCAGGCCTGCCTCAGAGAGTGGCCAAGCTTAAGTCAGTGCCCTGCATAGCTGTGCCTGCAGTTGAAAAGAGGACCAGGCAAGAAAGAAGCCATGCTGTGTGTGCTCTCCCTTTTGCTTCCATCCCCAAGTGGAGTTCCACTGGGATCAGTGACAAACTGGTGGCTGTGGGGTCTGTGCCCTATGGTGCTGCTCCCTGGCCAGGGGGTCACCCATCTTAGGGACTTTAAAGCATGACAGCTTTAAAATCCCCAGACTCTGTTCAAGGTCCCCACTGAGGACTGATGCCCTAAATGGACCTCACTGTCTGCACTCACACCTGGAACTAAGATTACACCTTGTAATGTATGCTTTCTGTAAATGCGGGAATCAAAGTTGTTTTCTCCAAATCTCCCTTTCTGCCCTTTCCCAGAAAAGGGAAGCATTCGCCTGCACTGATGCTGTCTGGGATGGCTGGCTATTGTTGGTGAGAATAGGGCATCTTCTAGCCTGTTCTTAGCAGAGTTCACATTGCACCTGTTCCTGACGTGGGCTCCTTGAAAGGCCCTGGCATCCCTCTTCTGCGAACCCCGGAGACTATTCCATAACAACACCTTACCAGCTGTTGCAGCTACAAACTACCGGGATATTTAGATACCGGAGTATCTAATAGGACACTATCAATCTTTTATAGAGAGAGAATACATAAATTATAAACAAATATGTCCTTTGGTCTGGTCGAACAGCACGACGATCAAAGACACACAATGGCAATGCATTTGCTTCCGCGGGCGCCGTCTTCCCCAGCTCGCGGCTGTGCTGATGGACAGCCGGGGAGCTGTCGGCTTTTGTTCATTTGTCACAGGACACTTACCTCCTGTGGTTTTAAGTAATCAATACGGGAGCCGAAATCACCTACTGCTACGTCCGCTACCTCCTATTTTGTCCACTCATAAATTATGGATCGCTGCACAACATCAAGTCTACAATTTCGATTGCATTTGCTAATCATTGATCAATAATTCAGAAGCTGTGCCTCCTTCAAGGGCCCCCGCTCTCCTACAGCATCTGGCACTGGCTGACAGCGAGCGAGAGAGTCCCTTATCACAAAGAGCAGCCGAGAAAACAACTTGTTTAAAGTCGCTCCTGTACCTTCCTCTTCGTATTTCTGATGAGGGCGACTGTTTCCATTCGGCTCCTTCTTCTGGCTTCTGAGGCTTTAATGATGGGCACTAGGTCCCCACAGTGTCCTGTGTGCTGGGTCAGGGAAGGCCTCTTTCTGTTTGGTTTTATGTGTCTGTCTGGGGGTGCATCCGGCCTCATGGGGGCAGGGAATATGTTTTGTCCACACTGTGTGACCCTGTGGCTGTGGAGGCACTGCTGGGACAGCGTGCCCCATGCTTCTCTCAGACCCACAGGTACACACCACAGATTCATAAAAGACTGCTCCGAGCTAAAGTCTTTGGTAGGATGCTCTTTAGGACCTGGCTCTTTCGGGGTCCACACTGAGCTTTCCTTCTGTTGGTTTTAAGGTGTGCTTTATCCAGCTTGTGGTGCCAAGCCGAGCAAACTTAAGCAATGATAATGTGTTCACAGAGCACCCTGCCTTTGGGTGAAAGGTACCCTTTTATCTCAGCCTCTTTGAGGGTAACAAGGTGGAGCCCTGCCCCCTTGCACAGCCTTTGGCTGGATGCTGGTCCGGATGCAGATGTGGGGGGATGGCAGCAGAGAGGCGGAGCAGGGTGCAGGGCGAAAGCAATCTGGAGCTGGGGTTTCTGAGAAGCCATCTCCACAAAAGGCAGGATGCTGTGGAAGTTGCCTGGCCTGGGCACAACCCACTGCCCCCCTTGGAAGGAGCAAAAGGGCAAGGGGAGAGCCTTTGTGGGCTCCCAGAGCTCAGGCTGCCTCCTTCCCCACTTGCTGGACGCTCTCCCGCAGCCGGCTTTCTATAGATGCCTGGCCTCGTCCATTGTCACCGCCCCGCAGGAGGGCAGCAGCCAGGAGGCTCTCAATAACTTTAACTTTCAAAAAGTGGGGAAAAAAGAGCAGCGGGGAAGGGCCAGAGAAGAGGGCAGCAGGAAAACGTTTAAAACAATCTGTGGCCAGGAGCGAAACAGGCAGGGCAGGCAGAGTGGGTTGACAGGAGGGAGGCAAAACTTTCCCTTTAAAGGAAAAAAGAAAAGGAGAGGATGGGAAAGGGCTTTTAAATCTCTAGTGAACTTATGAGAATGAGGGGAAATAAAGACCTAAGAAAAGGCAACTGTCACCCAAGGACACCGGCAGCTAGAGCAGCCCTGGCCCCA
This sequence comes from Microtus oregoni, assembly GCF_018167655.1. NCBI lineage: Eukaryota > Metazoa > Chordata > Mammalia > Rodentia > Cricetidae > Microtus > Microtus oregoni. The sequence goes on along the minus strand of NW_024543207.1, from coordinate 21,322,247 downwards.
CTGCCTGCCTTTCTTGCCAGGATATCGCGGTTTCTACAGGCTCAGGCGAACATCCTACCTCTCCTCCAATTTCAAGTTTTAATCCTGCAGGTGACCCAAGTAGCCTCTGCAGGTAAACTGAGGCAAGGGCAACGATGAACCAGAGCTGAAACTGAGAAGTATGAGCAGGAGCCCTGAAAGTGGGACACATACCTTTCCCCAACACAGACCACACACCCCAACTCCCTAGCACAGGATCCAAGAACCCACAGTAGGCTTGACAAGGAACCGGTATAGGTGATGCTGGCACAGTACGCTGAAGTCACTCTGGATTGCTAATCATTGCAGGATGCATGGCTCACTCTCCTGACCTCCCACACTCCTCCAGCCAGCCGGCCAGCCAGACCTAAAGTTCCATCCTACTAAGTATTTTGCAAAGTCTCAAACCGTATCAGCTCATGGTCCAGCTCCTTTCGTAAACAAAGCCTCATACCTGTACTGTGATCTTCCAAACCAAAGGGTACCCTAACTCTGACTCCTGCCATCAGAGATTGTTATCAACAAGTGAGACCATAGGTTGACCTGAGATGCAGGACCAGAGTCCAATGTTTCTTTAGAGTGGTTCCTGGTGATGCTGGCTCTCTGAGAGGAGACCTGATTGATGCTGTAGTGTGTAGAAAATGGGAGTCAAGAGCATTTCTCTTCTGGCTCAGGTCTCTGTGGCCTGCTGGTCACAGAAGACAGTCCTCTAGTAAGTCAGTCACTTCATTTGTTTCTGTAACAAAACGCCCGACAGGAACAATTTCAGATGAAAGGGTTTGCTTTGGCCCACAATAGGCAGGATACAGTCCATGGTGGTGGGAAGGTAATGAGAGCAGGGGCATGAGGCGGCTGATCACATCTGTATCTGAAGTCAGGATGGAGAGAGAGGGAAACATGAGTTCTGGTGATCAGCTTGCTTTCTCCTCTTTTCCATTTTCAGTCTGGGATCCTCATGCCTGGGATGGCGTCTCTGGGAATGTCTTCACAGATTTACCCAGAGGTATGTCTCATAGGGGACTCCAAGTCCAGTTAACCTTACAATGAAGGCTGACTGCCTCATGGAGCCATACCTGTACACACTGTGTTTGATTATTATCTTAGAGAGGGCGGAGCTCCTCAGAGGGAGCTATTCATAGATGTACATACGTTTGTCTGCTGGGAGTGGCTCTCAGACCCCTGTACCTAATCTGACCATGTAGTGGTTTGATCGAGAACGGCAGCATAGGCTCGTGTGTTTGATCCCTCATAAGTGGGAAAGATTGTTTGGGAAGGACTGGGGGTATAGCCTTGTTGGGGAAGGTGTGTCGCTGAGCATGGGCGGTGAGGCTTCAAAAGACTCATACCACCCATAGGATCTCTTTCTCTGCCTCTAGTGTCAAGCTATCAGCTCCTAGCCATTCCTGCTACCGTACCTTTGTTTCACCAGTATGGATGCTAACCTTCAGAAACATTAAGTCCCAAATTAAATGTTTTCTTTATAAGCTGCCTAGGTATTTTACCCACAGCAAGAAGAAAGTAACTAAGATCCAGTATCAAGCACTGAAATAATGCAACAGTGGTCAGGCAGTTCTGTGGCTGACAAGGCTGTCAGCATCTCTGTGTCTGGCCAGAATCAACCTCAAGGTGAATTTCATCACTGCTTGATTCTGCATCTTTCATCCCAGAGCCTCTGCTAGTACTCAGGGGTTAAAACACTGATGAGTCCTGAGAGACTTGGTTGCTTTGTTTCTCCACAACTTAGCATTCATTTAGAAATCTATCTATCTATCTATCTATCTATCTATCTATCTATCTATCTATCACCTATCCATCTGTCTTATCTCTCTTTATGTCACCTGTATATTTTTCTATGCTTGTCTATTATTCTTGCTCACTCCATCTAATGCTAATTCTAATCCATTTATAATCTTTCTCACTGATTCATGCATTATTCTTTCAATACATAAATAATTCTGTTTTCTAGAGAGCTGACTGTGGGGCTATTACCTCCACTGTGGGACCTTTTACTGACTTCTTGATTCTGAGTAGGCTCAACAGGCCCTGAAGTCCACATCAGCCAGGTCTGGAACCCAGGAACCATAAGGAATGGTCTGGAGCCCTGGATTCCAAATGGGTCTGCATGGTGTCAGTCTTCTCTATGTCTCTCATCAGGAGAGGGAGGTGACTTTCTGTGTCTGAGAGGAATACAAGTGAGGTCTTGTCCGTTTGGCCACTTGTCCCCTAAACATGTATCCATGGAAACTGAACGCCTTAACTATTTTCCATGGTGACTGCAGAGGAGACACAGTGAGCACTCTAAGAAGTCCCTATAGGGCCAGACTTCTTTTTCTTCTCTTAGTGTATGCATCTCAAAGCCCGGACAATGAAGGTCTGAGCTCTGTATAAAGGCAAGCTCTGTTGTGGCCTTAGCATCCTTTGTGGTTCTCCAGCATCAGCATCCTTTCCATCCTCTGGTCCCCCATTAGATTCTAGCCTTTCTCCCCTTTCCCCATGAGGCTTGACCCTCCCATTTTTCTTGCTACACTTCACCTACAGTTTAAGACTGCTTCCTGCTCTGGGTTTGGAGTGCAAAGCATTAAGTGTGGAGACTGATGGATTTAGGGAGCCCCACGAGGTTCCTGGACAGTAACCACCTGCTGTGCCAACTTCATAGTGCTAGCTTCCTGTAGCTCAATTAATAAAAATCCAGAGACAGAAGTAGGGGTTCAACCTGAAGGTCAGAAAAGCAAAATAGTCAGCCACTGGCTCTTACCTCTACCTCAGCCTAAAAGGGCGATCCTACCTCCAGGAATCTCAGAATGAGACTGTGTGTGAGAGCTGTCTCCTCCTGCCTTGTATTCCTCCTAGTGCTGGGCTTGAAGGTGTGCACCACTACCACCTGGTTTCTATGGCAAACTAGTGTGGCTATTGGGATTAAAGGTGTGTGTCACCACTGCCTGATCTGTAAGGCTGATCAGTGCAGCTGTTTTACTCTCTGAACTTCAGGCAAGCTTTATTTATTAAAGTACAAATGAAACGTCACTGCAGATTCTACCCCCTTTACAAGTGACAGGGAGATCTCTGTGATGACACTTCTTCTTTCCTGTCTCCACCAGCATTCTGGGCCAGCTCAGCCTCCTTGTGATCTGAAGTGCTTCCTCCTCTTGACTTTGCTAACTTCTCTGGGTCACCCCACTTACTGCGATTGTGCATATGTGTGCAGGCACAGAGGAAGTTCTGTCACACGCATGACGTTTTGCTGTGACAATGTCACCTTCTTTACAGACAGGAGCAAAGTCTGGCTCTGACCCCTGCTTCTGGCAGCCAATACGTCCCATAGGCTGTATCAGTCTGGCCTCAGCACCCAGAACTCGAAGAGGAAGTGCCCTGGGTTCCCTGAAGATTTAAACTAAGTTTCAGAGGAGCTCAGATTATGTAAAGCTAAATGTCTTTTGTCAGCCTAATTTGAAATGATCTGCTTAGCTCACTGTGTGCTTGCTCTTTTCACCCTACTACAGAGTTTAGGACATAAAACAGAAGCCACACACCCCACTGTCAGCCTTCAATATTTTCTCAGAAAACAAAGGAACGTGGATAAGGCACCCTCTGCTTCTCCCTCTTGAAGTATCAGCATGTACAAAAGTTTTTATTTTTATTATGCTGAGTTATAGAAGACCATTTTCATGCAACTCTATCCTGGACCTTGGGTCTATCTTACTCACCCTCCTCCTCCTCTGCCCTTACCACCTATTAGTCTCCTAGTCAGCCATACTTTTACGCTATCATAAATCATGTTATCATATAAATATATGATTTTATGTATGTCTATAAAATCTAGTTCCCGTGGATGAGAACCAAACATTTGCCTCTCTGAGACTGGCTTTTAGTTAACTTCATAAGCTTGCCTCCTATCTCATACATCTTCCTTCAGACAGAGCTTTGTTCTCTGTTAAGGCTGGAGAGAAACTTACCGTGCATGTAAGCCACACATTCTCCATCTGTTCCCCTGACACCTGGTTCCCCATACACCGCAGCTTACGTGTGGTGTATGGAGCTACTTTGAACACTGGTGTGTGGTGTCTCTGCGACAGGCACTTTGGTGAATACCCATGGATGCTGTCTCTGGGGCAGCTGTGGGTAGAGGTTGACTTTGGGAGGAATCTCCACGTTGGCTAGACTCACTGGTATTCCTACCAGCAGCGTATACAGGGTTCCCTCTGGCTCACGTTCTCCTCAGCACCATTGTTCCTGTATTTCTGATCAGGACAAGATTAAGTCTCAATGTTGTTTTCACTTCCATGTCTCTGATGGCTGGTGAGGTTGGACATCTTTTCAACATGTTTATCGGCCTTTTGTCTTCCATCTTTAAGAAGTGTCTGCTCATTTCCTTGGACCACTTATTTTTTTTTTAATTTATTTTTCCTTGGGAAAAAAAAATTTCTGCCTCCTCCCATCCTCCCATTTCCCTCCCCTTCCTCCCACTCCACTCTCCCTCCCCCCACTCCTTTCCCCCTCCCTCTCCAGATCGAAGAGCAGTCAGGTGGAAAGTCCAAGGTCCTCCCCCATCCATCTAGGTCTAGGAAGGTGAGCATCCAAACTGGCTAGGCTCCCACAAAGCAAGAACATGAAGTAGGATCAAACCCCAGTGCCATTGTCTTTGGCTTCTCATCAGCCCTCATTGTTCAGAGAGTCTGGTTTTATCCCATGCTTTTTCAGTTCCAGTCCCGCTGGCCTTAGTGAGCTCCCAATAGATCAGTCCCTCTGTCTCAGTGGGTGGGTGCACCCCTCACGGTCCTGACTTCCTTGCTCATGTTCTCCCTCCGTCTGCTCCTCATTGGGACCTTGGGAGCTTATTCTGGGGCTCCAATATGGGTCCCTGTCTCTATCTCCATCCATTGCCCCATGAAGGTTCTATGGTGATATGCAAGATATTCATCAGTGTGGTTATAGAATAGGGCCATTTCAGGTTCCTTACTTGGACCACTTATTGATTAAGGTGTAGAGAAAACACTTCAAGATATTGGGACAGGCCAGCACTTTCTGAATAGGGACTCCAGTTGCTGCAAAAATACCATCAACATCTGCTAAATCAGGTTTCCCAAGCTCAAATGCTTCTGTACAGAAAAGAAGACAATAAGGAGAAAGCTGTTGCTAAAAGCTGTTGCTAAATTAACATCTAAAGGGGAACCTGACTTTAAAAATTATAATAAAATTAATTAAATAAAATAAATTTTAAAAATGAAAGAAAAGAAAAAGCAAACAAGGGTTAGCTGGGAAAGTTCGAGATGAGTCCCTACTGAAGTTTTTTACTTGCTGCACACTTTGCTACCAAGACAAGTTCTCTCACTGGCCTAGAACTTACCGAGGTGACTAGTTTGGCTGTCCATTGATCCTCAAAGATCCACCTGCCTCTTTCCCATCAGAGCCGGGCTTGCAAGCACATGCCAGCATGCCCAGATATTTTGTAGGGACCCTGGGCCTAGAGCTCAGGTCCTCATGATTGCACGGCAAGGCCCTTACCAACTGAGTTAGCACCCAGTTCTTCCATCTGTTTGTTGTCCAGTTCCTAAACTGGCTATTAAGGACTGAGTTGCTCTTGTGATCTCACTGAGTTCCCAGTGGATGTCGCTGATCTGGGAAGAAAGCTTCAGCACTGGGGCCAAATACACAGATTTGATATAGAAAGCTATGGCCTGAAAAGGACTGAGAAGCTACCCTAAGCATCTCACAGATCCGAATGCTTCTCACATGCTGGCATGTTGTAAGAGGGCTGCTTATTTGTTTCCCAAGTGCCTGGCAGCTTAGACCCGAAATAATCACACATAAACTATATTGTTTAAAACTAGCTCTCACTTCTTATTGGCTAGCTCTTACAACTTAATTTAACCCATTTCCATGATTCTGTGTGTCTCCAGGAGGCTGTGACTTAGTGGGTAAAGTTCCAGCGTCTGTCTCCAGTGGGACTACATGGCTCCTCCCTGATTCTGCCTCATTTCTACCAGCATTCAGTTAAGTTTTCCCCTGCCTACCTAAGTTCTGTCCTATCAGGCTGAGCCAGTTTTCTTTACTAACAGTGTGCAAAGGGGACTTCCACATCACCAGCACACTTTGAAGTTGGTCAGCCCTGGACCTTTAGAGAGTACAGAGTCCGGAGGAGAGGCACTAAAATGGAGGCCCACGGTAGGCCTGGAATGACCCCTGTACAAAGGGCAATCAGAGGTGTCTGTCTTTGGCCAGTTGTGCCTTCTGGGATTTTCTAGATGAATCTGAAGTGAGCTTGTTAATTAACTTGCCCTAGGCATCTGTAACACCCACGATGTACCAAAGGGCTCAAGCCAGCAGCCACTGGAAATGGATGGAAAGAGGGGGAAAAGTCAGTAAATTCAGGAGACTTGAGACCCCTCATCGTGTGCTTATCACTTGCACCTCACTCTTGGGAGGTTCCTGAGTAGGTGTGAGTGATTCCTCTAACTGTTACAGTCTAAACCAGAAAATGGAAGAAGTCCTGTATCCATGGGCTCATTGACAACGCTTCATTTTAATGTTTAACTCGATTACTTGTATCCAGAGATCTGTATATGGGCATCTCCAGGGCGGGGGGAACAAAAGCTATGCCCCTCATTCACTGATGATGTTCCTCCCACGTCTAGGTAATTAACCTAGAAGCTAATGGAAGACTTAGTTTCGTTTCACTTTGGTCTTTTCCTTGTTTTAGCAGAACTAGCGATTTCATGTGCAGGACAGCTACACTTCAGTGACATTTATTGGGCGTGATTCAAGTCACATAAAACACTGTTCTTGTGAGAGGAGATCAGTGATGGTTCAGCATTTGGAAAGTTGTATGTCTATCACCACCCTCTAATTTGAGAACACCTCTTTTCCTCCCTGCCGTGGTTTGAATGATGGTTATTCCCCCCCCCCCCATAGAATTGGGCATTTGATTCCTTGGTCCCCAGCTGGCAACTGTTAGGGGAGCTTTAGGAAGTGCCGCCTTGCTGGATAAAGTATATTATTGGGGTGGGCTTTGAGGGAAAAGCCTAAGGCACATCAAGTTCTCTCTCTATGCTTTGTGGTCATGGTTGAAGATGTGAGCTCTCACATCCCTGTTCTAGCTGCTGTGCCTCTCTGTCTCAGCCCACTGACCTTGCCATATTTCAGCATCATGATGGGTTAAATACCTATGGAATTCTGAGTTCAAATAAACTCTTCCTTCTCTAAGTTGCCTTGCTGTTGCAGGATCTTTGACAGCACTGTTAACCCCGAGATTGTATTATTTAGTGGAAAAACCTGTTTCTAGTTGTGGTGTGGCTCAGCCCTAGAAGACACCTTTAATCCAAGAGTTTTCTGCTTGAATTTCATAAACAGGATTAAATAATGTTAACTGTAGGTTGAGAAGCAGAGTAAGCAACCAGTTGACAGGAATCCTGTGTGCAAGAGGATTATCAAAAAAACCATAGAGACTAAGACAGATGCACAATGAGTGGAAGAGAGGGACATGAGTTGGAGGAATTTTGGGGTTGAGATAGGGTAAGGGAAGGAGGCTTCTGGGACATCTGCAGAGGAGGGAGATCATCTGGGTGCTCCCTCTACCTCTGTGAGCTAGCAGGCTTTACTCCAGTGTCTGGCTCCCAAGTTTTTATTTGTAAAATCAAATGTTTGAGATTTTGCTAAAACATAACACCTTGCTCATGGTGTTTTTATTACAGCAGCAGACAAGCAGCTAATGCCCTCACTAATAAACTCTCTGTCCTTCTTGACTGTCTCTTCGGCACCAGCACCTGATAATCTATTTTCCAATTGAATGTGGTATCTTTAAAGGGCAGCAGAAAGGGGGTGAACATGGGAAATGAGCATCAAAGTACAAAATAAGCCAACCAAAAGGTGTGGTTCAAATGTGATTGCCATTCTATGGGTCAGCTCATCACCACAACAAAGGACCCCTGAGCAGCCTGCTTCACTGTGGCCTTATCTCCTATGGTTCTGGTGCTCTTATGGCCATGGTCGAGATGGCAAACGGGATTCTGTTCTGACTCTTTCTGTCTTACAGACAGCCGCCTTCACATTGTATCCTCCTATTGGTGGGTAAGGGAACAGAGACAATCACACACAAAGAGATAAAGACAGATGAGAAGACGCAGAGAAAAACAAAGACCCAAAGACAGATCCTACTGAGAACCCCTTCCCACAAGGATGGTAAGACTGCCACAGCATCCTATCTGCTTGACTTCTTAGCCTAGTTACCACCCCAAGGCTCTGCTGTGGCTTAACTGTCACCTGCCAAGGTCATAACGATATTTAGCTGATACTGTGGCAGAGGCAGAGTGGCATCTCTAGCCAGGCTGCTGTGCCTGAGCTCAATGCCTATTAGGATGGATATTATAGGTGAAAGAAAATGCTAACGAGATGCTTTGTCCGCTGTCATTCCATGGGAAAATTTTATTATTATTTATTAAATATAATTTATATAAATTGTATTTTATTTTTATAAACTGTTATGTATTATAATTTATATAAATTATAATTTAATATTTACATCATAATATGATTTATATAAATTATAATCTACATGTTATATTATAATTTATATAAATATTATAATTTATATTTATAGAATTTAAAATAGTAATAATTTGTATAATATAAATATAAATTATTGTTTATTGTTTACTTAAACATGAATAAAGTATCACTACAGAAGAAAGGTGTCATTGTAAGCTTTTCCTTGAATCTATCAGTTGTTTCCTGAGATAGACACCAGTGTGGCTGTTGAGTCTGTTTCCTCTTCTTGTCAGAGCATGCGGGGACTACGTAAAGGCACTCTTTCCCATCAGGAGGAAGCAGGGGACCCATGTAGAGGAGCCTTTTCCCAAGAAGGTCAAACTTGGTCTCTTCCATGGTCTAAGACGTGACTCCATGTAAAGCCTCCTCCAAGGGCTTCCTTGAGCCGAGGTGAATCCTCCAATTGCCCATTGTAGATTGGCTGTGCAGCTATAAAGAAGAATCAAAATGCCACGTTCTAATTAAAACTCATGAAGGAGAAATTAAATCTTGCCTTTTAATGGTGTCATTTATTGTCATGTATACCAGAGGGGGAGTGCTGTATTAATGAAAGGCATGAAGGAAATTCCACATTTAGTGAAGGGTTTCTTGGCTCATCCCGTCACTGTATTTGTGCTAGGCCTGAATGGTGCAGGTCTCATTTTATTCTGAATTATCCACCAGTGATTTCTATTAAGGCAGGGAATAAGTGGTCTAGAATCTATTCTTTAGATTTGTAGAAATTTTTCTAAAAATTCAAAAACATTCACCTAAAAGTGCGTTTCTTCAAAAGGTTCGTGAGGGAGAATGGTGGCAAGGAGAACCCCAAGTGAGGCCTTCTTCTCTCCTGAGCCCCCAGTCTGAGTATAAATCATGAGGGTGCTTCAAGTCTCCCAGCACCCTGGGGGAAGCATCTATGTGGATTCACATGGAATTAAGTTAATTGGGTTCACTGTAAGGTTGTCCTCTCTCCGGTCTTCCTCGGTGCTCCTGGTCACCAGACTCGCCGCCATCGTGTTAGCCCAGACTTCAATTAGCTCTGGCATCCTCTTCATAATGATAAACACGGAGATGATGGATGGAAATGCAAATGCCAGTGAAGTGGCTCAGCCATCAGCGGGAGCATCGTTAATACCCTTCCCACTGGTGAATCGATCACTGTCGCTCCCGGGTGCTGCGATCCGCGGGGCTCATGGCTGTGGGCCAGAACGCCTTCCAGAGCGCACGCAGGCCGGGCTTGATGGAACCTTCCTTCCCATACGCTTTGACTCATCTTTTGCTGAATATTTGCTTGGCAGCCGGGGTTCCAATATATTTCCAGCTGAGACGATAACTAATTTGGGTCAATAAAGCAAATAGCTAATTTATGGCAAAATAAACACAATAAGAAGCTCTTCTCTGAGCAGTGACATCTGCAAGAAGGTTGACATATAGGTTCTGATGGGCCCTGGTCATCGGTGAGCTTTCCGCTGCACATGGGCAACATCTGATCTTGCGGAAAACGGAGAGTTGCTGCTCAAGATGAGTAGACACAAAAGCTGCTCCAGTCACAGCACAGTGGTCTCTATCCATGTGGTTTTGTGCGACTGAGATTCCTCTTTTCAACCGGGAGCCCAGATTGGTGCCCCAAGCCTCCCTGTGAGTCCAGTCTAGGCTCTGGCGATGCTTTAGAGGGGATGTTTTGCATTGGTCTTTAGTTGCCATAAAGTCCCAGCACCAAGTGTGTGTTCACCTGAGCAGAGGCACAGATAGGGACCACCCTTTATTGCCACATCTCTGCAGCCACATGTGATTTTTCTCCTTTGCTCCACACCACTGTCTGTTCCATACTGACAGTCAACTGAGAGATCATGTGACATCCTTCAAAGAATGCTGGAGTCCTCAGGTGAACATCCTGACCCCTTCAGGTGGAGTGGAGCACAGTCTGGCTGCCATGCCAAGACGTTCCCTGTCCTTGCCAGAGGAGAGCTGAGTCTCAGTGATGAGACACACTGTTGCTATTCAGACCTGGAGAGGCTTTCTTAAGGATACTTACTTTATAAGTGCAGTCTAGCCCACTTGGGACAGACCTCTCTCTGCCTCCATTATGTAGTTCAGTGAGTGCAAAGAGAGATTCCCAACATTTTTTCCCTGCTCTTCTGCCTTGTGGGTGGGCACAGGTCCCACTCCAGAGATAGCCGCTATCACCTGGATACTATTGCATTGAAGCTAGAGGCTTTATATAGAGGCCATGTTTATATTATTTATCCCACCCATCCCTTGCGTGTGGCATGCCCATCCTTTCTGTATGTTCCAAGCATGGCATACACTGTCTCTGCTGTCTACATCCTCAGCCTCCCACATGGACATTATCCTTAGGGCCTTGCTCCATCTCTTGGTCTCACCTCTGCCCTAGTCCACCCTTAACACAACAGCCAGGGGCATCTTGGAAACCTTCACATGGCCATGGGATTCTCATGCCTAAGGTACTCAAAGACTTCCTTCCCTGGGAACATCTGAAGGTCTGAACTCCAGAACTAGGCACCCCATTTCAACCCCACAATCCTGGTAGCTCAGCGTGAATGGCGTCACCACATCCCACAAGTGGCTCTTCAGCTAGCTGGTAGCTCCTCTTCCAGCCTCTGGGAAAACAGTTTATGTGAGGTAGGGATCAAACCTTAAGGGGGATCTTGACTCTGCCTTTAGCCCTGTGCCATAAGAAGCTCGACATCAAGCAGCCTTGATGCTTCCAGACTACTGAACCACCGTCTATAATCATCTTCTGCCATGGAAGTCCGCCATCTTGGAGAGCTGGCTGGCTGAGCCTGAGTGACTCCATTCTAGCAACAGCTGATGTGATAGACGAATAGGTCCCATTTCCAACTACTCATCAGAACCAGAGCACATCTGGAATGCTGGAAGCTAAAGCTGGCTCCCTTAAGCCACTATGTTTTGTGGAGAAGCAGGTAGGATAAAAAAACCAATATTGTCATGTTGGTCAGTGGGGCTAGCTCACTGCCTCACTTTTCCTCTTCCTTCTCTCTCTCTGAACAGGACTGAACTTCCACTGAAAATGGTAGGTAACTTCTGTTTTCTACATGGCTGCAAAAGCCCAGTGCCTAGCAGAATCTCAGTAAACCTCGGTGGAATAAAAGGGTGGGGATAAATTTTAATCTCTGGTCTCTGATGACATTGCCTCCTCTCCTAGCGAGCTGATAGCTCTCAAAAGTCGGTGATGCTTTGGAAGCCCAGAGGGTTAGTGTAGGGTTTTGCTATGGAGAACCTTGTTGAAGACACCCATCCCAGATCCTCCAACCCAAGTATAGGCATGGCTGGGCCTGGCCAGAGTTAGTCCAGTCTGCTGCGGGTGAGTTTTAATTTCATTCTAAAAGTTTATATTGGAGACCAATTAAACTTTGCAAAAAAGAGCTTGAGTGGTAAAGAAACACAATTAAATTTCAAGTTCCATTTTAAGATGTTAATATAAATTTTTTATCAGGTTAGTAATTTATAGTCAGACCAACGGAAAGGGGCATTGAAGATAAACAATTCTCCTCTCTCTTAAGCTGTTCGCTATAGCTGGAAGGGATCTTGAAAATGTGTTTTCTTAATTAAAATTATCACCTTGAATTTACATCTTATGGCAGCATTTCTTTCTTAATGAGAAATCATAAAAGCATCTTTATTTAAGGGAAAGTAATTTCTCTCTAAAATAAATAAAGGGAAATTAATTTCCATCCGACTATAGGTTAAATATTTTATTTGGTTAGTATAATGACAACAAAAATAAATAAATAAATAAATAAAGGGCGAGAAAATGTTTGGTTACTGAGGTACCTATTAAGGGTTTGGCGCTCCTTCTAGAGTGCTAGCCAATTTCAATAGCATCAGGAGTATGAGGAAATAAATTAGACATTTTAATTGTGAGATTATAACATACTGATGGAAGAGTTGGGAGGGAGCCAGAACAAATTTTAATGACAAAACAATAATCTAGGCAAAGTTGAAAACATTAGACTCTGTGAGCTCCGAGAAGAAATGAGCGACATCAGCTCTTGCCAAGCTCGCGAGGCTAAGCAGAGGATACAAATGGCTGACAAAGTTTTCCAGACAGTGACGGCTTGTGTAAACAGTGAATCAAAAGTGTAATTGGGGGAATTTTCAGCTAACGTTAATAATTGATCATTTAGGGATGGGAACTGCTGGGAAATTAGATCTCTAAAAAATTTCAACTTTTTTTTTAAGGTGTCATAGTGCCCAGCCATCTGCGACCATCATTGAAGAAGAAGATTGTTTAAAGATCTTAGTTGGGAAACAGGATCATGGGTGAATCAACCCTGGATGAGAGAAGGGCTTGTCAGATTCCTAACAATAGGACTATTCTCACTGTAACTGGCAACTTGGCAGAGCGGCAAGCCCACGGGAGATGTTTGTTCTGCTCAAATCTGATTAGCTGTGATTGCCACCTTCCTGAGACACGGGGCCACAAGGCTCCAGACAGCTATGAGCAGCAGAGGGCAGCTGCTCTGCCTGGCTCTTGCTGCCCAGCTGGATCTCTGTAGAAAGCCCTATTTGAAGTCTGACCCAGGGCAGCATGGCGTAGAACATAGACTATGAATAAATAGCCTCGACTAAGTGATTTAGGGCAAAGATTTTAAGCCACGGGTCACGATTCCATATGGGGGTCTTGTAACCGAATGTCAGGGTAGAGTGTGAAAAATCTGGCAACAGTGAAAAGCTTCTGGATGTTCAGTGACCAAAAATTAATTCGAAATCAAACTCGCGATGAATCCAAGGTGTTCCTGGCAGCGTCCCCCACATTACATGATGTAACTACGAAAGCCCTGGTTCTGAGCACATGGCAGGAACACTTTGCACTGCTCACACTTAACCACACAGGGCCCGGGGCGTTGCAACCTGTGACATTTGCACCGAACGCACATTTTCCAGCTTTTACAAAATAATGGTGGTTTCTCTGTGGAAATCAAAGACCTCTGCTAGGTCCCTGCCACCGTGCCTTAGCGTGAAGCATCAAGTCAGCTGGGTGGCCATGTGTGGCTCGAAGGAAGCCTCTGGAACCATGTCAACACCACCCAAGTGAATTAGTGTGTGTAGGATTGTGTTGTATTGTGATGTTGGTTTAAAAATTGCTCTCAGCTCCTTGTTTTTTTTTTTCATTTCCCCTTTTTTTGTTTAAACAAAAAAGAAAGGCTTTCACTTTAACATAGTAAGATTACATATAACAAAACAGTTATCAAATAAGAATTACAGTTACAATAATTATATCTATTTTTATCTTTTATCATAACTAAGCAAAACTATAACTATAACTAACCATTCTTCAACTCCATCAAAGACTCCAGAAGGATATAATATTACCTAAGCAAACAAGAAATCCAAAGCTCTAGAAATGACAGGGACATCTTGCTGCCTGGACAGTCACCCAAAGTTCCTCTGTACCGTTGGGGCATCCATCTTCGGCCTTCAGGCCCATAGTATCCAGAGACATTTCTATGAATCAGGAAAATTCAAAGACAGTTCAGTCACTTTCTGTCTCAGCTCCTTGTTATACAGAAATGTGTTTAACAGCAGCAAAGCAAAACGTTTGGCTTTCTTGACCATTGTCTCTGTAGTACAAATCTAAGTCTCTTAAGCATAAACAAACACAGTTTCCTAAGCCAAAGCTAGTGTGTGTGATAAATCAGCAGTCTTTATTTGTAGTTTGTATGGTATGGGTATTTCACTGAATTTAGGGAGAGGAACTGGAAATGCTGAAGCCTGCATGCAGCAGCATTAAATTAACAATAGCAGGAAATGTGGATTTCTTTGTAGTGTGGATTTGTTTTTTGATAATCTTGATGATGAAAAATAAAGCTTTGCTTAAATTGTTCTGTTATTGGCATTAAAAGCTTGAAATCAGACAATTTGAAACAACATTTTCTGGGGTGGAGACATGGCCCAATGTCTAGGAGCTCATATCTTTCTTGCAGAGGATCTAAGTTCGGTTCCCAGCACCCACGTCAGGCGACTCATAACTCTCTATAATTCTTGCTCCAGGGGATCTGAAGCCCTTTTATGATCCTCATAGACACCTATGCATATACACACATGCACACATACACACACAGACAAATGAACATCTATATTTAAATAAAATGAAAACGAAAATATATATTTAAAATGACATCCTCATACCAAGCACGCAGCTGGTGCGCCCAGTTGAAGGGATGTTTTGAGCAACTTTTAAAATCTTCAAATAAAGAGAAGCAATATGTCAAGACTCTGCCACTGAAAAGAGTTTGCTTAGGTCCTAGGAAATGGCCTGATTGTCCAAACTGAAAAGCCTTGGGTTATCAGGGATTAGCCTTTGTTACTTGCTGATGTTGAAACGTCAGAAACCGTTCATGGGAAAAGGAATGGGAATGAACCTTGTGACGCATCTTCACTGAGCCATGCTGTTCTACCATGATCTCTGGAAGTCACATGATCTATGTCAGAGGCTTAGTTGTAGGCTCAAGGACAGCCCCGAAGTCGTGGTTCAATGACATCCAACAGCAGGTGTGTCTAACAGGACACACTGTTACTGTGTGTAAGACAATTTTTTTAAACATTTTCTCACTTCCCATGTATGGAGGCAGGTGTGTGCATGTGAACACCACACTGCACAGAGGGAGGTCAGAGGTCAACTTTCGGGAGTTGCTTCTCTTTTTCTATCACATGAACCTCATGGTTCAAACTCCAGTGGTCGAGCTGAGTGTTAAGAGCCTTTACCCACTGAGCCATCTGCTGGGCCCCAAATATTCTTCTCTGAAGGACCTGAGGAATATTCTGATCTTAAAACCCATAGTTTTTCTGGAAGATTTGTAGTGGACAGACTATGTTGGTGCTTGTCCATGATGGTGGTCGGGGACGTTAGTTTGTTGTGAAAGCCAAACTGGTGTAGGCGACTATGCCCACTTTATTGTCTCCATGGAGGCCTAAAACCACCAGAGGTAAGCTCCGTCTGTGACGCCATCAGAATCAGTGACGTCATGAACTGCCGTGCCCTGAGCAATGGTGTGTTTCAAACATCTGTGAAGACATGGGCTGGGATCATAAAACCTTAGTGTTACACGCAGAGGTTTGGTGGCTCTCAAGAGGGCCGTGTTTAAAGAATGGTAGACACTAAGAGATGAACATCTCATACTTTTTATTGAGTAGAAGCCCAATTTTGTTAATTTTTTAATAATGACTAAAGGCTTTCAAAACGGTGGGCCTATAAAGGCCCAAAGTTTATGAAGAAAAAAAAATTAACCATGTCATTTCAAAAAAGGTATTGGAACATATTTTTATTAAAAGGGAAAACTGAAAGTTTACTTACAATGTTAACAAATGGAAAACAGGATGAAAAATGTTCCCGTGTGAACGTTTACACCCACAGATGATTTTATCATTAAAAATAACCTCCCCAGTAATTCAGCAGCAAGACATTTAGCTGATTGTCCAAAGTATCAGGAGGCACAATTTCAGAAATATTCTCTTTCAAATTTGATTAGAAAAATCTATTGGATTGGTAAACCACATTCAATTGAAATAAGAAAAAGAAATAAGTCACTTGCTGTTAAAACATCAAGAAAAACTTACTGAGTTATTAAGAAACACAGGATTACAACTTGGGTTTCATAAAAAAATTGCTAAATAAATTTTGGCAAAGATTAGGACAGAATTTCAACAATTTCTGAATGTCCATAAACACACTTGACATTCTGACCTGTGTAAAACACAAGTCAGAGTATTGATGATTATAAGATCAAAATATCAAATCTGAAAATCATAATCATGTTCTATAGTATCAAATGTTCATCCAAGATTAAATTCCTTATATAAAAATAAAAGATACCTATCTCAATGATATGTATATTTCATTTCATCTTTAGCAAATGGAAACATTATATGAATATCAGAGAACTGCTCTCGGACAAATCTGCTAGAGTTATTACAGGCAAATGGTTCTTTTGTACACCTGTTTTACAAATCTATGTACCTGGAGTCCTGTAGAGATTTCTCAGCTGAAAAGGATCGAATAAAGGAAAAGCTAAAGCCATGGTTTAGGGAACATTCACCAGCACCAATAAAATTCTAATCAGCTGGTTGATGTACAATGAAATCCGTGTTAAAGATTGGGTTGGCGAGTTATGATAAATGTAAGCGGCTGAGAAGCCAGTTCAGTGAAGAGGTTGGCCGTGCCTCTCTCCCAGGAAAGACTGCTCGACCCACTCTGTCAGCCGTCTTCCCACGGGCTTCTGCTCCACAGCTCCACGTGTGAGGGACCCTGTTTGTTTACACTTAATTCTGGTCCCTCTCCCTCAGCACAATCTTGCAGAAGTTTTCTACACTGCCGTTGGTTGCAAACCTTTACTTGTGTTGTTGGGTACCTTCCTATTCATATGTCACTACAATAAATTTACTTATCCATCTGTAAAGAAGTTCCCCTAGCTTGTCACAGTTGTGAGTAAAGCTCACTTAAGGATTTGAGACAAGTCTTAGTTGAGTATGCTTTAACATTGGAAAGAATATACTTATAGTTGCTTTGCAAATTAGATATGCCGTCTTAAACTCCCAGCAAGACATGGAGGCTTTCCACCTTGTTTGGTACAGGATCTTTCTGTTATATCAGGCTAGCTGGACCACGGGTTTCTGGGATTCTGCTAGCTCCGCCCCTAGTTTCCTGTGGAAATGTCGATGTTGCAGACACTGATGCTAATACCACCTGCTTTTTAATGTGAACTCTGGGGATGTGAATCCCAGGTCCTCACATTTTACCCACTGGACCTTCTCCCTAGGCCAGTGCACTAATTCTTTTGGTGATGTTTTTCTTGTTATAAGATTGTGTCATGGTTTGAGTATTTGTGTGTGGAAGCAAGTAGATTCACATATTACACAAATATATGCATCATGCAAACACACACATATGCATCTACAATTGTATAGATGTGTGTACATATGCACTCATTCAGAGATAAATATTCTCAGGGAAGTCTCTGGTCACATGTGTGGGATCTGACTATTTTCCCATCGCTCTGGCTTGCTTGTTCGTGCCCCTCCTGTTGTCTTTTGAAGACCCTAGCTAGCATTTTAGAGCAGATTCTACCCAGCTTACCATACCTGCCAAAGAGCATACTGGTGATAATTTTTGCAAGACGTGTATAGTCTCTTCTTTCAGTTTTGCTTTTTGTCCTTGTGTCTGAAATACATTTCCTACAGATGGACTGAGTTCTCTCTCTCTCTCTCTCTCTCTCTCTCTCTCTCTCTCTCTCTATCTCTTTCTTTCTCTCCCTCTCCCTCTTCCCCTCCCCCTTCCCAGCCTTAGTCTCTGTTCTTAGAGTTTTCAGGGTGAATTCATGAAGACTTAAGTCCCTGCTGACATGGTCAGGCAGATCCATTCCTCTCTCCAGTTACTCTTTCCTTTTGGTTTTGTTACATGTATCCAGGCGGTAGTCATTTTGTTTGTGTTAAGAGTTCATTGTGTGTTTTAATTTACCCCACTGTTTTCTCATCTTTGTTGTTTGCTGAGCTGCTCTAAAGTAGTCTTAGGCTCTCTTTAGCTTGTCTAGAGTCTGTTCAGGTTCATCACTGGGATTCCTCACCCTTCAGAGCCCTCACTTCTCAGCCGGCATTGGCTGTTAACACCTCCTCATGAAGTGACTCCTCAGAACGTACTTTAAATGGCCACCTCGCTTCGTTTTGATAAGTGTCATCTTCTACTTTCGTAGAAACAAAATCCTTCTCACACAGTGTTACTGGTTTTCCTTTGACTAAAGCCTTTCGACCTTCGAAATAAGTCAGAAGAGAAAAACCAAGTATTTGGGTTCACCTCTGGCTCTCACTTCTGCAGGTCCAGGCCAACATCTTGTATAAAGCCTCGAGCATGTCTTGAATTTCTTATCTTCCTTCAATAAACATGATCAGCTTTTTAAATCCCAATCAGACCTCTTCCCTCTTTTCTTTGTAAAAGACATTACTAGGGTCAATGGAGTTCACCTTTTTCTTTAACGTTAGGCTATTGCTCTGTTGTGTCTTGGAATACCTCGAGCTGTGCACTCTCTCTTACACACACTTAAGCACGTGCCACACTCACACTTTACCCGATATTCTTAAATTTGCTAGTTGAGGTCTTGTGTATCATAACCACACTCATTTTGGCTGTCATTTCCTACTTCCTACTGCTCGAGCACTGGCCCCTTTCTCACACCCCAGCCACCTGGCCATTTCTCTCTGCATTCAAGATGACATCATTTCTACTCTTCCTCCTTCCGTGAAGTTGCCTTTTCTCCCCATCATCTACAGTCTGCTTTTAAGAATATCCACTAGATTTTATCTTGATTATTTTCTCCTTCCCTAGAATGTCCTTTTGGTTCCCTTTATGCAATCCCATTTGTCTGCTGAGTCTATTGATGGCATCATGGCTGTGTTTTCCTTCATTTCCTTCATATGAATGTGTGTGAACCCTTAAGTACATTTATAATAGCTTCAAAGAGTCTTTGGTTGCTAAAGCCATTTTTCCTGTCTTTACACCTTCAGTGATTTATTTATTGGTTGATTTGGTTGTTTGTTTGTTTGTTTGTTTTTTTTTTGACAGGGTTTCTCTGTTTAGCCCTGACTATCCTGCAATTCCCTGTAGACCAGGCTGGCCTCAAACTCAGAGATCCTCCTACTTCTGCATCCTGAGTGCTGAGATTAAAGGCCTGTGACACCACACCCAGCCAGTTTGGGTGATTTCCAATGGAACACTGGGCAACATGTATAATGTCCTCAGAAATGCCAGGCTTTAGCCTTTCTCTGCAGGGTTTAGCACTTCATCTTCTAAGACCTAATACCTGGCTAGTCTCACTTTTTGGCCAACCGCTTCATACTTCACTAAGGAGTGGGCTTGGTTCTGTTGACGGTCTGATAACAGCTAAGCACAGCGGCTGCAGAAGTAGGACAGCCAAGGCTCGACAGACCCTAGGGCTGAAGCTAAGATGCTCCGTGGAACTCCCAGGCTCTATTCTCCCTAGATTCCCTCTTCACCTAGTTTCCTTCTTCCTGGGTTTGCTGTCCCCAGGTTGCCTGTTGCTTGTGTTTCCTCTCCCTGACTCAGCCCTCTCCTATGTCTTCCTTCCCCGGATCAGCTCTTCCTGTCCCCTGGGTCTCTTCTGTCATGGGTTGCATGTCCTCTGGTCATTTTTCCTCTGGGTCAGCTTCCTGGGTCTTGTCCTGGTCGTGGGTCCTCAGCAGCTGCTCAAACTTTGTCTGGCTCACCTACAGCCCACTTTTTCCAGCCAGGAACTTACAGGGGATCCCACATGGAATTCTGGCTCTTTCTGTGTAGGTTTCTGATCTTCTCCCTTAGCTCAGAGATTCCTACTGCTTGGTATCCCAGACTCTGGTCTCTAGCGTGGTTCCTTACTAAGAGAGGAATGCCTGGTCTGATCATACTGTGACTTGCCTCTAGATAAGCAGGAGATGCTTGTGTGTTTCTGGTGGCAGAGGTGGCAGTATTTGCCCAGAAGACGCAACAGGAGAGAGCACAGAGAAAAGGTAACAATTAGTGGCTTTGTGTATTCAGTGCAGATAAGGGATAGAGATCGCTGTGTTCTCACAGTTAAATCATTTGGCTTAAAATCGTCAACTTGCCTGTTCTTGATTAAATAATGAGATATTTTACCCCATCTCCACCGAACGTAGCACCACATAGTCGTGTTTTAAGATACTATCTTCCTATGAGGAAATAAATATAGTTTCGACCTAATTTCCTTGTCCCTCAATTATTGCCCCATGTTTATGTGTGTCATTAGGAAAATTACTTCTGATTTAACAACCTCCCTTGTCCACACGGAATCATCCTTGAGATGGAGCTTGATTGTTCGTGTGTATGTTTTTCAAGTTTCAACTTCAAATTTTCGTTCCTGGCTGTGCTTTGCGGCTTCCCAGTGGGGTGTAGGAAGAGTGCAGAGAACCCTCAGGAGTGGAGTCCAGGAGGACAGGATCTGTGCAGGATGCTTGGATTACGGTGTCGCCAGAGTCCCCTGTGCTTCTTAGTTCTGTGTCACGTAGACATAGTCAGGGTCATCAGGTAAGAGGGAACCTCAGCTGAGAACATGCCCCCCTCATACTGTCCTGCAGACATGTTTGTGGGGCATTTCCTTAATTACATGATTGAGGTGGGATGGGGGAAGGTTCAGCTCACTGTAGGCCATGCCTCTTCTCAGCAGGCAGGCCTGGGCTGTATAAGAAAGCAAGCTAAGCAAACAGCGAGGAGCAAGAGCAAGCAACACTCTTTCCTGGTTTCTGCTTCAGCTCCTGCATGCAGTCCCTGCCCTGACTTCCTTTAGTGGTGGTGGATGATGTGGAAATGGAAGAAGAAATAAAGCCTTTCCTCCCCAAGATGCTTTTGACCACAGTGTTTAACACAGCCATAGACAGCACACGAGGACTAGCAGGAAACTCTATCCCAACTCTCTACTATGCCCTTGACTCCTCCAGGCTTAATCTCACTTTTAAATTTTGGTTGAAGCACAAATACAGGAATGACAACAGTGTAGTTTTCTTTTCGTGCGGAAGACCAAATGTGTCCATTACTGAAAGGCTTTATCTGGCAGGGGAGGAACGTGGCTCCTACTATCACTTTCCAGGGACTCCCCTGAGAGAGTGACCAGTCCTGAGGTACAACAGACTCATCAGGGTCACCACCTTCTGGAAGCCTCATCTACACAGCAGGGGCCACGTTAGAAAAGCACTTGCTTTTAGGATCAGGAACTAAAAGGTCTTGGTAAGACTAGAAACTGGCCTCCAGCTTTGTGTGGGAGGTGACAGGCAAGCTCAGGGAAAATAGGAGGTTTAGGGTCCTGACTGCAAGGATATGAAAGGTTGAGGAAGGGAGGAGAGAAAAGGGGGATGGGGAATGGGAAAGGTTCAGGAAGCTCCTCTGCTGGCTCAGTTCCCCTCTGAGTCCTCGCTTCTCCAGGTGGTGAGGAGGTAGAGGAAGACCTTATAGACCTTATAGGGATAGGGAACTGGCATGCATCTTTTCGTGCACAATAACACCAATTTATTTCACAGATCTTACTCCCAGTAACACTTTCTAACTTTGTAGGTCTGATGTACTCTGTTTCTTGGGACAATCCGACTAACACATGTAGTCACTGAGGGTCATATCTCATGGGGGTTGAATAGTAACCCTACTGGAGCTAGAGAGTGACTCAGTGGTAAAGAGCACCCCCTGCTCTTCCAGAGGACCCGGGTTCAATCTCATCACACAAAAGACTGCTCACAGCCATCTATAACTCCAGTTCCAGGGATCTGACGCTCTCTCCTGTTCTCTGTGTGTACCAAGTATATATGCAGTGTGCAGATGTACATGCAAGCAAAACACTCCCACACATAAAATAATATAATAAAAAAGCTAATATGGGTACCCCATTGCCAGTTCACCACATGAAACTGAATAGGCTATTTATTTCCAATATCTCCACCAGGACCAATGTTTTAAATAGATGAGAAACAACCATCAACATCTCGTTATTTTTGACATAACTAACCCGTCTCTTTCATTATTTATTTAGCTGTCCCATGCTAAGGTTTCCCATAAGCACCCTTTCAACCGGCCATCTCTGAAGAGGTCTTCTCACAGCCCATGGCCTTGCCCTTACATCTTCTCCCTTCCTCCTATTCTGCCTGATCTAGCCAGGCATGTGGGCACAGTGGGTGGACGGGTTGATGAGCTGCTTTCACGGGGAAGATGTAAGCAGGTAACTGGGAGATGGTGATAAGGCACCCTAGAGACGGAAACCTGCTGGTTACAAGACACACAGGTGGCCTCAAGCCATTGGAGTGGGAGTTCACCCCACCTATGTGTTACCTGTTGCTTCCAAAGGCCCAGCTTCTACTGAATGCCTCTCACACATCTTAGTGACCAGCTCTCACCCTTTCCTCCTCCAGGGCTCAGTGCAGGAACAGGGTGACCAGGAAATTCTAATCTGGCATCTGATGTCCTTTCTTCCTGAGCCCAGCTAGGCAAACACATAGCACCTCTTCCTGCCACAGACAGGGACTTGGCCTGGGTCAGCCTTACCTGGACAGAACCAGAAATGGTCAGGGGTAAACACAGACTGCTAAAGCAGGCAGTGAGTACCCTCCAAAGCTGAAGATGAAGCTGAGCATGACAGGGAGATTGCATTGTTGGCGTTGCGAACTGGACATAAGAAAGAACCATTTGGGAAGAGGTTTTCTACACTGGGCTACTGTGCAGGGGGCATCTGCATGTTAACTGATGTGGAAAGATCCAGCCCACCGAGGGTAGTGCCATTTTTTGATGCAAGAGGCCCTGAACTGGGGGAGATGTTGAGTGCAAGCAAGCAAGCATGTATATGTGCGTTTCTCTCTGTTCTTGACAGAATATGACCAGCTATCTTTTCCAAGTTCCTGTCACACTGACTTCTCCACAATAGTGGACGATCACTTGAAACTGTAAGATCAAATAGATGCTTTTCCCCCAAGCTGCTTTCTGTCAGTCATTTTTATCACAGCCACAGGAACGAGACTAAGACAATGACCGACATGTCCCTTCTTGTCCCATCCGTGGAGAGACGTGCTATTCCCTCGCCACTCACTCACTGGGTCTGCCTGCATCGCCCCCTATGTTCAGGCTCTGCCCTGCCCTGGCATCGCCAACACCACCGCCCTCATCTAGGTTGTTGAACTATACCACACAAGCCTGTGGCACTCTGACCTGTGACCTACAACCATCTTACTCTCCAGACATCACTGTTTTTGTTTGCTGCGTGAACTGCAGGCCCCACCCCTGGAGCAGATGCATGGTAAGACCTCTTGTGAACAGGAGTGCAGGATCCCCACTGGGTGGCGCTGCCAGTTAGAGGTCACACACCTGACAAGGCAAACAGGGGATGCAGGGGCTGATGAGAGGGATTGATAGGCCGCCTGGAATGCTGACAGCTGATTTCTTAGCATCACACAGCAGTGTAAGAGGTGAAATTCCAGCAGAAGCTTCAGCAGCGGCACATGGTGAGAGTGACTCTCGGGAGAACCTGGACTGCCTGTCTATGTTTTGCTGCAGCCGGCAGAACAGCTCTTTGCTTTCGGGTCTGGTGACTTTAATTCACAGAATTAACATCTGAGAAATAACTCTGCTGATTAGAAACAAGAGTGGGGTTGCTGTACTTGGGTCTTCATGGTTTTGTTTTGTTTTTTGTCTTTTTTTTTTTTTTTGATTTTTTGAGACAGGGTTTCTCTGTAGCTTTTTGGTTCCTGTCCTGGAACTAGCTCTTGTAGACCAGGCTGGCCTCGAACTCACAGAGATCCGCCTGCCTCTGCCTCCCGAGTGCTGGGATTAAAGGCATGCGCCACCACCGCCCGGCCCTTTCATGGTTTTTTTTTTAAATCTTTATTAACATGTATTAACTGCCCATCACTCTGGGTCGCTGTGCTATTTCCTACCTGCTTACTGTATGCACTGATCAATCCTGCCTTATCTTTATCTTCACTCCTACTTGGCTCAAACAAGTCAGTCATAAATCTACATTCAGGCTGAATCTCTGTAGCACCCACCTGTGGAGAGAACACTAAGTCCTTGTCTTTCCGTGTTTGGTTCATTTCGCTTCACACACTGCTGCTGGTCCCTCTCATCTCATAACCAATTTCACTGTGTGTAATGAAATACTATTCAGCCATAAAGATTTTACATCCTTTTCTGAGGAGTCAGGATATAGTGGTGTATCTTTTTGGGGAACAATTAAAATCTCACTGTACAAGAACTAAAGTACACAGAACCGAAGAGCCAGTGTTTGGAAAGAAGTACGAGAACACAAATGCCTGGGTTGCATCAGGGCCCATGACGCAATATCCAACTCCAAAACCTCTTAGCAAGGATGCCACCAGCAGTGCCCTCTGGAGGTGGGTCCCCCCCACACACTGGGTTTACACACACCTCCTCCTGTGGCAGAAATATCAGCAGTTGTTTTTAAAAATATGGTCCTTGATTTTCTTATTGATTGTGATAAGCAGTCATTACTTTAACCATTGGAAAAGTAAAACTTCTTTCTCACCTTGAAGGAGAGAGGAGACTAACCGCACAAGAGAAACCTGTATTTTTTTTTCTCTTTATGCTTGCCCAGTGAAGCCATGTATCATCAACTGTCCTCAGACTCCTGACAATCCTTATGAATTTTTAGAAAGCACCCCCACCACACTTCAGAACTCCTTGAAGCATGTCTATGTTCCTAAGTGAGCTCCTAGGACCGACCAAACTTCGTCGTTAACTTTAGTTAAAAGCAAGGAACAAGTGACTTATTTAAGAGAGAAACGTAAGGTCCTTTTATCCTTTCCTTTGCAAAATCCCTCTGTTCTCAGGAGAGGAAGGCAGGCGACTTGTCTAAAAGGCTATTACTCACTAATCAGACCTCTCATTAACAATTAATTGGATCAAAAGTTCATGGCCCATTGTTGCTGTGTCAATCAGATGTGCAGGGTCTGCCGCGGAGGCTGAAACGGAATGACCTTCTCAAGTGATAAATAATTTCCAGGGACGACTCGTCTTACCGCTGCTGCCCCAGCCGGGGTCACTGTCCTGGCCGCCGTGGCTACACAGGGCACCCTCTGGACAAGAAAAAGATGCATTTTCTCTTATCAGACATGCTAATTTAAGCTTGTAACCTAAACCGTGTGAAACACCATCTCCGACAAACAGAAGCTCCCGGCTGTGTCTCCACCTGGGCTGCAAGTGACTATGTAATGTCGTTAAGAGGAAAGAGGGCCAAAGAACCTGTGTCCCAGGGAGATCATGTGACCCTCTGGCCTTCAGCAACCACAGTGAACTCAGGAACAGCAGTGTCTCCTGACCTGTCTCCTGTCCATGCTTGAGGAACCTTCTCCTGATCATGGCTTTCCCGTTTGGCTCCTTTATTGGATTTCTGCTCCATATGGGGAAAAACACCAGCATGTGAGGCTGGAATTTCCTGGCACCATGAAGATTGTCATTCCACACCAAACTCAGTGTAACCTCTTGGGACATGTGCTTCCTCTGGACAAAAATAAGATAGAAAAAAGCTTAAGTAATTGAAAACAGAGAAAGTATTTACTATAAAAAGTTCTAAAAAATATATATATAAATATATAAACACAGCATCCTGATCAAATACACACACACACACACACACACACACACACACAAAACATCCTGGTCAGTTCTGAAAGTCAGACCCACTTTTTTGTGCACCCTTCTTTGGGGAGACACCGTATTCTAGAAGATGGGGAAAGTGCCGTGTTAGCTTTCTGTTCTCCACATGGTCCTGGTCTAAGTATACGGATGCCATTTGCTGAACTGAATTCGATTGGAACACAAGCCACCACGGGTATAATTCAAGAGAGGCTAGTAAAATTCCTCATGGAACTGTGGGACCAGTTACTCTTTATTCAGAGCCCCCTTGGTATCTCCCTGCGACTCTGTGCTGGGCTGTGTTCAAAAGTCAGCGTCCAGCTCATCTGATGAACCAGAACAGACTCTGTAGGGTGATGCCACCTGCTGTCCCATCAGCTAGGCCTTTCTGCGTGCTCAGGAAACAGCTCCAGGGAGAAAAAGAGATAGTCTGCTCTTCAGTTTGGGAGGGTTCAACATATGGTTGCTCATATGTGGGCCTGCAGTTGGGAAGATTCCAGAGAGGGAAGCTGCCTACCTGTGTTAGCCAGAGAGATTGTAGGGGAGCAGAAAAGATCACAATTCAGAGGAATTCCTGTACTCTACTTCCTCAAGTGGGCCCACCCTCTAACAGCCCAATCAGCTGTCATTCAAGCATTGAGTTAGTCAATCACTGAGATCCTTACAATCCGTTACCTGTGGGAACCAAGTATGAGCCTGTGGGGAAACTTCCAATCCTAACTCCGGGATTCCCAAACCCCAATGGCTGAAAACTCTCCTTCCTTCCACTCTCCCAGTAACCAAGAAGCACCAGCCCTCTCATCTCCCTCCTCAACCAAGACCAAAAGTCCCTAGAGCTGACTGGGAGACCAGAGGGTCATCCACCCCTCCCCCAGTATCGGGGAATTCAGGAATGCAGGTGGAGAGAAGATGGCACAGCTACCCACTTCCCAGAAGCCACTGACCAGAAGCCCATCAGCACTGCCCCTTCCCAAACCCCAGCCCATCACCTTTACCCATCAGCACTGCTGAGTTTTGAAGAGTTCCTGTCCCACCCTCTGCTTGTATCAGAGCAGTCTGGGCAGCAACTGTCCACCACCACACTGAGATGGAATTGTGTTGCAGCAGGAAGGAAGGCACACAAGGGCCTGCAGGTGGGACCACAATTATGCTTCTCTGACAAAGAGATGAGGAACAGCTGAAACTCTCTCTGGAAGTGCTCAACCAATGGCAAAGTTCTTTTGATTTGATGGTGTATGCAGAACCAAAGAGAATGTGGCCGTCCATTGCTAGGCAGGGTCCAGGAACCTTAAATCAGCAGCATTGGCCATCTCAGAGCCTTTAGAGGCAACAATGCCTGTGGTCTCCAGGCTGTCTGTCAGTCTAATGTCTACCTTAGAGGATCCTCAGCTGCTAGGCATCTACCTGTGGCTGCTAGGGCACACAAAGGGCTGTCTATAGTGATGCAGGCTTCACCAGGAGCAGAATGTTCAGGATAAAGACACCCAAGGCTTCTTGAATAGATGGGACAGTGAGGAGGTAGGGCATGGGGCACATGACCTCTGCTTGGAATATGAGAAGCAGAAACAAAAGTAGAAAATGTCCTACAGAAGACAGACAATGAGGTGCCTGGGTGATGTATGTGGCAGCCTTCCTTCCCAGTGGCACTTGTCCATGGGCAAGGTTGGCGTGCATGTGCCATGTGATTGACTCCTCAAAGGCATGCAGGTAGATCGCCACACCTAACCGTGCGTGACCATGTCATCAAGCTTCTCCCTCAGTCAGCAGACTCTGAAAGCCACATATACTCTGAAGCTCTCCCTGCTTCATGGGGTTAGAAACAGCAAGAGTCGATGTCCCCGTGTGACAAGGTCTGCTGGACAGTTGACGGTGCATCATTGCTGGCTGACCGGAAAGACATCATGGCTGGTCATTTGCATGATCATCAGTATCCACACATCTAGCTAACACAAAGCCATGACCACCGCCTGTGCCTCTACAGCAGGGACTCAAATCACAAGCACACGTGAAATGTATTTTCAAAGATTCAATTTTTCTCCTGTTCTAATTCTGTTGTATTCTGAATTTATTTTTTTTTCTGTGTCTATTTTTATGGACATGGGAAAATTAGGGTTAAAGAGTACTTAAAACATTTTCATCAGCCTGAACTATCAGTCAGTGGCCTTGGTATCTAAGATGTAGAAATCCCACTGTGAAGTCAACACTGCATTTTTTGTGAAGATTCCAACTTGAAGCTCTTCACTGAATCCTGCTCCCAACAGCCAGATGTCATTATCCAAATCTGAATCACTCCAGCAGTTCTGCCTTGTATCCCTGAGAGCATAGCACTGCTGTGGGATAACCCTTCTATTCGCCATGGATATTTATTGCCCTCAATGGTTGATAATAAATGCTGCTTTGACCTATAGCAAGGAAGAATACAGCTAGGCAGGAAAGTCAAACAATGCAGGAAGAAGGAAGGATGGAGTCAAATGAGATGCCAGTCAGCCACCTGAGGAACAAGATATATGAGAACACAGGTAAAGCCACAGGCATGTTGCAAAACATAGACTAATAAAAATAGGTTAATTTAGAAGAATAAGCCTGAGCTGTTCAGCCAAACATTCTGTGACTAAGCCTCTGAGCAATTATTTAGAATTGGCTGAGGGACGGGGTGGGGCAGAGAAATCTCTGTTTACACAGCAGTCTAGATGCTTGCTTAGTTCTATGCATGGTAGAAGATACTTCACAGAGAGGCTACAGTGCCTAAGGGTTCCCAAAACTCCAAGCCCAATGCCTTCCCAGGTCTACCAAGTGCACCAAAGGCCCCATTGTGGTGATACTGCCCCATCTCCATGGCAGCCTGTCTCCTACCTATGTGTGTGTGAAAGCCATGCCACAGAAGACACTGACAATGTCAACACATTAGGCTGAGCCTTCTCTGTTGGGGAATATTATTTTCAGCTGCGTGACTTTGGTTTATGCTGCATTTGTTTGACTCTGTGAAGCTGTGTTACTGTGCCTGCCTAAAACACTTGATAGTCCTAATAAAGAGATGAACAGCCAATCATAAGGCAGGAACAAGGATAGGTGGAGCTGGCAGGCAGAGAGTAGAAATAGAAGGAGGAATGGGGAAGAAGAGAGAAAGAACAAGAGAAGAAGAGGAGAATACTAGGGGCCAGCTACCCAGCCATCCAGCCACCCAATCAGCCACAGAGTAAGGACTGCAAGTAAGGTATACAGAAGTAAGAAAAGGAAAAAGCCCAGAGGGAAAAGGTAATTGGGATAATGGAAGTTAAGAAAAACAAGCAAGAAACAAGCCAAGCTAAGGCCAGGTGTTTATAAGTAAGACTAAGCCTCCATGTGTGATTTATTTGGGAGCTGATGGTGGGCCCCCAAAAGAGAAAAAAAAACCCACAACATTTTGACATTTCAATATGGGGGCTTGAATGTCAATCTAGAGCCTAATAAAGCTGGGAATAAAGAATATGACTCTTTGAAGTGTTTGTGCTTATTGGCCAGCCCTTGAGCAATAGTATGTTAAATAGGAACAATAAAAGGCAAGAAAAATGCCTGTCACAGCACAGGCACCAGCCCTAGAGCTCTAGGAAGGCTGGGTGCAGTTCTTGGTCACGTGATTCCGACCTGCTTGCAAACTTTGGACTTGGCTTTCAGGACTCAACCTGAGAGTGGGTGGAGCCAGCTGCTAGAGAATCCAGGTATAGCTTGATAGTCTAAAGTTTGCTCGTGTGGTCAAAAACACTAAACCATATCCAGTGTTTAAAAGAGGTTCAGACAGAAAAAGCCTCTGAATAGGTCCAGTGTGCTTTACAATGTGTGTAGGCTTAAGAGAGAAAGAAAATGGGCATAGACAGTCATAGAAAGAAAGAATCAGATTAAAAATAATAAAGTCTTTAAAGAGACAGTAAAAGTGCTGTGCAGTGGTGGAGCATGCTTTTAATCCCAGCACTTGGGAGGCAGAGGCAGGCGGATTTCTGTGAGTTTGAGGCCAGCTTGGTCTACAAAAGCTAATTCTAATTCCAGAACAGACTCCAAAGCTACTGAGAAACCCCTGTCTTGAAAAACCAAGAGAGAGAGAGAGTTTAAGATAGGAAACACACAGGAAGTTTTGTGGGATAATGCTCTTGCACGCTGGAAAGATTTGTCAATCATATTTGTTTAATAAATGCTGATTGGTCAGTAGCTAGGCAGAAAGTATAGGCGGGGCAGCCAGACTAAGAATTCTGTGAAAAGGAAAGGCAGAAGACAAAGTTATCACCCAGACACAGAGGAAGCAAGATGAGAATGCCTTACTGAGGAAAGGTACCAAACCATGTGTCTAAATTTAAGTTGTAAGAGCTAGTTAATAATAAGCTTGAGCTAATAGGCCAAACACTTTATAATTAATACAAGCCTCTATGTATTTTTTCAGGACTGAACTGCTATGATACCAGGTGGGACAGAAACTTCCATCTACAGATTCTGGATACTGTATAGTATTGTGTTGATTTTGAATTTTTTTATTGCTGAAAAGCAAAGGGCAGCTGATAAAAGACATGGAATTGAAAGGGGGTCTGTGGAAATAAACCAGCCTAGATATTTTAAGAATTTCTTAACTTTAAAAAAGTCAAAAAATGTATTTGTCAAATGAAAAACAAAAATACTTTGGAGAAGAGGTTTTGCTTTTGTTTCTACAGTAAACAAGAGACTGTGGACTTGTTCTAGCTTGATCTGGATCTGGTTTGATCACGGGAGACGTCTGACAGGTAATATCTGTCGGCAAAGCTTATAACCAGTTTTCCCAGCACTTGGCCATTATCTCAAATTTTCTCTCTGGAACCCTAAAAACACGTCAACCACCTTCAGCAGGAAGCAATCTAGAGAACACAATGTCCACATTCCCAAGAGAAAAGGGGGTGTGGGTGATCTTTGGTTATTTTGTGGGTCATGGATATTTGGGAATATAGGACAAAATCTGAAAATAGGAATATAGGAAATAATCTCAGATGTTTTGCATTGGCATGGATTTTGGTATATGGATACAAATTCAAAGTCAGTTTTGTTATACTGTATATATGGTTTTTCTCTTGTTTTAAGGACTTTTGTATATTGATGCAAATATATGTTCTATTCTTATTTAAAGGATTTTTGTATATTTATAAAATTTAAGGTTATTTTTGTTACAATATATTGTATATGTTTTTGCTCTTGTTTAACATATTGTACCTATACAGTTTATTTGAAAATGTAAGACAACATTCTAGTTTTTGAAAGCTATTATTATGAACTATTTAGCATAATCAAGAAACACAGGTCAGTAGTTAGTCATCTATAGCAATCAAATTTGTAAACATTTTAGGTATGTTTTCTAGATCATATAGAGATTTATTTTAGATAGATAGATAGATAGATAGATAGATGGATGATCTTCAAAGCTTTCAAAGACCTACAGAATATGGCATTTAAAATGTTTTGTTAATTTAGGGATTTCATGACAATGAGACAAGACATATGTAACGGCGTAAACGAATGCAGACAGATTGTGAAAATATATATAGCTTTAATGGCGAAATAGACTTACAGAACCACCATTCCCGCGGAGACCAGGAAAGCAGAAAGGGACGGATGGGAGCACACTTGCCAAATTTATAGGCCAACATTAGCCCAAGGCGAACACGCCCCCTAAGGGGCGGGACTTATCCCTACATCTCCCCTTTTTGTCTAAATAAGACAGAACTAAACCAAATACAACTATATACAATAACAACAAATAATAAATATAACAAACAATATTGAGAACAAAAGCTTTGCTAAACATTCTATCTCAAGGAGTCCAAATAATGTAGAGAGTAACTACAATTATATAATCTTCAACTCCATCAAAGATCTGAGAAGGGAGATGGTAGTGTGACGAGAATACAATCGAGCTCTGGATTCACCCTGTCCACATGTGCCTGTTGTAATTTTTCCTCAATCATTGTCAGTTCCTTTTCTGCTTCAGCTGTTAATTCTCTGGGACTGTTTAAATCTTTATCACCATCCAAGGTTTTGTTCAAATGAATTATTAGATCAGGTGTTATTCCAATAGCTGGTCGTAGACTGGAAATGTCTCCTAACAGTCTTTGAAAGTCATTAAGAGTCTGTAGGCGATCTCTCCTAATTTGTGCTTTTTGTGTCTTAATTTTTTGCAAACCTATTTTATAACCTAAATAATTAACAGAATCTCCCTTATGAATCTTTTCAGGAGTGATTTGTAATCCCCATTTAGGTAAAAGTATCTTTATTTCTTCAAACAGTCTGTTCAAGGTATCCATGTTTGAATCGGATAACAAAATGTTGTCCATGTAATGGTATACTATAGATTTGGGAAATTTCTTGCATATTATTTGCAATGGTTGGTTCACAAAATATTGGCACAGGGAGGGGCTATTTAACATACCCTGGGGGAGAACGGTCCAGTGGTACCCCCTCGAAGGTTGAGAATTGTTATAAGTAGGCACTGTGAAGGCAAATTTTTCTCTATCTTCTTTTTGCAAAGGTATAGTGAAAAAACAATCCTTTAAATCAATAACTATGAGAGGCCATCCTTTTGGTAATAAAGAGGGCAAAGGAATTCCAGATTGCAGAGGGCCCATAGGTTGAATAACCTTGTTGATGGCCCTGAGATCTGTCACCATTCTCCATTTACCTGATTTTTTTCTTAACCACAAATACAGGAGAATTCCAAGGGCTGGTAGATTCTTCTATATGTCCAGCATCTAATTGTTCTTGTACCAGCTGTTCTAAAGCCTGTAACTTTTCCTCAGCTAAAGGCCATTGCTTTGTCCATATTGGTTTCTCAGTCAACCATTTTAGAGGCAAGGCTGTTGGTATCTCTGAAGGGACATCAATTGCTTGTTCTTGTACAGCCCGAATGGCTGGTTTTCTCCATTTGTAATATCTTTTAATATTATTCTCAGAAATATAGGCTCTAGAAGTAGCAGGAATGTTAATTTTGGTATTCCATTGTTGTAATAGGTTACGACCCCATAAATTCATTGCGATATTGGCTACATATGGCCTTAATTTTCCTATTTGTCCCTCTGGCCCTATACATTCAACCCATCTCGTGCTCTGCCTTACTCGAGATAGGGTTCCAATTCCCAGGAGCTGAACATTTACATTCTGAAGAGGCCAACATGGATGCCAAGATTCTGGGGTAATGATCAGCACCTGTGTCCAGCAGGCCAGTAATAAAAATGCCATTTACACACACTCTCAGTTTAGGTCATTGATCATTTATAGAAGTTTGCCAAAACACATGTAACTTATCTTTCTGATCATTATTGCTTGTAACAGTAGGCATGGGGCTTCCTAATTGTCCTGATGAGGCACGTTCTCTGCAGAAACTGGAAATGACTGAACCATGTTTGCCATGGGGGCCTGTGAGGCCCCCCCTCTCACGTTTCCCGACTGTATCAGGTTGCCTTGTCTATCTCTTGTACACCTGCATTCATTCGTCCAATGTCTGCCTTTTCCACATCTTCTATATAAACCTGAAGGCTGAGTCCTCCTATTTCTGTTATTTCTAGAAGATGCATTATTATTATTATTTCTAAAAGATGCATTATTATTATTATTATTATTATTATTATTATTTCTGAAAATCCATTGTCTACAATTCCTTTTCATATGACCCATTTTGCCACAATTAAAACATTTGGTATTCTGGTGTCTCCTTTTACAATTGGAAATTGCTTCTTCTACCCATGCTTCTGTGCCATAATCAAATGTATCAACATTGAGTGTATGCAAGACCCATTCTTCCAAGGGCGCTGATCTGAGCTTTAAAGGCCCCAAAATCCTTTTGCATTCCACATTTTCATTTTCATAAGCCAAAGACTCAATCATTATACGTCTTGCTTCTGGGTCAGATATCGCTATTTGTACAGCCTTAGTTAATCTTTGTAAAAAGTCACTAAAGGGTTCTCTCTGACCCTGTTTAACTCTGACAAATGATTCAATTCTCTGTCCTGGGTCTTGTACCCTTTCCCAAGCCCTTAAGGCTGCTGTAGTACACATGGAGAGTGTGTTTTCATCCAAATTAGCTTGTTCCTGAGGGTCGGAAAAGAGCCCTTCACCTAGAATTTGATCTAGGGAAATGTCAATTCCCTTCGCTTTTTCCTGCTGTTCTAAGAGTCTAGCCTCTTGCCTGAATAAGCATTTCCATTTCAATTGTGGTCCACTCTCGAGTACCGCAGAGCTCAGCTGGAGCCAGTCCGAGGGGGTTGCTCTGCTTGTCGTGGCCCAAGATCTTAGCATCTCTTTAACAAAAGAGGCTTGCATCCCAAAAGTCATGACAGCCTGTTTTATTTCCTTGAGATCATTCATACGGACAGGCTCCCATGTATCCTCCTTGATGACCCTAGGGTTTTTGGAACCAATCACCTTCTCTGTTGTTATTACTGGAAAGGCAGGTAGAGCTGTAGGTAGAGCTTTGTGGAAATTGTCCCGGAGAGATTTACCCACAGATGTAGTTAAAATTTGCCTTTCTACCCTTTGCTCTTCTTCATCAGAATTTAGAAATTCCTCAATCTTTTCAATTCTATTCACCATTGCCTTCTGCAATGTCTGAATCTCCTGTCCAGAATTATGTTCCAAAGCCTTCATTGAGGATTCTAAAGTATGAAGATTGTCCATTAGAGATAACATCTCATCTTTGTACATAATTTTTATGGCATAAACCGTGCCTTCTTGTATTGACAATCTTTCCGCCAATCTGTCATAAGCTTTAGACAAAATCCGATTGTCACATTCAGCAGTTTTGATTCTCTCAGTTAATGTTTCATTTCCTACAGAAAGGGACTGAATCTTATGGTCCAAATCAGCTGTTCCCTCTTCCATAGTAATAAATTTCTCCTTAATATCAGCCACTAATGTTTCAGTTCCTACAGAAAGGGACTGAAGCTTACAATTCAGATCAGCTGTTCCCTCTTCCATAGTAATGAATTTCTCCTTAACATCATCCTGGAGAACTTCAAACTGATTCTCAATTGTTTTTAAGCGTTCAATCTCTGCCTTAAGAATCCTGGATTCGTCTCGTAAAGACTTTATCATATTTCTATTATCAAACCATTTAGTGCCAATGAAAACTACGAATCCCAGAAGGATACATAGATGTGGGGTGTTAGACACCTCTTGTAAAGTCTCCCACATGGTACAATTAAAAAAAACTGTTAAATTCTTGAATACTAATGTGTTCAGACATTTTATTTATAGAAGAAAAAATTTCTTACCTGCAATGATCGGTTCCTGCCAGTGATGGTCTCTGTGTTTTTGAAGCCTGTCCTAGAACTAGCTCTTGTAGACCAGTCTGGCCTCGAACTCACAGAGATCTGCCTGTCTCTGCCTCCCAAGTGCTGGGATTAAAGGCTTGCACTACCACCGCCTGGCCAGCCTCAAAATCACAGAGATCTGCCTGCCTCTGCTTCCCAAGTGCTGGAATTAAAGGCATGTGCTACCACTGCCCGGCCAAGTCACTTTGTATCAGACCAAATCTGCCGCTGTGGCAGTTTTTGTTGCAAACCCGCAAGTACTTGAGCTTCTGCTAATTCAGGCAGTGGGGTTCCACTGCAAACTTAGCCAAGGCAGGCAGAATGGGCCTG
Source organism: Microtus oregoni (assembly GCF_018167655.1). Lineage (NCBI taxonomy): Eukaryota > Metazoa > Chordata > Mammalia > Rodentia > Cricetidae > Microtus > Microtus oregoni. The sequence goes on along the minus strand of NW_024543207.1, from coordinate 21,286,916 downwards.
TGTGGCCGAGTATGTCTTGGACTCGGCACTGGGGCCGGAGTCACGAACTAAAAAACAGCACCAGGGAGGGTGATGTGTTAGCTAGGGGCTACCCGCTTGAGTCGGGGGCAAAATAGCCCACGTTGGATGCCAAAATGTAACGGCATAAACGAATGCAGACAGATTGTAAAAATATATATAGCTTTAATGGCGAAATAGATTTACAGAACCACCGTTCCCGCGGAGACCAGGAAAGCAGAAAGGGACGGCTGGGAGCAAGCTTGCCAAATCTATAGGCCAACATTAGCCCGAGGCGAACACGCCCCCTAAGGGGCGGGACTTATCCCTACAGACATATCTGCTCCTGCAGCACCTGTTCACCTCAGAGAGGATGGTGGGCATTGAGAAACTCCATAGGAATTTGCTTTCATTGTGGTAAGATTAAACATTTGGGCAAGAAGCTGCTTTCACCTTGTCTGCTTGACTATGTTCTGTGCAGACTGGACATGCAGGACCCGGAGGACAATAACTGCTGCCATCTTTGCCAAACAAGGCAGGATGGTCATTCAGAGTTCCTACTCATAAGAAACTGCCTAACACTCTGCAAGACACAAAGGAAAGTGGCTGACAAACTGCCTGTATCAGCAGACAGTCCTTCAAAATTCCTGTTTTATAGAAGAGTCTGCCAGATACTCTGGGCCTGTAGGCTGGAGATGGATGTCCCAATGTTGAAAAGGACTTCTGGGTGACTGTCCAGGCAGTCAGATATCACTGTCATTTCTAGAGATTTTAGAAGTTGTTTGCAATGCACTTTTTGTTTATTTAAATACTATTATATCCTTCTGGTGCCTTTGATGGAATTGAAGCCTACATAGTTATAGCTGCAGATTTTCTTAGATATGATAGCAAGTAAGTGAGGTATAAGATTTTGGATTTAATAAGATAGGATAGATTATGAGTATTTTCTTTGAATTTACCAGACACAAATGAATTGGAATTCAGTACATTGTGAATGTAATCTTTATTTGATAATTGTTCTTATTGTGTACAGTCTTATTAGGTTAAAGTTAAAACTTCATTTTTGTTAGAAAGAAAAGGAGAAATGTTCTGAAATATTATTATTTTTTTTTTTCGAGACAGGGTTTCTCTGTAGCTTTGGAGCCTGTCCTGGAACTAGCTCTTGTAGACCAGGCTGGTCTCGAACTCACAGAGATCTGCCTGCCTCTGCCTCCCGAGTGCTGGGATTAAAGGCGTGCGCCACCACCGCCCGGCCTGAAATATTATTTTCAAGTGTGTGACTTTTATTTAGGCTGCATTTGATAAACTATGAAGCTGTGATTCTTTGCCTATCTAAAACACCTGATGGTCCTAATAAAGAGGTGAATGGCCAATAGCCAGGTAGGAGCAAGGATAGGTGGGGGTGGCAGGCAGAGAGTAGAAATAGAAGGAGAAACAAGGAAGAAGAGAGGCTACAAGATAACAAGAGAGGAGGATGTTAGGGACCAGGCATCCAGCCACCCAGTCAGCCACTGAGTAAGCTTAAAAGTAAGGTATACAGAAGTAAGAAAAGCAAAAAGCCCATAGGGAAAAGGTAGTTGGGATAACTGAAGTTAAGAAAAGCAGGCAAGAAAAAAGCCAAGCTAAGGCTGGGCATTTATAATTAAGATTAAGCCTCCTTGATTGATTCATTTGGGAGCTGGGTGGTTGGTGCCCCAAAAGCCAAAAGAGCAAAACACATCACACAATACTGCTTAGTGTTACTTGTGAAAGAAGTTTAGGAGCGTGTGCAAAGTAGAGCCTTTCTGGTGTGTCCATGGTGGGCAGTATGGACCTGTGCTGTTCCTTCCTCTGCTGACTGACGTCCAGTGAACATTCCAGCAGGATAACTGTAGGCTTAGTTCAGCAGGGTGCTCAGAGTCATGCTCCAGTTTCAGCTAAACACAGGCTCCTGAGGTGGGAGTAGATAGAAATTTCAGAAACCTGAGAACTCAAAGAATCTTGCTGAGCCCAGAAAGGAGAGACTCAGCTGTGCTGCTGAGTGCAAGGTCTGCACCTGAGAAACTCCAGCCAGAGCTGTTTGCAACCCCCGGCACCTGGAGCACGGGACACGGGACAGTCATGCTGTGAGCCAAGATGGCATAGCTCTGTCCTACATTTATGACTCCCACCAGCACCTGTCACAGTGGCAGGGCCAGCATGGATAGCAGAAGATCTGAAATTTCTCTTGAGGTCCTGGGACGGTCAGCCTTGAGGCTGGCTCTTACAATGGTACCCCACCTAAAAGTGCTGGTGGACACACGCTTGCAAGCTTGCAGGGTCAAGAGACCCGTGGAAAACCTTTGTGCTAAGTTGAGCTCCTATTGCTACCGAAAGGGAGTAAGCAGCACTTTTTGAAGAAAGCCATGCCATACTTGGCAGCAGGCTGGAGGAGTCAAGCCCTCATCCTTCTCCCACACCTTAGCATATAGCCTCTGTCCATCCTTGGCTGGCTGATGGGAAGGCTTCTAATTCTAGAATATTCTACACCACAGCCACAGACCACAGAATCATCCAGGAAGGGGCTGTGGTATGGGGGACTCTGCTGGGAGACAGAGTAGTTACCTGAGATCTTGGTTGACAGACTTGCCTAGCCTCCTCCCTGGCAGAGCCCAGCGGTGCGGGACAGGCCAGGAAGGGGTCAGATGAGCGGCCTCACTCCCCAAGGAGAGAGAGAAACAGGCTGGCCAGAGAGAACCAGTGATGGAGATGTGAACAGACGTGCCATCCCCGGGGCACCAGGCAGCATAAGAAGATAGAATCATTAGAGCTTGGGAGGGCGACCAGGAGCACTCAGAAACCACTTAATCATGTTTAAATCGCTGTTTCCAGAGAGTTCATTTCAGTTCAACAAATATTTATCATCAGCTAATTATGTGCGGGGCCTTGTGAGTCGCCCTGGGGGTGTGGGTGAGGAGGGATGCTAATTAGCTCTGTGAGGTCTCAGTCTGTTGGTTAGGATGCAGGTGAGGTTCACAGGCTGAGTGAGTGTCCTGGTGATGACATGTGGGTAATGAAGAAGTAGAGCTAAGAAGGCTTCGGGGTGCCAGACTGGTCGCGTCCTGCCCACCTTCTTCATGATGGACAGACAGGACAAGATCCCGTGTGGGATCTGCTGCAAAAGAGAGTGGCTTCCTAGTCATTCCATAAACCACCAGCTCCAACTGGAGCAAGGAACAGCCCTGAGGCAGAAGCAGCAGAAGGGGAGTGGGGGCCTCAGCTGTACTGGAGTCACCCAGACATGCTGGAGAGATTTGAGAGACAGAGGAAGCAGTGTGTGGACGGCAGGCAAAGCAGGGTGCTCCAGAAGGAAACAGAAGGGCGCAGAATCCTTGTGCCCCTTCACATAGCTGCTCATGGCCTCTGAAACATGCCATCAGAACAGATTTCCACAAGACGTATCAGCATCCTGGAGAGGAAGAGCTCAAAAGCAAACCCAGCCTAATGCTCACAACTGATGTTTCACCCAGTGCACAGCTGTCTCCTCAGTGAGAGCACACTGCACAGCCTCTCCACAAGGTCCTGAGTCACTGGAGCTGCTTCCTGGTGCCCTGGGAGAGCGGCAAGCTGAACACAGGTCTTCACAGAAAAAGAGATAGTATGTTTAAAGCAGTCCTTCTCTACTGGGGTTCTCATACAATTTTTAACCACTTGTTTAAACAAAATAATTTGTTTTGTCCACGCTTTGAACTGGGCTAAAGCAAAAACTGCACCCTGACAACCGCTCCCCCACACACACACAGAAAAAGCTAAAGTATGCAAATTAGAGCACATATACACACTGTTGTGTGTTTCCATTCAGCCAATTAATTAGCTTTTGGGGTGCTGGCCCTTTGGGTGTGGTCTGAGGTGCTCTGTGTCCACTGATCAGCTGCAAGAGAAGGTGTGCTCACCCTCTTGGCTCTGGCTCTTGCTTAGTGTGAGGGGAGACCCAGGATGGCGTAGAGACTATGCAGGATCAGTGACAGCTTCTTCTGCCCTTTCTCTGTGTTTGTAAATCAGTTTTATTACCTCAGTGGGATGATGCAATAACACACCTACCTTAACTGAGCCATTAAGCATTAAGAATTGTGTCTCAAAAAAAAAAATTGTGTCTCAGTAACCAAAGTGAAAACCAAAGTTATACAGAGGACAAGGGCAGCCCTGGCTAGGTGGGTCTGTTCCCTAGAAGTGCAGTCCCGTGGTTTGGGGTAGGATGAGGCAAGGACTTCACAGGAGGCTACAAAGAAAGGACGTGTAACAGGCCTGGGGAGTGTGCTTGCAGATGCCCAGTCATCCCAGTGTGGAAATCAAGCCTCCAGGGAGACCTCACTGAAGACACTTTTTAACTCATTCTCCACCCCAGACAGGCAAGTCCTATATGGCATCCCCTAACCTGTCTCCCCTTCTGAACTTCCCTTGAAGAATAATCTGCCCTCCAGTGCAACAGGGTCCCCTGTCAACCTGGAAAGCAGGGGTTGACTCTTCCTATACCCTGGGCCACCAGGTGCTTTCTTAGGATGAAGATTTCTGAGGGACTGAAAAAACCTGGAAAAATAATAAGAAGGCTATCTGTCTATCTATCTATCTATCTATCTATCTATCTATCTATCTATCTATCATCTATCTATCTACCTACCTATCTGGAGCTTGATAAAGCTTATAATAAATGGATCCTGAATGTGAAGTCCCCACATGAGACCTGAAAGCAAAGTCTGTCTGTATATGTCCCATTTCACACAAAAGTTACAAAATGACAAGAAGACACGGAGATGTCATCAGCCATAGGCAGACCATAAACATCTGAATGTCTTGGACAAAGAAGACACCAGCAAACCAGAAGTTCTGCAGGGAGTCTAACCTGAGTTCTCTCACAGGAAGTTAAGAAATGGGCCACCTTGAGGGAAAAGTGAGGAGAGACACAGGTTCAAGTCTTAATGCTGTAAGAGAGGGAAGTACCCAGATTTGACAGAGTGATAGTTACCAGAAGACAGCTGTAAGAGGGGGAGCCAGCAGCACCCCACACTGTAAGAAGGAGCACTAATCAGAGAGTTAGCTGTGTGTGTGTGTGTGAGAGAGAGAGAGAGAGTGTGTGTGTGTTTGTGTGTGTGTGTGTGTGTGTGTGAGAGAGAGAGAGAGAGAGAGAGAGAGAGAGAGAGAGAGAGTGTGTGTGTGTGTGTGTGTGTGTGTGAGAGAGAGAGAGAGAGAGAGAAAGAGAGAGAGAGAGAGAGAGAGAGAGAGAGAGAGAGAGAGAGAATATCTTATTTCCTCTAGGACAAAGGCACTTCCAATGGTTTAAGCTGCCACAGAGGGCTGGTGTGTTGGTGAAGCAGTCAAGTCTGACGATCTGAACCCATCTGGTAGAAGGAGAGAGCTGACTTCAAGCTGTCCTCTGGCCTGCACATCTGCGCGCTGGTGCCCACGCTTCTGCACGCCTATACACATACACGCAGTAAATGCATTAAAATGCAACGGAAATTGGAAGTTCAAAAAGAAGCCAGGGCAAAAACCTGAGATCCTTTAGGCAGTGAAAAAAATCCCAAAGACAGAGAAAAGTTAAGTACAAAAAAAAAAAAAAAAAAAAAAAAAAAAAAGCAATTAGTTAGGCTTCCTAAGCAGTAAGAGGAGCAGGGATAAGGGAACACAACTGTCAAATGTAATGAAGAAAACTACCCAGAACCCCACACCCAGACAAACTGTTCCAAAGTGAGTTCAGGCTGAGGAGGATCAGGAAGGATGGGATACCTGAAGTAACAACCTGTCCACAATGAGCTGCATTATGTGAACACCTGTGTGTGTGAGCTGTGGTACTCAAGGTGGACTGAAAGGAAGAGGTTGCAGAAAAATACTGGAAAGTAAAACCTTGGCAAATGAGGGCCAAGGGTCGTAATACTGGTTAACTTAGACTTATAGGTCAAGTGTACTCATTAACATTCTGAGGACCACAAGTAGAACGCATGCCTATACGAACACCAGAAAAGAGAATCAACCAGCAAAATAAATCAATAGGATACAAGATTGAAATAGGGAACTAGAAAGGCCGGAGCATGGGACGTTGTAAACACACAAAAAGAGGGAAAGGAAATTCTGATTTAATGATAATTCCATTTTCAGTCTTCAAACTACAGAATTTTCTAGCTGGAAGATTTAAAAATTCAGTTATGTAGTATTTCAAAGGGTTACTACTCACCCACGTGACATACAGATTTGAAGCAGAGATGTAGATGAAAGGCATTTTGACCTGTTCACCAGCATCTGAGAAACGGCTTGCTTAGAATACAGTAGGGATGTGTGTCACTCACAAAGGACCTGAAGAGGCCGGTGTCCAGGGGAGGCCCCGGGGACTGGAAACACTCCATGTGCTCCCTCTGGGTGTGGGCAGACCTCCAGCTGTAGATTTTGTGTAACCTAGTCAGTACAGTTCCACAGGTAAGCCAAATAGAACAGAGTGTCCAGATGCAGCCAGGTAGGGAAGGAGGGAGATTTTCCAGGCCCTGGGCTGTTCCCCTGGACATCTGCAGGCTTCCCATTGGCTGAACCCCAGAGGAAGTCATACAGTATAGGAACTCAGTGTGGCCCTGGAAGTTTTCTTCCAAGGGCAAGGCTCCATCTGTGGTGGGGTGGAATTGAGAGGGTGTTGGTAAACTTTCCCCACAATCCTCCCAATATAAAAAGAATAGGTCTGCCACAGAAGGTGATTTTCAAAAATTGCACTGGACTAATTTTCATCAAGATGATGTTACTTTGTCTTCTGCTGTTATTCTATGTGGTAATCAACTTATAAAGAGAAATATGCTGAAGCTCAGAATCTGACATGTTTATGAGTCTCTCGTAGAGGTGCCAACAGTCAGGAAGCAAACTGCTCACCTTATGGCCAGGGAGGCAGGACTGACAGAAGATGCTGTGTCTCCACAGCCCTCTTCCAGGGCATAGCATAAGGTTCTCAGGACTCCATAGCCTGACAATTCCAACGTCTCCCAACAGAAATCTGGGGACTGAGCCTACAACACAAGGACCTTCAGGAGACGATCCAGACTCAAGTCTTAGTGGGTCGATGTGGTTCAGATATGGATGGGGCAAGTGTGTATTCTTGTCCAAAATGAAGAACAGGTGGGGCTTCAGTAGATAAAATCCACACGAACAGGCCAAAGACGAAACATAAGAGCTAACCCATGGTGCCCAGTCAGAGGGTAGTCAGGCTTCTTCAGTAGCCTAAGAAAGAACTCAAGTATTTTAGGAAACTGAGTTACCTAAGCAATCATTAGGTAAATTATTGCTAAAATCTTGAAAATTTACTCTCCTAAAGACATTATAAGCAAAAATATAAAAGGACTCAGACTAGGGGGAAAACAACATGTGCACAGCATCTGTGCTTTTGGTAGAACATCTTCACAGGTGTCAATATTTCTCACAACTCTGGAGTAAATTACAAATAAGGCAGGGACAGTTATTCAAATAAGCAGCGCACGGAAAAGACGGATGTGGTAAATAAGTACAGAAATGTAGTCAGTCCCCTCACACTGAGGAGGAACGAGAGGAAACTGGCTCTAGACACGAAAACTATAGTCTCTCCTAGGACTGAAAATAAAATTGAGTCTGATAGCACTAAATGCTGGTAAATGGTGGTGACTGAGGAGTTTGTACGTGGTTCGTGGGAAGGTGAAGGGTGCAACCACTCTGGACAGGAGTTGGAGGCTTCTTGTGGTCTTAGCGTAGGAGCCAAGGCTGTCATTTCTGAGTAGAGACGTGTCTGTGAGTGGGAATATTCTTTGGACCTGAACAGCTAAAGGCAGGAAGCATCATGAGGCTTTTATCTTAGGGGTGCAGAGCCCCCTGTGGCATCGTCACATGACAATGCACTGGCGACGAGAGGGGGTGGAGACTCTGGAGGGGTGTGGGAGCAAATGAACAGAGCATCAGTCATTGGTTGTACACAAGGACGGTATTCACAGCGTGGTGGGACAGGCTCAGTGGCTCTCAGGGTTGAAGACACTCACCTGGGACATGAAGAAGACTTGGGGGATGGAAACACTCTCCATTTTTATAACAGTGGTCCTTACATGGTCATGTGCATCTTCCCAAATCACCAAACTGTCTATGGGGGTGAACTGTGTGACAGAAAAGCCATTCCTCAGGAAACTGGATTTTAGATGCTCACTTTAGCAGCCATTGAAGAAGGTGTTAGAGAGAGGCTACTGGATGATGAGGACACTAAGGAGGTCAATGTAGTGATTCTAGGAGCAGGAGCCAGTGGGAGCAGACCAGACTGCGGAGGGATTCCTGCAGCCCCTTTTCCTTAAGAAACTAGATACTTTAATGCCCAGAGGCTGAGGCAGGAGGATTCCTGCAAGTTTAAGTCTAGTCTGGGCTCCACAATGAGAGTCTGTCATTCTGGGAGGGAAGGTGGGAAGGGAAGGAGTGAGGGGAGTGAGTTTTCACCAATATTCACATTTTATCCCTTGCCCTCTCAGCCCTTGTCCCTCGACCTTCACCCACACCTCCCCCTGCGATGTCTATTTTTTTTTTGCAATGCTCAAGCATTCATTTGTGATAAAACTATTCCAGATGGTAGAGTATGGAAGAAAGGTGTTTATTAGCTAATAATTTACTTGCCGAATCATTTGATGCTAACAGACTCATATATTTTTTATGGGCTGTTGAGACACGGAGTCACGGTTGGAGGAGAGAAGTCCCATAGTTACTTCTGGAAGTTTGGAAATGAACCTCATATTTTACCCAGGGCAGAGGCCTGACTGCTTCAAATACTTCAGCTCTAGTTCCGTATAAGCCCGCACTTGATTGAAGATCCAAGGTGCTATGAAACACCCCCATGAGTTATCACTGAAATAATCCTCAAAAGGAAATATAGACAATGTATTTACAGGGGCCTGGGTGTGTTCTGGCACCTGCCCTTCTTAAACCAGAATATCATCACACACAAAAGATGCCAGCAATAAAACATTCTGAGACTTATAATGAGAGCACATTGATGCCAAATAAATTCTTATCTAGTTCCTTCATGTAAAGGTATGATAGGGGTCTGCTGCATCCTGCTGCTGCTGAGACAATAAAGCCGCAGCTGTCTGTCTGTCTTCCCTCCTCTTGGGTCCCTCAGGTCTGTGGTAGTGGCTTGATTTCTAGCACCCCAGAAAGTGACCCAATTAGAAAAGGGTACTGAGATAAAAATGAAGTTACTAGGGTGAATCCTAGTCTAGTCTGACTTCAGGGCTTAATGTTTATCCATGACTTTATTTGTAACTTATTATTTATAATTGTTCTTTATTATGGTTGTGTATATGACCACCTATGCTGTTCTTTATGGAGCAAAAACCCTTATCCACAGAGTCATCTTGCAGACTCCTGACTGTAGTATTTGTCAAAAGAGATCAGGACACAGACACACACAGAAGATGACTCTGGAAGAACCCTGCATCTGTAAACCAAGGGGAGAGCCGCAGAAGGGCCCTGCTGGTCCTGCTCAGGCAAACAGGGCAGTCAGTGCTTGTCTGGATTAAATTCTTAGAATCTAGGGTATGTGCCTACAGCCAGAGAGCAGTCAGCTTGTGAAGTCCACCTTCTCAGTAATGGAGGCAAGATAGAGGGCACTTTTCAGAGCCACAGGCTTCTGCTTTTTATCTGTGGAACGGACCCTTCATCAACTTCTAAGCCTGTTTTTTCTGATTCCTGGGGTCTGACTTAGGAAAGATAACAATGGAAAAGCGAGACATGGTAGAAACAAACTACCCTGGCTACCAGTCATCCAATCGCTCATTCATTCACCCAACCATATATCCATCTATCCACGTGTCCATTCATTCGTTTATTCATGCATTTACCAACCATTCATCCATCATTCATTCATCCATGCACCTGTCCATTCACATATATTCATTCATACAATAAGCACTCACCTGTCATCTGATACTGGACACAATGTGAACAGGCACGATCCTGTCTCTCTGGACCCCTGCCCACGTGAAAAGGAGATTGCTGACATCTAAACTCAATGCCAAGGGTAACATTTGGATGTGATTTTTTTTTGTTTTACATGTTCTGTCCAACCTTTCATCTTCAGGCGAACACACGCTGGAGAAACTGGGGGACTGGGAGGGTAAGGAAGAGGAGCTCTGTGCAAACCAAGAACAACGCAAGCATACAACATGGAGAATGAATTCCCATGGGACACAGCCTGAGATGCTGGCATGGAGACGAATGGGGCAAACTGTTAACCACAGACACGTTCTTCAGCTGGAGAAGGGGACTTAGCAGAGGGGAGCAATGAGAGTGTCAGCATGCAGCACCCCCACAAGTGCCAGGAAACTCATGCATGAGTGAGCGCCATAGTCACCATTGGCTGGGAATCTATACAGGGATCTGCCCAGAGTCTGAGTCATAATCTTGCTACTCAGAGAGAACTGATATCACTTCCTCTGTCACCATGGATTGGGCTCTCGAAGTGGGCTGGGCTAGAATGGCATTACTGACCCACCGCATGCCCTGCACCGCTACTTGCTCCCAGGGTGTGCATTCATGCCTTCCATCTGTCCTCTTGAGCACGTGTATCACATGTGTATCACACTCCCCACCACATCCAACGGGAAGAATCATCTCTCACGCTCATGTCCTGGTGCCGCCACTCTGCTGGTTGGAGTAGCCACACTGGGATTATACACCTCCACTGCTATCTCTATAATCCCTAGATACTGTCTCCAGGACCTGCATGGGTAGGGTCCACTAAAATAGCGCTGTCTATACACTCTCCCAGAGATATTGTCATACCATGTGTACTGCATTCAAAGCCATTGGTTACAGCAAAAGAGCAGTTGAGATACTATACCGCATGGCTCAACTGAATCTAAAATAGCTTTCCAGGGCTGGCAAGAAGGCTCAGTAGTTAACAGTGGATACTGTGTTTGCAGAAGACCTCTGTTCAGCTCCCAGCACTTGCCTCAGTCAGTTCATAACCGATTGTGACTCCCACTCTAGGGAATCTGACAAAATCTTCTATACTCATGTGTGCCTATCCTCTCATACACATACACATAATTAAATGCAAAAATAAATATTTTTAATATCTTTCCAAGCAACCAAGCTGAGGCATACTTCCAGATAAAACTATTGACTCTGAGAGTCACATTATAAAGATGGTGGAAATGATTGATCCTCCAGATGTGTGCATCTCAATACAGGGAACCAAAAGTTAAAAGTTAAACAAGGTAACAAGAACCTCATCAAAGAACATACCTACCTAAACAAGAGACCCCCAAGAAAATGATATGGATAAGGTCCCTGATTTTTAAAAAAGTCGAAAGAATGATTATAGGAAAGTTCAAAGAAATTTCAGAGAATACATCAGACAACCCAACAACATCAGGCAAGGAATTCATGCCATGAATGAAGACTTTAGCAGAGACAGAATCGTGAGAAGGAATCAAGTTGTCATTTTCAAAATCAATAGCTTACAAGGTGTTTCAGTTAGAGTTCCTATTGTTGTGATGAAATACCAGGCCCAAAAGCAACTCAGGAGGGAAGGGGTTTATTTGCTTGCCTATCCTGAATCACAGACCATGAGGGAAGCCAAGACAGGAGCTCAGACCAAGTAGGAACCTGGAGACATGAGCTGATGCAGAAGCTGTGAAGAGGAGCTGCCTACTGGCTTGCTCCTCATGACTTGCTCAGTCTGCTTTCTTTTTTTTTTTTTTTTTTTTTTTTTTTTTTTTTTTTTTTTTTTTTTTTTGGTTTTTCGAGACAGGGTTTCTCTGTGGCTTTGGAGCCTGTCCTGGAACTAGCTCTGTAGACCAGGCTGGTCTCGAACTCACAGAGATCCGCCTACCTCTGCCTCCCGAGTGCTGGGATTAAAGGCGTGCGCCACCGTCGCCCGGCTTCTCAGTCTGCTTTCTTATAGAACCCAGGACCACCAGCCCAGGCGCGCACCATCCACAATGGTCTGGGCCCTCCCTCATCAGCCACTAATTAAGAAAATGGTTTACAGGCTTATCTACAGGCAGATCTTATCAGGCGTGTTCTCAATGAGAATCCCTCCTATGAGACGATCCCAGCATGACATGAAACTAGTCAGAGCAACAAGTTAAACAAAAGATGTGGTTGAAAGATGTGTGATGTTTTACTCTTGGTTTTTTTTTTTTTTTGAGCTCCCAAATAAATCACATGGAGGCTTATTCTTAGTTATGAATACCCAGCCTTAGCTTGACTTGTTTCTTGCTAGTTTTTTTTTTTTAAACTTAACACAACTACCTTTTGCCTCTGGGCTTTGATCTTTCTCTATTTCTATATACCTTTCTTTGTTTCTTTCTCCATGGCTTGCTGTGTAGCTGGGTAACTGACCCCTGATTTTCTCCCTTCCTCATGCTCTTGTTTGCCCCTTGCTCTCTTCATTCTTGGTTCTCCTTCTATTCTACTCTCTGCCCACCAGGCTTCTTACCCTTGCTCCTGCCTCACTATTGGCCATCCATCTCATTATTAGGATCATCAGCTGTTTAATACAACTTCCAGAGTTAAACAAATACAGCATAAACAAAAGTCACACACCTGAAAATAATCCCCAACAGAACATCTTGGCAATAAGACTAGAGGAAACAGAAGGGAAAAATACAAATCTGTAGACAAGTCTTCTGAAATATCCAAATCAGACAACACTTGAGAGAATGTAGGGAAGGCCAGGGGGAGGGCAGGGCAGGGTAGGGTGGGGAAGGGAGGAGAGAGGGAGGAGAGAAGAGAAGGAAGCGAGAGGAGGAGAGGGGAGGAGCAGGGAGGAGAGAGGGACGGAGGAGATAAAGGAATTAGGAGTTTCTAGACTAAAGTCAGCATCTAGGACCTTTGGGATGTTATTAAATAAATAATTGAATTTGGAGTTCCAGAAAGTAAAAGAAAAAATTTTGAAGCATAGAAAACACATCTGCTTTGATAATGAACGAGAATTTCCACAATCTTGGGAAATATGTGAGCAGCAGTATTGGAAGCTGAAGAACCCTGGTAGCCATTACTATAAAAGATCATAACCAGAGTGTGTTCTAAGGAGCAGAACTGTCACCAAATAGCATCAGACTAATCTTCAGAAGCCTCCAAGCAAGGAAGCAACAAATCCCCCACTTTTAAATAAGTACCTTAATACCAAGACTACTCAATGGAGTGATTCCTCAGAATCTAAGAGGAAAGAAAATCTTCAAAATGTGGGATTTGTTGTTTCCTCGCTTGGAGGTTTCTGAAGACATATAGCTACCAGAGATAAATCTCACCATAATGGCCAGCTCACCTAGAAATGAGACATCACTACCCGAGAGAAATCTAACCACAATGGCCAGCCATCCAACCACAGAGACAAGTGAGGTTGGGAGAAAAGAACAGAAAGTATTTAGAACAATTTGAAGAACATCACCAGAAGGATAGAAGTCAGTCCTCGCTCACCATTAAAGGCTTGAATATAAAGAATTAAATCCCCAAGTTAAAAAAAAATAAAGGAAGGCTGAATGGATTCCAAAAGTTCTCAATTATATGCTTCTTACAAGAAACTCACTTCAGTCAAAACACAGAAGTGAAGAAAGTACCTGAGGGATATCCCATGTGGATGGAAATGGAACAACCAGGAACCAGTAGAGCAAAATAGACACTGATGCAAACACAATGCAGAGACAATGAAGGCTGCCACGTAATAACAATGAAGGCTGCCAAGTAATAACCAAGCAGCCATACCCATGGGACGCTATAACCCTGTGCATGTACACACACAAATCCAGCACCAGAACACCCCAGATCTGTGAGAGATCCCACTAAGAAAAACTGCCCACCAATAAACCTCACAGTTGAACAACTACAGAGCAACACCCAAAGGGATAAATTGAGATAGACCCAAGAAATAAAAGCCTGAGGCCAGAGGGTTTCCCTGCTGAATTCTCCCAGGCTCTTAGAGAGAGCCAATGCCCATTCTTCTCCAAACTTGCAAAAAAAAAAATGTGAAGAAAAACCCCTCCAAACTCATTTCACAAGATTAACATTATCCCAACATGAAATTCCAAATAAAAGTGCAACAAAAAAAAATCAAATTTTACATCAATATTCCTGATGAGCATGGAGGTAGAAATTCTGCAACAAAACCAAAATCTGGTAAGCTGAATCATAAGAAAGATGAGGTCATTACTATTGCAAATGCGATTGAGCTTGAGACAGAAAGGATGGGCTCAACATAACTCAGTATCCGTAGTACATAAGATCATCAAAACGGAGTAAAGTCATAGACTCATAGAGCCGTTTCATTAGAAGCTGGAAAAACATACTGGATAAAATTCAACATCTCTTTTTGGTTAAAAATTCCTAGAAAAGAGTATGTAGATAAGAAGAATCTTACCCACTGTCCAGTTATAGCGGTGTGAGTATGAAAGCCAATGGGAGGACCTTTAAAGGCTCCAGATCTGGAGGATAGAGCATAGATACACTGCTGTGTGAATGGAGCATCACTGCATTGTGACCCTTCACCTGGACAAGTCCCGCAAGCTAAACATTAGCAGAGTGAACCAGTGCTGCTTTCACGTCAGCCCTAAGGTCTCAATGCCTTCAGCAACAGTTTCTCAGCTTCGATGAGGTGAATTGCCAGCTCCTCTTGTAGCTTGCTGGCACTTACCACTCTAGGTGGAAGGGGAAGAGGAATGGGCACCTCCTGAACCCCATTGCCACTTGGAAATCACTGATGATACACCTCAGGGTAATCCTGGTCTAAACGACCCAGGGTCTCCTAGGAGTAAAAGCATTGTGGAGAGCCCAGCCCATGATTCTTCTCTGGTGCTGAAGCAGTGGAGGAGAGCCCAGGCAGGCTGAAACAGGAAACCAGTCCTCTCATGGAAAGAGGAGATCAGTGGAAGACTTGGACACAGAGTAGACGTCTCAACATTTTCTCCTCTGAGGACACTGAGAGAATAGACCCTCCACTTAGTTCCACTTGGAACCTGTGGCTCTTAGTTCAAATACCCCACGTCCAATTCGGCCCATTCGTAACCTGTTGTTCAGTCATGGCAGCTGAGGAGACTGCTAACGGGCAAGACCCCCCTACACTGTTCTTCACAGAAGCAGCCTGAAATGTAAGAGTTAGCCAATAAGAAGCTAGAGATAATGGGCCAAGCAGTGATTTAAATAATACAGTTTCTGTGTGATGATTTTTGGTCTAAGCTAGCCAGGCGGCTGGGAAACAGCAAGCAGCCCTTCTCTGCACCACTGAAGTCCCAACACTGACCTCAGAGGGGTCTGCAAAACCCCTTCCTCGCTGCACACCAGGCTGTCAGTCCTCTGTGCTCCCCAGCACATTCTTTCACCTTTGATACCTCATTACCATTTAAATCTCAGCAAACTGTACAGAGGAAGTCATCCACACACATGCAGGGGAAGCCAAGCAGTTCCAAACTCGTTTCCTATTTCCTCAGGGCCTGGGCACATTGAAAAATGTTTTATTTTATAGATATCATGTATGTTTGTGAGGGGACACACATGTGCCACATCACATGTGTAGAATCAGAGGTTACTTTGTGAAAGTAGAATAATTTCTCTCATTTCACCATGGAACTGAACACAGACTATCAGAATTTGTCACCAAGCTCTTGACCACTAAACCAGACAGCCTGCGACTGAGCACATTCTCAATATGTAATATTAACATGAGAGGACTATCAGTCTTTAGCATGACATCATGGTCCTCTCTCCTAAAATCTACTAAAATTAGGGGCAACTGTGGGAAACAGTGTTATCACCTGTGACCAACCACAATCAAGTGGGATGATTGCAGAAGTTCCCTGGACTACATAAACAGATACAGATCACACACACACACACACACACACACACACACACACACACACACACGAAACAGCATCCCCCACATACACAGACATACAGACATCACTCACCCACACAAACACATAGCACCCTCTAGATACATAGCACCACATGCATGCATGCATGCATGTGCGCGCGTGCGCACGCACACACACACACACACACTCACACATATCTGGGTGAAGACAAAACCTTGTCCATGCTCACTGTCCTACAGGTGGCCCAGGTTGTTTTAACAGGCTCTTCTTCCTTCCCCAGTGGGAGCTCTCAGCCATTTGCCCCTCCCTTGAGTCCCTGACTCTGGGGAGCTCTCAGCCATCTGCCCCTCCCTTGAGTCCCTGACTCTGGAGAGCCCACATAGCTCCAGAGGTTTGCATTTCCCTGCACAGCCGGTTCAGTGACGTGGACTGTACATCTCAAGTTTGTGTGATGACCATTCTCTAAACTAGCAAAAACCAGCCCTTAGCTTCCAAAGGCCGTTTTTCTCCTTCAGACACTACGGCTCATTCCTGGCTGCTCCCAGCCTGCGCCCCATTGCTTCCCTGCAGTTACAGAGCCCCTTTCGGGGGTCTCAGCTGGGAAGCCTCCCAGGAGCAGCTGCAGCTGCAGGAAATGAAGTCTTTGGTTCACCAGATGGCACTCTTTGCTCTGAATCTGGAACAGCAGTGTCTGCAAACACTCCCAAGACGCAAGGAACTGCATTGCCTTCTGAGTTGATAGCAGCATAAACCCAAACTGTCCCTTTTGGGCACTTTATAAACATCGCAGAGGAAGCCACGTGACATCTTTAGCCAGGTCAACCTCTGGGAATAAATAGAAACAAGTATGAAAAGACCCAGAATGCTCTGACTGTGGAATTAGTCCCTCCAGCAAAACACCTTCCAGAATGTTCTTCCAAGTTTCCCGCGTGCCAACTCGTTCCTGTTTGCACTTGTCCTGTCGTGTGTCAGCCATGTTTTAGGACACTGTCTGAAGCAATGGCTCAATTATGTATTCCCAGGTGTGCCACCCGGCCTGCAGAAGACTAATTGTTTCTGTCTTGTTACCCATAGGAAATAATTATGATAAAAGTAACCAGTGTTTAAGATACAAAGTAGATAGGCTTTCTGTTCTACAGGGTGGAAATCTCCACCATTGTTTCTCGCTGTTCTGTTTGGGAACTTGTTTTTGTTTTCTGGTTTTGTATTTTCTTACTTTCTGAAATCTCTGTGAGTTTCAGGTATAAGACAGACAGAAACTTTAAGGTATCCTACACCGCAAAACTAAGAAAATATTAAGACCCACTGAGCAGAAACTTTTGCCATGAACTTACTGCTGGTGTGATTTTAGTGACGATTCTTCTAGAAGCAAGTGAGAAAAATCTAACATAATTCAGCCCAGAGTAACACAACAAATTATACAGAGACACTTTACAGTTGTCCCCAAGGTGGTTGGGGGCAGCGTCCCTTCCAGGATGCCTCAGCCTCTCTGGGTGTCCCCTCTTTCTCTCGACTTTCAGGCCTGGGGTCATACAGTAGCTTCAGAGGTGGAAGGGGTACAGTGAGTTCCCTGAGGGAGCCTGAGGGTGTTCTTATGTGTGCTGTGCATGCTGGGACACGGGAGAAATGAGAAGGAGGGATAAAGGGCACCAAAAGATATGGTTGCTGCTGCTAAGCAGTTATTACAGTTATGTGAGTAAGTCATTTTCTTTAATGAGCGTGATGTCACAGGACAGTTCTCCGGTGTTTACCCTACATAGGTTTGTTACTCTGAATAATTCTTAGGCTTAATTACAATAAGTATTTGGACCATTTCCATTTGTCTCTGAAGTTTATTAAGTCAGTCTCCAGGATTGGCACGTTGGTTCAGAGAGACACTGATCAGAAGTCTTCCTTCACTGGGGGTACAGAGAGCCACCCTGTCCCCAACCTTGCTCTCCATGCTCTGTGAACACAGAGGAAACCACCATAGATGGAAATTGAGAAGAAAGATTTTCCTAATGGCCATTGGCCCATGTATACTCACTCCATGTCACTGGTATGAGGGTTTGCAGGATCCCCTGCAGAAAGCAGCCCCTAACCCACTTCCACTGCCCCAGGGTCTCTGCCATGGGCGAGCGAACTGCACCCCATCCAGATGAGCCCAGATCAGTCTCCCCAAGAACAGTTTCCTCCAGGCCCACTCAGTTGGCTCATGGAGTGTGTTCAATGACGAGGCTTATGAAATTCTCTAAAAGTTGGTTTACAGAAACTGATTAGAAACGAGATCAGCTTCCTGAGTTTGCCCTGCAGGTTCATGGGGAGATTTCTGGTCGCCAGATCTCCCTGTGATTGTTTGGGAAATTTTCAGACTTTTGGAAATGCCTCTTTGAAAGTCATTGTATGTGGAATCCTGGCGCTGGATGGCTGTTAATTTACATAAATTATCATTGTGCTGCTCATGAAAACTGCCCGTGAGCCTGCTGTGTATCCTGTCCTGACGGGGTCATTGTTGCCTCTTGTCTCTCATTTCTCTATCTCCCTGACTCTCTGTGTCTTCTCCTCTCTCCTGTGTCCTTTTCTCACACTCCTGCTATCTCTTCTCTCTCTTCTTCTCCCCTCTCCCTCACTCCTGTCTCCCTCTCTCCCTCCCTCCCTAACTCTTACCCTTACCCACGCCTTAACAGCATACCTCACACTATTCTGCTCATTTTATGAGCACTTAATTAAATCCAGGTACAGATGATTGATGGGAAAGAAAAACAGTTGGGTAAAGAATGTAGGAGGTTTGAAAGTTTGGCACCGAGAACAAATTGGAGCCTAATTAGCAAACAGGAAGAACCTGAAGTCAGGCTCGGTGTGGAAAGCATGCTCCACAGTCATCTGAGAGAGAAGAGAACACAAGTTCCTTACCAAATGCATATCTGGGAGGGTGCGGCTTGCCTAGAAAGGCCTAGCCCTAGCCAGGAGAGTGAGAGAACACATCCAAAGAGAGTATGTGCTTCAGAAGCATCTGGGGAGACCGCTGCAGAGTCTGGTACAGAGCAGACAACATTCCAGCGTTTCTCTTTGGAGAAGGCTCTAGTATGTTACTTGCTAAGGTCCAAGGTCAAGAGGGGAAATGAGCACACCACTGGCAGCAAACCTGGGAACCATATTAAGTCACCTTGAGTGAATTAGATACGACACCCCTCCCCAGTGCACACAAGCACATCACACCACTCACAGGCAGTGTTGAGCATCTCGACATCCGGCTCCATGGCTTTCCAAAGACTCAGCTTTCTCTCCAGGACAACCAATTAGGAGCATGGTTTGCATGCTGCTTTGACTGTGCTTTAGCCGGGTCAGGACAGAGGGCATATCCATCCTTCCCTGACAGCCACATCTTTGAGCATCGCTGCGGACGACTTCAGGACCAGCTTCTCCTTGCTGGTACCTCTCGTCCCTCCTTAAGCAGCACCAACTCTGGGGACTCACAGAAAAGAAGACAGGCAGGCATGCTTTACCATAAAAGATGTCAACAAGACCAGGGCATGTGGCACACACACACACACACACACACACACACACACACTTCTTGAGCCAGTCTTTCTCCAGGATAGAGTAATAGGAAACACTAGTGTTGGTGCAGTAGGAGACCATGCCCTAGACCCCTAGATGAGCAGGGCAGAAGAAGCCCTGCAGTCAATTTCCTTTCTAGCTGTTCCCCATCTCCCAGCCATCAGTGGATGGAGGTGAAGGGCAGTGGCTCCCTTACCCGTACAGTCCAGAGAATAACTGGCAATAGCCACGCTCTTGGCTTTGACGTGAGTGTTTATTGAGTGTGTAGAAAGCAAAAGCAAAGGACAAATAACAAGCAGCAGATAGAGCTAACTTGGGATAGAAGCAAAATGTCATCAATTCAGGAGTTTACAACGTGCAGCAGAGACAAGCACAGCAACCTGCTTAGGTCAGCAGACCAAGGGAACGTCATCACTTCGGGCACTGGCAACACCCACCAGAAACCATGCTGAAGAATGCACTTTCTCTCCACCCATATGCTTGCTTCTCATTCCACAACGGGGATTTTCATAGCGTGGGATAAACAATGGTAACTCAGCTCGGAAGTGGTTTCTCTTCTGTCTGTTGTCAGGGCTGCGATGGGTTCCTTACAGGGTAGGTGGACCAGCCTGTCCCGGGTTCAGAATACTTGCAGAACATACATCCGTGCCACCCGACTCCCAGAGTCCACTTTTCACTGAGTTCAGATAGGACCTGGTGTTTTTCCAATAGATTGTCCATGACATTCCCACTGTGTGCTGAGAGAGGTCAATCCCTGGGGAGAAAGAGAACAAAAACCAAACAAACAAAAAACCCCACTGACCTTGGTCCAGAACGGTGCCATTCTGTGCACTCACGCAGGAATGGGCAGCTCCATCATCCCGACCACGATGTGACTCCTATGGGTGGCATCTGAGTCTCCCAGCCTGGGGAACTCTTGGATGAATTTCTCTTCTTACTGTGGAAATGCCTTTCCGTGGTGGGCCATGGTCTCCCTTAGTGGGGGAATGGTACCGGTCTACCTGCTCTCCATCAGTTCCCTGCTCCCATGGAAGTCACAGAAGCCACTAGTCTGAGCACAGGGAGGGCCTATAAATGGTGACCCTGGGGAAGTGACAATCACCTATTTATCCCTGATATTGGCAAAGGCATAAACCACACTAAAAAAAGCAGGTTGCAGTTGTAGCCTGGGGAGTCTCACAAGGCAGGAAAGGGCTGGGGGAAGAAAACCCTGCAGGGGGAGCAGCCTGCGCTACCCAGAGCTGTCATGAATCGGTAGAACCAGTTGAGGCTCGTGTATGTGGTTTGTGACCACAACACGGAAGCAAGAGTAGAAAATTGGTGTGCAAGGTGTGAACTGAGTAATAGTGGGTAATAGAGTGAATACTTGTGAACCTGGGTCCTGCTAGGGGTCATGGGAGGAGCCTAGAGGCTTAGGGATTCATAGCCATGGCTGGTTGGGTAAACTTCTTCCACTGGAGAGAGGAACAGTCTCTGTGCTGGACTTGGGGCTCCATTCGTGGGGAAAGGGACAAAGAGGAAGCATGCTGGCAGCGATGGTCTCTAGTACCTGCAGCTACAGTGGGAGAAAGGGAGCAGCATCACACACAGAATGGGGAGTCCAGGGATACTCATGTGAGGAAGGCCAGGTATAGCGATGTGGGAAACCCGCCTGGGACACTGAAGGTCCAGGCTGTACACAGGGATCTGCAGGGGAGGCAGGAGCCTCAGTAGCTCCAGCAGGCCCTGAGGACATGGGGGCAGACCCCGTGGAGTAATGTCCATGGCATGCACGAAGGGAAGAATCTCAGAGAGGCTGAAAGGACTCAGGCAGGAGAGAGTAGACTGGGCAGGGAGCGGAGTGGACATGCAAGAAGGGAGGGAAGAGGGAGAGAGAAGAACAAAGAAATGAAAGACCTTCAGATTTGAGGGAGGCCTGGAGAGACTGACTCCATAGAGGATGTAATCAAACTGAGAGACGGGGCAGCTGGCCCCGCTGGCACCCAGGAGACCGGAGAGCACTGGGTCCCTTACCACCCTCCCTGGCTGGACCTGTGCTGAATCACAGAGCAAGGTCACGGGCAGAAGTAGCTCCTGATCACCAGCAGAGCTGCAGAATCTTATTCAGGGTCCAAGAATCCTCTACAGATTCAATGTCACTTCTGCTTCAAAGACCTTTCCAGAGAAAAAGAACAGAGTCATTGTGAGTGGTGGCAGTTTGTATACAATAAGCTGTCCCTACAGTGCATGCGAACATGCAGATATCCACATAGGAGGCCAGAGATAAAAGAAGGGAGGAAAAGCCAGCAACTTGCAATGGGTTTGGGCCAAAACTCACAACTTTGCTGGTGGCTGATGGAATTCTGGGAAAGGAGAGGAAGAAAACTGGGAAGCTTGGGGCTGTGCACCTGGGACAGGAGAGACCACTGACCAACAGGAAGTGTGGGGGATATCTGTCACCATGCTGGAAGCTTCCCTGAAGGAGACAACTACCTGAAGTTTGGATGGAGGCTACTGGGCACTGGTAAACATGGGCACAGCCCTTTATAGCCTCAGGGATGTAGCTGAGGTGTACATCCAGACCTACAATCATGCCATAACCTCGAGGCCCCTGCACTTGCAGCTAGCACCACTTTCAGTGTGCATGTGCAAACTCTAAGCTCGTTAGAAAGCCAGCTATGGCCCATGCGTGCCTCAGGTGTACTCTGGACACCCAGAACAGTAGTCTATCTACGAAGGCAGATCAGCCCAAAGATAACATACAGTGTGGGCGATCTGTGTGATTTCTGGTGATGTCTTGTCATACAGGAACCTCCAAGTTCCTACCAGCACAGAGAGTTCTAGGAAGAGGAGGGAGGGAGAGGTGCCTGGGGCACACACCTGCACACCTTTCCTACCTGTGTGAGGCTGGAGCCCCACCTGCATTTGCTTTGAAGACATTGTCATGGCTGGGTGGATCCCTGCTGCTGTTTTTAGCCTTCAGCCCCATCTCTGAACTCTACAGCTTGGGCTTTAATTTCTCAGTAGCCAATGACAAAGGGCAGAGAACCCCTAGCTTCAGATTCTACTCAGTATAGGCTGGCACCATCCCTAGTCTGGAGGGCTAAGTTTAATGCAGTCCACCATACAGCAGAATGCCTCAGCCAGTGTCTTCATGGGGCTTCAGGGGTATCTGAGTTACATTAGCCTTCATGATGTGGGGAATCCATTGCATTCTTACCTGATATCTTCTCGGGAGATGCAGCAGAAAGAAACCTAAGCCTCACATCCTTAGCTCCCATATTCTAACAGGACAGTTTAAATGGAGCCAGAGGAAAAGATCTGCCGAGTGCCCAGGAAATAGGTCACATGAGCTGCATCTTGCAAACCTCATGGTCTGTATGAGTGGTGCACTCTGTGACATGCTGTGCATTTTGTCCTCGCAAGAACACAATGTTATTTCCTGATTAGTGTTTGTATCAACTTGACACAACCTAGTGTCATCTCAGAGCAGAGGACCTCAGCTGAGAAAATACCTCCTAAAGATCTGCCCATAGGCAAACCTGTGAGGCATTTTCTTAATTGGTGATTGATGTAGGAAGTGTTGCCACCGCTGGGCTGGTGGTCCTAGGTTTGATATGAAAGCAGGCTGAGCAAGTCAGTAAGCAGCACCCCTTCATGATCTCTGCATCAGCTCCTGCCTCTTGTGTTGGGTTCCCTCCATGGTCAGTGGACTCATTTGGGTTATAAAATTTGAACACATATTTTCCTCCCCAAGTTTCTTTTGGTTATGGGGTTTCATCACAGTGATAGTAACCCTGACTGAGACACATCATCACTCTACAGGCTTCTTTGGGTTGTGCGGAACACATCAACCGTGAATAAACCCGTTTGAGCACTGGTAAGTGTCCCAACCCTGCTGAAGACAGCGTGGGCTCAGCCTACTCTACCAGTGCTGGTCCCACTCCACCCTGCCCAGCTTCATCTTGTTCTCACCCTGCCTGGCATCAGTTCTGTCCTATCCTACATGTCCCTTTCTCTGTTGTGAAGTCACTTCTGATTGTCACTCAGTCCCTGAACTAATCAAACAAGAAGGTATCGCCCACCCCACCATCCCGCAAAACAGAAACAAAAACAAAAGCACAGTATCTTGTCAGAGATGTCCAAGGATAGCATGTTTTAGCAGTGGTTAACATATAAACATATGCATAGGTGTAAATCTTTGTACTCAATCATTAATATAAATAAAAGTGGGAATAATATAATAATATAGGCTCAGGGTTAGAATACCAAACAAGTAAAACTGCTTGCCTAAGGAAAGCTTTGTATTTCTGGGCAATGTGTGTGTGTGTGTGTGTGTGTGTGTGTGTGTGCGTGTGTACACATGTGTGAGAGCAGAGTGCCTGCACGGTATCTGTAGGTGTGTGAGCGTGCTTGTACATGTGTTTGCAGTGCACCTGTCTGGTTCCTGTAGGTGTGTGAATATGTGTGTGTATGTTGTTTTCCATGCACCTATATGGCCTGTAGGTGTGATAACATGGTGGGTGTGCACCTACAGTAGACCTGTGTGGTGCCTGCATGTGTGAGCACATGTGTGTGTGAGCACAGGTCATTTGGAATGTGGCTGTGGTATTGTATACCATGTGATGTCTGGGCTTCTCTAGCTCCCGTAGTTGTAGTTTTGAAAACTAAAATGGCAAAGTCAGCCCCAAAAGGTTCACAGTTCATGTACATACACATATTTTTTTATCCCAAAATTAGTCTAATCAATTTCTAAAAATTCATATTTAGGCAAAAATTCAGATTGAGCCGGGCGGTGGTGGCGCACGCTTTAATCCCAGCACTCGGGAGGCAGAGGCAGGCGGATCTCTGTGAGTTTGAGGCCAGCCTGGTCTACAAGAGCTAGTTCCAGGACAGGAACCAAAAGCTACGGAGAAACCCTGTCTCGAAAAATCCAAAAAAAAAAAAAAATTCAGACTGACAAAATGCATGTGTGAGTCTAGAGAAGACCGTGGTAAACTCCCTGCAGTGACGAACTAAAGAAGAGCAGCTGATGGAGTTGGCAGAATCAGCAGAGAGGCCAAAGATGAAGGAAGGTCAAGAAGCAAGCATGAAACCCTACAGAGACAGAAAGAGTCAGTTGCCCAAGCGTGAGGACCTGAGTTCAATCCTCATCATCCACACAAAAGGCCAGATATACGTGTGTGTGTGTGTGTGTGTGTGTGTGTGTGTGTGTGTGCCTATAATCCCAGTACTGGGAGGCAGAGACAGGAGAATTATAGGGACTTAATGAACAGCA
Source organism: Microtus oregoni (assembly GCF_018167655.1). Taxonomy (NCBI): domain Eukaryota; kingdom Metazoa; phylum Chordata; class Mammalia; order Rodentia; family Cricetidae; genus Microtus; species Microtus oregoni. The sequence continues at coordinate 21,262,310 of NW_024543207.1, read as the reverse complement.
AAGCTATCCAAGTAGTGAGATTAGGGTTTAGTCAAAGTCCCTGTCTCAAAGGATAATGCAGAAGGAATTGAGAAAGTTTTCATCTAACATCGATCAATTTCTAGCCTCTCCATCCACATGCACCACACCACACACACACACACACACACACACACACACACACACACACTCCACGACCACACACACACACACACACACATGCACACACACACAAACACACACACTCCACAACCACACACAAACACACACATACACACACACACAAACACACACACTCCACAAACACACACACACATACACACACATGCACACACACAAACACACACAAACACACACACACTCCACAACCACACACACACACATGAACACACAAACACACACATACACACACAAACACACACACTCCACAACCACACACAAACACACACATACACACACACACAAACACACACACTCCACAACCACACACACACATACACACACATGCACACACACACACAAACACACACACTCCACAACCACACACACACATACACACACATGCACACACATACACACACACACGATAGTACACTTTGTGTCATGGTTTGGCTGTAACATACCCCACAGGCTCACATGTCTGGATACTATCCACAACTGTTGGTGCTGCTTTGGAAAGTTCTGGACCCTTTAGAGGGTGGAACCTTGCTGAAGGACACAGTTCGTGGGGGACAAGGTTTAAGGTGTATTGGCTAACTTGTCTTCAAATCCAAGCTCTCTCTGCTTTCGGACTGCCAATACAACGGACCAGCGACCTCCCTATCTGACCTCGTTGCCTCCCCACAGTGATAGGTGGACTGGACTCCCTTGAAACTGTGAGCCGGACAAATCCCTCCCTTTGAATCACTTCTGATAAGTTTTTTTCGTGAAAATGACAAGGAGAGTAGCTGACTCAGTCTGCCATGACCGTGAAGCCATGAATAGGGTAACCCAACAGCAGTTTCTGCCTGTGGCTGTAAAGACAGGAGACAGCTCAGGAGGAAGAGTCTGTCCCGAGCCTGCCATTTGTAGCCCCATCCCCTCTTGCAGAATGTATTGGTTACTTTGAGGCTGCTATGATATAATACGATGATCAAAGGCAATTTAAGGAAGAGACAGTTTATTTTGGCTTCCAGTTCTGTGAAGAGGGAGGGCTGGAGGCGTGGCAGCCGGCCGTAGGCGTGGTATAGGCAGAGGCAGGAAGCTGAGAGGCTGCATTATATAAAATGAGCTCAAAACAGAAACAGCAAACTAGAAGGGAGAAAGAGACTATGAATTCTCAACTCCCACCATTAGTGATATACTTCCTCCAGCAACGCCACATGCAGTAAACCTTTCTACACGGTACCACCACCTGAGGACCCGGTGTCCATGTTAGCCAGTGGATGGAGGGCGTTCTTATTCAAACCACCGTATGGAATCAGCACACATGGGCTATATCTGAAAATGACAGTATAATCTGTTAATCAAAAGAGACATATCAAATAGACCTGAGACAGAGACTGGGGAGAATAAACAAAAAATGAGAGGCAGTGACGTTCCAGAAGGTACTCACCAGGCTTGTAGGAAAGACATCGGAGAAGACATGGAGGTTAGGGAGGCCTCTGTCCTGGGCTGCTTCTCTGTTGCTTTGATAAACCCCATAACAAAAGCAATTTAAGGAAGGGAGGAATTTGTCTTAACTGTCTGTGTCCCAGCCCATCATGGAGGGAAGTCAGAGCAGGAGCCAAAGCAGAAACCATGAAGGAAAGCTGCACACTGGCTTACGATCAGCCTTTTCCTATACAGCCCAGACCACCTACCTGGGGGTGCCCCTGCCAAAGGAGGCTCGGCTTTTCCACATCCATCTTCATTCAGAACAGTCCCTCAAAGACGTGACCACTGGCTAGTCTGATGGAGGATTTTTCAACTGGATTTCCTAGTCCCAGGTTATGCTAGGCTGTGTCTAGTCAACACTGAACTGTAATGCGGGCAACCTGATATTCTCGTGCACCAGTAGATGGATACTAGTAAAATGATTGTATTATTTAAATGACCAAAGCAATCTACAGATTCACTGAATTCCAACCAAAATTCCAGGGACATTCATCACAGAAGCTAGGATTGGGGGATGGGTAGGTTTCTAAAATGCATGTGGCATAATAAAACAAGGAAAACTAAGGTGAGAGGTATCTAACCAAATTTATATTACAGAGACAGAGAAGCAAAAATTACAGTCTAACAGAAATAAATACATAGTCCACTTGAACAGAAGACTCAGAATCAAACCCTCAGATTTCTGGCTTTTGGTTCTGGGCAAAGATTCTGGAAGGAAACCTTTCTGGGGGAAAGATGGCCTCTCTAGCAAATGGTGCTGGTACCAAAAGTGGGTATCCAAAGGAATTTGTCTTAACCTTCTTTGGCCTAGTACATCACTAAAGAAAATCAGAGCAGAAACCATTGAGGATTGCAGGTCACAGATCCTTCCCTGTCTTATGCTCAGTCACCTCTCTCCCATAGCACAGATCACCTGCCTGGGATCTGGTCGTCTGACTGAACTGGGTCCCTCTCTCACATTCTGCATTAAAAAAAGAAAAAATCAAATCAAAATGGATCCACGTCTTTAATGTAAGAATTGGACCTCTTGACCTAGTCGCAGGAAACAGAAGAAAACTTGAAGACGCAGATACAGTCAAGAGCTATCTGAAAAAAATATGAACGGCTCAGAAGTACAAATTGACACATGGGATTTCAAGAAACTAAAAATCTTCTGGGCAGCAAAATCAAAATTCAGGAGAGTGAGGAGACAGCCTATGGAACAAGAGGAGATCCGTGTCAAATACGCATCTCGGGATTAATGCAAAGATTATGCTAAGAATTCAAAAAAACTATAAAGAACAAAGCAATTAATCCAGTCAACAAATGGATCCATGAGCTAGGCAGCTCACAAAAGAAGTGCAAATGGCTAGTAGATTCTGGAAAAGTACTCTACATCCTTGGTCACCAGAGAAAAGCAAATCAAACCTAGAGACTCGGTCACACCCCAGGCAGAATGACAGCCACCAGTAAACAGTAAACCAATGTGGGAAAATATGCTGGGGGAAAGAAAACCTTATTCTCTGATGGTGAAAATGTAAATTAACATGACCATTATGAAACACTTAACAACAGAAGGAATACCAGGTATAACAGATCCACCACTCCAGGTATGACTCAGGAGGATCATACGTCAGCCCATCCCAGAAAGAGACGCACATCCGGTTTTTGCAATACTGCTCACAATGGCCACAAAATAGAATCAGTCTAGGTGTCTGTCAGTAGATGAATGGGTCTGTGGTGTATGTGCACAAAGGACTTTGATTCAGAGGTAAAGAAAGAAAAAATGGACAGAACTGGGGATTACCAGGTAAACGAAGTCAGTCAGCACCCTGTGTTTTCTCTCTCACAGGGAATCAGGAAGAGGAAAAGCAGGATGTGAAGTTAAGCGGGAAACGCCAAGATGCAGAAGGGGAAGGGAGACACGTGATAAAGAGTGAGAGACGTGACCATGTGATCAAAGGACATTATACATGTGAGTGGCAGCGTGAAACCCCTCATTTTATACAATTAACATATACAACTATGATATGAAACAAACAAAATACTACTGTGATAAAAAGCTTTCACCTGGGGTGCTGTGAGTCATGGAAGTTGAGATACACAAGACGCGGAGGACAGGTACCATCTAAGTCCATGCTCATGAGGAGCCTAGAAAGTCTGTCATCTGTGAGCGCCGGAGGCTGTGGGGGACATGGTGAGTTACTGTTTCATGAGCGGTCAGTTTCAATTTGAGAATGCAAAAACATTCTAGAAGGGGATGGTGTGGTGGCCTCTCTGGAATACGCTCGCCAATGATGACTAAAGGCAAATTGTGATCTGTGTGCTTGAGCACAATAAAAATGAGAGCAAATATGCTTAAAGTGAAGATTCAAACGGCACAAGGAAGACACCAGAGTGACTTAGAAGAATTATCCAAAAGGGTAGCAGGGTAGCATGAATAAAAGGCACAAAATGTGCATAATGTGTGATTTTCTTATTTAGGGTTTTTTAATTAATTAATTTATTTATTAAAGATTTCTGTCTCTTCCCCGCCACCGCCTCCCATTTCTCTCCCCCTCCCCCAACCAAGTCCCCCTCCCTCGTCAGCCCAAAGAGCAATCAGGGTTCCCTGCCCTGTGGGAAGTCCAAGGACCACCCATCTCCATCCAGGTCTAGTAAGGTGAGCATCCAAACTGCCTAGGCTCCCACAAAGCCAGTACGTGCAGTTGGATCAAAAACCCATTGCCATTGTTCTTGAGTTCTCAGTGGTCCTCATTGTCTGCTATGTTCAGCGAGTCCGGTTTTATCCCAGGTTTTTTCAGATTCAGGCCAGCTGGCCTGATTTTCGATAAAAGTGCTTATTTAGTTTTTAAAAGTATATAATACTCAAGAGTTCCTAAGGCATGAAGGTATTCCTAGAAGGTGTCAACACAAACGCTAGAGATTAAATGGAAGAAATAATGTGAAGTGTTACATAAGAAAGTCCTTTGCATGTCTAGAGAGACTCCAGTTCTTAATCCCTGGAGCCCCAGCCTAGGAGAGACCCCAGGAGCATGGTCAGTGGAGGGAATCCAGTTCCTTACCTCCTCAGCACCTGGGCTCTGTGCACCCGACCTTCATAAGACAGCCACTCTCTGGTTCCCCTCTCCTGGATGACTTTGTATGTTGGGATGAGTCCAGAAACACGGGGTCATAGGAGACAACCTCCAGGCTCACAGACCTCTGGCTCCCCCAGGCGACACCAAGAACCCTGTTGGGGGTCACCTCTCCTGTCCAAAGACTCCTGGGGAAGCTGTGACTGGGTGCTGTTGGTCGGTCTCAAGAGCAGCATATGGGGTGCAGCTGGGCACTCTCATTTCCTCCAGCTCTTGCATTCAAGCCTGAGCAGGAATTTCTGCCAGGCAGCAGGTGGGGCTTCCTCCAAGAGGGCTTGTGGATCACGGCTTCTGTTCGCACGTCCCCTTCTGCGTGTTAGGTATAGAAACCGACTTTCGTTTTCTCTCCAGGGCTCTCTGGTGGCACTCTTTGCTAGATTCCAACACTGTTACGATTTCTTAAGTTGCTTTGATTTCCATATTAGGCTTTGAAGAGGCAGATGGTAGCCATCTGGGCCCACATAGTCCATTGCTAGATAAGGGATACTTCAGCTCTTCTAAGAGACTTAATTCCTACATATGAAAACCTACCATCAACCAATGATCCAGTGTAAACCCATATTGTCTTTCAATCTTAACTCACAGATACCCGAACCATTTCCTAAGAGCTCCTTTCTCAAGCTTAGAGCCATCACTCATCCATGAACCACTTCAGCCCAGCACAGAGGTGCATTCTGACCTGTCAGGACAACCCAATAGTCATACTCAGTGAACACTGACCCTACATGCCAGCTCAGAAGCCTCTCTCTCCTGTTTCCAGGAGTGCTCTTCATAAGGGGTTATCATTAAGCTGTGTCCTCCAAAGTTAGCTGTGGACCAAGTAAGGCAGCCCTCGAACACGATTCCTTTTCTCTGCTCATATTCGTTTCTGTTCTTATTCTCAACAGAGGTGAAGACCTTCCCTGAGCTGACTAAGGTTGGTTTCGCTTGACCTGGAGCTAGATTCTGAACCTGACTGGACATTTGTTTGCCAACCCAACGTCCCACATGTGACCTATATTAGTCAGCGTTCCTTGGCTGTGTCAAAACACATGAAGTAAACCAAGGAAGAAAGGTAAGCCTGCGGTCTGTGGCCTTGCAGGCTCTGTTTGTGTTCTTGTGACTGACTGCTGAGCTGTGCATCACCACGGGGGCAGAGGGCAGAGAAAGCTGCTTACCTCATATTGCCTGCAAAGGAAAGACAGTGGGACAGAGAAAAGACTGGGCCCAGGATTTCTTTCCAGACACTCACTAGGAGCCCAGCTTCCTTACTCAAGCACCATGGCTGCAAAACAAGCCATTCTGTGTGGCCTTGGAGAATCCTCTTCTTAACTATGCCTTGAATACCCCTTCCTGGCATGACCAGTGAGGGCTACATGGTCCTAGAGGCAAGTGGACATTAGCTCATACTTTCCCAGGTTACTGACAGCTTCCGTGACTTTGTTGTTTTAGAGGCCTAAGGATACTCAACCCCTGTAGGGAGTAAGAAAGCCAATGTATCTAACTGCAGCATCTCCATTACAATACACATTCATTAGGCAAACCATGCAGTGGTTTATTTTTTTATAAAGGGGAAAAAGTGTTCATTTACATATACATTTGCATATATACATACACATTTGCATATGCATAACTTTTTTTCCTCATTGTATTTGATCAAAATGCACCTCCATTCTTACCAAGATCATCAACACTGGCTCATCACAGAGACTGGCCACTGAGCAGACAAGAAAGGAAACATTTTATTCAGCATCAGCCGAGCCCATTCAAGTAGAGGTCATTTGGAGAAGGTAGACAAGTTCACCACTCTCTTAGGGAAACATGAAGAATTCCCCCAGTGGTGGAGGTGGACTTGCCTGTAGAAAGCGTGCAGCTCTCACTTCTCTTTTCAGCCAGCAGGAGCTGCCTCCCACCTTGCTCAACACAGCCCCCCCAGGAAGGATTGATAGTGATAGCTCACTCTCCATAGCTACCACATGTCACAGTGAATAGAACCTATGATGTCAGAGACTTCAGAGATCACTCAGCACAAGTGACTGCTGCCCAGACTCAAACAGTAACAAGGATGTCACAGTATGACTAGTTACATTGTAGCCAGGAGTCAACCAGGGTGTAGTCCCAGGCCTTTGTGAACCTTTAGCTGATACCACAGTGACTTTAAAAGCTCTGGGTTAAAGTAGGAAAGTGTACAGGTTTTCAATAATCTACATGGAAAGACACCTTCCCTGCTACCATAGGACAGGGGTGTTCACAGAGGGAACAGTTACAACTGGACTGCTAGCCATAGGGAACTACATCATACTGGGAAAGCATGAGAAGAAGGCCAAGAAGTGAACCTCTATCTCTCTGGGCCAATCAATAGAAAGAGAATCTTATTTTCTGTGCATGGGTGTCTTACCTGCATGTATGTCGATGCTGTGTACTTGCCTGGCATTGGAGGAAGCTGGAGGAAGGTGTTGGATGCCCTTGAACTGCATTTACAGATAGTTGTGAGCCTTGGTGTGGGTGTTGGAAATTGAATCTGGGTCCTCTGGAAGAGCAGCTAGTGCTCTTAACTGTGGAGTCATCTCTCCAGCTTCCTAGAGAAGATTTTTAACAGAGGTATGACTTTCCCTGGGGCCAGGATGTGCAAACTCAGCTATCCACAGAGATTATTCATTTGCTTTCCTGGCAAAAGCATCCTGAGCCCCACTCCAAGTGCAGCATGGGCACCACAGAAAGCGCAGGGCACTTGGCCTCCATCCTGGGCTCTTCTTACCACTGGTTTTTCCACTGTTAGTGTCTGCAGGACATTCCTCATCCCTCGTGTGAGGTTTAGCGACGCTTCTGAGCCACTATTCTTACGCCACCCTGTCATTCCTTTCGGCAACTTGCAGAGACCACCAGTCTCCCACCGCTCCGCTCCACCCCTCTCCTCTAAGTGCTTGGCAAGCTTCATTCACAGGGGACCCTTAATCCAATCTGTGTCACTTAAGGAACATGACCGTTCACTGTCTACAGTGGCAAGGGGTATTTATAAAACAGAAAGACACTGTCATCTGCCCCTCACCCCCATTGGCTGAGTTCTGTATCACTGGCCTCGGGGAACAGGTCTCATTCCCAAAACTACTGTATCAGTTATTTTTCTCATTGATTTCACAAAATAATGTATAAAACACCTGAAGGAAGGAAGGCTTTATATTAGCACACAGCTCCAAGTGTCCTCTATCGTAGTGGGGAAGCCATGGTGGTTGGAGCTTTACTTCTATGTCCAAGAATCAGAAGGATCAATGTTGATTCTCATCTTAGTTTCAGCCCAAGGCCCCAGTCCACACAACAGTGGTGCCAATATTTAGGGTGGGTCTTTAACCCTCAATTAACCCAGTCTAAAAGTTCTCTTGAGACATGCCCAAAGATCTGTTATTTAGATGATTCTATGGCTCGTAAAGCTGACAGTCCATATCAGCCACCATGGGCAAGTAGAGCTTACTGCAGATGCACACATATCCCCTTTTCCTCCCCACCCTTCCTCAATGGTCATCTTCAGGCTGCTTCCAGATGACCCACCCTGCAGGCTCAGATCCCTTTCCTTGCTCTGTGGCTATATTTACGTGCAGTTCCTCTCAGCGTATGGTGTGGGTGGAGGAGTGTGCGTGTATGTGTGCGTGCGTGTGTGCACGTGTGCATGCGTGTGTGTGTGTGTGTGTGCGTGTGTGCGTGCATGCGTGTGTGTGCGTGCGTGTGTGCGTGTGTGTGCATGCGTGTGTGCGTGCGTGCGTGCGTGTGTGCGTGTGTGTGCATGCGTGTGTGCGTGCGTGCGTGTGTGTGTTCCTTCTCTGCTGCTGCCTCAAGCCTGACAGACGGCAGAAGCCCCATCAGTGTTCAGTCTGTGTCACCTCCACCAGGTCTCGTCTGGACTGCCACGTGGATCAACATGAAGGATTAAGGCCACCTTTACAATGTGTTCGCCGTGTTTCCACGGTTCCGATTTCACGCAGACTGTAATATAAATCATTTGCTAACAGAAGAAGCTGGTTCGTGCAGATTCACCTGTGGCTTAAGTCTGAGAGGGGGAACTGGAGTGGAGACAGGAGCCTGAAGACAGACTGTGGTGGTTTGTGCTGGCTGTGGACCATTCAGGATCGAGAACCTCTTAGGAGGCAAGCCTCTGAGCCTGTCTGTGAGGGAGCTTCTAGATTATGCTAAATAAGGAGGGACAATGACACACCCTGAGCACAAGCAGCACCACCCCCTGGGTAAGGTGAGCGGAGGACCGCCATTCATCTCTGTTTCCCTACTGAAGATGCGATGTGACTGGCAGCCTCGTCCCTTCATCGCCATAGCTTCCCTGCCATGACCAACTGCACCATGGACTGTGAGCCAATATAAACCCTTCCTTCCCCAGGCTGCGCCTTGTCAGGCGGCTTGTGATAGCAATGAGGAAGGATTCAACAAACAGATACTCTACCCTTTTGACGTGGGACAAGGTCTAGAGCCCTGTATACCTTCCAGGAGTCGGAGCAAGCATATCCTCACATCAGAGAGCAGAGGCCAACTGTCCTTGCTGTAGGCAGTTGGCAGAGAGTCACCACCTCCCACGGGGACCCCTCCATCTTCCCACACCCTGCGTGCCCTGGGCACAACAAGGGGCATAATTTTGTCTTTAATGGTTTCTAATGGCTGTGCCTTTGATATCTACTTGTTCTCGCTCCTCGTGTAAATTTAGTTTCAGGTCTATAAATGATCACACACCGCCTGAGCCATTCTGTGGGACACTGAGCACAGATGCCATGGATTATGGGAAGGTATAGACCTGAAACAAACGCCGGGTCCACTGAGAGGTGCCCGGGGCGCAAAAGCCACAGCGACGGTTGAATTCTGAGGGGTATGCAGGGTACAGAAGCTGCAAGGACAGTAGCACTCATAAGGGAGAGAGGCTGCGGAGGTTTTCATGTTCTGTGATGAATGTAGAAGGGCAGGCGCTGTGTGGCACAGTAGCTGAAGGGGATGGGTATCAGCAGGATTCAGAGAAAGGGTAGATCTGTGCAGCCTATGACATTGGCTTATCACAGCATCCTTCAGTTTCTACAGTTATTCTTCCACAGACTAGAGCGTCGTGAGGGTCTCCAGCATACAAGCTAGCTCTCTCTGAATGTGCAGGACCAGGAAGTGAGGTTTATCGGTGTGGCCCTGACAGGAACTGTCACATTGCAGACTCACAGCCGTAGTGGTATGTTCCCATGGCCTATACACATAGGATCCCTGGTGGGCCGTCATTTAGAGCTGCAGGGCGATGTTATCTTGGCCCTGTCCTGAGGGAATGAGGCATTTTCTGATTGGAAAAGACTCAGGGTTGAGGCACAACTGGGATAGTCTCCTGGGAGATCCTGGTGTTGGAAACAGTCAGACGTGATCACACCCAAATGTGCAGGGACAAGAACACGGAAAACAGGGGCGCATGTACCTGGCTTTGAGCACTGTGGGGGTCTGAATGAGAATACACCACACAGGCTTGGGTGTTTAAACTCTTAGTCCCACATGATGCTGTTTGGGGATGAGGTGCAGCCTTGCTGTAGGCAGAGCATCATTAGGGGTGGGCTAAGTGTTCATAGCCTTGCCCCACTCCCAGTTTGCTTTCTGCTTCATGTTTGAGGTTGAAGATGTGATCTCTTTGCTTTCCGCTCCTGCTGCCACGCCTGCCTCCTTCCTGCTTCCTGCTCCTTCTGTGACTGCTGAACTGTAGTGCCATCTTCTTCTTCTTGAGCCATAAGCCAAGACAAACTGCCTCTTCTCTAAGTCATTTTTGATAATGGTGTTTTGTCATGACCCCGAAAAGTAACGAACCCAAGGTGCATTATTTCAAAGCAACCACAGCAGTAAAAGAATCATCATGATTCTAACTTCACCCATCTGTGGAAATTGTATGGCTAAAGGAAGCTAGAAGAATCAACACTTGGATGTAGCTTGGAGGCGTTGTCCAGAAATTCACACTCCCTGCTATCGAACAGACATCAACGAGGCTGGGCGAAACCATTCAGATCAACCCATGTATTGATGTTTTTCTGTGGCTACGATAAAACACCATGACAAAAATCAGCTCAGGAAAGGAGTTTGTTTTGGCTTATGGTTCCGGAGGGTTCGAATCCATCATGGTGGGTATGATAGCAAGCAGCAGGCATGCCAGAAAAAGCAGGGAGCTGCAAGATCACATCTCAACAACAAGCAGGAAACAGAGAGTGAACTGGAAGCGGGGTGAGGCTACATAATCTCAAAGCCCACCCTAAGTGGCATGCTTCCTTCAGCAAGGCTTCGCTGAAGCACGATTAATAAAAACTCAGAGATAGATATTGGGGTTCAGTCTGAAAATCTGAGAAGCAAAGCGGTCAGCCACTGGCTCTTACCTCAACCTTAATCTGAAGTGGCCATCCTGCCTCCAGGAATCTCAGCGTGACACTGAGAGCTGACTCCTCATGTTTTATAATCCTCTCTAGCTCTGGGATTAAAGGCGTGCACCACTGGGATTAAAGGCATACACTGTCCGGTTTCTATGGCAACTAGTGTGTCTTCTGGGATTAAAGGTGTGTGTTATCACTGCCTGGTCTGTAAGGCTGACTGGTGGGGCTGTTTATTCTATGATCGTCAGGCAAGCTTTATTAAATTACAATTGAAATACCACTACACTTCACCACCTAAATCTCCTCCAGCTGCACTACCATCTTGGGCCCAAGTGTTCAGATACCTGAGACTATAGGGAAATTCTCAGTCAAGCCAATATTTACCGTTATCCATTGTATCTGAGGATCTGGGTCTGAGAACGTCAAGACACATGGCTTGGACCCAGTGCTTCAGAGATTGATTACACAGCTGCTTTAACTTGTGGCTGCTGGTGGAGGTCTCAGCTGTGCCTGGGCAATCCCTCCAAACAAATACTTGAGTACTAGGGACATGGTGGCTGTCTCCCTGGATCAGGCAGTCCATGTAAGACAGAGCGGCAGCATACCTTATGAATGACTAGACTAAGATATAGTAACCACCACTGCCCTACCTCCTCTGGGCCCCACAGCTGTCCCCAGCATGCCTCAGGAAGGATGCCCGCCCTTCCCATTCTGATGGGCCAGGTCCAGTGAAAGCCCAGAACAGCGTTTTTAGCAAAGCAGTAATAGTTCAGGTTGACTCAGCGATCATGTGGTTCTTACCTTGGGAAACAACGACTCAGATCTCACTATAGGACATGAACAAAGAAAGAGACAGGGAGATTTCAAATTTGGGGGAAGCCACCTTCACAATGACTCCCAGTGGCAGCCTCAGGGTCTTCCCACGCTTTGGGCGGAGAGACTGTCCCCAGCTCACAACACACTCTGACTGTAGGCAATCCACATGCGAACGACCGCAGGTGCCCCCTTCCCCGCACCCGCAACAAAATTGTCCAGAATGGAGCAAGCTGAGGTGCTTGCCAGCTCAGTCAGGCATGCACACAGTGCCTTTCGGTTCCTACCTATCATGTGGGAGCTTTAGGTGGGTGAGGGTTAACAATCTAATTCCCCTAACCTCGTAATGTGGTTATAATGAAAGCAAATATTAGACTCAATTAGGCTACATCTGTGAAGCCTATTAAATATGCCTTATTAACAAGCAGGTATAAAATTCCGACAACCTGTTCTGTGGGCTTGATGGAGTCCCAGACCTTCCCTTGAAGTGGGATGAGTTTCTGTCTTCACAACTGAACCTTTTTGAGAGTCTTGAATGCCTTAAGTAATTGCTCCTAACCTGTGTGCAGAGCCCAGAACCGGCCTAAGCACACTAGAAGACATGGCTATAGGACTTCTCCCTGATAAGGCCACAGAGGTCAAGACTGACCCAGGTGATTCTGAGAAGGAGGTGAACCCTGGGTAGAACCCCCCAGCTGTCCTGAGACACAGGGCTGCTGTGTCAGCTACTTTGGAAAACCAAAGAAGGAAAAATCTGGTTTCCCACACAGCCAGGAAGGCTGCCTCAGAGCAACGCTGACACCACCTGAGCTCAGCCTTTGGGCTTAGAGTTCCAGATTGGGAATCATTCGTCTCCCAGTTCCCAGCTTGCTGCTGTCTTGCACAGTTCAGCTTGGTTAGTCCACACTGTACCGTCCAAAGGCTTAAAGTGAATCTCCCTCTCCTTGCCCTCTTCTCTCCTCTCTCCGTCCTCTCCTTTCTTTCCCCCTTCCTTCCTGTAGCTTGTCTCTGGAGTTTGGTGAATTAATTTTGATTCCTTAGGGAGTTCTAACTAAACTACATCCGCTAGGCAGACAGAAACACCACCTCACAGACTAGACCAAGTTTAGGGCTGTGCCTGGCCCACCTTCCCCAGATTGGGATGGAGCCCGTGAAGGTATACACTCTCATCTACATAATCTTCAGAATAGGCCATTTCATCAAGGACAGCCCCTTGCTAACCCTGTAGTCTGATCAACAATCTACTGTTTGGCCAATTAGGGCTCCTCTTTGACATGCACAGTGTCAATTAGCACATTTAAAGTGTGACTGAGAGGTGGACATCGAGTCTAGGAGTTGCTGCTCGCTGTCTGACTTTGTAAGGATTCTGACCCTCTCTGGGCAGCATGCTGTCTAGACTGTAGCCGTGGGTACCACAGCCTTCCCCATGCTGGCAGTGCCACCATGCCACAGTTGTCTCAGGTGAGGAAATATGGCTCTTCCTCACGCTAAGAATGAAGTCGGTTTGCAGAAGAAGACAATAGCATGGATCCAGTTCCCCAAGACAGCCACCTTTGTTTTGGAGTACAGATCTCCCATCTACACGCCCCTTTATCAGATTAAGCCTCCCAGGTGCACCCTTCTTAAAGTGCTAGAAGGTAGCACAGGTTCACGGGCAGAGTTAACTGTTCTGGAAGGAGTGTGTGTCCTGACACCACCTCTGCCGATGGGGCCTTCTTCTGAAAAGTGTCTTTGAGATGCATTTGGGTGAAAATGAAGTTGTGAAATGCAGATTCTAATATGATTGGGATCCTGAGACACAGGACTACTGGGGGCTTACTGGAAAACACAGAGAGAAAAGTAATAGGAAGATATAGGAAGATGGTGTCTACCTGCTACTCCAACAGCTCGGCAGATCCTGGATTGGATCTGATGCCACCATCTGAGTCACAGTGTCAATACACCTGGCTTAAGTGGTCTATAGAGGGATGAGTTGTTTGGGCTCTGGCATTGTGGCATCTGGCATGTCAGGCTGTTCACATCAGTGGCCAAGAAGTGGGGAAAACACAAGCATGGGGCACCCTGGAATAAGATACACTGTTCAAAGATATACCTCGTGACTCATATCTTTCCTCCAACCAGGCATCATCTCTCAATAGGCCAATCTGTCAATGAGTTAACCCATCCACAGAGTCAGTACCCTTGCAGTCCTGTAGTGTATCCGTAAGCACCACTAGCTGAGGGTTAGGTCATCCACACATGAATCTGAGGGAGACACCATGCAAAAATATAATGAGAGCCTTCTAGTGCCTCTGGGGCAGGAGAGGAGGGCAGATCATACCTGAATCCAAACTCCCAGCTCAGGACTGAGAGGAAAAAATTCTCATTCTAAGACATGGTGATGCACACCTTTAATCCCAGCACGTGGGAGGCAGAGGCAGGTGGATCTCAATGACTTTGAGGCCAACCTGGTCTACAGAGCAAGTTCCAGAACAGCCAGGACTGTTACACAGAGAAAGCCTGTTTATAAATAAATAAATAAATAAATAAATAAATAAATAAATGGCATTATGTTTAAGTAATGTTACAACGGCAGCCTGAGAGGATTCTTGTGATGAACGGTCATCCAGAAAATGAGGAGCACATGAGACCTCCCAATGCACAGCACCCTCTTTCTAAATTATGTAAGCCTTCACCCTCATGAATCATGAACATGAACCACGTCTAGCCATTTAGGAATGACTCCTACTGAACTTCCATGCCTCGTTCCTGGCCTCTGGCCTTCCACCCAGACCATGGCCTCTGGCAGTATGTATTGGCACACTTCACACACCAAACAGAGACAGCCGTCCAGTCTGACTTTTCCTTGCATGAGAAGCATCTTTGCTACCAACACAAAGCACCAGAACTGCCCTGCCCACCTCTCTTGACAGCTCCTGACCACCTTTGCCCAGAAAGAAGATGGACACAGGTTTTCTCCTCAGTCTCCTTCTGCTTCTTCCAATGCGGAAACCATGGAGATGGACAGTTACCAGTTTCAGACACACAGACACACGTTCCATTGTGAGGGAATGATTAAGGTGTTAGTGAATCAACCTGCCACAAAGGACAAACCTTGAGACACAGGACACATCTGGAACATCAGATCAAAGGAGATGGGAAGCAGAAGGGCAGCTGCCAGGCTGGAGAGGGCAGGACAGGAAAACCTGCCCCATGGGATGGAATTCCATCACGGGGCAGATGGTCAGAGGTCTTTGTTGAGCAGCCAACTGGAGCCCAGAAATAATCCTGAATTCCATGTTTACTGATGTTCATCTCAAAGTTTGTTTGTTTATTTTAAATGCATGAATGTAATGAGAGTCTTTGTATAATTAAGCCCCCTCCACCCATGTTCCCCAGGATAGCTCACACTGCTCAACTGCAGACTGAGAAGGCATAGGAGAGAGAGAGAGAGAGAAAGAGAGAGAGAGAGAGACAGAGAGAGAGAGAGACAGAGAGAGAGAGAGACACACACACAGAGAGAGAGAGAGAGAGAGAGAGAGAGAGAGAGAGAGAGAGAGAGAACAGCTCTCCTTGAGAAGGCACAGGAGAGAGAGAGAGAGAGAGAGAGAGAGAGAGAGAGCAGCTTTCCTTGAGAAGGCATAGCAGAGAGAGAGCATCTCTTTTTGGGACAGCCATTCTGCCTGATCCTGACCTTGGGTCCAGAGTAGCCCCTATCATCAGAGAGGGCTGCACCCATTGTGTTCACAGCCAGAATATCCATCCAGCTGGGCAGTTTCTCATTAGAGCCAAGGCAACAGCCATGACCTGCACACGAGACAGGCTAGATTCTTCACTGTGTGCTCTCCATCAAAGATGTCGCCCTATTTCCTCCTGTTAGCCCTAGTTTTCAGGATGAACCGTTTTAAAAGACTTGGATTTGTACTTGACTGTTGGGAGCTGTGAACTCCCCAGATCCTGAATTTCTGGTTAACAATTTGTAATACTTGCAGCTGCTCTGAGCACAAGACCATCAGGAGTTCCTGGTGGCAGGAGAGTGGTTTCCGGTGGGTTTGGCTGGGGTGTGGCTATCTGTTAAGGATCCCTATATAAGCTGCCCTGGTACACAATAAAGGGCGCATTCTTGGGGCATTCCTGCTTCAAGGATGACCCATGTCTCTGTCTGTGAGTCTTTGTGTGTTTCAATCTCCAGCCCCTTGCCCAGTTCACGAACTGTATGATAGCTCATAGAACACAGATGGGCGTGGTGCACTACACTTGACTGTTAAGACAAACACTCAGTGTAGAAATGGAAACTCCCCAGCTAACCTAACTTTTTGGTGTCTCCCATCCCTTAACTCAATGGTAACAGTTGTAGAGAGTGGCTGCAGTTTGCAGAGACTGGAATCTACTTCCCTAGTGGATTCCTGCAAGGCGACCTCTACCTGTGTAGACCCCAAGCATGTGTCATAAATGATAATCACCAGGGAAAGGAATATATGGATGGTACATATCTGATTCAGCCCTGCAGTCTTACAGCTTTCTGGGCCCCTCTCTGTACCACAGGAACTGGGCAAACCCTGCAAACTCCTCCTCTTCCTCTGCACTCCTGCCTGGGGCATTGCCTCGGGCTCCATGTTGTCCGCTCAGGTGGGGGCTCCTAGGGTCTGCCCAGCGAATGTCCTCTATCGTCATTCAAGATTGCTAACCATCTCATCATCAGATCAGATAGCGCCCATTGACACCAACAGTCACACAAAATCAGATCTTGGAATCTCACAAAACAAGGACTCTGAATAGGAACTGTTGGCCTTCTGCTGGCAGTATCTGTGGACTCACCGTCACAGGCTGGTGGAATCCCTAAGAGAATGGACTAACTAGTTCTACTTTGTCAGTGAGAACTATATAATAGCCCAGGACCATTCTAAGAAATCATGCACTGGGGGACAGGCTTTCAGGGACTGTCCACTGCATGCTCTTTCACAAATTCCATCTGCTCAGCGGTCAGGTCAGCTCTGGGCTTGTCACTCACTCGTCCCTCCCTGACACTCACCTGTGCCTGCCAATTCCCTGCTGAAGGCTCATGTGCAAATGCTGCTTTTCGAACAGAAATGAAGAAAGAAAGTCCCAGGGAAGGGACGGGGCCACTCGTCATCCAGCACCATCTGCGGAGGGATGACTTTGGATTTCTGCCTTTGGGCAAGCACAGAGGTGTTGGTGGGAGGGTCAAGCAGGGCTTGTCTACAGCTGATGTACGGGTGGGGGTAGCATCTGAAGGAGAAAGGGCATCAGACACGTTGAGTCCCTAAACAGAGAACATCCGGATGGTCCAGAAGGGTCAGACTCTAGGACTGGCAGATCTAAGCTGAGGATACATGTTGTATGATTTCAACCCCTTTAGTCCAAGTCTTTCTGGGATTATGAGCCCTGTGGCATGGTCTTTTCTGCCTATGTGACCCTGAAAAGCTGATAGGAGGACTCTCTAGCTCTGATGCTCTCTCTTGGTGTGGTTGGAGAGCCAGCAACAGAGAGATGATGTAGCTGGTGTTCTTCACCCCTGGGCAGAACAGCTGGCCAAAGGCAGCTGGATTAGTGGTGGTGACTGATTTGTTCTGTATCTGTGAGTTTGTCTTTTCATTGCACCCCTTAATAAATTGGTTATTAGACTTTTGTGGGTTCTCACTTCAGGGGCAGGCTCAATTTTCCAAGTGGACCAGGAGACACTGAGAAGGACCCTGAAGAACTGACAGGCTCAGGTCTGTGGGTAGCAGCACTCTTGTTCTCGAGACCCACATGAACCACCTCCACTCCTGCCCCAAAGACTGATTGACTCTTGGCTGTCTGGGCCACCAAGAATCATGTGAACAATGTCACATGACCTGAGGTCCCTATGCTGCATCCCACCCCTGAACTGTTGTTGTTTCTTCTAAACTTGTTTAAGGAGGGCACTGGGAGACAGCCCCAGCATCTACAGACTTTGTTTGGCAGGATCCCGCCCCTCTCAAAGGGGCTCACCCTCTGCATCATCCATTCCACAGGGCCATCCTTCCAGCCTTGACTTTGGTCCAATGAACACGCTGAAGCCTTTCTGGTCTTAAAAACAAATCTTTCGACCCAAGGGGCAAGTCCCACTCTCCCGCCCCTTTAGTGAGGCTCCTGAGGAAAATCATCCCATCCACCAGCTCTTTCTTCACTGCATCCCTCTGCCCAGCCCTCCTGACCCCCTGGCCACGGACCCTCCAGGTTCCCACTGCACACTGCCTTCCCTGATGCTATGGGAACCTGCTGCAGCCTGGGATTCTCTACTGTGCTCTGCAGGTGCAGCTTCTTTACATGTTCCCTGGCCGTTTTCTCTGGAACCTTCTTCAGCCTCTTCTTTCCTCCAACCTATAATGTCTGGTAGGCCATATAATCTACTTTTGAGAAGACTTGGTGAACTGTTTAAGGAAGCTTAGGGAGGTATGGGTGCCTGCCTGCATGCATGTGCTTCATATGCACATCTGGTGCCTTCAAAGGGCAGAAAAGAGCTTTGAGTCCTCTGGAACTGGGTTATAGGAGGTTATAGACGACCATGTAAATGCTAGGAACTGAATTCTGGTCCTTTGCAAAAGCAGCAAGTGTTCTTAACTGCTTGCCGAAGGCTCTCTCTAGAACATATAGTAGGTTTCTTAAGATGTTAAGATGACAAAAAATATGATAGTATCAACAGAAGGTCTCTTAAGCATTTATCCTGTTAAACTTTTTATATAAAAAGTAGAGATAGTAGCCGGGCGGTGGTGGCACACGCCTTTAATCCCAGTACTTGGGAGGCAGAGGCAGGCGGATCTCTGTGAGTTCGAGGCCAGCCTGGTCTACAAGAGTTAGTTCCAGGACAGGAACCAAAAGCTGCGGAGAAACCCTGTCTCGAAAATCCAAAAAAAAAAAAAAAAAAGTAGAGATAGATACACATGGTTTAGGTATTGGTGTTTTTCTTTTATAAATTACTGAGTAATCTTAATTGATTTCATAATGGAATCACTACTGGAAAAAATCTGCTCAGACTTCAGACAACTCTGTGGGTGGATGAAAGGTTGAGAGATCATCTTCTTTATGACATGCATGAAAAACTATTAACTGCAAATGTGAAAACAAACAAACAAAGTCCTCAAAAGTAAAAGGAGTCCATATTTACTTTACAGTTCCTGCTGAATACTGTTAATTATAACTTACAGTGTGAAAATCAAATGGTGTAAATGTGGAACTGATTACTTGAGGAAAGTGGCAGCTCCTTAGGTTGTAGAGGATGGGCAGCTACTCACCTCCCGAAGGACCATGATCTTACTTATTTGGTTAACCCACATTTCAAAGTTCTATCATTTGAACACAGAATCTTTTTTCCTGAAAACTTGATCTATGCTATGCATTATGCTAATGATTAAAAAAATGCCTAACATGGCTTTAAAAAAAACACTTTAAAAAGGAAATATAAAAGTGTATTTCTAGGGAAACCTGAAAGGCAGGTGGTTACAAGATTAACAACAGTTGTGGGATTATAAAACATCTGTTCTTCCCAAACAATGGAGGGAACTGTGCTACAGTTGAGAGCCAAAGTCAAGTTGTGTGGAGGGAGCCAAGCTTTGAAGGGTGCCTGGTTGTTGGGGAAACTTGGGATGGATCCTTCTGGTCTCCTCCCAATGTCATCACCTTTCTGTACCTTCTTCCCTGATGTCGTCTCTTCCCTGACGTCATCTCTTCCCTGACGTCGTCTCTTCCTTGACGTCTGTCATCTCTTCCCTGACGTCATCTCTTCCCTGATGGTCTCTTCCTTGATGGTATCCTCTTCCCTGACGTCGTCTCTTCCCTGACGTCATCTCTTCCCTGATGGTCTCTTCCTTGATGGTCTCCTCTTCCCTGACATCATCTTTTCCCTGACGTCATCTCTTCCCTGATGGTCTCTTCCCTGATGTCATCTCTTCCCTGACGTCATCTCTTCTGTGACATCATCTCTTCCCTAACGTCATCTCTTCTCTGATGGTCTCTTCCCTGATGGTCTCCTCTTCCCTGATGGTCTCTTCCCTGACGTCATCTCTTCCCTGACATCGTCTCTTCCCTGATGTCGTCTCTTCCCTGACGTCATCTCTTCCCTGACGTCATCTCTTCCCTGATGTCATCTCTTCCCTGACATCGTCTCTTCCCTTATGTCTCTGCTGAGACCTCTCTCCTCCAAACATTTATAGTTGAAAGTCTGTTCTTGACTGGGAGCGGAGTAGGGGTACAAACTGTTTCACCAGTCCCTTTCTTCCTCGGCCACAACCTTCTTTCGACTTGAAAACAACTGCTATGAGCCCCCAACAATTGGCAGTCAATCAAAGACCTTGACAGGATTTCCCACCCATGCTGACTCAGCACACAAAAACAATTAACACAATGAATTCACAGTTTTTAGCAGTGTAGTATGTCTCCCTGCATGCATTTCTTGATCAAAGATAAATTATATTTATTCATGAGTGTGCATCAATCTCATTTTGAAAAGTTTTTCAAGAAACATTTATCATCTTAGTAAAAATCACCAAAAAATTAAAACACTTTCTGTAACATAGGAAACAGCCATTTATCAACCACGATGTATCAGCTGTGTGAATTAATGGCTTCCCTGGGTGATAACCCAGGCCTCAACAGAAGGAACTTCTAAAACTCAAAGGTGTAGAATGTGTGTCGAATTGTCTCTGGATAAAGTCAAAGTCACAGTGATGTTTAAAATGTTATTCACTGACTCACCTCTCCCAAAGCCTTTCTGGAGAAATGAATATGAGCTGATTGTACAACTGATACCCCTAGCTTCTGGCACTACTGTCTTCCCTTCAACTGCCCACATCTGAATTGGTCTTTGAGGAATTCCTTTATTTAACTCCTTAGCCCAAGTGACTCCAACTTAGGAAGGAACTATAACACATCCTCCCCAATTCTCTAAGCCCTGAGACAGGGGAGGAAAGCCCAGTTCCCTCTCCCAACTTGGCAGAACCTGAGAAGTACCATATGTCTACAGAGACCCCCAGGAGGGCTGAGGTTGGAGCTCTATCTGCACTGCATCCCACTTCCACTGGCCCTCTCCGCGGTGACTTTCTGTGGCTACTGTCACAAGCAAGTCTTTTTTCCGAAGTATGCTTCTGGAGGACTTGACCAGGACAGTGCATTTCAGAAGTTCAAAGTAATGTTTCTCACCGTGGCTAGAAATAAAGCATTGATTTAAGGTGGCTACATCCTTAAGAAAGGCAAGTGACAGGCCAGGGATGGTGGTCCCTACCCACCATCCCACTGCTTGCTGTCTGAGATAAGCAGATGGCGCCATGAGTTCTAGACCAGCGTTGTGAGTTCCAGAAAATCCTATACTATAAAACAAAATACACCCCCCCCCAAAACAAACAAAAATAAAGATTTTAAACTGACTTAACAGACTTAACAATCTCATGAAACACATTACACGTGATGCCAATAGAGTCGTCTGTGGACAGATCAAAGAAAAGAGGTTTTGCCTGAAAGACTGTAGGATGAAGGTTTAGGTGAGGGGCAAGCCCACTCTAAAGTGATGTGGCAGATGTTAGCTGCGTTGGTTGAAGGATCCAGAAAGCTTTAGAAAAGAAATCCCCAGTGGAATCACTTAGCCTGCTTAAATATGCAAGGTCCTTAGTCATCTGCCTCTGCTCCTGGCAAGCCTTGTGCCTCGCCCCACCCTTCCTAAGAAGGAGCTGTTGATCACTAACAAGCAAATAAATTGTCGGAATATGGCAACTGAGGATGAGCTCTAAGGCAGCCCAAGAACTGGGAGAATCAAGGACAAATGAAAAAATTAAAAAGAAAAAAAAAACAGTGACTAGAATTCAGTCTGCATCTGTGATGTCAGGAGACAGTTTTCCTGACCCTTCTTCAGCTGGGAAATTGGTGGGTACCTGTCCTTGAGAGATGAATTTCCATCCCCCAGAAGCTCCAGGAGTATAAGCAGCATGTGGGGGGCTGAGATGATGCCCTTCTCTGTACAGGGGATTGACTTGGACCTAACACGTCACAGGAAAGAGAGGACACCTTACTCCCTGAACTGTCTTGGCTTCTCAGGCATAGCTGGGCTTTAGCAAATCACTCTTCAGGGGACAACAGTGGCATTTCTTTAGGTTATCTGACACTGCTTTGAGTGGTGGGATGAGACAGTTGATTTTGTCAACATAATGTAATTTAAAACCGCCTGGGAAGAGACACTCAGTGAGGGATTGTCTACCCTGGGTTGGACTATGGACTTGCTTGTGAAGTCTTGTCTTAGCTGGTGTGGGAAGACCTGGCCCTCTGTGGGGGACACTTTTCCCTATGCAGGGGGTCCTGAACTGCACAAAAGCTGAAATTGACGTGGGTACAAGCAAGTGAGTGTGCGAGAATCCATTTCTCCCTGCTCTTGACTGTCGGTGTGATAGGTCTGGCTGTTGGAATACCTGCTGCAGCTTCCCCACAATGACAACAGCCTAGAATTGTACACTGATATAACCCTTTTCTCCTCTAAGTTGATTTGTGTCATGATATTTAATCACACCGACAGAGGTGGAATTAGAAGGGCTGGAATGTGTAACGATTATGATTTCCTGGAAGCAGGCATTAATTAGTCATCTAGGACATCTTATGCAATATTCTTATCACTCCTTGTATCTCTTCACTTTACTTCAAACATTCTATGCTTCTTTCTGTAACAAAGATGATTTCCCTATAGACAGACGCTAGGACAATCTGGCATGCTTGTCACTCATGGTATGCACAGATCAACAGCCTTCCTGGCTGTTGCTCTTCCTTTTTTTCAACCCATCCATGTGTTCTGGTGCTAAGGGCTGGGCATGCCCACTGTAACAGACTTCTGGAATCTTCTCATAGCACAGCTTACTCTGGTTCCTGGGTCTCAGGAAACAATTTCTCCCCATATCCCAAGATCTCAAAGTCACTCTTTCTTCTCTGTGGTGGCAATGATGTGTAGGGAGCAGATTCCTGTGAAGATCAGAACCAAAAGTCCTAATTCTATTACTGAGAACATATCAAGCCTAAGACATGAATGTCTTTTCAATTAAGCCACCAAGTGTCACTGGAGTCCTTTCCGTGAGACACGCCTTTTGAAGGATACATTCGACCACCCACCAATTGTGTGGGCACTACAAGGTTTAGACTCTGGATATCAGGGGGCATGGTTGGGGCAGGGTCAGGCAGCCTCCACCTCCTGCCAGCAAGCTACTGGTGCTTCCAAGCCACCCTCTGTGATGTCCACACCTTCTCCTCCATGCAAACCATCTATGCCATCTAGGAGTGATTGAATTAGATGGCCTAATTCAATTTGGTTTCTATCCATCAATGTGAGCGCTGAAAGTGGACTTTATGGTAATCATATCTTATACATACCTTGTATCTTATACATACATCATATTGTAAACATACATCATTACATTTCAGGATGGTCAAATGCGCTCTGTGTTTCTCATAGATGAAGACATCCAATTGTGACTGGGTCAGAAGGCAGGTATCTGAGGTTCTCAGGGACAGGACCAAGTGCAATGGCTTCTTCTTTGTCTCCATGGGATGCCACAGCACCTAAGGCAAGTTCCAACACACAGGAAGCTCCCTGTATGTTGGTGGAAGAGAAAACACAGTCTGCAGATGCCAATTCGAACTCTGGGGCCAAGAAGACCAGCACCTGCCTGTATGGTGGCTTTTGTGATATATTGTTTGTTTGTTTGTTTTGTTTGTTTGTTTGTTTGAGATAGGGTTTCTCTTTATTTTTTGGATCCTGTCCTGGAACTAGCTCTTGTAGCCCAGGCTGACCTCAAATTCACAGGGATCCACCTGCCTCTGCCTCCTGAGTGCTGGAATGAAAGGCGTGCACCACCACCACCCAGCTTTTCTGATACCTTTTAAGGAAGTTGTTTCATCTCCCTACCTGCTTCTGTGAAGATTTCTGTCTGTCTCTGTCCTTAGCTTGCACTGTAGAAGCCACAGACAGTCACGGCAGAAGACACACCCTTTTGGGTCCTGCCCTTTAGAAGGTGCACGGCTTAACAAAGCACTTAATGCTTCAGGCCAGGACATGGGATCTGGTACCCACCCTCCTGCTAAGCAGAGAATCTAAGGACAGTGCTGACGTGGCGAGGGCTGATGGGAAGAACGGCTCTTCCAAGTCCACAGTCCACATCCAGGCTAGGCACCCATCAAACCAGAGAGGGGAGCTCATTAAGAAACCCAAATGCATTTACCTCAGTGCTGAGCTCACCTGTGCATGCTTAGAAAAGCTGTTCTGCTGGTAATTATCTTCTCATAAAATGTAATCACACATGACACCATAGCCTCAGAATAAACAGGCAGAAACCAGAGCACTTGGGCGAAACTTACCCCTCTTCTGTGATCCTGCTCAGAGTGGACAAGCTCAAGCAACATGTCAGGTCATTCTTCACTTTCACTCTGTGTAGCTGACCTCATGTGATTTCGACGCCCTTGTGCTAAAATCACTCAAACACGAATGAATAAAGGGAAGAACGCTTAATGATTGTGCCACGAGAGACCAAATTTGTAGTAATCTTAGACTCACCTGGTCGTCCTTTCGTCGTCCCCCACATTTCTTTCATCCACTTATTTTACTGAGGAAATCAAACAGATCCGTCTTGAATCAGACAGGTATCCTTCAGAAAGTTCTGGAAAACAGTTGTCTTGGACATTTGCACTGTGTGTCTGCCATTCCAATCCTCTCAGGTCAAGTGCCTGCCCTGTTGTGTGTACGTTCCCATCTCCTCCTCTGCGAGGATTCCCTCTCTACATTCTGACCTTTCACAGAGAAGGATGTGCATTCAGTTACCAAGAAGGTGATGGTGAGGTCAGAGGTCAGCACATTAGCTGCTTCTCTGCAGGAAGCTGTACGAAGGACAGATGCAGCAAAGATGCTCCAGAATGCTCCAAGAACATTCCAGAGTCCTGAATGCAGACAGCACCAGGCTCTCATTCCGCCCAGCAAGTCAATGATGAGTTGGGTGGGCATAGTGGCACACACCTTTAATAACAGAACTTGGGAGACAGAGGCAGGTGGATATCTGTGAGTTCCAGGTCAGCCTTGTCTACATAGTGAGTTTCAGGACAGCCAGGGCTGTGTAGAAAGACCCTGTCTCAAAAAATAATGATAAAGGATCTAAACTGATTATAAATTTAAAAGAGCTCTATCCAGCCTCTAATTCCCTAGGAATTTAGGAGGCAGGAGCTCTCTCTCCACAGCATCTAGGATTTCTGGGTTTTCTTTCTAGCCATTCATTAAGACATCTGCAAAGCACTCTGAGAGTAGAGCCTTAGAAGATATTTTTAATCTTGCCAATTGCATGCAGAATGCATAAGTGACATCTTCATAAAATGTCAATGAGGCCTGCCTCCTTGGGGTTCTTGATTTAAAACGACTCTCTTCCCTTCTACTTACACCAGTATTTTGTACTACGTGTGTGTGTTAACAACAAATGCTACCTCCCTGGAATTTAATTGAAGGACTTTAATAACAAGAATAACTGGTGAGACGTGGTCTCGATAAACCCCAATCACTTCTGTGCCTACCTAAGAATGCCAGCCACACCGCAAAATAACAGAACCAGGTGGAGTCCTTAAAAAGTCAACTCCACCTCAGGTAGGAAAGGAGTAAGTTGGTTCCATAGCTCCAGAGGTCTCTGAGGGGACGCCTGGTCTGACCTCTGCTGCAACTTCAATGTCAACACCTACAGTCCAAAAGCCAGATGTAAGCCCTAGCAGTCTTTCTCTCTTTCTCTTTCCCTCTGACCAACAGTAAACTGGTCCAGGGGTTGCCCTGCTGCAGAGGCTGGGATGAAAACCTTCAGTTTCCTTGGGCTGTGTGTTTGTGAATTCTCTGGTTCTCAAGTGATGAAATAGAAACACCAGCTTACACTGAAGGACCACACAACACATTGTGGGGATTAAGGGAGACATGAGTCTTTGGAGACACCACCTACTCCCTTCCCAGGTTCTTACTGCAGAGGAGTGAAAGAGGAGGCAATCACCATGGGAAACTGAGGGAGTCCACGCAGTGCGTCACACCAGCCCGTCTGCACTCTATGTGCTACCATACAGTTAGTGAGCTGGGCAAGGGGCTGGAGATTGAAACACACAAAGACTCACAGACAGAAACATGGGTCATCCTTGAAACAAGAATGCCCCAAGAATGCCCCCTTTATTGTGTCCAGGAGCAGCTTATATGGGGACAGCCACGCCCCAGCCAAACCCACCAGAAACCACTCTCCTACCATCAGGAACTCCTGAGGGTCTCTTGCTTGGAGCAGCTGCAGGCACTCAGATCAGGGGAAAACACGTTGTTTACAAGAAATTCAGGATCTGGGGGTTTACTGCTCCCAACAACACAGTACATGCAGAAGCTGAAGGCAGGCCTCCCATGGGTCTTAGGACATTAGGGCAAGGAAGGATTCCTCCCCCTCCCCCAGACACTTTCTTCATCGTCCTCAGGCTCTACGGTCACATTTTATTTATGTTTTAATAAATGAAGGTTTTCTGAAGATCAGAGGGTGAAACTGAGCCATTGGAGGCCAGGTCATTGTGACACATACCTTCAGTGCCAGGATTTGGGAGACAGAGGCAGAGGGATGGATCTCTATGAGTTCAAAGCCTCCCTGAGCAACACAAGATCAAAGAAACAGATCCAGGTGGTGGTGGCTCACACCTTTAATCCCAGTCATAGGAAGTCACACACCTTTTATCCCAGCACTAGAGGGGAATATAAAACAGGAGTAGACAGAGGCTCGGGGCTCAGTCTGCAGTTTCCCAGCCTTGGTAGAGATAAGACTTCTCTAGTGGCTTGGCTTCTTTGCTTTTCTGGTCTTCAGTTTGAACCCCAATATCTGTCTCTGGGTTTTAATTATTTGAGCTGTGATGCTCAGAGCAGATTCCCTAGGTATCATTCAGTGCTCGTCACATGGTGGCCCTGACAAAGTGACCTTAACTCGGTAGCCATCACAAAATGGCCTCTCAGTGGCCATCAGAGATGACATACCTGCCCCATCGGCTTCGGTTACATACCTCAACAGCTACTGCAGCTCAAAACTTAAGAAGTAAACCCTGGAGCAAGGCAAACACACACCAAGACCTTCTGCAGACTTACCACAAACTCCCCTTTGATGGGGACTGCATTGGCAGACATCCTGGTTGAGAAGCCATTTCCTCACACACCCGCTTGCCCCTGTGGGAATCTGCTGGCAGGATGCACCCGAGCGCCAGTAGTAATCACAAACACAAGGCAAACCGGGTGTTTATGTGCTTGTTGAACAAGAATGTAAATCTTTTGGAAAGCAAAGCTCGCCATAAGGTTTCAGAAGCCAGCCCTCCTCCTCCCTGCAGTGCCCTGTCTGCTCCAGTCAGTCCTATGCCAGCCTGAAGGAAGCACACACATAGAAGGCATCCAAGAGACTGTGAGCAGCACGGCCGGGCTCTGTGGAGCTGCAGAAGGCGGCTGGAGGGGGTCTCTCCACACCTGCTCCTCAAGGTCTCCCAGAGACACAGAGATGTGTGTGCGGACCGAACCCATGGTGCAGGTGACTCATCTGGGCTCTGGGCAGTTTAATCACTGCCACTTCTTGCTGAGATTTTAGGATTTTTACCCCCTCCACAGGTTGTGCAAAATTCACCTTGAACAAAAATTGTGGTGACGTTAGTTTTTCTCTGAGAGACACCTGCCATCCGGTGTGAAGACATTGTGGAGCAAACACAAGCTTTGCTTTCTCCATGCAGGACATCTCAGACCTCCGTAGAGGCAAAGTTCAACTGAAAGACAAGGGTTATGACCAAAGGAGAACCACCCCGCATGTGGGCTTCCCGGGTTTATTCTGCTCTGTACATTTAGTCACCCCTTGGCCTGTCTTATCTTCACTTGACCCTCACAGCGCCAGTTAGAGTCAGAACTCTGAGAAGCCCTGTGAGACGAAGAAGCAAAATTCTGCCTAGGGGCAGTGAAGTGAAACCATTGTGCGTGCAAGGACCGAAGATCTGAGATAGAATGCTTTTCTATGTCCACAGCGTCTCCTCACTTTGGTCATTTTGAGCACCTGGTGGGGGGGGGTGCTGAATTGGATACGATCCGCTCAGAGGAACCGAGTTCCCTACCAATCCAGGGGTGACCATGTTTAAAAGCTGAGACCCAATTAGCACTGAGTCCTCACAGCCCTCAGACACTTCAAGAGACTGACCCAACAGAACTGCTCCTGGGGCCTTGGAGCCTACAACCCGGGCTCCTCTACCGCTTTCCGGGCACCATTGTACCTGGAGCTGGAGGCAGAAGCTTTCATAAGACGCTCTCAGCTTTCCTCACTGTTTATTGAATTCTGTCCCCAGGATGTCACTTTTTGTCTTTTCTCGAGAAGCGAGGTAAAGACCGGAAGCTGCAGGTGAACTCGCGCCCTATTCAAGGCCCTCGGAGTCAGATTCATAATGATTTGTTTCTCCCTGGTCCCCTATTTTCTGGGAAGCTCCCATTGCATGGCTGGGTAGCCTGCGGTGACTGTTAGAACCAGAACCCAGGGAAGCCATCGAAGTCTGATCAAGTAAACTTTGATTGACACTAACACTCCGTGGCTTGAGAAGCAAGAGGCAATCTCCTTGCTGAGAGGGTAATTGCTCGATGCTGACAGTGGGATTGGCAAAGCCATGCGGGTCAGATGCAAGCTTGCCTAGGAACGAAAATGACAGTTCCCCACTGCCAGGTTGCTCCACACTGTGCGGCGATTTCCCCAAACCTCCTGAAGGAAATAAAAATGTCCTCGGCTTGAGCAAGGTACCCTTTTAGCATTCAGCAGCGAAGGATGAAGGACTGGGATTGATGCAGCAGGATGTGCTATGTGTGTACGGAGAAAGAGCCAGGAGCTTGCCCAGTGGCTCAGTCAGAGCCTCGGGTGTGCAAAGTCATTCAAAGATCCTGTGCTCTGTGTTCCCCACTTAAACAATTTCCAGCAGGAAGGGGAGGGGGTGAAGTAACCCCAGTGTTCTTATCAAGCAGGTAACTTGGCTTACTTCACTGTAGTTGGGGAGTTATCCAAGCTGTTGAGGACCAGCATGAATCTACCACATGGGGCACACTAAAACTAATAAAAAAAAAAATCTCCTTTCTATTGCACTGAGGAGCAGTGGTGACCAGGATGTGACTTAGAGAGGATAATGACTAGCTAGTTTCTACTCATGTCTTGAGGCTGTAATGGTCAACAGGAAACACATGGAAGTCTGTCTAGAAAAGCACAGGTATTACGTTAGCTGACTGCGTCCAGTCTGGGAGGCCCTCTGCTTCACAGGTCGCATTTTCATCTCAGAGATGAAGATGTTAGAGCAGTGAGGGGTCTAGGGAGGCATGACTGTGCCTCTGATCTCCCAATGCTTAGAAGACACCATGAGAGGGTGACTCAGGAAGAAGGACTAAGGGTGAGAACAGCTGTCACCTCTTAGGGCATAGGGGGAGGTTTGGGAGCAGGTGGTTTCTCTACCTCACATCCTGAAGTAGACCTGAAGGTGAATCCAAGACGGAGGAAGAATTTTCTGCAAGTTACCCTAAAATGAGCATAGCGAGATGTTAAAGTTTACCCTCCTAGGTCCAGGAAAAGACAGGTGAAGAGCAGACAACGCTCCCTGAGAGGCACTGCCAGATTAAGACAGACATCATTAGACCCTGCTTGAACCATGGTTATTATTAGACACTTGGCTTATGGAGTCCAGTGCGTAATCAATAAGAGCCTTCTGCAACACGCAGTAAGGGAGCCCCTCTTTCATTTATGTGAAGTAGGGTACCCACGGCAAAATTCAAGTGGAGGGACCTTAGGGCACTGTTTGGAATATTTGCAAAAGTTACTCTACATGTAGACTATTGTTCTAAGCCTAAATGCCAGTCATTAACTAAATCTCCCATCTCTTTGTGAATGGATGGGGTGCAGCCTGTGTGCAAGGCCATTTGTATTCCTTGAAGCCATCTGAATACATTCTGGCTCAAATGGCCGCAGTTTACATAAAGCAGAGATGCCTCCCTGCCCACTGCAAATTCTAATTGACTGCTTTGTTTAACACCAAATAAAACACAGAGTAGTTAGCTATCCCCTTCTCCTCCAACCCAGGGAGAGCAATGGACTGCTCTGTAGAGCCAGGGACAAACAGAGTAAAAACCCATAGCGTCATCAGTTGCAGGCTGCCCGTCAATACTCTCCATTAAGCAGAGTGCAGGCCCCAGTGTCTACCACATCTTGAGCTTCTTATTGTTCATTAGCTCTGATCATACAGCAAGGCCTCTTTCTTCCCAGGCACACTAAAACCCGAATCAACAGGAGGAAGCAAAGAGGTTTTGAATCTTTATGAGGTAGAGAAGACACTGCAAACAAATCTCACTCCAAAGCTCATTGCAGGCTAAAGGTGACTGGCTCAACACAAGCCAAGGGAGTTACTGATCCCCTCCAGGGGACGCAAGAAGAGAGCAGTCAGCGTCCCACCAGGTAAGACATAGATCCCTTTTGACATGATTCATGCCTCTGTGTACCTTGCTATCACCATCCAACACGCCTCTGCACTCCTTCCTCACCAGGTGCTTGGCTCTCTTCCCAGCGAGACTCCAGTGTCTTCTGGCTACCCTGGACTTGCAAAGGTCTTTGACTCCATCTGAATGATGTGGAGGCTGTAGGGTGGGAGTGACACAGGGTTGAGGTTGTTGAAGACACAATGTGAAGTCAGTGTTGTACTCAATCACTGAGTGTTCGCCTGCAATGTGTGTCCTGGACTGGTTTTTGTTCCATGAGATTCTTTCATTTCATTGTGTGGCTGCATTTGTTTTCTTTTTGAAACACACTTCCTTCACTAAAGATTGGGTAACTCAAATAGGGAAGATGGGCACCACCATGTTCTGGTCAGAAGGAACAAGTCCCAAGATGCCACAGTTTCTCCGTACATGGCAGAGCACCTGCAAGGATGATTGTGTCACAGTGGACCTGACATGTGTAGCGGAAATGCTATAGATTTCTTATTCTCTGAAGACTTAGGTTGCAATGTTTTGATGATGAACTCCAAGTGTCATACATTCTTCTCGACAAATAGTTTCTTGGGAGGAGAGCCTCCATAAGAGCTCCTAGACAGCGGGTGATGATGGTGCATGCTTTTGATTCCAGTGCTTGGGAGGCAGAGGCAGGTAGATCTCTGTGAGTTCAAGGGCAGCCTCGTCTACAAGAGCTAGTTCCAGGACAGCTAGGACTGTTACACAGGGAAATTCTGTTTAGAAGAAGCAGGAGGAGGAGGGAGAAAAGGAGGAGGAGGGCAGGAGGAAAAGGAGGAGGAGGGGAGGAAAAGGAGGAGGAGAACAAGAAGAAGAAGGAGGAGGAGGAGGAGGAGGAGGAGGAGGAAGAAGAAGAAGAAGAAGAAGAAGAAGAAGAAGAAGAAGAAGAAGAAGAAAAGAGCTCTTGGAAGCCAGGCAGGTAGAATGTAAGTATCTTTTCTGAGATACAAGCCTGCAGAGTCCTCCTGGCCTCCACTCACCTCACCCAGACCTTCCCTCAGCAGCAGGAGTGCTAGACTAGAGCAGTGAACTCTGAACAGGAAGTTTCCCTGTCCAGTGACCCTAGACCTGGGACTTTCACTCTGAAGGCTGTTTCCTCACTTCCATCCTTGAAGACTTTACATCTCAGTCACTTCCACCACCTCCTCCTTCTGTGGCTGCTCAGCATTTTCTGAGGAATGTCTTTTATCTCCAGACTCCCACACCACCAGGGGAAAGACAGGCACCTCTGTCCCCATAATGAACCACAGAGGTGGAGGAAAAGACACAGTCTTTAGTGACCTGGAGAGGACATGTGGCTAACTTGGTGTCACATGACCTGGCTGCTGGCACGGGGAGGGGAAGGGAAAATCACAAGTTTTAGAAGTGACAGGATAACTTGGAAATTCCAACACAGAGGAGTCAAAGACTGTGTGCTTCTTTGCTTGTGTGTATGATGTAGTGTGTGTGTGTATGCATGTTCACACGTGTTGGGATATGTGCATATGTGCTTACACACACATACTTGAGGTGTGTTCCTCAATTACACTTCACTTTATATGTTGAGACAGGATCTCTCAATGGACCTCAGAGTTCACCATTTGGGCTTAACTGACTGACAGTCTGCCATGCCTATCTGATTTTAATGTAGGTTTTGGGGTCTAAACTCCTGTTCTTACAATGGGCTACACACCCTTCACCCACTCAGTCTAAGATTCATTTTTTAAAAAAAACAACTTTTCTGACTTGAAAGTTTGGATTGCTTCTGCTGGCAAAGCTGTAGTGTGTGACTAGGGAAACATGAAGTCATCATTAGCTTGAACATCCTGGGCAGGGGGATGGCAGTCAGTAGGGAGGAAATTCTCGTGAAACTGTGAGCCACATGGGATTGCTGAACTCTGGTGTGAAATGTGGGCCTTTTCAACATCTGTTAGCACAGGCTGCCGTCTCCAGGATGAGGTCAGAAGGCGTAAAACCCAGGCTGGCCTCAGAGCTGTAGCCATCTTCTGCTTCAACCTTTCAAATGCTGGGAACACAGATGTGAGCCACTGCTCTAACACGGCCTTTTTCCTTTCCTTGGGAGCCTAATAGTTAACTATATTTCTACCGTCTCTTTCCTTCCTTTCAGCCCTCCCACAAACCCCTTCCTGTTCTTCAAATTCATGGCCTCTTTTTTCACTAATTGTTTTTGCATGCATCTATGAATTTGTATATAAATATACTTCTAAATATAACCTGTTCATTCCACATAAAGCTACCTGTATGTGGGTTTTCAGAATTGACTGGCACTGGACAACCAATTAGTGTGTTCTTCCCTGGGAAGACTTCCTATCCCAGTCCCAGTTGCCTACAGTTCTTTGTGTAGGGTTGAGGCCTCCCGGGCTTTTCTCTGTCCAGTTTGGCACATCCATTGGTTGTAGTTCTTGTTTAGCTCACATGTCGGCAATGACTTTATGGGTGTAGCTTCTAACATGACTGGGAGACACCCTCTCAAAGGAAACTTCCTGTTCCTCTGGCTCTTACAATCTTTGTGCAATGTTCTCTGAATCTTAGGTGCAGAAATCCCTTGTAGATGTATCTCTTGGTACTGGGCTCCACAACTCTGAAGTTTGATTGTCTGTGGTTTTTCTGTAGTCCATCCACCTGTTGCAACAGCTTTAATTTCTAATAAGGTAACATCACATGTCCAAAATCAAGCCTAGCTCCTTATGGTGAGCCTGCACTGTAGGGTACTTGGAACACAAAGTCCTTCCATGTTAGAGACAAGATCTGTAAGGTCCAGGCTTGAGCAGATCTTCAGAGGAGCAGTAAGTTAATGCTAGGGAACCCACCCCAAGAGCATCACTTTCTAATGCAGGACACAAAAGAGCATCTGCACCCAGGGGGTTAAGTGTCTCCCAAGAGTGGCATATTTGGGACCTGTCTCATCAAAGCAGGACTGCCACCCTACAGCTCTTCCCTTATAAGGATGGTGACAAGCTACCAGCAGAGACCAAAACAACATTCCTACCCTCCTTAGAATCAGAAGGGTGAAGATATGGATCCTTTTGATAGACCAGCCATGAGTGGTCAAGACGGCTTAGAGTTGTCATGGTTCCTCTCTAGAAATGGGGTATGAATGGAATTTAGGGCCTTCCCCCTCTGGCAGACTCCCATCCCAGTTCCCAGAAGCCCCTTTTCTGACTAAAACCCCACACACAGAGGTTTCTGTTACAGGTTTAATGACTGTCACATGTTTTAGCTGTCAATCTCATGGGTCCTATGTATAGGCACAACCTCTGGTCATCTTCATGCCGAGGCCCCTTTGTCCTCTGCTATTTCAGAGAAGCGAGTTGGATATCAGGTTCAGACTGAGTCATAACTGAGTCTGAATGGTCAGACCCACACTCACCGTGCAAACTGACCTAGGTCTTGCCCCTTTCCACATCCAGAAGTACAGAACTCAGAGCCGCGGACACGCCCATAGAATGGCCCCGGGATTCCTCTCAGGTTCCAAGACGAAGGCCTGCTGGTAGACTCCCTAACCCTCTTTCTCACCACTTGTAGCAGAGGCCTAGAGCCTCCGGTCCCACAGGCCATGGGTAGGCCAGCGACAATGCTCTGGAGGTCCTTAGTGCCCTTGCAGCCACTGAGCAGCCTTTTCTGCCCAGATCTTTTTAGAGCTGGAGAACCCACTAGCACCACAGCCTAGATCTCCCTGGAGCCTGACTGGTTTACAGTGGCTGTCTATCCACAGGCACCAACAGGGCAAATCATGTGTCCTCTGAGAGGGAAGCAGTACAGAGAGCTGGTGCCCCAAGTCTAGGCTAAGAGCAGAGGCCCAGTGATCTCAGATGAGGGAAGTCCACCCAGAGCCTCCTTCTCACTGTGGGAGACAGACTGCAAGGGCTGCAGGAGGATGGGGCATGGGTGGGGGAGGGGTGTGATGAGCATGGGGGTAGGGGGTGGAATGGGGCATGGGTGAGGGAGGGGTGGGATGGGGCATGGGTGGGGTGGGGGTGTGATGGGCATCAGTGGGATAAGGGCTGTGACGGCATTGGCAGAGTAGGGGTTGCAGTGGAGCTTGGGTGAATTAGGAGCTGTGATAGGGCATAGACAAGGTAGGGGGTATGATGTGGCAGGAGGGGAGATGGTAGGGAAGTAACCATCCTGCAATTCATCTTGGCTGCTCCAACAAAGCAGAAACAAGCATTTAATCCATAACAGTCCTGGAGATCCAGCCATATTCCAATGGGGTAGCAGACCCTGGTTGGGGGTAGGGAGGTCATACATCTCAGTTACCCTTGCTGCCACCCCTCATCTCAAAATAAGTGATGCTCCAAACATCCTAGCACTTCTAACCCGGGAGAGAACAGGAGCCCATGGCTCCCAGAAGTGCACTGTGACGTCCCTAGGACCACAGCAGAAGAGAGGCCAGAATGCAATCTCCCCATCCAAATGTGGCACCCTGGACCTGAGCTCGGGGTCTGTGGAGCAAGTTCCCTTCCCACACTGTAACATTCATGGTGCTGCTGTGTGTTGTGCCTGCAAAATTCTGAGACAAAAGAGCCCTGACTCCCTAACATGCATCCCCCAGCAAGCCTCGGGAAAGAGACCTTCAGCTTCTATGTGCTAGATAACATCTTCCACTCTATCAACGCTGTTGGCCAACTCTTCATGGCCATCTGGAGGGCATACGTGTGCTCTCCCTTGAACTTTCATTAAAATCAAACTGCAGAACCCTTAAAATCCAACAAATGGAGCTGCTTCGATGCTGCGGTTAAGACTGACCTAGAGAAGGACCAGCATCTGCACGAGCCTCTCCTCTGTGGACCTTCCTGCTTCAGATGTGGTAGGTAGAAATTGCTTCTGACCTCTGCTCTGAGCAGAGCCAGGCAGAGTCCTGACAGAGCATCTGTGGGAAGACAGGCAGCTGTTCTGTGCGCTGTGCCTGGCACTTCCTGCCATGGTGGAGAGCAGCCTTCACTTTCTGGAGGGCCAAGATATCTCACCAAGAGGCAGCCAGAGAACAAGCAAGGGAAGAAATGGCTGTCTCCAGCACCATGGACTCTGGCCACATTCCCAGGGCAAGTATGCCTTGATTAACGACCAGCTGCTGAGGCTCTGTCAACCGTGACTTGCGCCCATGGCCTGGGTCCCTGGAGCCTTCACTTCACCTCCATCTTCTTCCCGGCCCAGGCATCTCCCAGATCAGGTCAAAGCAAAGGCAGCCATGGCCAGGCACTGCAGAGCCAGGGCTGACCGCTGGGAAAACCATAAACCTCGCAGCATGATGATCAACTGAGCAGTAAATTAATTAATCATCATTTTATGCCTCATCAAGCGCTTTGCTGAGACTCTCGACCAGGGGCCGGGAAGCAGCCAATGGGAAGAAGACTGTTGTGTTTATCTGGGGGAGTCTTCCACAAACAGAGGAGGCTTTGACAAGCTAATAAATATGCCATCCGTCTCTGCCCTGGCAGCAGCTTGGCCCCACCTGCAAAGTGGTGGGGTTCTGCCTGACCTGGTGGGCAGTGAGCGATGGATGGCAGGGGCAGCCTGGGAAGGGGACTGGGGCACCGAGAGCAGGAGGGACAACAAGCTATCAAAGTTTGTCGATGCTTCTGGGAGGAACGTCACCCTTGGCAGAGCTTTGTCCCCTCACTGTTCCTGCTCCAGGGGCAGAAGTCATCAAGACAGTGACGTTGCCTTTCAAGCTTAGCCTTGACCTTGGGCACACTTGGGGCTTTGCCGGTGTGCTTCTTTTCCTCCTTGACACAGGGACTAGGTTTTCACTGAGGTTTGAAGGTCTGTGTGAAACGGACCACCTTCAGAAGGCTGTGTGCACATGCACCCCAACCCTCCACCCCTGAGAATGGCCTCACAGCTGCTGAGAGGGCTTCCCAGCTGGCCTTGACACACTGCTGTTAAAAAAAAAAAGTACAGCATAAAGAGGCGTGCCGTTTCCTAAAGGATACACCCTTTCTTAAGGTAACTATGTTGCTCGAGGTCTGTGGTAATCAAACGGTTAAGGGGGTGGCCGAGATAACTTCTATCTCTTTGTTACAGCTTTTTGTTTGTTTCTTATTTTGAATACACACTAACAAACCTGTTACAACTTGGGAAAAATCTAGCACGATCCACGAAACACAGACACCAAAGGAATAGACAGGCAGACTCCACACAGCCATCTGGCTCATTGGTTCTGCTAAACTACCTGTGAACTAGGATTTGGGTGACACTAACATTGAACATCCACCAAAGCTGAACCACAAGCGCCATGGAGAAAGCAGGTCCCTGTGAGGTGGCATCGCCCACCATGAGGCACTTGGAAGCACAAAGGTCAGGGATGGCAGGCTTGGGGACGCCCCTCTGCCCTGTCGTGCTGGCTTCATCTGAATCAGATCCTCACCCACAAATCTGACTCTTGTTTAAGCTCCATGCTCTTAGAGCCCCACCACTGACCCTTCTGCCCATGCAGAGGGAGAGGTTGACCCTATGTATGCCCTAGAATCTTCTGAATGTCTATAATGCCCCTGGACATGAAGGTGCTCCTTCCACAGGAGCCTTTGCATCCTGGCTAAATCTGGGCCCTTGTGCTGAGCTGGCCCTGGGACTTGACTTTGTATCTGCCCTACACAAGTCTGTTCCAGCTCCCCCTCAGAGCCAGGTGGATGGTGATCGCCGTATTCAAGGTGACAGCCGGCATGCCTGCAGGAGCTCACCATCTCTCTTCCTGCTCCAAATCACCACTGGGATGGGGAGACGGTACTGTCTTCCTCTAAAAGGGAGCAAGGCAGGAGCTGTTGGAAGGCCCTTCAGCATCAGTAGAGTGGCTTTGCCTCCAGTCACTTAACATAGAATACAACATCTTTCTTGTGTAATCTGGTTGTGTAGGGGATGGTGGGAGATGGTTTTGGAGTTTAGAGTGAGTGCTAGAAATTCTGTGGTCCACAGATGTGGTCCTTCAGCAATGCTCATCCATCTTGTGTGCAATTGTATTTTCAATCTCACGATCCAGACTGTGATACAAGAACTGAGGGTACAGACCTAGCTTCTCCTGATGCATGGTAGCCTTGTTCTTGGGGTTGGCAGGGTGGGTTGAGCTAACCAAAAATTAGACAGAGGGACGTGGAATAAAACCCTTTTCTTTAAATGCTGTCCCTTTTATTTCCATCTGTTTTACTTTTGAGTCCTAGTTCATGAGAAGGAAAGAAAAGAAAGGGGAGATGGAGAAGAAAGAGCAAGTTCAAAGAAAGGTGGTTCCCTGAAGAGGTTCCAAGCCTGACTGTTCTGGTGTCCCTGCGTGAAGCAGTGAGGTGTGAAGGCGTGTTCTCACACAGGCAGCTCTTCCTCTGTTCTGCAACTCAGTGACAAGAGTCCCAAAGTAAATGGCTTCCATGAAGGCTGAACTCAGGAGACTGGAGAGCTGGTAAGTCAAGGGATGGAGTCCTCCAGTTGAACCTGGTTTACAGAGCCCGCTGCTCATATCCATGCTTCTGAGATGTTGGCTGCTTCCAGGTGTCTACACAGAGCTTTAACTGGAAAAGTCAAGTTCTCTCTCTCTCTCTCTCTCTCTCTCTCTCTCTCTTTCTCTCTGTGTGTGTGTGTGTGTGTGTGTGTGTGTGTGTGTGTGTGGTTAGATAATCTATTGCATGCATTCTCAAGAAAAGCAATCTTGACGAAAATAGAAAGGATTAAAATACTTTTTGTATAAGATGCATACATTCATACCTACTTATCAACAGATGTGTCAATAATATTGAAAATCACATGGAAAGTCTAAAAGTTTGTCCAAGACAACAATGAGAAACCAGACTAAAAAATAGATCAGAGAGAAAGACTATGCATCTCCCTTTGTTACAGCACCTCAGAGGCTTCCTGTGCTGTTTTGCAGTCAGACACACTTGCAGGTTGTGTCCTGGCCCAGCTGCTGTCTGCTCGCTGGCAGCATTGTTGAGAATGGCCTGTCTACCTTACAGCTTGCATGCTTGCTGGCAGCATTGTTG
This sequence comes from Microtus oregoni, assembly GCF_018167655.1. Taxonomy (NCBI): domain Eukaryota; kingdom Metazoa; phylum Chordata; class Mammalia; order Rodentia; family Cricetidae; genus Microtus; species Microtus oregoni. The sequence goes on along the minus strand of NW_024543207.1, from coordinate 21,223,927 downwards.
AGAATGGCCTGTCTCCCTTGCAGCTTGCATGCTTGCTGGCAACATTGTTGAGAATGGCCTGTCTGTCTCCCTTGCAGCTCGTATACTCGCTGGCAGCATTGTTGAGAATGGCTTGTCTGTCTCCCTTGCAGCTCGCATGCTCGCTGGCAGCGTTGAGAATGGCCTGTCTCCCTTGCAGCTCGCATGCTCGCTGGCAGCGTTGAGAATGGCCTGTCTCCCTTGCTGCTCGCATGCTTTGTCACTGTGGTTTCTGCTGCCCTCCGTGTCCCTCGGATTTGGTGATGACATTTCTTCTGCTTTGATTTCCATTTCTACAGTGTGTCCTGACCCTTGTCTCTATTTTAGTCTTCTCTTCTCACTGAATTTTGAAGAGCAGTTTGTGAACCCAGAGCTGGAGGGTTGAAGAGCCAATTGACCTCTCTCTGAGTTGTGATTGGGATGCTGAGATCACCTGAATTTAGTTTGGGTGGGTAGGTCCAAACCACCTTATTTAGTTGCTCTTATTAACTACACCAAGATTTCCCTGTTTCTTTTTGGTAAGTATCTTAGTAACGGTTATATCCGCTCCCTCGTTGTGCTGTAAGTGTCAACACACCCCATAAGCTATGCCCCATCATGTTAGTGTGCCCATCCTGTGCTCTAGACACCTAGAAGCTACCACACTCAAATCCTGAATATATATATATATATATGTAGCACTTACATTAACTATAAATGAGAACAGATGATACAAAATATAGCTAATATTTTAGCGTTTAACTATTTGCAAGATTTTCTACTAGGGAAATACATTTTGATGAAAACTTAAGTGTGTAGAAACTAAGAATAAATAAATGAAAATAAAATAACTATATTGTAAAAATTTGCTTTTAGGGGTTTTGTGCAAACGTCTCTAAGACTTAATCCAAGCATCCTTCACAGAAGTCTTAGACATGTTTCACATATCGTGAGCCTAGCCGTGTGCCTCTTTCCTGCTGCCCTCACCCATTTCTCATCATCTAACCTCAGACGCTCAGCATCAGTTTTTCATTCTGACAATGAGGATACAAAGTTCTCCTCTTCCCTCAGTCCTGGACCCAAGGATCCTCTCCATGAATGCAGGGGAGGAGCACAGTCAGAGGGCAGCAGAGATCAGTGACTATGGAGTTCCTTCAGCTATATTTAAGTTCTTTCAGTTGTTACAAAAAGCATGTTTAGTTGTGGGGTGGAAAAAAAGCCTTTAATAAAATAAATCCAGAAATAACTTTAAAACTATGCGTCTCTATGATAAATACCGAAGGCTCACAGAGCAGGACAAAACTGCAAACGCACAGCTCAGGCAAGTTTTTCTTCTATCTGCCTTCTGCTACCTGTTCAGCCTTGCCTCCAGCAGCTGCTCCAAACCCACATTCATTCCCAGCCTCGAGTGCTGATCCCTTTGAGCTTGCTGCTGCTCCGGACTGGCCTCAGGTCCTCAGAAGCTTCTAAAATTCCCTCCATGTATTTAACCTCCTATCAGGCCCGCGTTGTCTCATCCGGTCTGAAGCACAACATCTCCACTTGACACTGCATGCAAGTGTCTACCTGTGGAGCGTGTACCTGTGCTTATCTGCTTGTTTCTAGACGGCTGGACCAAACTGTGTCTTATGAAGTATGCCTGCCTTCCAGGATCGCCGAGAAGAGCAGGTCTGTGTTCCCAGGTGGAATCAATGCAAGGCCACCAAAAGTTCCTCATTATTATATACTTGGCTTCAGAATATATCCCACTAGTGCTGAATGGGCTCCTTGGTGAGCAATTACCAACAATCCACATACATAGATAGGCCTAGAGAATTGGTGGACAGATAAATTCAGCCTTAGATAAGTAATGGATGGGTAGATATGATACATGACAGACAGACAGACAGACAGATAAATGGTAGATGGGTGATAGAGATAGATGATAGATAGGTAGATGGTAGACAAATGGTAGGTGGAGAGTTAAGCACATCTTATTGTACAGTGGAATAAAAATTACAATTTGAATAAGCTTATCCTGCGATAATTAACTTTTATGTTAGGCCATGTGGCATAGCCTGGAGCCCATGAACGGAAATGGTCAGTATCTTTTTCCTACTTTAAACATGAAAAACTGACATGAAACCCCTGACTTAAAATCAAGAAAAGACAAGAAACCAGCGCTGCACAAACGAACCAGTAGAGTACCAAAGGCAGCATCTTCTATCCAGATCCTTCCCCATGGCCTTCCAGGCTGGTGGGCTGTCCCGTTCCTTCTCCTCTGGATGCTCTCACTCTCTTGACCCTGGCTTCACACCTGACTTCTGTGCAGTGGCTCTGGGAGACCTTCACACAGGTGTTCTCAGACAGGCAGGGCCCCCAGTGAAGTAGCGCTTTCTCTCTGTCAGAGACAACACTAAGGTAGAAGGCTGCCCTTGGCTCAGCCTTTTATGAATACTTTTATTCCCAAATGCTTATGGGGGATATTGGATCTCTGAACTTCAAACTGGCCACACTGCTTCGATGGAGGTGTTTTTGCTTCTGCAGTTCAAGGTGCCATGTTGACACTTAGGTTTGCCTCTGCTCCTCTCAAGTTCTTCCCATACCATCGGTCTCTTCTGTGCCCACCCCCAGCTGGGCTTTCCGAATGTTACTTTCCACATCTAGCTGTCCTTTCTGTCATTTCCCTTTCCTAGGGACACTTAAATTGGTCTTTTGAAACTCAGTTCCATTTTTCATCATACAAAATCTCTCTCTGGCTTCTTCAAATGCAGGAGAGGTCTTTCTAATAAAACTGAACATTGTAAGCACATGTCTGGTCTCAGCCCTCAAGACTCAGAGACAAGAAGTTTGTTCCATGGCTGAGACCAGCCTGGGTTACACAGTGAGGTCCAAGTCAGTCAGAACTTCATAAAGAGACCTTGTCTCAAAAAAAAGTGTGCATTTTCTGTACTGGAGAGGCAGCTCAAAGGTCGAGAGCACTGGCTGCTCTTGCAGAAGACCAGAGTTCAATCCCCAGCACCCACAGTTGACATACAATCTTCTGTAACTTCAAGTCCAGGGCCTTTGACACCCTCTTCTGCCAGACACACATGTGGTATGCAGATCAAAAGTGTACCCTTTAATATATTTTTACTCATCCACTGTTGGGGAATATTATTTTCAGGTGTGTAACTTTTGTTTAAACTGCATTTGTTTAACTCTGTGAAGCTGAGTTACTGTGCCTGTCTAAAATACTTGTTGGTTCTAATAAAGAGCTGAACGGCCAATAGCGAGGCAGGAGGAAGGATAGGCAGGGTTGGCAGGCAGAGAGTAGAAATAGAAGGAGAACTGAGGAAAATGAGGAGCAACAAGAGAACAAGAGAGGAGGATGTCAGGAGCCAGTCGCCCAACTACACAGCAAGCCAGGGGCTAAGAAACAGAGAGAGGTATACAGAAAGATAAAAGCTTAGCGTCAAAAGATAGTCAGGATAATATACGATAAGAAAAGCTGGCTTGAAACAAGCCAAGCTAAGGCCAGGCATTCATAACTAAGAATAGTCCCCATGTGTGATTATTTGAGAGTGGGTGGGGAACCCCTCAAAAAGCCCAAAGAGTGAAAGATCACACAATAATCCACTTCCTTTAAAGACTGCGGAAGCATGCTTCGTGTCCTCACGTGTCCTTTAAATGCTGGCATTTGTTTTTATTTCTATTTTTTCCAGGAAAGAGAATAATTTAATCTTGCCATGTCCTCAGTGATTTCCTGATAGATACTGAGAAGTGAATCAAAAACATTCTCCCTAGGTCTAATCCCAGAGTTCCTTGCAACAGGCCTTCACACTCACACAGAAATGCTTCCCAAATTGTAATGCAATGCATGTTTTGTGCATTCCAAGACATCTGGTTCTTCTGATGCAGCCTCGTCCCCCTGCCCCACATCAGGGGCAGACCCTCTGCCATTTCAGTCTTCTGGTTGGGCTTCTGTGTCCCCCGCAGCCCTTTATGGAGTCCTGAGAGTGTGTGTTTTGTTGACACAAGCATGGCTGTATCTGGGATCCCTGTGCTTCAGAGCCGTGGGAACCTGCTTCCTCATTCGGCTGTGCCTATGCCAAGCCACCGGTTTGCTGACGGTGCTGCTTCAGCACGCATGGCCTACCCAATCTCAACTTGTCTGTAGATGTGTCTATCAATTCTTCATGCCCCATCACCCCAGTCAGACCTGGCCATGCAGGTCATGGCAGAGTACCCCTCCTTGTGAAAGAAGAAGGGAGGAGTCAGGATCACTCAGGGTGCAGTTTTGCTTCCCTCCCATTTCTTACTTCTTGCACACACATATCAAGGTCTCCTTGGGAATCTTCTCCCCATCCTGGCTGCTTCAACTGTGCGTCACAACCCCATGAAGGGTTATCAAACTGAATGTTCAGGTTGTGAAAAAGTTGGCAGCAATGTAGGATTTCTGAATACACAGCAACCAAAATTTAATCAAAATCAAATGCTCAGTGAATCCAAGGAGTTTCTGTTGGCTCCAGCTTGTGTTGACTCATGTGACTTCACTACAGCCTTGGTCCTGCAGACTGCATGGACACATTGCAATGTGTCTGACATCATACTGCACAAGGACACTGCCTGGAAAACCTCTGCTCGGATTTGAGATTATTGTGTTATGAATTGAAGCCTTTTTTTACTACACACGCTCAGTTTTCATGCTCCAACAAAAACACATTGGTTTAGCTGTGGGAAACAAAGACTATTAATATTTACGTACCTTCATTCGTTGGATTACGTAGTGTTACAGTTCCCTTTCCAAATGTACTAAAATACCCTGATAAAAGCAAATTACAGGAGAAAGGGTTTATTCTGGTGTGAGGATACAGCCCAGCATGGCAGGTGAGTTGTGCTGCCAGGACCATGGGGCACTAGTCACATCGCATCTATGGATAAGAAGCAGAAAGGGAGGAATTCTCACTTCTTTTCTTATAGGTAGACAAGGACCTGAGCCCAGAGACAGGAACCAACCACAGCGAAGGCTGAGTCTTCCCATCTCCATCTTTGTTAATCTAGTTTAGAGAATCTCTGGTCGGGATGCCAGGAACCTGTCTCCTCTCCCCAGTGCTTCCAGATCCTGTCAAGGTGACAGCCACCACTGCCCTTCCCGGCCATTTGAGTTGATGGCTTGAGTTTCATGTTTAAAATTGTTTAAGGAGTTTGGGTTGAGATTTAGGACAAAATTTCCAGCAGGTTCTGAAATGGGCCTGAACATTCTTCTGGCATGTGTGTGAAGTGATACTCTCAGATGCTAAGACCAAAATCCTAGTCAACTCTGAAAACCACTATAGATGTTCCATACCTTACAGTACCAAATACAAGATTTAATTTTTCCTGTAAAAAAAAATGCTTCACTAGTATGCAAATCAGTTTTGTTTTAATGGTCAATTCTACGTACACTAAAAAATTTTTTAAATGAGTGTCTTTATGGTTTATAAATATTTGACTTATAGACTATTTTATGGTCATATATACACTGACTCAGGTTGAAAACGGTTGGGAGTGAAAAAGCTTAATACGTCTTGGGCCAGGCTACCAAGGGGCTGCCCATGTAGGATCCTGCCCTCCCTTCACTGTGTCTCCCTAAGCAGCTAGTGTGCCCCATTAATCCCCAGAGGTCCTTGCTGGTGCTGGAGGCAGGAGGTTCACTGCCCAGACCTTAGTTACGATGACCCCCAACTGATTACTCCTCCTGTCTCTGACTCCGGTGGTCTCGAGAATTGACCTGAAGTTGTGAGCAAGCACACGTCTGCTAGGATCAGAAGTGAGGCTTACCAGGAAATCATCGCTCACACCTGACTCTCTGGGCATTCTTCCCACTTTCACAAGAGCTGTGGGCAGAGCTCTACTAGATACTGCGTGGTGCCTCTATGGCCAAAGGTCGCAGCTCTAGGCTGCTGAAGCCTGGCTCTGTCTCGGGGACACCAGGTCTCTGCTTTCCAGACAACCTGTGTGCTTGGACCTTCCCTCTTGAGGTCTCCATTGGAGATTCTCAGAAACCTGCCAAGGCTGACCCCATGCCTGGAGTGAGAAGCCTCTTGGAAACTTTCAAACAGTGAGCAGAAATTCATTACAGAGTAGCTATGTCCCCAAGTGTCCCAGAGTCAACAGCTGGCAGAACACTCTAGGAAGCAATACTGCTGACCTCAGCCCCAAAGATTGGTGATTAAGACAGTGGAGTCTTGTTCTAACTTATTCTCACTTGTTGCAGGTCCAGGAAGAAAACCCAACCTCTTATCCTGGTAGCTGAAGAGCTCAGGTCCACAAGCTACCTGAGAAGCAGGTGAGGGAACAGAGTGTATCAAACATTGGCTCCGAGGATGTCTGCTTCCAGAAGCTCACCCCACTTTTTTTTTTTTTTAATTTCATGCTCCAATGCTTGACTGCTGAATACCTCTGCCTTCCTTGGGTGACCTCAGCAGCACAACATCTTTTAAGGACCAAGTCATGGTCAAAAAGAGAGAGTCTGTGTGGGTAAATCGCACAATGCTTAAGGGTTTAAGTGGCTCCAGCCAGGGCAGTGGGAGGCGTTCTATCTATCTTCAGGGAGAGAGGACTTATACCTTCAGTGGCAACTTGCGTCATTGTCAGGACATCCAGGAAGCTTCCTGGAATTAATTGCTCTGTTGTTTCAGAGATGACTAGGGCTGTTTGCGAAAGCCCCGGGGGCCTTTTAACCACACGGAGTTGTTCCGCAAAGAATAAAACTACCTTTACCGTACTGTGAAAAGTGAGAGCGGGTGTAACATCTTCTTCCTTTTTTAGCTAAGTAGTTTAAACAACTTAATGGAAGGACTTCCCTTCAAGAGTAACTAAACACTCCTTGTATGGGGAGATAAGAGGGAAGAACCAATCCTCAGGCACTCTGAGAATAGAAGGCCCTAAACTGGACACCTGGACTTGCACAATGTCCTTCGGGACCATATGACAGAGAGATTGAAGAGGAGAGAAAAGCTAAAAAGGAGGCAGAGAAGAATCTGAATAAACCCAGCTTGTTTCTAACAGCTTGGCCCACAGCAGCCCCCCTTGTGGAGTACCTACAGCGTTACCTTCCTGGCCCCCAAGGGGTGGCTGATGAATTACTGTAAACAGCTGTCACACAATGACTATAGAGGACTCATCTTTGATTTGGGGCCCTGGATACTTTCACATTGAAGCAAAGCTTAGCAGATGTGAATCTATGCAAACAGGACCTGTTGGAAGGTGTTGGCAAAGCCAGTGCCAACAGCAACCCACGACTTCCCAGCTGTCCTGAGGCCATCACCAGCCGTTGGTCTTCAGGAATTTTCCCAACCCAGAGCCTCTGACTCATTTCCTTTTGGAATCTCATCTTTCTGTTCCCGTCAATCTGAAACTACAAGCTCCTTGCCTTGAACCCGGCAAGCAACACACAACGTGGCAGAATGTTCATTTGCCAGCTTCAGTTCTGCCAGTCACCCTGTGCAAAAGGTGCCACCAGAAAACCTTTCCCATGCATGCCATTTCGTGGGAGGGAAGGAATCTCCAGCTCCTGGAGAGCAGTAAAATAGACAGGTGAGAACCAGGAAGGGAGCAACACCTTGTATCAATCATCTTCATCTGCATCTCGGGCCAGTCCTGTTCTGACGCCAGAGTCATTTTCCTGGTGAAATGGAAGGAAGGAACATGAAGTAACAGGTCATTCTCTTCACAGACTGTACCCCTTCCAGACACAAAGTCTATTCAAGGAGAGATCGATATCTTGTGTGTGTGTGTGTGTGCGTGCGTGTGTGTGTGTGTGTGTGTGTGTGTGTACATAGTCATGTGTGTGCACATAGAGACCAAAGGAAAACTTTGGGTGTTATTCCTTGGGATCGATCCACCTTGTATGTTGGCAGTCCCTTGCTGACTTGGAACTTGTGAAGTAGGCAAGGCTGACTGGCCAGCGAGGCCCCCAGCATACAGTTTGGTTCCCCGGTGGTTAGAATTACAAGCCACCATTCCCAGCTTTTACAATGTGGGTTCTGGAGATCAAACCCAAACCCTCACATTTGCAGAGCAAATGGTAAACCAGCTGAGCCATCTCCCCCAGTCCTCCAGAGACTGGTATTGTCCCTTGTCCCGATAGTGATTTGGCCCCATCACCAGCCTTGTCCCCACACCATGGACATAGCACAGGTCTTAGGTGTAAAACTAGGCAAAGACTCCATTCATCTCCTGATCATGGCCATTCCTCTTTTCAAGAGTATTTGTCTCAAACAGTAGGAAATGCCTGGCAGCCACTGTGAGGACTTCAGCTACCTGCTTTTCTCTCAAACCATTGACACACACAGGATTATGTCGATCAGGCTAAACCTTACAAGGGCAACTCTCAAATGCCTGAGACCCTTTGAATATAGGTGGCCAATGGTAATGTCCTCTTCTTCAACCAACCCATGCCCCACCCCAGTCTGTCCTCAGGAAGACCAGGAGGACAATACAAGACCTGTCTCAGGATATAGTCCAACATGCTAAACACATAGCTGGAAGTACAGATCCCAGCCTAATGAGAACCTGGGAGAAGCAGGCTACCAGGCAGTGTCAGAGACCAATCAGAAGCTAATGAGACTAGCTCTCTCATCCACTGTAGCTTAAGCTCAAACCTATCACAAAGATGGCCCTCTATAAATGTCTGGAGGGATGGTGCGTACACTTGGGCACAGTGAGAAGGTAGGGGGTAAGACTTGACCAACCCAGTGGGTGGCCTGGCTTCCTTTCTGTCCTGTGAAGTGAGGTGTGAGAAATCCTTCAGAGGCTTGCTCTGTAATCCATCCATCTATGAAGTGGCAACTTCCTTATGAAAGTCCAGAGAGGATAGGAACTCACATGGGCCAACGGGGAAGCCATCCTTGCCCTTCTCCAGCAAGTAGGAGATTCACTAAGTCTTGACTGGTGAAAAAAACTCATCTTCCAACCCAAGAGGAATAATCCAGAATTGCTTGTGCTTCACCTACAGCATCTTAAAGTGACAGTCCCGCAGGCTTCCCTGACTTTAAATAAAGACAAATCTGCTTTGCTTTGTATGGGACAGTTTTTCTATTTGAATTTTTGAGGTCGGATCTTGCTCTGTAACCGGGACTGGCCTTGAACTTGTGATCTTCCTGTTTTAGGCTCCTGGATAGACCGCTGTGAAGAATCCACCTGTTTCTATAAAGGTTTTCATTCCACATCTCACAGCTAAACTGTTAGGTATTTTTCTGTTTAGATGATTTGTAAATCTCAGAGTCCTGGGAAGCAGTGCTCTCTGGGGGCCCCTCCAGCCAAGTGGAGCATACCTAGAGCATTGATTGACTCTTCTCGTAGCTGTGATATGTCTTCTTCTTGGGCATTAGCAGACTCCCCCCCCCCCCCAAAAGCAGCTTGTGACCCCCTCCCTTCATTTAAAATGTGACGAACACTTGCCTCTAAAGTGAGGGCTCAAACCCTGGGACTCTTGACTTCCGTTATGGCATTTGCGGACAGACATCAGCAGGAGACGAGGAGTTAGACAGATTCTCTGGTAGGCAGACAGACAGGGAAAGGGGCCTTGACTAGGTAATAAATTTCCAAGATGGCCAGTGTCCTCCTCACCATCCTGACCTGAGACTAAAGCCTGGCCGTTTAAAGGTTTTGTAGGCTTTTGTCTCCCGTCAGCAGGCCTCTGCTGATGGACTGGCCCAACAAGTTCAAAGCCTGCTCGGGACACACCGCACACAGTTCTGGGTCAACCAACCATCCAGTTTTCTGCAAACTGACCAACCCTAAATTAGATTAGGAAGCCTCTTCAGAGGATTTAGAAACCCTGAAAAGGGACTGTGTTTCTTGGCTTCTTGGGTTCCCCCTTTGCTTTGCGTGGGGTCTGTTTCTCTGTTTGTGTGCTGCGTGTGACTGTTTCTTCACCCCCAGTAAACACGTTTCTTAACTGCTGATTCAGCCTGTGGAGGGTGGGAGTTCTCTGCTGCTGCCTCTTAGGCTTCAGAGGTTTTACTACTTTTCGACCCCTCCTGGGGCAGAGAAATCAAACCCCATCTAGACCCCTAGACTGCATCAGTAGAAATCCCAATAGGCTGATAGAGAGGGAACTAAAGTTCCATGTCCCTCTGTCTTACTGATTTCGAACTCGTTATAATTGTGGAAAATTTTTCCAAATGTCCTATAACATTTGTGTAAGGATGGGGCTCTGTGTAGCCTGCCTCTGGCTCTGCATACCCTCCCAAGGCTGAGACCTGGGAGTGTCACCAACCAGAAAACTCCGTAAGGGAGTAGCAAGCATGTACCTGTCATACCCTCTCTTTGTGCTACTTTTGTGGCTCAAATCCAGACTGCCAAATTTAGCAATCCTTAACCGAAGCCCATAGAGTCACAATTGTATCTTAATGATGAAGAGGGGGGGCAGGGAGGAAAGCAGCCCATTAAAGCTAATCCGATGGCTATCAGGAGTCTGAGCTATGTAGCTGACAGCTTTGAATAAAAGAAGATACATGACTCTACAGTATGTGCACACAAGCACACTCCCTACGGCTCCTTTACAAACAGGACCTCAGATTACATCTTTCCAATAAGCCCGTGGTTTCATCACCCAACTACCACACATTGTGGAAGGCCAGATCCCCTCTAATAACTGGGCTAATGGAGATGTGTCAGGTCGGGAGTGGTCGGGGAGTAATAAGAGAATCGCACAGGTCAGAACCAGAATTGCAGGGGAGCTGGGGCAGTTGGGGGCGCTGTCTCTCTCATCTTCTGTGTTTTTAGGAACGCGCTGAACCCAGATTTTACAGACTGAGAAACGCGTCCACCAGCTGAGTGACTGGGTTTGCTTGAGCCTCAAGTAGTCCCATGTGCCCCTTTCTGGAAGGATCACGACTACTGGCAGCAAAGTCCCCATCTTTATCTGCCGCCCCTCTCCCCGATCGGGAGTGGGTGCAGAACAGATGGAGAGATGGGCTCTGCACTGCCTTCTGAGCAGCCGCCCAGGACTGCCTTGTCAGAATTAATCGTCGTCTAGAATGTTATTAGTGGAAACACTAAATTTGCTCTTAGGGTAAAGTTCTTTCTTAATGAACAGCAAGTCTTGCTAGCACACCCCCCTCCCAGGCATTTCTCATCAGCGATAGCATCTATCCAGGTGCTGTGAATCTTAAAAACTGTAAATCTTGGCCTGTCACTGGAGGAGGAGAGAGAAAAGGTTAAACAAGTTTGTGGAGGAAGATTTCCCAGGTGCTATTTTGCAAGTACAGAGCTAATTGATGGTTGTGCCATAATAGTTACTGCTGATAGCGATCACGTAAACACTCCTGCTTGCCTGGGGAGCATTCTCATGGTGTCCTGGGGAAGCAGTGCCTGAGATTGAGCTGTTCGGTCACGCACACAGAGCACCTCGGTGTCTTCAGAGGGCAATTTTGATGCGGCCCAGTGCTGGAATCTTGTGAGATTTCAGGATGGAGAAACTCCATCCTGAAATAGAGACCTGAGTCTTAGAGTTAAGTACCTCGCATCCCCCTGGGGCATGCTCCCGCAGAGCCCTTAGAACAGCAGGGCAACTCTCAGAAACCAGAAATTTGTCAGGGAACCATAGAGGGGCCTGAACTTTCTCTGCAGGATTCTCATCTTCCCTGTCACCCAAGTTTACTTCCAAAAGGCCGAGGTCTCTCCCTCCTCAATTTTAAGGCTCATAATTCTTTTGCAAGATGTAAAGGGGATGGCATGCTTCCTTGTGGTCACATCCTGGAAGCAGAGAAAAGAATTTGACTGGTGGCCTCTCATCTCATTTTCCAGCTTCCCCCATACAGCCCTGGGCCCTGCACTTGGACCACGGGTAATGTAATTGGATTCCGGGGCCAGGGTGGAAGAGGCGATAAACTGGGGGAGAATTCTCACACAAAAGCACCAGGCCCATTTGCATTTTCATTGGTTTCTCAGGAAGAAAATAGTGAGGCAGAAGAGTTGTTCTAATTTGTGCTACCCTCGGAAAAATTACCATTTGCTTAAGAAAGCAGCAGTGAGCTGATCCTGCCACGTGGTCTGCGGCCTGTGAGGGAGTCTGTGGCACCCCAAAATAAAGAGCAGAGAGGATAAGAGTGCTCTCATTCTCTTCCTTTCTAGATGGTAGCCTAGTTGGAGTCGCATTTACCTGGAGATTTTTTTTCCTTATGAAAATAGTATTATGTGTGACATCCAGGCTTCCGTAAGAAAAATGATTAAGACCACAATGTCTTTGATGATAGTAGTCAGAACCTATAAATAACAGCAGGATAAATAAATCCGGAAGCAACAATGGCTGGAAATGAGTCACCTCAGGTTTCATTTGCTGTTTGGTTACACTGCTTTTTGGTCTTACCATTCGTAAGTTAGGGAGCAGAGAGATCCCTACTTCAGGGCATGCCTGGCTGCTCAGTCAAGATGTCCCCCCAACTCTCACCCCCCCCCCCCCACCAAAAGGGCATGGAGCTCACTGAAGCAGGCTCCCCGAGGATGGAGCCAGCAGCAGGGTGGTGCTGACTTTGGGTAGACAGAGGGGGTGCCCTGGGTCTCTCCTTTCATTTGCCTCTGGGATTCAGAATCCACCCCCCCCCCCCGCCCGGGTGGGCCCTGTCTCCTTATTTTATGCGTAATGTGAGACCTTCTAAGAAATCATCAAAATTTTTAGTTTTTTAAAATAATCAAGTCTTGTCTTCTTGTTGATAACCTGATTTTTCTTGAGAACAGAATGTAGGCTGTGTGCATTGGCCGTCTTCACAAATTCAACATTCATTTGAAACTGTTCACTAGCAGAGAGCAAGTTTACAGACATGGAGAAAGGGGGCTTTATTTTATTTTATTTTTTTTAATTTATTTATTTATTAAAGATTTCTGTCTCTTCCCAGCCACCGCCTCCCATTTCCCTCCCCCTCCCCTAATTAAGTCCCCCCCCTCAGCCCGAAAAGCAATCAGGGTTCCCTGTCCTGTGGGAAGTCCAAGGAACCCCCCACCTCCATCCAGGTCTAGTAAGTTGAGCATCCAAACTGCCTAGGCTCCCACAAAGCCAGTACGTGCAGTAGGATCAGAAACCCAGTGCCATTGTTCTTGAGTTCCCAGTAGTCCTCATTGTCCGTTATGTTCAGAGAGTCCGGTTTTATCCCAGGCTTTTCCAGACCCAGGCCAGCTGGTCTTGGTGAGTTCCCAGTAGAACATCCCCATTGTCTCAGTGTGTGGGTGCACCCCTCATGGTCCTGAGTTCCTTGCTCGTGCTCTCTCTCCTTCTGCTCCTGATTTGGACCTTGAGAATTCAGTCCTGTGCTCCAATGTGGGTCTCTGTCTCCTTTCATCGCTTGCTGAAGGTTAATATTCAGGAGGATGCCTATATGTTTTTCTTTGGGTTCTCCTTATTTAGCTTCTCTAGGATCACTAATTATAGGCTCAATGTCCTTGGTTTATGGCTAGAAACCAAATATGAGTGAGTACATCCCATGTTCCTCTTTTTGTGTGTGGCTTACCTCACTCAGGATAGTGTTTTCTATTTCCATGAAAGGGGGCTTTTGAAAGACCACAAAAATCAGTCTAAGGAACTCTGCAAGTCAGTTCCTGGCAATGACAAGGTCATACGCATCAGGGATACCGTGGATGACGCTGTACACTACACTGACCAGAAGCATTTTCGGTGAGTGAGGGTGTATTGGAAGTAAATCTCTGCAATTCAATTTGATAATGAGACTTGAACCAACTCACAGGAAATAACAACCCAAGACCTTCAACATCCTGTCTGAGGAAAGCAGACCTCTCAAAGGATCCTGGAGCTATCTGAGGGAAGTTGTCAGAGAAGGCAGTGGAGCCACAGGTGAGGCATGAAAAGAAGCAATTCTAGTTCAGTGTGTAGGGGGGGAGGTCTTTGCTTCTTGGAGGGGAGGGCAGATCCTAGAGCAACAGGAGGGCTGGCCTGTAGCCTGCTATGCTTTGCTTGTCTGTCATCTCTTACTTGACTGAACAGGCCACGGGTCTGCTGTCCACTCTTCCTCTATCAAAGACCCTGCTCTCATGACGCATACCTCCATCCACACAGCCACACGCTCCTGAACCAGACCCCAGATCTTACACCAGGTGTGGTTGCACCTCTAGCAAAGCATGAGCCTGATACCCTGCACAGCTCCTCTCCCAGGGAGCCAGAGACGTGCAAAGAGAATCAGCAATCCATCCATCAATATATAAAGTCCTTGGCGCAAGGATCTCAGCTCCCTGGCTAGTTCTAACCCCCTAGAAGAATCCTCCTCCTGTCCTCTAACTTTCCCAAGCTGCAGACCCCTTCCTCCTGCCCTTCTATTCCCACAGCTCCCTCCCCACCCATCCTCAGTTAAGAACAGACCACAAGCTTCCTCTTCCTCCCTCAGGAGCACATCTGACTCTGTAGACCTATTGCACAGTTGCCTGTCCCGTCCCCCATGGCCACTGGTCATCGTATAGCAACATTCTAAATGACAGTGCCTCTGAACCTTTGGCTCAGGAACTTTAATACAGCCAAAATATTTATATTAAAAACAGATCATCTGGCTTCCTAGCAAAACCAGACTCTCAGAAATTTTTTAAGCAGCACAGGCATGCATATAAACTCCTTCTAATTGGCTGGGGACCAGAAATCACTGAAGAATGTGGCCCTCCCCATCCCCATGTGCAAAGAAAGCCCAGGGCTTCAGCTTTCCAAGCCTGAAACGTTAATGGAGTTACTTCTGAGCCCTTCAGGTGGGCATAGCATGTGCCTTGGCTTCTCTAGATCATGTGCTGCCCTCCTAGGACATTCTGTGACATACTAGTTACATACTAGTTACATGCATAATGGTTACAATCCGTGACTTCAGTGTTGGTGGATGTGGGGGGCAAGAGCGAACTGCTACGGTTTTGAGTTGGGAACTGAGGAACACAGAACTTTTCAAAATATTACTCAGACTCAGAATTTTTTTTAACAAGTATTAGTTGGGCGTAATAATGACTTCACAGTGGCATTTTCATGCATGTGCATCGTGTGGTTTGATCATACTCTCCCCCCGTTGTCCTCCTCTGTCTCCCTCCCACTCTGGCTGATTCTCTCTCTCCTCCACCCCCCCAACAACTAGTCATCTTCTACTCAGTCATTTTTCTTATCTAAAATTCAATCCCACTAAAAATTACAGGAAAGCCAGAAAACAATTGAACGTATTTGTGAGATAATGATTTCACAACTCGACACAGTCCTCCTCACTTGAGCCTTAAAAATCCAAAGAAATCGCTGTGGCGCATCTTCCCTGTGTCTCCTTTGTGGGTGCTCCTGGGCAGGGACCCCTTTCTGTAGACATAGACATGTTTCAGCCATTCCCAAGAGAGCAGGCCTCAGATACTCAGGAGGCTGAGGCAGGAGGATCGGAAGTTTAAGACAGCTGGGTGAAGTTAATGAGGCTCTGTCTCAAAAGGTAACAAGCGGGCTGGAGTAGAGATTAGTGGTTGAGTACTTGCTTAACGTGTGTGAGGCATCAAGCACTGGGGAAAAAAAACAAAACCACAACAAAACCCTCACCATTGTCAACTGACCACCACGCTATGCACAGCCTAGAGACAGACACTTTCACTTTGTTTGAAGAGGTTTGAAACTGAGCTGGGACTGGAGAGATGGCTCGGAGGTTAAGAGCACTAATTGATCTTGCAGAAGACTCAAATTTGGTTTCCAGCGCTCACATCAGGTGACACACAGTACCTCTAACACCAGCTCCAAGGTATCAGGTGCCCTCTTCTGGCCTTTGGGGGCATCTGCACACACGTGCATATACCCACACACAGACATGCCCATGTACGTATAATTATGGATGAATGAATAAACACTAGTAGATTTTCAACTAGTACCTCTAACTTTAGAGGAAAAGGGGGATAGAGGGAGGAAGGCTGGGGAGGAGAAGAGGAGGATGAGCAGGAGGAAGAAGGGGCATTGATCAATAAGAGAGATAAACCTTGTTCTTTAGGGACTTTTCTATCATGGCTAGTACTCAACATCCTTTGGCTCCTACTAAATCAGGCTTAGCACACCCAGCCAGCAGGACACACATCTGGAAAAATACGGAGAAAGTCAAAGAGATGGAGCCTTTTTGTGAGGCAAGAAAGGGACCAGGGACCTGGGGAAGAAATAAGAGAGGTCAGCTTGGGATTTTCAGCTTTTATGAATAGGGGAGCTTCAAGCACCCCTGCCTGAGAAGAAGAAAACCAAGTTGTTTTTGGAAGCTTGTGAGCGGTGCTGGCACCTCACACAGATATGGATGCAATGTGTTATCTTTGAGGGACAGGCATAAATTATTAAACTTTACTTCCTTCAAAGGTGTGATTTGGGCCTCCTTTTGGAACCCGGTTTCATGAGACCCCAACAAGAGAGTTACAAATAGAAGAAGGGGAAAAACCCAAACATAGCCTAGCCATTTGGAAATTCTTGTTTTCACTTAGATTTCTCAGGGTTAATTTCCATGAAGATGTTGCTGTAACTATCTTCTATTTTCAGTGGAATCTCAATTGCTCCATGTCATGTGGAGGAAGGACTATGAGTCTCTGAAGACTAGCTAGAGATTTATTTCTCTGAAAACCAGGCAAACCACAAGCCTAGCTGTCTCGTGGGGAAAGATGATCAGTGTGTCCTCCCTCTCCCCATCCCGAGACCTGCTCTCCAGTCCTGTATTTCTTTCCAGCTTGGCCAACTTAGTTCTGGGTGTGCACAGAGGACTGTGTGCTCAACCAAGCAAGCACTCCTACGCTGGGCTGGGAAAGGGCTTCTCTCTCCCACTTCATATACCTTCTGTAGAGTGGAAGACTCCCGTGTAATCACCAGAAGACAAATTGCAATCTGTGGTTTCTAGTCAGAGTAATAATTCAACAGTTGTTTCTTTCTAATGCATTTTTCTTTATTTTTACAACTTCTCCCCCACCCTGAGAAGTCTTCAGTGTCTGCACCATATGAGGAGAATAACCATTGCTTTTATAAGAGAAGAAAGAAAAAAGAACCAATCGAGTCATGAGAAGAAAGTTCAAGACTGGCTAATGAACTACAATCAACGTGCTTCACGGTGCTGGTCCAAGGTGCAGAGACACAAGGCCTGGGAAAGAGTCCCTGGACAAGCAGCCCACGGTCAAGACTGTCTCCTGGGTTTGACCAATGGACCCCAGGAATTTCAACAACTTCTTCAATCAACAATAGTTATGTATTTAAAGATGCCACTACTTCCCGGCCTCACCTGCAGAGCCTCACCGGTTCTCAAGCTTCAGACCCAGGTGGAGTCGCAAGACTCACCAGCAGGTGTATGCCATGGAGGCAGGTCCATGACACAGTGGGAGGCAGACATGAGTTCTCACAGCCCTCTCCAGCTCCTGCCTCTGCCTTGCACTCCAGGCCCTGCATGCTTGTCTTTGTTCCCTCGCCAGAGACACTAGGACCCTGCCCAGAGTGTCCCAGGACTGGCAGGTCCTATTTCAGGTAGTTTTGTGTAGTCAGGAGGCTTGCCATGCTCATAGCTGCTCGTGGCTGGGCACAAGGGAAGTTTGCATGCCAGTGCTCTGGTTGGAGGACAGTTGAACCCCCTGCTGTTCTTCCAAATCTCCAAGAGAGTCAGTCTTCATGTCCTAAGACTGAAAGAACTTCAGATGCTTCTGTGTCAATATCTTGGCCTTCCTTTTTGGGTAGCAAAGAATACTAGAGACAGAAATTCACATGCTTTAAAGTGATTGCCTCTTTTCTTCTTTTTACATTTTTATTTTAAGTGTGTGTGGGGGGGTGTGTGGGGGGGTGGTATGATGTGGTGCAGTACTCACAGAGGCCAGAAGATGGCATCAGATCCTCGGGAGTTGAAGTTTCAGGGGTTTCTGATTCTTATCCCTAGGATGTGGGTGCTGAAAAACAAACCCAGGTCCTCTGAGAGAACAACATGCACTCTTAGACATTCTCCAGGTTCTGCCTCTGTACCCTTTGTACTTATTTAATGTTTGTTGGTTTTTCATCTTTTAGATTTGCTTTACTTACTTTTCAGACTGCTTTAAAGATATGAGAGTTTTACCTGTGTGTGTGCAAGCATACTACATGAGTGCCTTGTGCCTGCAGAGACCAGAAGAGGCCTTCAGAAACTCTGGAACTGGAGCTGCAGATGTTTGTGTGCTGATAATCAATCGTGGGTCCTCCTTCAGAGCCACAAGTTCTGCTACTGTCCGACGCAACTTTCCAGGCCTGGCCTCCTGGTTATCATCTGAATTCCAGCAGTCTGTTCTGCAGAGGAGAAAAAAATAAGTCACATTTAATTTGGAAGATATTAGTTATCACAGAGGTGATAAGTACTTCAAGCAGAAGGAAAGTGAGGCATTCTACTCAGGAGAAGATGGTTAGCTCAGAGTTCAAATGAAAGAACAAATACCAACAAGGCAGTCGTGAAGCCCTGTGCTTGGAGCTTTCTTTTAATCATAGTCTTCTACCTGTGGTGAGACCACATAGCCTCTCAAGGCTGAAAGGATCCTCTTGACTGTTCCTGGCAAGAGGCTGGGGAGCTCAGCCTGTAGGGTCTTCAAGATGACGTTGTTCATTAATGGGTAAGACAGCTTGGCACGATCGTCTTGCTCTTTGTCCAACGGTTGAGATCCGTTCAATGGGTTTGGACCCCTGAAGCCTGTGAGGAACACAGCCTCTTGATGGCATTCAAAGTGAGAAAGGAACAAGTCCATTCTGTCTCCTGCCTGCACTCAGTTTTCAATGGTCAAGAGCATATTTGCCAAGGTTCAGTTTTTTTAAATTAGCTCCACCTTGAGGTTAAACAAGAAAGATATCACTGAATAGTCTGTGTCCTGGAGATCAGAATGCTGCCTCCCACGGGGTGTCTGGGATTCAGGCAGTGGGTTTGTGGGGGTGGCTTGTGATGTGTAAAACATAAGAGCAAGGGATTTGGAGCTGGCCACCAGTAGTGACGAGAGATGATGATAGTATGTGGTATACAGTCGGAATTGGATTTTTCTTTCTTCTCTCTCTCTCTCTCTCTCTCTCTCTCGTGTGTGTGTGAAAAATTGACAGTCTTTTGAATAAACTATAATATATGTTTTCATTGCCAGCTGACAAATATTCATTTTTTCTGGTCATTTTTAGAGCAAATGAAATTTTGGTTCAAGCACATTAGACCTGGATAAGACCAACAGGTTAAGGGACTGAGAACAAAAACTAAAATTCCTTACCCCACACCAGGGGAAAGGCTATAGCCTTCAGAGTCTTGGGCCCTCTCTTGCCCCTTAACACATTCATGCTGAGGAAAATAGAATCTTCTGCCTAGGCATTTGCTCCTCTGCCTAGGGGATGTGTGCGTATGTTTAGGCGGAGGTGGGGGTGGCGTTCAGTTCAATCAGTCATTCCAGACACAGGAGTGACACATTCTCACGGGAGAAGTCAGGGATGGAACGGCAATCAATGGGAACAGAGTAAACGAGATACCTCAAGCAGATTAAGATCTCTCTCCAACACAGAGGCACGGCCCCTGACTTCACATGAAGGCTAGGACTTACGCTGCAAGAGCTCACTCTTAAGCACACAACCTGGACAAGGGTCCTGCTACATGAGTGCCCCTGTAGACATGAAAGACAGAGCTCGTCAATCAAGAAGACAGGGATGCCATCCTGCCAGCCCTTCCCTATAGCCCTCACCTAGTATGGCCAGGGACTGAACCACTGCAAGCAGACTCTAAAGCAAACTCCCTAGTTCAGCAAGTTCCAAAGTTGAGGACCACCTGCTGTGGAACAGTCTGTGCATGTTCCCGCTGTTCATGACTAGAAATGGAGGGTGAAGAACTGTGTCACATGCAGGAGGTGGCACTGCCAGGGGAGTCACGACACTTGCCAATCACGCTGAGGCCTCTTGCAACATCACTTCCTGTGGGCTCTTCACATTATCTTTACAGGCTTTCACGACCAAAACGGAGAATCAATGCCTTAGTCAGAGACGGTGAATGAGGCGCTTAGAAGATCTCAGATCCCATGACCCAGGAAGACACAAAGTCAAGCTAGCAGAGAGGCTGCTGAGAGCCATCATCAGCCTGAGTGTGGGGTCAGCATGGTGCCCAGATCCACTGGAGAATTTTCAGTCTGAGCAGCAAGTCTTCCTCTAGAGAACTAGAGAACCAGAGGGCTAGAGAACTCTGGAGCATTCTTCACCCACAGAGGATCTCATTCTTGGGAAATCCTAGACCAAGTCTTGGTTCCTAGTTAGGGGAGAGTGGTAGCTAGGTAATCTGAGAATCAGCTGTAACTGGTTTTCCTTTTCTTCCATTTCACCGCTGGGATGTATAAACCCATGTTGGGTGAAGTCAAAGCTGTCAAAGCTGTGTGGAGTATACCCAGTCTAATCTCAAACCTAGCAGTACTCTCTCCTCTTCCTCCCATGATTTTCTATGACCTCAAAGATGTCTGATACTCCTTCGGGAATAAGAAGTGACCTAACTAAATAAACAGTAACTTCTGTTTTGTACATTTTATTTTAAAACTTAGAGCTTATGAATACATACCCCAAAGGAGGCCTATTTCATCATAAAATGACAGTTTTTAATTGTGACAGTGGCACTCATCCATCGAACAGGGACTAAGGAGATGATTCAGTCAGTAACATGACTGCTAAGCGAACATAACAATTTGGGCTCCAATCCCTAGAACCTACATAAAAGGTGGGTGATGTGGGATTCCCCTTTGTATCCTGTGACTATGACTGGTTAAATAATAAAGAAAACTGGCTTGGCTTGATAGGGCAAAAGAATAGAGGTAGGCAGGGGAAACTACACTGAATGCTGGGAGAAAGAAGGGCGGAGTCAGAGAGAAGCCATGCAGCCCTGCCAGAGACAGATGCTAGTTGGAATCTTGTGGGTAAGCCACAGTGTGTGGTGATACACAGATTACTAGAAATGGGTTAAATTAAGATGTAAGAATTAGCCAATAACTAGTTAGATCTAATGGGCCAAGCAGTGATTTAATTAATACAGTTTATGTGTGGTTATTTCGGCGCAGAGCGGCCAGGAACCAACAAGTGATCTCCTCCAACAGGTAGGGGCTAGGTTTGTGCCTCTCATCACAGTATTGAGGTGGTAGAGGTAGGTGATCCTTGGAACTCACTGGCCATTAGCAATTATGGGTGCGTGGTACATGCTGACTTAGACTTATTTTTCATTACTCAAAGATTTAATTCTTTTCAGAGCATTAGGAGGCCCTCAAATCCAAACCAATGTAGCAAAAGTTCTGCCTAATTAATTTTCTCCATTTCTGCTGTTTTAACTTTCATACCTAAATGTTTATCTGTCACAGACTCTGTAAGATGTTTATTTGCACAAAGCATTTTTTCTGTTTTTGTTCTTTGTTTGTTGTTGTTGTTTTGTTTTGTTTTTGAGACAGGGTTGCTTTGTATAGCTCTGGCTGTCCTGGAAGTCGCTCTGCAGACCAAGCTGGCCTTGAACTCAGAGATCCACCTGCCTTGACCTCCCAAGTGCTGGAATTAACGGTGTCAGTCACCACTGCTCAGCTGTATGACTAATTTTTAACAAGGTGTGTATTTTCCGCCTGAGTCTGTTTTTCACATAAGCAAGCTAACGTCTCAGTGCGTCCAGACCACCCTGTCAGCTCAGAGTCTGATGATGTCACGACTACTCCACGGTCATAGTTTGTTTCCTGCTGTGTGATAAACACCATGGCCAAGAACAGCCTGTAGAAGAAAGGGCTTAATTGGCTTACACATGCATGTAACAGTCCACCATTGAGTCCAGGAACTCAAGGAAGAGCAGAGGCAGAGACTATGGAGGAATACTGCTTTCTGGCTTGCTTCCCTATGGCTCTACTTTCTTACAGAACCCAGGACAACCTGGGTGGTGGGTTAGTATCCACAACATGGCCTGCACCCCCACATCAAGTCGTTAATCAAGAAAATACTCCCCAGACAGGCCAACAGGCCAATCTGATGGAGGCATGTCCTCAACTTAGATACCCTATTCCTGGATATGTCTACCTTTGTACCAATTTGACAAAAACTGACGAGCATACCCATCAGCCCAGAGTCTCATGGTGTCCTGACCATACCCTCGCTTTCACTTCATGGTGACAGTGTCCTTGAAGGCCTGCCACTCTGTGTGACACACCCCCTTAACCAAAGTCCTCTGACTCCCTAGCATCCTCACATTTCCCCGACAGCTCTCAATGACCCAAGTACTGCAAGGTTTCCTTAGAGAAGCTTGAATATTTTTAATACAAGCTACCTGGGGACCAAAACATGCAGTGACATCAGCAAAATGTCCACCAGTGAGAAGACTTTGGATCAGCAAGCTGGAAGACGGCACAGAAGATATGACATTGTGGGGGACACTTATGTAGAGGGACTAGATCTGATTTTAAAAAGAAAACAGTCCGTAGTGAATGGTTTAGACTCTGGGATAACTGTAGTGGATGACTTAGGTCTAGCCAACTGACTGTGCCTGCCTTGCGTAGGAAAGGGAAGCCCAGAGTTACCAAGGCATCCGGTGAAGACACATATGGTAGCTGGAAGAGAATGGCAGGCATGGCATTACAGCCAGGGAAGCCCTTGAGCCTGGAGCCCTCTTTCCAGACTCCAATACATCACAGCTCCTTCTTGAGATTTCCTGAGCATGTCTGAATCTTAGTTTGGATTTAGTTGGGCGCAGTTGGGAAGAAGAAAGAGACAGCAGGTTTCCTGATGCCTGGAGGGTGGGAAAGCTGGTCACTCCGGAGCAAGTTTCCTGGAGCGCTGGCACTGTTGACAAGGTGGCCTGGTGGCTGCATCATGATACAACTACTCTGCCAGAACGAAGAAAGGGTAAGCACACAACTGGACATGTAACCAGGCCTCCACCAGAATTAAAAGAGAAACCAAAGTTTTTTTTCTCCCCTTACTCAGAGCAAGCTGGACTAGATTAGGACAGTCCTCATCAGTTAGAGAAAGAAAGATAAACAAGAGAAAGGAGAAAGGGTGAGCCAGCCCTCCAGTCCACAGATCTTAAGGAGGTCACACTGGAACTGCAGCTTCTGCACACACACAACATCAGTCTTGCACATTGAGAGGCCTTCTCAATATGCCCTCCATCAGTTGTGTATGGGAGTGGGGCTTCCTCTTGTGCCCAATGTGGGAGGAGCCTCTGTATGGGTACTCTCCCTGAGCCAACATCCCGGAGCCAGCGGTTGGTGCAGAGTCAGTCAGAGCTTCGAGGACCCTCACTGGTGGCTTCACCCCATTTTGATCCACTATTATGTGAGTGCTGATGACTGCTACAGGTTCTAGAACTTAAAGTCAGGTTCTCATGGGGGCTGGGTGGCTGCAGCGATGTCAGAGGATATTTGAAATGTGGAATCTAATGAGAAGGGACTGGATCTTGGGCTAGGGTTGGGTTAGGGTTGGTTAAGGTTACAAGAGACTAAGGTAGTTCTCACAAGCCTGGAGCTGTTGCCATGAGAATGAGTTGTGCACAGGACACTGGCACTTCTCTTGACCATCTCTTGATTCCCTCTTTGTATTCCCTACCCTCCACTTCCCCACCAAGCCCATCATGATTGAATCTTCCATGAGCTCCCCCCACCCACCACCACCAACACCAGAGACAGGTAGAGGCTGGTGTCATGTTCTTCAAACTCCAGAACTTTGAGCCAAATCAACCTCTTTACTTTGGGAGTTACTGAGCTCCATCATAGACCCAGACACAGTGCGAACCTGGGGACCGTCTTCCAGAATTCAATTTGAACACTTCTCAAAAGGTAGCTCAGACAAGACTACAAAAACCGCCTTTCATGGGAGGGGAACAGATTTCACATTTCCCCTTGGAGATCAGCGGGCTGAGAGCTTCTGGACACAGGTTATTTAAGTTCCAAACTTGAATCTTTTCCCTCCCTACCAAGGAGTAAAGGCTGTGGTTGCCTCAGGCCATTGAGCTGGATGCTAATATGCAGACATGAATATAGCTCATCTGAGATAAAGTCACAAAATAGACCTGTGTGGAAATCTTCAGCCACGAGCTCCAGCCCAGGCTGGTCATTATGTCAACCGGCTATCACCCTGACTGATAAAACCAGTGCTAATGCTTATTTACTTGTTTAAACACAGAGTAGAAAGTCTGGGGCTGTGCCGTGATACTTAATTGCTACCAAAATATTTGTCCGTCGAGTAAACAGCTATAGATAAAAGAAAGATGTTGTTCAGAAAATGGATTAATTAGTATTTAATTGCTATAACTTACAATTATTCCATTAATATTAGGAATGGAAGCTTGTAACAAATTAGCAAGGCACAAAGGAAAAGCAGCAAGGTACCATGGACTCAATCAAATGGGTGGCCTAAGAACCTCAACCTCCTTGAAGCAAGTACCTGGCTAGGATCCTCCAGGTATCTCCCTGGGTTCGAACCCAAATCTCCCCCTCCAACCTGAAGTCTTTTTTTAAACTTTAGCTGGCGGAGGTGCTTCCAGTAGGAGGTTTGATGACTCACTTAGAGGTGCAAGGAATGAATTCCTTGGCAGGAAGGGCTGCCTGCACTTGAGAGTACATCTAAAAATAATTGCTTTGCAGGAGGGAGGCTGGAGGAGGGGTTAGTGAGCTGAGCACTTGGAAGGACTGAAACCCCAACTGGTCGTCTGTACAGATGCTGCCAGCCAACCTGAGCACTCAGCTCAAGCCAGGCAAGTCTCACCTGGCAACCCCCCCACCTCCCAACTGTACTTCAGTTGAGGCCAGCTGAATGAGGACTGTCCTAATCCATTCCAACTTGCTCTGAGTGGGTATCTGCCCTTCCTCCCCACCACCACCAGGCTAGCTTGGGAGAGCCCTCGGGGTGAGTGCATTCCCTGCACCCACACCTGGCGGAGCCCAGGAGACTGGGGTGGGACCCCAACTGAAAGTGCTCTGGAGTCTTCCCCAGCACCAGGACCTGCTCAGAGCTACTCTGCCCACGCACACTAGAGAGCTGCTAATTAGAAAACAAGACCCCCCAGACAATGGGGTTTCAGGGCAGCCCAGCTCTCCCTCCCACTCCCTTCCACCCACAGCCAGCTCCTAAAGACCTCTCTTGAATGGCTTGCTGTCAGCAAAACAAGCATGAGCCCCTGGGTCCCACAGACAACAAAGCTAGGCAGCAGCATTGCAGGCAGGTGATGTCACCCAGGTAAAATTGCACTGACAAGCTTTTAATTAAAGTTTTCCCACACATCTTTCCACGGGTCCCCGGAGCGATTTATTCATGATGTGTCGAATGCAGCCAATTGTGAGCAGGGAGGGAAGTGTTTTATTTTCAAAGCCCTTGCTGACAGCTAGAGAACACTTTGTTATACAATCTGTTTACGTTTTTTTCCACACATATACACACTCACACACCCCATCTTGCTAAAGGGAAGATGGCTGTGCAGGGTGTTCAGTTTGCGTAGCCGTAATTAAGTACATCTGCTGCAGAAGTCATGAGTGGGAGGAGGCAGATGCCCTCTGTAAACAGCCCCCCCTCCTTAGGCCCCTCCCTGGCTTGTCAGGGTGAGGTGGCTGTAGGCAAGCACAGGTTCCACTGGGTGCAGGAAGCTCACCAACAGTGGCTTCCAGGACAAGGGGGACAAATACCCAAACAGAAGGTAGCTCGTGGACCAAGGAATCAGCAGCCCCCAAGACACTTTCCCAGGCTCCTGTTGCTGCCTCTGAAGGAAAGTTCCATGGTGTTGAGACAGAGTGGGCTTCAGCTAGGCCAGGGGTTCCGTGGTCCCTGGCCACCAATTCTGCTCAAGATCAAGAACCTCACTATGAAAAAGATAATGAAGAAAGCTGGTAGTTGGCTTGAAACTCAAGCCTTGAATCTGCCTCGGTGTATCTCCATGGCAACCTTCAAATGGGTCATACTTTGTACCTCTGCTCCTCTGAGTGTGCCCATATAGCTTGCCATCCTTAGTCTCAGTTTCCCTAGCTGCACACCAAAAGCAGGAACAGGAAAATCTGTGGGGAAAGGGAAACCGTGAACCTTCCTCAGTTTCCCTCAGTCCTCAGCAGCAAGACTCCTTCCCTTGGAGCTTCCTCCTTTCTCCCTGGCAGCTCCAGCACAATCAACAAGGACAGCCTCCTTGTGTGGGCCCTTGTGCCTGCTCCCTATTTCCTGAAAGCTCCCCCCCCCCAAAAAAAAAAACTTGGCAGAGGTGGGTGTTAAGGCAGAAGCCAGCCCCTCCCTCCTTCAGGTCTTGCCCAGAACCACCCTGGCTCTCACTTCTTTCTCTCCATTCCTGTTTCTGCCAAGAGAATCACTGACTTGGAGGAAACCACAAGCATACGTATGTCATCATCACCATGTCCCCAGGCCGCCATAAGAGAAGCCCTGGCTGCAGCTGGGGTTTATCACACCAACAGGTCCCCAGTCTACACTTTCTGTCCTAGGCTTCTGCTATGGTCTTTGGTGAGGCTTGTGTACTTCCCATGGCAAGATGGGGGGGGGGGGTTACACGCTCTGCCCCTTGATGGTAGCTTGGTGCACTTGGTAGCCACAGAAAAGCCTCTAAGCCTCTGTCAGCTCCATAGGTGGGAGTTTGCTCCTCAGGTGCCAGATCTCAACTAGCAAATGGAAAGGGGAGCTCTGTGCCATATTCAACAGTTGTGAAGAACCTCACCTGGTAGTGGATGATGTTACAAGAGGGGATACCAAGCCTCCTTCATCACTAGGGCCACGGGAAATGCTGCAGGGCATCTGGCTTCATTGGAGGAGCAGTGGAGGACACCTGAAAGTTGAAAACAAGAAGAAGCACAATCTTATTCGCATTTTAGAGGGAACTTTCCAGTTGCTGCCTGGACCCGTAGGTGAGGGATAAGAGTGAACAGTGATATTTGGTTTCTAGCCATAAATAAAGGACATTGAGCTTATAATTCATGTTCCTAGAGAAGCTAAATAAGGTGAATCCAAAGACAAACACATAGGCATCCTCAGGAATATTAACCTTCATCAGGCGATGAAAGGAGACAAAGACAGAGACCCACATTGGAGCACCGGACAGAAATCTCAAGGTCCAAATCAGGAGCAGAAGGAGACGGAGCACGAGCAAGGAACTCAGGACCACGTGGGGTGCACCCACACACTAAGACAATGGGGATGTTCTATTGGGATCTCACCAAGGCCAGCTGGCCTAGGTCTGAAAAAGCATGGGATAAATCTGGACTAGCTGAACATAGCGGACAATGAGGAATACTGAGAATTCAAGAACAATTGCAGTGGGTTTTTGATCCTACTGCACGTACTGGCTTTGTGGGAGCCTAGGCAGTTTGAATGCTCACCTTAGGAGACCTGGATAGAGGTGGGCAGTCCTTGGGCTTCCCACAGGTCAGGGAACCCTGATTGCTCTTCGAGCAGATGAGGGAGGGGGACTTGATCGGGGGAGGGGGAGGGAAATGGGAAGCGGTTGTGGGGACGAGGCAGAAATCCTTAATAAATAAATAAATTAAAAAAAAAAAGAGTGAACAGTGGTTCTTAGCAGTGCACAGTAGCCCTCCAGAGGCAGTGGGTGGGAATTCTGAGGCATGGCAGAGATAGGAAAATAGCAGGGGGGGAGGGGTGTGCTCCAGTAGTGGATGGGGAAACTGAGGCAGAGCCTGGCGGATGGAGGGACAGGGAGCAGAGCAGAAGGGGAGTGGTCAGGGCAGTTCCCTTCCTTTCCTGTGAGGACTATGCCTGGGAACACATGAGCACTCAGTCCCAGGGTGAGTAGACTCTATGGACTGAGAAGAAAATCACTGCCTCTCAGTTGTCTAAATGCTTCACTGTTTGGAATTGGTTTGGTGAATATCATTTGCACGTCGCATGAAGCCAGGAGAGCGTGTAATACCTGTTTCGTTGAGTTCCAGGTCTAAGACACTCTGTCTGGTAGCCTGGTTGGCTTGTTACTGCCTATACTGATACTGCACGGTCTAGGAACATCTCAGAACACCTGTATCCCTGTGGAAGACACAGATCTACATTGTTCTCTGGGACAATCATGTGAGAGACCAAGAAGCAAGCCTCATGGAGATATTAGGGCAGCAGTCCGTGCTGGCCTCAGCATCTTAGTGTCTGACACCCTGGCTAAACCCATCTTGAAGTGCTTTTGTTCCTCAGCATTGGGGTGGGCACAGCCCCTATACTGTTTCTTCTGTCCCCAGACATCATCCCCCGAGGCACCCCATATCCTCTGCATCTGCTTAAATTCTTGACTTCCAAACACACATGCCAAATAACATATGTTTTGGGCCACTACCTCTTAAAAACGAACTGGAGCAGAGTCTATCAGCTGGAATGGGATGCCATCAGGACAAGACAGAAAATACAGAGTGTTGGACTTGGGGCTTCCTGAGACCAGAAGGTCTGGTGAGAGACCGAGCAGAAATAAGATGGGCTGGTGGGAGGGGTTGTTGCAAACTTCAGAAAGTATGAGACATGTTTTTGAGATGTGTTGCCAGGGGAACAAAGACC
The DNA here is from genome assembly GCF_018167655.1 of Microtus oregoni. NCBI lineage: Eukaryota > Metazoa > Chordata > Mammalia > Rodentia > Cricetidae > Microtus > Microtus oregoni. Next base: position 21,195,513 of record NW_024543207.1, on the reverse strand, counting down.
TCTAGTAAATGTACTCTGCACATTGATTCTACTCAGGGGATTCTGGAGCACAATGCTGAAAGTCTCTTCACATTGCAAGGTGAAGATGAAGAGGTCTGAGCTACAGAATGAGCGCTATTTCTGGCAGAACTGAGAACTCATGTTGAGAGCAGGACATGCTGGCTTTAAAATCCAACTCTCTCATGTCTCCAGACTCTGTAGGGAAAGACTCAAAGAGATGATACCCGGATTCTTTTAGACCCAGGAACATTGCCTTAGCATTTCCAGACGTAACTCCTTGGGCTGCCTCAAAGAGAATAAGGGAACCTTCGAGGTGGTCCCACCCTGCCCTCTGTGAGTGTAAAGGGAAGGTTTCTCTTGAGAGTTCTGTGGTTGGCTTCTGTCTCAATTGGTGGACTATGGAGTAACACAAAAGAGGCCCTTAGTGTGCTGGAAGTAATCCTATCAGCAGAGACAGACACAAGGAGAAAACCACTGAAGAGATGGCTGGCAGAAGGAGAAGAGCGCTCAGCTAAAGTAAGGATCCTTTTGTGGCAGAGAAGGGGGCTGGTGTGGAGCTTTGGTCAGCACCAAGAGGTACAGTGAGTGCCATGATGAACATCACCAAGGACTGGTGAAAGGATTGGAACTTGTGTCTGCCTAGGGTCTGGATCACCATGGTGCTGTGGTCCAGAAGCACCCTCTCTTACCTGACGTGAGCACAGGTGTCTCCCATAATCACTTGTTCTCCACAGAGACTGAGGCAGAGTAATAGGAATAGGGAAATAGCTTTTCACTGGGCTGAGGTCCATAGCCAACAGGGACCTGAGCTGAAGTGTCCTACACGTATACTGTGTCCTTGACGTAGTTCTTCTCCTGACCCAGAATGTCTGCAGATGGAGAGAACTTTGGACACAAGGTGAGAATGTAAATAGCCTTGCCAAATTCCAGAGTGTGGTGTTCCCTCGGGAAAGATGGCCATGGAAGACATAGACTCTCCTTTGCCTGAGTTGTAGAGTCTTGCTCGTTCCCCAAGTTTGGAAGGCTTGAGGTGGTTTCACCTAACACCGTGGAAGGGGTTTCTATGATTCTTAGCACAAGTTTACAAATTGTACTCCTGGAATATTTACCCATGTATTCACCATTTATCTTATCGTGGTGATGAAATGCCTCAGAGGAGCTTTAATGAGGGGCTGGCTTATTCTGACTCACAGAGTACAGTCCCTCATGGGGAGGGGGTAAGATGGCGTGGCAGGAGCGCAAGCAACTGGTGACACTGAATACGCAGTCAGGAGCAAAAAGGGGTGGATTATTAGATCCCAACTCACCTTCTCCTTTTCATTCAGTCCAGGATATCAACCCCAGGAATGGTACTGTCCATGATTAGGATGGGTCTCCCCACCTCAGTTATCCTAATCTAGAAACTTCCACACAGATAGGCCCAGAGATTCGCTTCCTTGGGGGTTGGAGAACCTGTCAAAATGACAACATTAACCATCACACCCAGGAACCCTACACCAGCACAATGGTCACTCTGCTTTCCCGAGCAGCTGAGGTATGAAGTGCTCGAGTTACAGGCATGGTCATAGGACCCACACCTGCATCTCAGTGGAGACCTGAAGTGAAGAGGCAGCCAACTACACCATCCTGGTCCCCACTGTCAGCTGCGTTCTCCAGAGAAGTGAGCTAGTAGTAAGAGGGAAAACATACAAGGAAATATGCTGTAAAAACTGTCCTATCCACATGGGCTACAAGCTGGAAGTCCATAGAACAGTGGGTGATTGGTACCTGTCTGTTAGGACCCCCATGGGTGGGAGCATCCTCATTTCTCTTCAGCCTGTCCCACCGCTGATAAGGTGAGGCTCACTCCACATTAGCTGATGGAAGGGAAGATGTTGACCACAGCTAGGGAGCTCCAATGGAAGGATGCACCCGGATTGGTCTAAATTGCCACAAGTTCTGCAGCCCAGCCAGAGGGGCATCTCAGAGTGACGTCACACCCAGCTTGGTTCCTAGCACCCATGTCAGATGATTCATAACCACCTCTAACTCCAGCTCCAGAGGATCTGAATCCCTCTTCTGGACTCTTCGGGTACCTGTAATCATGTACACACACACACACACACACACACACACGTCATAAACACACACACGTCATAAACACAAACACACCTATATAGGTAATAAGAAAATAACACATTTTTTAAAAACTGTAAAGACAAATTTTTCCACACAGTCATCAGGTGACAACGTGCCACAATGTGACAACCGGTAATTGCTGGAGCTCTAGGTGTCCAGGGACTCCATGACGTTACATCAAGACACATGTGATATGAAGTGACGACAGACATGAGAGGCCTTGAAGGTGTTGTGTGGCACAGAAGCCAGCACAGGAGCACAGACTTGGACCAGAATCTGAGCTGCCTGCCTCTAAAGGACTGAGGATACCCTTAGCGGGACTCCTCAGGATGTGTGCTGGTGGCTGGCTCAGGATTAAACAACAGTGCAAGAAGGTGGGCAGGACTCTGTGTCCTCACTGCCCCTGCTGCCTGCCATGAATGCATGGTTGACGCAGGCGCTGTGAATAAATACCAACAGTTGCTTCCTGCAAACAGACCTTATCCATGGGTGTCTCTCCTCTGTCAGCAGGTCACCCCGTCTAGGACTAAAGAAACATTGCATCAAGAAGAGCTCAGCGAAGCTGTTAGCTGCCTCGAATGATGCTGCTCTCAACTCCATCAACATGACAACTCTTGTGCCTCCTTGTTATTCCTTCTTTCCTTGCTCCCTCCCACTCCCTCTCTTTCCTATGTAACTTAGGCTGGCCTAGAACTCTCCAATCTCCTGCCTCCACCTCCAGACCACCCAGGTTACAAGTACATGCCATCATGTCTCCAACTATCTGTCTTTCTAAATCTGCTAGGGGGATCTGTTCTGTTCTTTCTTTTAAGGCTAGGTCTCACTCAATGTGGCCTGCAATTCACTATGTAGCCTGGGATGGTCTAAAGTCATGGTGATCCTTCTGCCTCAGCTTCTCTGAGTACCTGGATTACAGGTTTGCAATCCCAGACCTGTCTTCCTTTCTGAACCTGTGATGGGAGCTCCAGAGAGCAAGAGGAGAGGCAGCCACACTCACTTCCTACTTGCTGACGCTTGGTCTTTGTGTCTGGTCTTGACTGAGTTCCTATAGCTGCACTCTCTGACCTTTAGCCCACACAGTGGGTCTCTTTGTCTTTCACCAATACTTTCTAGAATCTGCCATCAGATAAAACAGCCTTGGGGGGCTCTGCCTGCCATGGCCACCATTTACAGGAAGTCACAGCCACTGACGTGCCCAGAGGCCTCTCTGGCTGTTTTGAATTGTGGGGGAATCAGAGCTGCAGTGGATGTTCTTCCTGGCCTGACCCTAACTGGCACCTTGCCTGCTTGCCTAGCAGAATCACTGAATGAGTAAACCTATAGATGTTGGAAAAACATGTCCACTGCTCTCTAGAAAAGATGAACGCAGCACAGGACCACCCTGTCTCTTAAGACCTTCTCCAAGGTGACACAGACTGGAGCCCCTGAGGATCACACAGCCCAGGCCCCTGCCACCCATTAGTAATTGTCCATGAGTCAGACCCTACAGCTGCTCTACTTCCCCTCCCCTGGGGTGAAAGGAACTGCTCATGACGACTCCAGCTTGGAGCCCTCAGGTTCTGTCCCCCGGGGTCACCATTGTCACAGTTGCCTGGCTCCTGGGTTCCCAGGTGGGAAAGAACCACCATTGTGAATCTCCGGAGCCTAAGGGATGCTGTCCTGGGGTGACACTTAGCCTGAGTGCCCACCGGGTGTGACTGCAGATGCTTCACCTTAGCAAACCCCAGATATCAGGACTTGGACCTGACAGGAAGCTCTGCTCCTGCTGGAGAGCAGTGAGAAAGGTGCCCTCTCTGAAGGCCGGATTTGCTTCTAATCCCTTCCTGGCCACGTGAGGAGAGCTGGTTCTCTTCCTTCGCATTGTGCTCGGATACTGGATGTCAAAAGCATCCGTGTTTGGGACCAGTGTGTTGTTCATTCGTTACAGCCCACACTGAAGGTTCCTGCAGCTCACAGGATGCTTCGAGTTACCTCTACCCTAGGTGACAAACCTCTGGCCCACTCTCCTGTTCTCTGGTGGTCATTTCAGAGATGCTAGTACATTTACCGGGAACACCCAGGACTCCGCTGTCTTGTCTTTAAAGTTTAGGAAATTTAGATCTTGTGGCTGGTGCTTTTAATTCTTACTTCCAAAGGGGAGGCTGACCTAGAGATATGTGATTTTTTTAATTTTTTGAGAATTTATTGGCAGAACGTTGACGTTTCTCTCAGTGGTGTTTCTACCTATCAGCTTCCCTCTGCAATCTGGTTTACACCTCTCTGGTTATCAAAGGCCCCACACATCTGCCAGCTTCTTGAGCATGGAGCAGCACACATGGTGCACTCTGCTCCCCACGGTTGTCTCTGGCATGGCATGCATAAACGCTCTTCTGCCCTCCTATGTGTCAGAACTGCGGGATCTTGGATGAGAAGTTGCTAAACTCACAAGAAGGACCCAGCAGTTGGGGGGTGACAGGGTGCTCTGTTCCCACCAGAGCTAAGCTGCCCTTGGGCTGACCCCCGGGAAGGCTAATGGGGCTATGATAGAAGACCCCTCTTCCAGACCTTCTTCACAGATCCTCAGGCCCCAGCACTGCTATCTGAGCCCCTCCAAGTGTTTTGTCATCTGTACCTTTTCTCTGTCTCTTTCCGGGGGATGAATGCCCATCCCTCCTCAGAAGTGCTGAGCAGCAAGTTGTAAGGGCTGTTCCTGCTGCCTAGATCTGGATGTTGTTCCACGCTGGTCTGCTTTTAAGCAGGAGACTTATGGCTAGCAAATGACATGCTAACCCCAAGATGGCTGCTTTTGCAGTCCCGTATCCATGCATGGCACAGAATAAGAAAAGGAAAGTGGGTTTCCTCACGCCACAAGCAAAAGGATGCGATCACACAGCCTTGCCTCGCTAGACAGCACTCTTCTTGGATCCTATCCCTGTGACCACAGATGTGGCCTAATCCCTGGCAGGACCAAGCTTGTCCAGCTGATACTAACTTTGCCATGCTGTAACTGACCTGGGCCAGGGCACCTCTTCCTGTGATGGGATGATGAATTACAGGTACCGACTTGATCAAGAGAAAGAACCAAATGGGACCTATCATTCATCATCCTGGGTATCGTGTATGTGTGTGTTTCTAAAAGAGCCCACCTAGTAGATGAAGACCCACCCTCTGTTATGGACTACATTGAGATGGGGAATCTTGTTCTCTTGAAGAGATTAGAATCACCATGGAATTATGAGGGGGTTTCCAGACAATCTAACTAGGGAAAGAAGAGACCCTGAATGTGGGTAGTACCATTCCATGAGCTGGAGTCCCAGACTGACTACTCGGGAGAAAGAGAACCGAGCACCAGCTTTTATCTCTGCTTCCTGGTGGCTGATGCAATGTGACATCTGACCCACACTCTTAATCACCATGCCTTTCCCGCTGTGATGGACTATATCCTCTAACTACGGACTGAGATAAACTCTTCTATCATTAAATTGCCTTCGTCACATGTTTTGTCAAAAGCATCTGGCCTTCTGGGGGCCCGGAAAGACAGGTATAGCAAGTGAGGGTAACCCCTGCTGAAGACTGGGACACTCTTGTCCTCCCAAGAGTGTCTTAGGGTCACACCCATGGCCCCATCTTCAGGCTTCAACCTCCCACTGAATTCAGCCCCACCTTCCCCAGTTTTGTGGCTTCAGACATGGACTGAGCACAGCCAGCCATGGGTGTCACAGAGTATTCTGCCTGCAAAGGCCTTTCAGGACTTTATAATAGATCTTCTAATAACCCTCTCTCATGAAGTTATGTGTGCTCCATCTGTTCTGATTTTCTGGCGGACCCTGGTACTGATGACCTGGTGCAAATTCATCCCTGGGGAGATACAAAACTTCTTGAAAATGCAGCTGAGGCCTCCAAATCATCACAGTATAACATCAGACTAGTTTTATATCATCATCATTATTGTTAATTCTCACTTTAAACAAGAGGATACAGAAGATCAGGGACCTTCAAAACCATGAGCCAGAATGAAAGTCTCCTTTTTGCAACCTGGTCGTCTCCTGTGTTTCTGTTTGAAAACTACCGAGCACACAGTCAGGTTCCTGAAGATGCTCAGCCCCTTCCTCTCTTCTCCAACCAGGCTGTTACCATGGAAGTCTTCAGGTATGCCTCTTCTGTGGCCATACTTCGGGCCTCAGGCAGGGTACCCTTGCTCTAAGAAAGGTTCAGCTACTGAGCAAACAAATTCTGCAGCCTCCTACTTGTGGGTCACTTAGGGAGCTGGGATGTTCATCAAGGCCCTGATGGTCTCTGGACTGAGACGGCCGTGCAGGTCAGCGGACGGGCACACAGATGCCCAGCACCTCCCAAGGTACTACTCAGTCTGCTGCCCCTGCATTAGCGTTATATGTGTAGCACACATATACAGAGCCCTGGGAGTTGGGCTCTCTGCCTGTGGGAAAGCCATCCACAAGCCCTGGCATCGTCTGGCAGCTGAACAGAGCCCGGCTTTAGAAATAGCAAAGCTTTGCGGTCAGATACGCTGGGCTGGGGAGCTGAGCCCCAGCCGTGGGGTCCTTCCAGATGAGGTACACAGGCACCCCTTCGGGAAGCATACTTGGCACTCAGCCGTGAGGGCCGTTCCACCCCATTGCCTAGCGAAGCAGAGAAAATAATAATAATTTCTGAGACTTTCAGATTCAGCCTTCCAAAGTACTTTTCCAGGGACACCACTCTGAAAGAACACCATAGAAAATATGGTCTCGGTGACACAAAGCTTCAGTCGGCCCCCTGATTTAGGGGGCAAGACTGCTAAGAGGCTTCTGGGAGTACTTTTTGTTGTCAATGCTGACATATCAGAAATAGAATATCTGTCTTGGAGCTGGACCTCAGCCGGCGGTTCTTAGAAATTCAGCATGAACTTGGCTCTGTTTGTGTCTGTCTTGAGGCTAGAGGGGATTTACAGTGAGGATCTGTGTCGCATACCCCACTGTGACGGATGTTTCTGAAGGTGGCTTTAGAACCATGTCCTGTGTGATTTTTATAAAGCAAAAGAGACAACGTTCTAGGAGTGTTCCTGTTTCTGAGTCATGGGGGTGTGTGGTGGTTCTTCCTGAAGGAGTGTGCGGACTCCACATAGGTGCACAGTTCAATCAAACCTGCCGCTGTGAATGGAGCCTTTGTCAAGTATCTACTGTGTACCTGATACATTCTAGGCTCTGGAGAGGAGGACTGAGGCAGAGGTTCCACCCTCACCTGCTAATGGATCTTGCAGCAGGTACCGTCAGACTGGATTGTGTGTGTTCTGTGCAGAGATGCAGTTTTCTGTCAGCTTCCCACCCCAGCAGGGGATGCATACGCACAGACCTCTCTGGTCTGGCTCGGGACCTCATGGAAGTCTTGCCCTGAAGAACAGAAGTTATCTTTGGCCCTTCACAACTCTGAATGCCCAAATCTGCTTTCAGACATGGCCCATGAAACTGCAGAATGTAAGCAAAACCTTCCCTGAACACAGCCATGGGTCAGCAAGCTCACATCCTAGAAACATCCCCCACAGCTGGGGAGGTCTCATACTAATATGGATTCAAGCTCTCCTGTTTACCCAAGACTTCTGATAGCCCAGGGAAAAACAGAATCCATTCCTTTACTAACTTCTACCAGTGTTCCTGGACGTTTGGAGGGGGGCAGGGGAACAAAGAATAATATGATTTCATTTTCAGGACTTGGAGAGGGAGGTGCCCAGGTGCCTAGCACCCCTGTGTAAGAGAGAGGCGGCATGCATATGCTCACAGGTCCAGATGGGCAAATGGCACTGGGACCTGGTGTGCTCTGCAGGGTGGGGGACATGCTCTTCTCCCCCAGATGGTTCTCCAGAGGGTTCCTGAAGCCAGGGTAACTAATGGCTGGTGGATGCATCTCTGAGGCGTCTGTTCAAAGTGTGCTGACGCTTCATTGAAGACCTGCCAGGGCCCGATGACAGTTATACTATATCTTACGGGGAAGGAGACAGGACGATGTGCTAGATTAATACTTTGCCTTTTTAATCTATTAATCTACCACCTTTGGGACATGATTTTAAATCCACTCCCGAGCAAAGTGACTGAAAATCATTCTGGTCTGACAGCTTTAAAAGATCACAAGTGAAACACGTTAAGAAGGTCTCAACCCATTGACGCCCAACAAGAGAAGCTATTTGGGATTTGCCTCACCCTAGTGATAGCTCTCACTACTCCCAGAGAGAGGACCCGAAGCAGGCTTCGCATGCCCACAGGAAAATGTCTCATCATATGGGCTTGAGGGGAATGAGGTCTGCGTTTCAGGGCTTGTCTGGATGCATTTATCATGGGTGGAGCTGAGGTCCTCTGCATTGCTGGAGAGAACCACTCCTTCAGCCTCACAGGCAGCAAGGAGTGGGGGTGACGGTGACGGAGCGTTCCTCGTGTGCAACTGACAAGGCCCAGCGACCATTTTTTCCAAAAGCTTAAAATTGGGCACCACAGAAGCAAAATGTATTTGCTCTTTCGAAGCACATTGTTAGGCCCCATGGCTGCCGGTCAGGACCTGCGTGCATCTGTCGATGTCCCGTGACCATAGCTAGAGCTATTAATAGGGTATGGCGTTCAGCTCATCTGTGGTAGCCCAGGTTCAGAAAGTGGACAAGCGGCTTAAGAGTTCTTACAAACCAGGCAAGAGTGAACAGGTAGTTTAGAGGCCCCTGAACAGAGCCAGCGTACCCCCTTGGCCAGCTCTCCATAGTTAGAAGTGTAAACAGACCCTCAGGGAGGGAGAGGACCCCAGCGTGTTGGGGAAAGGAATCCCGAGATTAAGGTGTTCTAATTATTAGGTTAAAAGGCCTACATGGTAGCCTGGGGTCCAGGTGTAGAAACCGAAGCTAATCTTCTCCTAAAAGCAGAGTCTCTGGAGAGATACCAAGAGCTGTCCTGATGCCCCAAGGGTTTCTAGGGGAGCCTGGCCATTCATTAACGAGTTTACACTTATCTGCTTCTTCTGGCCTCTGGGATCACTTCTACACTTAACTGCTCCTTCTGGCCTCTGAGATCACTTCCCCCAAAACCTACTCTCTCCAAATCCTTTACAGAAGCCACCCTGGAACAATAGATAAGAGAGTTTAAGGCAAGAATATAGAAATATGGGGAATTGTTATCAAACTATGTTGTCAAGAACAAATAAAGGCATGGTTAGTACTGATGTGTGGATGAAGGGGAGTAAAGGGATTGGGAGGGTAGAGGCAGAGAGAAATCGGTTGCTCTAGAGGAAGCTCAGGCAAGATCCAGAGCCCAGAAAAAAAAAAACAAATGGAAAGAGAGAGAAAAATAGGTGGGAAGGAATTACCACAAGAAAAGGCTAAGGCATGCAATATTCTAGGTCAACTGGCCAGGAACCCCAGTCCTTCTGTATGGACATCAGGCAGTGCCGAGCTTGGGCCTTTGGGTTTGCAGAGTGGGCTCAGTGCCTCACTCCTCTCCTGCAAGTCTCCCTGAAGAAAAGGGGGGACAATTGTTGATCGTGTCTCCCACCCTGGATGTTTCCCTGATTAGAAGAGAACCATTCAGGCTCTACATCTCCACCCTGTCATGAGGTCCTCCAGGTGGAGAACTGGAAACAAGATGCCAAAGAAAACAGCTGGATGAAAAACATAGCTAAAGTCCCTCTGATGTAGGCTTGGAAACTTTCCTGGATTTCTGTGATCTATGGACGTGAGCACAGGGGGGTGGGGAGGGAGAGATTCCCTCAGAGGGTTCCAGGGGCAGGGAAACCTGGGGACTCCAAACTCTGCTGGCCCCATCCATCTTTGGCTACAGTTCAGGTAGCTGACCTTCCTCCTGCCTCAGGCATCTCTCTCCCGCAGCCAGGCACTCCAGGGTGGCCCTGCATTCTGTTGAGGATTTCTCTGACCAGCCTCCCCATCTGCCTCCCTCCATGTGTCTCCTTCTCACCTGGAGAACTTTGTTCTACTTCCCCTTAGAAAATTCAGCTCTCTGGTGACCTCTACTTTAGAGAGCTGCCCCTCTCTGAGGCAGCAGTGTGCATGATGCCGAGAATTCCAGAAGGCCTCTTAGGACAAGGTTCCATAGGCCTAACCTGGCCTCAAGGCTGACTTATGAGCCTTTGATGAGGGACCACAGGATATTGAAGGGTCTCTTCATTCATTTCAGGCACCTTGTTACTCCTTGGTGAAGACCCAGGACCAGGCTTAAGCTGACACTGACCCCTCACTCCATCTTCTCATTAACACCGGATCTCTGGTTACTCATGGGCAGACCTTACCTCCCTGTCCCCATCATGTAGCTCTGATGGATGTGTTGATGCACCCACATGCATGCTGCCCTGCTTTCTTGTTCATGCCCAGCCCCTGAAGACCTTGAAGGGGTTGTTCCAAAGTAAGGTCCCAAAGTCCCAACTTTCTGGGAAAAGAAAAATCCTCCACAGGGCTGAGAACCCACAGCCTGTGCCCTGGACTGCCCTGAGAATCCACGTTCTTCAGTTTCCCCCCACTTAGGCAACTTAGCACACCTCTCATTCAGAAGTGCCAGGAATTTTGGAGGCTCATTCCCCATGCTGTGTGTACTCCGAACATTCACTCCTATAGGATCTGCTTTTAGCTGTTGAACCCTTGGAGGCAGCCAGAATGTCTGGAGAGGATCTAAGTGGCTGTTGCCAACAATCCTGTCTATCTAGAACTCTGTTCATAGATCCCTCTCCTCTGGAACTTAGCCCCGATCCTCATTGAAATGTCCACCAGGCTCCCAAAGTTTCAGAAAAGGGGGGTAATATTGGAATGGACAAACAAGGCCACCAGAAACATGAAAAGTTTCATTCACAAAACTGTAAAACTAAGTACATGATAAAAAAAAAAATAACCAAACAAGTCCAGCACTCGGAAGGCAGAAGCAGGCAGGTCTCTGTGAGTTAGAGCCAGCCTGATCTACAGAGGGAGTTCCAGGATAGTCAGGGCTGTTACACAGAGAAACCCTGTCTTAAAACAACAACAAAATAGCCAGAAGCATATCTTAATATGAAACTGTGCATGCACAATTATGATTGTTGGCTGAGGATGATGGGGGACATGGGTTTAACACACATCTCCTCCAGCTGGTGTGGCTGCAGGCATCCCGAGGCTTGTGGCCATGTCGTTCCATCTCTGTCCTCTCTGGCATTTCCCCTGTGTCTGTCTACTCCTCTGCTTCTCATTGTTAAGAGTCCCAGGATTCAGAATCTCGACGGGTGAGATAAAATACCCACCTCACCTCAAGATTCTCCACTCATTGGCTTTTGCAAAGGATCCTTTCCAGGTGAGGCATCCACATGGCCCAGGAGTTGGTTGTGAATGTTTCATGGTGGCTGTCATCAAGCCGTCCAGAGCCAGACATTCTGAGCGTCTTGCTACAGCCAGCGATTTTTCAGGTACATATATTACCATGGTCACACACAAGAAAGCATGGTCCAGTTGGAGACAGATGGTCACCCAGTTCCTGAAGGAAGTTTTAGTAACCAAGTAAGGACCTCTCTGCACTCCTTTATTTTTGAATAAATATTTTTATCAATTCCTTGAGTGTTTTATCTAATATATTTGGTCACATTCAACCCCACTCCCTCTCCCAACTCCTCTCACACCTACCTCACCTTTGTGGCCCCCAAACTTAGTTATCCGTCCTCTTTTGCGGGGTTTTTTTTTTGTTAGTTTTTTTTTTGTTCGTTTGTTTTGGTTTTTTGGGGGTGTGTGTTTGGAGACAGGGTTTCGCTGTAGTTTTAGAGCCTATTTTGGAACTAGCTCTTGCAGACCAGGCTGGCCATGAACTCACAGAGATCCGCCTGCCTCTACCTCCCGAGTACCTCTACTTAGATGGCCTGAGATGTGTCCTGTGATGGTGGCTCCTCACTGTTAACTTTACTGGATTCAGAAGCCCCCACCCAGAAGACAGACCTCTGAGTATGTCTGTGAGGGCGTTTCCAGAGAGGTGTGACTGTTGAGGGAAAACCCACCCTGATGATGGGCAGCATCATTTCAGGTGCTGAGAGTCAGCCCTGAATGATGAGCTTAACCTGTGGACGTATTGTGAGCAGCTGCACACACCACCCCACAGTCTTCCTCAGCTACCATGACAGACTCTTGAACCGTGAACCCAAACAAGTCCCTCCTTCCTTAGGCTGCTCGGTCTGGAATTTTGTCACGGAGATGATAAAGGTAACTCACATCTGCCTGGAACCTGTGCTGAGGTCCCCTGCTCTCGGGCTTTGTGTGCCTTTTCTCTGTGCTACTGGAACCACAGCTCTGTAGGGAGGAAAGCTTGTTGGTGTTCCCCGTGGGCAGACCTCGTGTGCTCTTGTCTTCCTCCCTCACTCATTTGTCTCAAAGACTTACGAGATGTTTGTAAACAGACCAAACTGTCAAGGCTACTCCCAGCCCTTGGGAGGCAGAGGCAGGCGGATCTCTGTGAGTTCGAGGCCAGCCTGGTCTACAAGAGCTAGTTCCAGGACAGGCTCCAAAGCCACAGAGAAACCCTGTCTCGAAGAGCCAAAAGGAAAAACAAAGGCTACTTATAGAAGAGTGTATTGGGACTTAAACATCCAGAAGGTTAGAGTCTGTAAACATCACGGTGGCTCACGTGGCAGCAGGCGTGGTGCTGGAGCACTGGGAGCTGATGTTCTTATTCCCAGGTAGGAGGCAGAGAGAGATAATTGGAAAATGCATGCATGGGCTTCTAAGAGGGAGGGGAGAGGACACTGCGAGGAAATATTGGATCAACACCCAGCAAGGCCAACCCCCAAACCCCGAAGATCCACATCTGGTGTGAATGGACTTAGGCAGTTCAATCCTTCCTGCTTCACTGACTACAGCACTGGCTCCATCCCCGTATGTCATGCTCATTGGCATATATCTAAGGCTCTGGCTTCTCCAGCATCTCGGGGTCTCAATCACAATCCATACTTCACTTACCCAGCTTCATACAACCACCCCTCTGGGCCTCCATGCCAAGACTCCAGGACCACACACTTGGCCTGGGCAGGTCTCTTTTACCTCAGAGGAAGAGTCCACAGTGCCCTTCCTCCTGCGTCCTTTTTGACTCTGAAGCCAGAACCATGTGGCTGACAGTGCCCAGTTCTGCTGACTTACTTGACATAGAACCTGGCTCTGTCCTTGAATTGGATTTGCATAAGCTTTTACTTGCTGTGCTCTTTAAGAACTGGTAATTCCTTAGGTGCTTTTCACAGGTTGAAGGATTAGCTGGGTGGGGTCTTTCCTTGAGAGTACCCTTTCCTCTGTTCCATTTTTCCTTATCTCATTCAGCAAAACCTCACACCAACATGAAATTTCTTGGTGTTTTGCTTTAGACAGTACATTTTGCATTTTTTACCCCTCCCTCACTCTTTCATAGTAAATCTGCTTAAGAGCAATAACTACATAACACAGTCAATATTATACTTAATGTCTTCTCTGCTGATGAAATCAGTTTATTTAAGCCTCTTCATTTAAACCCCAGACAAATTCTCAGGACAAGGACAGAAAGCAACCATGGTTTGGGCTAGATATCACAAGAATGGTCTCTGGTCCATTTGTTAATATTGTTCCCTTCTGAAGCCTCTTGAGCTGGTCTCCGTAATCAACCTTGCTCTCAGCACGACTGTCCTTCCAAGATCCTACTAGGTGGACCGTTGAGGCCCTTAACAGCATTCAGCTGTTTCCCAGTCCTAAGTACCAACATTTTCCACGTTCCTCCCAAACCAGGATGATCATAGCAATCATGTGCTCCCTGGTACCAGAGACATACTTACTTTTCTTTGCTATGGAAAGACACTGTGACCAAGGCAACTTACAGGAAAAAGTTTATTGCTGGTTTGCTTACAGTTTTCGAAAGTGACCATCATGGTGGAGTGATGTGGGATGCCCCTCTGTATGGTGAATACGATTGGTTAATTAACAGAGAAAACTGCCGTGGCCTGTTGATAGGGCAGAACTTAGATAGGCATGGAAAACTAAAGCGAATTCTTGGAAAAAGGAGGCAGAGTCAGGAAGAAGCCATGGAGCTTTGCTAGAGACAGATGCCAGAACTTTACCCGGTAAACCACAGCCACGTGGTGATACACAGATTACTAGAAATGGGTCAAATTCAGATGTAAGAGTTAGCCAATAAGAAGCTAGAGCTAATGGGCCAAGAGGTGTTTTTAATAATATAGTTTTTGTCTGATTATTTCAGGGCTGAGCAGCCGGGAAACAACAAGTGACCTCCTCCGACAGTGGAGAGTATGGCAGGGAGCTAGGCAGACAGGGTGTTTGAGAAGTAGCTGAGAGTTTACATCCTGATCCTGATCACAAGAATGGGAGAGAGAGAGATAAATAGAGACACAGAGAGAGAGAGAGCTTTCTAAACCTCAAGCCCACTCCCAGTAACACACCTTTAACAAAGGCCACCCCTGATCCTCCTCAAAATGTCCTACCAATTTGGCACCCAGCATTCAAACCCATGAGCATTTGGGTCCTCATTCAAACCACCACCCTATGTTCTCCTTTTTGTTTATTTGAGACAGGTCGGCCCCAGAAGTCCTGCCCTGGAAATTGCAGTCTCTGCTCTCTAGGTGACAGCTTGGATGATAGGTATATGCCTAGCATTAATCCAGGATGTTCTTGCATGATTACTTTTCAGTGAAACACACTTAAGATTGGATGCATTTTCATGCCTAAGGCAGTTAGGGGAAGCCTTGTGCTTCCTACCACCTGCCTCCCCGGACAACTCCTCTTTGCCCTCCTCTTCCCTCTTTTCCTCTCTCCTTCCTTCCCCTTTTTATTGGTAGATACCAACAAGCATTGAACTTGTGTGAGATTTGTGTTAACCAGTGAGGTCTTGCATTGTTACCATAGTCCTCATGCTGTCCAAGATCAACACTACATTTAGTGTGCCGCTGGCCACCAGGGAGCCCTTGAGGAGTCTGGTAAAGTTTCTCACATAGACTTTTTTCCTTTGGGGCTGTTTAACAGGCTGCACGGGAATGTTGTTTTTGGTTGATACTTTCTGCGACTTGTTATGACCACACGAGAAGGGAGTGACTTGTATATGAGCTCTGTAGGCCACTACAAGTCCCTGAAGGCAAGTTTTCTTTATTTGCACAGCTTCCTTAGACCTCAAGGTCCTGTGGGTAAGTGGAGTAAAAGATGCCTGTTTTCCTTCCACTTCAGATACACAAAGGTGAGTGAGGAGAGTTGGGTTTACATATGCCGCCACCCATCAGAGCAAGCAATGAGAAACACTGAGCCTAGAAGCTGGGCAGAGTCCCTGGAACAAGTAGAGCGAGGGCCAATGACTGTAACAGACCACTGGACTACAAAACCGCAATGTGGGCCTTGGTTGTGCATGCAGATCGATCCCTCATGTCCAGGGATGGAAAGCAGCCCACCTCATTGTGGTGTAACCTCTGTGAGGAGCTGGCCGCTCACCTGGCCTGCAATGGCCTCCCCAGAGTGAAGAACTCTGCTACTTTCGGGTGACTCGCCACCCCAGCCTCAAGGGGTGTCTATCGGGCTCCCTTCAGCTAGCGTTCATCAGCCAGAGCCCTAAGCTGCAGCAGAGGGAGACATGAACATGCAGGGACCCCACTCACATGTTCCCACATATGACCCTCTTGGAGAGGCAGCCCCAGTGTGTCCTTAGGCCTACTAGGCCTTCTCAGCCATCTGTGCTGCTGTGTAGTTCTCCGGGGCTGATGACACTGCCTTCCTCCTTCCTTCCCTTCCCACCTGTCTCACTTTCACCCTGCAGACCAGGAACCAGGATGAGCTTTCTGGAGCCCCTTTGCACACCTTAGCCCTCACTGCAGCTGCGTTATGACCTCATTTCCCCGAGGGCGGACACAGCAGGGGCTGCAAGGATCAGCTTGCCCATGGTGCTGGCCCTGGCCCTCAGGGTGCTGTTGTGCCTGTGGAGGAGGCTCAGACTCCTCTGGAATGCCTGCAAGCATATCCAGGGAAGAGGGACCACTCAGGAACTACCCGGGCTCTGTGTCACAGGTCACTGGCTGCTGCTGAGCACCTGGGACAAGGCTGATGGTGTTGAAGTCTTTCAGCCTTGGGCTGGGCTGCCGTGGAGAGCTGCACAGGAAGGCAGATGTGGGGCAAAGGCACTTAGGCCCCCAGCACCCGCTGAGGAGGAAAATGACCTTTGACGGCGCACACCTGGTCCAAACGAAAGCACCTGGCCTGGGCCTGGAAAATCCACAGGAAACCACTCTCCAGCTTCTATGGGCCCTCTCTTCCCTTGCCTCCACTGTCTGTTCCTCCCAGTCTAGAAGCACGACCCTTGTATCCAGGTTCCTGGCAGTGGACAGGGCAGACCCTTGGTGGACTGAGGGCAAAACAGCCTGGTGAAATCCCTAGAGGAGAGAGAACTGTCCATCCCATACCCCCTTCTCAGTAAGCATGTATCTGTGTGAGATCCTGACAAATCCTCCCCGGGAACACATGTGAACTACAGAGGTAAGGAAGTAGATTCCCTACTCAGTACCCTGGAAAAATAAAGGACCCACCCAAGTTCACAGGGCGGTACCTCTCTTTTTCCATCTGACATGAGAAGGAAAGCCTTTTAAAAAGTAGAAAAACCTCTAAGACTAATTATAAGAGGAAAAATACACTTATTTTCAGAACTTAATGTGTCTTTCCCTTAAAAGCGAAGTGGGTTTATATCTGAGTCCCCCGGGGAAGCATGTGTTCTGAGCTAACAGTGGTAGATACCTTCCTTTACCATCACACCAATGACATCACCCTGTCACTCACCCAGCTGCTAGAATGACCCATCCCAGGCTGAAGCAGAGGTGACCTTCCTGTCCTTACCCCAACTTTTATCAGTGTAGAGC
Source organism: Microtus oregoni (assembly GCF_018167655.1). NCBI lineage: Eukaryota > Metazoa > Chordata > Mammalia > Rodentia > Cricetidae > Microtus > Microtus oregoni. The sequence continues at coordinate 21,178,566 of NW_024543207.1, read as the reverse complement.
TCACCTTAACTCATTGCTCTTGGCTCTGGCTTGGGGACCAACCCGGTCAGAATCATAGGCGTTGACAATGCTATCAAATGCTTCCCCTTATCTTGTGTTGCCCTCCCCAGTCGTTTCTTCTTTCCCTGCTGTCCTTCTTTGGCTAGCCTTGCTGTAGACTGCTGTGACCTGGTTCTCCCACTTACGAGGAATGGCTCACAAAGACCTGACGATCAGATCTGGGAAACCTTTGTACCAGGTCCAAATGCAATGGATGACCTGAGAGACAGCAGTGTACCTCCAGGAACCCTGTTTATCATGCCACTCCCTATCCCCACCTGAGCATCATGCTCGGGCCCCTCATTCCAGGTGATGGTTCTTTCTTAGTCTCTCTGCCTGGCTTCCTGCTCTCCTGAGAGAAATGTCATCCACTACAATGTCACTTCCCGCACACCCTGGCAACTCTGTATAGTACCTAGCTAGCTGACATCTACTGAGCTCCAAATTAGCAAGTCACCTGACCACCTATCCATCCCCACCGGTCCCAAGTGGAGATGTTCTGACCCTTGAATCTGCCGCTAGGGACCCCACAGTCCTGTCCTGGTGACTTTGTTATCTGCCTGCTTCCTCGTACCCATCCAAGTGTCTACAATCTCACCCTCAAATATTCCTCCTAAATGCCACTACCTCTTTGTTCCCAGTCACCCTGAAATCACTCACATATCATGGTCTGCAGCCTCATGATCCTCAAGCCTCAGCCATGCCTCTCACACTTGATGGGGGAGACACACCCACAGAACAGGTAAGCAGCAAACAGTTGGAGAAGATCTGGCTCAAGCCAGTGCTGTCGGATTTAGAATGGACATTTCCAGAAGCTTCAGATAGCAATCCCTCACCACCCTGCAGTGAATAAAGAAGAGCCCCCAGAGCCCAGGGATGGCCTGATGGGAAAAGCACTTTATATACAAGCACGAGAACCTGGGTGAATTCTAGACAGGCAGGCCTGCCTCCCACCCTGCTAACATCCCAGCACTCAGTAGGTAGACACAAGGGATTGTTCAGGGCAAACCAGCTATCTAGACTAGATATCAGTGGGGATCTTGTGAAAGAACCTATCTTAATAAATATGATGGAGCACTAAGGAAGCAGAGGCAGGAGGATTCCCGTGAGTTAGAGGCCAGGATGGTCTATATAAAGAGCTCTAGACCAACCGGGGCAACATAGTGAGAGCCTTTTCAGTGAAAGAATAGGTAGAGTGGAGAGGAATTGAGGAAGACATCACTGTCAATATCTGTCCTCCTTATGCATACGTATACATACACACATGTGCATAATCACACACATCCATGCTTATGCACACAAATGGGCACAAACACACATGCACAGCACACACACACACACACACACACACACACACACACCACACTAAATAAAGTGGAAGACCCTGGAAGGCAGAAGGGCATGATGGGAGCTCCTGGGACCTATTGAGGACATGATGCTGAAGTTGAGGGTCCACTTCTAGCTTCAGTGTTATTCAATCTTAAAATAAATAACAAAGTGTCTCTTAAAAATCCATATATATTCTAACGAGTCCCTTCCAATTCTAAATGCATCAAGGAAGCCGGAGCCTGCCACATTCAAGGTATTAAAATTGAAGCCGGTGGTGGCTCCTCATTAGCCATTACATCAAATGGAGACAGCTTTAAATTTATATTAAATTCAATTTAAATGCCATCAAAACCATGGTTGACAAAGTACTGATAGATGAATATTTCAGAATGACTCAATAGCAGTAAACTTTATTTTCCTACCTCGAGGCAAGGTGATGGGCTTCTGTGCGCAGTAGGTTGAACGGGGTCTGCAGTAACATGGTTGATGATTTCCATGAAGGAAATTTTTATCTTTAAAAGGTGATTTTCAAGGCTTTGAGTCTTGAACTCTGAAAACATTTCTCCAGGCTTCTTTCTGCTTTACCCATTATTTCATGCAATAAAATCTAATTCTCACCCTACTCTCAAATACCTCTTGATTCGGAATGGACAATTAGTTACTTTAAAGGTTTTATGTTTCGTGCTGGTCTTCAGTCGTATTTTAGCCTGGTTTTTCCATTTGAAGTTTTTGGTCATAGGGAGAAAAGGGTCTATTATAGTAATTCCCCCGTGGTTGGTGTTAGAGGAGTAAGTTCTTAGCCAAGTGGACAAAGACTCAATTAATTAATTAACAGGTCTTTGCAATGACTTCTGAGAAAGTAATAGTTTTCACTTGCCCTAGGAGAGGCCTTGGTGTGAGTCTGTAAGGCTCATACAGAAGGATAAATCCTTGCCATATAAATGATTATTAGAGAGAAATGGTAGCAGACAGATAATTGATACACAGGTGATAGATGGGTGATAGGTAGATGATAGTTGTATAGATAATAGACAGATAAATGATAGATAGATAGATAGATACATACATACATACATAGGTGACAGACAGACAGACAAGTAGATAGATAATAGAAGAAGGAAATAAATTGAATTAGATAGTTGGATGGATGGGTAGATGTGTGGACAGGTAGATTGGATGGATGGATCAGAGGATAGACGGATGGGTGGGGTGAGTGGTGGATGGATAAACAAATGGATGAGAGGATGCGTAGATGGATGGGTGTCATATTCATCTAAGAAAAAGGCTACTGCCTCTAGCTCTTCTAACTGTTCTCACGGAAGGCCTTAGAATTCAGAGAAACATCTTTCTCCAGGCTTAGTTTCCAGGATTATGTGACTTTTCTAGCCCATTTTTCTCTCTTAGAGATTTACCTGAGTATAAAGATCTCACATTCTTCAGTGGTTTCTACTATTTTATCTTTTTCCCAATAAATGTCTAATTCCTATTAGTTGCTTTTTACCCAGTCTGTGGCTCACTCCTCCCTTGTTCTAGGCACCAGTCCTTGGGGAAGGCATGGCTTCTCTGGGACTCTCAAACTCAGCCATCCAGAATTGGAAGACAAGCATCCCACAACAAGAAAGAACAATGGACTTTCTTAAGCCCCCATGTTACCCTTGCAAAGACACGGGCCAGAAAAAGGACTGAGTGAACTGGGCTCCATGAGTGTTGAGAGAGAGAGAGAGAGAGAGAGAGAGAGAGAGAGAGAGAGAGAACCAAAAGACAAAGATTCACATTACTTTTAAGGTTTAAATAGTTTAAAATCATGTTCAACCTAAAAAAATTCCAAAAGAGATAGGGCAAGAAAGAGTTAGGGTTAGGGTTTGGGTTAGGGTTTGGTTTGGGGTTAGGGTTAACTTGGCAGAAATTGCAGGGATTGTTATGTGTTTGTGGCAACCCCCATCAGATCAGGGGCATCTCTGATTGGCTGTGTTTCTTCATTCAAATTTCCACCCTAGCAGCCTTCCTGCATAACTAGAAATCTAAGAGTGCAGGAAGCAGCCCAGGGCCTCTGAGATCCATTGTGTCTTTATTTCCCTTCCATGATTTCTTTACTTGCTGAAGTTTACCCTCCATGAGGTAAGAATGGGCATCAATAAGAGAAGCAGATGTAGAAATACATGCATATAAAATACAAACAATTTTCTATAGAAAGAATAGAGTGATTGACGTAGAAACGGAGTTGATGAGGCCATAGGAATATAAGTATTTATTAATAGACACTAATTTGCTAACCCAAGAACATGAGGTGTCAGAATAGAGAGCCAGGACAACCTTTTTGCTTCAGTTGTTAGGATAAGACCAGAGTCCATGTATGAATGGTATGGCGTGGATACCAGGTGTTTTGAGGTGTAAGGAGGTAATTATATCTGCATGTTCTTTGTGTCATGGAAGTTGTGTACCCTCCCCTTTTGATTGGATAACCATGCCCTATGTCAAACATTCTGTTGTCTGGCCTTTCTAAAGCAAAGCATTCAGTAATCACACAGTTTGGTCAAGCATCCTGTTGTTCAACCTTGAGGAGCAAGAATAGGTCTGGGCTCTCCAACCTTTAGCCAAGATAGATCCAAAACTGTGGGCCCTCATAGGGTCCTGGTGGACTCTCTTTATTTCACTGGGGGGGGGGATCATTTGGGAGAACACAGCAATGCCAGGGAGAGCGAACTTTTGAAGGCAGGTAACGCAGAGCTGGAGATACCAGCCTGGAAGAGGCTTTGGGGAAATTCCCGGTGAGGCCATTTAAGAAGCATGGGGGCGATTTTTTCTGGAAGTTAGTACAGGGCGAACTCTCACCTGGGTTGACTCTAGTGAGTGACAAGCTTCAGGAATGTCACCCCGCTGTTCTGCAACACCGTGAAAAAGATGTGACTCCATCAGCCGATGCACACAGGGAGAACATTGCACCAATGCCTGCAGTAGGGTCTTCATGCCATCACTTAGGATTCAGCACCCTCCTGCCTAGAGGTGAAGAGCCTGACTCACAGCCACCCCAAGGGTCCTCGTGAAATTTAGGTAAGATGCTGTTGCTGAGTGTGCAGGGCAGGAACTCATGGCTGCCCTCTGAGGGAATCCGATGCCAAGACCTGCCAGCCCTAACATGTCAACATCTGGGTACCCCCTCCCCAAGAGCCAACCACACCCAGAACTCCAATTTATCTTAAAAAACTGCTGCACCCTAACCCAAATCTGTAGTTTCCCTGAGGGTGATGGAGTTTGCTGGCTCCACTCTGGCCACAAAAACACATTCATATTGAGTGGAGTTCCCCTGGTCCCAGAACGTGTGACTTTTAGAAGGACCATCTGTGCCCAGCATCACTTGAACCAGAGACTGACTATGCAAATCTCACCCACTTCCCTGGCAGCTCTTAGTCAATACAGACCTGGGAGACTTTTCCCTTATGCCCCAAGTCAAAGGGCCTAGGGTGAGCTCCGAGACCCATCAATGAGAGCTGAGATCCACATTATGCTCCTTCTTCTGCATCTTTCTTCCCTCACCCCCCAACACAGCCCCCCCCACACACATGGGCACACCTCCCCTGGAAAAGGATCAGGCATGCCTATTCCTTTCGTGGGTCCCTATAAAAGCAATTTGCTATGTTTTGATTCAAATGTTCTCTGAGGCCACTAATTACAGAAGTAAAATATTAGGTGGGGAGGAACATTCCCTACGTGTTTGCCTTGTTAACGTCTCTTATCAAGGACCCTCATTAAAACTAATAGCAGTTAGTATTAATAAAAATGGTTTTGAATTTCATGAGTTTCTTTTCACCTTTTATCCTTTTCCTTCATCCAAACATCATGGGCTGAGACTTAGAAGCTGGGGAGAGGGCCTTGACAATGGAGAGGTCTCCAAGGGTACTGTCACTGATGTCCTTGGTGATGCACACATGTGCTTGTGTGTATGCACACAGGTGCACACATTGTTGTGTGCGGATTTCTGTCTTTGGCTACAATACACACAGCATGGATCTGTAAGTTGAATGGTGAATTTAATTGATACCTTTGCCGAGATCCTTGCTCTCCCTCCAGGCGACAAAAGCACTGTAAGTTCACAGGAGTAATAACAACCGAGACCCGAGCGTCCTCAGCATGTGAACCTCACCTCGCGAGGAGTCTGTTCTTCATACACAAGTTCCTCTTGGAAGCCATCTCCGCTGAGAGAGCATGCTCGGCTGCCCCCTCTGCACGGTAGAAGGGCGACGTCATCAAGTTAATTAGCTGCGTGGAGCAGACAGTGGACAAGGAAGGACTGGACCCTGCTGCTGTCTCTCCCCGCTGCTCTCCAAAGATGTCCTCTTCCCCCCATCACTGTACAAATGGTTTCTCCAACTATGGCCTTTCTAAGCCTTGGGTTGTTAATGAGTGTGCAGTAAGGATACATAGTTATGGTAAATTCTAATTATCTGCATCTGTCTTGGAGTATGTTAGGAAGCTGTGGGGCCCATTCCTATAAACAGACACCAGCCATACTGAGAAGCTCTGCATATGGAAGAAGTGAGAGGATGTCCATTGAGAGAGCTGAAAGCTGGAGGGGTGAGGGCATGGGATGGAAGTGAGGAAGCCAAAGCTTCCTACTGCACAAGTCATTTCTCTGACCCAAGCATGGAGTTCTGCTCCCAAGGATCCCTGGATGTCCTAAACATAAGTTCTTTTTTCTAACCATTCCATCCCTCTGCTGGGGACTTTTAAAGAGCTTCTCTGCCTCTGGGATTCATTTTATAAATAGAAACAACTCAAATGTATCCTTTTGATTTGTATTTAACTTTCTGATGCTTATAGATTATGATAGGCATTTTTCCTTGAATCTTCATGAATAACTTGGAATATTTGAGAATATACATTTTGAAAAATTGTGATGTGGGTGCTTTATTTATTTCATTTTGGTTTAATATATCATTTAAAAATAATTGTATTTATTATTGATGCTTGCATGCGTGTGTGTGTGTGTGTGTGTGTGTGTGTGTGTGTACATTCCTTGGAAAGTGTGTGTGGGTCAATCAGTTCTTTCCTTCCTCCATGATGAGGCAGGGTCTCTCTCATTTCTGCTGTGCTGGCCTGGGAGCTTCTGAGCCATTCTCCGGTGTCCACCTCCCATCTCACACAGAGTGCTGGGATTACAGGCATGGACCACCACTCTCTGTTTATTAAGTGCTGGGGATCCATAGCTTCATGCATGATAGGCAAGCACCTTACTGCTCTGCATCCCTGGTCACCTTGCATGTCATATGAAGAAGAGAAGCAGATGAGTAAGCATGGGAAATGCCCTTCTGGGGTGACTCTGTAGACCAACAGCACCTGTAGGAGCTGGGTGAAAGCAAGAGGGGAATAGTAGGGTTGTCTTGAGTGCATCCTCCCTTTCAAGGTCCTGAAGTTCTGATAAATACCCCCTGCTCAGCAGTGCCCCAACTTCAGAGGACTTGCCTTCTAGGTCTGCAAGGCAAGGTTCAAACACAGGGACATGGACTATATGTGAGACACCCTCTTAATCTAAGAAGATATTCAGGCTCTATCTCAAGTCAAACACACTCCAGGAGACTCCAGGAGCCAGTATTACTGCTAGTTCTTCAAGGATTCCCTCAACACCCAGGGGAATTTAAGGCCACTATACTTTCCTGCTCTGGTAGGTTCTCTTCATGGGCTTCCCAGCCTCAATGAAGAAACAGACTAAGGGTAACCGGTCATAGTGTCCCTATTAACCTGCAGCCCAGGCCACAGGAAGGCCTCCTTCCTGCCAGATACTGTAGTACTGACACTATGCATGGTCTGGAAAGAAGAAAGAGCAGGGCTGTGCAACAGATGCAGCAGTACATAAAAGGAGGACAGGGTTGACTAAATGGAGCTCATCAGAGGGTCTGTGTCCTGGCCCTGTCTGCTTATCTGCCCACAGTACTCTTACCTTAGCAGCTAGCCACAGCAAGAAATGTCAAACAACCCTCCTCTACCACAGGCCTCAAGTCTAGGCTTTCCCTCTGTCCCTTCTTCCCTCCCTCCCTTCCTCTCTCTTTCCTCCCTCCCTCTTTCCTTCCTCCCTCCCTCTCTCTCTCCTTCCCTCTCTCCCTCCCTCCACTTAGAGCCACCCTCAAGGAGTTGGTTGGGTCTTGGTTCCTTCTGTTTACGTCTGGACCCATTATTAGGGAGGGGGCTTTAGTGAGGGGTTGAGTATCATATAATCATTATAAAAAAAATCGTTTTTCCCACTGTGTGAGAGCCAGGGGTAGGGAACCTGGATGTGCCACCCACTCCTATTTAAACAAACTAACATCACTCTGGAGACCAGAAGGAGCCTCCTACTCTGCTACCCTCCCTCACTGTGGCTTTGGCTAAGCTGTCGGGCTTGGCCTCCCTGTTGTCCTGGGGGTGAGGGAGGCAGCAGCAGGGGGGCAGTCCACTGGTCCACTGTCCGAGGTGGAAATGTGAGGATCTTCAGTGGATGCCACCACTGCCCCCACCACCTTCCACAGAACCTAAGCAAGAAAGGCTACAAAAGCACAGCTTTCTGCAGGTCTAGATCTGACCACCCGTGTTTCTACACATATATCAAGGTCTTCTGGCATAGAGTGGGGGGGTTTCATTTTCCTGTAACTCCAGTAAACCCCGAGGATCTTTTCATACCCCCGGGGGAGCTGACACAAGTTTTCTGAAGTCACTTGGACCTAAGCTGGTCACTATGAGGTCCCCAAAGAAAGGCTACTATAAATGTATTGTAAATATAGGGGCTCGGGACTTCCCGTGAGATTATCAGGAAGGCACCTGGTGACCTGAAGTGCTCTCTGCCGCCCCTACCCTGACCAACACCATTTGCAGAGAGGCCTCCTACTGGGTTCCTAAGGAAGAGCTAACATCCTTCTGGGTGTTAGGATGGGGCTCCCTATTTCTTTGCCTAAGCTCCCTAGGAATTCCACAGACTCTTGCCTGATGACAATGGAGCAGATCTCTCACTCCTGCCCCTCTACGATCCTGGAGTATGGATCGAGGGTGTGATACAAAGTCCGGAGGTCAAGCGGTTCCCCATCTTGGTCTCCAGTTCCCGGTTGCGGTGCCGGCGCTGATCGAGCAGTTCTGGGTCCCTCTTAGAGTCTGGGGAAGATCCAGTTCTGTGCAGAGCATGTGGGACGTGTGCAAAGAAGAAACGGAAGGAAAAAAAAAAAACAAGAGAGGCTGTGTGTGTGTGTGTGTGTGTTGGGGGGGGGGGGGGGGCTGGAAGCTGTTCTGGCGAGGACGCAGCTGCTAGTTTGGGGTGTGCGGAGCACTGTTGCCTCTATTCGCTGTTGCGTAGGATACCGATAGCCCCAACCAGATTCGCTTTCGATTTTGCCCAGCGCTCGGCGGCAGCGCCGCATCCTCCTGCTCCGGATTAAGGAGCTCTGGCCCATCCAGATCCCGCCACGCTGGGCCGGTCTGGCTACTAGGCAAACAAGGAAGGGATTGGGGGCTGAGACTCAGCAGGAGAAGACAGAGACCAGAGGGCTGGTCCTCTGTGGAGCAAGCACGGTAACCCTGCGATAGGTGTCTCCCGCGCATCGTGAAGCAGGCGGTGAGGAGCCTAGAGCCCAAAAGGTCCTGTGACTGTGACGTCCTCTGTGGAATCTTCGCAGCCCTTTCTATACCTGTCTCCCCGGGAGGAGACTTATCCTGACATCAGGGCAGGTTAGTCACCCAGGCCTTAGGGACCTGACCTCATTCTGTAGGGTGCGCAGGCTGATTCTAAGGGGGTCCGTTGGGACCTTTTCCCTCCCTGTCCCCGAAAATCTGCCAGGAGGCGACTCTCTTGCTCTCAGTCACACAACAGCTTCTGCTTCGGGTTGCCTGCTGTCGGTGGCCTTATAGGACCTCAATGTGATAATTAAGAGCACACGTGGGCAAACGTTGTTCCGGTGGACAGAAGAATAGAAAGGAGCCTGAAGGAGCCAGTTGAAGAACTCCTTCTATGCTGGGACGGTTCTAGGGATGGGAGTGGGTGGATGAAGAGCTATGAACAGGGCAAGTCCTTGAAACAAAAACGATTGTAATAGCTAGGGCAAAGCCTGTGCTTGGAGCAGACCCTGGATGTCATTTTCAGGACGTGAATGTACTTCAGAACACACACACATACACACACACAAACGAGGCACCCATAAAAGAGGATGCTGCAGACGCGGGGTCTAGGCAGCCCCCCCCTCCCCAGGGTACAGCGAAGTTGATGCCCTAGCTGGATACTGCTCAGGCCTCTGGTCTGGGGACGGTCTGGCCAGTGTAGGGCAGGCTCTGGATTACACCGCTGTCCTTTGGGCACCGCTGTGCTCAGCCAAAGTCCAGAGCCAAGACTGCATCCCCAACTTTTGCGTGTTTGGGGTTGCCTTCCTATTCTCCCATAATCTGATAACTGAACTCCTGATCAGTCCCGGTCTAGAGCCCCCCTCCCCGGGGCCATCTAGTCCTCCTTTCTAGTTGAGTGGGGAACTGGAAACTTGCACCCTCACTGGCCGAAAGTGCAGCGCCTCATGCCGGGTGTTCCAGAACGGGCAAGGTCTCAAAAGAAGGGTCCTCTGGCCGGACCACCTCCTCCAGAGGCGTTGCGTTCACCAGTACGCAGCCTTGGCCCTTGATCTTACGGGCTGAGGCCGGCACTGCGGGCACGCTGGTCGCTCAGACCTGCGCTGCCTTGGCAGCCCAGCCCCACACCCTTTGATAGGCCTTATTCATTCCAGCTGCGCCCTATTTGTCCGTCATTTTGCCCCCTTTCCTCTGGAATCATTATTTATGGCAGAAAAATAAAACGTGCTCCCTGGAAACAACGGAGGCAAGGAGTAAATTTCTGAGAAACAAGCGAATGAATGTGTTTCCTTTTAAAGGTCACCAAAAGGGAGGGAAGGGGGAGGGAAGGAGGATAGGAGGGGAAAAGGAGGGGGTAGGAGGGTCTGATCAGTGTGCTTCCTGGAACTCATTACCGGAGAGCATTAACTAATCACAGATCAGAGCCACGAAAAGGCAAATATTTTCTAAAATAACCGAAGGTAATTATAACCCTGTTGTTGACACTAACGATTAATAATTGATCAGGAGTTACACACAATAAATTGTCAATTTATCTCCCCATAAAAAATGTTTGCTAGTGTAGCTCGGTTTCCTCCCCTGGGCATGCCCGATGAAGATCCGCTGTGCCTGTACAGGCTGCCAGAATTGTCACAGTCAGTCCTTGAAGGATATTAGGTTTAACTTCTTTTCAGCTCCAAATAGAACAAAATAATGTCGGGGCACCTTCTGAAAGCCTTTCCCTTAGGTGCTTGAGGCCAGATTTAAACAAACAAGCATTCTTCTTCTTCCCTCTTCTACCTGGGATTGCCAGAGAACAGAGTGTGTTTCATAACTTTTTAACTGTATTATCAGTATTGTCTTCCTAAATAATGTCTTCAATGTTCATTTTTCTCAGAAAAGACAGCACTCTGTACCCACTCCAGGGAATGAGAGTCAGGTCTGGGCTAGGAGTTTGGAGGGGACAGAGGCGCCCTAAGACTGTTTGCATAAGGTGCTGGCAAAAAGCACACAAGAAAACCTACGAAAGGTGCATTTGACCCTCACAAGGGGTTAGCTGGATTTCCTCTTTCATTTAGCTGTAGCTGAGGTCCGAGGTATGCAGTGGGCTGGGAGCATTTTCCTAATGACCAATAGGATGGGGAAAATTATATTGTCATAGATTAATTCTCCTTAAGCCATTAAAATATCGGTAGGGATTTGTCACTTGCAGAAAGGTTTGAGACGACATCAAAGGGCCAGCCCCCCAGCTGTGGAAATTTAAATGACGTTAACTTAACACTCACACGGGGCATACAGCTGTGCGTTGTTTCCAAGATCCACTTGGGTTAACATTCTGAAAGTATCTGAAATGCTGTTTTCATAAAAGTGATGTTAAAGCTTATTTAATATAGCTATCGATTTTATTGGAGGTCTAAGTGAATGCTTTCCTGAGACCTTGATGGACTGGTAACTCAAAAATTTAAATGGTGACAACCATTGTAAGCACGTGGCTAGCTGGAGTGAACTTTGTAACAATTCCGAGGGTATTTAAATTTTAAAAAGTTTTGTCTGCCTCCCCAGATTGGTTCGAAATGATTTTCTTTTTCCAAACTGATGTCTGTGAAACCGATCTCTCATGATGGTAGCTTAGTAAGATGGCTTTCAAAAGGGCACTCCTTACCTTTAGCCCCTTAATAATTATTTCAATGTCACTGTGCTTGACCCTATAAGGCGTGGGATCTGGTGCCATCCAGTGCATCTGGACCAGCTGGACACTCGCAGAGACTGCAGCTTCCTGGTCCACAAAACTCTGCAGACTTCCCCCACTAAGCAGTCCTAGCCTTTCCCCCACTTCCAGAGTAAGTGCCAGTCATGCCTGCCACAGCGCAGCCCGCAAGGCAATGCATGGGAGACTCACCTCAAGTCCTACCAGGCCCTGCCCCCTTACTCTCTCCCTGTTCCCAGCCCCTCCTGCCTTGCAGACAAAGGTGGGTGAAGTTCTTTTCAAGTTTCAAAGGCAGTTGCTGGGCGGCTTTGCTGAGACAATAACTCTTTTATTGGGAACAAATGTTGACATTTGACAGGCGCAGGAGGCAGTGCCTGAGCCAGCCGCCAGGCAAGCGCCCCTGGTGCTCTCGGCAGCGCCCGGCCCTTGGGTCCCACCTGAGATTAAAGCGCGAATTCTGATAAATCAGCTCTAATGCAACCCGGACTGTGGAGGGCAGAAGGGCTCTGGCGGTCTGACAGTGCCAGGGCCCAACAGCCAGCAGCTGGACCGAGCTTGCAGGCTGCCCATAACCCAGCGTGGCTGCCCTATCCCAACTCCATAGGGCTCATTTCTCTAAGGAGGTCACTTTCATAAATGGGGATTATTCCCCTCTCCCTCATAAATCAGTCTATGTGTCTAGATAGGTCCCTCTAAACACCTACAATGTTATGTTCTTAGCGCTTACTTGAAAATCAAGTTCTCCAGTAAGGTATACAGTCAGGTCAGGAGATGGATAAGCTATGGAAATCTTGGATGATTTGTTGGATATATAAACATCAAAGCAGCTTCATTAGCTGTGGCTATTCTCCTGAGGCCTCTGAGTTGTCACCAAGAGAAACATGCCAGTTCTCTGGGAGGGGGTGGGGGATCTGGAGGTCTGCCCTGCAAAAGGAACCCGAATTGTACATCCAGGTAAGAAAATCTTCCCTGCTCGCCGAGAGGTCACTTTGGCCATTTTACCAGCTTTCTAATTCTGAGTACATGCAGGACACTTTGGGCTTGGGATCTTTTCTTCCACAATGTAACCACTCTTCTTCCGTAAATATGTGTCTTTCTTAGAGTTATCTTAGACGGCTTGTTTGTTAAATATTGTTAACTTTCATGCTTTCCCCTAAAATTTTCAAAATACTCAAGTTACAACATTACATGAGGCAGTTACTGTCACCCAGCCCTTTCAGTGCCCTGATGGCTTATGAAACATGGCTGACATCAGCAAAGTCAGGCTGTTTGTTTTGCTGTGCGGCAGTGTGACATGGATCTGGGAGGAGAGATGGGAATCTCTGGAAATCCTGAGAAACCCAGACAGACAGACAGACCGACAGACGACCAAGGCACCCTCTGACTCCCCAGCCCTGGAGTCTTCCAGAGTAGCAAGAGTCCTTGTTTAAAATATAATAATAATAATAATAATAATAATAATAATGATAATGATAACAATGTAGTAATAATAGTCCTTCTTTTTGGCCCCCAAGAGCTCAGCTAAAAACACTTCCATTTCTATCCCCAGGAGACAGGGAGGGGAGAAAAGTATCTTGTATCCAGAAACTGACTTTAGGTCATGCATTTCAAACCAATCCCCAGAGCCCAAGCAGCCTTCATTTCCCCCTCCAGAGGTGTCAACTTAGTTCCTCCCCAGGCTGGCCTGTTGGGGGCTTTGCTTCAAGTACATAAGATGACTTTCCAATACCCTTTCTAACAAGACCCCAGCAAGAGGCCACTAATTTCTATGGCACAAGAAGCCACTGGAGAGAGATCCTTTTGTCAATATCAACTGGCCTAGCAATTTCCCATCCTTGGCCACATCAGCCTATCGGAGCTGGCAGATGTTTAGACAAGATTTTATAAATCGTTCAATCTCAGCCCATAATGAACCCCAACTGACCATTCCAGAGCAGCCCAAAGCACCAGAGACCTCCCCTGCTGGGCTCCAATAACGCTCCCCTGCCGCAGTGTTATTAATCACGGGATGAAATAGGTGAGCCTCTTGGAAAATAACTGTATGATTGATTAAAGGGCAATCTAAGGAACCATTATTCTTGCTTTATAAACGTAAGTTATATTCACTCAATTCATCTTTGCAGAGGAAATAAATGATTGTTCATTTCTCCCCAGAAATTTTATTATATGGGTATCTACATAATTTGAGAAGAGATGAAGTGACATACTGGCTGCTTTTATGATACTAATCAAAGGGGCTGGGTTACTCAGCTGCAGATTCCAGGCTGGTCTTGTAATTAGGAGGTGAGTAGACAATAAAGAGACAATGTCTGAGGATGTTTAAACTTCTTTTCCCTGAGGGAAAGGGTAGCAGAGTATCTACCTCCCGCCCCACTCCTGTTAACGGAAACTGAACAGAACAGGAAGAAGACCCTCGATAAACGTGCGTGATCTATGTCAATTGAGATATTTCAGGCTTAGGAAAACAACCCTTCCCATCAGTAATTTCTTGTGGGAGAGTACTCTCCAGTATGAATGGGAAGATCCTTCTCCAGCACCACCAGAAGATAAAATGCAGAGAGAGGTGGCATATCTTTTTATTTGTCCATGTTTGAGAAATTTACACTAAGGACGGATTTGCATATTCAGAGAACAAAAACATCTGAATTATTTTCTTGCTGCGTGTTTGCTTGTAAATCTAGAACCATAGGTATCGCCCTGTCACACATTTATATTTCCCTCTTCTGTCTGTAATTTTCAAATAAGGCCAAGAAAGAAGTTTATTTCACTGGGCTCTTCATTTTAAAAATGACTTAGGATCACCTGGGGGCTGGGGCACCACTAGGACCCTTACCCAAATCACTCTTTAGTAAAAACGAGCCCTGAACACCATTTTCTTGTAGGCTAGTTTGTTTTTATTTACAGTTTTAGATATAAATTAGTAGAGAATTCATGTTAAACAACCAACAGAGATTGTATAACCAGCAATGTTCAAATAAAAACCAGGCAGAATTTATTTACAAAAGTTTTAGATTTCATTGCAATACAACTTGCATAAATTACTAGAAGCTTTATATCATTATAAAAATAAATATCAAATTTGTTTCCACTTCTGAAGGACTCGAGTTCTTCAATCACGTTAGTTCTACCATGTACATTTATTTTTTTTACAAATAAATTTTACAGCAAGTCCTAGCACACCTATAGAATATATACCGTGGCAATGAAGTGATCAAGATATCCTGAGAAAAAACAGATTGTTTCCAAAAGTCACACAAACATGGGGAAGCTATACTATGCCAATAAATTCACATATGCCCAACAACTTGTGTCCAGTCCTCAGAGTCTGTGGGTTGGAAGTGCGAGGTGCATCCTCTCTTACAGTGGCACAAGATGTGGTCCGGATTTCCACATCTGGGGTTTGTATCTGTGTACATATGAGCTTGGGGAAGGAGAATGGCCTCCTGACTTTTATTTTTATTTTTTTTCCAAAGCAATTGTGACACCTACCTGTGGACCAAGGAAAAAACCAAATCATGCCAAATTCTTCAGTTCCACACTAACACGTTATCAAAAAACACAAGCTTGTAGCTAGCGACTCTGCCTCTGTGCCATCTTTAGGGTCTAGGACAAGTAATGCTGCCCAGCAGGAAAACAATATCTGTAATAGCTCTGGGCTAGGAGAACTACAGATTCTAGTGTGTCCTATGGAAGGCCAGTCCCCGGTTTCTCAGAATCTTATTCTGAAAGCAGCATCCATTGCAGGTTTTAATGCCCGAGTTTCTGCACAACTCCCTCATTAACCAAGGCATCCTTTATGTATCTAAAACACTTCTCAATGACTCAGAGATGCCCGGATCATTTAAACCATCATCAGCCAACAGCAGTAGTGGTGAGGTATATGTTATACGTTTGAGGAAATGTATGTGTGCTTGTGTGTGCGTGCGTGTATGAATTCTGATTAAAGAAGTGATTCTTCAAAGCAGAACTTGAGTAGAAACGAAATCTATAAAATAGAAGGCAAAGAGGCCAGAAGGAAGCCCTGGGCAAGCTGACAAGCAACGCTTGACAAGCAAAACCGCACCACACTACACAGGGCACAGGTTTGGGGCACAGTAAGGGAACCCACTTACTTGCACTGCTGAGCTTGGCCCTCCTATAGGTAGGGCTGGACGCCTGCGCCAACAACCACACAGCCCTCACTGGCATCTGTCAGAGGAGGGGCAGATAGTGAGGACAGGCTGCAACCCCTGGCAGCTAAGCTCCTATCAGCTCTTATCCCGGCAAGTAATGCACACTCCCAGGGAATCTTAAGATCCATTTCACTTATGTTCCCTCCTTGCCCCTTCCTCTCCTTGAGCCCCGAATTAGGAGCAACGTAGGCGGTGTAAGAAAATTAGGCCTCTGAGAGTTCCCCAGAACCTGTGCTTTCTTCAAGCCAAAGGCAGAACGGATTCCGCTAAACTCCACTTAACCAACACCACAGCGGGGAAAACTAGAGCGCATTTTTGCCTTGCAGTTAAATTTGCCAAGCCAAAATAGTTACGATGATAGTATTAACAGTAAATTAAATAAAGAGGAAATAAAAACAGGGTAACCCTAAAAAGAGGGCTAGTTTTCTTTCTCACACTGACTTACTTCCCTAATTTTGGTCTGGCAAGTGGCTCTGTCTGTCCAAAGGTTTCCCACTCCCGGAGCCTTTCCCAGGTTTTTAGCTCCCTCTGACTCACCAGGATCCCTCCCCGCCGGCCTCGGGCAGCCTACCTTTCTTGGGCTCGTAGCCGCCGCCCGGAGGCCTGTAGTGGGACTCCAGCGGGTGGGAGCCCGCCTTGCCCGCGTCGCTAGCCGCCTTAGGCACGGCGTGCAGTGTCTCGCCTGGTGCGGAGGCCGCCGCGTTGTACCGCAGAAGGCCCTGGCCTTGCAGTGCGGCATTCAAGTTCCCGTAGTTTGTGTAATTGCCATAGAAAGGCGACGTATAGTAGAGGTGGCGGCCCAGCAGCGGAGAGGCTGAGTAGGGCGAGCCTCCAGGAGGGGCCCCAGATGAGGCGGGGGCGGCGGCAGCTGGCAGACCCGGAGGTACGCAACCCGGGCCCAAGCTTGGTTGCTTGAGGTCCGAAGTGGCGATCTCGGCCAGCGACCACAGCTTGGGCTTGTTGGCGGGCGGCGGCGCTCCAGGCGACGTCCGGCTGCCTAGGGGCGTCTTGCCACCGCTGCCACCGCGCGGAGCGACTTCAGGCGCTGGGCTCAGCAGGGGTGCCTCCACGCCCGTGAGTGGCGAGGAGGTCACGGGCTTCGGAGGCGTCAGGTCCCGCTCGCACTCGTCTTCCTCATCCTCCTCATCCTCCAGGTCCTCAAACTTGTCCTTACACTCGGAACCCGATTCGCACAAGGGATCCCCGGCGCGGCAGGGCAGTTTCTCCCCGTCTGACTCCGCCGAGCACGAGTGGTCCGTAAGCGAGTCGACGTGCAGACTGATCCCTGCGGGGACGTGGACAGGGTGGGCGGAAAGTTGGGCCAGCGCGGTCACCCACAGTCCCATCCGCCCTACGTCCTGCACTGGGCCTCCCCAAGACCCCGCACCTCACCCCAAGGCAGCGTTAAGCGCGGCCCCAACATCTCCGCAGTGCCCCAGGACTCTCCAAGGCAAACCCCGCGGGCCCGGACCCAAGCCGTTTAGCGGCTTTTGTAGGCCCGGGCCCTGAGTAGCAGGTGCGCAGGATCAGCCCCAACCACAGCCCGCCTTGGAAGAAAGCTCCTTGAGCCCTCGCACCGACCACTGCCCCTCTCACCTTCGTCCTCGGCCGAGGTCTCGGTGCCATCCCGAGCCTTGTCCGGATTCTCTTCCTTGTTCCTGGCAGCATCTCCTTCGTCCTCGTCCTCGTCCTCGCTTTTGTTCCTCGGGGCCCAGGTCATTTTGTTCTCCTTCTTGAGGCGGCGGCGCGCATTGGCGAACCAGGTGGAGACCTGTGTGAGGGTCATCTTGGTGATGATGGCCAGCATGATCTTCTCTCCCTTGGTGGGGTACGGGTTCTTGCGGTGCTCGTTGAGCCAGGCTTTCAGCGTGGCAGTGGCGTCCCGCGTGGCGTTCTTGCGGTACGCGGGGTCGTTGAGCTGGTATGGGTAGGCCGCGCTGCCATATGGGTGATAGCTAATAGCGCCAGTCATTCCGGTGGTGTGCGTGTCGTATGGCGAGCCCTGGAAGCCACAACAGCCTGTGAGTGGAGGGTGCATGGGCCCCTCGAGCATCACCCCCCCTCCCAAGGCGACCCTCCTTTCGCCCCCCACCCCATCGCTGCCTTTCTTGCTTGGCTTCTCTGAGCTGAGAACCATTCTGCAGAGAGCCTGAGAAACACAAGGCCAGCTGTCGGGAACAAAACTCCTGCCTTTCGATTCTAGAATTTTGTTTTTAAACTATCTTACTTCTTTTTTTTTTTCCTGAAACGACCTAAGTTCCCGAGTAGCTCAAGCAATGTTTGCAAACAGATTCTCTGGATAACCCCGCAGTTCAGCGAGTAGTTTCTTGATGTCTAAATTTCGTCGGCGGCTTCCCGCGCTGCTCCCCACCTACTTCCCTCCTTTATTAAAAACAGTTCAGAACCCCAGTCGGCTATTCACTCTTTAAAGCAGATAAATCCAATTTGCAACTCAGAAGCCAGTCAGCTTTTCCAATTCTACTTAGTAATTAGCATTTTAATTCATCCTTTACCGTTTAAACACGAGGTGTTTGTAACCTTCTCCCAAGGCCTGGTTTCCACTCAGGGAATCCCACCTGGGGTCTAACTCCCCACCCCCTGCCGCCCCACGTTCTCACAAGCCCCCAAACTGCTGCGACACGCTCTGATGGGGCCCACTCTCAAAACCCAGAGAGGTTCAGGAGAATCCCGGGTTTCTAGAGCTGGAAGCCCATAGGCCGCGCACGAACTCTGGCAGCACTTAGCGGGTCCCAAACCCGGCAACAAATTTTTTGAAAGCCAGAGCTGAGAGATAGATAAAGGCCAAGACTAGAGAGAGCTTAGACCTGGGTCTAAGGGCGGCAGCCTGAGGCTCGGTGCCCTCCCCCAACTCGGTGACCCCGCCACTACTAGCTGGTCAAGAAACCTGAACCCTAAGGCAGTGACCCGGGCAGCAGCGGCCCTCGACTTAAAACCTTGCCAGAGATCCGCGGACGGATTCAGCAGCCCCAGCAATCTGTAGGCGCGGATTAGAGATAACCAATGGCCCCGGCCCGGGGGGAGTAGCCCCTCGCACAGTTTTAGGAGAAATCATCGCACAACCGCTGAGGGTCACTCCGGTCCCTTGTTTCGCGTAGAGGCGGGTGCTGGTGACTCCCGAGCCGCCGCCCGCGCCCTGTATCCATTACCCGCCTCAATCCAAGCCAGGGTCGGGGGTCTCCCAGCCCCCACCCAAAAGCGGTTACCATGTAGGACGGGAAGCCCGCGGCCGCTGCAGCGGCGGCGTCTGCCGAGTATTGCAGCGGGCTGCCAAAGCCGGTCGCTGCCTGTGCTGTGAAGGCCGCCGAGCCGGGGTACGGACTGAACGCGGAGCCCGACGCCGAGCGCGCCAGCTCCTCGCTGCGCGGCGCGGCCAGCGCAGAGGCGCCGTACGCGGGGCACGAGTAGAGCGCCAGCGAGCCGGGCGCTTGGTACAGGTAGCCCTGCGGGTAGGACATGGTGGGCGCGGGGCGCGAGGCCCGCGTCACGCAGAGCAGCGGGCAGCGCGCGCGGCACCCTCCATCCACGCCCGGCCGGGGCGCACCAGGGCTACGGGCCGGGGCAGGCTGTGCTGGGCACTATCCTGGGAGGCCCGCGGGACGGCGGATCTGCGGGACGGCGGCGGTGGCGGTGTAGGCGGCGGCAGCGCGGAGCCGATGGGCGCAGCCGCGCGCCAGGCCGGCGGTCGGGGTTTGGGGGAGTCTGCAGTCGGGAGTGAAGAGTTGAGGAAGGAGCGCTCGAGTTTCCGAGGGACATTGGAACGCGGAGCTGTCCGTCACGCTCTCATCTGCATATTCTGGTGCCCGCCCCTCCCCTGCTCCGCCCGCTGCCTAGGCTTGGCCGAGGCCGGGGGAGGGGCGGAGAGCGAATGGGTGGAGAGTGCAGGGGGATGGCGGAGGAGTGGCAGTGAGCGGGCAAGAGGGAGGGACGTGCAGTTCAGGCTTTTGTCGCGCAGCCGCCTCTCAGCCCTCAGCCCGCCGCGGTGAAGCCCAGCCTGGCCAAACTGGGCGTAGCGCTCACCCCCTCCCACTGGCACGTCCTCTTAGCCACGTCCGCGCACCCCGCTGCTGCCGACTCCAGCCTCGGCCCAGCCACCTTCCTCACTCCCCGGGCCCCACCCATTCAACCACCACCGGCTCTCTTGCTCTCTCGTTCTGGTCTGCAAAGGCCTTCCACAGTCAGACCGGGTCCGATCCACCTGGGGGACATACGGATCAGACACCCCTCTTCATCTTGAAGAAACCGGCCCAGGGTTTCATCCCGCGTCCAGTACAGAAGCCTCAGGGAGCTCGAGGGTAGTGTGGAGACACCTGCAGAGTCTCACTTCTACAGCCCTCTGTCCGCCTAGCCTCAAGACCGAGGCTGCCTGCCTGGCCTCGTGTCTGGTTGCCTGCTCCTGGAGCCTATGGTGCCAAGCATCGACCCGGAACCGGAGCGTTTTTGGTTTGGAGCTGTTACCGGGAGGCCCCTAGATGACACGGCTTCTGCCCCAAGTACACAGAGAAGATTTCAGGCCGTGTGTTAGGAACTTCACGCCTATTAACGTCTGGAACGCTTCAGTGAGTGATTCGCCTTTCAAAAAAAATCCCCGCCACCCTGGCCCCCAAAGAGTTTTGTTTTCTTTTGTTAAGTTGAAAGCGTCTTAGAAATTGGGGAAGGCTCCTGACAGAAGAGTCGTCTCTGACTTTGCTAGAGTCTTACTGCCGCTTCTTGAAGGGACATGGGCCAGCCAGTGAGGTGGAGCATCGGCTTCACAAGTGGCTAAGGTAACCTGAGGTTCAGGAGTTGAGGTTAGTGAAAGTCCTTGGGACCCAGCACCTAAGTTTTTCTGCTCACACCCGCATCCCTTCCCCATACGATGGGGTGGGTAGCCTAAGGGGCCACCAGTCCTTTCCACTGTACCTGAAGGACTGCCAATGGGGGGCGCCTGGGGACCCGGAGGGGGTCAGGTGTGAGCTGGCCCGGGAGGGGGCGCCCACCCAACAGGTGTCTCTTCCTTGAAGCCGGCTAGGTGGTGCACGAGGACACTGATGGCTGCGGCTCAGGCCTGAGCTCAGACCAGCTGCCATTTCATCCGTGGTGGGCTCTGAAGCTACCAGAGGGCGGCAGAGGTCTCCATCGTGCCCTCCCGGCTGCTGCGTAGGCCTGGCCTTTGGCACTCCCGCTCCTGCTGCTGCCAGATCCATGACACCCAATGAATGCTGTAGGCAGCCAGGCTGCATTTTGGGTATTTTTTTTTCCAGGTCTCAGGAAAGCAGGAGTCAATTGCAGTGATGAACAGAAGATTTTTTTCCCTCCGGATCGGCAAGCGAGCGAGCAAGTGTATCTATGTCCTTTTGGTACGTACTCTGCATACTCTACTCCGCCCTCATCAGCCTCCAAACACTGCCACGCCGCGCCAACACATCCACTTTCCCCTACAGCCTTTCAAGTCCCTTTTCACCAGTGGAACCCTGAAGTCTCAGGGCATGTGCGCAGCCCACTTCCCACAGACCCGGAACTAGGCCAGGACATATTGCATGGAATCTACAGCTATGAAGACCCCAGGTTCAGGGGAGAGGAAGAAAAGGAAGGGAAGGGAGGGAAGGAGGGAGGAGGGAAGGAGGGGGAAGAGAGAGAGAGGACACACACACACACACACACACACACACACACACACGCAAGCCCTGGGTGGGGCCAAATCTGCATATTTAGGTATTTTTGTTTTCCTAGATAGGAATTCCTCTGGGAAGAGGCCCACAAGGACATCCCACATGCTGTTTAACAAACAAGCACAGATCAGACTAAGGTATTTAGTTACCTTCCTTAGATTGGTTTTTTTTGAACACAAAATCTAATTTTTACCTGGGGCATTCATTTCTAAAGACTAGCTTCCTGCCCTGGTTGCAGTGGGGTTTGCCCTCCCTTCCCCTTCCAAATTCTGCCAAGGATGGAAGAGAAAACAGCCAGTTATTATAAAAACCAGCAGATTGGAGCAGGTCTTATGCCTAGATGCAGCTGATTTGGACATTAATGAACTACTTAACTAGACAAGCCCGCTTGACTTTGGAGGGTCTCCTGTCCAAAAACATCCCAGAAGTGCAGTCTTCTTGTTCACTGCAACCTATCCAGACCAAGTCTCCCGTATTTCCTCCAGCAATTATCCTTCACCCAAATCTAAACGTTCCATTCTACTGCCTGCTATTAATAAAAAAATAAAAACCTGGCTACCGTGTGCAATTAAACAGTCAAATCTGACTACAAGCCGATTTTATTGGTAGTGACTGTGGCAAATTAAAATGCCTATACAGAGACATTGAGTTCCTTGTTGTTGTTGTTCTTGGGGTATTTAAACTCCATTTCACATTAATACTCCCTAAGTCTGAAAAAGCCAATTTTTCTTTTCTTGGGTTAAAGTTGTCTTGATCTTTAAGAACCAAGAACAACAAAATCAATGAGTAAAATTCACTTTCCAAGTGTGGAGAGCCTGGGCAGACAGTCATCACCGTTGCTAGGGTCAGGGGGTTAGCTCAAACTGCTCTGAATACACACTGCCAAGACCCCGACCCAACAACTTCCCTTTCCAAACAAAACAAAACAAAAAACCCGCCGGCATGGATGATGTGGGCCAGGGTAGGAGGGGTATTCAGGTGTACCGGTCTATAGGGTCCATAAGGAAACCTGGCTTTTGGGTCCTGCTTTTCCCAACCACCTAAATGGAGAGAACCATGTGCCACAAGCGGGCAAGTCGGGTGACCGGTGCGAAAGCAGCCGCTTGTAATAGTTACCTAGGCTATGGGTACTTCTTGTGTACCCTCCCCAAGTGTGTAGCAGAATTAAAAACAAGCACCGTTAGCATGGGTAAGTCTTTATCGCACCTGAAAAGGCCGAAATATTTAGAGCTAGTCCTGATTAAAGACTCATTTAAACTGCCCGGGTTTTCAGTGGAGGCCACTGGCAAGTCAGATATCAAGGCCAGGATTTGAGGATTCGCGTTCTTTATGAATCTGATTTCAAGGCCCTGGCACTCGCCTGACATCTTCGGTCCCGTGGCTTTCCGGAGGCGACGCGGACCAGAGTCGCGAGGCAGGCGGCGAGGGGGCGCTGTGGCTCGCGCCTGCCAGCTCTAACCCAAATGTGGAAACCTGGCGCTGCCACCGCGCCACCTACGCGAGGCTGACGCCCCGCCAGCGGCCGAATGTGCCTCTTTGCATGCTTGTTTATTCGGGAAAGAAGGAAAACAAATTCCAGTGAATTTCAATAAAACCAGAGGCACTTATACATTGTCTCAACTCTGGTTTTTGTGGATTACTTAAATCTGGGACCCAAAAATAACTGCCACTTTGGTCTGCGCAGATTTTTTTTAACTTAAAAAAATCCGAAATTTTAAGTAGGTTTGCTTTAATGAGGGGCATTTAAAATTTAAGTACTTTTCAGAGTATCAAATCATATTTTATTGTATTTGCAGCCAGGACGTTTTAGCACATGCGTGGCGCTCATGGGTGTGTGTGTGTGGGGGGGGGTGAAGTTAAGATTTGCTTTTTTTGTTTTTTGGGTTTTTTTTTTTTTTGGTTTCGTTTTTGTTTTGTCCTCTTTTAAAGTTTTTCATTGCACCAGCTTTAATTCCTCATGCATAAAGCAATCTCCCTTTGGGCTTCGATTGTGTTAGGGCTGCATCGGTTTTTTTCAGTTTCTACAGCCGAAGCGCTTTCCTGAGAAGCTTCCACGCAGTCCACCGAAGTCGTCGGAATCTTTGACACCCGTGTCCTGGAAGGAGAAGTCTGGGCCCCACCTGGGGCTCCCAAACCGACTAGCAAGGCCTGGCCTCCTTGATGGGCTCCCCAGGGGCAGCCTCTACGGAGCCGGTATTTGTGCCTTTAGTGCTGAGCTCCCGAAGAATAAATAAAATAAAAAAGAATGCACTTCCCTCCCTCCTCCCCGAAGATCAAGAGTTTCCAATAATCAGCGCTTCCTTTTTTTAACTCTCCTCACTCGCCCCAGATCCTGGTTTGCCCTCCGCTCGGCCAGGCCAGCTGGTCTCCCCCGGTTTTCGTTAGTGGGCAGCATGAGTCCCCATTCTCCCGTAGACGCCCCTCCTCGGACGGGCTTCCTGAAGTTTCTACCCTGCGCTGAGTCGGGACAAACCTTATTTCTCCACAACTGGCCACTCAGTCTCATCCTTGGCCCTGTCTGCTGGTGTCCTGTCTTGCTCCTCTCGCACCCC
The DNA here is from genome assembly GCF_018167655.1 of Microtus oregoni. Taxonomy (NCBI): domain Eukaryota; kingdom Metazoa; phylum Chordata; class Mammalia; order Rodentia; family Cricetidae; genus Microtus; species Microtus oregoni. Next base: position 21,154,547 of record NW_024543207.1, on the reverse strand, counting down.
AACACCCCCGCCCTCGACCCCAGTTGCCTCTCAGCTGCGACTCTGGGGCCCGCGGCCCACGGGTGTTCATGGCAAGGCATCCACGAGAGTGGGCCCAGATTCCTGCACCCCGCCGGGCTGTGGCCGCGCTGACCAGAGCTCCGAGAGACCATGGCGCTGCCAGGAGAGAGCGCAGCGCGCGCAGCCTGGGAGCCGGGGAAAGATTGACTAGGTACGCTCAAGGACCTTGCTAGTTTGCGGTCTGGGGTTCGGGAACCCATCAGAGAGTTAAAGGGGAGCGACGTTCCGTTTCTGGAAGGTCAGAGAGTGTCTAGAGCAACTTTACAGCCAGCTCCACTGGGCCCGGGCATCCACTGGTGCCTGTGGTCCACACGGCAGACACGCAGACACAGGACCCCGACCTACACAACCTGAGCCCCAGATTCCTAGAGGTTGCTGACTCGCCGTTTTGGGAAAGAGTTCTCCAACCCTCGGTAGCTGCTCTGGCGTCTGCAGTCAGGTTTATAGGCGATAATGTGCACCTAGAGCCAGGCCTCAGGAGCAACTGCAAACCTGCCTGAGCCCCATATGAGTCTTCGCTGGAAGGAAAGCGCAGCAGGAAAACCATCAAGCTCTAAGTCTTCACACATTTCCTTCTCCAAGAAAGCCAGGCTCTGTAGGGTGTGCCTGGGGTTGGTCTTAATATATCCTTGCCACCTCTGGATGTCCAAACAACTCTCCAGAACCTAGTCTAGGTGGCATGTAACCTCTAACACACTCACCTTTTCCCCCACGCTGTCGCAGAACGCTCTTATATATCAGGAACGTAGCACAAGGAGCATTATACTTTTTAAGAAAAAGGAGAGATGTGGAGAGGGATGGGGGAGAGGGTAACTCTGCCTTGACAGTGAAACACACCGTCTGAGAGGCAGATGCAGGTCAGGCAGGTATGCGGAGTCACCTGGAAGAACCTGAAGATAGCCAGATCCCCCCTGATGGGGAGGCCTCCTGACAGAGAGATGCACTCCATGCTCCCACTTCAGAACCCCCAGCAAGGCACCCCAACGATCTGGGCCTTGACAACTCAAAATACTTTAAAGAAATGGGGGGGAGGGGTCGCATTGGTGACCTCGGAAAAGCCAGAGGTAAGAGCTGCTGTCCACCCAGAGAGCAAAGAAATAGCACCTGGGAGCCGAGACTCTGGCACAACCAGAGTAGCAGGCTTGAGACTTTTCAGAGGCATCCTGATGATGGGGTCACGCTGTATTCCGTGGCACAAAAATGCTGCCCAGGGTGGAGGTGGAGTGGGGCCCCTCATGTCCACAGGACAGTGGAGAGCATGGGAGGAGGACGGAGAGGGACCATGTGGAAGATGGAACTTAAAAGCAAATGGTGATATTTTGTGCTGGCAGACAGAGTGAGGGGATCTTGAGGAAAGTCTGCACTCTATTTCAGGCATAGAATACTCATGCATGGCGGCTCCCATCTCTGTCAGTAGTGTTTATCCTGAAAGATGCTCCTGAAATGAGGTCAGTAAACATCACAGGACACTAGCAGTTGTTATCCAGGAAGAGAAGTTGCATGAAGTCATATTGCTCTGCACTGTGTGTGTGTGTGTGTGTGTGTGTGTGTGTGAGAGAGAGAGAGAGAGAGAGAGAGAGCTATTTATGTTTCTGAAATATTTACAATTAGGCACTAGTATTACAAGGAGGCCCCTAGGCATGGGAGGATAATGTGCTTCTTGTGAGAAATGTTTGATTTCTCTAAAAATTATTTTCTGAAAAAAATTTTCATTCTGCATCTTTCTTCTCTATAATAAATAAAAGATGTATTGCATCTTTAAAACAAACGACACCAGTGTGTATTTGGGGGCATGGTTTGAGGCATGGTAGGGGCATGGGGAGGATGTTTTTCTCACAGGAAGTCTAGGATGTAACCCTATTTTACTCTGTACTGTATTCTGGGAACTCTGGCAGGCATAGATTCTAGAAGAAGAGGTGTTCAGGCAGGTCACCTGCACACCTCTGTGGGAAGCGCCTTCCTTACTCCTGCCCTGGGTGGAATTTTCATTATACCACAGTGAACAGTGAAGGTGTTTTAGAGAATTCAAATGACAATTAGAGAGGGAATGCCAGGAGACAGGAAGCTGGGGAAGAGTCTGGGAAGGAAGCATGAAACCTGAAAGGCTAAGAGAGAGAGAGAGGCAGAAGCAGGCAGGAAAGGTTAGGCCCTGCCACAGCCCCTGTATCTCCCAGGCCTCTTCTCTCTCCAAGAATGGAACACCGGGCCTTTCTTGAAACAATGACTCAGGGCTCTGTCCACTTGTCCTGCTGCAGCCAGAGGAATGGGGTGTTTGCAAACCTAAGTCCCTATTAAGCTCTTGTGCAGGGGGAGAAGCCCTTTTCCCCCTTTCCATGGTCTTCCTGTGTTAACCTGCTGAAGAGGCAGAAAGGAAGGCAACATAGTTGCAAAGCTTCCCTTTGTTCTGTGGTTTGAACCTGGTAAGACCACAGTTGTGTGATACTACACTACCATCTGTCCCCTCCTGTCCACAGCAGAACTTCTTCTACAAGCTGCTTCCTTTAGTAAAGCCTTCCTTTTCTCAAGAGTTTCTAGGGGGCAACGTTTCAGTCAATATGGCTGCTTGCTTCGTGGCTCTCCTTACTTCCTACCCCTGTCTCTATGCCAGCCAGTGCAGGCACGAGACAAACATTGATTAAATGAATACACACACAAGGAACAGATGTCTGACTCCTGTCTGGTCATTTCTGGAAGGCATGAGGGTGGGGTGTGGAGGAAAGAAACAACCATGATATAGGCGGTTCAGGTGCTCACTCCCAGTCCCCTCATAGAGACTTCTCTGCACTTGACTATGTATCCAGTCCAAGTCCATTAATATTCCCTCACAGCGGCTTGGGCTCCCAAGGATAAAGCAAGATCAGTCTGGGAAACCAAGGTTCTTTTTTTCTTTTTCTTTTCTCTTCTCCGCCCCCAGCAGACTTTCTCTGCAGAGCCCTGTCTGTCTTGGAACTCACTCTGTACACCATGTTGGCCTTGAACTCAGAGATCCATCACCACCACCCAGCAGGAAGCCAACCCCTTCCCTCCTCTAAGACAGGTTTTTTTCCTGTGTGATCCTGACCACCTGGAGCTTGCTTTGTAGATCAGGCTGACCTCAAACTCACAGAGATCCACCTGCATCTGGGATTAAAGGCCTTCACCACTACCTCCTGGCTGGAAGTCAGATTTTAATGGCTCGTGTGCTTTGACTACATCCAGAGGCTCAGTGTTTGAGGTCTTGGTCTCCAGGGGTGGTGCTGTTTGGGGTGGTTATAGAGACTTTAGGAGGTAGAGTCTTACGGGAGTGGATCGCTGAGGCTGGGCCTTGGCATTTTATAGCCTGGTCTCCCTTCCTCTTTTCCTGATGACAGAGGCAATGTGGGTCACTGCTCCCCACTCTAGGTGCCAAGCCTACCCCTCCATCTTGTTTCCCCTGCTACTGTGAACCCCTCTGTCCCTAACTTGCTTTTGTCAGGTGGTTTTTGGTCACTGTGACATGTGACCAATACAAGGCCCAGTAGATGGGACTATTTAAAGTAGCTTTTTTGTTTTCGTTCCTTTGATTTTTGATACAGAGTTTCTCTATGTAGCCCTGGCTGTCTTGGAATTCACTGTATAGACCAGACTGGCTTTGAACTCTTAGAGATTCATCTGCCTCTGCTGGGATTAAAGACATGGATCACCACACATGCATTAGCTTTTCATTTTTAAAATAAATTCTTGAGTTAGCTGTCAGCCCCAGATTTTGTATTTCTTGAGCACAGTGGCCACACAGCTTCATTTCTATCTCACATGGCTGGCAGGTCTCCCAGAGAGAGCCTGGACACAGCAGCTGAGTGAATGAAAAGATGAATATCAACCTATTGAGGGAAAAGAAGAGTTAAGCAAATGCAAACTGAACTTTGACAATTTTAGTAAAAATGTACCGTAGTGGGAAAAGTTTTAAATACTTATTTAATTGTAATGTTTATATGTATGCGTCTTGCTTGTAGGTATATATATATGTGCTACACGTGTGCCCAAGGAGGTCAGAAGACGGAGTCAGATCCCCTAGATCTGAACTCACAGAGGGTCATGAGTCAGCATGTGGGTGCTGGGAATTAAATCCGAATCCTTTGCAAGAACAGCAAGAGCTTTGAACTTCTGCCCATCCCTCCAGTCCCTATGCCGACATTTTCTATTTTTTTAAAAAATTATTCTTTTAAAGATTGTAGAACAATTACATAGATTCCCCCTTCCCTTTCCTCCTTCCAGACCCATGCAGCTCTTCTTCCTCTTTTTTCATTAGTTGTTGTTGCATGCACATATATGTGCACATACATATGTGGTCTCAGACACACAAATACAACTTGATCAATCCATACATTACTTGCATGTATGCTTTCAGGGCTGACCATTTGGTGTTGGATAATCAGTTAATGTGTTCTTTCTTGGGGAAGACTGCTTCTCTCTCAGCTTTCCTAAAGCTAACTTTTTGAGATTAATTTTAAAATAAAGTATAAATGGGGAATTCTCCTAGCACTCTGCTTCTTGTGAAAGCATTTTGTTTATTTGCAGACAGGCTGGTGTTTGGGGCAGCACATCCCAAGTCTCAGGGTGGTCAGTCTGGCACTCACTCTTTAGCCAAGGTGACCTTGAAGTCCTGGACTGACCTCCCTGCCTTCACTTTCCCAGTACCAAGGCTACAGCGTGCACAGCCACCTTCAGCTCTGGGCAGGCTTTTGTGTGCACTTGCTCTCACTGTGTACATGGGGCCTTGGCTTCCATCCCAGAACAGGGTCCCTCAGTGCCACTGTCCCCCACCTGTGGAACTTATCCATTTGCCTCACGCCTTTAGTCTCAACACTCATGGTGCAGAGGCAGGAGGATTTCCGTGAGTTCAGGGCTAGCTGGGGATACATAATGCAACCGTCTCTCATAAAAGGAACTATTAAAATCCCAAAGGCACATTTTGAAATAAGCCAGCATATTATTGTTTTCAAGGGTTGGGGGTGTAGATCAGTGGTAGAAAATTTGGCTGGCACATGGAAAATCCCAGGTTCAATTCCCAGAGCCGGAAGTTTTGACATTCTTTAGTAGATGCACAGTTTACAAAGATTTCCTCATAGTCTAAGCATTAAATTTTGATTTAAAACCTTTTTTGTTATGTGTGCATACATGGGTGTGCATGTATGTATGAGTGTATGCATATGAGATTCCTCATGTGAGAGAAAATGTGGTAGTTTTCTTTCTGAATCTAGCCTCTTATCCTTCACATGATGGACGGTGTCGAGTCCCATCTACTTTGCTCCAAATGACATGACGTCATTCTCCTTCATGGCTCGATGAAGGCTTAGTTACGTCAGTGCCCAGCGTTTATGTTCACTGATGACCCTGTGTCTGCACTGCCCGAGTATGGGATGAGTAGGCTGGAGTGAGGCTTGCCTGCCGTGTCCTGGGAGAGGTCCGTCTCATTTGCCTGTGTCTTTGGTCAGGTGCCCTGAAGCCATACAGGGATTTTCTGAATAGCACTTGTACTTCTGGGAACTAATTTTCCACATATAATGAAAAAGATTCCATTTTAATCTATTAATACGTGTTTCACTAATTGATTTTCAAAAGCAGAAGTCAAGTTGCATAATTGCGGCTCACTCCACTGGGTTTGACTATTTTATAGGCTGATGTCTCTCACGAGTATAGACACCCAAAATTCTCAAGTGTGTTTGTGGATAAAGCTCAACAGTGCATCAATGGACAGCACAGATTCCCCAAGCATGTTTATGAATAAATTTTAACACCAATGGACAGCACAGTATAAGCATACACTTCTCTGCAGGAGCTTAACATATTAGCAGAAAAGAATTGCTTTACTATTTCATCATTTATAACTTGTTGGGGTTGGGATTGTAGCTCTGTGGTCGAGGGCTTGCCCATCATGCTCAAAATCGTAGCTCCATCCTGAGCACTGCAAAACAAACAACAAAACCCCAAACAGCAACAGCAGCAAAAGCATTTTTTCAAGTTTTATAATTTATTTATTTTGTGTGCAGTGTTCTGTCTGCAGGCCAGAAAAGGGTTCCAAATCTCATTACAGATGGTTGTGAGCCACCATGTGGTTGCTGGGAATTGACCCTCTGAAAGAACAGCCAGGGCTCTTAACCTCTGAGCCATCTCTCAAGTCCCAAAAGCAACCTCCTAATCGAGATTATCTGGGAGAATGCAGGCAAGATAGCATCTTTAACCTACTAAACTGGTCACTAGCAATAAACATGCGTTCTTTGATGCTGAGGCGCGAGAAAGGCGTATCCCCTTCTACTCAACCTGGTTCCATGGACCTCAGTTTGAGAGGGCCCTCAGATACATAGAAAAGTGAGACACTTGAAAAGCGTCTACCAAAAGCCCAAGTTGTCTTCAATATGTTCCTTAACTCCACACGAGAGTTTAACATGGTTACAGGATAAAAACTCCTAGTGATTTGAATGAGCAAAATGCACCACAGGCTCATGCATCTGAACACTTGTTCCCCAAGGTAGCACTGTCTGGGGAGGTCTGGAACTTTGGACTAGGAAGTATGTCAGTGGGAGGGGAGTGGACTTTGAGGTTCATAGTCTTGCCTCGCTTCCTGCCCACTCTGCGTCTGGTACGTGTGGATTGAAATGTGGTCTCTCGCTGCTGCTCTGGCTGTCTGTTTTGACTGCCGGTTGGCATGCCGTTCTGCCACTATGGACTTTCATCCCTCCGGAACCAGAAACAAAATAAACTTCTTCCACAAGTTGCTTTTGGCCATGGTATTTTATCACAGCAACAAAAGTAACTAATACAAAAGTCCTTGTTTTCAAGAGTCCATTGTGTTTCTGAATTATAAGGAAAAAACACCAAGTGTATGTTTATTTTTTAATGCCATTCACAGTGTTATCAAAATATTAAAACAGCAAGAATAAATAAAGTCAAACATGACATTGAAAACCACAGCACAGCAGGGAAAGCCAGTAAAGGCAACGAACAAGATTCAAAAGCCGTAGTTTGAGAAGTCTCGCTGCTGAGAAACTCCTCCTCCTCAGAGAGGGATGCAACATCAGCAAAATGTCAGTCAAATTCCCACTAACCATTGTTCTTCAATGGGTACATCGATACTGAAGTTGGTACCGAGTAACAGAAGTTTATAATGTCGGTGAAGTGAGAAGGGAGGACCAGCCTGAGAGCTTGTGACTTCATTTCTGTCCTGCTGTGAGGTCACTGAGTTAACTCAGTCCTGTGCCATGTAGATGGGAGACACAGAACAAGTGGGACCAAGAGAGGACCTAACAGTGACCTCCACAGGTCTAACGTGTTAACTCTAAAATGGATGTTCTGACATCAGAGCAAGTACATATCCAGGGAAAGAAGCAGGTTAACCATGCCTCTCACCTCATGGCATTACAGAATTATTTCGAAATTGCTCATATACTGAAACTTAAAGCTTCTTTTAAAAAGAAGGATAAAAATCTCACAAGTTAGAGGTTTACAACTTTTTCTTATGATCCAACCAAAGCTGTTTATGATAGAAAAAAAAAGGCATATGCTGGTTAAGAAATCTCTTTGAGTGGAGAAGATAATAAAGTGAGAGCTGGCGAGATGGCTTATTGGCTAAGAATCCTTAGTGCTCTGGCAGAGACGAGTTCACTTCTCACCGTCTATACCAGGAGGTTCAGTTCCAGCTACAGGGGATCTGATGCTGCTGTCTGGCTTCTCCTGGCACTTGCATTCACATGCACACACCCACACGTAGGCACACACATAGAAATAAAAGTAAATTTGTTGAAAATGAAAAAACAAGCCGCAGCCGATCTTTGTGTAAATTATGTGTCATTATTAATTACGATTTCAGTGTATTCTTCAGTGAGATGTTTGTAGTTGTAAATGCATCGACCTCAGTAAGATCATCAGCTAAAATTTTTCAGGTTCCCAATAGAACTATCTCCAAGAAGATTTAAAAATCGCTAGTAATTATCGTGAAAATGTATAGCATCACCAGTCACAAAGGAACATCAGCCTGAACCTTGTGGATCGGGACACGACAAGCCCACTAGAATGGCTGAACTAAAAATGCCAGCATCAAATGTGGATAAGAAAGGAATACTGAGACGGTCGAGCACCATGGGCAGCTGCAAATCGACACCCTAGCTCTGCAGGTCACTGTGAAGTGTGACATAATGTGGAGAACTCGCTAACAATAGTTTAAGAAGTTTTGCTCCCCAAACTTCTCCCCTGCAACACACACCAAGGATACCTTTTGACCCACGTTTGTGGTAACCTCAGCTTCAGACTCGACACTCTGGATATCAGCAGATGAGTGGACCACTGAATTTTGGTCTACTCAGACATTCAGGTTTTAACATGTGAATGACACATGACGCAGATGCATCTCAGAAGCACTGAGTGAGTTGCAGACAGAAGGATGTGCATGGTGTGAGCCTTTCCTTGGGTGTCTCTGCTTCACAACAGGCTGATAGGCAGTGCCCATAGTTATAAAGGTCATCTGGGGATGAGGGTTAGGGGTGGAAAAGAAGGAGGGATTTTTTTTTCATAATAATCAGATTCATATTGTATAAAAAATTAAGCTTAGTGGTGGAGATTTACATGATGTGTAGATTTCATCTCCATTTACAAAACAGACGGCTTATGTTTTTATGAAACGATGAATTAATATTTAAATACTCACTCGAGAACTCATATTTGCTTCACAGAGTCTATAAAACTCTCACAGTTGTTCTGAGCCACCTTTGTCTGAAGGGCGATGGGGAATTTTCTGGTTTTATTCTAACTACTTTTTTGGATCAATTTTTTTTGTTTTCATTTATGCATAAGCATATATGCTCCCTAATAATGAGATGGAGACTTGTTATAAACTATGAAAGCTGGGCCTTGGCTTAGGCTTGTTTCTAACAGTTCTTAGAACCTAAATGGACCCATTTCTATTTATCTATACGCCGCCACGTGACTCATGGCTTTGACCTCTCCTCCTGCATGCCCTGCTTCCTCTGTGTCCAGCTGATGACTCCCTTTTCTTCTTCCCAGAGCTCTCTCTGTTCAGATGTCCCATCTATACCTCCTGCCTAGCTATTGGCCATTAAGCTCTTTATTAAAGCAAGGACACATCTCTACACAGTGAAGTAAAGTATCTCCCAACATGTCTGTCTCTGTGTATATTTCAATGAGTCTGTGTCTCTGTGTGTTTGTATGAGTGTCTATCTGTATATGTGAGTTGTCAGTGTGTGTCAGTGTCCTGATATCTGACTTCAGTTTTTATTATTAAGACTAATTAGAATTCATGCTACACTCATGAGTTTGAAAACAAAACAGCTTTAAATGAGGAAATAGTTTCAGATTTGCAGGAAATTGCAGGGATCATGCTGAGCTTTGAACACTGTCACCAGCTTTCCCAGTGCTCAGCTCTTAGATCACTGTTTGTTATATGTGGCCTAGGTTGTCAAGACCCTCCTTCCAGGCAGGATGTGGACTCCTAAACCAGCTCTATCTATTTAGGTGACCACAGGCTCCTCTCTGAGCAGTCAATTCAGGCCATGTAGCTGTTTGTTCAGAGTTTGTAATAGCTCTGGTGGGTCATCACTTCACCCTTTGTTTGCTGTGCTGCGACTTTTGCAAATATTTTCTTTATATTAGTCCTAACTCTCACCAGAAACAAACGTGCAGGGTGTTTCTTCCTCACTGGACCTTGAAGCACAGTGTTCCAAACCTTGTTCTCTGTCAACAAGCCCTAATGGGGACCACCCACTGCTGTGCTCGTGTGGGAAGACATCCAGCTACTCTTTCCCTTTTCCTGTCTTCTCTGGGCATTACCATCCTAATCCAAAATTAGAATTTGAAAACTTTTCCTCAAAATTTGTATTCAGTGTCTTTAAAATATTTTCCACTTTGTTTTGTTTGTTTTGTTTTGGTTGGTTTTGGGACAGGGTCTCTCTATGTAGCTCTAGAGGCCTGGAACTCACTATGTAGACCAGGCTGGCTTTGAACTTGTAAGAGATCCTCCTGCTTCTTCCTCACAAGTTCTGTGAATAACGAACATTAAAGACATTAAAGGCATGTGCCATCCTGCCAAATTTTATGTTCAGTATCTTTATGTCATATAATTTAGTTATAACGACTATAAACAGCATACGAACACCAAGACAGAAGCTCAGTTGTCTTTCTCTTCCTATTGGCTATAGTTCATCTTGGTTCTTGCTCCCAGTTGCTGGTGTTCATTGACCACCTTCCTGCTTCTTGGCATGCAGTGTGCTCTCATTTCCCATTATTAAACAGTGGCACAACACCTCTCCTGGTACATCCCCTTGGCTGGCATCTACTTCCTCTGGGGAAGTGAAGGGGGTTTTGTTCCCACTAGCACCATGTCAGGCTAACTGCTTGCTGCAAAAATATTTTAGCAAAGAGTAGAGGAGTGTCTTCTTCACCAGTCTCTGTGTTGAAGCTCGTGCTGGGATACATGCTTGAGGTCTCTGGTTCCAGTGAGCACCCTGTGGACTGGGCTTTGTGTCAAACCTTATGTCCTTGAGGTGTGGTCTTGTAGTAGGGGGTGAGTGTAGACATATAAGGGATATACAAGGAGGGTCAGTGGCATTTCAACACTAGGTTGAGATCACTCAGTAGGAAGCTTCTGTATTAAACATCTTCATGGAGACTCAGCAGGGTACCACATAGATCCTGGTTTATGACTCCAGAGCTAGGTCCCTGATCTCTAGTCTCCTGGTATATGTGCCTACCTGTCTATATTGTTTTCTAGGAAGCAAGGGAGCGGGGACAAGAGGAACTGAGAGACACCATAAGCAATTAAAGAGGGGTGTTTGATAGCAGCTGTAAGAAAAGGTCACCACAGTGAGTGACATGGAGTATCCGCCTTTGTGAGTGACAAGGAACTTCTGTGGGTGTGTAGCTATCTGGAGGATGTAGTCCATGAAAGGTAGGCACTGATAACTCACATCTTACAGTTGCAGGACAGAAGTCAAAGGGAGTTAGTTTCTGTGGCTGATATAAAATGACCATGCGTGGCTGACTTAATACAGCCAAAAATTTATCTTCTTACAGTCTTAGACAGCAGGAGCCCACAATAAAGGTGTCCTCAGAGCCAAGATCAGAGGCCTGAAGAGATGGTCTTTCCTGCATCTCCCAGTTTGTATCCTATCAGGTTCTCAGGGAATTCCCACCACCTCAGTCACTTTTGAGGGACAACCTCCAGGAGTGGAAAGCCTTGAAAACCATTTCTAGGAGGAATACAGATAGCACATGCCCTTACGTGCAGAAGACTCAGGGAGCTAAGAGGAATGAGCTAGCAAGACAGGCAAGATGCTACTGCTACCAATAGAGACAGAGCAGCAAGACCCCAGGGAATAGGGTGTCTTGTCTCCAGGCAAGAAGTCCATAAAAGGCTGCCTCCCATTTTTCTGTCCCTTTCCTGACTTCTGAAAAGCCTCTTCTCCTCCCATCCCTACAGTTTCCAGAGGTTGCCCAAATTCCAGCCTCACTCCTCACCTTCCTGCTTCCTTAAGCCTGGGGTAAACCATTTTCCTGTATCTTCCCTCACCATCACTAGTCCCAAAGCAGGAGTCTGGTCTGGAGAGAGAGGCAGACCACCAGGTTTTAGTACAGTCTAACATTGTACTCTTGATACTGCCTCTAAAATTAGCCAAGGCTGCCAGGACCTTGCTATGCTGGATGGCTTCAGTGCTGGACATTAGCTTTTTCTCAGCTGTGGAAGCTGCAGGACCAAGGTTGGGGCATTATCCGGATTGGAGTCTCCCGAGGCTGAAGGGTGCTGCCTCTTGGTTTCCAGTGACCTCATAGGGCAGCATTAACTCTGACCTTCTCCTTTTATGGAGATGTTAGACTTCCTGAGTTAGGGTCGGCCCTAAGTACTGCATTTGACATCCTAGGTGGTGAGGTGAGGGCTTCCACAGGGATTTGTGTGGTGTGTGTGTGTGTGTGTGTGTGTGTGTGTCAGTCTTTAGAAACCTCCCTGCACACTAGCCCAGGCTAGCCCAGGTTTTCCAGGGTGTTGGAACTTGTGTGCTTGGTTGCCTCAGCCCATTGTGCAAGGCCTGGCTGCTCTCAGCTCACCCCCTGTCCCTGTTGGAATGTGCCCTCAGGTCCCCACACCTCCAATGCAGGTGAGAGGTGCCACTGAGCTCAACTAGTCAAACCTGTTTCTCACCAGACTCTCCAGAGATCAACCCTAGTGAACCTGGTGTCCTTTCCTAAATCCTTCAGTCTTAAGGTCCAGGACAGAGGTGGGCAGGTGTGGGTGTCAGAGGGTGCTTGGTCCCTAGAGGCTTTGGTCTGGTCCTCTAGCCTCCTGCCAGGCTGTTCATACCTCTACTTGAGGTCTTTTGGACTTTGCTGACTTGTGGAAGTTACGGGAAGATGGGTGGGTGGGGCTTGCCTTCCTATTAACTTCACATTCAGTTATGAAAAGCAGGGTAATCACTGACCAAGGTCTTAATGAAGACACTTGTGCCAGCACCTGAACTGTCTGTCTTAAATTCTTTTAAAAAGAAGGTTTTGAAAACAAAGCTATGCATGGTGGCACATGCTTTTCATCTCAGCACTTGGGAGGCAGGGACAGGGGGAATTCCAGCCAGCTTGGTTTACACAGTGAGACCCTGTTCAAAAAATGTGAAAGGTAGTGTTGGAGAGATGGATTAGCAATTAAGCAATTAAGAACATTTTCTGCTCTGACAAAGGCCATAGCTTGGCTCCTACCACCAACATCAGTCAGCTCACAGTTGCCTATAGCTCCGAGGCAGAAGGAGGGGGCACCCTCTTTTCTTTGCAGGCCTCAGCACCTATATGCACCCCTCTTCCACAGACAAATACATCATCAAAGGTGCTATGAATGTAATCCTTTTTATTATTTTTAAATATTTATTTATTATGTATACGATATTCTGTCTGTGTGTATGCCTTCAGGCCAGGAGAGGGCACCAGACCTCATTACAGATGCTTGTGAGCCACCATGTGGTTGCTGGGAATTGAACTCAGGACCTTTGGGAGAGCAGGCAATGCTCTTACCCTCTGAGCCATCTCTCCCGCCCTGCAATCCTTTTTAAAAAGAAGGTTTTGTACTGACCAAGATAGCAAGTGTGTCTTGGGCCGTGTGTGTGTGTGTGTGTGTGTGTGTGTGTGTTATAAGATACACTGAAAACCACATGGCAATACCTACTTAGCTTGCAAAATTATTTTTGAATTTCGAAAAACCAAAAAAAAAATTAAAAAAAAATAGGCGAGGCTATCATAACACGAAATAAATAAAGGAAACAAATCTGAAACAAGCAGTTTGGGAACTAGGGAACATCAGCAAAAATGAGCAGAGCTTGTTGAAAGAGTGTGAGACTGAAGTCCCTAAAGCAGACCCAACACAAGGACAGGGGATGGACACAGGGTGCGAGGCTTCTAGATGGAGCAGTCAGGGACTCCGAGACGTGGAGACCCGTTCTCTTGGAAAGAGGGCACTTTCAGATTCAAGAGACAAGGATGGAGGAGGAGAGAGGAGAAAGGAGGGAGAATGAGAAAGAAGAAGGAGGAGTGAGGGAGAAAAAGAGAGAAGAGGGAAGAAGGGGGAGGGGAAGGAGGGGCTGAAGAGGCTGCAGGACAAGTCCTTCCACCAGGGTTGTTGCTGGCGATAGGAATCAAGCATCATTTCCATAAATTACACATAATTATACTGTTCCCATAAATGACTTCAAGATTATTGATCAAGTTAAGATTCACCTGGCTTTTATAAGAATTTACCGCAATTTTGTGGCTTAAGGCAAGGCAACAGATTGCCCCTTTCTGTCAGGGAGGTCAAGCCAGGGTGCAGATGGGTCTGGCGCCCTCTGGAGGCCCTAGGGAGAATCCCTCCATCTCTTTGGGCCCTCAGCTCCTAGGCTGGTGACTTCCTGCTTCATCCCTCACCTCCATTTCTTCCTGTTCTCCCTTGAATTCCTCCTCTGTCTCTTGTGAGGGAAGCTGGTTGTACGGCCTTTCCGGATAACCAAGGGTGACTTCAGGTCGAGATGATCAATTCAGTTACACCTCCGGATTGTGCACAGCTTTGAGGCATAGGACATGGACATTTCTTTCCTTTTAATATTTCGTATTTATATGAGTGTGGTGTATGTGTGTGTGCAGGTGCAATAGCCCAAGAGCTCTTGAAGGCCAGAGGATATCCACCCCCCTCCCGTCTCTCTCTCCCTTTTTCAAGTTACAGACTTATAGTCATGTACAATCTTGTTTGGATTTGCATGTGGGTTCTGGAGATTTGAACACAAGTCCTTATGCTTGTGTTATGGTAAGTGCTTTTCCTTGCTGAGCTGTCTCCCTCACACTAGACATGGACATCCCCTAGTGCGGCCCATCTTCAACCCATTAGGGAATGCTAAGCTGATCATGGTACCCCTCCTCACATCCCTGAGTATTTCCATGCATGTACAGACATGTAGAACATCCTTACACACGTGCGCTGCCTCCTAGACACACAAGGCTCAGAAGCACATATGAGCGGTTTGCAGCTTGCAGGCATGTGCTTCAGCATGCATACGCCTGTGTGTATTTCCTCCTTTAACCCCCGGGGCTATGCTTTCCTGGTTCTCCCTACCCTGTGGACATCCTGTATTGGACTGGTCACACCTCCTTAGAGACCACTCTCATATTGTGTGTATACATGTGATTTTCCAAGCACTTTTATCCAGACATGATTTTACCATGTCATTATTTGTTTTGTGTATGTGTATATGTGAGTACATACGTGTCCTTCCATGTGGAGGATAGAGGCCAGCTGGTGGAATTACTTTTCTTCTGTAACTATGTGGGTTCCGAGGGTCACACTCAGGCCATCAGGGTATGCTCTAAGTGCCTTTACCCACTGAGTCATCTTTACTTCGTCAGTATGTGTTTTTGGCACCCCTTTGTGTTTTGGGTACATCTCCTGTTGGATGAGTTTGGATCCTTCCCCCAGTTTGTGGCTGACCATTTGAAATGAACATTTGCAGATTTAGAAACGAGCTCGCAGCAGGGCTCTGGCATGATGGAAGCTCACCCTCCCGCTTCTCTACGGCACTCGGTTCACTTTGCATCCTAGGGAGAACATTTCTGTGCTCCTCTGTGGTAGCGATGGTTTTGTTAACTGCCCCCACGGGTGACTTCTTATCTGTCCCTCAGCCTTGTGAGGTTTATGCTGCAATTTCCAGGGTTGCCTTAGGCCTGTGGTTCTCAACCTTATGAATAGAGCAACCTTTACAGTTCCTCATGTTGTGATGGTGACCCCCAACTGGAAAATCATTTCATTGCTAGTTTATATCTGTAACTTTGCTACTGTTATGAATCATCATGTAAATACCTGGCATGCAGTGTATCTTATATGTGACCCTCGGAGGATGTCATGACCCACATGAACTATTAGATACCATTCCCTGTAGGCAGGACATTTGGGATTTTCTTGTAGGTCACAGACAACTTATTAGTAAGCTGAGAGAAACCTAAATCATAACAGTACTGAGTCTAGTAGTCAATGAAGGCTACAATCTTACTGTGTGTTTACGGCCTGTAGTGGTTCCAATGAGAAGGCACTCCATAGATGTTAGAACACACAGTTCCCAGGTAGCAGAGCTATTTGGGGAGGTTTGAGAGATGTGGCCTTGTTGGAGGACATATGTGAGCCTAAAGATTCTGAGCCTCTTCTCGTTGGCTCTCTCGGCTTCAGGCTTGCGGTTCAAGAGTTCTCTGCTACCTGGCCCTGCTATCTTGCCTGCCTGCCATTATGGACTCTTTTCTCTCAAAAACTGTAAGCCAAAATTGACCCCCTCCTGCTTGTCCTTAGTCATGGTGTTTTAGCACAGCAACAGAAAGGTCACTAAAACAGGGTCCTCTGCTTTGCCCAGTAGTGTTCTGCAGGTTTAAGTGTGCACACACAGCCCATTTTGGTATCTTTATGATGACATACTCAATTTTTGATGCTGTTGAAGTGGAAGCTGAGGTTTTCTCTTTCCTGTTGCTCCCCGTAGCTATCAAGAAGCAGAGTTGCCATGGATTCTATCATGGTCCTACCGAATTCATTTCCTAGTTCTGGCAGCTTCTGTAGATTTATTAGAGTTTTCCATGTGTGATTTTATTTTATGAAAAGACAATTTTATTTCTTCGTTTTCATTCTGAATGCATTTTCTTTTCTTGTCTTATTTACTAGTTAGAGCTCAAGTTGGGAGTTCACCAAAAGTGGTATGAATACAGGTTGTTTTCATGTCAGTGTCCAAGGTGGAAGGAGCATCCAGTGTTCATTATGAACCGCAGTGCTAATTATAGGTTGTCTGTGAATGGCCCTTATGTGATTGAAGGTGCTGAGGGTTTTGAGGTAATAAATTGGTGCAAACCTCGTCAAACAAGTTTCTTCCAGCTGAGATGATCTTGTGAGTTTCCTTATTTCTGGTCTTCATATAGTAAACTATGCTAATTCATTTTCTTTTATTAAGTTAATAATTTGGAGATGAACTCCATTGAATGATAATATAGTAATGCTATATGTTCATGTGTTGCTGAATTTGATTTACAATAATCTGCAAAGGAGCTAATTTTTGCTGATGATATTAATTGACAATTTTTGTATTGAGTTTTTGTCCCAGGCACACAAGGAGTAGGGAGAAAAATAATTAGGATTGTCTTTCTTCTCTATTTAAAAAAAATGTGCTAAGCTTATTTAGATCTGGAAATATTTTTCATGAGAAGGATTTTGGGTATGCATTTATTTTTATATGGGTCAATTCTTAAATCTGATATATCTTATCTGTGCTTAATGAACTGTGATAACTGCTGTACTATGACTCCATCCTTTAGCCTCTCTGAGGTCTGTAGTGATGTTTCTTTCCCTGCTATTTCATATTGGTAATTTTCCTCTTCTCTCATGGTTTTTCCTCTTCCATCAACAGAAGCTTAAGAATTTTATGGATCTTTTCAAAGAGTGATTTTTCCACTTAATTGTTGTTTTTTCCATGGCATTGATTGCAGCTCTGTTCTTTATTTTTTCTTCATCCTAATCCAGTTTTTGCTTATTTAATTCCTTCCTTCCTTCTTTCTTTTCTTCCTTCCTCCTTCCCTTTCTCCCTCCCATTCTTCATGCCATCCTTGCTTCCTCTCTCCTCCCACTACCTCCTCCATTGTCTTAAGATAGATGTTTGGACATTAATCATTTGATTAACTGTTAGACTCTCACCCTGTAGCACAGGTCTGCCTGGAACTCAGTACCAGGTCTAGGTTGACCTCAAACTTGTGGTGATCATCCTGCCCAAGCCTCCTGCTGGTTGGGTTTATAGTTGTGTGCCACATTATTACCAACAGAGTTTTCATTTGCTTCCGCATTTCCTTCTCTTCTCTCTCCCTCTTTTTTTTTTTTAAATTCTTCTTTTTAATTCTCTGTGTGTGTCTATTGCTGTCTAGGTAGGGGTGGATCTCAGGGCCTTGTAGATAAGAGCTCCCCAACAGAGTTTCACACCACATCTTCCTTTCTGAGCCTGGAAAGTTTATGATTCATTTTTTTTTCAGTAAAAGTCTAAATATCCTCTGCCTTTCCTCTGTTCTTGATTATTTGTTTAACACCCCTGGATCCATTAAAGGAGGTTTGCTAATTTCAGAAGCACGGGCAGTTTCATGACTGTATTTGTGTTACTTTTTGCTAATGCTAGCTCAGGGCCACTCTGCCATTGTCCAAGCTTTACATTGTCTCAGTCCTGCATCCACTGAATCCATTCTGCTGCCCATTGTGTGGTTTGTCTGGGCTGTGAATTTGCACTTTCCAATGGAAAGGATATGCAGGTCAGTTTGCTGAGCTGTCTGGGTCTTCTCCACCTTCTTCATTGCAGAGCAAATGTAAAAGTCCCCAACTGTTTGTCCAAGGATCCAGGTCCGTTCATTCCTCTGCCAACCACTCACTGTCTTCTTAGATTGGCATAAGGAGTGAAGTCCTTCATCCCTGATCCTCCTCACCCCTTGCAGACCCCTACTCCCTCCTATTGGTCCTCTCCCCAACTCCAGTATCCCCCACTCTACTTTTAGATCACATGTGTTCTCCCGACCATATTCTCCTTTAGCATCCACCCTCCCCAGTCTTCTGTTTTTGTGACCCATATCTACACTTGCCCATGCATATATAGAGATTAAGAGCTAGAATCTCCATGGAAGAAGCATGTATATGGTTATTGTCTTTCTGAGTGCTATATTGGTTAATAAGATAATTTCCAGTTCTGCTTCCTCACAAATGTATGATTTTATGTTTCTCTCTAGATGAACAGAATTTTATTGTATGTGTGTATACATGTTCCACACCCATTCCTCTGTTGATGGACATGTATTTTGATACACTGTTATCGCAAAAATTGAATGTTATGATTGCTTTATATTTTTGACCCATTGACCCTTTTGCAATTAGTAAATTTCCTTCTCTCTTTAAGGCTTTAGTTCATGCCTCTAGTGTTACTTTAATCCTGGGAAAGTCACTCCTTTCTTATGATTAGGTTTAGCATTGTAATCCTGTTGACTTCAATCAACATATGCAGATCTATCTATGAGATTGGGATTTGAAGACCTTAGAAAATGGGCAGACTGCAGCCTAAGGCTGTAGACAACTTCACTTCAGTTTTGACATCAAAACAAATGTGCAAACATATATTTCTTTGGGTGCAACCTCACAAAAAATGACATGGAGACTTAATATTAATTATAAAAGTTCAGCCTTAGCTTAGGCTTGACCCTAACTAGTTCTTATAACTTAATATATATAATTATATACATTATATTATATATATTTATATAATGTATATAATTAATATAATAACTTGACCAATATCTTTTAATTTACATTCTTTTATGGGGCTTGATTACTTTTACTCTGTCATCCCTATTCTGCTTCCTCTCTGTCTGGTAGCTCTGCCTCTATTCTTCCCAGAGCTCTCTCTGTCCAGAAGTCCCACCTATACCTCCTGCCTAGCTATTGGCCATTTAGCTTTTGATTAAACCAATCACACTGATATATCTTTACAGAGTGTAACCAAATATCCAATTACACAAATGTAACAATGATGCAATGATCCAAGATGTTGTTTGAGTTCAGAGAAACATGGTTGGAAAAACACATGTAAATGAACACCAGTAAGGACATACTGAATATATAACAGAGCAGCTCTTCTTCAGAACCTTCTCGGGTCAGACCAATTTAAACACAGTTGCCTAGCATGGGCTACAGATAATACCCAGGAAAGCATGAAAACAGGGCAGAGGCCATATCCAGATTCAGGGTACTGTGAGGACAGCCCTCAGCATATCCTTTTTTACCCGACTGAGTTCTATAGCTGTGCTCTGAATCCAACAATAATAAACAGGTCTTAGAACTGAGTGCAAGTGCTTGTCACAGGAAGCAAGACATCATGTCCAAGAACAATCCAGGGGAACAAAATGCACTCGAAGAGAAAGGACCTCTGTCTTTTTCCTGGAGCCTCTCTCACAGTTCCCCAAGGCGTTTTCCACCATGTGTCATCGTTTTGGCATATTCCAACATGACCCTTCTGTCATCTTAGTTCACCCTATCCATATTTTCAAATTAAGTGTATTTTTACAGATAGGATGAAGCACCTTCTGTTTTTCTACCAAATCTAATGACTTCTGCCTGTTTCATTGGGGTTTTTAACTCATTTACACTTACTGCAACTATTATTCACTTGGTTTAAGTCATCTGTATTGCTGTTGGTCCAATCTTTCTTTTCCTTTTTCCTATCTTCTTGTGCTCTTTGGAAACTGAGATCTAACTTCCCATGTTCCTTAAGTTTCAATGTGAGTAGATATTGAAGTTGGTGTAGCCTCTCCCTCAAGCTCTTTCTTAATTGGCCTTCTGTTGCTATGATAAAATGCTGACCAAAACCAACTTGAGGGGAAAAAAAATTAGATTTTTCTTGCCTCACAGTCCATCACTGAAGGAAGCCAGGGTAGGAACTCAAGCAGGAACTTGAGTTAGGAACTAAAGCAGATACCAGGAAGGAGCATTGCTTAGTGGCTTGATCTCCATGGCTTTCTCAGTGTGCTTTCTGACACACCCTGGGCCCACTTGTCTAACAGTGGCATCCCCCACAGTGGGCTGTACCTTCTCCTATCAATTAACAATTAAGAAAATACTTTATAGACAAGACTCCAGGCCAGTCTGAGAGAGGAGATTTCTCGGTTGAGATTCCCTCTTTCCAAAGATGTCTTACTTTGTATCAGGCTGACAGAAACTAAGTAAGACGCTAAGGACTCAATTTACTTAGGAAAAAGGAAGGTCGATTATCACCAAGTAGAATCTCATGAAATTAAAACAAACCCTGTGCCACAAATGAAATGAGCAGAGAGACAGGAATAAAGTATATATCTGACAGAGGAATCAAGTGCAGGATGCACAAAAACAGCAACAGAAACCCATAAACAACAAGAAATCAAACAACTCGATCAATACATAGGTTAATGACATGAGCAGGCGTTTCTCAAAGGATAAAGCACTAACAGTAAGTAATCACACTAATATTGTTCCTCTTTACTGGCCAGTCCAGAAATGAGTCTTAAATTATTACTATTACATTTGTCTCCATTCTTAGTATATTTGTTAAAAACCTCCTAAGCTGTTTTAGGGTCACTAGAAGCTGGGCTTTTCCTTGACAGGCTACACCTTGGGAATGTCCAGCTCTCCTGCCTTTGGTGCACAGCCGGGAGACAAGCCTCCCAGTGTGCTGTAATAGTTCTGCTTTCAATGGCCAATTGTCTTCCTGAGAGTTGATGTGACAAATGTCTGTGTCATTTGCATGCTCAGCTGCCATCCCTGGAATGCTTTGTTTCTTCTTCATAGATCAAGGCTCTCCTCTGGTGTCTCTCTGTTTCAGCAGGAAGACTTTTGTTATTAACATTTGTTGTGGTACTGTCCACTGGCAACAAATTCACTAAGACTTATATACCCGGGGAAAATCTTTTTTTGTCTTATTTAAAGAAATATTTGCCTGGATCTAGAGTTACAGGTTACTTTCCTGGCTTGCAGGGCTTTATAGATTTTTCTCACTGTTTTGGCTTTCATGTTTCTCACAAGATGTGTGCAGTCTCTGTGATCTTTGGCTCTGGTGTGGGGCATTTCCCACCCACCCTGGCTGCTCTGGGGGTGTCTGTGAGCTGATCACCACTGGAATTTGGCGGCTTTCATTTGTATACTCATAGTTTGTCATCTAATTGAAAAAATATTCAGCATTTAAAATTATTGTTTTTAGATTATGATTACTTCCCATTCCTCCCTCTAAGCCCCACCATATATCCCCCCTTTTTTCTTTCAAATTCATGGCTCCTTATTTTCATTGTTTTTACATGCATATATGTATAGAGATGTATATTCACATTGACTTCAGGCTGTTGAGAGCGCACGTCCTTGGCCTGTCCATCCCCAGCGTATGGTTTCGTTTCTGTGGTTGCTTTATATTCTGAAGAATGAAACTAAGCCAGAACGTCTCCCTCATCCTTTCCCCAGATTAAAGGCACAATATGATTTCCAGCCACTGCCATCAGGTCCATCTCACAAATATATCTCTTCCTTCATTTTATTTCTACTGTCTAGACTGCAGAATCTCCAGGTCAATGGGTGTTTGCGTTTCTTAATTTAAATACTGTCTCCAGTGGAGGTTTTCAAACATTCTATTGGCAGTATTTTTGCTTGACCTTATGCATGGAACTCCCAGAATGCTGCCTGTGCTTTGAGTCAGTATAGCGTGGGCTGCAGGTTCTTTCTTGACTTGTCCCCTCTGCCTTCCCTCTGCCCTCCTAGCAAACTTCCTTCCAACACTGAGTCTAAGCCATTTCAAAGACGGACACTTTCGCCTCTAGAAGTTCTATTTGGTTCTCAGGTAATCTTTCCTAAATATGGAGTGAGAAAAGTACCACACAGCAAACTGAGTATAACACTGTGATCTAGATTCTAGTTCAAAGAGTGATCATATATAATAAAATATAGATTATTTGTTTAACAGCCTGAAGTTGATTTGTGGAAATAACAGAGGATAGGATGGGAGAGTCACACTAGCCATGCGTACAGGGTGATCACACCAGTCCATCTGTCTTCACATAGGCTGACAGATGCTTTTTTACCTCAGGACCTTTCTAAGGGGTGTGGGGTGGACTTGGAACCAGGGCAGGAGCTGTAGCCTCTGGTTTGGTCTGAGCCTTAGCCCCTGGTTGGCAAAGCCTGCAACTCCTGGCTGTATAATCAGGAATTTGCTTCCCAAGCTTGGGTGATGAGGAAGGTCATCAGAACCACGTCTAGGTTCCTTAGCCATCTTGGTATTCTCGGGCATCAGTAGGGCTTCCACTGCATCATCACCTATGACCTTTGTACCATGTGGTCAAATCTTCAGGCTCTTTTTGTGGATTTTGTCAAAACATGTGCTCCTTAGGAACTTGGGATTAGCCTTCTTACAGAAAGCCATCTCTTTGTAACCTGGGTTTCTTGATATTGTTTCTGTGACCTTTTCAACACTGGTTGTGTTTGCTGTGAGACTTGGGACATAGGCTATGTGGATGTCAGCATAGGAGCCCATGGCTTCCAAAGCTCTTGGGGCCAGAAGACAAAATGAAATGCATTTAAAAATCAGTCAGTGGGTCATATAGGGACACCTTCAGCCAAGGACAAACTACCACTATAACAGTAAAATCTCCCATAAAATTGCAATGGAGCCCCAAGTTCCTGTGGCCTTGTGTGTTGCTATCCCCAACGTCTTGTTAACAGCACAGTGTGTATATATTTAAGGTATGCCACGCCTGGCTAGGACACTGCATCTATACTCCTGGCTCGTACCTCCTACCAGATACTGTTCCCCATTATTTTGGAGTATACTCTTACTCTCTGTGCTGGGGATGTGACTCTGTGGTGAAGTACAAACTACTTATGAAGGCCTGGGTTTTAACACCAGCAGCAGCAACAACAACAAAATGCGAAAAGTAAAGTCCCACACCTCTACTTAAAACACAAGCAAATAAAGAAAACCTGAAAAGCCTCCTGCTGCGGCATGCCTCCCTGCCTTGACAATCTTCTCATACTTTCCAGGAGTACTAGATCTTGAGTTGGAACATTCTCCTGCCCTATGTTTTCCCTGGAAAACAGGCTAGCACACATGTATGTATTATGTAGCTGAAGTCATAGCTGGCTGTGGAATTCAGGCCAATGTACACTCTGCACAATCGTGGAACTTCCTATTGACCCATTTCTAAGAAATAATCCTCATGCCAGGCAGCACCTGATTGTGTCTGCCAGATTTCCCAAAGGGAAGGTCTAAGCTTGTCAGAATAGTGCTAAAATCAACACCCCATTGACAGAGTATGTACAAATGTCTCTCTTCAAGAGGACATGCTAGACCTCCACACGTGGTTTCCTAAAGTCTCCCAGGAGCTTCTACCAAGCTCAATGATCACAATGACAGCCATGGTACAGATGGTAATGAAGACCCTGGGTTAGTCATTTAATTTCTCAATAGATTTTCTTAAGAACCCCATAGATTTTGTCATATTTATTATTGCCTCTGGTCTGGGTAGTAAATTGTTCATTTTTTTCTGAAATTTCTCTGTTTCATTCAAGCTTCCAAGTCAATGAGAAATGACTCAGCCTAGTAGAAAAGGTTTTGATTGTTTGTTTGTTTTTAAAAACATGCACATTCGGGCAGAACTCTACAGAAGAAACAGGCCAAACACAGGGAGGGTCTGGTTGGGAAGCTGTAAGGTGGTACCAAGCACTGTCTTCTGCCCTCTGCTCTGTGAAGGTAGGCTAGTCTCTTTGTCTGCAGTGTACCTGTGAGCATACTCACACTTGAGTGCTCCCCACACACACCAGAAGGCAGAGAACTCAACGGCTTTGCGCTGTGGATGGCAGTGCCTTTGGGGAACCCGCATGTCCTGCAACCTTTAGGCTGAAGACACATCTCATTAAAATTATAGGAAGATTAACATGTAGCTTTAGTTCAATAATCCTCCAGGATCTGGAATCTCAGCCTGTATTATGTTGCAGTCAATATTACCTAAGTGAAAGACACTGTCTTCTTCACAGATAAGTATCATTAACTATTCAATTACTAAGTACAAGTGGATAATTGTAACTAGCAAGAGGCACTAATTGTGCCTTCATGCTCCCTGTTGGAGGTTCATTGGACTAGATTTGGGCAGAACTGTTTCCAGGAAAGAGGATGGATCACATACGGGGTCACTGTGAGATTTTTCTTTGCAAAAGTCATATTTTGCACATTTTGGCAGGTATGGGTCTTGGCTATCATAGAAAAATACATTTGATAAAGATGAGCATTTCATTATTATTGCACTTGAAATATTAACTTATCAGTTACATGCATAAAAGCCATCTTCCCTACATGTGGCTTTTCTCTTTTCTCAAATGTATTATGATACACAGAGGTCTCCAATAGCTAATGCAATGTGTTAGTCCATTCCTTTATACTTCTTGTAGAGTGTTTGAGAAATCTTTCCTTATGCAAAAGTGTGAGAATTGTCATCCAGTTTCTGTTTGTTTGTTTTTGAGATAGGGACTGGCTATGTAAGAACAGGAAGGCATCAAGCTTAAGATTTTCATTGCTTCTGCTTCCTAAGGGCTGAGATTAGAGTATATGCTCCCATGCCATGTTTCTTACAGTATATTCATTAAAACATAGGTATTTAAAATTTAAAAAAAAGAAAATTTTCCAACATAAAGTACAGCCTCTTTGCAACCAGAAAGATATAAAATGTTTACTTTCTCCATGGTTGACAAGAAGGCTGCTGCTGAGTGACCGTTTCCTAAAAGGCAGGGCTTCAGGGCCATATTCTTGGAGGGTACAGGGACTGTGGACTTACCTGACAGATGGCCTCAGAGTTGACACTTTGTCACAGATTCGGGATTCATGTTTTGTCTTCCAAGCTGTTCAGGAAGTGAAACTTTGTATCAGGATGGAGATTGAGATTCTCCAGAACTTTCTATGGAAAGTCTCAATCTAATTGCTTAGTGCTTTAATGAGTTCCCTGGGAAAGAGAGAAGGTTCTGAGGATAATCACTCCAGCTTTTCATTAGCCGATTCTTTGCACTGTGAACTAAGCAAATGGCACGAGCTCGGCTAGCAATTTCCACAGAGAAAAGTTATGTTCAGAGGCTAGAATAACCACTCCAGTGTTCCTGCCTCACCACCAACAAGGGTAATGATCCAGATGCCAACAGGGCTGACTGGACTGCTTAAGACTTTATGAAGAGAACACCAGTTAGGCTTCTGGTAGGGAGTTTTTGCAGTCTGTTTCAAAGTTCAAAGTTAAGTTGCTTAGAAATACATGACACTGTGCAAGGCTAGCTAGAGGTATGCAGCGCCATAGATACCAGGAAGACCTCTGCCTTCCTGGGAAGGCATGTTTTCTCCAAGTCAGGCCAAACTCTGTGGTTCTCTGTGCTTTGTCCCCCATATCACAGTGTGACATTTTAGTTGGGAAAGCTGTGAATCCATCAACTGATTATCAAGATTCACATGGACATTTCTCACAGCTATGGGGACCAAGATGAGGATTCACCTGCTAGTGAAGAGAGACCCTTGTGTGCCCAAGCTAAAAGAGCATTTAAAGAGGATCAGATAATGGCTCAGTGATATCTGAATTGCATGATGCCCCAAATCTAATGCACAGACCTGCAAGAACAAAAAGAAGGAAAACTAAAAATAAGAATCTTAATATGTTGGAGACAAAATTGGTCTGAATGTAAGTTCTAATACCCGGGCAATGACGTAAATCTATCCACTGTCTGACACTGGTAGTGATGAGGTCTATCCACTGTCTGATACTGGCAGTGGTGTTGGGGGTCTATCCATTGTCTGACACTGGCAGGGATGGGGTCTATCCACTGTCTGACACTGGCAGTGGTGTTGGGGGTCTATCCATTGTCTGACACTGGCAGTGGTGTTGGGGGTCTATCCACTGCCTGACACTGGCAATGTTGGGGATCAAACCACTGTCTGACACTGGCAGGGATGGGGTCTATCCACTGTCTGACACTGGCAGTGGTGTTGGGGGTCTATCCACTGTCTGACACTGGCAGTGGTATTGGGGGTCTATCCACTGTCTGACACTGGCAGTGGTGTTGGGGGTCTATCCACTGTCTGACACTGGCAGGGATGGGGTCTATCCACTGTCTGACACTGGCAGTGGTGTTGGGGGTCTATCCACTGCCTGACACTGGCAATGTTGGGGATCAAACCACTGTCTGACACTGGCAGGGATGGTGTCTACGCACTGTCTGACACTGGCAGTGATGGGGTCTATCCACTGCCTGACACTGGCAATGTTGGGGATCAAACCACTGTCTGACACTGGCAGTGATGGGGTCTATCCACTGTCTGACACTGGCAGGGATGGTGTCTACGCACTGTCTGACACTGGCAGGGATGGGGTCTATCCACTGTCTGACACTGGCAGGGATGGGGTCTATCCACTGTCTGACACTGGCAGGGATGGGGTCTATCCACTGTCTGACACTGGCAGGGATGGGGTCTATCCACTGTCTGACACTGGCAGGGATGGTGTCTACGCACTGTCTGACACTGGCAGGGATGGTGTCTACGCACTGTCTGACACTGGCAGGGATGGGGTCTATCCACTGTCTGACACTGGCAGGGATGGGGTCTATCCACTGTCTGACACTGGCAGGGATGGTGTCTATGCACTGTCTGACACTGGCAGGGATGGTGTCTATGCACTGTCTGACACTGGCAGGGATGGGGTCTATCCACTGTCTGACACTGGTAGTGGTGGAAGTCTAGCCACTGTCTGACTTCCTTCCTTCTCCCTTTTAGATTCCTGGAATTATTTATGTGCCTTGCTGTGCCTGAGCAAGATACTCATGATAGACCAAGGGTCACATCTTACCATCTGAGTCTAAAGAAGGAAATGATGCAGCCCTGACAAAACAGCCTGACAACCTCTGTTTATTAAACTGTCATTTGTTCTTAGAGAGGCTAAGGTGGAAAGAGTCCCATTGGGAAGACTCTAACACAGTAAGGAGGAAGGGCTGAGGAGATGCTGGCCAGGCTTGCAGCACAGATGACTTGGGAATGTGTGGTGTGGGGACAGATAATCAAAACATTCCTCTGCAGTGAAGTCCCCAGGCTGCTGTCAGCCATTCCTGAGGAGTAACTGTGGACAAAGGTTTGATGCTTTCCAAGTGATAGTGTAGTGTGTGTGCAAATGGGTGTGATTGTGAATTTGTGCTTGGGTCTGGTTGTATGTGTGTAAGTATTGTGTATGCAAGAATGTGTGTATATATGAGAATGTGTTTGTGTGTGTGAATGTATGTGTTTGTGGGTGTGTACATTCATGTAAGGTGTATGGCATGTGAGCTTATGTGTACACATTCATGTGCGTGAGAGTATGTATATATGTGTGTATGCATATGGTATATTTGTATGCGCATGTGTGTGCACATGTGAGTGTGTGTGTATGGTGTAGTGTGTGCGTGTGTGGCACATCCTGGTAACACTGACAGGACGTTCACTACGAACAGCAGTAATGTTCCACTTTTCAGAAACAATAAAATTCATCCAGATCTTCACATTTGAGGCTGATTTGGAGAAGACATGGTCAGATCTTGTTCCCAGAGTGGCAGACAACATTCCAGAGCCTTCTTCTCCCTCCGTGATGGACCCAGTGCTGACGGTTGCTTAACTGTGAGTCTGTCACTTTGCAAGGCACACGGAGAGCATATGACTCCTCCCCGCTCCCTAACATGGGTTCCTCGCTGATTTAGCCACACAGCTGCTATTTGTTTATAAGCATTTGGGGTCAGTGAGTCTCTGTCATGGTTTCCCACAGGCATCATGGGGGAGAAGGTAATGCGGGACATCCTGAGAGGTTCTCAGACGGCAGGGTTCTGGGCTCTGAGCGGGTGGCTAGAACAATGTACGGCCTAATATGCTTGCAGGGCATCGGAAGCTTCTGTCTGGGTTCTCACTTTGCTGTGCTGGCAACAGCTTCTTCTCGGCACTCAATAGCTACAACAGAAACAGATGCTTCCTCTTTAATGATAATTTCAGCAAGTTTTGCTATGGTAAGATCCTGCACTTTCGAAGGGCTAGCTCCCACCTGCAATCCCTACTGGACTGGCATCTCCATTTTCTGTGGTGAATTCCACTGGGCTCCTCATTCTGGGTACCAACTCCAAGAACTCTTTACCGGCCGGATTTATGATGGATGCCATCTGGTCTGATAGGAGGAAACAGATATTGATTTTTAATATTTTCTCCCAACTTGTTTACTCTAGGATAATGCTGCAGCTGTGTGGCAGCTTGTCTCTGAGTGGAAGGATTATTATCACCGCTTTTTGACGGGATGAATCACCCAGGACGGCTTGAATGGCTAAAGGGTAGACTTTGATGTTACGTCGCTTCATTTACCCTTATGACTAAATGATTATTGATTTTATATTTTTAAGCTCTTGAAACGTGAAAATAACTTGGTGGAGAAGGCCGGCTGTGTTAGTTTTATTAATTTATTTCTGCGGGGCATAATTCACTTTGGACCAGGTTGTGAAGGGTCTGGGTTCATGACCGGCTGCAGATACAGTGGCAAAGAAATGGCTTATTTATATAGTCATTGCAAGTAGTCCCAAAATCAATACAGTCTGGGATTGGATGATTAAACTCAGTCCCTTTGTGGGGTTCATTCCTGTAGCTGCTGCCGAAATCAGCTGGACTGCCCCGGCTTCATGTGATCAAGTCTACAAATAGCAAGTTTGTTCAAGTTGAAATATGATTTTTTGGTTCATCATTTTTTTTATCTGCTATGTTCACTCAATGACATTTTAACAGCCTACGGGGGAAAATGGAGGTTGATTGACTACTTCAATGAAATCAGTAATCTGCGTTCAAAAAGCCTCCTCCAAGGACGTCCAGGATGTGACTGGCTGGATCCGCTAAGGCTCTGAGCATAGACCCCTCAGCAGCCTGGGCATTGAGCTGGGAACTTCCATCTGCAGCAAGAAGCAAGACCCAAAATATAGACTGGACCTGAAGCCCCTCTGTGCACCCAGCAGGGTCATGCGTGCCTATGTCTGCAGAGTGCCGCCTTCCAACCCCGCATCTGACAAGTGGTGCTTTTGTCTCAGGCACACCGAAGTCTCCTGACCTCATTTCTTTCTCAATAGCAAGCTCAAAGTCACTGGCAATGGAAATTTTGGGCCTTTTGGGAATCATTTTTCATATATCCCCCTAAGTTTTTTTTTATATATTTTAAACATAAACCCTCACATCTATACCTTGTTAATAAAATTTGGTTTGAACCAAGTGTAGTGGCATACACCTGTAACCCTGACACTTCAGGCTGGAGGAAGGTGAGCTGGAAGCTAGCCAGGCCTATAGGAGGAGACCCTGATTAATCAATAAACCTAAATAATAAATAACATTTTGGCTATTAAGGTTCTAAGTCAGTTCTTTTTTCAGTGTTTGAAATAAGGGTTTTTAGTCCTTCATATAATCCCAACCTGTGTCCTGGTTAGTAGAAGAGCAGGCTCTGAACACATGAGTAGATGAGCTTGTTTTCTAGGACTTTCCATTTAGACACAGAATGTGAAAGACCACAGTTAGCTCAAGCCATTTCAGTGAAGTTTTCAGCCTCCATCTCCCTCCCAGGACCTTCCTTCCCACCCCAGGCTGAGCCTTCCATGAACTAAAGAGACAGCTCAGCAGGCATACTACAGTGTCCTACCGAGATGATAACCGATGCTCTTAGGCTGATAGAGCCTTCTCCTCGGCCGTACGAGGTTTGTCCTGAAATCCATTTCAGATCAAGTACATGGTAGACTGAACTGTATGGTGGTCAGCCTTAACTCATGTTAAGCGGACTTTCTGCTCGTGAGCACAGGAAGTCATCGCTAGGCCTTCCGTTTCCAGAGCCCGACTTCCCAGCATGGTGAGTCATGGCCTTGTATTTTTATGGAGTTACAAAAGGTGTAAAACACTCCCTCTCACTTTAGTCAGTGTGTGTGCATAATTAATATGCAGTAAATTATATAGCCCCAGTTTAAAGCTTGTTTAAATGCATAGAATTGCAAAGGGAATGGAGAAATAAAATAACTTTGGACCAGCATAATGTAATATGTTGATCAATTTTATAGGGAGTGGTGAATATTTAATTAATCACCTTTTGACAATTATTCACAGTGGTCAGAACCAAGGTCTCCATTAAAGCCAAAGAATAGCTTCATTACAAATGACTCATAAAAGTGTCAAGGGCTGGCTGTGAGAACAAGTAATTTCCTTCCCTTTAAAACCATTAGATGGGCTGGAGGGGGTGGGGAAGGTGATAGAGCACAAGGCAAACCTTCAGCTGCAAGTTTGACAGCATGTTGTAGGCCAGGGGAGGGGGTGGCGGAAAGTTGCCATGGTCCTTCCTCCTGCTTTTTCTTTTAGGAGGAGGCAGACAGGGAGGGAGGTGTGTTGACTCTTGTTGGATTACATCCTCCATCCTGTAGTGTTTGCATCTGAGCCTTGGTGAACCTCTGTCCCATGGCTCTCAACAAGGAGATCTACCTTTGTTGTTCTCCTGATGTACTCAGGGTGGCTTCCTGGAATTGCTGCAGACAAGGACAGCAAAGAGGAACCTATTTCACAGGCTGGGCTTGGAGGGCTCAGAATGGGTGTGCTGGCATGCCATCTTTGTTGTCAAAACACCATCTCAAAAAGACTCAATAGCTGTGGTTGTGTCCATGAAGCCATTTTTCAGCTTGTGACACTGGCCATGAAACCTGACTTTCAGCATTTATATGTCAGGATAGAGGAGCCTGTGTGGAGACTTCACAGTGTCCGGTGTGCGTTTCTCCCAAGTGACTGAGTGCTGAATACGCACTGATGACAACAGCCTTGGAAAGAAACATTGCTGACAGACCTGTGTCTCCAAGTCACCCAGCATCTGGAGGGGTAGACACATTGATTGGGATCATACCTCCCCTTCAAAGGACAGAGGCTGGAGTTGAATTTGCCATGCTGGGAGAACAAATGGATACTTGACTTCAACCATACCTGTGAGTGGCTTCCTTCGCTGTTAAACTTTCTTCCCAAACTAGCAAAGCACCTGGAATGTTTTAACCCAAACAGAACCTGGGCATGCTTCGGTTTTCAAAACTTTCGCCTGTTGTTGGGACCAAGAGTGCCTCTTTTTTTCTTTGAAGCTCAGGTACGACGCCCGTGGGCAGCCTGGCTCTGGGGCACACACCTACCCACACAAGTTCAAGTGACCACTTTTGAAAACTAATGGCTATTGACTCTGGTCGGGATCTCTATGATGTTATCTGGCCCATAAAGACTTTGTGGTATGCGTTTACATTGTATCTGGCAAGTGTCTAATCAGTATTGATTTTCCTCGTGTGTAGTACCTATGTCAAACAACCTAATATATTTAAATGGAGATTATTTCAGTTATTTATCTACCATGCGATAAGATCAAAGGCAGTTAACCGTGCAGTAGATGGAGAAGATAGCGTGGTGTGCTTGGCCCTTCAGCTATACCATTGTACTACTTGATGATGGCAAACAGCTAAAAATTAACTTTGTGAAGCATGCTGAGATTTGGGGTCCAGGAAGAATCAACCAGATGGAGGCGAGAGATGCTTACTTGGGGGCTCTGTGAATGCTGGCAGTGGGAAGAAAGGTTTTTCAAAGGTTCTGGG
The DNA here is from genome assembly GCF_018167655.1 of Microtus oregoni. Taxonomy (NCBI): domain Eukaryota; kingdom Metazoa; phylum Chordata; class Mammalia; order Rodentia; family Cricetidae; genus Microtus; species Microtus oregoni. Next base: position 21,122,788 of record NW_024543207.1, on the reverse strand, counting down.
AAATCATGGTCATGCTTAATTCTCTCTCTCTCTCTCTCTTTTGTTTGTTTGTTTGTTTAGATATTTCTGGAGAAATCAGGAGTAAACGCAGGCTGATGGATGTGTGATTTCCCTGCAGATGTGTGCCAGTTAATCTTCAGAGTGAGTTCAGGGGGATCTGCTCCTGGGGTGAGGAGCTTGGCAGGACCATCTCAGGGGCCGCGGGCTTATTGCCTTTGACTAACGGAGCCTCGTTGGTACCGTGCGATCATTGTGGCAGGACTGGCACATGCATCTGAAAGCGACAGAAGCTGACTTTGTTTGTGTTAGCTCCCTTCCCACAGAGAGATTTCTCAATATTTCTCTTTTGCAAAATACATCCAAGCGACAGCTTTTGGAATTCTTTATAGCATAAGATAGACGCTAATTGTTTCGAAGCGATTAACAGCCCATTTTAAACAATCCAATGTGAGTTTTCTAAGAATTAAAAAAGAAAAAAAAAAGCGAAGTCATAAGCACTGAGTCCTAACATGGGACTCAAGCCTCCCTCCAAGCAACAGACTCCCTGCTCTGATTTCCACCCGGCTAAGCATTTCCAGTATCTGACCTCCCCAGGACTTGCAGTCACTCTGAGATGCTGATCCGGCTACAGAGTGACTTGGCTGGTTCCCTTTGAGAACTCATCTGCAGAGACAATACAAGAGGTCCCTGGCTTCTCTGGTTGTTTATCCACCGTGCTGGGGTGCTGCTCAGAGGTGTCTAAATCATGTCACCTAGCCCTGCTGGGCCAGGCATCAGCCTCCCTCACCACCTGCCTCCTTCGATGCCACCAGCTTTGCCCTAGCAGACGAGCTTCCTGACGATGGTGGAGTGTACCTCTTACAGTGTGCTTCTGTGCAGAGAGACTCAATATTATCACCCTGTTCTTTCTATGGCTTCAGGAGCAGGCTGTGCTGATGGAGACAGCTCTATAAAGATCAGGAGCACCTACCTGCTCTCCCCCTCGAGTGAAGGCAGGGGTCCCACACCCAGTGCCTGTCAGGAGCCCTGTGCAGCAGAGTTTAAGGCACAGGACAGAGGGCTCAGGCTCAATTTTCCTCCTAACCTCCTCTGTCTCCCTCCCTTCCTCCTGAGTCCTTCCTCCCTTCCTCCTCCTTTCTTTTTATACTTCATTACTCTTATGTCCTCCAAACTCCTCTCTCCTTCCCTCTCATCTTTTTGTCTGATATTTTCTCCCTCCTCCTCTGTCCTCTTCTTTCTCCCTCTTTTCTTCTCTATTCTCCTCTCCCTTCCTCTCTCCTCCGGCCTTTTCCTACTTCCTCCCTCCTCCTCTGATCTCTTCCTACTTCCTCCCTCCTCCTCTGTCCTCCTCCTTCCCTCCTCCTCTACATTCCTTCCTCCTTTTATTCCCCATGTGGAACTCTCAATTTTATTTACTTTCAAGACTCAGGGCCCTGACTCCTCAGTCTGACCTTAGTCCTAGCCTCTGCCTCACTTTTCCCTTATTGGTGCCATAGCTCCTTCCTGCTATACTCAAGCGATTCACTCTCTGGACCCAGAGTGCAGTGAGGTCTCCATTCAGGGATACTGAGGGATGTGGCAGTGCCATTAATACTTGCACAGTCATCCTGCTGTGGAAGTGGGCAGCAGGCCTGCTTGGGGGACCCAACAAAGCCAGGCTGGGTACAGAAGCTGTGGGTGGAAGACAGTATGGTGATGTTAGTCAAAACCTTTATAAAGGACAACAGCAAAGTCTGCTGCCTCCATGTGTCTGAATCCTTGGATCAGCTTTATCTACTAGAAGAAGCAGAAGAAGGAGGCCCCTATCACCAGGGTCCCAAGTTGAACATGACCTTAAGGGCAGGGTCTCACCTACAGTTAGTTTGAATTATGATGGATTAAACTACTGCACAGCCCAAATGTGCTTTTAGAGTAAACACCAAAGGACTGCTGATAGTGTTGAAATGCTAGGAGAATACACTGGGCCAAGGCCTCCTGGTGCCTGTCAGAGTAAGGAAGAAGTGAATCTCCCAATCTTCCACACACTTCCAGCTTCCACTGACCAGACACAGGAAGCTGCTAAATCTGAAGGCAACACTGGTAAGGAGAAAAGGGGTGGGCACAGGCGACTTCCACTTTGTGAGTATGCACACCACTGACTGTCTGGCAGCCCAGAGAGCCCAGGCCCCAGCCCTGGCCAAGAAAAATCACTTCTACCTCTCCTGCAGAAAATGACATTTCAATAATCACATGCTTGCGATGCTTAAGTCGAGATTTATTATTATTGCTAATAATAATAAAAATGAAGATTGCTTATGTTCTCCCTCAGTGAGCTGCAAACATTGATTTTCCTAGGGCCTGCATGCATGTTCAAAGCCCACCTTTTCTTCAGTCTGCAAGGTGGATGCATATTTGATTACCTCAATCCCTTAAACTCCAAATGAATGATTGGCATGGTATTGATATGCCCAGGAGAGATGGCCTGAAAATCTCATAGCTCTGTCTCGTGCCTTTATGGTTCTATCAATTACAGCCACTGGGCGGAACCTTGGATTGCAGTGACGGAGGACTTCATGCATGGAAATGTCCTTCCTGTCTGTCCATCAGAGACATACGTCCTCCCAATATGTGTCCTGCTTGCCTCAGTATCGAGGGGGGTTTTCTAGACAGGGGAGCCTGATGGGCGCCTACCCCAGAAAACAAGCTGTGCTCTGTTGCTAAGCAGTAATTAACTCCTCCAGGCTCAGCCCTCCACGCCTGCTAATCTTGGTGGCTGTTTACATGCTACTATTTGTTAAATGGCAATGCTTATTGATCTAGCTAACTCAGTCCCACATTGTAGATTTTCTCTTGGTCTGTGTTCTTACATGTGGTTCAGCATTTTTAAATGTCAACTGCAAAGTATTATTGATCAGTAATTAAAAGTGTAGAGAAAAATTAGCATAGTAGAAGTTTGCGGTCATTAGCAGAAGTACTGCTGGGCAATTATTTAGCATGTTTTAACATTTATTTCCTTCCTATTATTGACATACAGTATGGTGCTCTGGGAACAGTTTTTTTTTTTGTTGTTGTTGTTTTGTTTTGATAAAAAGCAGAGTTTTAACACCAATAAGAATTAATGACAAGTGGATCATTTGGAAAAATTGCTTGTCAGTGTTCCTACTCCACAGATAAGCCTGCCATAGGGCCTTTTTGCCAGCAGGAGGGAAGTGGAGGGCTCAGCTCTTTTGGGGTGCTCTTTGGGGTGGCAATATTAAAGCTGAATGAGGACAGTACCCTTCTGTCTCCAGTGAGAAGAAGAAAGTGCTGCTCAAAGCCACTGCGCTGTACCTGAGGAGTGCTCACCTGGACCTTGTCACATGAAGGGTGGAATTCACTGTTCAATGGGGCTTATTGAGCCTACCAGGAAGATGGAGTCCTGTTCCTAAACCTTAGTTGCTATGCTGGTGTGTGCTTTCAAAAGTTTATGCTGCCCCCATGTTCCAATAGCTGAAACAGTACAAAGACCACATGGGCATGACCTTAGGTGGATGAGGAAGAGGTGGTGAGGCCATGGGTACCTTCTTAAACTGAGGTTCAATGTATTTAGAAGCTACCAGTGGGGGTTGGAGATGGGAATTAGTGCACACTCACTACAAATTCCACCCCAGAGTTGCTGAAGAAAGGTCCAGGGATGCCTGACTTTCTCTGTGACAAGTCTGGGGAAGGAAGTACAGCACAAGTAGGGTCACTTAGGGCGATGGTGCTGGGATTCAACAGGCAGGACTGACTGGGGTGTTGCTCCTGTGAGCATTCTGTTACTAGCAAATTTAGGGCTTTGAGCCTGTGAAGAAGGAGATGCACATGGAGGAATTTTATGTTCCCTTTTGTTTTGGTTAATTTTCTCTTAGATGTTACAAAAACCTTTTAGGAGCAGCTTGAGGAAAGAAGCATTTGTTTAGAATCACAGCTTGAAGGAACAGCCTATCATACAGAGATGAAGCAGCAGCAGCAGCTTAAGTGAGCTTGTCACATTGTATCTACACTGTCGGAGCAGCTGGAGGAAATTGGTTACATTGTATCTACACCTTCTTAGTAGCCTGAGAAAGCTGGTAACATTGTATCTAACTAGCTCCCGCTGGAGAAAACTGGTAACATTGTATCTTTTTAGCTGGAGAAAGCTGATCACATTGTATCTACACTGTCTGAGTAAACAGACAGAGAGATTAATGTTGATCCTCAGCTTACCTTCTTTTCATGTAGTCTGTGACCGCAGACCATGGGTTAGTGCTCTAAACACTTATGGTAAGTCTTCCCTCTTCAGTTACAATTCTCCCGAATCACTCTCACAGACATAACTAGGAGGTGTTTTTTCCACGGTGAATGTCATTCCCGTCAATGTGACAATGCTTTTGCTCCCTTTCTTCTGTCTATTTTTACATTCCTCCTTTCACTTTTCAATTCATCTATTTACCCACACCCACCCATCGATCCACCTATACAACTACCTTAGGTAGGGTTTCTATTGTTCCCATGAAACACCATGGCCAGAAGCAACTTGGAGAGGAAACAGTTTATTTCATTTTACAGTTGTACACCATAGTCCTTCATGGAAGGAAGTCATGGTAGGAACTCAAATAGAGCAGGGACCTAGAGGCAGTAACAGAAGCCCAGATCACAGGGAATGCTTCTTACTGGCTTCCTCTTCTTGACTTTCTCCCCTGCTTTCTTATACATTCCAGGATCAACAGCTCAGGAATTGTACCACTCACAGCCAGCTGGGCTCTCGCACATCAATCAGTAATCAAGAAAAGCACTACAGATCCAAGCTTATGAAACCATTTTATCAATCAAGATTTCTCTTCCCAGATATTTCTAGGTTTGTTTCATTGGCAAAAATTAAACAGTACAATTAATTGACTTGACCCTTTGCTAACATAGTACTAATCACTTATTAGTCCATAACCTTTCCTGGCCTGATCATCCCTACGATCCCATGTTAATATTAATATCACAATGTAAAACAAGGACAATGCTAAAATTTCATGTTCTTTAAAAATTAGATCTCTTTAAAACATGCAAAGCCTCTTTATTGCCCAAAGTTTCTCTGAATTACCAAAAACATTTCTAAAATCCCCAAATCCCTGTAAAATTTCAAAATCTCTTAACTGTGGGTTCCTGTAAAATAATACATGCACACACACGTGTGCACCCCCCCACACATATATTTAAAATACTTCCTTACAATGGGTGTGGTGGCATGCATCATTAATCCCAGTACTTGGGAAGCAGAGGCAGGTGGATTTCTGTGAGTTCAAGGCCAGCCTGATCTACAGAGTGAGTTCTAGGACAGCCAAGGCTGTTGCATAGAGAAACCCTGTTTCACAAAAACAAAAAAATAAAATGAAAATTAATTTTTTTTTTACTCAAAGAAGGAAGAATCAGGGTGCAGTCACAGTTTGAACAAAGCGAAACCCAACTCCAACAGTGTAAATAACTCAATATCCAGTGTCTGGGGTTTGCTTGTGATCTTCATGGCTCCAAAGGCCTTAAACAGTCACATTTTCCTGGCTCTGCCATGCATACCACATGCAGCTTGTTTTCCTGACTGTCTGGCTTCACTACACAGTTGCTACTGTCCTTGCGGGTTGCCCCATGCTATTGGCATCTCAAAAATGGCTGGTCCATCCTGTAACTGAGCTACACTTTTGCCAGTAGCTTCTCCTGGCTTCTCTCTATGGTCTCTGACTCTGCAGTGTGGTAAAGCCTCAGCTTTAATATCCCCTAAGTCTAAAGCTTCATCCATGGCCTCTGGCAGTCTCTTTTAGGGTCTCCAGACCTGGCACACAGTTCTAAGCCTCCACTACTATTCATAACCCATTGAAGTATTCTAAAGCAATATCACCTTTGTGGCTCTTAAACATTACCAAGTTCACATGCCAACATGAGTATCATCTTTGGCTCTTCCCTGGACCACATTCTATGTGCTGACCCTGAAGAAATATTTCCCAGTTCTGTTTTTTTTTTTAACTTTTATTGATTCATTGCAGATTTCACACCATGCATCTCAATCCCACCCATTCACCTGCCTCCCTGCATCTGCCCTCTACCCTTGCAATATCTCCCCCAAAACAAAGCAAAATTTAAAAGGAAAGCCAAAACCCAAACAAAACAAAACAAAGCAAAAAACCAAAACAAACAAACAAACAGCAACAACAAAAACCATTGTCATGAAAGCTGTGATGTGGCCTGGTTTGCACCCTTTAGTCCTTTCTTCTTTGTTTGCAGGTGTTCATTGTCGTGAGTTCTAGGCCTCTACTTTCTGCTACACCATTGATAATGGGCTTTCCCTGTGTCTCCAAGTTTTTTAGATCAATATATCATCTACTCATCTATTGATCTATTCATTCATCCACCTACTCACTTACATATCCACCCCCCGACACACATCCATTCACCCAATGGGCCATGACTGGTCCCCCACTGGTTTTCCAACTCATTCTTCCAATACATTATTTGTTAGGCATATTCTGGGGGAACAGAATCTGGAAGGCTTGTGTCTGGAATGATGACTGCAGGATCCTGTGTGGAGTGTTACTCTGACCTCCTTGGGGAACGCTAAAATTAATGATGGGGTGCTTGATGTGTGTCCAGTGCACCATGTGAAGTCGAGAATGAGGGTGTTTGGAAGAAAAGGCGGATGGACAGCAGGAATGTGTTCATCCAGTTTGGAATTATGCGACTGGTGAGTTTGACAAGGGAGTATCATTCAGAGTATAGACAAAGTTTCACGGTTCTGGCAGGGTGTGAAGCAGAGAAGCAATACTAGGCCTTTGTGGAGAGACTACTGTAACCTTCCAGAGGAGCACCTGCAGCAACAGGAGCCAATTTATAGGTCACTATCACTGTTCACAGGGAAGAGAGACTCGAGCACCAGGCAAGGCTAGGCTATCCACTGTGATGGTGAGCGTATCTGAGAGTCTAACAAGAAAAGATGCCAGCCACCAAAGGCCAGCATGATGGACCAAATCTCCACACCGAGACCAAGAGGGAGAATATGCAGAGATGTACTTGCTACTCATACATCCAAAAACTCTGCTTCATTCCCCTTCTTTCTGTGATCGTGACTTTAACATTGAAGAGAACTCCACGACTGAGGTAATGGACAGGAGGAAGTGTTTATTTGGGCTTGAGGTTTCAGAGGGAGAAGAGTCCACCTTGGCTCTGACAGCAGACTGCATGGTAGTAGGAACAGGAAGTGACAGTTCACATCCTCTACTGCACGCATAACACAGAGAGAACAAACAGGAAGCAGGTATATACTTGTCAAAGTCTTTGCCCAGTGGCATATTCCTCCAGGAAGGCCACACTTCTTAATTCTTCCCTAATAGTACCATCAGCTGGGGAGCAGGTGCTCCATCACAGCCCCTGCTATCTAAGACTAGGGATGGTCTCCTGGTATCCCAAACAGGACTGTTCAAGGGGTCCAGGAACTTAAGGTTATTGGCTACTGCCCGAGGAGAAAGAGGTCCCACCTGTGTATCTCAGGGCAGATCTGCTTTCCGGGGCTGGGCACAGATGGAAGGGGAGGATGCAGAGCTAATCCCCAGCAACAGTGATGCAGAATGGAGCTATCGACAAACAGGATGGTTCTGTGTTTGGAGAAAACCATAAACTTCTGAAAACTGGTGGCAGTGGGCTGGTAACCAGACAGGAGCCAGTGAGAATGTTACCACTTAATAATTCAGAGAGCTATGTTTTTTTTTCAAGAAATAAAATAAATTAAAAGCTGTGTTTTCATTTGATTAATAAATGTGGTTTAGGAATGACAAATAACCAAATAATTAAAGTAAATCCAATCTCTTCCTGCAAACATCTTTTAAATAGTCCTTAATTTGTTTTTAAGTATAAATATTAAACACCATCCACCCAGAAGTCTCTTTTCCCAGCCTTGCTTCTTGATGGCTTTGCCCTCCTGGTTTTATCTGCCCTTTATTGAATGTGGCCAGCACCTCCTACCTCCTGGCTGGAAACTTGGGAGGGAGAGGTCTGTTGGCTTCTCCTTTACACAGGTCTCTCCAGAAATGCCAAAGAGACAGGACTTCTGTGCTACTGGTGCAAGTATAAAGGGAAGCTTTTCTTAAATATAACTTTTAAGATAATCATTATGGCCCATGGGCTAGTCTATAAATGGAACATTGTCATACATAGCCAATACACAGCACCAAGTAACTTTTCAAAGCATTGCTGGGGACATACATGCAGGACTTGGGGATAGTAAGAACTGTGCCTCTAGTCCCAGTTTGAAATCAGTTTTGAGAGCTGTATCTTGTCTATCACTCCAAACTAAGCCAGAGATCTCTAGAAGAGAGTCTGATGACATTTCCTTGTGTCCTGGTACATGACCCAGGGCACAAGTGAAGGGTGTCACAGTAACAAGAATCCTAGTGAACTGGCAGCGTTTGTCCTCAGGACTACAGGGCAGTGAAAGTGTTGCTCAATGTGTGATATAGGGACAGGCATTCAGGCATTCTTCCTTTTTTATGACCCCCTTGGTCATGTTGTTTTTCCTGAAATACCACCCTCTTTCTCCTCTCCTCTTGCTCTTTCTGTCAATCTTTGTTAAGATGTCTCTGCCCTTTGCTGAGGTTCAGGGAGACCAGGCTGTGCTGGGAAGACAAACTCAAGCTTCTCAGGTGCTTTGGGTCATCAGAGAACCTGACTGGAACACTGGGGATGCTGGTGTTGTCTGTGCCCCTGCCTATCACTGGAGCTAGGGCAGAACTACATGAAGGAATCCCGTTGGAAAAGTTTCCAAGAGAAGAAGAGGATGTGGGAGGTAATTACGGTGGGAAGAAGAAAGAAAGAGAGGGAAGACAGAAGGAAGGAGGGAATGAGGAAGAAAGGTAGGAGGGAGAGAGGCAGGTCAGAGCAGGAATTGCTTAGCAATTGTGTCAGCACCCAGATGCTCATTTGCCTGGTAGGAGAGGGTTGGTACAAATCAGAGGGGTCCTGGAACTTGAGACCTCATCATGATGCTTCTTCTAGTACCTCCATCTGGGTTCTCAGGCTCTGATAGGATGGGGAGAGAGAGGCAGAAAGAGAGAGAGAGCGAGAGCGAGAGCGAGAGAGAGAGAGAGAGAGAGAGAGAGAGGAGAGAGACATGTACACATGCTGTCACAACATAACTGATTTTTCATTTGGCTTTTGGCCCTTCAGTTTCACTGAACTATTGTATCAATTCTTTTTGCTGACTTTTCATGAAATATATATACATTACACATATACATACACACATCACACACATACATATATTCATGTCATTTGCAAGCTAAAAGAAGGGAAACTTCACAGATGTGGAGAAAGAACAAGGAAAATACATATCAGCTGATCAGCTAAAAGACTGATGTCCAAAATACACAAGGAACTCAAGTCAGTCATAAGAGTAACAAAGAGCACTTTCCAAGGAGGGGAAAGGATTTATTTGATGGACACCTCAGAAGACAAAATGCCCGTGGCCACCCGGTCCGGGGAAAATGCCTGCATATGCACCTGTGCTCATTACGTTAGCTGTCATTAAAAAGAAAAGTGAGCACAAGGCTGCGAGATGTGGGATGCAAGACATCACACTGCTGGTGGGAACGTTGAGCATTTCGGCCCTGGGGGTTCCCACCAAGAATTAGCACAGCACCAAGCAGTTTTACATCTGAACACATCCTCAAAGGAAATAAAAAGGGTGCTGAGGAGAGCACTTCCCTCAGTCGTTACAGCACATTCCTCCACAATAGCCAAGATGGCCAATGGGACGGGTCTCTTGGCCCGTGAATATGTGTGCAAGAAGCTTGCGGTGTGGACAGGAGCAGAACACTTTCCACGTTGGGCCGAGCCTGACGAACACAGGAGATACTGGGTTCAGAGAGGTAGTTAAGGAATGTGTTCACGCTAAGTAAACTTTCCAAAGGTTGAAGTCCTAGGAGAGAGCCTGAGAGTGGGCAAGGGCGGGGCCAGGGAGTCACTGGCCAAGGATCCAAAGTCTCACATGGAGGACAGGTTTAGTGACAATATTTATATAATACACATTTCAAAATATCAGAAGAGGCTTTAGACACCATCATCACAAAAGATGATGTGTAGTTCAACGGACAGATGTGCTAATTGGGTTGATCAGGCCATCCCACAGTGCACACCTGTATGGAAACATATCTTTGTGTCCCATATGGGTATAACATTGTTATTTGTTAGTTACGTTTTTCAAACTTAGAATATTACATTGTCCTTTCCTTTGTGTCTATGGCCTGCCTGCACCTAGCAGGGTAGGCGCTTTGTTTGCGACCTCTCGGTGCCAGGAGAGCCAGTGTTGGGGTGAGTTTCTGGCCCCGTGGCGCCAGCCTGGGACAGGGAGCTCAGAGGTTCCTTGGCCCCCTATCCTTCTTGGGCTCTCTGCAGGGCCTCTACTCCCTGCATACCGCCTCTTTCTTCCTAGCCCACCCAGCTTCCATCCAGAACCCCCCCCCCCACTTCGGCCCCACCGCCCTCTTTCGGCACATAACATCACCCAGCCCAGCCTGTCTGGGCACTGGGTCCGAATCCTTGGGGCACCCAAGCAGGCGGGAGTTTCTTTGTTTCTGTGGCCTGCCTGCACCAAGCAGGGTAGGCGCTTTGTTTGCGAGCTGCCCAACCAGCATGGAGACCTGATCTCTCGGCGCCAGGAGAGCCAACGTTGGGGAGAGCCTGCGTTGGGTAGGCAAGGAGACCTGATCTGGTAAAAGAAGATCCGTAAGGGAGCATTTGGAAGAAGAGATGGGCAGACACCAAGGCAAGAATTCGCCCAACAAGATGAAAAGCAACATGAAGCCACCAGAAACCAGCGACCTCAAAATGGGAGGACATGAACACCTTAATCAAGAAGTAGAAAAGATTGACTTCATGAAAGTGATTGATGCCCTTAAACAGCATGTAAAAACACCCTTATAGAAATGGATGAGAAATATAACAGAAAGTTTGAAGAATTGAATAAATCAGTGAATGATACCCTAGACAACCAAGGAAAAACAATCAAACAGATAATGGAAACAGTTCAAGACCTGAAAACTGAAATGGAGGCAAAGAAGAAAACACAAACAGAGGGCCGGCTGGACATGGGAAATTTAAGTAAACAAACAGAGTCTACAGAAACAAGCATAACCAACAGAATACAAGAGTTAGAAGAAAGAATCTCAGATTCTGAAGATACCATAGAGAAAATAAACACACTGATCAAAGAAAACAGCAAGTCCAACAAACTCTCATCACAAAACATTCAGGAAATATGGGACACAATAAAAAGACCAAACCTAAGAATAATAGGAGTAGAAGAAGGAGAAGAAGTGCAGCTCAATGGTCCAGAAAATATATTTAATAAAATTATAGAAGAAAACTTTCCCAACCTAAAGAAAGATATACCTATGAAGGTTCAAGAAGCATACAGAACACCGAATAGGCTGGATCAAAAAAAAAATCCCCTCGCCATATAATTATCAAAACACAAAGCATACAGAATAAGGAAAGAATATTAAGAGCTGCAAAGGAAAAAGGCCAAATTGCTTATAAAGGTAAACCTATCAGACTTACACCTGACTTCTCCATGGAAACCATGAAAGCCAGAAGGTCCTGGATAGATGTACTGCAGAAACTGAGAGACCATGGATGCAAGCCCAGATTACTATACCCAGCCAAGCTTTCGTTCACTATAAATGGAGAAAATAAAATTTTCCAGGATAAAAACAAATTTAAACAATACGCAGCCACAAATCCAGCCTTACAGAAAGTAATAGAAGGAAAATCACTAACCAAGGAGTCCAACAATGACCACAATAACTCAGACATCTAGAGACCCTTCACCAACACAAATCAAAGAAGGGAAACACACAAACTCTACGACTAAAAAAATGACCGGAGTTAACAACCACTGGTCATTAATATCACTTAATGTCAATGGCCTCAACTCACCTATAAAAAGGCACAGGCTAAGAGATTGGATACGAAAACAGGATCCAACATTCTGCTGTTTACAAGAAACACACCTCAACCACAGAGACAGGCACCTACTCAGAGTAAAGGGCTGGGAAAAGGCTTATCAAGCAAATGAACCCAAGAAACAAGCAGGTGTGGCCATACTAATCTCTAACAAAGTTGACTTCAAACTTAAATCAATCAGAAGAGATGGAGAGGGGCATTTTATACTCATAACAGGAACAGTTCATCAGGGTGAAGTCTCAATCCTGAACATCTATGCCCCTAATATAAAAGCACCCACGTACATAAAAGAAACATTGCTAAAACTCAAGACAGCCATCAAACCGCACACACTAATAGTAGGAGACTTAAACACTCCTCTCTCACCAATGGACAGGTCAATCAGACAGAAATCTAACAGAGAAATAAGAGAATTAATGGGGGTAATGATTCAAATGGACTTAATAGACATCTATAGAACATTCCACCAAAATAGGAAAGAATATACCTTCTTCTCTGCAGCTCATGGAACCTTCTCAAAAATCAACCACATAGTCGGTAACAAAGCAAACATCCACAGTTACAAAAAAATATTAGCAACCACCTGTGTCTTATCAGATCACCATGGATTAAAGTTAGAATTCAACAACAATGCTACCCCCAGAAAGCCTACAAATTCATGGAAACTGAACAGTCAACTACTGAACCATACCTGGATTAAGGAAGAAATTAAGAAAGAAATTAAAGTCTTCCTGGAATTCAATGAAAATAAAGAAACAACATACTTAAACTTATGGGACACTATGAAAGCAGTCCTAAGAGGAAAGTTCATAGCACTAAGTGCCCACTTAAAGAAAACAGAGAAAGCTCACATTGGAGACTTAACAGCCCACCTGAAAGCTCTAGAAAAAAAAAAGAAGCAGACTCACCTAGGAGGAGTAGAAGACTGGAAATAATCAAACTGAGGGCTGAAATCAACAAAATAGAAACACAGAAAACAATCCAAAGAATCAATGAAACAAAAAGCTGGTTCCTGGAGAAAATCAACAAGATTGACAAACCCCTATCCAAACTAATCAAACGGCAGAGAGAGAATTTGCAAATTAATAAGATCAGAAATGAAAAGGGGGACATAACCACAGACACAGAGGAAATTCAGAGAATCATTAGATCTTACTACAAAAGCCTATATGCCACAAAACTGGAAAATGTAAAGGAAATGGACACTTTTTTAGATAAATACCATATACCAAAGTTAAACCAGGACCAGGTGAACAATCTAAATAGACCTGTTAGTCGCGAAGAATTAGAAGAGGTTATCAAAAACCTATCTACCAAAAAAAGCCCAGGACCAGATGGTTTCAATGCGGAATTCTACCAGAACTTCCAAGAAGACCTAATATCTATACTCCTTAATGTATTTCACAATATAGAAACAGAAGAGGCATTGCCAAATTCCTTTTATGAAGCTACAATTACTCTGATACCAAAACCGCACAAAGACTCAACCAAGAAAGAGAATTATAGACCAATCTCACTCATGAACATCGATGCAAAAATCCTCAACAAAATAATGGCAAACTGAATCCAAGAACACATCAGAAAAATTATCCATTATGATCAAGTAGGCTTCATCCCAGGAATGCAGGGCTGGTTCAACATACGAAAATCTATCAATGTAATCCATCATATAAATAAACTGAAAGAAAAAACCATATGATCATTTCATTAGATGCTGAAAAAGCATTTGACAAAATTCAACATCCCTTTATGATAAAAGTCTTGGAGAGATTAGGGATACAAGGGTCATACCTAAATATAATAAAAGCTATATACAGCAAGCCGACAGCTAACATCAAATTAAATGGAGAGAAACTCAAAGCCATCCCACTAAACTCAGGAACAAGACAAGGATGTCCACTCTCTCCATACCTCTTCAATATAGTGCTTGAAGTTCTAGCAATAGCAATAAGGCAACATAAGGGGATCAAGGGGATTCGAATTGGAAAGGAAGAAGTTAAACTTTCGTTATTTGAAGATGATATGATAGTCTACATAAGCGACCCCCAAAACTCCACCAAAGAACTTTTACAGCTGATAAACACCTTTAGTAATGTGGCAGGATACAAGATCAACTCCAAAAAATCAGTTGCCCTCTTATACACAAAGGATATGGAAGCAGAGAGGGAAATCAGAGAAGCTTCACCTTTCACGATAGCCACAAACAGCATAAAATATCTTGGCGTAACTCTAACCAAGGAAGTGAAAGATCTATTTGACAAGAACTTTAAGGCATTGAAGAAAGAAACTGAGGAGTATACCAGAAAATGGAAGGACCTCCCTTGCTCTTGGATTGGGAGGATCAACATAGTAAAAATGGCAATTCTACCAAAGGCAATTTATAGATTCAATGCAATCCCCATCAAGGTCCCATCAAAATTCTTCACAGATCTTGAGAGGACAATAATCAACTTTATATGGAAAAACAAAAAACCCAGGATAGCCAAAACAATCCTATACAATAAAGGATCTTCTGGAGGCATTACCATCCCTGACTTCAAACTCTATTACACAGCTACAGTGATGAAAACAGTGTGGTACTGGCATAAAAACAGAGAAGTTGACCAATGGAATCATATAGAAGACCCGAATTTTAACCCACAAACCTATGAACACCTCATTTTTGATAAAGGAGCCAAAAGTATACAATGGAAGAAAGAAAGCATCTTCAACAAATGGTGCTGGCATAACTGGATGTCAACCTGTAGAAGAATCAAAATAGACCCATATCTATCACCATGCACAAAACTCAAGTCCAAATGGATTAAAGACCTCAATATCAGTCAGAACACATTGAACCTGATAGAAGAGAAAGTGGGAAGTACCCTACAACAGATGGGCACAGGAGATCGCTTCCTATGTGTAACCCCAACAGCACAGACATTAAGGGCAACATTGAATAAATGGGACCTACTAAAACTGAGAAGCTTCTGTAAAGCAAAGGACACTGTCACCAAGACAAAAAGGTAACCTACTGACTGGGAGAAGATCTTCACCAACCCCGCAACAGACAAAGGTCTGATCTCCAAAATATATAGAGAACTCAGGAAACTAGACTTTAAAATGCTAATTAACCCAATTAAAAAAGGGGAACTGAACTGAACAGAGAATTCTCAGCAGAGGAAGTTCAAATGGCCAAAAGACACTTAAGGTCATGCTCAACCTCCTTAGCGATCAGGGAAATGCAAATCAAAACAACTTTGAGATATCATCTTACACCTGTCAGAATGGCTAAAATAAAATCTCCAATGATAGCCTTTGCTGGAGAGGCTGTGGAGGAAGGGGTACCCTCATACATGGCTGGTGGGAATGCAATCTTGTGCAACCACTTTGGAAATCTGTGTTTCGGTTTCTCAGGAAATTCGGGATCAACCTACCCCGGACCCAGCAATACCACTCCTGGGAATATACCCAAGAGATGCCCTATCATATGACAAGAGCATTTGTTCAACTATGTTCATAGCAGTATTATTTGTAATAGCCAGAACCTGGAAACAACCTAGATGCCCTTCAATGGAAGAATGGATGAAGAAAGTGTGGAATATCTACACATTAGAGTACTATGCTGCGGTAAAAAACAATGACTTCTCGAATTTTGCATGCAAATGGATGGAAATAGGAAACATTATCCTGAGTGAGGTAACCCAGACCCAAAAAGATGAATATGGCATGTACTCACTCATAATTGGTTTCTAGCCATAAATAAGGGTCACGGAGTCTACAATTGGTGATCCTAAAGAAGCTAAGTAAGAAGGTGAACCAAAGGAAAAACATATAGTTGTCCTCTTGGCTATGGGAAGTAGACAAAATTGCCGGGGAGAAAATTGGGATCTTGGGGGTGGGGTGGGATGGGGGTATGGGGAGATGGGGAGAGAAAAGGGAGAAGGGGAGGATGGGGGGAACTTGGGGAAAATGGAGGATTGGGATAAAGTAAGGTTGGATAGGGGAGCACGGAAGCACAATTCTTAGTTAAGGGAGCCACCTTAGGGTTGGCAAGAGACTTGAATCTAGAGTGGCTCCCAGGTGCCCAAGTCGAGGTCCCCAGTTAGTTCCTTGGGCAGCTGAGGATGGGGAACCTGAAATGACCCTATCCTATAGCAATACTGACGAATATCTTGCATATCATCATAGAACCTTCTATGATGGATGGAGATAGAGACAGAGACCCACACTGGAGCACTGGACTGAGCTCCCAAGGTCCCAATGAGGAGCAGAAGGAGGGAGAACATGAGCAAAGAAGTCGGGACCACGAGGGGTGCACCCACCCAGTGAGACAGTGGAGCTGATCTATTGGGAGCTCACCAAGGCCAGCTGGACTGTGACTGAAAAAACATGGGATAAAACTGGACTCTCTGAACATGGCGAATAATGAGGGCTGATGAGAAGCCAAGGACAATGGCACGGGGTTTTGTTCCTACGTAATGTGCTGGCTTTGTGGGAGCCTAGCCAGTTTGGATGTTCACCTTCCTAGAAATGGACGGAGGCGGGAGGACCTAGGACTTTCCACAGGGCAGGGAACCCTGACTGCTCTTTGGACTGGAAAGGGAGGGGGAGAGGAGTGGGGGGAGGGGGGAAAGGGTGGGAGGAGGGGGATAAGGGTAGGAGGAGGGGGAGGGAAATGGGAGGCTGGGAGGAGGTGGAAACTTGTTTTTTTTTTTTCTCCTTTTCTCAATTAAAAAAAACAGAAAAGAATTTTACATTGTTTTCTCATTGCAGTTGGGAAAGATTTAGTTCACAGATTAGGGAATTACAAATTCTGATTGACATTAAAGGGAAGAGAAAGTCCACCTGTGTGTTTTCAGACTCTGTGAATAAACATACCACAGTCACTCGCTGTTATGGGCATTTTATGTTATTGGCCGATCTCAAAAGTGACCCAGTGCCATTTTCTGTAGTCTCACTGAGTTAAACACTTACTGCCTCTTAAGAAAATTAACTTTACTGGGAAGCTCTGTCTCCTGTGTATTTGGTCTTGGCCAGAGCAGGAATTACCACGGAAGGAGTTTGAATTCCTTCTTCATTGTGGCCTTCGTGCCTGCATCTTTGATCTGAAGTCATTCACTCTGGAAATAATTTATTGTGGAGACCCATGAGGAAAGGATGCCTGCTTTTCAGAGACCTGTGGATCAAAGATGATTGAACACTGTTTCTCGTTTTCTTAAAATAGGAATAAATCATCTCTGACCTGGAATAGATGGTGGTGGAAACTTTACCTCAGAGTGATGCCACAGTGTGGAAACTCAGACAAGGGCTCAGGTGGTCTTAATGGATGCAATTCTTTCTTACTCTGTGAGAAGCCACAGTAGGAAGTGTCCAAGTGCAACACAAGGCTTAGATAACTGAAGGACAGATCCTGCATTTGACAGACAGCTCTGTCCTGCCTGCAGAAGGACTATATTCCTTCTGCAGAGAACACAGTGAAATGTCTGTTTACACAATTCATTAGGAGGAAAAAAACCATTTTCACAGCAGAAAACATCTTGGTTGCTATCGTACTAAAAAATAAAAACACACATATGCTAAAAGCCAGCCTGCATTTCTTTTTGCTTTTCCAAATACCAGAAGTACCTGCTGGGTGCTCAGGGGGCCCTAGGCAGCAGGTGCGAAGGTGATTGTCAACCCCAGGAGGACTAATGTGGTATAATTTGATTTAAATTCAGTTCATCCGTGATAAAATAGAAGGAAGGGGAGCTGTAAAATTTGGAATCTTTCTGCTTATTTTTAACTTATATATGCTTTCTAAAAATCAGCTAGCTCTTGAACATGATGGCTGGACCAGGAACTCTCAACCATCTGGCACCCTGTTATTCTGCACCTAATTCTATTCACTTGCCAGCTGATGTTGAGTGTTTTCATTCTGACAAATCCAAAACATGAGGATAGGGAGCCGTGATGTCTAACTCCGTTCACTCAGAGTCTCTCTGTTTGGTTCACAGTGATAATTAAAAAAAAAACAAAAAACAAAACAAAAAAAACCAACCGTATGTACATGTGTTAAGCACTTCGGTAGATTCCTTTGAACCCAGCCCGCTGCTGGCGGGGAAAATGGAAGCATGTGTGGTTCTGTGGACACAGGCAAATGCCATCAGCCGTGCTTTCTCTGGGACAGTAACCTTCCCACACACTTTCCACCCTGTCTGGGTTTTCTTGAAGGTCGATTGGGTTTTTTTAACTGTGTTATCTGCGAAGTGTTTGATGGAGTGGTCCAGATAACAGGGGAGAGAGCAAAGCAAAAAGAATTTTTTGAAGATCAAAAGTGGCTGTTCATTTTGTTATCTGACCCCATCTGTTGTCATGGTAACAGGCTCCTTTTAACCTGTGTCGTGGGATGGTTTGCCTCTATCAGCTCCGAGCGCTCCTTTGACTGTGGGCGGTTCCTGCAGAAACAGTCGACTTCCAGGCTGTCTGTGGAGTTCGAGGGGGGCCAAGCATGGCACCCCACATTGCAGAGGACTGGAATTACATTTTCCTTTTAAACGGCTATCTTCGTTTGGTAGGGACGAAGCCAGTGCAGCAGCGTGTACTCCACCTTTACAATGGAGTAAATGAAATGCCATTTAGAAATGAAATAAATTGACACGTCGGCTCCCACGTGATGGAAGACACGTCTTATTTTGTTCGTCATTTTGTGGGTAGGTAAAGTGACAGAGCAGAAGGCAGCGTCTATAGTCGACTTTAAAAAAAAAAGAAAAATAAAGGACTGCAATGGGGGAGTCCGTGCAAAGGTTACCAAGTTTCCTCATGCAGATGGTATATTTTGAAGCCAGGCTATGCGAGGTGGCTTGCAATGGACACA
Source organism: Microtus oregoni (assembly GCF_018167655.1). Classification (NCBI taxonomy): domain Eukaryota; kingdom Metazoa; phylum Chordata; class Mammalia; order Rodentia; family Cricetidae; genus Microtus; species Microtus oregoni. The sequence continues at coordinate 21,103,980 of NW_024543207.1, read as the reverse complement.
TTTATTTTTTTAAACAAAACTGGGAAAATTGAATTTCAGAACATTGAGTTCCTCCTGAGGCCATGTCAGAGAACAAAGGCAGCGGTAATATCCTTTCGGCCTCAGCTGATGAAGAGATGCTCAACTAATTGGCGGTTGCAGCCCTGGGTCCTTCGAAGTCTCCACACCTGTGTGTGGTAAACACCCCTCTGCACAGCTCACAGAGACAGAACATACTGCTCCTGTCCCATGCATCTCGCCTGCCTCGTGCACCTCACCTGCCCCGTGCACCTCGCCTGTCCCGTGCACCTTGCCTGTCCCGTGCACCTCGCCTGCCCCGTGCACCTCGCCTGTCCCTTGCACCTGGCCTGTTCTGTGCACCTCGCCTGTTCGCAGCGCAAGCCCAGTGGCTCTTTCCTCTGAACACTCCCTCTTCTGGAGAAGACTCTCCATGGGAAGGCAGAATGCCTGGTGAGGGCCTGACCCAGCGAGACCTTCCAGCCTGAACATCCCCTGCAGCCCAGCCATTCTTTTCCGTGGACTTGTAGGGACCTTTTCTTTGCACTAACTTCCTCTGTTAGCACAGAGTCATGGCCTAACAAATCCCATTTTATCCACCTGCAAACACAGAGGCAGGGGCAGCGTCCAGTCCCCAGGGCAGGACAGCGAGAGTGGGGTGCTTACCCCAGGCTGTCATGCGACAATCCGACTCTTCACAAGCTGCTGAGATTCAGCTCTGAGGCTATCCTGCCAGGAGCCAGGAGGTGAGCAGGGGTCCTGAACCAGGGAGCACATGCCCTGCACTCTAGGAACAGAAGCTTCTCAGAACAGGCTCAAGGGATATTCTAGGTTGATAACCCTGTCCTGATCAGAGTATTATACAATGGGCCCCTAATTAAATGCCACCCTGCAAAAATGTACATGTTTTAGAAGACAATTTAAAAATTATTGAACAAGGTGACAGAAAAGCTGCATCTGTGAAACTGCAAAAATATATTGTTCTAATCAAGGTCTTCACAATGACCAGGCCAGTCAGCACCTAACATGGATGGGGACACCTCACAAACTCCTACCCCCAGATGAACATAGGCGATCAGCGGTTTCTGGGAGAGGGAGAATCAGTAGTCTTCAGGGATAAGCTCTGACACACTACCCAACCCCAAGCGGTTAGACTTAAACACATGAGCACGCGAGCAACATTGGGTGGATCCAACATATTGTGTGCATGTATGTCAATAATTACAGAAGTAGAGGTTATGAATTCTAGAGGGAGTGAGGAATACATTGAAAGAGTTAGAGTGGGAGGAGAGGTATAAACAATGTAATTCTGTACTCATAAATAAAATTCCTCAAAATATAAAAAAAATTAAAATTCCAAATAATATTAAAAAAAAAGAAAAAATCCTGGAAGTGGCCACAGTGCTAAGAAAGGCGTGTGGATGTGTTGGAGATAGTGGAATTGCTAGATTTATGGGCAGGGAATGTTTGATTATTTTTTTTTGTAATGGAGTTACTGAGGTAAACACCTTGATTATTTTGAAGACTATTTTAGTGTGTTTGTATGTGCATGTGTATATATGTATGCTTTGTATGTGCACTGGGTTTGTGTGTTTGCGTATGTATATTTGTGTGTGTGTTTGGTTCATGCATCTATGCGTATTGTGTGTATGTATTTGTGTACACACATTTATATATGTATGTGTGTACATGCATGTGCGTGTGTTTGCATGTATGTTCATGCATGTGTTTGTGTTAGTGTCCCCTTCTACTCTCTGAAGAAGGAGCTGAGGCTGGAAGGAGATCAGAACAATGAAGAATCATCCTAGAATTCTTGCACTCCTGTAATTCTTTAACTCCTACAATAAACCTTTGGTAAAGTTTTGAGCTTCTAAGAAGGCCTGATGCTGTCGGAAAGCACAGTACATTGAATTTATTCCTCCATCATCTAAAGCATTGCTCTTAAGTTTGATTTGCCTTTTTTTTTTAAAAAAAAAAAAAACCTAATACCCAAAGGGAGTTCTAAGCTGGATATATAGTCTTTTCTCCAAGGAGCTGCTCAGATTTGGCTTTGGGTCATCAAATTAAATTAAAGACAAAAAGGAACAACTTCTTGATTTTTCCAAATGTGCTTGAGTAAAAACGTATGCTCTTTCAATAAATGAAGGCGATGTCAGAGGGTTTGTTCAGCGTTTTGACTGCTAAACCCACATCATATTGACCCTGTATCACGTGATGCATTCAACAGAAAATAGTCAGCACTGTCGCTTGGTTGTGTGGATTTATTCTTCCTCCATCTTTAAAATAAAAGGTGATGATAAGCCTGGCAAGACAGACTGTCTCATCCTGCCAGGTGGGATAGGAAATAAACAAAGAACCCTGTGGACTTTGGAGAGTCAATTGCAAGGGAGGAGTTCAGCGTTCTGGAGGCAAACTTGTTGCTGGAGCAGGTTATTTAGAGAGCACAGCAAAGCAGCCAGGGCCTGATGCACATTTGGGCTGTGGGGAGATGGGTAGGAGCTGTGTCCACTGCATGCTACTCCCCTTACCCTCCTCCGCACCACTGTCAAGTGCTCCTTCTGAGTCCTCCCTGGTATAGGAGGTGAGGAGTCTCACACTCCAGCCTTGCGGGCTCCTGGAGAGACTTGCCTCTGCCCCTGTCCTCAGACCTGTCATTCACTCAGGCTGCTTCACCCATGGGAGCCTCTTACACACATTCTAAGATCCACAAAGTGTTTTTTTGTTAGAACCTGCTGTTGTGTCCCATTGTCTTCCTGTTGAACTGGAGCCCTTTAAAGAGGCCTTGTGATGGGTGCCTGGAGAGTCTCTCATCTAGTAACACTGAGAAGAAAAGCACAAGGAACACAGGCAGATTATGCAAATGCTTCCAGGAGGACCCGCATTAAATAAGATAGTTTTGCAAAGCTGTGTAACTACTTCAAAGAGTCTGTTGCCAGCGATCGACAGAAAATCATTCAGTCACAAAGTCAGAGACAAGGGTAGAAATGACACTGTCTATAGACAGGGATAACAGCCAATTGCACTTAATGAGTGACTCTAAACACGTGTGGAAAAATAAATTAAAAATTAGGAAAAACTTAATTAATGGAAAATGTTGGAAGTTAAGGTGTTATTCCCCCTCTGTTGAGTTCTATGACACCTGTGTTCTCATAGACTCCCAAATTTTCTGTGTCTCTGACTAGAGAAAGCTGCCACCCTTTAAATTGAAAAAGTAAACACAAACAGAATGAATAAATAACATGTCACAGCAGAACAACATGGACTTTATATCACAAGATTTATTGCCAGCCGTGTATTTTTTTTTAATTCTAAAGAATCCACTAAGTGCCCATGTATGTGTTTGCATGCACCTGCTTCTCTTTCATTAGGATTTCCCCTACAGAAAGTGTTTTAAAGTCGCTTTCAAAAGCTTGCTTGCAGACTGTTCTGGAGTTAGGAGCCAGCAGAAGCAGGCTAGCCCCTCAGATCTGCAGGCTGGCTCCCTAGCAGGTCAGGCCTCAGGAGAAGGCTTTGTCATATGGAAATGTTTAAGGGTCCGGCTCACAGCCTGTGGAGGCTGCCTTTTATCTTTGCAGGGTTTGAACATGATCCTTTCAAAGCCAGATAACCCAGGAAAGGCCTGGCAGGGACTCTGGCTGCTTCCTTCCAAGCTCCTCACCCCTGTCCTCAAGGGGACGGTTACCAGGATTCAGCATATGCTTTGGTCTGTGTGGCCCTGGAAAAACAGAATTTCTCCCTACTGTTTGCCTTTAAGCAGCAAACGCAGTGTTAAGATTGCAGATAGACCAACACACCTACTTGGAAATGTTTTTGAACTTAGGCAGCTGTTACAGATGTTGAAAAGCTGGTGGCTGAACCTCCATGGAAGTTTTAGTCTTTCTAGCCCCCTGTGACTTGACTATCCCTTGCTCATTCCACGCCCATGTGACTATCCTTCCCTTGCCTTGTTCCATTCTTACCAGGATCAGGGGGGAAACAGAGTCCCACCTTGTCTGAGGTGCTGAAGACCAGAACTGCCTCAGCTGAAGGTTGGGAAGGACCAGACTTTCATCCCCCACCCCCAAACCCTATCCAAAGCAGACAAACGTGTGTGTGTGTGTGTGTGTGTTTGTGTGTGTGTGTGTGCATAAATATCAAATATAACAATAATTATATTTAATGACTAATTCAATAAGAAGACGCAAAATTTTAAGCCATAGAGCAGCCCAGTCACAATGCGGCATCAATGTCAAGACACCCAACTCCTGTTTCTCTTTCAGGTTTGAGCCTCTTGTGTCCCTCTATGCTGAGGGAAGCACCCATATGTATGTTTGCCTAAGGAAGGGCTCCCATCACCTCACTTAATTTCCAGGTTTGAGGGTAAGCATCTTCATTTCCAGATAAATCAGCCTGGAAAAGCAGTAGCCAGGAGTCTCTTTAAGATCAGAAAGAACTACATTGACAGATGTAAGACAGATGTCCTTGGTCAGATGGTTAATTCCGTCTTTCTTCTTGAATCTAGAAAAGGCATCTTTCCAGAAGGTTGATGGCAACACAGGGGAGTGCTGGTGTCCTTAGGCAAGGGCTCCACCCACAGACCTCAAGCATATCCCCTACAGTTCAGCACACCCCTCCACTCGAGAGTGTATAAACCCTGGTATGAAATCCAACCCCAAAGGTGCTGACATCTTTTGCAAATAGGGCCAACAGTTAGTGCTTTACTCATTTGACAATTTGTTAAAAAGCTAGTATGTCCTGTGTAAAGTAATTCTAAATCTGAGATACCACGGTGTCAGGGTTCAAGCCGTATCAAATTAATCAGAGGTTATTTCTACCTAAAATCTTCCTGTACATGTACACACACACACACACACACACACACACACACACACACTTCATTTGCTTATTCCACAGTTTCACTGACCATAGCTACTATACATGAGTATATAGAAGCTTGTTATCCATAGAGATAGTTAGAAACCTGTGCCCAGGCATGATACAAATTATTGTGGCTTCAATATGATGTAATACCTAGAGAGGAGAATTTACTGAGAGTGCTTCCCACCTTAGAGACCTAGGAAGACCCTCAGTGGCACCATAGTGAGTAATAGAACTGGCAGAATTCTGTTAGATTAAGAAGAAAACTAAAAAGACTGAAGATAGCCCATGGATCATCAAGAGCATGCAACTACTTTGGAAGAAGACCCAAATTCAGTTTTCAGCATCCATGTCAGGCAGCTCAGAATCCTGTAACTACAGCTCTATGGGGACCTACACCCTCTTCTGACCACTGTGGGCACTATACTCACATGCAAAAATCTACACACAGACAGACAGACACACTCACACACACACACACACACACATGCACACACAATTAAACATAAAAGAAGTAAACTGAAGGATGTGCTGGGAGGAATGACCCACAGGGCTTAACAAAAGCAAAAAAGTCTATCCTGGACCTGAGGACACAGAAGAAGGCAGATCACCCGCAGCCAGGATGGGAAGCAGGGGGTTAGCACACAGAGCTCATGTGGTTTGCAGAGCACATGCCTGCTGGGCATTGAGGGTGCTGAGGGGGCTGCATGAGGACACGGCTTCTGTCATGTGCTCTGACCTGCTCATTCAATCTGGGAGACAACAGCGACACAGGGCAAAACTCAAGTCACATTGTATGTCCCAACCAGAGAATGGATGCTTTTCCCGCTGAGCGAAGGACCAAGGCAAGATCTCCACGTCCACCCCTTCTGTTTGGCACTGCACGAGAGAGCCTGGCCAGGGGAAGGGAAAAACATTCAGACTGGAAAGGAAGGACGTGGTGTCTCCACGACAAGTGTAATGAGTGTAAATATATGAATTATGTATGGAGAGAGGAAAGCTTCAGAAAGTCATCAAGGGGAGGGGGACAATTGTTAGATACAAGAATCCAACAAGGTTGAAGTGTATCAAAATAGCAGGCACTAGTTACTTAATGTTTCCATTTACTTGCATGGGACAATTTCAACATGTAATAAAGGGTACACTCTAATATAATGTAGAATAAGTGAAGAGTGAAATACTTGGGAATGCACCTGACAGATGAAATGTAAAATCTATACTCCAAAAATGAAAGGAAAATTTTAACATAAGTTATGAAATATCCAAATGAATTTGTGAATATCCCATCCTCATGGATCAGTGTTATTAAAATGGCAATACCCTGATGGAGGAAGGTCATTGGTTAAAAAATAAAGAAACTGCTTGGCCCTCATAGGTTAGAAGATAGGTGGGTGGAGTAAACAGAACAGAATGCTGAGAGGAAGAGGAAGTGAGGTAAGACGCCTCAGATAGACGCCATGCAGCTCTCTCCAGGGCAGATGCGATGCAGCCAGCCACCAGGTCAAACATGCTAAATCTTTCCTGGTAAGCGCACCTGGTGGTGCTACATAGATTATTAGAAATGGGTTAAGAGGCTGAAACTAATGGGCCATGCAGTGTTTAAAAGAATACAATTTGTGTGTTGTTATTTCAAGGTATAAGCTAGCCAAGCAGCCAGGAGCTGGGCTGTGGGAAGAGGCCCGCAGTTCCCACAACAGTACCCCCAAAACTGACGTACAGATTTGACACAATCCCCAGAAGAACGTGACTACTTTAGAAATTGACAAGCTGATTGAAATGTTCACATGGGACCCATAAGTGGTCTAGAGGAGAAAAAACTCATTGAAAAAGAATAGAATAGGTGTTAATACTGTTTTGCTCTTACAAAACCCAGTACGAAGTAGCAGCTGTGTTGGCCCCAAATGAGCCCAGAAAGTACCAAGTCATCTTTGAGATCCTGTGCCATGGTGGTTCTCATCCAGCTGAGGACCAGGATGTAAGACCATTTGATGGGAAAAGGGTAATTTTCAACACACAGAGCTAAGCTGCCAGATAGCTAAACACATGCAAACAAAAACATTTCAAACACACCTCATACCATTTATAAAATGAACTCAAGTGGGATCAATAACCGAAACGTTGACAAAAATTGATAAAAGTGCTAATAAATATAGAACTCTAAGAAAAAAACATAAAGATAAATTTTTATGACCTTGAACTTGTCACTGGTATACACGATACCCAAAGCTCAGTCAACAAAGAAAGACTATGTTTCAGCAGCATTAAATGCTTCTGTATCTCAAAGGACACTACTAAGATAGTAAGGGGTCATCCAGTCGTGTGAGAGAAGGTGGTTGTTGAGCATGTGTCTGATGAAAGACTTGAATCTAGAACATCCCCAGACTTCTCATGCTAATAATGAAAAGGAAACTTTCACACTTGGAAATGGATAAAGGATCTACACGTGCGTTTCCTCAAGGAGAATATACAAGTACGTGACAAGCAGGTGAGGAACTGTTGAGCATCACAGTTAAAGGTTGCTTCAAACTGTCACGTGTCCAACAGCATAGCTAGGTGCAGCATCAGATGCAATACACCTTGGCAAGGACACGGAGAAACTGGAGCCCTTCTGGGTAGCTGTCTGGTCTGAAAGAAAGCCCAATGGCTCCTCAAATGTGTAAGTACGGATGTACCTTATGACACAGCAGTACTACGCTTAAGTATGTATCCAAAAGGGATGTACACATTGTCCAGGGTAAAAGCCAGGGCATATGTGGGTTGTACTGTTACTAACTATGACCCACTGGCGGGAAAGTCTTGAGTGGCTATCAGTTGATAATCAGGTGTGCACTGTGAGGTCTGTCTGTATTGTGGAATACAGCAAACCAAGTGCAACCTGCTTGACCTTGAACACATTGTGCTAAGACTATGACTCCATCAATATGAACTGTCCAGCACAAGAAAATCTATAAAAGAAAATAAATAGATAATTTTTTTGAGATGTGGGGGAATAGAAGGAGTTGAAGCTAACGTACTCTGATTTCTTTCTAGGAGGATCACATCAACTTTAATGATGGCTGCGCATATTGTGAACACACTGAGCTGTTAAATTGTGTACTGGAAATGTATAGAGCACACAGCATATGAAGTCCATCTCAGTGTAAGCTTATTTAAACAGAGAAGCCCTGTGTAAGCCCCTATCACCATACTCACACGTGGAGAATCTACAGGGTCCTCAGAAGCCCACATCCTGCTCCCCAGACACTGTCATGATATGGTCCCTGGTATAACCATCCTCAGAAAGGGGAAGGCAAGTCCCAGAGAGCTTGCCTAGTCTGGAGGCTTGTCTCTCCTTGTTTCTGGGGCACCAGTTACTTTTCTTCACCTTGTGTCTAACTTAATAGAGGGAGAGATTATTCTGGACCACAGTTAGAGGGCACAGTTCTTCATGGCAGGGAAAGCATAGTGTTGGAAAGGGCTTGTGCCTGTGGCAGTGGGCATTTGAGGCTCTATATTCACATCCTGACTGATCAGGAAGCAGTAAGCTTCTTAGAAGAAAGACTGAGCTATGACCCCAGTAACCAATTTTCTCCAGTTAGCTTGCCTATGTCCCATGCCCCAAAACAGCTCCACTAGGTGGGGACATTCAAAAACATGAGCCTGTCAGGACATTTCACATTCAGACCGTAACAAAAGGTCCTGACCTGCCAAGGCAGCAACTTTGTTTCCAGCAATACAAACTGAAGGGGCAGTGCATTTGTAACCTCATATCAAAGCCCTTGGAACCTGCTGTGGGGTAACCCTTTTGTATTCTGTGAATATGTTTTATTCCCATTGGTTAATAAAATAGCTGAGTTGTTCAACAACCAGGCAGAATATAGCTAGGCAGGAAATCCAAACAGAGATACAGGGAGAAGAAGGATGGAGTCAGGGGAGCTGACTGAAAAAAACAACATGCCAACAGGCTGGTAAAAGCCATGCCTATACATAGGTTAATAGAAGTGGGTTAATTTAAGTTGTAAGTGCCAGATAGTAGTAAGCCTGAGCAATAGGCCAAAGAGTTTGTAATTAATATTAAGCCTTTGAGCGATTATTTCAAAAGCAGCTGTGGGACTGGGCAGGGGAGGGCAGAAAAGCTTCTGTTTACTGGAACCCTCACTGGGCTATACTGAAACCCAGGATTTCTTTGCAGATTGTTCAGATGTGGCATCTTTCCAAGGAGAGTGAGATAAGACGGTAACCAGTATTCTTGATCTGTTCTTCCCCCATCTTCACAAAAGTAAAATATAGGATGTGCTGTTAAAATCAAATGAACGATTTAAATCGATCCTTTGTGACTAATGGAAGGAAAAGGTCTGGACCTCACACATAAACAAGATTAGAACTGTCCCAAAAAACAGGGAGCAATCAGAAAAACAGCAGCAGCAGCAGCAACAACAACAACAACAAAAACACAAACCAAAAAAAGCGATGCTTCTGGATTTTGTGGGGCTGTGAGTCGGGTCTTAATCTGACACTCCTGTCTGTGGGCTAGCATTACACTTTCTCCCAGCAGTGGCGGCAATGCAGCTCCTGCCTGTGGACTAGCACTAGGCTTCTCAACAATGGAAATAATGCATCGCCTGCCTGTGGACGAGCACTAGGCTTCTCTCGGCAATGGCGGCAATGTAGTCACCTCCCCACCTGCTCCTGTCAGTTGTACAAACATCAGTGATTGTTCAGCTACAGGGCACAGCTCCCCACAAAAGACTCTTTTCTCCTTTTGGGGGCATCTCCCAAGATCCTTTGCAGATGCATCTTTAAAAAAAATTATTAAAAATATTTTTTGAAAAAATTTAATTTAAAGTAGTTTTTCTCCTCATACAATATATTCTGATTATAGTTTCCCCAACTTCTCCCTGATGCTTTCCAGTTTCCTACCCATCCAAATCCACACCCCTTCTTCCTTCCTCTCATTAGAATACACACAGCCACCTAAAACATTAACAGTAGTTAAAAATAAAAACAAACACGTGAAATAGTATAAAATTATCAAACCAAAGTAAGACAAAACAAACAGGAAAAAAATCCAAAGAAAACTTAAAAATTGAAATAGAATTCTATTATAATCATATTCCTTCTTTCCAGTCCCCCCCCCCAGTTACCCTCCCATACACCCCACTCTCAAGCTGACAGCCTTCTTTCTTTGATTATATCTGTTACACACGTGTGCACAAATACATACAAATACAACCTGCTGAGTTTATTTTTTTATTGTTTGTGAGTTTGATTTTAAATGACTTTGCATTAGATAACCCGTGGGGAAAGCTAAGTGCCTGTCTCCCAGCTGTCCATAGCTGTTTGTAGTTCTTTGTCTAGGAGCAGGACCACATGAAATTTCCTCTCTTCTATGTTGACATGTTCTATTGTGGATGCTGCTATTGCTCTGGTCTTCATGTAGCCACTTTTAAAAGTGTGTGAGTGTGTATGTCTCTCTCCCTCTCTGCACATAGAAGGAAGTTACCCATAACTAACAAAACACCAATACAGGCTATAGATATAGCCCTTGCTTGCCTCTGAGGGGCAGAGGGTTGTCCGCAATTGCTGATGACACCATCCATTGAGGACATATACAACTTGGTTGACTCGAACTGGATCTGACCTGAAAACATCTTTCTAACTTTCAAGGCTCCAGAAAATACTATGCAAGCTGCCAAGGGAAGGAAGCAACTAAACAGTCCGGCCCAGCAGGCCTGTCATGTTTTGATCACAAGCTGGAACCCTCAATGTGAGGCAAGCCGAGGTGTTTGAAACCACGGCAGATTCTGAAACTTTCCTCCTGGCCAGTGAGTTTCACATGAAGTAGTGCTGGAGGTGCCGTGAGTTGTGATCCTGAACCTGCACCTTGCAGTTCCGATATTGTGGAGAGAAGGAATGAAATGGAAGATAGGAAGGGAAATGAATGTCCCTGTGCCCCCTCCTGCCCCGGGCACTCTGTATATCCTGCCATTTTCAGTTTCTTATAACGATCCTTCGGGATCGATTGTGTTATTATTGTGATTTAAAAAATGGGCAACCTGGAGCTAAAGATGATTAAGGAACTCGTCAAAGATCACAACAAATGCTGGGGATATGAAGCTAGAAGAGGCCATGCAGCCTTTGTTCTGTGGGTGCTGTGTGGCTCTCCCGACACAGGAAGAGGCTTCTGCAGGGCTCTTGCAGCTATTTGGCAACTCCCTTGATGATGCCACATTGCAGGGCTCTGAACTCTGCTATCTTCCTGGTTGCATTGTGACCCCATCACTGTTATTTCTCAACTTGGTCGTGCAGGAAGCAGACATTTTGTTAGAAAATGTCACATGAATTAAAAGAAAATAAAGCTTGTCAACCTGCAGGTGTCTGCTACTGTCACCGCACTGGTCACCCACAGGGACTGGAAACAGCCAGTTCTTAGGGAGCTCAACTTAGGCAAATTCAGTGGATATCCAAGCACTGACTAAGCTGGTATTGCAGCCTCCTCCATTCACGCCTTGAGTGACATGCTGCTACTGCAGAGCCAGCTCTCTCAGGAGGCCCTCCAACCCAGGAATCTGTGTATTAAACAGAGAAAAATATCATTGGTGATGACCTTAGATGGGCACCAGTTTGTCTGCAGCTGGGCCTGTGTGGGTTAGCTATATCAGTGGGAGAGATTTTTCCAACCACAAAGTAGATGAAGAATACAGCTGTGCAGGCATTTCCTCATTACACTTTGGTACTTATTGCAAATGATGTGTGTGTGTGTGTGTGTGTGTGTGTGTGTGTGTGTGTGTGTGTGTCTGCAGTTGCATATGCATGCATAATGTGTGGGCAAATGTCAGAGGTGAGGTGACTGTTGGTTTAATAAAGATACCCTTAGTTAATGAGGACTCTCCCAAGCATCTAATGGGTGCTCTCAACTCCACATGCTGCACTAACACATTGTATGGGGGGGGGTGTGCACCCCTTCAGATTCAGAGAACCTGTTCTTTGTATGTTTTTCTTTTCAGCTGTTAGACACCTGAGATGCCACAAGTTCAGTGTTTTGCAGCCTTCCTGTTAAGAACAGCAGTCTGATTTTTTTTTTTTAGACCCTCACATGCTGCATTCCTAGGTGCACCAGAACACACAGCAGGTGTTTTGTATTGTCATTTCAGCCTAGCATATAGGCTGAGCTTAGGGCTGGTGAACTTCTCGGCCTCCATACAGGAAGGTGGGGGAAGGATCCTTGGTGAACCCTTGTGCAAGGAAGAGCTGCCTTGTATCCTGCTGTACTTGGAGACTCATAAGGACCATGACAATACTGTGGTGCCCAAGGCTGAGCATTTGTCCACATCAGTCTGCTCTTTAGCTCTCTGTGTACTGAGATCACCCTGCTCAGGTAACTTTGCCCACCCTATTACAGAGGTAATTTCAGGGACCCTGAGGAATATTCAAGTCCCCGCTATGCTGGGCTGTCCAACCTGTAGGCTTCCTTCAGGCTGAGGTAGTACATGACAAGCACTCATGCAGGCACATCACGTCATGCTTAGTCAGACACACATGAGCAGGCATTGACCCTTTTGAAGGCAGCACACACTGGGTTAAAATCTACCTGCCCCAGTTCTCACCCATCTTGAGCATGAGGGACACAGATATCCAATAACAGAGCACAGCAAAGACGTATGTACCATTTGGAAAGTTCTAGAAAGCTGTCCCGGAGGGTGGTCTGTTGGACACCATTTCTAGATTTTCTGAACTGTTGTGATCCTCTTCCACTTCTGAAGGAGAAACTCTTAAATGGGTCCTTTTTACTTCTCACTTGTACACACCAGCCTCCAGGCTCAGAGGGGAAACAAAACAAATATTGTTGTCTGAGAAAGATCCTGCACGTTTACAATCTGTTAACAGATGACCATTAGAGGTTATAATAGGATCGTCCAGTTCTAGTCATTAGCACAGAACAACTGAACATCTTTGTAAGACATGAGGTCAAATTGTTTTCCAAATATGACTGTTTATTAGAAAACTCAAGAGGAGAACGTAGACCATTTCTTCTAGAAAGACGTTAAATCAGACATACACCTCCAGGACTATGGCTTAAGTGACCTCACGATAGGAGAGCATGATGGGGGAATAACAATCTCTAATGAAACTGGTAAGCTAGAAACATAGAATGTCCAAGAAGAAAATTACCCAACTTGAGAGACGTTTAATGCAGAGATAAATGAAAGATTCCTGGACAAAATTATTACCAGTTAATAACTCCCAGGGTCTGACTCTGGAGCTGGGGGATAAAGAACGTGCCATGCAAGCATGAGAGCTGGTGTTTGTATCCCTAGGACCCACATGAGAAAGGCTGGCATGGTAGCTGCTCTGTCATTCTAGCACCAGGGTGATGGAGAGAGGGCAAGTTGGCTAGCCAGACTGGCCGAGTTGGCAAGATCCAGATTTGGCAGAAGACATTGGAGGGTGGAAATAACGGAGGAAGGTCCTCGGCATTAGCCCCAGATCTCCATGTACACATGCACACACAGCTCATATAGGAACGTATGCATGCACACACAGATAACACTAAAAAGAAGATTGGAAATCCACTCAGCTAACTTAAACATATTCTGTGATTCCAGACAAAAAATATTGATCCGTGAAAGCTAATAATTGGACAGAAGACATTTATGTCAGTTCTAGCTCAAGGGCCTTTGGGTCCCATTTCTGAAGTATGTGTCTTCAGCAGCAGGGACTTATCTTTAGCATCTGGGGAACAAACAGGACAGTAGTGGCCTGTAATGTTTTGGGGGGTCACTTTGATAGTCCTGGTCACCAACTACACAAAAGAGGATTTCTCATACCTGGTGCTAAGGTATTCTTAGGTGGTCTTTGCCTCTTGGGAGAAGCACCATAAGTACAGATGAGAAAATTTAATTTAAGCTATGTATGTATATTTATATACAGACTTAAGTGCATTGTGGTTTTAAAAGGTAAATAGTTAACAGTATAATTACTTATGGGCTTTTCAGATATCCTGACTGTTATTTTACCCTTCTTTCTCTTCTTCTGTATTTATCCTCCCATCCTGAACTAGAGTCCTTTCCCTTTTCCTTATTTCCCTGATCATATTGCCTGTACCCCGCTATTCCCCTCCATAGTTTTCCCCTTTCCAACCCAGAAAGGCTCCTTTTATTCTCCTGGTTTCTGCAGTTGCTCCAGGATATGAACTCACATCTGAAGGTTCAAGCTAAGACCTGCTCTTTAAAAAAAATGACAATGTTTTAATGAAAGAGCAAATTTAAAAATACAGTAATGCTTCAGAGTGGCATATTAATAACTGCATTACTTATTCTTTGAATCGTCCTTAAATGACTGAAAAAAGGAAACACTGATCAAGTAATAACATCCTAAGGAAACTGTCTCTTAATTATTTTCAAAGTGAAGGTATCTCCGGATTCATCTGCATGTAAAGCCAACGCCAACAATGTTGCTCTTTGGATGATCTCACAGACCCCATGATGCTGCAGCTTGGGTGGATACAGGCACTACATGCTCATCATTTTACCATGTACATTCTCTGCAGATTCTGTTAGGAGTGTGAAGAGATGCAGTTTAGTGGCTCCTTTGGAAGCAGGGCTCTCTAAAGGACAGAATATTCTAGAATGATTATCCACAAAACATGGAACTTTGGCTCAGGGTGGACCTTAGGTGGCTGGCTCTCAGCTAAGCTAACCCTGTGAAAGAAGCCTGCGATGATTTTGAATGAGTGTGGTCTGAATAAGAAACTTCCCTAAAATATTTTCTGATTTTGTAACCTTTGATAAAGTCGGGGAGATTTTTGATGTTTTCTTTCACAGTGAATGAATGCTGTTTTGGCAACTTTGATATTTCATTTGAAAGGACTGTAATAAACTGTTTCCTTTGTATTGATCGAAGAAATATAGTGCTTAATTTTTTTGCTTGGTTTTCTAGTAGTTATTCAATAGGTGAAAGGGCAATGCCATCACTTTCCTAACAGGACATTCTGTGTGAGATTTGCAAGTCCTACAGGCACCTCTAAGCAGGGATAAATATGCGCTCCGGCTGCAGATAGACGGATTTTTACCACCAAAGGATGGTTATAGTGTGTGCCTTGAGACACGGGCTATAATATATTTCCTGTCCCTTTATTGCATTTTGGAATCATAAACAATGACTGTTTGGCTCAAAGCCATTTATTCAGCCCAAAAAGACATTATTTGCACAACAAAAATCAATAAAAATGTTACTGGGTCTGGCTGGATACTTTGCTTAACTGTGATATTCGTCTATCACTGATGGAATGCCATCTCTCGCAGGAGACCGAGGCCAAAACACAGCGATCGATCCAGTCAGCGGTGATGGATACTGGCATTTGGAGAGGGCTGCTGTAGAGAATCTCGATTAAAAAAATCTTTTCTAGGTTTTGCCCGCAGCCCAGTCAAGATCGCCCACGCAGGAGCTTTGCTCTGTTCTATTGGGTCGCTCCCTCTTGTGGCAGAGACACGCTCCAGACCCAAGTTATCGCGTGGAGAATGGAGTCGGTCTGTGTTTAGCCAAGGGCTTTGGCACTGTGTCCAGTTTGGTTGCAAACACAGCGTCCCGTCCTTTCTGCTACCCCAGGTTGTCAGAAGAGCCGTTTCCATCCAGCCAGGGTGGTGAAGGGTTACTTGGATGCGCTTCCTCACTTGCTTTCTCCTTTTGTGTTGTCTAAGTATCTGTGACACGGGTTAAATCTTCCTCCAGAATAATCAAGTCTGTTTCCCAACTTCTAGAAGGAACACAGTGGGAAGACTAAAGTCACACTAACCAAAGTGACAGGTGTGAGTGACGTGGGGAACATACCAAATAGGCTGGAGACAATTTAACGCACGGGGCTGGGGAAAGATGATCTACGTCCCTCCAGGCCCATAAATTTAAAATACGAAATTGTTTTTCATTTCTCACTGGCTATCTCCCTATCCGCGGCATAAATCTGAACTGGAAAGCCGTGGTGGAAGGTGATAGAGGGTCGAGAATACTTTTACTATATTTTATTATTTCATTTCACTTCATTTATTCATGGATATATGCCATACTTTTTCCAAACAGGCTATGTGGAAGATGGAGCTCTCTGGAAGAACTGTGCACTGGATGCCCTGGGTGGCTCTGGGCCCCAAGGCTGAGACTCTCGGAAGGGTCACTGGGGCACTGAGCACGGGGACCCTGGGCTTCTCATCTGCGTGTGAGATCCTGAGCTCTACCACAAAGTACTGCTCTTGAGGTTTTCCAGCACTGCTATGTAAAAGCGTGCTGTGCACACCTTTGTTGGATGACTGTCCTGGGATGTTGGACATGTGTCCATAACCCACAGACCAGTCACATGTGCTTGTATGTTGATGATGATTTTCTAAATCTACAGACACACTGTCTGGGAAAAAGAGATCAGCTCTGTTAATTCACTAGTGTGGGATTTTTCCAGCTTCTTTATGTAGGCATTTAGTGCTATGGACTTTCCTCTTAATACTTCTTAATACTTCTGGGTAGGTTGTGTGGTCATTTTCATTGAATTTTAGGATGTCTATAATTTCTTCCTTTGTTTCTTCCTTGACCCATTGATGATTCAGTTGAACATTGTTTAATTTCCATATGTTTGTGGGCTTTCTGGAATTAGTGTTGCTGTTGACTTCTAGTTTTAAGCTATGGTGATCTAATAAGATACATGGGGTTATTCCAATTTTTTTTGTATTTGTTGAGGTTTGTTTTGTTACTGAGTATGTGGTCAATTTTTGAGAAGGTTCCTTGAGGTGCTGAGAAGAAGGTATATTCTTTTATGTTTAGATGGAATATTCTATAGATATCTGTTAAGTCCACTTGAGTCAAATATCTGTTAGTTCCCTTATTTCTCTGTTAATTTTTTGTCTGACTGAGAAGAATGCACTGCAGAGATTAAATGCTTAATAAATCTCAACACATTATAATTGCTGCAAGACTATGTATGGTATATGTAGGCATCTTATTTATATTAAAGAATGTGAAGCAGAATAATGTGAACAGATACACACATGCACATGTACTTGGATACAGGTGTGCATACACACATCTGGGTTCTGAGTCAGGAACCTAAAGCTTGTCAATGCAATTAGCACAATGTATTCTTCAAAGTCTATTTTCCATGCAGCTGTGCGCTGATCTGAGAGCATTCTCACAGCCACCTTTGTGAGTCAGGATGGTGGGTGACCCCTCCTGAAATTCTCCCTGGAATGGAGGCATAGCTGACAGCACCTGTCCCAGCTCCTAGGAGTATCTGCTTCCACTTCCTCGATACTTAACTTTCCTAGACCTGTGTGTCTACCAACGATTAAAACTTTGTTCACTCATATCTCACAGCAGATAGAGAGGTTAGGCAAGCCACCAACCTGTGCACAGAGGCAGATGCAGACTGGTAAACGCCTTCGTGAAGTATTGCTGCTCCTTTGCCAGATGCTCGAGGTCCTCGGACCTGATACACAGACGCTCTTCAAGCCTCAGGTGAACTTCCTAACAAAAGTATCAGGTTTGCAGTTGAACACAGAGCACAGGCTGTTTTTTTGAGCCCTTCACCTCTGCAACAATGTTACTTTTAAAATGTATCACAGCCTTGATTCTCCCCCTTTCTTCTTGTTTGTCTTCTTTAGTGACTTTCAGGATAGATTTCGGCTCCAGGGAGGAAGTCACCTCCTTTCCAGTGGAGTGTTGAGTTGTATGTTGTACAGGGAAGGTTCCAGGATGTGTGTCTGTGTGTGTGTGTGTGTGTGTGTGTCTGTCTGTATGTGTGTGGTAGGGCACGTAAGACAGTAGATTGCTGGTGCTGCTTCTAATAAACTGAGAAAATGGCCCAATTAAAAGACTTTAAGCGGCTGGGTGGCTACTGCAGGGAAAGTGTATCCAATTCAAGTTTAGTGCTAAGTCTAGTTAAGTTAATTGGAGTTAAATTGTCCTTTTGATGACTAATGTGGCTTACTGTGAACAGCAAATTATCTTTATTCAAATAACAAAATGCCAACAGCCTAGAGTTGTTCCTGGAGGAGCGGAGAGGTTGGACCAAGGATGCCATCTGTTTGGTGAGTCAATCCGTGTCTACAGAAGAGATGGCTCCTGGATTTCTAACAAGGGGCCCACCATTGACCTGTGACAGTCCCAGTCCGTGTTAGTACTAGGAAAAAGCATGATTGCATTGGATCAAACAGTGGGAGTGGGACTAAATTTCATTTAGCATCTAATTTATTAGCAAATGTAGGACCTTGCCGGAATACTGCATTCACGTGATGCTTGAGAAATCCGAGCAGCAGTTGTCACAAGAGGTGGAGATCGAGTAGATACATTGCTCAGATCGATAGTATCGACTGCCATTAAAGCAGCAAGCACAGAACAATGAAGTGGGCTGATTCCCAGGCTCCAGGTGGACCCTGCTCTGCCCTTTTCTCTTCCAAGTTAAGAGCATCATTAAATGTCTGAGCAAACAGCACACAGAGAGGCCAAGTGTTTTATTAATTCATCATCAGAATTATCTCAGTGCATTAATATTAATAGCTTCAAATTGGATTTCATTTAAGAGCTGAAATAAATATGCAGATAGTAAAGGCTGTGCAGCCAAGAGCCCTTCGTGGTCTGGTGCCTCAAGCTCTGCTTTCTCAGGACTGTGGGGCACACCACCCATCACCCTTGGATTAGAGAGGGCAGAGAGTAGGCTTGCACTCAGAAAGGTTCGTCTTGGGGCTCCACTAACCCGGCAAGCCTCTACTAAGGAGGCATGCCACTCATGACACCTTCGTAATAATATGGTCACAGAGAAGCAGCAAAGGCCACTTCTTTCCAAAGAGCATATCTTGAAGCTGTGCACTGCCCCAGGCACGGTTGGAAGAAAGGTATGTTGAGTCACGTTGAGCTATATCAAGGTAAGAGGTTCCAGAGGAGTCACAAAATCACATGACTTTTCTCTTCCTGTTGCCTTTGGATCAAGATGTAGAACTCTCAGCTCCTTCTAAAGGCATGGATCAGACAACGGCTGCTGTATGTTCATTCCTGAGATACGTGAAAAACCATGTCTTCACCAAACATATACCATCAACTACAGACCAAAGAAAGGATTCCTTCAAGGCTCTCTTGGTGAACCAGTCAGTTTACTGGGGCTACTTATACAAGCAGGAGTGAGAAGTTACAGGAGAATGAGGGATTGGAAGGCAGATGACTTACTATATAGCAAACCTCCTCATAAACTGTGTCCTCAGAGCTCCTTGTATGATTTGGAGGCAGCATAACTGGAGAAAGTCCCCTCTCTACAGCAATTACTTGATAACCTTGGGGAGAAGGCCTTGGACATTTTGTAACTTTCTGAGTTTTGTAAGCCTTATAAATTTTATTAGCTTCCCAAGACTTATGACCTTCCTTTTATCCCTAGGAAGCATATATGTGTGTGTGTGTGTGTGTGTGTATGTGTATATATATACATATATGTATATATATTTAAAATTTCATTTTATGCACTAGTGCTGTGTATATGCCTGAAAATTGCCTAGGTCAGAAGAGGGCATTGGATCCCCTGGACCTAGAGCTACAGACAGTTGTGAATCACAATATGGATGCTGGATTCAAACCTGGGTCCTTTGCAAGAACAAACCATCTTACCCACTGAGCCGTTTCTCCAGCACAAGGAACGGATATTTTAAGGGAGAAACAGCTACCCAGCAATGACAAAACCAACATAATTCTGAAAGTGAAATCAGGACAATACAAAGCAATTGGGATATAAAATAAACCTAAAAATTTAATTAATAGAAAAATGGTGGAGCTGAAGTTCTGGAGACAACTCACTGGAGGAGGACACAGATGTGGCAACGAGGAGACAAGAGAGGCTTCATGGATGCTGAGAAGGACACATCTGGCTAATGGGAGCAGCTCCCTGGCACCCTGAGGGTGGGGGTGTCACACCCCTCCTCTCTGAGGAGAAGGGCACCCGAGGTGCAGGGCACCAAGGTCTCCTAGATCTAAACTTCCAGTGCTGGTTCCAGCTGGCAGGTCACCCAGAGTGACTGTGCTCTGTGGGAGGTGGCCACCTGGAGGAATCTCAGACCAGATGGCAAGCACCACACTGCGAGGGAATCTGGCCGAGAGTCTTCCCAGCACTGAGAATGAATGGTCAGAGTGTGGGAGGGTTTTGGACTTCAGGGGACAAACCAGGGGGGAGGAAGTTAATGATCACCTGGTACTTGATCTTTCTTAGCGATGCTCAGTATAGTTAGAATTATTCAAAATCTGGGCCTCTTTTGGGTGTACATGGTCTCTGCTCAGGGGCACCTGTGGCTTGAGAATTGATACTTCTTAGCTGCAGGGGTCTCCAGGGTAGACTATCAGCCTGGGACTATCCAGTTAGCTCCTCATTGGGACTGTTGGTGCCACTCAGACCACCTAGCCACACCTGTACACACGTCCAACTGGACAGTGTAGGAAGGTTCCCTCCCCACTTCCTCTAGGCACCGACTTCCAGCTGCTGGCATGACATTTTGTCATCTAAATTGTTATTTATCCAATTCAGGACATCAAGAGACCTACACTTAGAGATTAAATTATTATATTATAATGCATTCCCTCATTAGAACCTTCTAGAATCGACATGCATAATCCAACATAATGGATAATTCCTATTTCTTAAATTGTATTTCAAATGAGCAGTTAATGATTTCTGAGACCAGAAATTTAAATAGAAAGGAAAGGAACAGGATCCCATAATTAATTCAGCCACATGTGAAAGCAGAATTTTTAAGAAGATAAATTCAATGGAAATGTAAATATATCTTCATATGTAATTTCTTTCCTAAATAATTCAAAATAATATTGTACTGCAAGAAGATGCCTTTTATAGGTAGGCTGTCCCTGACCAGTTTTCCTGTGTAAATACTACTGAGACCTGAATGTACTAGTGAGATTTCATTCAAAGCTTCTGAGGTTAATTAGTGGGAGTCTTCATGTCTGCAAGTTTGTTCTGTTTTGTTTTTCTTCTGCTGTTCAGCTATTGATCGCCGAACCAATACATGGATGCCATAGTTTTGTAAAGTATGACACAGCATTCCACACAACAACCTTTGTACTGGGGCTGTGATGGAGGCTCCCGGAGTCAAAAGCCAATCAAGATCTCCACAATGGCTGAAGCCTGGGTGCCTGTCCAGTAGGTGAAGATGTCAGAGGAACAGGAAAGAGTTGAGAAACACTTGCCAAAGTATGGGACTCCCAAGAGTGACACTCTGTCCCCAGGGCACAAAGCTGCATAGCAGAGGCTATAACATCCATCAGTTAAGAATAGAGTGGCCTCATCTGTCTGAGGCTCTGCCCTCAGAAGTGAAAACTTCTCAATTAGAACCGATGTTGGAGAGACAGCCTGGAACCCTTTGTCATGCTACTTTTATTAAAAAAAAAAAAAATTGTTCCTGCAAGAGATCTGTCCTAGACACAACCTGCTGATCTCAGTGTAATACTAGTATTTTTAAACTACAAGGCATAAATATGCCAATTGCAGAGCTTGCGTGAATGCGTGTCGATGTGTTTGTGTGCGTATTTACGTGCGCGTGCCCGTGAGCCCGTGTGTCTGTGCTCTCGTGGGGTCCCATGTCCCAGAGAACCAGGAATAAGAATGGCCCAGAGCAGGGACAGTGGGAAAGGCTGAGCTGCTTCTGAGACCATGGGGCCGAATCAGAGTGAGGACACTGGGCTTTTCTCCTCCTCACTCTATGACCTACACAAACTTTCTGGGACCTTTGGGCCTTGCATTGAGGTGAGTATTTCAAGGGAAAATTTGTTCTTTGTGGAGCAGTCCTCTGTCCTGCAGGCTATGTTCCTGAGAACAGTCTCTCTACACCACTGCTACATTTAATGTCAGGAACCAAGACAGTGTACTCTTACTGATACAGGTATCCCTTGTGTTCCCCAATCGGAGTTGGCCCTGACTTCTTTCTCCCTTCCTTCAGGGAAGGAAGTGTTCCCTTTGGATGGGCAATTCAATATTTCCCATTTCCTCCATTACAGGTAATGTCACGGGGAATAAAGCTCCACAAAACAGTATTTGCAAAGACATGCCTGCCGCCCCCACCTCCCTCTCTGCCCCCATTCCTGCCCCCTCATTCCACAGCTCGGATTTGAGTTAATGTCACTGTGGGAAGACTTCCTTCTCCCCAACCCAGGGGGCTCAGATGACCTGGTGTTCCTTTTGGCTTTAGTAATTGTGCTGTTTGAGGGTGATTTTTTTCCTATTAATCTTCAGCATTTTGTGCCGAGGTTTTTGCTCATTTGCATGTTCCGGGTGGTAGCTAGGTGGTGAGCATCACCCTGGTTGCCTGTGTTTTTGAACTGTATCGATGTTCTGGTTGGCTCTTCAGACTTGCATTACAATGTGCTTGGCTAGAACTGCTTTTATTCTGTGCAGAGGACAGAGACCCAGTTTCAGCAAACAAAACCCTCTGATGTTTCTCTGTACATATGCGTGTACCTTGCGCGTGTGGGCGTGTTGACTTGAAACGGCTTTTGAACTTTACTGGCAAATAGCATTTAAACATGTGTCCGTGTGAATGAGTGATCATGTTTACACCATTCTGTTGTGCTTGCTCCTACCAGTCTCCAAACCCCAGCCCTCTGACTTGTCTGCCATGCTGACAAGCTACGTGTCTGGTCTGTGTATTTCCTGAGCTTGAGGGAGAGGTCTTTTTCCTTTGGTCCTAGGGGAGGTGTTGTTTTAATACGCCAAAATAGTTATCAGATGGTTTCTAAACTTCCAAGCTCTCAGTTTTCCTTTAAACCTTCATGTCTTGCCTCTCCTATTTCTTCTTTTTCTTGGGTTGTGGTTGACATGACTTCCTATGGCTTCTCATTTGCAGAGACTACAACATCTCTTTAGTGCTTTTTAAATCTTGGCATAATTCCAATTTCAGAGGACTGAATACACATAGAGTGTAGTTATACACAGACACTTTCATATACAATTGGGAGAGAGAGAGAGAGAGAGAGAGAGAGAAGAGAGAGAGAGAGAGAGAGAGAGAGAGAGCGCTGTGCTCAGATTCCTGACAGATTGACTTCAAGGAACTGAGGACAGAAGGCTCCACAGTCCTGGCCAGTGAGCTTGGTTTGACATCACTCAACAGCCTGAGGCTTACTTCCAGAAGAGGCAGAAGGCCCTCTCCTCCCTGGGGCTGGAAGTATCGTTTCTCATCCTAGCTTACCCTTGCTTCTGCCCACTCTTTTAAATGCCAGGATTTTCCTCTAGATTTTCGTGTAAAGTATTAATAGACAGAGACACCTTAAGTTGTGTCACCAAACCACCCTGTCCCTTTGAATGTCATATTGACTGAATTTCCTCTTCTGTAATAGGATGGAAACTGGCCTCTTTCCCCGCGCCACACAAAGGTTTCGCTGGAAACACTCTCATATCAGCACGTGTTCCTCTCAACCTTGCTGTGATTATAAGATGCTTTTTTATAGTTAACCATCTTTTTTGCCCTGTGTTCATTTCCCTCTCTTTGTGTAGCTCTCAAATTCTGGCCATCTATGTCGGAATGTAGCGGCAGCTCAAATGTTTCTCTTTTTCCTATTTTGAGAAGGGATGCATCTATTGGCCTTTATGAAAAGACAAGTCTTATTTTAAGATAAGTCTCTTTGTGTATGGGCGTGTGCACATCAGTGCAGGGTCCTTTGGAGCCCATAGATCTCCCTAGGGCTGGAGTTAACAGGCTATTGGGGGCTGTCTGACATGGGTGCTATGGACAGAACTCTGGTCCTCTGCAAGAGAGGTGCGCACGTGACCTGGAGAATCCTCTCTCCATCCTGGCATTCCCATTTGCTGTTTTTCCTCAACATCCTCCTAAGTTGATTATTTTCATTTCTTTCTTTTTTTTTCTTTTTTTTGTTTTTTTGGTTTTTCAAGACAGGGTTTCTCTGTGGCTTTGAAGCCTGTCCTGGAACTAGCTCTGTAGACCAGGCTGGTCTCGAACTCACAGAGATCCACCTGCCTCTGCCTCCCGAGTGCTGGGATTAAAGGCGTGTGCCACCATCGCCCGGTGATTATTTTCATTTCTTGCTTTTGAGACAGGTTCTCACTATAGCCTAGGTTGGCCTGGAATGCAGAATCCTCATGCCTCGGCCTCCCAAGTTGTGTGCGAGGTGACATGCTTGGCTTTCTACTAGGTTAATTCTTGTGCAATTATTTTGATGTGGGAAAGACCTCTGTTCCTGCACGTCCACATATCTATGGAGCCAGCCCTGCAACTGAGATGATCACATCCCTGCAAGGGTGGTGCTTATTACTGCTGTTAACAGCTTCTTTATATTGAGACCTTTCAAGGAAGAAATAGCCAGAGACAGTGTTTGGCTCAAGCTCTCCAAGCCTGGCTACAATGTCTGTCTAGGTCAGTGCAGGGGAACCACCTCTCCACCATTGTACCAAAACCTCATCCTTTAACAACCAAGGGGAACTCCATGCTGTTGTGTGATGTTTCACTCTTTGTTTTTTTTTTGTGGGGGAGGGGGAGAGACTCACCACCCGGTTCCAGATAAATCACACATAGAGACTTATTCTTAGTTATGAATGTCTGGCCTGAACTTGACTTGTTTGTAGCCAGCTTTACTTATCTTAAATTATCCCGACTACCTTTTCCCTCTGTCCTTTCATCTTTCTTACTTCTATATATCTTAGCTTCCTTCTTGCTCTGTGACTGGCTGGGTGGCTGGGTGAGTGGCCCCTGATGTCCTCCTCTTCTTTTCTGCCATTGCTCCTCCTTTTCCTTATTCTCCTTCTATTTCTACTCTCTGCCCACCAGCCCTGCCTGTCCTTGCTCCTACCTCACTATTCATCTCTTTATTAGGACCTTCAGGTGTTTTAGAGAGGCACAGTAAAACAGCTTCACAGAGTTAAACAAATGCAGCATAAACGAAAGCCACACACCTGAAAATAATATTCCCCAACACCAAGCCATAGCTTTGCCAGTTCCTTCACTGTCCCAAAGAAAGCGCACGACCCTTGTCCTCAGTTCTTATCTGATCATGTTTCCAGAGAAGACGGCGCCCATAGGGCTAACTCACCCCAATACCATCGGCTGATTGGATCGATTTCTCACATTTCCCCCCTTTTGTCTAATTACGAAGGTTCTAATCCTATAAAACTATCTACAATAAGAATAATTATCAAAAATTGTCCAGAAGAAAGAAAAGGTAATAACATAAATAAAAATGAAACTATGACCAACAAGAACAACATCAAGTAGGAAACACATTCTAGACAACCAAACCAGAGGTAAGTGGCAAGTTACAGAGATCGCTCCAATAGCTGTCCTTTCCTGAGGAGTCTAACTCTTGTGTCTAACACTCCCTTATCTAAGATTCGAGAGCATAATAACTGTGACTGTCTAGTCTTCAGCCCCATCAAAGACCAAGGGTGGAGCTGGAGGAGGGAAGGGAGTGGGTGCAGGGATAGCTATGTAAAGTGAGAAAAAAATAATAATAAAGTAAAAAAATAACATAACAAAAGAAGGAAAGTAATATTACCTGAGTAAGCAGGAAATACAAGCAAGTGACTTCCAAAACATGCTAAAAATGACAGAAACCGTGCACAAAGCAACAGGTCCGTGGTGGTGTTTCTGCACATACTTAATTTTTGTTTATTTTCTCTGATTTCAAGCAGCAGATTTCTTCTCACTGAGCATTAGAATTCCATGTGCTTATGTTTCTGATGGTGCTGAAGTGTGGGTTTTGAAGTCTCTATTATTTCTTTGTTCACAATGTAATGACTGCATAGGTAAGGGTGTTTATTGGCACTCAGACTCATCACAACAAGGGTGGTTCTCCTGTTTTGTACCAGGCACTACTTACAGGAAGCTGCTGTCAAACCAGAGAATCTTCATTGACACACACACATTTTCAAGGTTATTTGTAACCATGAATTATTTCCATTAGTAACCTCGAATCCTAGGGTCCCAGGCCCAGCTCACCCTCGTTCTCTTTAGTATTGGGCCCTTTGCGGGTAACAGGATGAGGTGGAGGTCATGGAGTGTATTTACAGCAGCAGATACAAGGTGGTTCTCAGCTGAGGGTGTGTTTGATGAGCCTTACTGAAATGCAGGTTTACTGGCCTAATTAAACCTGTTAATTTTAGGTGATTTTCTTATTAAAAAACATTTGCTAAAAAGCAAACTTCAGTAACCATTCTCTGAGGCCTTTCTCCCTATCCTTTCTGTTTGAATAACTATGGATACTTCTGTTTCTCTCTGGGTACAGACATTGGGCAAAGGGACTTTTGCTCAATCCTGTTACAAAGTGCTTTTTCCTGGCAGGGAGGCAGGCGCTGCTCACTTGGAAATTTGTCCACTCTGCTTTCATTTGGGAGCTTCTCTCCTCATCCCCTCACATCTTTCCTAAGCTTGGCAATGTGTATGGTAGAGGTCAGCCTTCAGCCCCATCTCTCTTTTTCTTTTGTCTTCTCTTCTCGAACATTTGTGAGCCTCTTTACTTTCTCATTTTCTCATATGATGCAATAAATTCATTTTGTGGCATGTGGTGGCTGCATTTACTGGGCAAAGCCTCCAGGTGCTCAACTTCTGAGTCTCAAAGACCCAGGACCCAGCTTCACGCTGCTTAAAACAAGGAAGTGCCGTTTTGAATCTCAGGCTTTCCCAAGTGTCTTTGCATGCTCCCCTTTTCTCACATTGGTGTTACCCCAATTGAGGCAAATTTCATGTGTGTATGTGTGTTTGCATATGTGTACGTACGTGTACATGCATGCAGTCCTGCGGGCAGTGTCCAGTGTCTTCCTCAATTGTTCTCTGCCAAGTTCTTGTTTCTTTTCCCAGACGGATTCTCTGATTGCAGCTAGCCAATTTGGCTAGACTGGAAAGCCAGCAAGTTAAGGAATTTTCCTTTCTCTGCCTCCATAGTACTAGGAAATACAGGAACTGACTGCTGCACCCGGATATTTTTTACATTGGTGCTAAAGATTGAACTCGTGTATCGTGTTTGCAGCTCAAATACTCTGTCTGATGACTCATCTCTCAGTCCCCTTTGCATTTTTAAATGGTTACACATGAAAACACGGCACACTTTTGGTAAAGCTACTTTTATATCTTAGATTCCCACCACGTAGCACTCAGCAGTCTTTCAAATTTTCTTATCCCATTAAGTCATTTCATAACCCATAAATTCCTGCCTGCTCTCAGATTGGGTGGTTTCCCCATCTGAGAAGAAGCATGTTTTGTAGGCATTGATCTACCAGCCCTGTGGCATCAAAGTGCCTCCCACCCATGGCTTCAAGTCTTCTTTCTTTGGGTCTCTGTGGTCTTCAAAATTTATGGACTCGTGTGTCTGGACAACTCTCTTCCTCTTGGCAAAGGCAGGTGACAAAAGCAGACAGTAGTGCTGCCACCGTGTCTAAGCAGATGGGCTTCGAGGACATGGGGCTGTCTTGAGCATCTGGGGTGATCAGGCCACCTGGATTCTTGCTCAGAAGTGTAATATGCTGCCATAGTGTAATATGTTGTCTAATGGCTGCTGCAACTATCCTCAAGTCACTTGGGGAGTGACTTCTATAAGCAGATCACATAGAGGATGGTGAGTGGCAGCCCGGACATCAGGTGTCCTTCCTTGTGCTACCTTCAGAGAAGCTATGGGGGTTTCCTGGTCACCCCCATTGTTGAAAGGTTAAAGCCTAGGCTCAGGGGAAAGTCTGGAGGGTCTAGTCGGGTCTCAGATGCAGTCACGCCTGTTCTCTGAAGCAAGGGCCACATTTCTCTGCTCCATGTGTACACTGAGTGTGTGGCCACAGCCTGAGGCTGTAAGAAAAGCCAGCTATCTTTAGTGTGTTGCACTTTGTTGCACAAGCAAAGCATTACTTCAGGCGACTGAACTGTGGGAGGGAGGTAAGTGAGGACAACGAGGAGCACATGAGCTAAGCGCACCATGTGCCAAATGTCACAACGAAATATCTTATTGATGTTCTAATTAAAATTAAAAGAAAAAACGGTCATTAGATAGGAAGGGCACACCATGAAACCTTAGCAAAGAGGCAGGGGAGACAGCGCAGGTGCCAAAGAACTTGCTGGGCAAGCATGAAGTTCTGAGTTCAGTCCTCCCAACCTATGTAAAATCCAGGCATGGTGGTGCATGTTTGCGACCTCAGTGCTAAGGAGGCATAAACAGAGATACAGGAACCCCTGGCTCTGTAGGGCTAGGCAGGCTAGCCGGGTAGAGCAATGAGTTCCAGGTAAAGGTGAGCAAGGGAATGAAGACAGAGAGAGAGAGAGAATGAGAGAGAGAGAGAGAGAGAGAGAGAGAGAGAGAGAGAGGAAAAAGAGGAGGAGAAGTAGGGGGAGGGAGAGAGAGGAAGAAGAGGAGAAGGAGAAGTAGGGGGAGGGAGAGAGAAAGGAAGAAGAGGAGAAGGAGAAGTAGGAGAGGGAAAGAGGGAGAGAGAGAGGAGAGGAGGAGAAGGAGGACTAGGAGGAGGAGGGGGAGGGAAGGATGGAGAGAGAGAGAGAGAGAGAGAGAGAGAGAGAGAGAGAGAGAGAAAGCTCAAAAAGCAAGGTGAAAGGCATCCTGGGGAATACTGAGTTTAATTTCAGGCCTCCTGTATGCACACATGTGTGAGTGAGTGCACGCATGCACACACATATGCATCCTGCACACACATTGGGACTACTGCTTGTATATTAAGCCCCAGTAGAGCATGATGTTTCAGGCACTGGAACCTTTGAGCAGCAAATGCCCAAGTAACACAGTTCCTGGGGCAGTAGGTTTGTCTACACACAAGCCTTAGGGGTTCAGCTAGTCCTAAAAGAGATGTGCCGTGTTCACCCAGGGGTGCACATCAGGATGGAGAGGAAATGCCCACGCTTTGCCCATTACCTCCAGATCCAAAGTTTCCAAACTGGAGGGCAGAGCTCATTAGTGCTACGGTTGCTAGATCGCAGTTGAAACCTATACAAAAAGAACTCTGTCCGAGTATTCGCCTAAGAATGGGGAAAGGAGGTTGGTTCAGAGCCAAGGAACCAGGCTTTGGAAGTCACAGCATTAAAAAATGTCCTTCTCTCTCCATTTCCCTGAGATTTGTTCAGTTCATGTCTTACTTTGAAGAATTGAAAAGAGAAAGAAACCTTACACCCACCCTCCTGGCTAGTACCTCTCTCTCCCCTGTCCAGAGCAGAGCAGCTACTTGTGTGTCTGTACCTAGAGGAAGGGTCCTTGTGATTAGGGAACTATACCACACATTGAGGAATGCAAAAATGGAAATAGGGGATTATTTACCCTCCCTGTTAGTTTAATTTAAACCCTCAGGACTGTGCCTATTGTCGTGAATGCAATTAAAAAGATCCAGTTCTCTGCCTGCTTATTACAGTGACCACAGGAACAAGTGTTTATCCTGGAACTACAAAACCCTTTCCATTTTCCTTCTATTACTTTGGGATTTTCTGCTCTCAACTTACAGGATGAGAGTGACTTTAGCATGTAGCTTCCTTGGACTTCTCATGGTTCTGTGCCACGGATTTAAGAGGAGAAACAGGGCTAGGAGTGGAAGGCATGGGAAGGCATCATCTGATGGAGAGCCTTCAGTGAGACTGCTACAGTCTCCTGTCTTCCACCTCTATTTCCTAAGAAGAGGAAACCATGACCGAAAGTCACACAGTAGAAATATGTACTGCGGTGTATTGTCTTAAAAAAACCAAATATATCATTCAGAGTGGTGATAACACACACATAGGCTGATATATCTATATATCTATATATCTATATAGATACAGATGATATGGATAGGAACAGATACAGAGATATATTTCTTCCACATGAAGCCTGCTGAGTGCGGGTGGACAGCCAGTGTTTCTCAGGGTGCGCTTCGGTAACATTTAAAGACTAGTGCCGGGGTACTTCTTTCTATTTTATATTTAAAAGCCAGGTCAGAGGAAGTTCATAGAAAAGGTGAATCTGTCATCTGAGCTGTAACCCTGTGTGAAAGACAATGGGGAAACAAATGGCCGTGCAGTTACCGCAGTGTCTTAAAGGGACAGCAATAAATTGCCAGGACGTTTTTATGGAGTTTTTTAACCTCTGGCCTTTGGAGGGGAAAAATCAATAAGATATTAAGAAAATCATGAATTAATGTTTCGTAGAGTGTAGGCAACCACGAGAGCTGGGTTTGTCGTGGGGGTGGGGGAGAGGCAGACGTGCAAGCGAGGGGCCCAGTTGAAACACCAACAGTGCTCAAGAACCATGGCCACCATTTCTCCTTTGCCAGCTCCGTGGGAGGCTTCACCGCGTTTGCCTGTGAAGAACTTGGGGCTGCCATCAGGACGGCGATGGAGGAAATGAACTACAAACAAGCTTAAGTGGATTGCTTCGCCAGGGAGGTTGGCAAAGATTTTCTAATTGACTCTGGGCCAACAAGGCGACCCTAGGCCCTAGCCCTGCGTTTTGTGTAAATGAAGTCCGACCTCAAACTGGCTGTGCAAACACGTGTCTTTGAGGTTCTGAGAATGTCACCTCTCTCTCTAATGTTCACACAACCGCGTGTTACCTTCCAGCCCCTCTTGGTCTCTGCCCTCCCTTTCTTAATATGAGTCCTTGGGGGAAGTTATGCTAAAGCCACTGTTCATAAAATAGATTTCTCTCCCCAAGGCTTATTCTAACCTGGCACCTGTCTTTCTAATGCAGCAAGGATCTGGCACACAGGATTGCAGCATGCAAGAGCTGCTTGTCCTGGGGACCACTGTGTCCTGTCCCCAAGAGCTGCTTGTCCTGGGGGCCACTGTGTCCCTGTCCCCAAGAGCTGCTTGTCCTGGGGGCCATTGTGTCCCTGTTCCTAGGATAGGGCTTGCTTCTGACAACTCAGCAGGTACACCAGGGAGACCTCGGCC
Source organism: Microtus oregoni (assembly GCF_018167655.1). Lineage (NCBI taxonomy): Eukaryota > Metazoa > Chordata > Mammalia > Rodentia > Cricetidae > Microtus > Microtus oregoni. Next base: position 21,073,273 of record NW_024543207.1, on the reverse strand, counting down.
TCTAGCTCAGCCCCCAGTTAGCTCTCTACCCTCCAGCCCTGCCTGGAGGCAGGGATGCTTCTCATTTGCCCTTTGAAGGAAAGATGGCGGCACCTAGCTGCTGGGGCAGAGCTGGCACTTTTCTCCAGGAATGTGGTTTCCAATTTCTACCTAGGCAGAGGTAGGACCCAGTGGGGGCAAACCCAGCAAGTTGTCTGGTAACTGAGAAGAGGTCGTCAGTGAGGGAGAATAGCTCTCACAGCGGTATCCTTCAGGCTCTGTTGGGTCCCCACCATGTGAGAGGATGTTCCTGAAGGAAGAAGGAAAAGCCAGCATGCCAGTACCTCATGTGTTGAGGGAGGCCTCTGCTCCCTTCATAAATCCATGCCAAGGTGTTTGGTTTCTTAACAGAATTGTTTAACTGGTTTCAAGGCCTAGCTGTGGCTAGGGCTTCGTTGAACTGCCATGCCCCATTTTAGGAAGACAATTTAGTGGCTGTTGTTTTGGCCAACTCGGGAAGAGCCATTTAGGGGACAATACAGTTTAGGGTGTCAAGTAGGATATGGCAACCAAAAAGCCTGTTGCCCAGCTATGGTATGGGATTATTCATGCCACTTCTTCACAAAGGAGGGGGCAGTGGGGTTCTAAGGGCCTAGAGAAGCTGACATGACAAACCCCATGGGACCAAGTACTCACCAAATCATGTCCCCAGCTTTAGCAGACCCCACTTGATACTGTCATCCCAGGGTTTGGTAGCAAGGCCTGGTGTCTGCTCACCACTGGGGAGGAAAAGTCTCGATGACTTTTTCATATACAACATGCTGTGGATTCCTATGGCCACAATAGGAAGGTCATTTCTGTCCTCGTCTGACGTTGCCTGTGAATGGCAGGGACATTCAGTCACCATCCAAGTGCTACATCCTTTTTGGAGTTGGAATTTGCTACAAAATAACAAAACAGAACAAAACACGCCCACACTGTGCCACCATGATGCACACTGAATAGAGGGGGCCCCAGGCTTCATGAAGTCCTGGGTTGAAACAACCCAGTATTCTAGCTCTCTTTGAGAAGCTGATGCCGTCCTCAGAGAAAGGAAAGGACAAGCTCACTTAGTGCTGGTGGCCACCTGCAGGGGACATGATCATGCCTCCGGACAGGGAAATGGAAACAGGTCAGAGATGATGGAGAAGAAAGGAGAGCAGAGATTGGTTGGCCCAAACAGGCTGGGATACATGCTTGGAAACATACCTGCAAGTCTGCACGCTGTGTAGCTGCTTGTCTTCCTCCTGTTATATCTAACCCAACCAGCACAAGGCAAGAAGCACTGTGGGCTGGCCGCTCCGATAGGTTGGAGAGACCGTGACAGTGACAGTGATGGATTGATGGTGATCATATCATCTGGACAGGCATCATAAAGGCAGGACGCCGAGGACAGGACTCTTCTCCAGTGCCTGCCAACCCTAGACAGGTAATGTCACCTCCCACACTGAGAGAGGGCAGCAGGCTGAGAGGAGATATGAGCCTATCAGAAGCATCTTTCCCAACAGCAGCCAGCTTGGCTTTACTTCGTCATCCTTCTGTTAGAAGGGGAGGATGATTTGATCAGCCAGCTTGGACAAGCACTGCTTCTTAACCTGGACATGCTCCTTTTCCATCTGAGCTGGCGTGTAGCTCTACGGCAGAGTGTGGGCCCGGGGCAGCCACAGAGGACACACGTTGGCAGTCACCTTGTAGTGTGATGAGTTGCGGAATGGAAAATTGTCCAAACTGTTAAGGATTTATACAAAATGCTAATGCGCATGAATAATGAACACTGCTGGGTCTTCTATCCGGCCGGTGCTGGTCACTGTTAACACCAGGTGCACAGGGAGGGTTCATGGATGTCCCCAAGCTGCCCATGCATGTTTACAAATGGAAGCAGGGCCAACCCAATCTGAGTTTCAAACATGACGGCCTGCCAGCTCCAAGAGAGGAGACGCGTCCAGAACTAAAATTTTATCTCTCTTTATTTCGAGAGTAATTGAAGTAAAAGGCTCTTTGTAGAGCCTGGGGAAAGAGCTCAAATATGGAGAACTTACAGCAAGAGATGAGAGCCGATCTTCTCAGCTGAAGCCTACAAGGCCACGCTTTCTAGTCTTGGCTCAGATGGCTTGAGGGTGACCCAGCCTAGGAAGATAATTCGCTTTGTTCAGACTGATCAACGAGCATGTTGTTTCTGGAGTTAAGCAGGGAGGATGGTGGTGAGATCTGTGAACCAAGGAGGACTTGATAGCTCCTAGAAATTTCCCTAACACCCTTGTGATGACAGTGTCTCACCTGCTGGCTCTGGAGAGGGAATTGAAAACATTCAACCAACTACTCCAGAGAGAGAGGGTGGCATTTTATCCTTGCTCCCCAGGAAAAGAGTAAGCTAGCTGGGAAGCTAAGACCTTATCACACTGAAGAGAGAGGTGCCAGCACCACTGTTCCCAGTAGAAAACTGAAATTACCAAGCTTTTCTTTCCAGCTTACTCACAGCAGGAACATGCCCAGAGAGGGCCAGGCTTAAGGCAGGTTTGGGCTCTAGACTTTATGACCCGCCTTCCAGTGACACATTCCCTAGCAAGGGCTCGCTCCTTAAAACTCCTAGCAGGTCTCAAAGTGACAGCTGAGAACCAAGTGGCCATACACATGTATCTCTAGGGAATACTTTAAATCCAAATGTGTCACAAAGATGGCAAAGTGTCAGAAACCAACGCTACCAGAAACACTGGACACATCTTGGTGGACATCTAAGGTCCTCATGCAGAACACAGAGCGTGTGCTCTGAGGATAGGGCGGTCTGCCACTTAACTTTATCTACTTCTACTATATCAATTTATAAAATTAATGGATTTTAATCAGCATTCAATTGGTTATATGCTTATAACTTAGTAAAAGAACACATTTTCATGAATATATGAGTTAACCTCATAGAAAAAAAAATCATACTAGCCCTCACAGACATTGGGAAACACAAAAGAAGCCCTGATGAGATTGTTCAGTGGTTAACAGTGTGCAATGCTCTTGCAAAAGACCTGTGTTCAGTTTCCAGATCCTACATCAGGCAACACCCAGCTGCTTGTAATTCCAGCTTCAGGAAATCCTGACAGACTCTTCTACACTTTGTGGACACTTGTACACACACATACAGAGAGAGAGGGAGGGGGGGATATAATTAAAAACAAAACAGAATCAACATAAGAGCACAGAAATGCCCTGAAAATAGCCAGAGAGCTCTGGGTCTCTCTACAGAAGAAAGAGTCCTGGGACAAGACACAACCTTCGAAGACAGACCTACAGTGACAATGATGCATCTCCTCCAATGGAGCCGTACACAAGGCTTGACCACCTCCCAATCATGCCGTCCACTTGTAACCATTAGCTGATTGATTCCTCACTGAAGTCAGAACCTTCATGATATAATCAATACACAAATGCCCATCTCTATAAAGATCCCTACATTGGAAAGTGAGCGTTTAATGTATGACCCCATGGGGACATTTCAGACCAATACACAATATTCCAGCCCTGTGTGTAAGAGGTTCTCATCCATTGGAGAGTACAAAATACTTGAAATCTATCTCGAGTGGCAGCCTTGCTCCCATTGCTCAAAACACCAAGTTGAGTATCTCCTCTTAGATTCAATGCAAACTCTATGTAAAATAAGGAAGTCCCTGTAAAACTAGGAAGACTCCTTCTAACACATAATGCTGGGGTAATGTACACATTCTCATTCTAAAGGGGAAATATCAGAACAGCAAGGAATATTCCGACCAAAGCAAGATGCACACCCGGCAGGGCAAACATCCATCTTTAGCTCCAAGTTGACACGCAGGGAATGGGCCCATAAGCTCCAAGGGTTTGGGCAGCCCTAGTCCTGTGGTCTTCCTGCAGTAGCCCACATGCTTGTGGTGGCTGTTCTTAATGACAGTGGCTTTCCCTTGCATGTGTTCCATGTTTCTGGCATCTCCAGTACCCAGGCTTTCATGCCACATACCTTTTTGATGGTTGCTGCCTGCAGGAACTCCACCCGTCACTCTTGGCTTAGGCTCCTTTGAAATCTGGGGTTAAAAAGCTAAGGTTCACGGAATGCACCTGTTGGCTCAACATTTAAGAGTTATAAGTAGGAAGGTCATGAATTCGAGGCCTGCCTGGGGTTGGTAATGAGCTATCAGGATCCTGTCTCAAATGGAGGAATAGAGAGAGGAAGAGAAAGTCCCCAAAATCTTATAACTCTTGGATTTTTTTCTTCAAGACCAGCATCAAATTGACAGCGTGAAGGCTAGCTATAAGGGGCCAAGCTATAACCTGCCACCCCACCCCCCTGAGCCATAATTCTAGCCTTTGGCTGCTTAGGAAGATGAACCTTCCTAGATCTTACCTCCCTAGGTGACCCTAAGACCATGATGCCCTGCAGCTCTGAATTTAGGGAGAGTCTTTCAAATGAGTATATAGTTTTATACACCCCCACTCATCCCTAAAACACCCACGAGGTGTCTTCTTAATCCTGCTCACACAGAGTGATTGGCTTCACCTGATGATGCTAATTCCTTTCACATGCCTTCCTGCTCTTAGAGTTAACAATACTCTGCCTTTCTGGTCACAACCTTTGTGAATCTTTCTGTTTTCGCTCAACCTGGTCAAAAGCAGGCAGCAAAACCCTTCCCACAGCCCACAGACCGGGCTGCCTTGCAGTTTGCTCTGTTAAGTCGCGGGGTTATTCTCCCACAGAGTCTCATGGCATGGGGAAAATGTAGAAATGCTCTTTCCTAGCACATAACAGGAACGACTTGGAGTCCAGTACCCAATCTCCTTCGTTCCCATCCGAATGCTGCACTCCTATCTGCTGTATCCTCTTCCCAGCTCTCGTAACCATGGCTCATCAAGCTCTGTTGACAGTAATCTATGACTTGCTTTTTTAAACTTGCCCAAACTCTTTCTATAAGCCACGTCCAGGGGCTTGGACGCCAAGTGGTCAGCTTTAGGCATGGCAATAACCCTATTTCTTTATAGCAATATTCTGTGTTTGTTGTTTATGTTTTCTGTGACAAATACCTGGGATCAATAAATATAATACAGAAGAGCCATTTTGTCTCCTAATGTTTCAGACATTGGGTTCATGACTTTTCATTTCGTGACAAGTTAGAACATCATGACAGAAGGCAGGGAAGGGATGAGAGGAGCTCACCTCATAGCAATCAGGAATTAGAGAGAGATGGGTGCTCAGGTCACAGCTCAGAGACTCCTCCCTCCAACCCGGCCCTACCTTCTGTGCCTTCACCACTTCCCAGTCATGTGATCAAATCATCACTGCAGGGATGAAGGGTGAGCCCTTGGGACACAAAGGAATGGCCTTGAGCACTGCTGTTCTGGAAACTAACTTTCATCACACAAGACTATAACAGAAAATACCTTTAAAGATGCTAACAACAAGGGAACTATTGCCAATGCAGGAGTGAAAACTAGAGCTGGGGATAATGATGATCGGAACTCATCATAGCCAGAAGACAAGAGATTCTGGAGTTGGGAGAGGGTATCTGTCAATCTAGAATTTACCTCCAGCAAATATGCAGCATGGCAGTCAGGATAGGGTGTTCTTCATGCTCTCCATGTTAAGAAGCAAAGCACCTGCATGGCTAGATGTAGCTGTAGAGATAGTTTAATTGTCGGTGGAGCTCTGGGGAGTGGAAGGAGGTGAACAAACACAGAGTGGCCTCGACTGTGTGGGGCCAACGTCAGCAACCGTGATAGAGGGAGGGCAACCCATACAGCTGTGGAATGGACTCCCAAAAGCTATGCATACATACATGCACATGCAAGTAAGTAAACAAATGAAGGAATAGCATTATAATTAGAAATATACACCCCAGTTGAATGTTATTGATACATGTCTGTATCACTCCTAATCATGGAGCATTACAGATCCTACAAACATTAAAATGATAAGTATATTATAAATAACTTCACATTAATACACAGAGGTATTCACTGAGATGGGTCATTTTCTGCAGAAACATTTTTTTTTCTAAACCCAGCACAAGAATACATGAAAAGTCTGATAAATCCTTAATCTTGTTACCACACTGAAACCATAATTAAGAACCTGCTCCCTCATGAATTGTTCTAAATATTTACTGACAGAACTGACCTTAAGCAAACTCTTAGAGAAAACAGAGAACACAGAAACAAAGAACACCTCGATTCATGTGGTTGCTATGGTCCCCGAAGGAAAACCCGACAAGGACATTGCAAACAAAGAAAGTCACAGGCTGGTGTCTTTTTCTCTTTTCTTAACAAACAATGAACCCCCTGAACAAAATACTAGCGTGCAGAATAATTTGCATGCAAAATGGATAGCGCATCCTGACCAGCTTGTCACAAAAACAAATGTATGCTTCAACCCCCGGAAATCAATGAATGTGTTTCAGAAAAGTAAGAAAACAGAGAGGGAATGGCCTAACTGGTTACTAATTACACATAGAATGCATTTTTGATAAAGTTCCATGCTTATCAATAAGGAAAACTTACAGCAAAGTAAAATCACAAGGGAACTTTTCTACTCTGAGGAAACTTGAATAGGTCAATGATGTTGAGATACCAGGACTGACGCTTCCTTCCGGAGACATGTGCAGAGGTATCTGCTCCCATTGCTCCTGTCCATCACATTCTAGTGACACAAGCAAGTCCAATAAGACAAGAAAAATGAAAAGAGCTATAAAAATTAAAGAAAAAATTACTCTCTTTACTTATCAAATGTGTGAAAACTCATATAAACTATTAAAATAATATGTAAATATTATATATATATATTGCCTCTGAATTAAAGCTCAATACGAAACCATTTATTTTATAATAAGTAACAGCAAAACTTCTGTTCCTTTAAAGAACCCTGAGTAATACACATAGGCTATCGAAAATCTGATAAGCAAATCAAAAGTGTTTACAGTGTCATTACCCAATGATATACATTTAGGGCTGTCAGAGAAGGCCATGTAAAGGCACCCTGATGGACAAAGTGAAGAAGGCTGATGAAGGTCGATTTTGTTCCTACCCGCCATGATTTCATTGCAGTCACTTACACAGCCATTTTTGAGGGCTGTTTGGCAGTGTCCACCCAGTCACATATACTTCTCCCCTCTGACCCACACCGACATTCCATAGTCCAGACCCTGAGGGAACTGACACATCCCTACACGAGAAGTGTGTTTAAGAATGCTCACAGGAGCTTTAGTGACAATGGCCCAAAGATGAGCAAGGAAGATGGATACAAAGTATGACACAGCCATGGGCCATGAGATCAAGCAGTGATAAATGTGCATAGGCAACAATTTGTACAACTTTCTGCATGACTCCCGAAGCCTTGTGAAAGTTGACAGGAGCAAGATGATAAGGTACAGACATTCCTACAGACTAGGATAAGATGCGCGTTTGTCTACTGAAATCAAAGCCAAACAGAGGCTACTCTTTGGGTAAGGAAGGGACACACGGCATATTGCAGTTTATCTGTGCAGTTTATCTACGTGTGGGGTGGCTAGAGGACAAATATAAAGATAAAACTCTATCCATGAGTTCACCGAGGACTTCAGAATGGCAATGTTACAGGGATACAGGTACATATTGTACTTCAGGTGAAAATCTGGTGGGGTGGAGAAATGAAAACTGAGAGGTGATTACGTGTATGATGTCAGCTACAGTGAGAGAAGGGGTTGAATCTGAAGGTGGAAGAGGTTTGTGTTGTTTACATCCCGTAGTGATTGAGCCTGCGTGGGGTCTACAGCAATGGGGTGGAGGAGAATGGCGACCTGTGAGGCCTCTCCTGCAGAGCCACAAGTGAACTTGGGGGGCAAATACCCATTCTAGGAAGATTGGAAGCAAGAGAGAGAAGTGGAGTCTCAAAATGCAAACAAAGGGGCAGAGAGTTGGCTCTGCAGTTAAGAATACTGACTGCTCTTCCAGGGGACCTGGGTTTCATTCCCAGCATCCACTTGGCTACTCACAGCTGTGTAACAGGAGGGCCTGCTAGTTGGGGTTTCTGTCCTGCCCGGTTCCCTCAGTAGTTATGTCCCAAAGAAAATCACACATCTGTCTTCATAAGATTATAAACTGATTGGCCCATTAACATAGGCTTTGTATTAGCTCTTATAATATATATTCACCCATTATCCTTATATATGTTAGCCACATGGATCAGTACCTTTTTCAGTGGGACAGGTCACATCCTGCTTCTTCTGTGGTCTGGGCAGGACTGCTGAACGAGCTTCCTTTTTCCCACATTTCTCCTGTTCTTATTGCCCTGCCTCTACTTCCTGTCTGGTTGACCCGCCTATACTTCCTGCCTGGCCAATCAGGGTTTATTTAATTTTTTTTTTAAAGATTTCATTTATTTATTATGTATACGACATTCTGCCTCCATGTATGCCCGCATGCCAGAAGAGGGCGCCAGATCTCATTACAGATGGTTGTGAGCCACCATGTGGTTGCTGGGAATTGAACTCAGGACCTCTAGAAGAGCAGCCAGTGCTCTTAACTGCTGAGCCATCTCTCCAGCCCTCAGGGTTTATTTAAAACATGATTGACAGAATACAGACAATTCTCCTGCACCACAACTGTCTGTGACTCTAGTTCCAGAGAAAAATCAATGCCCTCTTAGGATTCTGAAGGCACTAGGCAAGCGTGTTGTATACACATACTCATATACATATAAGGAGAATATCTATCTATCTATCTATCTATCTATCTATCTATCTATCTATCATCTATCTTATACATATATAGTGAAAGCAAATCTTTTTTTTTTTAAATGAGAGTAAACACACTGGAATAAACACACATTTCGAAAAACGGGGAGAATTCATGTTTGCTAAGTACAGGTTTTCAAAGGTGTATGCAGTAGGCATTTATAGAGTTGAGTTGCACCTGGGATCACAGTAATGGCTACAATGGTACTGGCGAGGTACTGTAGATGGTGTGGTTCAGACCATAAGGTCCCTGGGTGTGGAAGAGGTAGGAGGCTGGACCCTGAGGCTACAGGTCTCCAGAGGAAGTAGCTGTGATAGGCTTTGGCCTCCTCTGGGGAGTCACCAGACTGATGGCAGGGTGGAGAGGAGACAGTGAAGCAGGTGCCAGAGTCCCGACAATTGGGATTACAAAGTCAGATGGTCACATTACAAAGCAGACTTACCAGCTCCATGATCCCACAATGACCCTGGCTTGCTTGAAGCAATGGGGCAGTACCAAGATAATTCAAAATTAAGCATGAATTAAAAAAAAACAGTTTGTATATTGGGATTCAAACTCTTAGGCAAGTTTTCAGGACCCTGTGACCCCGGAAGAGGCCTAGGAAAGTTGCCCTGTGAGAAGAACTGAGGTGGCACAGCTAGATGCATGAGCATAGTGACTCACGACTGCCCATGGGGCTAGCTCAGAGGGACCTCTGGCAGTCATGATCAGTCAGGTCACTAGAGAAAATATAGCCCAGTTGTCAATAGAGGAGTAAGTTATTGTTTGCTGTGTAGTTCTTGTTACAAAGTTACAATTTTGCTTCTGAGTAATCTGGTGTTAAAACAATGACTAATTTAGACCCTTGACAAAACTAAGGATGAACTCATCCTAGAGGCACTGGAAAAAGCATCACTGAGCCTGGAGGGCATCAGGATGCAAGGCCTCCAAGCAGGACCTTTGGCAGGAAGTTCACTGTGAACTAGAGGCAACTGGGAACCAGCCCATATCAAAGGGTCCCCCTACTCTGTCCTGTCTGCCTAAAAGGTGGGGCAAAATTGCTCTTGTCCACTCCAGGCAGAGGAACACACACTCATCTCTGGATACTGGCACTGGCTATGAGGCGCATCTGCACTAACAGACCCACTGAAGCGATTCACGACCTTGGCTAGTGCCCCTCATCTACTTCCTGGTCACTTTCGATCAGCTGAGTTTCTATTGAGTCAAGATCACTCCTTACTAAAATGGTATTTTCACCCAGAGTCTACCTGCTCATTGACATCCCATTTTCTTCAATGAACTTTTCCGTGGGTCAGCTATTGAAATTGTTTCTTCTATAATTGCCCGTTGTCAGTGAGGTGGCCCCCTCCTTACTGAACTACAAAGCAGAAAGGACATCCCCTGCCTGCTGGCTGAGCAATTGTCCTTTTCCTTCTTTCTGCTGATTTCAGAATTACCTGAGTTTTCACAACGAACTTGAGTTACTTTTACAATGAGAAGATGTGTTAATATTGTAAGTAGCCACGATAGCCTTTCTAGACAACATCTCCTCAGTAGACAAGCATTTACGTGAATTTATTTCCCCCCTGAAAGACACTTCCCGTTAATACTTGCATGACTAAGGAGGCTGGCAGCACAAAGGTGAATTCAGAAAACAGCTTTGGGGAGACAACTTGCCAGCCACGTGGCAAATTTTCATTACGACATGCCATGATTACAGGCTGTCTTTGAAGATTTTCCTCTTTCAAAATTGGCCTCACTCCTGTACAGAGAGTAAGATAAAATGCCTCTTTTGCATCCAAGCCTTGATGTCTCTGCTGTGTTTCAGAATTGAAGGTTTTTTTTTCCTTCCAATGAAAATCAAAAAATCATTAAATGATGTTAGAGACAGCAGGAAGTGTGTACGAATCAGAGAACATCTTGTGGTGGCTGATACTATTTCATTATCTAAATCAGTCGGTACCGATTTCTTATATATCAAAGCTTATAATTATTTTCAAGGATGTGAACCATGCAGGGAAGTGAGAGTCTGAGAATGATGTCAATAAAAGAACCAGGGTTTTTCTGCTGGAGAGTGGAGGAATTTGCCCAAAGAGCAATTATGTAAATAAAATATGCCCAGGGCTAGAATAATTTCACTGTCACCCACTGACAGGGATGGCCCCGGGCACAGACCCACAGTGTTCACTTAGGGAGGTGGATTTGTGGGGGTGAGGAGAGGAGGAGAGTCCCCTTTTAATTTATTTGTTCCTTATTATGCAGGATGGGGGCAGGGCAATTTCTGTCACTGTCTTTGGAAGGAGTTCGACAGACCTTTCCAAATGGGAGGAGTCATTAGAGACCCCATGCTCCCCTGACAAGCTCAGCCCCTTCCAGCCAGATCCCTTAAACCACAAATGCTAAACCCACTGAGTTCCATTCTTGGTCCTTGTGCTCTGTTAACTGTCTGATATTTCAAAAATAAATAAATAAATAAATAAATAACTGCCATTCAGAGAGGGCTTTGGCTTCTGCAATAAATTACATGGGGTGGGGGGGGGGGGGAAGGAAACTGTGATCAAACCAGAAATGATTAATTAATTAGCAATAATAATAAAAAAGAATGGTCACATTGTGACTTCAGTAACTGCATGGGGGGGGAGGCCTCTGCAATAGCCTCTCTCTGAGTTCATGATGTGGACGCTGATGGACAGAGAGTGGTCAGAGCCAACAGTTAGAGCTTGGTGTGGTAGCCAGCATGTGGGACTTAGTCTCTAAGAATGCAATAGAATCCTTAGGCAGCAAAGGATGCCTGAGGGTCTCCCTGGAAGATACAGTTTCTTGGGTCACCTTCTCCTCACCATGACCTGAGGTTTTGAGGTCAGAACAATTCTGTCTGATCTAGCAGAAGCATCTAGCCTCAAGAAGCCCTAGGCCCAGGCCCCAGGCATTGCAACATGGTAGAGATTTATACCCTTTCCACCTGTTGGTGCTGTTTTAAAGACCATCACCTGAGCATTTGTCTCTGTTTTGTGAACTGGAGGTCCAAGGTCAAGATGCCGGCATACTTGGAATCACCTAGGGGTGGCTCTCAGTTCTTGGATGATACCCACTTACTGTTTATGCATCATGATTGGCAGGATATGAGTTCTGGTCAGGGAGGGGAGCTGTCTTGCCAGCCTGCCTATTTCATTTACAAGCCTCCACCCTCATGACAGAACGACTTCCTGTACTATGGCTCTGAGCAAAGTGTCTGTTGGTAGTTTGAATGTAATTGCCGGCATAAGCTAATAGGGAGTGGCACTATTAGGAGGTGTGGCCCTGTTGGAGTAGGTGTAGCCTTGTTGGAAGAAGTGTGTCACTGTGGAGGTGGGCTTTGAGGTCTCATATTTACTCCAACCACATCTAGTGCCTCAGACCACTTCCTGTTGCCTGCAAGTCAAGATATAAGATGCTCTGCTACTTCTCCAGCACTGTGTCTGCCTGCATGCTGCTGTGCTGCACTGTGAGGATAATAGACTAAATGTAAGCCACCTCAGCAAAATGTTTTTCCTTTGTAAGAGTTGCCATGACCATGCTGTCTCTTCAGAGCAATAGAAAACTTAACCAATATAGTGCCTGACCAGCAGCAACTAAAGGAAGGAGCCATTCATTTGGGCTTACAGTTCAAGGAGCACAGTCCATTGTGGCAACGAAGGCAGTGGCAGGATGGGGAGGAGCATTACATGTGTAGGAAATGGGTTTGGGCTTTAACACCTCAGGTTCCACCTGCCCCTCCCTACTGTGACCACTTCCTTCACCAGGAGTCTACTCCCTAGAGATTCCACAGCCTCCCACACAGTCCTGCCAGCAGGGGAACTGGTGCTCAAACACTTGAGCCTCTGGGAACATTCCATATTCCCCAGAGCTCCTCCCCCATCTTCTTCAGGATTCCTTTCAACAGAGGTATTTTGAAGAGACACAGACATGCAGACCATGGCAGACTCTTAGGAGCCTTGCAGCCTGAACGCTAGTGGCTGTCTACAGAACTGGGCAGACTGACTGTTGGTAACAGCCCATGGACTCCTCAGACGCTACTTCCAGGTATTTGGAGATGAAAGTAACTCTTCAGGTCTGGCAGGCCTCTCTGCCCTCTAATGGCTCCAAGACCTTCTTGAGGTGGGGTCTGGGGAGACGGGTTTATAACCCACCCAATGCACAGGCTGGGGGCATGCTTTGGTATGGTGGTTGCTTACACGAGGGAATGGAGTTAGGAGGATCGTCTTGTGCTATTAGTCTGCTGGAGTTACTACAGCAAAACACTATGGCCTGGACCTAAGCCAAGAGAAGATTCTCACAGCCAAGATCCTGAATGGCAGGAGACCTGAGGTCCTGTCTTTTCATGTAGACACGTTCTCCCTGCATTCTGTGTCCATTTCTCTCTGTTGTATCTGTCCTGATCTCCTCTTGTGGTGTCCCTTCATAGTGGACATTTGCCACATCAACAAAATATTAATGCTGCCACCTCTTAAAAACTTCTTGTTCAAATGTCGTGTTTGAACCATCCGGTGGTTCATGTGGAGTCAGATGTCATTGTATGAGATTGTAGGGACATCGCTCAACCTAGGAAGGTCCTCATGCACACCTGTGGCATGTCTGCACGTGTCTTTGAGAGGCTCTCAAGTGCTGACAGTGAGGGTCACTCAACAAATGTTTGAGAGAATTTATGACCGATGTTAGGATGCTGTCATAGTTTTCATAGTAGCCCTTGACCAAATCAAGAGAGGAGTTTTCTTTCCTTCGTTTTTTTTTTCTTTCAGTTTATGTAAGTCTTCTTCTGATGTGGCTCTCAGCTGTTTTCATTCAGAATGCTTTTGATGTGTGCCCTAAGAACACAAGTTGGCCCAATTTAGAAGTCAACAAGGGTAGCATCCCTGTTAATAGGTGTCTGATCCCAGAAACTGCCAAATATCCCAGCGAACTTATCCGTCTAGCTTTACCCAGGTGGGCTTTGCACGCAGATTTTTTTCCTTTGAGGTTACGCTAACTTCTCCGATGCTCTCCAGCTCCTTCTGTGAAGCAGTAGCGCTAACTCATAAAATTAATTCCCATTTCGTGGGATTGTCAGAAATGAGGATTGTTCTGACCTTTCTTTGAACTCATCAGCTGAAATGAAGTTGCTCAGTGAGCTGGGGAAGACAAAGCTGGGTTTCGGGAGATCAATCAAGTCCACCACACTCAGGAGAGGCCCACAACCTGCCGCGCCACACTGACCCCGGCGGCTGCCGATCCCGTGCACAGATGAAAAGCCATCACTCCTGGTGAAGAAGATACTAAATTATCGGCTTTTAAATTTAATTTTCAGTTTACTTGTGTTTTCGATTAGCGTGCCATGTCTCATCAGGACGGCACTACCTTTGAGTGTAAGCACCTCCCTGTGGAATCTTCAGTTGCTCTTGCCTTCAGAAGGCAAATTCCACCAGCGATCCATCTTTTAGCACATGGTGTATGTTGGGGGGCAGGGGACTTGTTCTCCTGTGATACCCTGAGCAACAGTAGCAAGTTATTTTCATCAGACCAAAATCAATAACAGGCTTGGAAATAAAACGTAACCCTGAGCCTAGGGCCACAGAATGTCCTGACAGGCTCCTAAAACTATGTGCTGGTAGCCCGAGGCCTGAGGGTTGGCCATTCGCTTTCCTTCCATGATTTAGTCCCGAGATGTCTCCCCAGGCAAATAAAGCTTTGGGTTGGGTGACAGATGGGTGGCCGGGAGCTTATGTCCTCATCCCATCCCCCTCTGGAGAGGGGGAGCTCACTTGGACACACAAGCAGAAAGTTTCTGCTGTCAGGGGCAAAACTGTGGTTGCCATTTTCCAGAGGTTTTTAAGGGTCTGGTTAACTATCTTTAGTCTGATCCTTTTGGACAAGGTTCTACAGCAATGACCCACTGGAGGTGGGCTTTGTGTAGTCCCCAAATCTCCAGATGGATCCCAGATCACATTATCTGTTGTAAGTCAACAAATGTTTAGTGAATACCTTCAGCTCATGTGTCTAGGAGTCACAATGGTTCAGGTGTCTGTGAGGCCCAGAAACCATCATCAAATGAGTAGCTTCAATCCCAGAGAGCGATTTCGGTTAGGAAACCCCAGTTCCAGCCTCCTCTGGGCATCTTTTTCAGGGTGTCTGCAAGAAGCTGGGTAAACAGCTCTGGCCTTTGCAGCTTGTGCTGGCTGCTACGTCCCTCAGTGCCCCTGACCTGAGGACAGATGATTTATCCCACACCTCATGTCACCTGGCCAGCTCCTCCTGTGCCCCTGAATTCCTTCCATTTTTGTACATTCTTTGTACAAAGTGATGTGTTTCTAGTGATGCTTGCACTCTATTGAGTCAAATGCTTGGCTACAATCACTGCCATCACCCAACCCTGGCTCAGCTCCTGAGAGTTCCTGTCAGTCTTAGTCTGAATCTATCACTGTGGTAAAGCCCCATAACCAAAGAAACTTAAGGGAGAAGAAGGGTTGTTTAATCTGACAAGTTGTAGTTCATCTTGAAGGACGTCTGGACAGAAGCTCAAATAGTTCCTGGAAGCAGGAACTAAAGCAGAAGCCATGAATGTATACTGCTTTCTGGATTGTTCCTCATAGCTTACTTGGCCTACTCTCTTATCTACCCTGGGACCACATAGAAGCCGCAGTGCCCACAGTGGGCTAGGCCCTCCCCCATCAACTGTCAATCAAGATAATGCAATGCAGGGTTTCCCACAGTGGCCTGGACCCTCAAATCCCAATAATTAACCAAGGGAATGGCTCGTAGATTTGTCCTAAGGTCAACTTGAAGGTCCACTTCTGAGGTATCTGACACCTTCGTCTGTCCTCTGCAGAAAATGTACACACATGGTGAACATGCATGCATGCAGGCAAAACACCCATGCACATAAAGTAGCATAAATTAAAAAGCAAAACAATTCAATTAGTTACTAATCAAAACTTACTTAAGTACATAGAATATTGAAGATTGCGTGTATTATATATAATTTATGTATTATGTGTCTGAATACTAGAAATATGTATGTGTAATTAACTATAATAATTCAATTATGTATATTCATATATCCAGCATATTACAGTAATATTTATAGTGGTTAATAAATTGATAGTATGATATAATATACTCAATTAAATCACATGTCTTAGTTTGGGTTATTATTACTACAATGAAATACCATGACAAAAAGCAACTTGGGTGGAAAGGGTTTGTTTCAGCTCATACTTCCAGGTAGTATTTCATCACTGAGGGATATCAAGGCAGGAATCCAAACAGGGTAGGAGCCCAAACATGGCAGGAACTGGTACAAGCATCATGGAAAGGTGCTATTTACTGATTTGATGATCATGGCTTGTTCAACCTGCTTTCTTATCGACCTAAGGATTGGCAACCAGCCAAGGGATGGCACCATCTACAATAGTCTGGCCCTCCTCCATCAATCACTAATTAAGAAAAGGCCTTACACCTGGATCTGATGGAGATATTTTCTTAGTTGAGGTTCCCTCTTTTTCAGATGACTCCAGCTTGTGTCAAGTTGATATAAACTAGCCAACACAATTAACTCCTTTTCAACTTGGCAAACACATTATCATCAAGCTATAACCTTTCTTTCTTGTTCTTCCCCAAGAACTCATTAATATCAGCAGGACAATATTAAAATTCCAAATATTAAAAGTCCCACAGTCTTTAAAAATTCAAACACTTAAAAAGGTTTACTCTCTTTAAAATCCAAAGTCTTTCAAAATTGAAAGTCTCTCAAATGTGAGTTCCTATAAAATCAAAAATAAATACTTTCTTACTTCAAGAGGGAAGAACAAGGGCACAGTCACAATCTGAATAAGAGAAAACCAAATTCCAAGAGTGTGAATAACCCAATGTCCAATGATCTGGAATTCCCTCAAGATGTTATGGGCTCCTCCAAGGGGCTTGGGTCACTTCTCCAGCTCTGCCCTCTGCAGTTTACATAGCTCATCTTCTGGGCTTCGCTTAGCTGCATTCCACAGTTGCTGCTGTTCTTGGTGGTTATACCATAGTACTGGCATCTACAAAATTCTGGTGTTTATTCTGCAATTGAGTTGAAATGTCACCAGAATGCCCCAAGAATGCCTCTTTATTGTGTTCAGGGGCAGCTTATATAGAGATAGCCACGCCCCAGCCAAAGGTACCAGAAGCCACTCTCCTGCCATCAGGAACTCCTGAGGGTCTTGTGCTCAGAGCAGCTGTAGGCACTCAGTTCAGGGGAAAACAAGTTGTTTACAAGAAATTCAGTATCTAGGGGTTCACAGCTCCCAACATTTACTACTCAAAGTTCCAAAGTCTTTCCACAATCCTCTCCAAAACAACATGGTCAGGTCTGTCACAGTAATAACCCAGCATCTTGGACCATCCTAGTATCAAGTTGTCTTAGGTTTCTACTGCTACAATGAAACACCATTACCAAAAGCAAGTTGGAGAGGAATGGGTTTATCACTGAAGGAAGTGGGGGTGGGAACTAAAACAGGGAGGGAACCTGGAGGCAGGAGCTGATGAAGAGGCCATGTAAGGGGTGCTTTATGCAAGTGTTAAGTGCCCTTGTCTGTGTCCTACCTTGACAGACACTTCAACTGGTGTCTGTGATAGTTTGAATGAGGTGTCCCCCATAGTCTGGGCATTTAAATACTTGATCCCCAGTTGGGAGGGGTGGCCTTGTTGGGGAAAGTATGCTACTGGGGGTGGGTTTTGAGGGTTTATTCTCTGTCTCTCTGTCTCTGTCTCTCTGTCTCTCTCTCTCTCTCTCTCTCTCTCTCTCTCTGCTTCTTGCTTGCTCTTACTTCACAATGTGACCTCTGGATGCTTCTTCACCGTGATGGGCTAGTAGCACTCTGGAATCATAGCCCAAATAGACCTTTCTGTCTGTAAAATGTCATGGTTGATACAGTGTCTTAGGGTATCTCAGTATTTTTTCTTGATGCTCTGATAAAATATTCCAACCAAAGCAACTTAAAGGGGTTTATCCTGCCTCACAGTTCCAGGTTAAGGTCTATGGTGGGGAAGTTAAGGAGTTGGGTACTGAAGGAAGCTGGTTACATTGAGTCCATCATCGGGGATGCAAGAATAATGAATGAATGCATCCTGCTCATCTTTGCATATACATCCAGAATACTATGCCCAGGAAATGTTCTGCCTACAGTTAAGATGAGTTTCCCCATGTCATTTAAAATAACCAGTAATCCCTCACAGGTCTGCTCAGAGGCACATCTCTTAAGTGAATTCAGATTCTATTATATTGGCAATTAAAACTAGCCATTACAATACCGCTCCTTGTCAAACTTGCCATAAAACATATCACCTTTAAACTATAATCTTCTACTCATTGTCCCTAAAGTCTCATGTTTTTTCTCAGAAAGTAAAATATGGTACAATTAAAAAGTTCCCATTGTCTCTAATAATTACAACAGTTACAAATGTCTATAAAATAAAAAGAAACATATCCATATCACACAGTTTCAACATAAGATGGCATAACATAAATGTTCTTATTCCAAAGTGGAAAAAACAGGACTCAAAGAACAGTCACAAAGTCCTGCAGCTTCGTGGTCAGCATCCAGGACTCATGACAGAATCCTCATCTGGATTCCACAGGCCTGAGTAACCCCTTTTCTCCAGTTCCACCACCTGCTGCACACACAGTCTCTCTGGAGTCAGGTTTATTCTTTGCTTGCAATTTTCCTTGGAAAATGTCCAATAGCACCCTGGGGTTCATTTTATAACTTTATACAAGGCCACTCCTGCCTTTTGCAGGACTCCTACCCTCCCACACATTCCCTAGCCTCAGTGGCTTTCTAGAACTACAGAGCAATATAGAGAGCCTTGTTGGAGAAGGCCTCTTGTTCTTCCCAGCTGCCCGGCTAGCTTAGATCCAAAACAATCACACAGAAACCATATTTTTAAATCACTGCTTGGCCCATTAGCTCTAGCTTCTTATTGGCTAATCTCTTACATATTTATTTAATCCATTTCTATTCATTTGTGTATCACCACGTGGCTGTGGCTTACCAGCTAAAGTTCCCAGCATCTGTCTTAGGCAGGCTATATGGCTTCTCTCTGACTCTGCCCTTCTTTCTCCCAGCATTCAGTCAAGCTTTCCCCGCCTACTTAAGTTTTGTCTTGCTATAGGTCCAAAGCAGTTTCTTTATTCATTAATGGTAATCACAGCACAACAGAGGGGACTCCCACATCAGAGGCTTATCTCAGAGACATTGTCAAATTGGCAATTACAGTCAAGTACCTGTGACCCCCACTCTTGATCCAGTAGGATCAAAGGAGGTGCTGCCTGGGTTGGCATGTTCCATGGAAGAGCAAGGCTGGAATAAGTGTACCCCATCTAGGCCTCTCCATCTGATGAAACTAGTGTCTGGTCCAGAGATGAAGGATCATCATGCTGATCAGAATTTCTACCCCTGTGCAAACACTTGAGAGAGCATGAAAGAAGCGATTGTTGTGTCTCAGGTTTCTGAGGTTCCATTGCCTCTTCAGCTGTATGCACTATTTCTAGGTCTGTCTGAGGCAGCTTCATGATGAAAGAGCATGGTGGAAGAGACATATTCATATTGTCATGAATAGGAAGCACAGGTGAGAGGCAGAAACCAGCCAGGCTCAGGTACACCCTTCACAGCATACCCCAATAGCCCACTGCCCCCAACCCACCCCATTTTCACAGTTCCATTGCCTCCCCATATTTTGGCCATATTTCAGTCCTTTAGTGGAGTGAGCTGTGGATGAGGTCAGCACCTCCATGACCCAGTCCTTATGCAGACACCCACACAGATATACCCAGTCATGTGCTTCACTAATCTAAGAAGTTCTCAGGTCTACTGGGTTGATGCTCAAAGTTTGGGTCACACCTGGCAGGCACCGCATTCACAGCAGCTGGGTTTTAAAGATCAGGTTTTTGCACTGTGGTCAGGTGACTTTCCTCAATTGGTGACAGGTTGAGATGTGTGCTCTGAACTTGGGCTTTTCGTGTTTTAAAACTTGGACACGAGGAAGCATCAGTTCCATGAAGATGGTGCTGGAGAACTAGCTCAGGTTAGGGTCAGTGTGCACATGGCCAGAGACTTCACCAGTGGTATTCCTTGCTTCCCCCCTCCTTGGCCAAGGCTCTGCATCATGAACCAGCTGCTTGACTGCCCTTTGAACTATCCATATTTATGCCATGGACATTCAACATAATTCCCATTTGAAGATTTTATTTTAAAACAGCTATTTATGAGGAGATAATTGTAAACTGTCAGACACCCTCCGTGACTTGAAGTTTCTTATAAGGTCCCTTTGGAATTTGAAGTGCTATATTAGAGATGTCCCTGTGAACCGACTTCCTCTGTCTCTGTACCTAACCTGCTTACTTTCCACCCCAGTGGGTGGCAGATGTTCTAGCTGTATATATATATATATATATATATATATATATATATATATATATATATGAAGAAATATAAAAATTGGTCATAGCTTTAATCTACATTGTTCCTTGTACAACAGATGTACAAGGTTCATCTGTTGGAGACTTGACTTTCAGATGGTGATACTGTATGGATATGGTGAAAACATTAGAGGTAGGCATGATGTAAAAAGTGGGGCATTGGAGGTGTGTCCTGAAGGGTATAGACTCCTTATCCCTTCATATCTATTCCCTCCCTTCCTGCCTCTCTCCTCCCCTCTCTCATTCCCTCCATCCTTTGATCCTCTGCTTCTGTCTGCCATGGGGTGAGCCACTTTGATCCACCACACCACCCCTATCCCTGTGTCATCATGGACTGAAAAGCAGTGCAGCCAGGGACCATTGGCTGAAGCTTTTGGAATTGTGGGCCATAATGAGTCTTTCCTCTCTAAGCCGCCAGTGAAAAACTGGGTTCTGTATTCTCATGCTCATAGAGCAGGCACAGGGCACGCATGACTTTGAGTGGAAACTATGAGGCTTTGAGAGTGAAGCAGGAGAAAAAGATCCATAGCAGAAACCTCAGTGACTGGCTTATGAGCAGGACTCCAGAAGCACAGGAGCCACAGCAGAGATACAGCAGGAGGATGTCAACTGCAAACTGTGGGTGTCTAGGGAAGCAGTGAGCAGTGGAAAGAACGGGAGAGAATTTGCTGTTCACGTGTCTAATTACATGTTGATTACTTCTGTAACTCAACAGCAAATACGCCAAGGACCTGATTAAAAACAGGATAGAGAACTACATAGAAATTTCTCAAGAGAAGATAGGATAGGAAGTGGCCTTTAGGTCAATGAATAACTGTTGTGTTTCTTGAATGGCCAGCAAAACAGCGCCACGAGGAAAGGGAGCCCTTGGCACTGCTGTTGCAGTTTAAAATGTGCCCCCCCCCATGTAAAACAGCAAGAATATTCCTCAAGAAATGAATGACAGAACCATGAGAAGACTCATACATACAAAAGAAAAATGAAGTCAAATTCCCAGCCTTTGGCTCCCACAATCATCAGAGCATTTTCAACACAGGATATAGAACAAACTTATTTCCCATCAAGAAATGATTGGATAAAAACTGTACCGCCTACATGTGAGCTGAACCAGGACAACAATCGACATAAAGCAGGAGAAAGCCCATGAGGCATCAACCTTTCACAAGGAACTACCTGCAACAAAAGATGCAGAGAGTGGGAGAAGTCATCTTCCCAGGGAAGAGTACACCAAACTGGTTATCCAATACGAAATAGAGTTGAAAACATACATACAAGGAACATTATACACTCTGAGCAAGCTATACTTAGGAATACATATATTTGCACATGCATGCATATAAAAGCAATTAATAAAAAAGCCATGGATTTGGAAGAGACAAAAGAATATATATCAGAAGACTTGGAGAAAGGAAAATTAAGGGACAAATGATGTAATTATATTAATCTCAAAAATAAAAGAAATAAAAACTATACTATCACACATGTTGAGAAAACTCTTCAATTATTGAAAAGAAGAAAGCATTGCAATCTACAACAATATGACTGAACACCAGGCCTTTTACATAGTGCCATAAATCAGAGCCCACAGGCATGAAGGTGGGTACCATGATCCTTTCCAACCCAGAGCCTCTGAGCTGCCATGGCAGACATGGTATCAGACAATGTGGGATCTTTACTGCCTCCACATCTCAGAACATCTTCCTCTATGGAGGAAGTAAAATCTGTTCTGAGTCTACTACAGAGATTGTGGAGGGACTAACAGGCCAGAAGGGGTGTGAGCAAAAGGTTTCCTGAACCATGGGGCAGAGATCACCTAGCACCCAGGCGTTGTAGGGCCAGCCATATTATATGGCTTCACTTGTGGCAAAGTCACCCATTGACTGATGGGGAAGATGGGCGTGGCCTGGATAGTTGGCATTATCAGGACCTTCCTTTGTTGTCCCTGTGTTGCTATAGAGTCTGACATGAGCTATAAGCAGCTTTCTGTCCAGGCTAGAAAAGTGGCTAAACACAGTATGGATGATATCTTGTGATTGCCATATCTGGCATCAACTCTTGGGTGATGCTATGCCCACCCCGGGAGTGACACCTTCTTTAGTTTGTATTCCAGCTCTGCAGCAGAGTCTAACTCTACCTACCTGTTGATGACAGGAGCTAAAAATAAAATCTGACCATGTTTGACAATGACTAAGCTGCCCACTGAGTGTCCACCCAGGTGTACCTGGAAGCTGGGATGCTTTTGATGTCACATGCCTTACTTCATGGTATGCAGCATGGCTCCTGAGGAGGAGTGTCTCTCGTGGGCCGTGTCACACCTGCGAGCCCTCCGCCCACACATAGGCTTGTAGGTATTCTTTCCATCTAATGATCCGAGAGCTTGGATTTTAATGACAACTTGGACTGAGCATATGATGAGGGTGACAGTCTTGTCGGATCTCCCTTCAGGACACAGTGACAAGTGCTGGGGGCAGGTTCTTTGCCAGGGGCAGGCATTCACTCTTAACAGTATGCCTAGGGAAGACAGATTTGGAAAAAGTAAATACAGCCGTGCCTCTGTGGAACTGGCAGCACAAACGTGCCACCTTCACGAGATGTAACCCAGCGATGCCAGCAGGGCTACCCACACGGGCCACAGGGTGTGAGTGTTGCTAACTCTCAGACACAATTAAATACTCTGAGCTTCTTCCTTGAAAGCCTAAGAGAGCTGTTAGCAACCCTTGGTGAATCTCTGTCCTCTTCTTCCAGTGACCCAGGCTGTCTATAGTTATGTCTATTAGCCCTGCAGGCCCATCATGCCCTTTCCACTGGACACGACAGAGTTCTAACAACTGGGGTGTGATGCTCATGAAGTCTGTAATTGAACTTCAGTGGTACCTTCTCTTCTGCTCCCAGGTGAGCAAAGACCCAAGGGGGTGTTGAGACCTGAGAGGCTGAGAGTTCACTGTATTCATGTTCCTGTGTCCTGGGGGCCCCACAGCTGTGGATGGGTGGAAACTAGAAGTTCGAGCTACTTCTGGGTACGAAAGAAACCACCTCAGAACTTGGGTCCCAGGCTGCTGTGTATGCATGTAGACATGTAGTCTGTCATAGGCCAGGAGTTTGGAAGCGGAAACCTGGCAGGGCTGGTGCAGAGACCAACTTGAGTACCCCAACAAAGTGCACAGGGTACAAGCTGCCAGGGGCACACTCTGTAGGTGGCATTAAAAGGTAAGAAAGCAAACATGGATCTTTTGCCATTGTCATACAGTAATCTGATACATGGGTGACTCAGCACTCATCCTCAGACATCTTTTGAGAGTGAGGTGGCTCTGTCTCTGGTGACTCCATACACATCCACATAGCCTCAGCTTCTGTCTTCTCCAGATGTAGCAAAATTCAGCAGCTCCAGCAGCACCATGGGTAGCAGTATGGGAGTTTCTGAGTCCTCTACTCAGGAACATGAATGTACATGAATGTACCAGCGTTAGCTGGCTAGAAACCCCTCATTGCAGCCCAGCATCACTGACTGTGGCGCTGCATTCTTGGATGATTTGATGCTTTTGCTCAAAGATCCATCTTGGATGCAACAAATGTTGAGTGTGGATCAGATGTACCCATCCTAGCGTCTCTAACAGGAGCCACCCTGCCAGGAAAGCTTGCTAAGATATTGAAATACTCGACCTCTGCTGCTGTTAACCAGAGAAAACCCACTTCTAAAGGGCTTGAAGGAACAGTAAGGCCTACCCAGATAGCTGCCACATAGTATTCCAAGCCACAGGACTAAATTCCACCAAAGTAAACAGGTCTGCAGTGTGTAAGCAATACTGGCGGCCAACTTCAGAGATTCTGTCAAGAACTCTTCATATCTACTCCCAGTTCAGAAGACGTGCACCCTGCTTCAGAATCTCCAATGGACTTGTCCACCACAGACCCCATTCAAAGTCTCGAACCCTAACATTCAATCACCTGCAACCCTTGGGCATCTCTCCTCTTTCATGGACCATTGAAAACAAGCAAGGCAGACATTCACTATCTTAGTTAGGGTCTTTATTGTTGTGAAAAGGCACCATGCCCACAGCAACAAAAAAAAAGATATTTAATGGGGGGTGGGCTCACTCACAGTTTCAAAGGTTCAGTCCATTATCACCATGGCAGGGAGCAAGCGCGGTGCTGGAGGAATAGCTGAGAGTCCTACATCTTGCAGGCAACAAGAAGTCAACTAACAGTCACATTGAGGGAAACTTGAATAAAGAGACCTCAAAGCCCGCCCCCACATGACAGGCTTCCTCCAACAAGGTCATTCCTCCTGATAGTGCTACTCTTTCAAATGGGAACACTATCCTTAGGAACAGTACTAAATGCTTATACTTCTTTGTTATAATTTTACCTGCGTCAGGAACTATTTAAACGCTTTCTCAGATGATCCACTCAGTGTGTTCAGCAGGCCTTCTCTTCCTAACCAGATGGACCTTGTAAACACTAAGTCTCCTCTCAGCTGCCCTTTCTCTTGTGGGCTGCCTCAATGACTTCACTTGAATCCAGTTTCAGCATATCTGCTTAGTTCCTCCAAAGTCAAGACAGCCTCCCCTCTCAGAGTGCAAGGCTGCTTGCATTCACTTTATGTCCCATTTCTGAGATGCAGAGAGAGTGAGGGAAGCCAAAGCTTTCTTTTGGGGTAGCTTTCCATGTTTACCCTACTGTGTGTCCTTCTTTGTTTGGAGATGTTTATTGAACCACTAATCCCATCTTTACCCTAGTGTCCCTAAGTGGGTCAGCCACGTTAAATTTCACAAACAAGAAAGTTCACCACATGGGAGACTTGGTGTCTTCATGTTGCTGGGGCCCCAAATCTCACTCAAAGTGTACATTCCACAGTTTTTAAAAAAGAATATTCCTTTATGAGTGCTGCACAAAATGCTCACCATACACAGGGTGTGTGTTCTTATGCTGAAGAACTAAATGAAGCTAAGGTTAACCAGGTTCAGCCATGGACCTGGAAAGGCTTTGGAGAATGAACTGCCTGGAGCTGGATTTTCTTTTCATTCTTGACCAAGACTCAACACAGAGAGTAAATTAAGCAGAGCAGACTGCACACACATCTCATGGAGCAGTGTGGAGAGAAAGCTGTACCATCTAGAATGCAACTGAACCACTCTTCCATCAAAAAAAGCCAGAGGCAAATTTTCCTAAAAAGCATTTAAATGTCCAGTCTGTGACTGTCAGGACCCCAGCGGGAGTCACTGCTATCACTTTCTGCTTTGCGTCTGATTTGCATTGCAAAAGACAGTGATAATTAAACAAGTTTCACACACTACCTTGGTTTTGAGGCCAAGGCTTTCCTGTTTGCAGCCTGTTCCAGGCACAGGGCATCCTTAGTAGGCACTAATCTGAGTGATTTTGGTTCAGCTGAAAGTGTTTTACTGTGTGAACACAGTGAGGAGTCTTTTCTCACCTTTTATGTGTAAGGATCTTGCTTTAGGTCACATAGCAAAGGAAACATTTTTCAAAGATTTAATTTTAATTAGCCTTTTCTTCTTTGTACCAGAACAGGTTAGATGGTTAACTCAAAAAGGGGAAACCATGGATTTGAGAGAAAGCAAGGGTTAGGAGCACATGCTAAGCCTTGGCGAAAGGAAAAGAAAGGGAGAAATGATGATGTAATTATATTTAATTCAATTACATGAAAAATAATTTTATTTTTAAGGTAAAAAAGCCAAGCCCTTAATAGCAGAGATTAGTAATTCAAAGTATAGTTTTATCTAAAATGGGTTGTTGCAGGTGGGTTGTAGTGAAAATACTGAAATACGAAGTATTGGGGCTGTTTCTAGAGGCTGAGTATAAGCAGAATGTTGTGCTTTTCACATGGTTTTATATTGAAATAAGAATAAATGTATGCATGAAAATACTTTGTAGACTTGTTTTGGAGAACTTGAGTAAGCAGCCTGTGGCAGGCTACTGAGCTAACTGATGGGTTTTTCTCCTAAGAAACAAAAATGACTAAGGTTTCCAGTGGCACACCCTTCTCGAGATCAGCATCCAGGGATCCCCAGGCTGAACATAGGTTTTCTGTGTCCCGAGCCTCGTGGTAAAATATAAAATAATAGAAATGAGTTAATTTAAGATATAAGAGATAGTAATACACCTAAGTGACTGGCCAAGCAGTGTTTTAATTAATATAGTTTCTGTGTGGTTATTTCAGGTCTGGGTGACCAGGAACGAAAAAGCAGTCTCTGTCGACACACTTATGTGTTAACACATACAGATTATGTATATGGATCCGCTTCTGTGTACAAATAAGCACACTTGCATATAATTTATTGTTTCAATCAGTCATCTAATTACAAGATAAACAAAAATATAAATGCCAAAGCTGGTGAGATGGCTCAGCATAGGAGGACATTTGTCACCAAGCCTAGTGACCTGAATTCAACCCCTGGAATCATACGGTAAAGGAAGAGAACCAATTCTGAAACTTGTTCTCTATCACATGTACACGGTGGCCTATATGCCCATTTTCACATGTACACGGCGGCACATATGTCCAATATCACATGTACACGGTGGCCTATGTGCCCATTTTCATATATACATGGTGGCACATATGTTCAGTATCACATGTACACAGTGGCACATATGTCCAGTACCACATGTTCATGGTGGCCCATGTGCCCATTTTCACATATACATGGTGGCCCATATGCCCATTTTTACATGTACACGGTGGTACATATATCCAGTATCACATGTTCATGGTGGCCCATGCATCCTTCCTCAGATAAAGAAATGTAATTAAAATGTGTTAAAAATATATGTGAGCATCCACTGAATTCTCCACCAAGGGTGAAGGTGTTAATTTCTCCCGTCACTTTCTTGAATTTTCACACAATTACAGAAAATACCACGTGTCCCCCACCCTTCCATTCTGTGCAGACAGGAGCTACCGGGGAGCTCTGCACTCCACCCCTTTTCCTTGCCAGCATGTCCTCTTTCCATACTGACACCTTCAGTATTTCTTTACATAGCCGCATAGTATTCCTCTGGGTGGCAAGGATTACAGAGTCGTTTCAATCCAGTCATCGCTGATGAACACTAGAGTACTTGCAATATATTGTTTTAATATTTTAATATAGAAGCAATGATGTTAATTGAAAAATGTTTTAAACACCAGGAACAAAAATCTTATTTATACATATTTAAACAAACAACACCTATTTGCTTTCTGCATGTATTCAGTCTAATACTAATGCTAACAGAATTGCACATATCTGCACTGGCAGATCTCAAAGGGTCTTGGCGGAGGAGTCCACCAGAGTGGCCCGAGCAGTGAACCCATGCCTGAGTCAGTAAAGCCTGGAGGTCTGGCTCCTTTTCCACAGCAACCCTTGTAGGATGAGCTGCAGCTACCAGCGTCTACAGGTGAGCATGGCTCAATGATGTTTCTTCTTGGCTATGGTGTTTTCTACCCTACTCCTTACTCCAGTCATGTTGTGCTGCCTCACACAAAATCTTATGGCTGTGGGCTGGGTCCTCTAAAATGGTGCGCTACATGTTCCTTCTTCTCTATGAGCTGATGGTCT
The DNA here is from genome assembly GCF_018167655.1 of Microtus oregoni. Taxonomy (NCBI): domain Eukaryota; kingdom Metazoa; phylum Chordata; class Mammalia; order Rodentia; family Cricetidae; genus Microtus; species Microtus oregoni. Next base: position 21,045,532 of record NW_024543207.1, on the reverse strand, counting down.
TGGGGACTCAAGATGAGAGAAAGACATTGCTGTATACAGCACACCTCATACCTCACATCACACACAAAACCACCACACAGTATGGAAAAAATATGAATAGTACATCATACTGTACATCATACACAATACCACACATGTTCACACACAGACATATACATATGCACACACACATACACACACATATACACACATACACACAATACCACAGACATGTACACAAACATACATACACACACAACACCACACACACACACACACATGCCCCACAATCATCACACATTGCAGACATAAGAAAAACAGTACACTGTACCGCACATCACACACCTTACTCTTTGCAGACAAACCTAAGCAGTACAGCACACACATATACACACACGCACACATCACACATGCATAGCACACTGTGCACGTGCTCCATATCATGCCCAGTGTACACATAATAACTCGTCACCCATGCCACTTTCCCAGCTCTCCCACTGCTTACACACACACCAAAACTCAGTGTACACACGCCATTGCATAGACCCAAGCAGCAACCAAACACTTCATACATATATGTGGGGTTTTTTTAATAGTAAATATGGCCAGTTGCAGAGTTTGACAGCCTCTGATATTTCTGCTTTGTCCAGAACACCCCTTCCTGATTGTCCTGTTGTACAAAACTAAACTGTTTCTACATTTAGTGTGCCTGCTGCTGGCCACAGGAAGTGCCCCATCCTTCACCTCCCTCGTGGTTTATGCTCATCATGGGTTCAGAATGTATTCAGTACTCCCATCTCCAAACAGGCTTTGGAATGCAACAGCAACACTAGTCTTCTTTGTCATCTAGAAGAACCCTCTTCCTCCCAACTGCCTTCTCTTGACAGAGTCCTGGGTCCATTGTCTTGTGTTCTGGGCACACATGTCTGATAGGTTTCCTGCCTGGCTCCCAGGTGGGAGCAAAAGCTTAAAGATGGAAGCAGCATAATACAGCTGCTTGACCTGAGACACCCAGGCTGCTCAAAGCAGGTGCCAGAACCAGGCGCAAAGCTTCTGCAAGAGACCAGAAGAGGAGCTTATGGGGCCCTCTGTGTTTGTATAGGAAGAGGTCTGCCATTCTTAGAGTCAGATCTGAGTGGGCTCTTCTTTCACACGGTGGGGAGATCTTCCTAAGGCTTAAGAAACATTCTCAGAGTCGGTAACAGCGGACGGTGTCGGTGTCTCTTTAGGGAGTCACTTTTTAATCACTCCATTTGGCATCAGCTACGGGGCCGCCTAATGTTTACATTAAGAGGTATCCAGTAAGCCTTCACTTCAGAAGCAAATGGGAAGTGGGAGCCGTCAGCACCAGCGGATCTGAATGCTGATGCGCCCCTTCTGCGCTCTGGGGCGGTGCGAGGTGTTGATCATGGCTTCTCACTGATAAGCAAAGTACTTGCAGAGCGTGAAGACTCTGCGTGTGCGCGCAGGATAACTCTAATCTGCACCCTGCCCGGCCTCCCGCATTTGCATGGACAAGCAGCCTGGCTGCTAAGCTCTCTATTAGAGCTGCAAAGGGCTCCCTCATTTGAATAAGGCCTCTTTGGCACGCAGAGAAGGCGGAAAAGGTGCAACGAGCAGGAACCTCCTGGAATTAGGGTGACATTTAGAAGCAGGGTCCTTAAATGTTCGCTTTTTGTCATGCTAAATTCTGGAGTATTTTTAAATCTATTGTAACTGTCAGTTGCATTAAACGTTTTTATTCTTATTTATTTGTTTACAGAGCAAATGGCAGCCTACCAGAGTGCCAGGAGTCCATTATTATGGCTATCTGCATCATGGGAAACTTCGAGCAGACTGTTTGATGCAATGTAGAAATACATATAAATATAGGATTAGACTCATAATGTAGAAAGCAGTCAGAGATCAAAAGAGCTGACGGGGAACTCAGGCAGGCAAGAACGCCTGCAGTTTTGCAGCCAAATGAAGGGGCTCCCGTGTGTTCCACAGCATCTTGTTTGCTCTCAGCATGAAACTGGTGGCTGGTGGCCACGCCCACCACAGCGGCACCATCTTAACCTTACTAGGCTTGAAAGAGTACCTTGAAGAGCCTCCTGAGTTTTACAGGGCGGGATTTGGGCCAACACTACCTGGCCAATGTCAGTAGTGTAAGTATGGATTCTGAGATCCACATTTGATTCTGCTCTGTCATTAAGTGTTGCTAAGATTTGAAGGTCAGATTTTAGGTTCCTGGAGAGTATTTTAGTATTGGAAGGTTAAATAGGAATGCTGATAGCCAAACCACGGAGACCAGAGAAGGTCTTTTCTGTGAAACTGCTGCACACACCTGTCTTAGGGACCTGGATCTGTCCCCTGTTAGCTGGCTCTTAATAGGATCTTCTAAATGTTTTCAATATGCCTCCGCCCATGTTGCAATAATCTCACACATGTAGTGATTGGGGTTGCAAGTGGCAGATGTTTCCAGGCAGTCTGCCATGGATCTGGGATTAAGGCACATTCCTTTTCATCCCTATACTAAACTTTGGCACTTGCCCATCTGATATGTTAATTCTCTGTTTCTTTGATTTTGACATTTAATTCAAGCGAGGATTCTGAAGTCTGGGCTTAAATTAAGGAGTACCACTTATCATTATTTAGCCAACATTTGGAATTGTTCTCCACACATAACATCTTATTAACAACCCTCTACAGTCCTGTGATGCCCAACCTGAGGCCTGCGGGCTACATGCGACCACCATAGATGTAAATGAGGTTTGTTATGTTTGTAGATATCAACTAAGTCAGTGTCAAAGGTTGGGTGCCCCTGCCATGTGAACAAGTGTGTCATCAATCACTTCACTTTTTCTCTTGTATTTTTCTTTAATCTGACCTTAACTATCTCATTGTCTCCAAGATTTAATGGATTTGAAAGGTCTTTTCTCATGATGAGATTTTCAAATATATTCTGAAAATACAAAGTGCATAGCTGTCAGTTAATCACAGGGACAACCAGAAGAAGCCATTTCTAGGCTCAAACCTACAGGAAAGAATTAGAAAAAAAGGGCGGAGGTTCACATACATGGCCACAGCAATGTCACATGGAAGACTTCAGTGGCCACTACCTGCAAGAGACACAGTGCTGGCAGACCCCTCCTTAAAGTCAAACCAGCTCTGCTTACCTCAGGTTTCCATTCTTGTTTAAAAGAGAGCCACTTGTTGGTTCCCAGCCACCCAGCTAGCTTAGACCCACAGAAACTGTATTAATTAAACCACTGCTTGGCCCATTAGCTCTCGCTTCTTATTGGCTAACTCTTACATATTAATGTAACCCATTTCTATTAATCTGTGTATCACCATTTGGCAGGGGCTTACTGGCAAAGTTTGGGCATGTCTGATTCTGGTGGCAGCTCCATGCATCTCTCCAACTCCGCTCTCCTTCTCAGGAGATTTGACTTAGGCTTCAACAATTTCCCAATTAAAGGAGTAAAGAGTACTCTTCTGTGAAGAGTAAAACTGCTCCTGGGGAGACTGGGAATGGAGCAATTCTGCCTGTCCAGGTTTGGTGCAAATGCTTCTTTCTCTCTAGTTGAGTGTCATGGTTACTCCTTCATGACTAGTCCAGAGGGAGGGTAGGACCAGGGACTTCATGCCCCTGAGCTACTGTGGTCACCTGACATCTGAAGAAGACAGAACCAAGCTCCCTCTCCCATGACAGAAGTGACAGGACATTGCTGCAGTAGAGTTCAGGTCAGGAAAAGACAAGGTGGCATCATGCCAGTTCTCGGGGGGCTTTGTCTAGAGAGCAGGAGGGTGAATAGGAAGGTTTTCTTTCCACACATTGAACTGAACCTGAACTGGACTGTTAATGGGTGCTGTGGAATAATGCTCTTCTACCTTGTAAAGATTTGCCACTCATTTTGGTTTAATAAAATGCTGATTGGCCAATAGCCATGCAGGGCATTTAGGTGGGGCAACCAGACTAGGAGAATTCTGGGAAGACTGCAGTCTGCACTCACCACTCAGATACAGAGGAAGCAAGATGAGAATGCTGAGTAAGATACCAAACCACCTATCTGCCTGCGTTGCCTTCTAAGTGTTGAGATTAAAGGTGTGTGCCACCACACCCAACTACTCTCTTTTTTCTTTTAAGGACTTTATCCATTCCCCCTCAAGCCTACATATATTTTTAAACACACTGTAAATTGTTTAGAGGCTTTTTTTTTTGTATGAAACTATCTTTACTGTATCTCTCTTTTCCTGACCACAGGAGTCTTCAATTTGCTAAGCAATATGGCTAGGATTAAAGCCGTGGCTTTGATGGCTGGATCCAGCCCATTCCTTAGCTTTTTTTCTGAGAGTCTAACCTCATGGCGGAGGTACTGGCTGGAGCCATGTTTATTGCCACAACTCTATGGAGTTTCAAGGTCCCTGCCACCACCAAAAAGCATGTGGTCATCTTTTCAACACCATTCAAGTGTTTCATGGCAGTACCTCTTAAAAGAGCTGCAAAGTTTTGCAGCTAAAGCTGAATCAGGAAACCTCTCTTAAATGAGAGTGTTTTCCTCTAACAGAGCAAACCTGAGAAATTGCTGCTACCAAGAAGCCATACTCAACACTGTTATTTTGTGTCTAGACTTACTTCCCAAGCTCTCTCGGGTTTTCTGTGGATGCAGTTGTCCACACATTGGGCACCATTTGTTGACTGACAGTTTTTCACACCTGGTCCTTCAGTCATTCAGTCCCAAAGGAACACACAAAGGTCTACATTAATTATAAACTGGTTGGCCTAGTAGCTCAGCCTTGTTTTGTGTTTCCCCTGCATGCTCTCTCTCATTTTACTGCAAAGCATGGGACACTGAATTAGTTCACACTTCTGAATCGATGTTCACAGTTCCTGGGTCAATCTGTTTTTTTTATTTTTCATATCTGAAGCATAAACACTAAACTCTGAGCCCAAAGCACAAGTGACATTATATCCAATACAATCCTCTCTGCTCATGTGCAGAAGCCTAAGTATCCTCCAGGCAATCTTCGCTATTTTTATATATGGCAGAATAAATGTTAATGCCAATGTAGCATCATGGATTGGGTTGGTTCGGGTCTCCATGGTCTCCCATATTGCATTCCTGTGTGTTAGGCATGGTCTCTAGGCTCTGGTGCTCCCATGAAATGTTGGAAGCTTTAGGAGGGTGAGCCAAGTAAGAAGTTAGGTAGTTGGAGACATGTCTTAAATGGAGTATCACCCTGCTTCCCAGGTGACACAAGGCAGCCTCCTCTACATGCCTTTTACCTTGCCTAGGGTATCTAGTACTGTGATCACCCTGAGGGAAAAGGGCTCAGGGACCTTGACAAAAGCCTCTGGAATAGTGAACCCAAATGGATCTTTCCTACTTATGAATTGATATCTCAGGGCTTTGCCATAAGGACAGAAAAGTGGCTAACGTACCATTTGCATTTAAATGATTTTTCAAATAATCTTTCTTATCTCATCCCTTTCTCTGACCTATGAAAAACAGCACCAAGTTCATGAGCGAATGTAAATAAACTGAAAGCATGTTAGAGTCTCTCTACAGGTGCCGCCAGGAATGGCTGTTGCGTGTATATGAATGTACGCGTCTCTGTTTCTGAATGCCTGTGCTCCATGTTCACTTTGTGCTTCAAGGTGGATGATTTGTATTGAACAACCTTCCTAGCTAACTAACCTCTCACCATGCATTAGCTTTACTGCTAAACACATATTTTGAAATTATGTTTTCATAAACTATAATGTTCAGTTCTATAACATTTATATTAGCCTTCATAGATCTCATTTCTCTGAAAACCATTTGCTTGAATATCCTATTCATGGTTGTTTATAGAGCCCTCATCTACTGGCCCTAACAGCTGAATCCTGTGGGGATGGTTTTCAATAGTTGAACTTTATTCTTTTAAAGTCATTTTTTCCTCTTTCTATGAAGCTTCCTCTCCCTCTCCCTCTCCCTCTCTCTCTCTCTCTCTCTCTCTCTCTCTCTTTCTCTCTCTCTCTCTCTCTCTCTCTGTGTGAGTGTGTGTGTGTGTGTGTCCTGTATCGATTACACATTTAAAACCTTCAGCGGCTTCAGACCACTTACATCCCTCCAGAGAGAATCCTACCACTTTCCTGGCTGCCAGAAGGGTCTGCGTAGACCGTCTTCCTTGGCTGAGCTATAATGGCTGAGGGTAGATGAGATGGCCATCTCTGCTTTAGGTTTCATCATAGTCTCAGGTATGAACCCCACAATAGCCCAGGCACCATCATGGAAGAGGCAGAGGAAATAACATGACCGCTGGAGGATGGGCGCCGTGCTGAGAGAGGCTGCTTTCTAGATATTGTACCCATAAGCTCATAGTAGTGCTGGTTACTTCCACAGATTGACCCAAAATCAAGCCAATCAAAATCCCTGCACAGAGAGGGGAAAATCTCCCAAAACCCCACACCTAGCTGAAATTGGGAAGAGGAGGAATTGATATGGTATCCAAAGAGAGGGAGAGAAAAGGAGACTTGGTGTGAGCAGAATCCATTATGTACATCTGCAATCACAAAGAGAAAATAAAGCAATTCAATTACATCGCTGGTCCATCCCATCCCCTTTGAAAGTCCATCACCTTGTTCTTAATCTCAAAGCCAATTTTTATTTCTCTGACACTCATGGCTGTGGAAACATCTGAGTGGTACTCTGTGCTTCTCACAAGACCCCTCTGCTGTACTTTCCTTTGTCTGCACATCCACAGTAGGTGTATTTGAGTAACTTCCAGTCTTGGTAGCAACGCTATTCAGAATTTTCCTTCTATGTCCCTGGGAACTTTCTGTTCTTTGAAGGCCAGTATGTTCTGCTTGGCCTAGGCCTCAGACCCTGTGGCAGATTCTGTGTCCATTTACTTGTCGGGACACTGGTTCCTACACAGTCCTGGAGTGTACCTCTCTTCACATCTAAAGGACATGCTTCCCCTCTCTGGCGTGGTCACACTATAAAGTGGGGTGGGATGTCACTCCCCGATTTGCCGTATACAGTTAATTCCCTTTGGCAATGTGACTGGCCTGTGTGACGCACAGATGACTGATGGAACATTATACTTCTGTGTCTGCAGAAGAGACTGAGTGAAATCCACCCGTATCAGTGCAGCAGGTGTGATCTGATCTGTAGCCGGCACAAAGGAAATGAAAATGAGAGGTGGCATGCACTCACCTCGTCTGAAATAGGATGTTCATGTCAAACAAACTTTGTCTGCTGGCCTCCTGGGTCTGGGTCTCCAGGCACACGTGGGGCTTACACTGTGCTTTCTCATGCCTCTGGGGTTGGATTAAAGTCACATGACCAGCTTGCCTTGTCTTCAGTTTACAGAAAACAGTCACTGAATGTCCTAGCATCCACAGTCACATAGGCCAATCACTTATAACAAATTGCTTTCAATGACCTCCCGTTTCTCTATCCATCATCAATCTATCTATCTATCTATCTATCTATCTATCTATCTATCTATCTGCCTACCTAGCATCTGTCTATCTATCATCTATCATTTATCTAACATCTATAATTTATCTATCATCTATCAATAGTCATCCATTCATCTACAAATATATTTCTCACTGGACCTGTTTTATAAGGGAGCCCTGTGTTCTAAAAGCATCAGGAATCTATAGGTAACCTCCAGGAATGAACACTGTCTGTCTTCAGATAACCAGAGAAAAGGCTTTAAGAAAATTTATTGTGCCAAGAACCAAATAAGTTGTAAAGCAAATTGTCTTTAAAGTCAGACTTCCTGACAATGTAACTGGTTTCTGTTGCCTTGACTGCTGCCTTGGCAGGTCCTGAGCAGAGTACTCAGTGAACCTACGCAGTGGCAGAGGTGGCGAGTCTGTGCTGTGTTAGGCCTGATGACATAGTTCATCAAGCAGCAAAATAAACCCACAGGCTTTCCAGAGTGACAGTGCCCGGAGGGAGAGTCCAGGCATCACCGCTCATCCAGCTCACTCTTTTCAGGGTACCGGTTCAAGTATTGGCTTGAGGTGGCACATTATATTCTTCCTGGTTTTGTTTATTTTTTTTCCAAGAGTCAGTTTCTATGTGTAGCCCTGGCTGTCCTGGAACTCACTCTGCAGACCAGGCTGGCCCCTAATTCAAAGATCCAGATTCAGCTACCACCCTGCTCCCACCCACCTTCTAGTGCTAAGATTAAAAGAGTATGTCACCACCACCTGGCTAAGGTATTGTTTTCTCATGGCTTTATTTCTCCCCTCTTCTTCCTCCTTCTTTGTTCCTTCCTTTCTTTTGCTTGTAAATATTTATCCTGCCTTTCAACCAAACCTCGGCTGAGGGTCCAGGTAATACGTGCTGCTCCTATAATAGCCAAGAAAACCAGATAGTTTCTGAACAGTGCACAGACCATAGCCTACCAAGAGTGCAGAGACCATAGCCTACCAAGAGTGCAGAGACCATAGCCTACCAGGAGCACAGACAGGCCATAACCAACCAGGAGCACAGACAGACTTCAGCCCGTGACTTCTCTAACAATGCATGCAGAAGTCCCCTTCCAGACAACTTCTAAGTCAGTCCCTTGCTGAAGTCTCTATGGCTGATACTGGAGCATACTATGAATTGATTTCTGGGGTAAGACTTAATAATATTAAGGACTCTGACTAGAGAGTGTTAAGGGGCAAGGATGGTACATTCTGTGAAATCAAGAAACATGAAGCATTCCTGATGAAATTCCTCTAAAGCATTTTTTCCCAACTTCAACACCAGAGACAGTACTGAGAAAATATTTCCGATCGAATCTCTTCTCCTGACCTTGTTTTTCACCGGAAACATTTCTGTAGTATTGTTGCTTGTGTGTGTTCATGCCCCAAACCAATGGGTATCTGTAGCCATGCAGCCGGTCTCAGAACACTGTGGTAGGGTAGACGTCAGCCTGGAATATGTTTGTTTGTTTACAGACTCAGGGAATGCCTGTGCTTCTCAGGTTTAAAGTGCAGTTCCAAAACGTTTTGTTTCTGGCATCACTCCTTCTCTCTAAGAAGATTAGTCGTCTCCAATCCTGGACCTCAGCAATCAGGCCACAGCCTCCTAGCTCCCTCAAGGAGCACACCCTATCACCAACCATTTTCAACATTTCTGTATAAAGTCATGTTTCCTGTAACAAGATAGCTTGGGTAAGATTGGCTCCTGATTACCAATTGGTATGCTTGTATATTTGGTCATAATTTATTTTTAGCTTTGTTTTTGTTTATAATCAAAATAAGGATTCCAAATACCCCTCCAGCCCAGGAACAATGCCATGCGGTACTCAAGGGCTTCAGAACTCTCATTGAACCAGGCTGTGTGGAGTGAGCACCGCCTTTGAAATATGATTTAAAACAGAATTCGCAGTGTTGCAGAATTACATAAAACTGTGTGAAATTGTGCAGATAATCATTTAAATCTCCCTACATGAAAAGATAATTGCTCTAGAAATTAACTGTACCTGGGGTTCATTCATTTGGTCATGGCTAGTTTCTTATGTAGCGCTGATTTGATATTAGAGCTAATTAAGATCAGGTCAGAGTTGCTGAAGGTCAGACATTAATGTGTGGGATCATTGAAATGATAATTATAAACAGATTAGGAAGCCACGGTCCTTTATAAGGGGTTATTAGGTAATTACTGTGAGCACGAACGGCTTACTGTAATAATGGATTATCGACTCCTCACGGCGCTCTCGGGGTGAGAGTGTACTGCTTCCTCAAGGACTAAAGAACCGCGTTCTCCACACCCAGAGATCAGTAAATAATGCAGAGACTTGGCAGCAGTGGCCCACTCTTTCCTGGAAGGGTTTGGGCTTTCGGGGAGGTCTGTTGTGGCTAATGTGCCTTTGTTTACCTCAATATCAAGAGGGCAGGTGCCTAGAAGGGTAGAGGAGGAGAGAATTCCATCCCATAGACTGACACTGTGGGGCATGAAAGGCCTCTCCAGGTTGTCTGGGTTCTGAATGTAAGAAGTCCATGACCAACTAACTGCCCAAGGTGTAAGGGATGCGGCTGAGCCACTGTCTCTGGTCTGGGGTGGATCTCACTCAGCTTGTTCTTTCTGGGTATGCTTTAACAGTTACATGGACTGAAATGTTGGCCAGGCTCATAAAAGCTGGCATCCAGAATTGGGGCCATGTGGAATTGGTCCTCAAACCAGGACTCCATGGTAAGCAAGGTGCTCACCTCAGGTCAGCCCAGAAAAGTTAACTTTGATGAGAAATGAGATGATTAGCATGAAGAAATGTCCAGAATGTTTAAGTAGCTTTCTGCCTTGAGCATAACAGTGTATGCCATTCTCTTCGCTTCAGAGGGAACTTCATGCCTCCAGTTCCCTCCAAGACTTTCTCTCCTGCAGAGCCAAGCCTGCTGTTACTGGAAATTGGGAAAGCATACTGGAGCCAGGGTCTCCGAGTCTGTTCACTGTAATGCTGTCTCTTTAAACCTTTGGTCCAGAGCTGAGCTTCTGAGGAACAGACACATAAGATTTGAGGTGGGGGTAGGGGTAGGATGCCCTCACGATTGGGGAGACTTGGGCAGCAGCATTTTGAGTCATTGGCCATATGGCCTTGGGTGTGACAATCCATGACTTCAACTCCTTGCTATGCAGGACCACTTTTGTGAAAGTCTCAGAGTATCTGAGTCTCTTGTCTGAGTCTGGTCTTGACCAAGGAGTTGGATTTCTCTGATCTCTAGGTATCCTGAGAGGACTTTGGCCTCAGCTTGATTTTTAGTGCCAACAAAGAACACCAGCCTTTCAGCAGGTGTGTGTGTGCGTGCATGTATTTGTACACATAATAAGTATTTTTTTAAAAAAGAGGGGTTAAGCATGAAATATTAGGATGATGTTTTAAGCATGATTAATAAAAACTCATAGAGAGAATTTGGGGTTCAACCTGAAGGTCAGAAAAGCAAAACAGCCAGCCACAGGCTCTTACCTCTACCTCAGTCCAAAATGGCGACCTTGTCTCCAATAATCTCAGAATGAACTATATTTGAGAGTTGTCTCCTCCCACATTATAATCTTCTCCAGGGCTTAGATTAAAGACTTGCTCCCCTGGGATTAAAAGCATGCACCACCCTGTTTCTATGGCAACTAATGTGGCTATTGGGATTAAAACTATGTCTTACCATTACCTGGTCTGTTATCAGGTAATGGTATCATTAGACATCAAATGTGGACGGAGAGTATGAGAGACAAAGTGTATATGAATGGTCCAGGGGTTGGCTTTAGCTCATTTGTCTTGGTCTCTATGTTGGTTGATAAGATTGTATATGTGTCGAAGATCCTGTGGGGTCTTCATCATTTCTATGGTCTTGAGAGATCTCATGAGGGCTCATATTTAGCAGCCCAAACGAATAACCTTCCTTCAATGTCTCTCCCAGCTGGGACGCCTCCTTTACGACTGGGGAGTTCTGCCTACCTTAAGTGAGTCAGTTTGGGTTCTCTGAGTAAACCCATGACTTGAAGTGTCTTGTCTGAAGTTTCTGTATGGTTGAGGCTTCCAGGAAGGTGACTGAAAAGAAATCACAGTCTGTGTTCAGTGGGGCAAATTAGCCATAGTCTCAACAGTGCTGGCAGGGAAGGGAGGGAAGACATGCAGTCATATAAGCATTAGAGGAGACAGTGATTCTGAGCAAGAAGGCTAAAATCTGAAGTTCAAAGTGGTACATGGACCCTGTTTTACAGCAGCACAACTGACTCCCTGCTTGAGACCGGCTGGTCTAGGTGAGAGAAGGACCAGGGCCGCAGGACCCAGGATTCACCTTGTCCTCCAACATGCATGAAGAGAATTCTGGAATCTGATGACTCTGTGAGTATCCAGAGAAACTGGACCCTGAACCCTTGGGCTCTGGGGATATCAGGTTTCAGGGTATTGGGGTCTTGGAGATTGGACCAGTATGCCAGCAAACCCTGAGAAAAGTTTCATTTCAGGCACCTCCTCGTGGTTAAGGAAGTTGGTTATGCCTGAGGACCAGGAGTATCCAGCACTGTCCTCTACAACTATGAGGAGGAGGAACTGGGTGGCTGGAGCCTGAAATGCATAATACTTAAATACACTGGAGAAGGCAAAAGAGGTAGAGAGGTCCACCCAGTAGGAAGTAGTGGATAGAGGTGAGGTTCCCCAAGTAGAGCATCCCCTGAGACTGAGAGCCTGAACTGAGGCTGTCAGCTCCCCACCATCCTCTTCAGGCTCTTCTTGGCAGATTTTACTTGAGGGGTTTTCATTTCATTCTTTCACAAGTGTCTTTCAGAGACGCTGCTAATGAATGGCCAGGCCAAGAGTGGTCGGCTGCACATTGTTGAGAGAATTGCCTGCCTGCCCGTTATCTTCCTGCCTTCAGGGTAATAATCAAGGGCACCTGTAATCAAGGGCACCCGGGCCACCGAATATAGTTATCTTAAGAAGGAAGGCAACCTTGGAGGGTCCTGTTTCAGAAGCTGTTTGATGACCTGCTCCTATCTGAGAGACAAGGGTCCTTGTCCAAGTCTCACAAACTTTAGGGCGCAAAGCATATTTGTGGTACATGTTGCCGTAGATAGGATTCCTGGATACATAGAGTGAGTCATGACAAATCCATCATACATGTAGGGAGAAGAACCTCTGGTGCAGGATGTCTTTGAGCTGAAGGTAAATTTTGGCCATGGGTGGTGGCTACAGCATCAGAGGCAGGTGTAAACACACACTGAAATGTGTCTTTCTAGTAACTCTTTTGCCTCCAAAGAGGCGCCCTGAATCAACTGCTCCCAACCTTTGCTTGTTTTCTGTCTCGTGGCATGTTATGACATATCGCTTTCACACAAATGAAAATAAATGAGGATTTTACAATAACATTAATAAGAAATGAAAATAAAAAGGCTCATTAGTCAAAATGTAGGTGGCAGGAAGTGTCATAATAAAAGATGGATGGAGCCAAAACATATCCAGAGGGTCTATCTCCCAACGCCCGGAGTGCATCGTCTGCTTGGGGAACCTTGAGACACAGAGCAGTTCAGACATGTGTGCCTACCAGTCCTTGTCTCTGGGTGTCTGTCCTGAAACTCAAGTAACACCCAGGTGGAATCCCTTTCTCTCCTACCTGCCCTCAAGAGCAGAGTTTTACTTCAAAGGAAAATGTTCCATGATGCATTGCATCCTAACCACAGGGTCCTTTATTTTGTTTGTAACACTAAGTGGTGCTTTATGGCACGTTTGGCCATTAAAGGCACTTCACGTCTTTGGTTGACAGAGAAGGTGGGTGGACAGTTCAGAACTCAGACTGTTAAACTGTCTGTTAGTGCGATAGACAGCATAGTGGGTCATTTTGACGTTTGCTGTCTCGGTGGTGACGAAGTCAGTTTCTCTCTCAGTCTCTTAAGGCAGGTTTACCAGTTTGCCTGGAATGGATCCTTCCTTGCCCATGAGCTCACAGGCTCTTGTGTCCAACCCTGGGATTTCCTCTCTCCTGTGAGGCAACAGTCCCATAAATGAGTCACCAAGTCAAATGTCTTCTTCTTCTCTGTACTAAGACAATGCAAACCTGTTTCCTAAGAGTGTTTTCCCACAAAGGCTTTACCATGCAGTTCAGGAACTCGAAACATGGCTGCTGAAATACCATGGAGGTGGAATGGAGTCATCTGTTGGTCTAATTCAGCTTTAGCTGCATGATCAGGCCACAGTGTGGAGAATTAATGATATAATCATTTCGTTTACTTCCTTCCTTTCTTTTCTCTTCCTTCCTCTCCTCATCTCACCTTCTTCCTTCTTTTCAGTTACTGTTTGTTCATGATTGCAACAGCCATGCCATTTCCAGAAGACAGAACCACACCAGACTCCTCCCCATCCTTGGGCTCCCATAGTCCCTACCCCCCTCTTCTAAGATATTCACCCCCTCTGGAATTCAGAGGAAGTAACGTAGATGTCTCATTCAGAACTGCACACCTGGCAGTCACTTGTACTCAGCATTTTGGCAATTTATGGGTTTCTGCTTTGATTGTCATGCTCTGGCTAAAGAGGCCTCTCTGTCCAAAGCTGAGGGCTGTACTGATCTGTAGATAGAGACAAATATTTAGAAAACAGTTCAACTATAGGTCCACTTGGTATAACATCATTAACTTGCCTTGCAAGAGGGCCTGGAACCTTCAGAGTCATGGGATTTTATACTGAATGTAACCCAGACCCAGAAATACAAATACTCTATGTTCTCTTTCATATGGAGATCTTAAACATAAACTTCTAGATAGATAGGTTTAAGTTAGGGTGAGTGTCCGTAGAGGGTAGGAAACAAAAAGAGGACATGAAAAATAAGGAAGGACTAAAGGATGTGTAGTAAAATACGTGTAATATGCAAAGAGAAAGGGGATCCTAGGGGAGGAAAGACTAAAGGGTGGGGCTAGGATGATAGGTGAAACAGCAGTGAGGGTGGTCCGAACAAACCAAAGAGGTCTCAAAAGAATATACAGATATTTACTGCTTTAGAAGCTGATCAAAACTTTCCATTGAAATGAAAACGATGGACTGAAAAAATGGCTCAACAGGTGAAGGTGCTTGCTGCCATGCTGGAGAGCAAGAACACAATCTCCGGAACGCAGGTTCTGGAAGGAGAGAACTGACTTTCACAAGCACATGGTGTCACACATGCCCCACCCCCACGTATGCACACACAAAAAGTAAACGTAAGAAAGCGAAGAAAACAGGAAAGGGGTTGAACTGCGCCATGTCATTGGTTAACGCGGCTCTCAGAATAATGCTTCCAAATCAAAATCTAGAAGGACACTTGTGATTGGTTAATGCTGCTCCCAGGCTCATAAGCTTTCAAATCAAAATCTCGAAGTCAGTTGTGAAACACACCCCCAAATAAAATACACTATTTACCATTGCTCTTGGTTACCCGTTGGAACCAGATGGCTAAGACCTTAATGGCAAAGAAACCACACACTTTGGTTGCAGGACATAGAGAAATCAAGCTAGAGTTGAGCTGGCAATTTCTTGTCCACTAGCTAGAATTTGTAGAGACAGGAGGTGCTAGTTAGATGTTGGGGCAGAAAAATCATTGGTGACCTCACCTAGATGCAGACCTTTCGAGGTACCATACTGAGGCATCTGGCGAGATACACTCATGGATGCAATGATGGCATGAATGTCATGGGGGTAACCAGCTGCTTCCTGATTGGACGTAGGGTCCAGTGCATAGGAAGAAATGAATACCTGGCACTAGAGAACTAGACAGCATCCTCTATTTTAAAATGTACAGGGCAGAAGAAAATGGGTTCATGTCACTTAAGCCTAAAGCCTTTATCCCCCTTTTTTGGTGTTTCTACAGCTGAAGCTCTGTCATCGACTTTGGGCAAATGACTCCAAAGGAGTCTCACTGCTGTAGTCTTCCAGAATTTGCTTTTAATTTTCATTTGGAAATATTTAAGCCAAGCAACTATAAGCTTCCATTATTGTTTTTACAAAAAGGTGAATTATCAAATAATACATTTAGAAGATTTAGCCCAGCCACATCTGTCTTGGAATGGAGCTCTATGCAAGTAAGCCAGCCCTATAGGTATTGGGACTTCTCTCTGCCAAATGAAAACGTCAGCAGAATGAGGAGTCACCACAAACCTGAGGGAACTTCACAAGTTGGATTATCTGAAGACTGATGATGACTTTAACTCGATCCGAAAGTCACACATTTCTACACTAGTCCCAGAAGCACATCTTTATTATGGTTTAAATTTTTTAAAAAATGTATGAAGTAGCCTAGCTGGGAAGACAAAAATTCAATTCACATACTTAGAAATTTAGCCCCATACATCTTAACTGGAAGTCTAAGAAATTAGCCAATAGAAATTTATAATTTTTTAATGTTGATGTCTCTAAAGATAAGAGATTCTGAAACTCTCCATCTCCTCTTTTATATTTAAGTAAATTTAGTATTTAAGATAGCAATTAGAGAAAGAGATCAAATTGCCAATTGTGAGATCTTGGGCTGAGCCAAGTCCCCTTTGTCTACAGACCTCCAAGTCTTAAAAGATTCCAGGAGAAGCAAGTTATGCTCCTAGTGACCATTGGCTATCCATGTAATTTTGTTAAGCAAGGTTCTCTTTCTGTGTCTCAGTTGCTCCTTTCCAGAACTCACCAAGCTCTATTCCTACTTTCCCAGGTTAGACAGTATCCATGGACTATGCCAGCCTCTCCCTGGGCCCCAAGAGTCAAGTATACTACATTATGGTTGAGTGGATGGAATGAACACATAGGATTCAGGGGTACATGACAGACTGTTTTACATGGTGAAATGCTGTTTGCCCTGTAAAGAACACCTGCATTCAAGGTATGGTCTATCCAGAGGAGCACGCCTGGGCTGTGTGCTGCTGATAGCAGTCTATAATACCTGAGTATGTTTTCTATGTTCCTATCTAGGCCAACTATGTCTTGCCTGAGTCAGTTTAAAGGTGAAAGCAAGCTCCCCAGCAAGTCCTGACTTCCCACTCATTCTGTACCACGTCCTCAAGTGGAGGGAACAGTGAATACTCTTCAGTATAAAGTCTGAGCTGATTGGCCCCCCACAGTTGATTGATGAGTTTTTAAACTGGACTTCTCCTGGATTCCCCTCTCTTTCAATGTAGCCTTGGCCTCAGGAAGCCATATCTGTTTTGCTAAGTGACTGTCCGACAAATCAAGGCACTGAACATTTCTCCCGAAAATTTGTTAAAAACACAATAGGTTTTTGGGGAAAGCTTTCATTCATTTCTCTAAGCATCTGATGGGCTTACTTCTTTCTGATAGGCATTCCCTGAGGAACTGCTTAGTCAGGATATCACTCATGTGGTACTCACAGCCCTCCTGTGAAGACAGTCTGGAGCTCCCTGCATGGATGTCTGAGCATGGCCAACAGGACGAAGGTGTTAGGATCAGGAGGGGCCAGCGTGTAGAAGGGTTTAGATGCCCAGCCAGGCAGTGAGTTGGGCTCTGACTGTGGTCCATGCAGCAGGGCAACACCTTATGCTGAGGGGAGGTCTTTGTGAGCTCAAGGAAAAAAAGGTTTCAGGCACTATCGAAGTTGAAGTTGAGGAAAAAACAAAAACCTGTGGTGTGTGAAAATCAGGAGGGAACGGTCAGTGTTCCTACAGAAGGCTGGCAGTGTTTTGCTTTCTGCTGTGACTATTTTCTCACATGGATACTTTCCTTGGGTGTGCAAGCTGCTAATCTTCTGGTAGCTTAAGCCTCAAGTTCTCTCTCTCTCTCTCTCTTTCTCTATCTCTGTCTCTCTCTATCTCTCTGTGTGTGTATAAGAGAGAGAGTGTGTGTATAAATCAATTCTTCCTGTGCACATGAGGCAATTTCCCTGCTTGTCTGTGCTCTTGCATCTAAATAAAATAGTAAATAATTACCCAAGTGTAACGCTAACCAAAATAAATTAGACTTTGTTTTAACAAGACACGAGCATTTACTTCTGACTGATGTGTGTGTGGTGTGTGTAAAACTTGTTTTTTTTGATACTTTCAGTTTTTTAAACAATTGTTGTCAATATTGTTTTGTCACCCAGGCAAGTACAAATTGGTTACAGAGACTATTGACATAATTCAATATCAGATTATGAGTATGTTTATTAATGTGAGAAGGTAAATACAAGTCTTGGTCAGCAATAAAATCTTGATGCTGACAGTATTCTTCCTGGCCAGCCCATTCCAGCCCATAGGAAAGAAAGAGTGTGTTTCCAGGCTGTGTGCAGCCTCCACAGTGATCATGATGATTCAAGGTTGAATATGGAGCATGGGTTTAATAAATTTTTTTACTAGGGTGATTGGGATAGAATACCATGTTTTTGGTTCTTTGTTGTACCCAGTTCTGAATGCATCCTTGCTCAGCATGTAGACCACACATAAAGACAAGTCTGTCCCTTTCTGTATCTGGTGTGGATTTCCCTTTACAATTTCTTTGGCCCAAGAACCATTGATTGGGCCAACATCTTCTCTCTGGATGGTCCACTGTGGCCTGTGCAGCTATCTACAAAGCACCCCCCCCCCCCGAGCTCCCTGTTTTCTTTGTCCTTGGCACCCCCATGCATTCATTTGCCTGTCGAAATCTCTATCCAAGTTGACCCAGACAGGAGCCAGAGACAGGCCAAGAGCCCACGTGGGTGAGCAGTAGCTCCCTGACAGATGCAGGGAGCCCATCCCTGCCCCCACCCATCAAGCCAATGGAGGATGCAAACCAGCATCCCGCCCAAACCCACCCAGGGCGGAAATACGCTGCCCTCTCTGTTGAGAGGCCCTGGGGATGCCCCTACCGCGGGTGTCCATCACATGTGCTGATGGGCATGAATGGGGCAGAGGGGGAGTCCCTTGCTTGCCTGCACCTGTCAGCATAGCTGATGGGCAGGAAAAGGTGGGGGAGGCCTTCCTCCCACTCTGTCAATGCAGCTGACAGACAAGTGTAAGTGGGTAAGGCCCCTGGCCTCTGCTAGTCATATGGTGAGTGTTTGATTGGGAGTGGACGGGTTCCGCTTGCCTGGCAGAATGAGGGGCTGTGAGCATTGGAGGCAGGAGGCTCCACAAAGACAAGAGTGAAAGACAAGACTGGTGTGTTGTGTGTGTTGTGCATGCTCGTGTATGTGTGAGAGCCTTCCTGAAAATGTAAAGGTGTGGCCCCACATGCCCAGGTCGCTAAGACACAGTGTCTGATGGAGGGATTGGGGCACTGGCCAAAAGAGTATGCTGTACAGGAGACTCACATGACATATGCTCTCAGAAACGAAGACGGGGAGGAGTCAAAGAGAAGGCAATTGGGCTGACCTTCACATCTATAAGGGCAATTCTTTAATATACATTTCATGTCTGTCACTCAGAACAGCTTGCTGATTCCTTATCTCTGGGTTTGGAAAGGAATACATGATCCAAATTCTTCATTTAGTGGCTTCTATGGTTTGTTCCTTGGCCTTGAACTTTGCCATAGCATGCCACGTCGCATGGAGGCTTTTGATGCAGCTCTCCTAGGAATGCGTCTTTGAAGGAAGCATTACATGTGACCCATTTACTAGTCAGATCTACTACATTAATGTGTGGATGTCTCTAGATGATTCAGAGCTTGTAAGTTCTCTTGGAAGCAGCTAGGTGTTTCTGCAGTGGCCCTGGCCATGTGCTATCTGAGAAGAATCTAGTGAGGGAGTTGTTGGCTCAATATCTGGTTAGCTCTACATGACCTATGCAAACGTTTTGGTGATCCATTTAGAAGCAAAACCCTTTCCTTACATAGAAACCCATTCTCCAGTTCAGTGGAAGGAATTTTCTCATTAGTTGCAGTTGTATTTTGTCCATGAAATAAAGAAATGCCTTTCCACAAGCCCAAGGGTCAGGTGTTAACAAGTCAAGATCATTGTGGTCAGGCCATCACTGCCCTACAGATGAGCTTAGATGAAGGGCGTTCCTCTTTGACTGTACGTATTTATTTATATGTATGTGTGCTCACTCATATGTGCACTGTTACAAGTATGTGGTAGTCAGAGGATAACCTGTGGTAGTTGGTTCTCTCCTTCCTCCACTCAGAACGTGGAGATTGAGTATAGGTTCTCAGGCTTGGTGGAAAGGGCCTTTACGCCTTAAGTTATCTTACTGCCCCAAGGGATAAGTTTGAAGAAACACAGACATTCTAAAATTTTCTTGGTCATGGTCTTTTAGAATAGTTTTTGAAGAATAAAAAAGCCAACAAATAATATCAGAAGCATATGTAAGAAAAATCAAACAGCAATTTGAAGTAAAAGCAACCTAGAACTCCATGACTCATTCCTCTTCCAAGAAAGAGATGGAAATGTCAGTAGACACTCAGTTGGTCCTGATAGGGAGAAACAATCTCCCTATGCTCAGGAATGCTTCAGCTTCCTCTACATACAAGTATCCAAGAGCTGAATTCTGAAAGAAAGGGAACGTCACAGTGACTTGCGGCTTTCATTTCACAGTGCCTCTTGCCAGCAACAGAGATCCTGTTGGAAGGCACCCGTATGTCTTGGGGACAGAGGCCGCTGTTGGTAACTCTTTGTCAGCAACTGCAGAATTGGCAGCAGCGGCAAACAAAAACATGTTCAAAACACCATACAGGGCAGGGAGCCTCTGAGAAACCCCGCTTATTGAGTTAGTGGAAGCTGATGCCTCTGGTCCCTTTCAGAGCATCAGGGAGAGGGACTGGCTTCAGGGGTCTTTCCATTTTCACTTCCAAAGTGAGCCTTTGCTTCCAGTAGAACCAAGACAAAAAATAAAGTGAAGAAATGAGGTATAATTATCTTGTGGCTCTTGATGTTTTAGACTTTAGGCTAGTCACTTTATACTCAGAGTGCAATACTCAGACAGCCCCATACAACATCCTGAATAGTGAGCCATGATTCTATGCCTGCTTAAGAAAGGTAATTAAGTATCTACAAAGACACTAAAGAGTTTTAAGGCTTCATATGACAAAGGATGGACATGAGTTTAGCAACCTAGGGATCAAAGCCACAGCACACAAGCTACGGGACAGAGAAGCCCCAGCCACTGTCTGTACCACAGAGCCGCTGAAGGAGCCAGTTTCCCACAGGTGGGTGGCATCAGCTCTGCCTGCAATGAGAAGCAGAGGTAAGAAACCAAGCCTTCCCCCATGAGATGACTTGATGGAACTGAGAGTGTTTAGCCACTTCGGGGCAGGATGAAAACAGAAGCCCCTTGCTTATTACCGATGGCTTCCAGATTGAACCATCAGGAAGTTTTGTTTGCAGCATGTGAGTGTGGCTAGATCCTTCAGGCCTCACGTATGAAGTCACCAGCTGACTGCGTGTGCTGTTTTAGCGGCTGTATGTCACCTTGAAGACAGCTAGCTAATACAAAAGAAAAATGGGATGAGATTTAAAATGGCGAATTTTGACTGCTGATAAATAAATATGCCCCTGGGACTCAATAATTCATCACTTTGAGTTATTTATCTCTCTCAAAAGGTTTCTGAAATCATTCTTTACTGTTTCACTTCATTAACTCTTTGATCTCCGTGACAAAGATCACTTCATCCGTGGCCACTGCGCTGCTCAGGCTAAGTTACTGAGGGGACGGAGAGCAGCAAACAAGTGATGCCAGTCTGTTAAAACTGTGAGGAGGCGGGGGGCGGGGGAAGGGGCAGATTGGGGGAGCAGTCAGGGAACAGGCTGGGGGTGCAGACTGGGAGGAGGCTGGGAGACGCAAGCCTGGAGCAGGCTGGATGAGCGGCAGGCTTTGAAGGAATCATGGTTCTGAGAAGTACCAACAGATGCTGTACATTGTAGATCCCCAAAGTTTAAAGTGGCCGATTAGCCAATTGGTTCCCTGAGCCTGTTATCTCTGTTTCAAGGTCAGGTTGAATAACAACAAGGGCTAGGTGATGCCCACAGCCTATTGCCTCTGCTACAAGATAAAGACCTAAGGATGGAGTGTCCACGGCTTTCTTGAGTTGCTTTGGGTGATTGGTTGATGGAAACAGTAGCGATAGCAAAGGTCTCTCATGCTAGATTTCAAATAAACCTTAGTAGTGACGGACATTCCCAGTCATTCACTGAGGAGAGACTGGAGGGAGGGTAGGAGCAGGCTGCTGATCTCTAAGCATACAGTTTTAGCTTCACAAGGTGAGTGCTGACAACACTGGGCTGTAGACATCAATGTGTATGCTACACTTACAGCATCTTAGGGGAGAAAGAAATAATTCATTCAGCTCACAGGTCCAGGTGGGAGTCCGTCGTCATAGTCAAGAGCAGAGAGAGAGAGAGAGAGAGAGAGAGAGAGAGAGAGAGAGAGAGAGAGAAATGTCTACCACTCAGCTCACGTCCTCTACTCTCACTTAATTCAAGATTCAAACAGAGGAAATGGAGCTGCCCTCTTTTAGGTTGGGTCTTCCCACATCATTTAACACGGTCCAGACCCTCTCCCAAAGACATAGCCACAGGTCAACCTGATTTGGACAATCCTTACTGAGACTCTGATCACCTTTCAGTTGGGTCTAGATTTTCATCAAATTAGGCAGTTAAAACTAGCCACCACACATACAAAGGAGCATTTTGGGTTTCTGTTAAAGATGTCCTGAGAAGTCTGGCTATAAATACCTGCTTGATTTTCATCCTGATCCTCTTCAGACATTTTGAATCAGAGCCCTACACCCAGGAGTGTTGATGGGTGACCACATGACTTGCTAGGAACTACAGAGACCAATATGAACAATCAAAACACTTTCATTCGTTACTTAACATTGCCATGACACAAACACCATGACCAAGGAAACTTGTAGAAGAAAGAGTTCGTTTAGGTTTATTGTTCCAGAGGCATAAGAATTCATATTGGCAGGGAAGCATGGCACCAAGCACCAGGCTTTGTACCCAAGCAAGGAGCTGAGAGCTCACATCTTCAACTATAAGCAGGAAGCAGAGAGCACAAACTGGAAACTTTCATCTTAAAGCCCGCCTCCAGTGATGCATTTCCTCTAGCAAGGCTGTAGCCACCTAAATTTCCTCAAACAGCCACTAATTGGAGGCCAAATGCACAAAAGACCAAGACTGTGGTGGGGAGGGCATTTCTCATTTAAACCACCATAATCCTAAATCATGAACCAGCACTTTCCATACTGTGTTTTTTTCTGCAATGGATCCAGAAGTTGATCTAACCTTTTTTCCATCAAGAGAACATTTGCTACAAAGATTTGAGCAGTGCTGAGCAGAAATTCATCCTGAAGCAGTCGTGTCTGGGGTACAGTGTGTCTCTCCTTTTGAGCAACTCCCACTTTGGAAGAGAGTCAAGGCTCCCATCATCAACAAGGGCAGAGGAACCCACACTGGCTCATATCCCTGTCCTATAAAAGACAGATCAGTGAGAGTACTTGAAGTGATGGGGTTAGGGAAAGGAGAGTAGGGATAAGTGATTGTAGATGGAGTCTTCTCCATGGTCTCCTCCGCTGTGTCTTGAGAAAAGTCTCCCACGCTGGTTATAAAGAGAAAGCTCAACCTGTGTATGACATTTCCTCAGCCAAGGAGCTTCTGCCCTGGAAAGAGGGGGAGGGACCCGTGTTGTAAAGGCTGACTGGACTAGGGGGGCTTGGGTGCAGCTTTGCAGGTCTCCAAGGTCCTTAGAAGTCTTGATGGGCTAACCTGCATGTGTGGTCACCCAGCATGGGCTGCATGCCAGGTTTCTGGGACTTTACTGGCCCACGAAATCCTTTTGCTATGGGATGTCTATTAATATCCCAGGGCACAGCAGGGAAACCTCTGGTTTACTTTATTAATTTGCTTACCAAACCCTTTCTCCATGGTTGAGGAACTGACAAGCACGGTCCCCAGCCAGGTCTGGATTTATAGAGGATTCCACATTGGTGAAGACAACTCGGTGACATTTTACCCTTGTGATATTTTCTTTCTCGGGCTGTGAAGTAAGCAACAGGGCAGGTGCTGTCAGGGTGACAAAGGACCGCCTGTCCTGTGAAACGTCTCAAGGAAAACAACATTAGTAGTTCACTTACTTCTTGAAATTCTTCAAAGTCTGTTTGCATTCCCTGATATCAGCTCGCTCTGGTGACAAATAATAAAAACAGCTGTGACTATTAAAATCGTTCAAATAAATAATAAAACAAGAACAAAACGCAAATCCAATATAAGGCTCTGTAAAGCGGCATTTGGTAAGAATTCCACACACTTAGAGACCTGTGAAGACACACAGGGTCCACAGGCATCAGCGGGAGGCTCATTCCACCAAACATCCTGCCCTTCATTTCTTTTTCTTTTTCCTCTTCGGTGATTGGATGATTCAGGTGTCGATCAGCAGTGTGCTTGCAACCCTCTAGGAAGAGAAAGCAGGACCTGAGAGGTGATGTTTGTTTTCTCAGCTGATCACGAGACCTGCTTAGAGCCCTGGGGCTGGCCTTTGTCTCTTACATAGGACTCCTCGAGACTGGGATCCAGCTTCTCTGACTCTGCTTTGAACACTCATCCCAGGGCTGAGAAGCAATAGAGCTGCAAACGGACGTTCTCGGGCAGCCATGGAGCTGTGTACAGACGTTCTCCGGAAGCCATCGTCTTTCTCGGTATTTCTGAGTCCGTCTTTACCAAGCTACAGCACACTCTCAGTGCGTTGCTGGTTACGTATCCTGACTCCATCCACGAGGACTTTAAGCACCATTAATGAAACACTCTAGAAGCTTCTATTAATTTCTGAAGCTTATTTTTCTCTGAGTTGACTTGTTAATTGAAATAAGAACTGAATATGAGGACCCTTTTCTCACATTAGTGCTGTATGACTCCAGTCTGACCTTGAGAATGGCCAAGATGCATAGAAAGTCCATGAAGTTTCTCAGTATATGGTGTAAATTTCTGAATTAAGTGATGGAATAAAGCGATGCTTCCATGAGTGTCAAGACATCAGAGCAATTGCGAAACTGACAGTACCCCTGGGAAGCACTGTTAAAAGATTATACATTTTGTGAGAGTCTACTAAATTAAGTCATTTTTTCAAACTACTTTAGAATTTTGGTTAATTTTTTTAAAAAAAATAAAACTATCTTTTTTTCCATTATACCTACCAATCCAAGTTCTAACACCACTCCCTTCCCTCCTCCCATTCCCTCCACAAATCCTCCCATCCCACCCCCATCCACTCCTCAGAGAGGGTAAGGCTCAATGCTTTGGGGAAGATCCAAGGCCCTTCCTATTATATACAGGTTGATCAAATTATCATCTAAAGAGAATAGGTTCCCAAAAAGCCAGTACATGCAGCAGGGATAAATCCTGGTGCCACTGCCAGTGGCCCCTCAGTCTGTCCCAGCCATGCAAATATCAATCACATTCAGAGGGACTAGTGTGGTTCTATGCTTGTTTCTTCCCAGTACAGCTGGAGTTGGTGAACTCCCATTAGCTCATGTAAACTGTTTCAGTGGGTAAACCCATCATGGTCTTGACCTCTTTGCTCATATTCTCACTCCTCCCACTCTTCAACCAGACTATGGAGCTCTGTCCAGTGTTCCACTGTGGGTCGGTGCCTCTGATTCCATCAGTTGCTGGATGAAGGTTCTATAGTGACATTTAAGATATTTATCAGTCTGACTACAGGGCAAGTCAAGATTGGGCCCCCTCTCTTCTATTGCTTAAGCTCTTAGCTGAGGTCATCCTTTTGGATTCCTGGGAATTTCTCTAGAGCCAGTTTTATTGCTAACCCCATAACGGCTCCCTCTATCAAAATATCTCTTTTATTGCTCTCATTTCTGTCCTTCCTCCATCTGACTATCCCATTCCCTCAAATTCTCCTTAACCCTCCCCTTCTCCCCTTCTCTTTCCCTTCCATCCTCCTTTCTTCCCCATCCCTATTCCCAGTTTAGTCAGGTGATCTCGTTTATTTTGACTTCCAGCTCTTAATATTCTTTCTTTATTCGTATGTTTTATGTTTTGATTATTATATTGCTAGGGGAGATTTGGCGTTCTGTAAGTTTCTTGTATCTTAATAGGGATATCCTTCTTTAGGTTGGGAAAGTTTTCTTCTATGATTTTGTTGAATATATTTTCTGTGCCTTAAAGCTGGAGATATTCTCCTTCTTCTATCCCAATTATTCTTAGGTTTGGTCTTTTCTGGGTGTCCCAGATTCCTTGGGTGTTTTATGTTAAGAATTTGTTGGATTTAATGTTTTCTTTGACTAATGAATTGATTTCCTTTATAATAATCTATGACACCTGAGATTCTTTCTTCTATCTCTTATATTTTCTTGGTTATACCTGCCTCTGTAGTTCCTATTCATTTACCCATGTTTTCCATATCCAGAATTCCCTTGATTTGTGTGTTCTTTATTGCCTCTATTTCAGTCTTCAAGTTTTGAACTGTTTGCTCCACTTGTTTGGCTATTTTTACTTGATTTTCTTGGGTTTCTTTGAAGTATTTATTAATTTCTTCCAAGTTTTTTTGTTTGTCGTTTCCTCCATTTCTTTAAGGGGATTTTTCACTTACTCTTTAAAGTTCTCCATCATTTTCATAAAGTTACCTTTAAAATCATTTTCTTATACTTCGTCTGGTTTAGGGTGATATAGTCTTCCTGATGTGTAACCACTGGGTTCTGGTGTTACCATGTTGCTTTTTAGGTTGTTGGGGGAATTCTTGCATTGGCACCTACCCATCTCTTCCTTCAAATGAGGCTGGAAATGTCTTTACATCTTTGTCCAATCCTTGCAGTGACTGTCTGTGTCTTTGGGAACTGTTCTTGGTCTGCTCTGTACTGTCAATGTCTGTGTCTCAGGGAGCCACTGAGGTCTCTCTTGATCTGCTCTCTTGGTGCCCTCTGTGCAGTCACACCTTGTGCTTTAGAGTTCCTCTTTTGGTCCTCTCTCTTGGCCCTCTCAGCAGGAAACTCTCCTGCTGGCTGGCTAGATAAGCCAAGGCAGGTGAGGGAGAGGCCTGGGGTTTTGCCCTACTACAGAGGGCTGAGAGAGTGATATGTCCCACCAGGTGGCTAGTCACTTTCCTCTTGGTCCTCTTGGTATTGTAGCAAGCTGTGTTTCAGAGTTACACTGAGATTCCAGGAGGATAGGTGAGTTTGGTGGATGGAGATGGGTAATGGTGTAGCCTACCCGTAGGAAACTTTCCTGCTGACTGACTAGATAAGCCAAGGCAACTGGGGGAGGGGCCTGGGGTTTTGCTGGGACTATAGAGAGCCTAGAGAGTGGGGTGTCCTGCCAGGTGACTGGTCACTCACCTCTTGGTCCTCTCTGTATTGTAGCAAACTGTGTTTAAAAGTTCCATCAAAGTTGTGGAAGATAGCAAAATTTTTGTTTTATTTTTAAACAAGTTAGGAAGAGAACAGCTCATTGGCCTAATATTATGAGGAAGAGAGGAAGAGAGAGAGAGAGAGAGAGAGAGAGAGAGAGAGAGAGAGAGAGATATTGAGAGAGCACTTAATTTTTGCCATTTAAGTACTCTCTTTGGGAAGAAACATGAAAAGGTAAAGGGTAAAACTGTATTAATTCAACCTTTAGACTTATGGCTTTTATCCCACTGACCTGGCTTTTTTGTTACAAGGAAAAGTGTCTCATCTTAGGCAAGTCTGTAAAACCATGTAGGGTTGAACTCCAGGGTTAAGGTCCTAGGCATACAGATTTGCAAATGTCACTACTGTGTTTCAAGTTCAAAACATCTTCAGGGATCTAGTCAGCCATGGCCCCACATTTAAAAACATCACTACAACTTTAAGTGCTGCCTTGTCTTAAAGAGGAACAACTCAAAAATGAGTCCCCCAAATCATTTCTGGAGTGAAAACACTGGCATAGTCGGTCAATTGTCATTACTCAGTAGGCGGTAGAAGTTACAGGTGACACAGCTCTCTACTGTGATCCCTCTGCTTGGCCTAAGCTGACCTTTAGTTTCTCTCCCTGTCATTCCGTACACCACATGGTGGTGTGAATAAGTGTGCTCTCCATAGGATCAAATAGTGGATTATTTTCAGAGTGGCATTATTTGAAAGGATTAGGAGTTGTGGTCTGGTAGGTGTAGGTGTGGCCTTGCTGGAGGAAGTGTGTCACTGGGAGTGGGTTTTGATGTTTCAAAAGCCCATGCCAGGTCCAGTGACTCTCTCTCTTCCTGCTTCCTGTGGATCTAGATATAGCACTCTCGGCTACCTCCCCAGTACCATGTCTGACTGTGTGCTACCAAGCTTCCCACAAGGATAATAATGGACTGAACCTCCGAGACTATAAGCAAACCCCAAGTAAATGCTTTCTTTTAAAAGAGTTGCCACGGTTATGGTGTCTCCTCACAGCAACAGAACACTAAGACTGTCAGCATCTCAACTCCTTCCCCTGTTGCTGTAATAAAAATCTTTCTGACGGAAGCACAGTTCTGAGTCCCCAGTCCACAGTGGCAGCATGGCTAGAGAGGCAGGGACTCCAGGAAGCTAGTCACATTCCTACTGCCATCAAAAAAACAGAGAGAGACAACAACACACTTCTGTACAACTATTTCTCCATTTGTACGGTCCAGCTTACCCTGCCTAAGGAGTGATCCTGCCCACAGCTAAGATGGGACTCCTCATATCAGTTAATATAACCAAAGAGTGTCTTCCATAGCCCCAGAGACTTAGCCCCCAGATTATTTCAGATCCTGTTTGGTTGACAATCAGCCCTGACCATCATACTCAGAGGAGGGGTTCTGCTATGTGTGTGTAACATGAACATTTTGAGGATAATACACTGGGACCAAAAGTGGTTTGGAGATAAGAGGGTTTTGTGGGCTTGTTCAGCCTGCTTTCTTACAGAACCCAGAACCACCGTGGGCTGACCACACACACCATGGACTTGGCCCACTCATACGGATCGCTAATGAAGAGAATTCCCTACAGATGTGACTATAGGCCTCTCTTATGGAGGCATTTTCTCAACTGAGGTTCCCTCCTCTCAAGAGGACTCCAGCGTGTGTCAAACTGACCAAACATGAACCAGCACAGGGATGTCTCGTTCTGGTAGGGACACTCCAAATGAGTCCTTTGCAGACATGGAAACCAGGGATCAGAAAGAAAAGGACAGTTTCCGTTTATTAGAGTTTTATTAGATCTCATTGAATAATCCTTACTTATTCGGAGAGTGCAGTATCCAGCCTTTTGGGCTCTCAGTTTTCACATCCTCTTTCATCAGATCAAAAGGCTCTGAGCTGAGGCACCACCCTTCCCCTTCTATGTGGCCCCTTCTCTCCAGGTTTTGATGCTATCCTTTACTGTTAATCCGGAGAACACTTCCTCCCTGCCAAATTAAACATAGGTTCTCAACTTTCTGGCTTTAACAATGGATTCGATTATACTTTGTTTATTTATGTTTTTTTAAAGTTTTCTGAAGTAGTTAGTGGTTCAGTACCAAAATGAATTTATAAATAAAAAATTGAGCAAATCTAGCTTATTATTGATGATATGAACTTGGTTTTTGCATTAGCAATTTAATCACAGAGATTAAAAAATTAATGGACTAAAGCAGAAAAAAATATGTCATTAAATTGGCCAAACTGAAACCCGTGCTCTCACAGTTCAGCTTCTTCCAAGGTCCCTGGGGAATTTGCAGGTAAAAAGTTTTCAATATTCCTGGTTTTAATGTTTCAAGGTTGCAACCTCCATCAGGGTGTGTGTCTGTGTACATGCACACATATGCATCCATGTACAAAGTAGTCAATGCTTGTTGTTTAGGGAGATTGATTAAACAATGTTTTTGCTGTGGGTCATCTAAAAATTGAGGAAAGATCATCAAGTGTCCATAGGTCAGCTAGGAATTACAGTGTGGGGCTACATGGGCTGTCCGTTCTGTGAGCGTAGGCAGCAGTAGCTTCCTAGGAAGCAGCGTCTCCATCTCTGGCGGCTCATCTCAGTGCATGAAGAGCTTCTAACTAGGCGCATGGGAACGAGAAAGGAATGGTGTCATCCTTTCACAGGATAGGTCAGTAAGTTATTCAGTTAACAACCAGAACAATGTGTTGTCATTTTGCATATTAATGTCCTCTAGGGATTTGGAAAATACAGATTGCCTTTGGTTTTTCAGTTTTTATTTCTCCTCCCCTGCCCTGTGCGTACCTCCATGAGTATATGTTCAGTATGTGTATGCAGGGGCCCATAGAGGGCAGAAGAAGGTATTAGATTCTGTGTAAAACTGGAATTACAGGCCATTGTGAGCTACCATGGCTGCTGGGATCTGATCCTTTGCTCAAATAGCAAATGCTTCTAACCGCTAAGCCATCTCTCTAGCCCCCAGACTTCTCTTGATTTGTGTTTAGATAAATGGATGTCAACAACAAAGCAGTAAATTATGGCTCACAGAAGGAGTTTTAAAAGCGATGGACACAACTAGACTGCTAAGATTTATAATCACAAAACTCCACATACACAAGATTAGAATAACTTCTTTGTCATTTCCTTGTCTTGAGGATCCTTTAAGGATGCTGGAGGTGAAGTATAGATTGGAAAGAAATACTCAATACCTGGGTCTATGTCTGCTGTCCGTGTGTCAGGGCTTCACGGCAGGTTGCTTCTCTCCCCATTCTCTCATTCCCTCTTCCTTCTGGTCCAGCTCCTCCAGGTTGCCTTCTGATGATCAAAGGGTAGGGATGGCCTTGAAGACAGTCAGCTCCACTGCGCAGGTTCTAGCACATCTTGTGGAAGACACCAGTCAGAAGGCCATTGTCTTTTCCAAGCACTGCAGCAAGGGGGAGCACGGTTAACTACAGTAGACCTGTAGTTTCAGACTCAACATCCCATATATCAACCCCTGAGCAAAGCTGCCAGAGCAGAGGTTCCTCTCTGAGCATCATCCAGAGTTAGGAGGTTCAGCAGCCTAGCAATGACTGCCATTAGCTTTTCAACACCCTAATCTGGCAGCTCACAGTCACGTGTCACTCCAGTTCCAGGTGATCTGACACCCTCTTCTGACCTCCATGGGCACCTGCATTCTTGTACACACACGGCGCGCACACACACACACACACACACACACACACACACACACACACACACAGGAGTGCTCAGGGAACCTCTTGTCTGAAGTATGCCCTTCACACCTAGCAGCCACCTTTCTCACTTCCTCTCAGTCAGTGAACTTTGCATGCGAATTTGAACATGTGAGCATTTCATAATTAGTTCAAACATGACAGTCAATAATGCTATCAAACATGACAAAAAGCAGACCACAGCACAGGACTCAGCAGAGCCAGTGGGAGTCACCCCTGACACCACTGACCTGCTCTTGAGTGGCAGCTGAGCTCAGAAGCCCCGGATTCTGCCTCTCAGTTCTGGGCACAATGGTTCTTTGACGCTGCATTTTTCCTCAGCCCAGCCTAATCTCTAGTCATCTGCGCGTCCATCTTTCCATCTCCAGCAGCAGGGAAGATGCAGCTACTTGGGACCTGCAAACAGAGACTGGAAACATCCAATTCCCTCGATACACCAGTTTCTATTTCCTCAGTATTTTGCAAAACCCAAAAAGTAGATGTTTTACCTTCAATCTCATAGTTTACTTAGTTTAATTTATAATTGAGTTAGGTGAGAACAGTTGGACAAAAGAAAAATTGTAAGGGAAGAAAGCTCCATTGCTCTAATTTTAGATAAGTGAGAAAACAAAAAACAAACAAACAAACAAACAAAACCCTTTTTTTATCAATGCAATTATTTTCTTACAGAGATGTGGGTGGGATGCAGAGTTGAGCAGGGTATGTGTACAAGAGGCCAGCGTGGGTGAGGGTGTTTATAGGGGGCTAAGCTCACACAGGGATGGGAGGCACAGCAGACAATACAGCACCGCTTTGAATGTGGAGAGACCCCTATTACACCTGCAAATAGGCATCCTCTGCTAAGTTCCCGTCTCTGGGCTTGCATACTGCTCTTCATGACAGGGGCTTCATAGTCTCTTTCTACACAAGTTGATTGAGGATAAAGGGGGAGGGTTTGACCTCCATATCCTAGACACACTCTGCATGGCTCTCCTTGTCTACAAAGCAGCTTTGGAGCCTCTTTTGAGACCTACAGGTGATGCCTCTGTGGCCAGTAGCCAAACAAGGGCTCAGTGTCCCTGTTGTAGTCCCCTGATGAGAAAGGAAAACAATACAAAATTAACAAGATTTTTAGGTTAGTTGACATGGTTCTTTCAACCTAGCCTTAACAGCCATTCAGACCAGCTCACTTCCTACCCATTGAGGACCAGTATTCCTGGAGCATTTGACCAGGACCAGGGAACTGTATTGTAAGAAATTTGTTCTTAATCCTGAGATAGAGCCACATGGGAAGAAGTTTGAGTGTCTGTGGCAGCATCAGATGCTTTCATCCTGCGTGTCCTTGAAGCACCATCTCCTGTGAGTTGTACACCGCCCCAGGCATTCTGGGATAATATTTACACTAGAATAAGTATTGGCCTCATGTAAAACAATTGTTCTAGCATTTGGGAGCAATTAAAAGATAAACATGTGGGATGTATTGAAACAAGGAGGACATTTTTTTCTTTAGAGAACTGCGTCTCAAACTACATTCCAGAGTAGAATGCCTTTCAAAATGGACAGCTACCGTGCCATATACCTCAGTTTGTCAAGGTCAGAACCTGACCAGACACCGCACTATGAGCAAAAGCTGCCTGCATAGTGGCTTTTGTTGTACTTGTTGTAAGGAGTGCTAGTTTACTTTCAAAATGACAAGTCATGCATTCATTTACTTTTCTATACAACTTATTGCTGTGGGACAATGGTCTTTTATCCTGTCATTTATATTGTATTGTTTTAATGAAATGCTGATTGGCTAGTAACCAGGCATGAAGTATAGGTGAGGCAACTACGCAGAAAGTAGAGGTAGGGCAATGAGAACAGGAGAATTCTGGGAAGAAGAAAGGTCAGTCTGCAGTTCCAGACTTCCAGATGCAGAGGAAACAAGATGAGAATGCCTCACTGATTAAGGTACCAAGCCACATGTCTAATACAGACAAGAATTAATTTGAGATGTAAGAAATAGTTACTAAGAAGCCTGAGCTAATAAGCCAACCAGTTTATGACTGATGTAGACCTCTGTGTGTTTCTTTGGGACTGAACGGCTGCATGACTGAGTGGGACAAAAAAACTCAGACAACAACTTATCTCTTCTGATAAGCAAGGGACTGATCACACTGTATGTTGACTAAAACACATCCAAGGATGGCATATACTTGCCATTACATGTTGCATGCATGTGTATATGTTTTCATGTGCATTTTTTGTGCAGTATGCTTGTGTGCCCATGCATGTGGAGGCCAGAGATACATGTCTGAAATCTTCTTCAATCCCAATCCACCTTAGTGGTTTTTTTTTTTTTGAGATAGTCTCCCACACAATGTAGAGCTTACTGGTCCTCTAGCCTAGCTGGCCACTGAGATCCAGGGATCTATCTGCCTGCCTCTGCCTCTCCAGTCCTAGGATTGTAGGTACTAGCTACCAAATCCAGTAGCTATCCATTTTTTTGTACATGGGCCTGGAGATCTGAACTTGGGCCTTCACACTTTCAATCACTTTGTCAAGTGGCCCAGCCCCTGACTTTAGTATCTTTGCTATCACAGACTTTGAGTTGTCTGAAAAGATGGTAAACTCATAAATACTAAAACACAGGAAATGCGTGAGCTGTGACACCACAGGCCTATAGTTCTAGCATGCAGAATCAGAGGCAGGGGGATTACTGTAAATTCAAGTTTAGCCTGGAATGCATTGTAAGCCATTTTCAAGTAGTTATTTCTCTTCAATTTTTTCTTTTATATTTTATCAATGAAGTTTATATTTTATCAATGAAGTATGAAAATTTGAGGCTCAGAATGATCTCACTGTATCAAACATGCTTGTTTATTTGAGGTTGTCTCTCTCTTTCCTGGTACACGCATGGATGATGATGATGCCTTTGTTTACCTAACAATATGTCTATGATGATATCTTTGTCTATTTTCGATGACATGGTTATCCGTGCCACCTGTGCCCACATCTTCACACATCCCCTGCCAGAAGCTCCTGTCTTCTGGATCCGGGCAGTTGGGAGCTTAAAACACTCTGTGTGTGCCTTTTCCAAGGTTTCAGAGGAGTTGACCTGAGTTCTTAATGGAAATCCATGTTTGTTCAGTTAAAACAAATAGCGCAGAACTGTTCAGGGCTGGAACTGGGAGTCGTGTAGACACCCACAGATAAAACAGAGCCCCGGCCTGCTGCCTGAGTGCTTCCAGCGTGATGCTATTTAAATAAGCTATCAGGATGGCCCGCCACCATGTGTTCTGGGAGTTGCTGCCCCGAGGCTGCCCAAGGTTGCTAGACAACATGCTGTCCTGCTGGAGTAGCTGCTGGGTTTTAGGCTTCACTGTGGAAGTTGGTAATCACCCACACTCAGAAGGCACCTTCTTTAAATCAACAGTGGGCCCCATCCTATTTACCCAGGTGAGCCGGAAGGTCAGCATGACCTCCCTCCACCTAATGCTTAAAGACCTTGTTTTCAAGCTGATCTTCCCAACAGCCCGTATTGTTTCCAGATCCATGTCAGAGTTTGTTAGCACAGGGCTTCTCTCGCTTCCTCTCATGATGGGATGACCTGTCTTTTCAGATGCCATCAAGAAGAATTCCTTCCTGAAGACTGACCCTTACCTGCCTGTGCTCCCAGCTGCCATCCTATCTGAAGGCCTTCAAACTCACAAATCCTACCACATCCGAGCCAAATTCTGAATACTAGCCAAACTGACCAAGTATTAAAATATCCTTTTAATAAAGTTTTCCAGCCATGTGTGATGGCTCATGCCTGTAGTCCCAATACACTGGAAACTGAGGAAGGCCAATTGGCATGAGTTCAAGGCCAGCCTGGACAACATAGTGAGACCCTGCCTCAGAGAGAGAGAGAGAGAGAGAGAGAGAGAGAGACAGAGAGAGAGAGAGACAGAGAGAGAGAGAGAGAGAGAGAGAGAGAGAGAGAAAGAGGTGTTCCAGTGTGGTAGTGAAGCATTTAGCATTTGCATACTGAAGCAGTAGGAATGGCAATGAGTTTGAAGCTAGCCTGGGCTTCTAGTCCTGTCTGGGCAGTAATATCTTGTCTCAATATATATAGTCTATCTATCTATCTATCTATCTATCTATCAATCAATCATATGTATTCATCATCATTCTATAGGCATATGTTATATATATGTCTATGTTACCTGTGTGTGATTATGCTTGTGTCTATCTGGTATGTCTTTATATATATATGAATCTGTATTATTTGACTATATATGTGTACATGAAAATCTTCTGTTGGTTTAATTTTCCTCGAGAACTTTGCTTGGTGAACGATACAGGTCAAGACTCCTTCAAACAGGAAAGAGGAAACCTGGGTTAAAAGGGACCCCCATTGTCCTCAGTGGGCTACTCCTTATAGTGCTGTGGATCACTATAAATCCTGGGGGACTTGGTAGTGGCCAGTAATGTGTAGGAAGGTCATAGTCTTTAATGTCAATCAGGATGTTGGTCATAAGCTGTTAGTGGGCAAATGTCTATGCAGATGTAAGAAAATAAAACACTACCCTAAACATTTGAGAACATTTTTTCTATCCGCACAGCTATCAATCATGGGACTCCCAATACTGTTTGAGGTCTCTGACAGTTAAGAATTTTTCAAAAAACATTCCTCCCCTTGTGTGTTCTCAATCATGTGTGCTTTCGGCTCTTCTGAGCCAGAGCCCCAGGACTTTCGACTGCTGATGGGAGGCCCATCTACTCAACAATCCGGTCCTAGCCAATCTCCCATCACACCTTGCCTGGCTTGGGTTTGGAGAACTGGAAAGCCACAGAAAGACAGCGTTGAATAGTAGATGAAACCAAAATGATCATGGACGACTGTACCATCTGTTTGCTGGAGAGACCATGCCATGTCACCATGCCTGGTAGCTTAGAACAATGGTAACCATGTTCTTGTCTCTGTGGAGCACAGTGTGGCCGAGACATTTCCTTCAGAAGTCCAGGAAATAGCTGCTTCTGATTCTTTCAACTCCTAGAGATAGCTGGGAGTGTTTCACTTTCCTTGGCTTGTGGTCACCTCACAACCATCTGGTGCTGTTGTCCATGCCAGTTCCATATGTCCAGATATCGTATCAGGACCACCCTAGCTCATTAGGACCACATTTGAACAAGTCCTCTTGGCAAAGTCACTGCTCAGCAAGGTCAATGTCTGAAGTTCTAGATGGATACATGTCTAGAGGAATCCGGTTTAGACTAGCTGATTGGTCACCCAAAGTTTCCTTAATCATTGTGTCACCTATGCCAACAGAAAGGGGAGGAGTGTAGTCTGCTCTGAGGATATCTCAAGCAGGGAGAGAAGAAAAGCTCAGTATTGCTGGCATTCTCTGAACCATGGCTCTTCCATGGAATAGGCATTCAGTGTTCAAGGGACAAATAATCTATTCCTGAGGTAACTAACCCGTTTTTGAGGTAACTAATCCATTTTTGAGAAAATTAACATAATCTTGATGTAGCTAATTGACTCCTGAGTTAATTAACCCACTCCCTAGGTAACATTCTACTCTGGTAACTACTAACCCACTTCTGAGAGGACTAAAATATTCCTAAGGTAATGAATTCACACTAGACATAACCAGCACACTCCTGAGATAATTGCTACACTGTAGAGAAGACTAATCCACTCCTGAGATGAATAGCCCACTCCTGATCATCTGTCCATGCCCTAGGTCATGTCATTAATCCAAACAGCCTGCTCGAGGTAACTTACCCATGCCCTGGAACATGTCATTAATCCAAACAGCCTGCTCCAGGTAACTTACCCATGCCCTGGATGGTGCTGTTAATTCATGAATGGGAGCAGAGCAGTCCTTCAGACCTAATCCTTTCTTAAAGACCCCACCCTTATTACTGTCACAGTGGAAGGAAATTCCAATGTGAGTCTGAGAGGGGACAAAGGTTCCAGAGAGCTAGGTGCTGTCACATCACCAAGACTCTCATTCCTTTACTGCTTACTTTCCTTAGGAGGCTCAACCCACACCAGGTTCTAAGAACCCACCTGTCTTAGAACAGGCACCTCTACCAGGTCTTTGAGAGAGCAGTGTTTGGCTTCTCTTCTATGTTACTGGGTTGAACTCTCAGTTCTGAAGGTCATTATATGGCCAAAGTCTTCACTAGGTCTTTGTTTCATGGAGTGCTCCCCAAGGTCAAGAAGCAGCATCCTCCTGATCTGGATGACAGACTCTTGCTTCCCCAGGTCCACAGGGAGAGTGGGTCTTGGTGACACCATGTGGAGACTATGGCTGGGTGAGGCCACTCAGCTCATGGTGACCACAGCTTGTCAATGTGCATACCTTCTCATCTCAGAATTTAGAATAATTTCCCAAATGTAGAACCTGGGATTGAGATGAACTATTGAGAGTTCCCCATTAACAACATCCTAGAGGGCTGGAATGATAAGTTATTTTACACTGGGAATCCCACCCTTCACTCCCAGGCCAGGTCAGACCTGCTGAGGACACCTCACCGTGGAGGCCACACCATTTCTATCTCTTCTGAGGACTAGGGAATGTCTCCTAGGGTTGTGAGAGAAGACAATGGGCTGCTGTTTCCAGATCTTCCAGCATTGCTGGTGGAGTCCATTCTCAAGGGAAGTCGGGCTTTTCAAGATTGAAGTCCTCCCCCCAACCAGGATGCCTCCTACACCACCATGAGAGGCTTCAGAGATCTCTAAACCTTCAGGGCACATTCCCTAAGATCAAGTTCACTGTGTGGGTCTGGAAAGATCTACAAATAAAGCATCTAAACTTTGTAACTTTCTCTTTTGTATTGTCATTGCCCACAGTACAATTTCTAAGGGGATGTGAAGTCTGCAAAAGTCCTAACACCGTGCCCTACCCATTCTCCTGATGTCACAGGAGACTGATGTGAGAGGTAGGTGGACAGCTGGGCAGATGCTGAGGATGCCTCTCCATGGAAGAGGAGAGAGAAGGGAGTAGGCTAGGTCATAGAAGGCTCTCAGTGACGGCTATGTAGAGGTGGAAATAAGTGGTTACATCAAAGAGGTAGTAGCATTGTGAGCACTGACTGGTCAAAACAGAAGCTCAGCCCTCCACCCCTAATGGAGTACTGATGACGGCCCTCTCTAGGTCTACAAAACGCTCATACTTGGCACAGGCCTTTTATGAGGTTCAGGACCTCCTCACAGTAGGACCTACTCAGGATTCAGTCTTTCTTCGGAGAAACAGAGGCAGCAACGGGCTGTGGGGACCCAAGGGGACTCCTAGCCAAGTCTGCTCAAAAGAGCCAGTGGAAGCAGCATCATGGGCACACAACTGTCCTGCCATCCTGTGGTGAACGCTGATGTCTTTAGGAGAACCACGGGCTGCAGGATGCTCTCAAGCACCCCAGTCAAGCTAGGCACACAGCAGGACTCCAGGACAAGGCTGGGGAAGCCATCTTGGGAGAGGTTGTCCCCCGGATCCTGCACATCTGGGGTGGTGATGCTTGGATGACGATGTGTGTTGGAGGTGAAGCATGTATGTACGGAGTATGGATGGTCACAGAGGTGAAGCTAGTGTGTATGGAGGATTCACAGAGGTGAAGCTAGTGTGTACTGAGGATGGACGGTCATGGAGATGAAGCTAGTGTGTACGGAGGATGGACGGTCACAGAGATGAAGCTAGTGTGTACGGAGAATGGGCGGCCACAGAGGTGAAGCTAGTGTGTATGGAGGATGGACAGTCACAGAGATGAAGCTAGTGTGTACGGAGGATTCACAGAGGTGAAGCTAGTGTGTATGGAGGATGGACAGTCACAGAGATGAAGCTAGTGTGTACGGAGGATGGACGGTCACAGAGATGAAGCTAGTGTGTACGGAGGATGGACGGTCACAGAGATGAAGCTAGTGTGTACGGAGGATGGATGATCACAGTGCTGGGCACGGGTTGTTCTAGAGGGCAGGCCTACCTTTGGCTTTCTGTTCACACATTCAAAGGACTGTATGAACTCAGCAGGGCGTGGGTAGGGTCCTCAGAAGACTTTACTCTCCACCGTTTATCCTCTGAACTTGTACATTTACTCATAGACAGGCGTGTGTGCAGAACCCTAAAGTAGGGGCTTACTATAACTCAAGATTAACTGTCAAGTCCTAAAATGGCTGTTCCTTTCCCACCCAGGTACAAAAACTTGGAAGCTCTCTTAGACTTGGTTCTTCAGAAGACCAGAGATCAGCTGGGTCAGCCTGGACAAGCTTGGGGCAAAATCCAGCATCCCATCCGGATGCTGTGGGAGCCTGCTGAGCAGTGGCCAAACACAGCTTCATGTCAGCTTTTCTGCCTGTGCCATGTTTTCTAAATTTAGAGAGGCCTTCAGAGACTCAGATCAAGATGGTTGGGACATTATTTTTTGTCTTAATTGTCTCATTTCTACTGTTTTTTTTTTAATAACACAATCAAACTCCAAATACAACAGTAGAGGGCGTGGATTAAATTGACAGTCATATAAATGAGTTTGTCTTTTTGAGGAGAGTCAAATTATTGAGGATTAAATGCTTTGTTACTTTCTAAAAATACCAAGCAGGATTTAAGAGGGAGAGCCCCGGAACGCTGTGACAAGAGCTGACAGCCAAGCTGAGTGCTCCTTGCTTCCTCCGAGGTGTGTCCTCATTAGGACGTGGATTCCCGCTTAACCAGGGGGGAAATGGGCCCAGGATGGTAACAATCCTAACTCAGCATCTCCTAATGAAAACAGAATATTCTATAGAGGTAAAAAAAAAAATCAATAGATTTTAGCCAGCCTTATGCTAATGAGGTACTCCAAGTTCTTCACCAGTCTCCTGGGAGTGGAAGAAATTATGACACAAACCTCGGCCTCGGTAGGGTCAGCACTTTCCCGTTGGGATCTTTCTTCTCTGCCTTTAGACCAAGCTTGGACGCTCAGTGATGCAGTATTGATTTAAAGATGTATTTGTTCTCATCTGTTCAGAAAGAATACTGAACGTGTGTTGCGGGTTCCCTCTAATTGGATTCAGCATGTTTTGTATTAACTAATTAGGAGCTTGCTTTTTTGTGTTCCCTGCATTTTTGTCTGCTCAGCTATTTCAGTCCTCTTTATTCAGTGGAACTGGGATGCTAGATTCATTATTTTCTTTTAAAATGTTTGACGGTGCCATTTCAGCCCATGGAAATGCCTGGGGTACATGGCAGGAAAAGCCAATGTTTTCCTCTGGGCCCCTCCCAGTATTCTCCTGTGATATCATGGCCACCCTTCTTCTCTTCCTACCTGCCTGTCATACACACACACACACACACACACACACACACACACACACGTGCACAGTTGCAGCTGACCTCAGCCCACGAGTGTACTGAAGGCTGCATAGGCCACCTCTCAGAGGCTCATTTAGTTTTAGATGATACCTTTAAATGAGATAGTTGCTTGGCTGCACCAGTCACAACTCACAAATCAAGTGTAACCGCTGAGGGATTTATTTGGCTTAGAATTCTTGAGGGTTCGGCTCTGGGGCAAAGGAAATGTTTCAGAGCTGCAAGCCACTGCAACTGGTTCCACCCTGCCTATGACTTCGCCAAGTCACCCTGCTCAATGCTTTTGAGGTGCCCAGATGCTCCAAGCTTGAGCAATCCCAGAGAAGAGCTGGTGTGAAGGGGTGGTACAGGACTATGAGATGGTCCTGAGCAAGAAAGAGCCATGACTAAGCAGCACAAACCCCAGCAGTAGGGTG
The DNA here is from genome assembly GCF_018167655.1 of Microtus oregoni. Taxonomy (NCBI): domain Eukaryota; kingdom Metazoa; phylum Chordata; class Mammalia; order Rodentia; family Cricetidae; genus Microtus; species Microtus oregoni. The sequence goes on along the minus strand of NW_024543207.1, from coordinate 21,005,398 downwards.
GAGATGAGCCACAGAGGATGAACACTTCCTACGATAGACAAGAAGGGAAAAGAGTCTAGAGCAGGTTTCAAACGGGGCAGACTTGGAAAGAGCAGGTGTGCCAAGAAAGTTACAGTCAGCTGGAACTCCTGACACTCACACGGTATTCAGGGACATCTTGAATTTCTAGCACCAAAGATGCATCCCTCAAAGCAAAGCGTGCTCCAGGGTCCCTTTCACCATTATAAGACCATGACTTACCGCTAGTGAGTGTGGCCTGTGGAAGCCTTTGTTCTTGAACCCAGCCTCCTCCTATCAAACCACGTTACCACCAAGGACCTTCCATTCCCAGAAAAACTCAGGGCCAGAAACCAGACAACTTTAGTGGAACATCTCTGTGACCACGGTCACCAGGTCTTTTCAGATAGCGATCCTGCAAAGTCTGCTCTGACCTCATTTGCCTTTTGCAGAACATCACAGTGAAAGCTCTGGCCTGGAAGCTTCTGATTCTCTCTTCCTCACCAGTCCCGGCTCTTTGTCATGTGGCTTTTTCCAGAGAAAGGCCATCAGTGGAAGCTTCTTTTCCATGTTGTTGGGCTCTTTATGCCATCACGATTGACAAACCTGAGTTCCAAATGAGGCATCAGGGGGAAAACAGTCTTCCAAACAGCCAGTGAGGTGAGGGAAGACCTTGAGCAAACCTGGTGAGGGACAGCCTTAGGGACTGTGATGACCCTGACACACACCACTGCCACATGCTGGTTAGAAGCAGTGCTTAGGACACAGGGCCACAGACCCCATCCTGAGGCAAGGCTCACAGGGGCCATCTAAATGTTTCCCCACCTCAGTAGGAGTTGTTGGGCAAGGTCACGCGGATTAAGTCAAAGTCGCGCACAGCTGTTGCGAGCATCTTGCTAACTCATGCGTTAGCGCCCAGTCTCATGGCTCGGTGACTAGGAGCTCTGCCATGCCATGCCTCCAGATTTGTCAGCCGTCCACCCATGCAGCAGGAGTGCAGGTACCTGCCCAGCGTGTGGCCACCCAGACCACAGGCCCGTCTCCGCGGGGGTGCCCTGTGATTTAGTGGACGGAGTGTCTGCCTCAGCAGAAACTCCACGCTGTGTCAACAGGTGGCGAGCACATCGGATCCGTTCTTGACGTGTATGGTTCCAGTGTGATCTATTTCTTTTTAGTGGGTGTTTATTTTTCCTATGGATGATTTATCGGCTTCAGAATGAGCTGTGTCAACTACCGCACATGGTATATTAATTCCCACGTGTCCTCAAACATTTCCTCAGCGATGTACCGTATTCCAGCTTCAGGTGCTCGCACCAGCAACATCTTATCCTTTCTTTATTTGAATTAAGAGCTTTTTCTAGCTATTCTTTGTGGAGGTGGGGGAGTGTGGGCATATGGAAAGCGAGGTTTTATTTAAAAAAAAAACATTTTACAGCCTCTCACACGGGAGTGTTTAACACATTAAATATTTCACTCCAAACTTTCAATAGGCTGTTGTTTAATTACCTGCAGTTAGGTTTCATCTTATTTTATAGTTATAATCATTTCCATTGCTGTGACATTAAAGGTTTAAAGTGATTAAAACTGGCTGTATAGAAAGGCACGTGGGTTCATAAAGTTGTGGAATGCACATATGGCCGATTCCCTTTCGCAGTGGTGACTGAGTGTGGAGACGTGTAGAAGGCGGCTGGTTGCAGCAGCTCTGCTCATGGCACCATCTCCCTGGCTACTGCAATGCTCGCTCATCTGGGCAACAAACACTTGGTGACCAAGAACCGTCAGTGCATGCCAGGCAAGTATTTGGTCCATAACCAACACTGTGTACCTGGAAAGTACCTGCTCAGAACCATGGCTGTGGCAATCAGGCATCTAAGCCCGTGCACGGCTGTGCACTAAGAGAATACCTGACTCAGAAGCATTACTGTGCACTGGAAAGCACCTGACCCAGAACCACCAATATGCATCTGGTAAGTACCTATCTGGAACTATCACTGTATGCCAGGCAAGCACCTAATCTGGTGTCACCACTGTGCGTTAAGAAGATAGTATACTGTTCCAGGACAGGCTCCAAAACCACAGAGAAACCCTGTCTCGAAAAAGCAAAAAAAAAAAAAGAAAAGAAAAAAGAAGATAGTATACTACACTGAGGAAAGCAGGGAATGGGAGAAATGGCCTTCTCCAGGGAAGAGCACACCAGGACCAAAAGGTCAGCCCTGAAAACATGCATACAGGTAGCATTACACACACACACATGCATGCAATAGCAATTAGTGAAAAAAGAGGATATGGATTTGACCCTTGCTGCATACTAAGTAGCCCTTATCTGGAACCTTCAATGCACCAATACACAACTTATACCTCTGTATGTTGATGTAATTTTAAACATTTCAGAGAATTGCCTATACGTCAAATCTCATCACTGAATAAGCCCTTGTTGAGGCAATTTCCTTTCTCTTGAATAAATTTTTAGGAATGGTGTTGCTGGAGCATGGTGTGGGATGTATAAGAAGTCACTCAAAAGACTCTGAAAGATATTTTAGTGCTTTGTACTCTTATTGCTAATGAACAAGAGTTCTGGTTGCTCCAAATTCTCTCTGGTAGTTTATGGTTTCAGACCTTCAGCAGTCTTAGTGTTTCTATTGGAAATACACTCACAATTCATGTTGACTTTAATTCACATTTCCATGAGAGCTAACGATGTTAAGCAATGAGAGGTTTTTGTTGTTGTTGTTGGTTTGGTTTTTTGTTTGTTTGTTTGTTTGTTTTTGCTAGTCCAGGAATTAGTTCTCTTCTACTTCTATTGAGCCAGGATGGCCCCAAACTCATGGCACCCAGCCCAAGCCTCTCGGTTATTGGAATTGCAGGGGCAGTCTCCTTTATACCTATCTAATCACTTCATAATGTGCTATTTTTATACTTAATATGATTTTGTAAAACCCAATTTTTATTGTGTTGTCTTCACTTGTTCTTGTACTAGGCACATTTTTATCTCTTAGATTTCAGAGAATACAATTCAGTTGTTTGGTGTATTATAAATTATAATTGTCCTTAATAAAACCCCAGAGTCAGATATAGGGGTTAATGCTGAAGAAGAGAGAAGCAGAGCAGCCAGCCACTAGTGAGACCTTTTACCTCTACTGAATCCTCAGACCAAAAGGGCAGTCCCGTCCTCATACTGCCTCCTCTATCTAACTGCAATGAGCTATGAGCTCCTGTCTCCTCCCGCGTTATGTTCCTCTCTCCACCCAGCCATATCATTCCTGTCTCCACCTCTCTACTTCTGGGATTGAGGACATGGGATTCCAAGTGCTGGGATCACCTGTGTGTGATCTCTGTTTCTCTTTAAGACTGGATCAATTTTGTGTAACCCAGGGTGGCCTTGAACTAGCAGAAATTCCTTTGCCTCTGTCTCTTGAGAGCTGGAATTAAAGGTGTGTGCTACCATTCCCTGGCCTCTAATGCCTTAGCTCTGCACTCTGATCTACAGGCAAACTTTATTTGTTAAAACACAAACAAAATATCACTCCAGCTTGGTCCTATGCAAAACACAGGAGCAGAACGTTGTAGTACTGTGAGCAAGCTTCAGAGGAGGTTCTCCACTTCCTTGTGGATGTGAAAGGTGGAAGAGACGGAGGAAGAGAGAGTGAGAATGAGCAAGAGAGAGAATGGGGGAGAGAAGATTTTGGCAAGATAGAGCAGCCAGGAAGACTTCCTTGTCGAGCTACTTCCTCTAACTCAGCATCACATCCTAAAGTTTCAAAACAGTGCCACTAGCTAGGGACTAAATGTCCAACCCATGAGTCTGTGGAAGTAATTTTATATCCAAACTATAATATTCTGCCCCATGCTCAAAAGGCTCATGGCTGTCTCATAATGCAAAGTGCAGTTAGCCTACCTTCAAGCATCCCCAAAGTCAGAACAGTTCCAACATTCTATAAAAGCCCAAATTCAAAGTCTCCTTTGAGACCCAAGGCAAACTTTAAGCTGTCTACTCCTATAAAGTCAAAAACAAGTGAAATGCTTTTAAGATATGCTGGCATAGAATGAATATTCTAGTTCCAAAAGTGCGGGATGAGTGAATAGCAAGAAAGGATGGGTCATAGCAAGGCCAGGACTGAAACAGCTAGTCCTAGACTCCTACGCAGGACCTGGAGTGCATGATGTCTGGGTGTTAGGTCACAGACATCAGCAGCCCCATCCCTGTGGGCTTGTCATCTGCAACCCTCATGGAGTCTCTCAGGCTGACTCCACGGTATCTGGTGCTTTTCTAGGTACCAGGTTCACCTACCTGGCATTGCCAGCCTTGTGGGGTCTCTACTGCATCTACCACCACTCACATTACCACACAGTGGGCCTGCAGGCTGAAGATGGATGCCCCAATGGTATGGAAGAAAGGGATGACTGTCCCGGCATTGAGATGTCTTTCTCAGTTCTACAGTTTTGGAAGGCGCTTACAATGCTCTTCCCGTTTACTTAGGTAATATTATATCCTCCCGGGTTCTTTGGAAGAACAGCATGTGCTCTTAGCTTCTCATGTTGAATGGAAGGCATGCTGCTGACTGAGACAATCCCCCTCCCAATCTTCTAGTCTGCTTCTTCACGTGTGTGCTCTCCTCTTTATTCTCGGAAGTGGCTGTGACTCACTGTGTATTTTTAAACTTCAGAAATTCCTCCCTCTGATTTTAATAGAATATTTTACGCAATGAAGTGTGAGTTATGGCTGGATGCATTACTTGTAGAAATATACAAAGCCACTACTGGGTCATTTAAGTTGATGATGTAAAAACCACAGAAAATGACACATCTCTGCACACTGGTTATCTGAGGCAAATCTGTAAGCTATTGGGTTTCAGTCAGTTCCCGCTGTCTAGATATCACTTGGGCTTAGGTTTGGGTGCAGGTTGAAGATAAACAAAGCCTGGATTCTAAGCTGCCCCTGTACTCATGGTGACCCTGTCTTTATTAGTAATGGGATCTAATGACATCATTTCTTGACAGTCATGATCTTTAACCTAGTTTGATCTAAACCAGACTCACCGAGTATGATATCATTAGGGTAAATCCCCAGAAGAGACCCAAATGCTCAGAATAAGCCATTCAGAAGTATTGGGTTACTGGGAATGATTTCACCCATCACTTTCTTCTTCTGTGGGCCACAGGGACTGTATCAAAGCTGCAGAAAAAGTAGCAGACAATTGGTGTTGTTTTAGTAATGTTCCAATCTACTAGAGCCTCAAGGGCCATGCAGGAGGCTTACTGAGAGGTGGCTCATGTGTAGTAATAAAGGCGGCGGGGCTGCATCCCCAGCACCCCGGCTGCCTGCTCGGCTAGCTTATGCCCCAAAATAACAACACACAAACTGTATTCATTTAAACACTGCTTGGCCCATTCTCTTCTAGGCTAATTCTCACATATTAATTTAGCCCATTTCTAATCATCTGTGTGTAGCACCCCAAGGTGCGCTTACCAGGGAGATTCTAGCCTAGTCCATCCTGGGTCGGAGCTTCATCCCGGGAGCAGGGCATGGCGTCTCTCTCAGGCGTCTGCTCCAGAGAGGAAAGCTGTCGAGACTGACCTCACGTCCTCTTCCTCCCAGCGTTCTGTCCTATCTACACCTCCCACCTATCTTCTAACCAATAAAATGGGCCAAGGCAGTTCCTTTATTAGCCAATGACCTTCCTCCATCACTCATGTCCATTACCTTTAGATAGACTTTAACCCTCAGAGTCTTGATTCTCTGTCCAGCCTTTATGCAAAAGTAAGTCCAGGTAAATAAGTAGCCCACACAGATGTGCTTCCAGCTCTAGAAAAAAAATTCTAAAAACAAGAGAAAAACAATGTGCACAGGAGCTCTGATTTGTGCTTAGGGCAATCAGTATCATGGTTGTAGCCTCTCTTCTCCCCATCACTGTTTCAAGTCCTCACCACGTCCCCTGCTTCTCCCCTAGTCACTTAAAAGTATTACTCTACAGAGTAGCAAGGTGCTACCATGAAGTGCCCTATGTGCTATGTCTACATTCAGCCAGACCAGCCTACCTCTCCTGCTGTGCACACATGCAGCCAGACCAGCCTACCTCTCCTGCTATGCACACATGCAGCCAGACCAGCCTACCTCTCCTGCTTATGCACACATGCAGCCAGACCAGCCTACCTCTCCTGTTTATCAGGAGCTTTTGTACAGGCATGATGTGAACACAGCAGATACCTGGGGCCTGGGCCATACTAGCTTCACGCACTATTTCCAGAAGTGGTGATGTTATTTTCTTAGCCTGGTGGAAGGGGTAATCCTCATTTCTGTATGAGTTGTTTTCTCTCACTGCTGTGACAAAACACCAGGAAAGATTAACTTAAGGAGGAATTCATAAACATTGGGCCGTGGTTTCAGGGAACACCGAGCATCTATCACAGAGTAATGCATGGTAGCAGGAACACCTGGTCACACTGCATCTTCAGCCAAGAACTAGGGAGGTTCCCAGCCACCAGAGCTTCATCTCCAGATCCGCATAGAGGTGGAGAGAGAGCCATGATTCCACAAAGCCGTCCTCTGATCCGCACATGATTGATACCAAACTGTGGAAGGAACCCTACAGATCTCAGATAACCCCTGGTGATGATCTCTAGTGTACTAAGAACATCAGGGCCTTCTTCAGCTCTGTCTTTGCAACCAGACAGCTGCCATCTTCACGGCTGCAAAGGTTTATTGCAGCTGTCCTGTTGCCTGCTGATGTTCCCTCGCAGAAGGGGACAGAGGATGGGATGGTCCTGCAACTCTCATCTGAGGATCCAGGCACTCATTCAACCAGTTGCATGCAATTCTGCCCTAATCGCATATGGCTAGAATGTATAAGCTAGTAAGCAGGAGGGAAGGGGAATCCATCTCGGTAGCCATGGCAGAATCACCACCCATATTGAGTGCAGACACCCCAGTGTTTCTGTCTGAAAATGACCTGTGCTGGTGTCTGTCAACCATCACCAGTCGCTCTGTTATGAGCGCATTAGTCTTCCGGGATGAATTTTGATTCCTTCCTGGGATCTCACAAGGAGGTGGGGAGGCAGGTGTTGCAGGGGAGAGTTCTTAAAATCCATGGGACTTCTCGTGTGGCTTACATGCTGGAGCGTGTGGCGGATAACCTATGCTCTGTGGCAAGGCTGCTGAGCGAGTTGCAGGCTGATGCAGAAGGGCAGCACCCTATGCTGTGGTCACACAGAGGCTTGCGGTCCAGTGGGGAGGGTCAGCTCCCCATATTTCATCTATTGTTTCTCTGCTCTGCTTCTTTGGGTCTCTCCCTACCTCATGTTCTGTGCCGAAAGAAGACCAGGTTTAAGCTCAGGGCTGGAGAGGTAACTGTCAGTCTTTTCCTTGACTCTGAAGAGATTTATTTTAAATCATTGGTTCTGATTGGCTCTGGCCCATACTCAGGGCACAAGTCCATCAAGTGGAGCAGAGCAGAGATGGAGGAAACCTCTACAAAGAAGTCATTCACTGTAGACTTGAGCTGTGCTTGAAGTGTGTGCGTAGGCCCAGGATCATGACTGGGAAGACAACTCTATCAGATATCCCCCAACCTGAGCCATACGAGGCTCCCCCCAGCCCCCAGTGAAGGTGCTCGAAGCAGAAGACTGAGGCCCAACCCTCCAGCAGCTGTTGGTTGGAGAACAAGTCAGGCAGCCTTTAGGGACTCAGGTTCCACCTTTGCCTCATTCAAAAGCTCCACAGAGCTGAGGTGAAATCATATCCATAACTTGTTCTGGTAGAGTGTAACCTACTTGGTCCTTCACCCTCTGCAATGACGGAATGTCAGAGGAAGAAGGAAGGAGCCTGGGTGACTTCTCTGCACAGGGATTAACAGGCAGCCGGCTGCATCCCTGAGACTTGCCCGCTGTGCTAATTTAGCTCAGGCATCTCCAGCATGTGAACTGGTGTGAGATGGTAACTTAATAACCTATGATTTATGTAGCCATCATGAAGGGGGGCGGACATCAGCATCTCTGTCCTGGGAGAACATCCAAGTTTCGATATGGATGCAAACAATGATTACCTTTAACACATGCAGAAGGGAAGGAGACCAGGAGAGAATTTTGCCCTGCAGACAGCCAGATGTAGGATACCATGAGCATTTCCCCAGCTGAGCAGGAGAGGGGCCCTGTGTACAGGAAGTATCAGGATGCAGCTGGGCAGCTGGCCTTCCTAGGTCTTTGAAATTCTTATAGTGAGAATCGAAGAACATCTTTCTTTAAAGGGTGGGAAGTCCCGATTGCTTTGGGTTAGGGGTGGAATGCACACTTACTTGAAATATGATCCCAGGGTTCCTAAATCGTTGGGCTTCTGAAGGTCCTGGAGTGACCTTATAAATTTACACAGCTGTTAAACCACTCCGAGGAGAAAGCTATTGCAATTGTGGGGATTTTCTCCAGGAGAAAACAAATGCAGGTCAGAGCCCTCTAGATCAGTCTCATCCTGACGACTAGGTGAGAATTGGAGACATTGGTATGCTGGGGTGTGGGAATGAAGGACAGGGAGTGGCTGCACAAGAGAGTGGAGCTCAGAGCAAGACAAACCCAAAGGCATCAACCCTTTGTCCCTGTGTCTGTCATTGTTCTTAAGGAGCCTTGCTCTGGCCCAATTTGGACATAGAGACTTCTGCCCAAACTATGAGCTCCCTACCAGCCTTTCAAAGCTGTCCAGGGCTGCTCCAAGGTCCGTGGTTAAAGTTCTCATCCACAGGCATGAAGACATGAGCCTGTGTCCCTAGCACCCACATTAACGTTGGGTGCAGAGGTGGGCACTTGTAGTCTCAACTCTACAGAGGTGGAGACAGGAGGATCGCTGTGTCTTGCCGTCTAGCCAGTTAGTTGGGCAGTGAGCTTCAGGTTCTGTGAGAGGCCTTATCTCACAAAACACAGCTAAGACGGAGAAGTAATAAAACACCTGACCCCAGCCCCCAGCTCCCACACATACCCAGAGAAACATGTGCATGTATTCCACATATATCTGCACATACTACCTACAGAAAATAGAAAGATGAAAAGTAAAGGGAACTATTATCCATCCTACACAAGTGTCGTATTAATCACACAACTCTTCTGGGAGTCCAAAACACATTCCAAGATGTGCAGTTCAGGGGTCACATAAGTGCATAAGAGTCCCTGCTCCCCAACACAACCCAGCCCCACCCAAGGGTGGCCATTAAATTAAATTAAAATTAAATTATCTCCCTGTTTAAGGTCTGTGAATGAAGAACAGGTAGAAAGTTATAAGCAGAGTAGGAAGAGCTAGCAATTCAAAAACAGGAGAAGGTGGGGGATTCCAATAGAGCTGCGCAGGGGAACCGAGGCCTGGGATGGCTGCTGTCGAAGGCCTCACCTGCCCTTTCCAAGGGTTCCATTCCCAGCGCCACTCAAAGTAAGCAAACACACAGATGCATGCTCTCTGTGGGAAGGATGCCAGTGGGCAGTTGGTGAGTGAGGGTCTGGGGACAAGCCCTTCCGTGATATACCTCTGCGTTCTTGAAATTTCCCACCACGCATTGCTTAAAATTACCCCGATTAAAATGGCAAAGGTAAAACTTACTACATGAGATTTTTAGTTTGAGGTTTTACAACTGGCAGGTAGTGGGCACCATCGGGTAGTTGAGGCACGGAAGTTCCAGGAGTCCCTGGGGAGGCAGAATCCTCTGTACTCAGAGCTCTAGCGGGGAGCAGGAAGTTGGGGAGCTGCTCAGGGCTCGTCTGAAGGCTAGCCATGATACCCATGTCCAGGACTGGGGTGGATGGAACTTTCAGTCTCACCTGGCTTCCCTGGAGAGAACAGTGAGCTGTTCTCCAGTTTTGTTTAGATGCCAGTCTGCCCATGCCACCAGGCTGGCACAGCTTCAGTGGGGATGATAACGCCTTTAAAGCAGCTAAACACTGTGCCACTCTGTCAGAGAGAGACACAAGGAGGGCAGCTTCCAGCAGTGGAGGTCCCTCTGCTGTGGTTCTAAAGCCGGAGGTTGAAGCCCAAAGGGTTTTGCCCCTGGCAAAGGCTTCAGAGAGGAAGCTTTGTGATGCTTTTATGTGTTGGTGGCTGCCAGCACACCGTGACTTGTCGCCACAGCACTCCCACCCCTGCCTCTGTGGTCATATAGACTTCTCTCTGTTCGTGTCAACATCCTCTTGTCCTAAATAGGGATCCCTGTCTTTGGACAAAGGTCTTGCCTAGAGGGTCTAGAGTGGTCTTTCCAATCTTAACATCCACATAGCCAATAGACTAAGTCCCAGGGATTGCGTTGTACACATATCTTTTGGGACTGCTATCAGTCCACTACACTCTATTACAAAGTGATGGCAGCTACTATTCTGCTGTGTTTGACCGTAATTATAAGCAGTGTACAGGTGGGTGCATATTGCTAGCTGATACGCTTGGCTATGGCCAGTTTCATTCTGTCTCAGTCCCAGGCCAAGTATGAGCCAAGTCTCTCCGCCTCTGTAGGAACACTGGACACTGTTCTGGGAGCGCTGAGGAGCCACTGGTGTCTGGGTGAGGGGTGATGGAGATGGTGACCAGCTTGGAGTGTGCCTGTGTGCTCCAGCTAACCCTGTCTCCACTCACCCTGCCTCATCACCTCCTGGATCCTTTTCTCCTTTACTCCACGGTTTGCCGGCCTGGGGGCAGTCTGGCCTTGTCCTGCCTGCCCTGGTTCATGCCTCTGGCTCATTTCTGAGCACTCACCCCTCAGGCCTTGCTTTCAAGTCCCTTGCCTCCAGCTATCATCTCATTATTCCAACAGATGGTGACAACTGTGAAGCTGAGCCCAGAGACTAGTCACACACACAGGGTGACTCGGGTGGGCCTACTTAATGCCACCTCATTTGCATGGTGGCCTTCCCTCTTGTGGGTTGCAACGGGCTGGGGGCAAGCCCCTTCGAGTCTTATTTGGAGTGATGGAATCACTAAAAAAACCCACAAATACTGAAGAAAGTAAGTGAAAAAGAGAAAGTGGTTGAGAAAGGAACTTTGAAAGCTGTGCTGAACTCTTACGCCTGAGTCTCCCTCATCCCCAGCTGCAGCCGTACTCCTCCCCAGAGAGGCCAGAGTTTGACCCAGCCAGCCTCAGAGGGGTGGGGACTGTCCTGCACCTCAACAGTGTTTTTATGGATGCTTGGAACCCCAGGACTGGCTCTCAGGAAGCTGGGGTTCATAGAAAACCTCAAAGGAGGAGCTGTCAGGCCCCAGCTCCTCTGCTGGTCTGTGCTGGTCTGGAAGTCATAGGCTTGTGGTGTGTGGGGCTCTAAGCAAAAAACATGGCCCAGCCACCTAGATTCTCACAAAGTACTTCTGCCCACAGAGCTGGTGTGTTTTTAACACTTTTAAGAACTTGAGTTTTCAAGGCCCTTCTCTGAAAGAGCCTCAAGTCTAAGCCAGATTTTGAAGTGAGTTCCCGAGATGGCTGGGTCCCCGGTGCATGCCTTCCCTTACTTCGGCATACAAGGAGAAAAAAGCAGTTTCTTCAGCTACTGAGGGCTGACCATGAATGCAAGGCAGATCCAATAACAGGGTGACCCTGGAGAATTATTCACTTCCTGCACAGGATAGGCAGCACTGGTGCCAGTCAGACTTCCCTCATGCCTGTCTGGTCTTCACGTCAGTATGGGTGACTGCATGGCGCTTGAGAAAGGTGGTGACATTTCCTTTCGTATGGGGAGGCCATGCTCCTAAGTGAGCATTCCCAAGGCCACCAGGGATGTTGCACAGCAGACACAGAATCGGAATGGATGTCTTAGCCACTGTTCTATTGCTGTTAAGAGACACCACGACCATGGCAATGCTTATAAAAGAAAGCATTTAGTTGGGGCTTGCTTAGTGTCAGCGGTTTGGTCCATTATCCTCATGTTAGGTGGCAAGATGGTAGGCAGGTAGACATGGTAGCCAAGAGTTCTACATTTGGATCTTCAGGCAGCTGGAGGAGAGAAAAACCACTGGGCTGACTTGGGCTTTTGAAACCTCAAAGCACACCCCAGTGACACGCTTCCTCTAACAAGGCCATGCCTCTGAAATCTTTCAACTAGTTCCCTTCTCTGCTGCCTAAGCACTCAAATAGATGGGCCTGTGGAGGTCATTCTTATTCAGACCACCACACCAGACTATCTCAGCATCTTCCAACTGGAATATGGGAGGGCAGAGGTTGGCTTGGATGTAACAAATCCTATGTTAGAACCCTCAGGCTGAGACTGACTCTTTGTGGGCCACAGATGCAACCATGGACAAGGAGACCCCAAGGCACTGGGTACCCCTGCTCTATCAATGCCACCCCCACCGTAACACCTGAGAAAGACTCATAAAACTGGGAAGAGAAGTGGATGGAGACAGTCCAGGTGAGGCATATGAGAGCAAGAAGCCTTTGTTGCAGTCATCCCACTGGGAGTCTGTACAAAGTAAGGCTAGTGTTTCTAGATAGACACAGTGCTTTTGTGGGGTTAGGATGAGGTGGCAGCATCCTCCAAGTCTAAAGGGCAGGCCCTGCGGATTCCCTCCACGAGTCTGGCTTTCTGGGAGCAAGCGTTCCCCTGGGTCTCTGTCTGTTGCCCAGGCGTCTCTCTAAAGTATGACTCTAATAACCTCATTTTGGGGAGATGGCTCAGTTAAGAGGACGCTTGACTGGCATTCATAAGGTTCTAGGTTTGAACCCCATAAACTAGATCTGGCAACGTACAGGTGTAATTCCACCGCTTAGAAGGTGGAAGCAGGAGGATCGGAAATCCAACGTCGTCCCTAGTGATATTCTGAGTATAAGGCCCATGTGGGCTGCATGGGACCCTGCAGCATATGGAATGGATCACCAGAGCACACAACAGTGGCGGCACAGCTCAGAGAAGCCTCTGGTCTTGCAGTAAGCCCACAGTTAACACTGAAATGCTGGCATCGACTAGAGGTTCTCACTTGTGCACACAGATCTGCCTTCTAGCTCTGCTGCAGAGGAAAGCTGCCTACCTCCGCTGTCCCTTCCTGCACAGCGCACCTCACGACCCTGTTTCTCAGGACCCACCTGGCTGCTGATTACTGTGACTGCCACACTTAGGAGCCTCACTCTGTGTCACAAACTCCACGCTCACCTCATCTGCCTGGATCTGCACTTGGGGCAGTCTATCCGGCGGATCTCCTCCACTCTTCATTAGTATAAATTATCTTCAGTCATTAGCAGGCTAGTGGAGTCTCCAGGGGCTTGCATTTCCATCTAGAAATAAGAATGGGGCAACACAGTGGTGAATGATACAAATATTTTTTTTTTTTGCAGTGCATTTTTTCACAATCAAAGGTGTTGTATGGAGAGGACTGCTTGTTTGTCCTGGCCCCCCAGCTAGCTTAGCCTCAAAATAACCACAGAGAAACTGCTTGGCCTATTATCTCTAACATCTTATTGGCTAACTCTTACACCCTGATTTAGTCTATTTCTATTATTCTGTATATGGCCACATGGCAGTGGCTTACCAGGAAAGATTCTAGCCAGCGTCTGCCTCAGGCGAAGGATCCATGGCATCTCTGACTCTGCCCTCCTTCCTCCCAGTATTCAGTTCTGTTTTTCCCACCTACCTAAGTTCTGCCCTATCAAAAGGCCAAGGCAGTTTCTTTATTCATTAACCAATGACAGCAACACATAGACAGAAGGGCCTCTTATACCACAGAGGGTCTTCAGGTGAAGTTACTCCTCTGAAAATGGGTATCATTTGCAAGGAAAATTCTAAAAGGTATAAAGCCCACCCAGTCAGAGCTGACAATTGAAAATGGTCACCACAGCAGCACCGTGGGCGGGAAATTCCCCATTAAATGTCCACAGCTGGTGACCTCTGAGAGCCCCATCAGTCTCTGGCCTTGGGCCACATCTACTGTCAAATCCTCCTTTGTCACGTCAACTCTCAACTTTTCTCTGAAAGACCCAGTGTCCGCATTTGGTCCAGTAACGGTGAAGAAGCATCAGCCACTGCTTGCTTGGTCCATGTGTCTGAAGGAGGTGGTGATGCCTCCACTCTACTGGCATGGGGGATGGCTCCTTGCAGGATGCAGTATTGCCTCCCCCACCTTCCAACACTGAAGGAGAAGGAATTTCAAGATGTTCCAGGGCACTCAGCTGTGTGGTTTGCATTCCTCTCTGCAGCCCTGCCTGGCACCTCGCACGGCTTTCACACCCTCCTCCGGAGCACCTCACAACCCCTTCTGGTCTCCAGATAGAGATAAAGAGGGCCCTGGAAAAATGTGCTCTGAAGTGGCCCTTGCTGAGTGACTGACAGCAGACACAGGTCTTATCAGGCCGGGGCTACAGGAAGGCAACGAACTAGAAAGCAGGTTCCCAAGAATGTCACCCACACCTGTCCCTTGTACCGCCCAGCCAAGCCACTTACATGTGCTGTAGATGACACCTGCCTGGAGCTCATAGAGGATGATGCAAGCATCTGGTTTGGTGACAAGGACGTGTTTTGTGGGATGAGACTTTCCAATCCTTCTGGGGGAGAATTTGAAATGTCTGCAAACAGATGGACATGGAGTTATGTGGAGGGCATACAGCTCAGTAAAGCTATGTAGAATGATTTCTGGGCTCTCAGGAGCTTGGCTTCTAGGAGCAGCAGTCTGGGAATGAAGACGTTGACTTCTACTCTCTGTTGACATGATAACAGATCTGACGCACGTAGGTCCGTCTCTGTCTGCTGAGGTCCTGTCAGGAAAATGTCTCGACGTTGGTGGGTGATGGCTAACACTGGGGGTGGTAGCTAAGACTGTTAGCTTTGGAAGGCTCACATCTGTATGGAACTGGGCACTGCTTCACGCACTTGAGAGTCCTCTGGTTTATATAGAATGGATGTCCCTCACGGGCATCACCTTCCGATGGACAGTGCCACTTCCTACTGCTTCCTGGGGATGCACAAGTTCATTCTGTTTCTAGGGTCCTCTTTGTGTCCACAGCACTGTGCTGAGATGGGGTTGAATGCCCAAGGTCTTCCCAGAGTGATGGATACTTACGCTGAAAGCAATGGGAGCCTACCGCACAGAGGGTCCATGTGCATGGGACAGGGCTCAAGTAGATCTTTTTTAGGGGATGGTTCAGCCTTTACCCTGTCTGGGTTGTGCCTCCACTCCATCGCTTCTCTTGTTAGGCAGGAAAAGTGCCTGCCTTGTCCTTTGGCTGAGAGTCTAGGAAGGTAGCTTCTGGAGGGCTGTGCAGAAGACCGGCCCTGTCGTGCAGCTCACAGGCTAGTGACAGCTGGTCCTCATGTCTGCTGTGGTGTCCAGGAAGAGTTCTGTTGCTGCCACTAGAGTCAGATGAGGACACTGGACAAAGGGGAGACTCATGGAGAGGGGTGTAGGGAGCAGGGGCCAGTCGCATCAGAAGGCTTCTTGAGAAGGGACAGTTGTATCATGTGTCTGAGCATAAATTGTGACCTGTGAGAACATCCCACAGTCAGCTCCAGATCCAGTCCCCACGTATTTTCTGGTGTGGACAAGCAGAATGTGCCCCCTTCTATTTGTCTCCATTTCTTCTGACAAATAATAGCGGCCTCTGTGAGATAAGAAGACACAGCGGAGGAGAAATCAAACAAGGACGCTAAAAAGAGTCTATAAATTTTCACCATGAATGACATTAATTTAAAATCATAAATCAGAACTTCAAACAAAAGCTCACAGGCCTAGGAGATGCCTCCAGTATATGGCAAGGAAATGAGCCCCTAAGGGAAAAGGCTCCCAAAGGAGGAGTCCCCAAAGGAAGAGATCTACTTCCCTGGCAAGTGGAAAGATTTGGGGTACAGAATATGAGGGCTTGTTCTTCACACTGTGAAGATACGTATTCTTTTCTGTTCGAAGCTGAGCCCAACGTATAGAGGGCCTGGATAAAGTGGAAGGGCAGAACTTCCTTTAAAAAGCCAACATGTATTCTAAATACCATTTGAGCACTGGTGGAGAGAGGAGTATTTACCTATCCCCACACCCCTCGGCTTCTGACACTTTAACTATTCTAAACCTCAGATTCTCAGTCACAGTGAGAGGTTTCTAATAATTCTTAATCTGCTCTATTAAGGCAACTCTTGCTTCAAGGTGACCATTAAAAGTGCTTTGATATAATTTCAGCACGTAGGAGCCATATGGGTCCTAGTGGAATGGAAGTTCTTGTTGGGTGACTTTCATTCTTTGAAGTCAGGGACCTTATTGGATGGCGTCAAAT
Source organism: Microtus oregoni (assembly GCF_018167655.1). NCBI lineage: Eukaryota > Metazoa > Chordata > Mammalia > Rodentia > Cricetidae > Microtus > Microtus oregoni. The sequence goes on along the minus strand of NW_024543207.1, from coordinate 20,989,211 downwards.
CTTTAAAAAGATGCCTGATAACTTGGGAGTCGGGCCAAGTCGTTCAAACTCCTGCTGTCTCCGCGGCCTTATCTTTATGTGTGCATCCTCATCTGCCCTGGCAAACTCCTTAAGAATGAGAGGGGAAGTGATTAATTTCTCAGGTAATTTCCCTCCTGCTGCAAGAATGTCTACTTCGGCACACAAAGCATTCCTGGCTCCTTAATCTTCACTGCCTCTGTCGTTGAATTTGCTACCTCTGTGCAGAAAATTCTACACATCAGAAGTCCAATGAGCTCCTACAAAACGGAACACTGCATTCGTTTGCAGCCCACACACATCCTTCTGCACCCTTTAGATGCAGATTATCTGTGCTAGTGTGTAAATCATGCTGCATTGCTGAGGGGAACCACACTCTCATGATGAACATCTTCCACAAATATCTTAATCTAGAGTTGGTAGTGTCGAAGAATAGAGAACCTGTGTGTACAAAGGGCTGGCATGGGCTGCTTCCCTCTGCACTGATAGATTCTTATGTCCTGCAGATTAATTGTCTACATATCTTGTACCCTTCCCACATCTTCCTTCTCTATTGAAGTGATCACAGCACAGATTTGCCTCCCATTTGTTGGTGGAGAGCAAAGCCCCAGCTTGGCTGACCTCCACCACTATTGCACAGGCTCCCTGCCTCTGTGAATGTATTTTCTGTCCAGAAAAACAAGATCCTAGTGGAATAGAATTGTATCTGGCTTGATGACTTTCCCTTGAAGGATTTGTGTTGATGTTATAGTCATAGACATCCATCGCGGTTGAGGGTGCCTCTGCCCTAAGAAAATGTTTTTGGAAGCCTGTCGTTTTTCTAACAAAGGGTCATAGACTAAAACAAAAGCTCGAGGAAATAATGAAGCTTTAATAGAGTTCAGACAGCTTCATAACTAAACTGGAGCTGTTTTTACAGTGACAACTGAGGCCTGGTTTGAAGTGCTTTGATATTCTTTCCTAATGTGTGGAAATCTGTCCCTACGATGTATTTTGAAATGTGGAGTAAATTACCAGAGCTGCCTCTTTGTGACAATTCTGCTATGCACTCTTTCATCTGAGCTGTGAACCAATAGCTCTGGATTCAGTGTGCGCCTGTGTCTGAGCTCCAGTGTCCCAGTAGGGAGGCCCAGAATTTGAAACAAGGAAACAGAAACTGTAACTTTGGCAGGAGATGGGTTCCAGTCCAAGGAACATGCAAATATCAAAAGTCCTGTATCTGGAGAGATGAACTTAAGAATGAGAGGATTTTTATGTAAATGCTGGGAGGGGAAATGTAGCTAAGAGTTGCCAGAGGAGCTTATCTAAAAACACTTGCCCTCTGTGCTGAGCCTGTGGACTTCTAGGGTTGGCTCTGTGGTCACTGATGGAACTCATCATGGAACTGAGGAAGCCAATGTGGGCAGAAGTGCTTGAATACTGACATGTCAGTTAAAAGCCAGAGAGCGTGCAATTAAGGATCAGAGGAGAGCTGTGTAAATAAGGTAGACCTGAGGTTTGTCTTCCTGCCCAGATCCCCTGACCTGTTACTGTCTGATTAGGTCAGGTTTTGTCTGCTGCTCTTGAGTTCCAGGATCCGTATCTATCCCTTGTTCTCATGTGGTTCTTTTAATTGGATACCCACAGGTGTCATTGATTTGAGGGACTGCCCCATTGATATGGAAGCCTTGGAAGCAGAACAGACAAATTCTATGAGGAAGTTGGAGAGTTCTCGTGCTGCTGGGCCTCATGGCTGCCACTTCACAGCTGTGGCCATCGAGGGAAAGCTTTCTGAAGCTTACGAGAACCCAAGTGTCCAGTGGTGAGGAGCTAATCTGCATCCAGCTTCAAGTGCTCTGCTGTACGTTGACAATACCATTTGTCTGGCACGCATTCACTGGGCCTCTTGAAGTCTAAAGACCAACGTGAGGGTCAAGTCAGGTAAGGGAAGTGTTCCAACACAAGCCCGTCTCCAGGGCTATGGATCCCATACAAATAGACATCCCACTCTTGTCAGAAAATCGATGGGGACAAGAGTTGTGCAAGCAGTTGGAGAGATTAGCGACGTCTAGACAGGAGAAGGCAGCAAGGTTCTTTAAAGGGGTAATTCATCAGAGGATACCCGGACATCAGCAATGACCCTGAAGGGATGGCAAGGGCTCCTGGTGAGCTGTGTGGTGGGTGCTGGAAGGTGTCCATCGCCAGAGGCACCTGGCTGAGAGAAGGTGCCATGCCATGTGCCGACTGGGCATGAAAACTAAATGAGAAGTTGAAGGATTCAAAACCCTCATAGGGACCACACCGTGCTCTATCTAGGGATGCAGGATTGGAAGGCACCGATGATGACTGTGTGTGTGTGTGTGTGTGTGTGTGTGTGTGTGTGTGTGTGTGTGCGCGTGCGCGCGTGTGTGTGTTCATGTGTATATGTGTTCCCATTCAGGCAACTACATGTAGGGCAGAGCAAAAACTGCTCTTTGTGGCCATAGCTGGAGTTGGAACCTGAGAGAAAACCCAAGTGCTTTGATGGGCTACTTTGAGTGTAATAAAAATATGCCGGATGACCATGTGGGCCGATAGCGTAACGTGTGCCTACGGGGGTGGGGACTTCATAACAACATGAAGATACAGGACTTATCTACTGCTAAGGAGATGGGAAGGACCTTGGAGGAGATGATGTGGGGATCATGATCAAAATACATTTTATAACAATTTTAATAAGAATATTATTAAATATTATATACAATAATAGTAATAGTAATATACTGATCCCGGTTGAGCTGAGGCTAGAGCTCACACCAAATGTTGTTCCAGTTCCTGCCTTTCTCCTATTCTCCTACTGAGGCTTCTTTCACTACAGGAAGGTTGCGAGCATCCTGCAGGGCTGCTCTTCCTTTGAGAAGACCTCAGGGTGAAAGGACACCAGAGACACCAGGCACAGAATAACGCCTTCCTGTCGAGTATCTTTGGCCTTCCCCTTTTTTTCCTATTCTTTCCCTCCCTCTCTCCTTCCTGTAATAAACATTTCCCAGCACAGTTCTTCTAAGACACATATACTGTGTGATTTCTTGTAGCTTCATGAAGGGTGCTTATCTCCCCTAAGCTGTTCTTAATAACCAAGGAGAACCAGAACTTGACGTACATTCTGATGCTTGCTGAGAGCTTGAACTCAGAAGGAGAGGCAGCCATGCAGCATGTAGGCCACCCGGTGGAAACATTCAAAGGGTGGACCTGGGCTGCCGGTGGGCTTTGTTCTGCAGCCAGCCCGTTCCTCCCTTGCATGCATCAACATGAGAACACTACCAAAAATGGATGGAAGCTCAGAATGAACAAAATCCAGCCAAGCCAGAGAACAGACCAGGGCAAGAGTCATAAACAATTACCTGTGACCAGATTAAGACTATAAAAGTAAGCAAAATGGAGAAGAACCAAGCTAATTAGGCAACACTGGAAAAATGGCTTTGCTTTCCTTCCATGCCCCATCGCTAGGATGTCAGGCTGGCTGACAGTTACATGGTGGCATCTTGCAGAATGCTGAGGCATGGAGAAAGTCCCAGCTCCATCTGTGGGATGTGCAGGCTGGAGCAGCCTGGAGTGTGCCTGGCAATTCTAATTATGTATGGAGCCACTTGGAGGAAGACATTCACTGAAGCAAAAATATGTGTTCCCACGCGGGGTAATTTCCCTGTAACTCTCTTTATTTTTTATTTGCTGATGCGAAGGGACTTTTGATGAATACTTATGGGGCACTTCAGGCTTGAGTAGGGTTAATCTCTTTAGTTCAGGTGAGTTCGTTTCAGCTGTGATCCACTCCATTGGCTATCTGTAATGATTATTAACAAGCTTAAAGACCTCTGGGAGATAGTGGATAAAACGGAAGCACCAAGGAAGGAGGCCATCATTATGCTAATAAGGTCGGGAGAATAATTACCAGGCACACAGTTTCCACAGGAATTCTGGGGGCTGGAATTGGTCACCAGGTTAGGAAATCTCTCACAGGCTTTACAGCCTAGTGAATACATACCACACGCATGCACAAATCACATGTTCATGCGTCTGTTCATGTGCATACACACACACAGTTTTTCTGAGGCAGAATATTAAGTGTATTTTTATGTGCCTTGGTTTTCATTTTACGTAAATGAATCCATCGAGAGATGAAGGAATATGCAAAGAAATAATTTCTGTGTTTTCATGCATCAGTGATACTTTTTAGTAGCCTTAAATATGGATTCTGTTAAAATAGTTTAGTATCTTCTTCAAATACATCACATGCACTCCAGATGCTGGTTCTTTGGGTGTTTCAGAGATGTTTCAGCAGCAATGGAGCAACAACCTTTGCTTTTCAGGTGAGACCCCAACCATCTTTTATTGTTTTCTTTTATGTGCGAATGCCCTCTGTGGCCTCCCTGTTAATGCCTCACTCCACGGCTTCCTTGGACCCGCCCTCTGCATTTGACTGAAGGTTCCTATGTGTAGAGAACACGCTTCCTTAATTACACACGTGCACCCCAACTTAGCTACTTGCACATGGACTCTTCCAGCAAAGGCAATCTTTTAAATGCATCAAGAAGTGGTCATAGACACCCAGTCCACTGCGGCTAAATTTCCCTCACCATGTCCACACGCCTTTTCAGATTCCATCAGCTTCCCTTGTGCTGTCTCTCATGGGTTCCCTAGAGAAAGATGGCTGGGCGGGTACCTTCCTTTCTCCTGTAGTGTACCAGGGACTGGAGCTTCCTCCCACGCTAAAGGATCATATCTACTCTAACATGCATGACATCACAGAAGTGGGGGTCACCTCATGATGTAGACCCTCATCAATGGACCCAAGTTCATCATTGTGGACACTAATCACAAGGAGGTGGTCTCTCTGGAACCAGTGCAGTAGAAACCCTTCAAAAAGCCCAATGGAAGGGACCAGGATCATGGCAGGTCCACATCTTCTGGCTTTCAAGTATACCCAGGAGACATGCTCTATGTGGTGCCATTTGAAGCAGCCCAGACAAAGTGACAGACAATAGGTATGACAATGTGGCATGCTGAGCCAGCAGGAGCGGGGTGGGCATGAGAAGTCCTTTCTAAGTAGTGATAGCAGCTTGTGGCATTGTCAATCAGGTGTTTAATCTTAATCCATCAATGACCCCCCCCCCCAACACCTGGGAGAACCTAAGCAAGGACGATGTCACTTCTTTGGATAAGCGATCTGCATCACATCAGTAACCCTTTTAAATTTTAAGCTTGGGTGACTTGAACATCCGGTGTCACTGCTGGCCCTCAAAAGTCCAGTGATGGCAACAAATTCGGGTTCCTCTCTGGCTGCACTTTCGACTTCATTGTAACCATAAACAGCTAACGGCTCTCTTTAGTGGGTCATAGTTATCGCCTCATGGCTTACCAAGTTGTTGAAGTATTTAATCAGGAACCAGTGTCCAGACCCACCCGCTGGTCTTCTCGGGTACTCTGGGCAAGGCTGGATGCATGTCCTTACCATACGGCAGCTCAGAAAAATGCATCTACTTGGCAGATCGCTGGTGATATTTAGCACAATGGGGAAGTATGGATGTGAACTTGCGCTAACAGGAGCCTCTCCCAGTTTCACTGCATTTAATGCAGGTTGAGCTCATCAAAAACAAATTTTAAATGCCTATTTGTTTTTAATGAACCTCTCCCTCCCTCTCTCTTTTTTTTTTCTCTCTCTCTCTGTTGTTGTGTGTGTAGGGTGTTGTGTGTGTAGGGTGTTGTGTATGTGCATATGAGCATATGAGAGTTTCTTTGGGGTATGTATGTGTGTGAAGGCCAGAGACTGACGTCAGCTGTCTTCCTCAGTCACTCCCTACCTTGCCTACTGAAGCTGAGTCTCTCCCTCGGTCCTGAGCTCACTGACACAGTTAGTGTAGCCAGTCAGTGTGTCTAGGGATCTCCATCTCTGGATCCAGAATACTGGGATTGCAATCAGGCTGCCATATGGGTCCCAGAGGCGAGTCCAATCCTCACGTTCATGCCGCATCTCTTGACTTGCTGAGTCATCCCCCGAGTTGACAATCTTTAGGAGACATCCAGTCTGTAGAAAGCTTGTCTAAACACAGAATATTGAAATTCTGATATAGTCAGTTAAGGGCTCTTGAATTACCTTCTCAGGTGTGTTTCTCCTGGATCCATTGCTCAGATGTAAACATCAGTGGCTTTACTTTGATTACCTCTGCCTGTACAACGGCATTTGTGCCATCTTTCATCTTAGCCTCTTGACACAAACATTCCAGCAGGGGATGCAGTCTTTACAAGTGCAGAATTTAGAGGGAACTTTCAAAACCACTCCCTAATTCTCTTAGACCCAGCTGAGGACTGAGACTAGAGAGTCCTTTGTGATGGGATGATAAAAATGAGCCACACAGGAGAGCTCCCAACCCCTCATCTCTTTCCTTGCCAGAGGAGTATGCAGTAGTGGATGATCCTCCCTGGGTACCCCGAGTCTTCCTGACTGAGAGGCTCCTGGGTTTTGCCTGTCTGTTTCTGACATCTCCCAAGGCAGCCTATCCTCCCCAGCAGCTGACACCAAAGCTCATGGTGACCCTCTTCCTTCACAAGGAGTTGGCAGGAAACTGAACAAGACAAAGTGGTTTTCAAACACACTCCTTATAGACTATTGGTTCTGTCTCCCATCTGGCGACCATCTCAGGAAGATCAAAGGAGTCACCATCAGCCTGCACATCCTTGTCAGTCATTCCTGGGGGCGGGGGCTGGGGTCCTGAGGAACTGCAGAGAATAGAGATGGCCAGGTCTCAGATCTGAGCACACTCTCTTGGCCACTGTGAGAGCAGAGCACCTGCCACTCCTGTCCCTCTCTAAAGCTCCTGTACTACCAGTCCCAGACAGGGGTCCTCTTTTGTGGTCATTCTCCCAAGAACACCCCCTATTTTTCTTTTCCCACCAATGGGGTCCTATGGGATAACCTGTCCTGGACTGTCCTAATTTGCCTTCCATTGCTATGATAACCCCCTTGACCAAAAGCAACTTGGGGTCTGTTTGGTTTCTAGGTTATAGGTCATCATAGAGGGAAACCAAGGCAGGAATCTGGAGGTAAGAACTGAAGCAGAGACCATGGAGAAACATTGCTTATGGGAATTCTTCATGGCTTGCTCAGTCTGTGTTCTTATATCACCCAGACCACCTGCTGAAGGATGGCACTGCCCACAGAAGGCTGGGGCCTCCCACATCCATCATTGATCAATACTACCCACAAGCATCCTGCCCTCAGACCAATCTGATAGAGGCAATTTCTCAGGTGAAGAACTTCTCAGAAGACTCTGGTGTGTGTCACATTGATGGGAACTAACCAGCACGTGTACTTTCCTTCCAGGCTTTGTTTTCCCAGCCTTAGTCATCCTCCTTTCTCTAGATGGGTATATGCCACAAATCTGTGGAGACTGGAATTCATGAGTGTTCAAATGAAGATAAACATTTCAGATCTTCTTACAAGCAGAGCTGTGTGCACAGTAGTAGTTCCTGGACAGCACTGCCACTTCCCCGTATGTCTTGTTTCTTGTTTCTAATGTACCTCCCATTGTACTACCTAAAGATATGTTTGTAAATGTTTCCACACACTTCTGGGCCCATACAGGAGAACACACACATAGACGTGTATGCACACCCTAATGAACACCCATGCACCCAGCTCTAGCTCGTCCACTATTTTTACAAGTCTGTTCAGAGAAGAACCTCCTAAAAGGTCTGTAGTCCTTAGGTGCTAGAGGTCAAGGCCTTGCTCCCATAGTCTGCACCCCTTGGTAAACATTTGAAGAGAAGTACAGAGCTCACTAGCAGTGCTTAGCAGAGCAACCCCAACACGGTAGGCACCCTTTTGGTAAGGAGGTGGGGAAATCCTTGTCCTGAGCCTCAAACATGGAAGCTCTGCTTGGCACATCTAGAGAAGAGACCACTGAGTCCTGCTCTGCTGGTGTGGCTTTATGTGTTCTTCAGAGTCTTATCCATGCAAAATTATTTAAGAATGCTCAGTGTACAGGTATTGACAGAGAGTGAACATTCTTCATCTGTATTTGTGTGTATGAGTGGGTGTGTGCATGTTTTCGATGTGTGTGTGTGAGCACACTGATGTGTACTGTATGTGCATGTGTACAAGGACCGAGGTTCACGGCTAAAGTCTGGCCTTGTCTTCAGTTGCTCTCCATCTTCTTCACTGAGGCTGGGTCTCTTACTCACCAGCATTTGAGAATGAGATTAGCTAGCTATCTTGTTACAGGCTGCCACACCAACCTAGAGACTCTGTGTTAGTCTTCATCACTATTCAACAAGTGCTTCATGCATGGGGCCTCCTCCCCAGCCTCTAATAATGACTTTTCACGAGTGAAAACTCATTCTCCATACGCTGAACAGAAAAGCATCCACTGTCAGTGTAATCCTATATTCTGTATCTGGCCACATGGAAGAGCAAGCATGTTTTACCTGCTTGTAGGGAATGCCTGGGATGCTCAGGAGAGAAGCTGATCCTGGTGATCAACTGTAAGTGGCCATCAGACATGCACTCCCATGAACAATCAAGTCTTGCAATCACTCTCGCAACCCTTGTCCAGGAGTAGAGCCATGGAACGAGTTTGCGGAGGGCAGCTGGGAAGCCTGGGAAGCTGCCATCCTGGGATAAAAGGCCTGAATTATAATATCACATTCAATTATCCAAGGGCTTTTCTCTCCAGATGGTGCTCATGTGTCGGGTGCAGAAAACAAGCTTTGTTCTGGCTCTGCAGTTGGACCAAGGGCTTGCTGGAGACTGGACAGAGTTCCTGGGCACCAAGCACGGAGGAAATCTCTTGCCTTCTACGACACCACTCCTGGATGGGAGACGCTGGCACTCTGAGATGACTATAGCCAGGCATAGAGGGATTGCATACTTGGTACAGAATGCATTTCTGGGTTGAGTGAAGATGCGAGAGTCTTAAGCTTCCTAAGCTCAGGGATGCTCCACAAATCCAGCCCTGGTCTACACGTTTGAGGGACAGACGATGGCAGTCCTGTGAGGAGCTGGCAAATGTGTGAACCTAAGCCCAAGTTCATATAGGTCCCTACCTGACTTTTATGTAACTCTCAATGTTTTCAGAAATGCAATGTCCAGGAACCTCCTACCCCTATGGGAAGCGAGGCATTGAGGTGGGACAGAATGGGCAACCTGCGCTTCCCCAGGGGCCTTGAGGTACAAATAAAACTCATTGTCCCTAGTTTTCTATGTGTCAAGAAAAGTAGACTTTCATCAAACAGCCACGCATTATTAGGATATCCGTAATAATAAAGCCAACCCAGAAGTGTTTTCCTAGAAAGAGAGTAGAGAAAATCAGGGAATCTTCTTCCGCAGGCTCTAAAGGAATGTCAAGTGAGATTGACGGAGCTTGATGAGGTGCCGGGGGGATAGAGGAGGGAAACAAACTGAAAAGTTTTCAAAAACTGCATTTCTGACAGGTTCTGCTATGCATGATGCTCGTGGGATTGAAAGGCGATAACAAAGTCAGACCTGGGCCATTGAAGTGAAGGCTGCGAACGCTTTGTTGAATGTAGACGGATTTTCCTTTGGGCTGCCAGCTCACAAATAATGACACAGAGACACGATCAATTATGAAAGCTCAGCCTTAGCTTAGGCTTGTCCTTCTTTTACCTTAAAATAGCCCATTTATTTTTATCTACCATCTGTCGTGTGGCTTGCTACCTCATGTCTCCATACTGCCCTTGCTGGTCACTCCACCATCTTCTTGCCAGAGTTCTCTCTCTACCCAGACGTCCCATGTATACCTTCTGCCTAACTATTAGCCATTTATCTTTTAATTAAACCAATCATGGTGACACATCTTCACACAGTGTAATCAGATGTCTCTCAACAGTTGAGGAGGGCCAACTTTTTGCCTCTACAATAACTATAATGATACAATAGCTTGCTCTTCATGATGTCTGATATATTACTAGCGAGAGTCTCTTCTCAGGCAAAGGGTTAGCTTTTCAGGGGACATTCAGGGCCACACATGACTCTGTGACTTTGTACCTCCAGGATGCTCTGTTCAGCCTCATCCACCAGTCTCTTGTTTTATCTGAAGGATGAATCTTCTCTTAGACACTTGGGAGGACAGAAGATGGCATAGGAGACAGGAACCATTCTTGCAAAGACCCTGTACTTACAAAACAGATGCTCCAGAAATTTGGCCCTAATTTTCTCCTCACAGTCCTCTAGATCCCTAAAATAAAAGTTAACAATCGAGCATTTCCATGGTTTATTTTTGTTGTTTGTTTGTTTGGAGGCAGGGTTTCATGTACCCCAGACTAAACTCTAAACTTGGTGTGTTCAAGATGATCTTGAACTCTGATTCTCCTTATTCTGCCCCCTGAGTACAAAGATCACAGGCATGCACCACTACCTCTGATTTATGAGGTTCTGATGATTGAACCCAAGACTTCATGCATGCTAGGCAAAAACTTTACCAACTGAGCTACGTCCCAGTTCCCACTCCCATCTTTATTTTGACATTTAGAGCTGTCTACCATAGTTAAACAGCTGCTAAGTGTGTAATTCAGGTTAGCAGCTTAAAACAAAGTTGTCAACCCTTCTTTTGGGTGGTTGTTTATCCAACGGCACACTTTCCAAATCTACCACTGACCTCCAAGTTCAATGGTAACACTGAACTGAGATAATCCTCCTCTAGACAAAATCATATGCAAAATATGGAACAGGGCACTGACTGTGCTGAAATACATCGATGTCTATTTGTCAAAGCAAAGACAATCTCTTCTTTAGTTGCTTTAGAATGGTGCTTGTATGAGCCTTCTTCTTGGGCTGTGTGGAATATTCCAGGTTTTGAACTGGCTGTCCATTCCCAGAAGCCTGCAGAATGTTTCTTGCTCCTATATTAGTTTGGGACATGAATAAAGACAAATCCCTTTAAGCATTTGGCCACGTTGTCCCATGAGATAGAGACTCTTAGTGACCCACCCACTTTTGAAGAGCTGAGGGAAGCACAAATTATCAGACACCAATGGGCAGCTGCTGGCACAAGACCACACCATCACACAGCCATGGAGAAAGGTGCAGGAAGAAGCTTGAATGCTGGCACTAAGCTCTTCTTCCAATCTACTGAGGAAATGAAGAAGAAAAACTAAACACTGGTGGTCTCACAGGAGCTTAGACGCAGGCTGTGGGCTGCAGGTTATGGAGTGTGAACCCTACAGAACACTGCAACACCACAGTCTGGGAGTATTCAGCCTGTGATCATTGACTCTGCCACTTTGGGCCCATGGAGAGCATGACAGGGATGTGTGGGAAAGATACAACTTCTCACACCACAGCCTAGATGCAGGAATGGGCTGGTGTTCTCGTCCCACCTTCAGGGGCACACCCCAGTGAGCTCGATCCTACCACCAGGCCCCCCTCAATCTACCAAATCTTCCATACGAGGGCCTTTGTGGTCACTCCAGATCCAAGCCTCCTCTCCAGAAACATGGGTAACTACTCTCTACCTCTTCCCTCTCCTTTCTTGCTCTCTCCCCCCCTCTCCTCTCCCTCTGTCCTCTTTTCACTCTTCTCCCTTCCTTACTCTTCTCTCCTTCTGTCTACTCCTTCCTCCCTCCTCTTTTTACTTATCCACTTCCATTCCCCTCCCCTCCTCTCTCCTATCTCCTTATTTACTCTCCACTTTCCTCTCTCCTCCTCCTATTCTGTTCCCTTCTTCCTCTTCCCTTGCTTCTGTACCCTTCATCATCCCTCAATCCTCTTTTTTCTCACCTTCTCTTTCCTCTCCCACCATCTCCTCAATTCCTTCCCTCACATCTCCTCCCCTTCACCCCTCACCCTCTCTTTCCTTGGAGTAGCCACCAGGTCCCACAAACACACAGGGCAGGACAGGATTGAAAGGCTTGACTGTTGGAGGGGGCAATATTTGCAGTTATTATTTGGAATGTTTGTCCTTTTTCCTTTCATATAATTATGGAGCTTACTCCAGCTAAGAATGCCCCTATATGTCATCAATCAATGAAATAAATATAACCTGCTTAGTAGCTGTACTTAGAAATGTCAGAAGAGCGTAATCCTGGAGAGCTCGTGAACATGCTGCCTGCAGCCCTGGGGGTGGGTGGGTACTCCAACATACAGCTCTCCACTATCTATCTGATGTAAAGGTCTGTGGACATGGCTTCAAGAACGCATGACTGATCATAGTGTTTGGGGTATGGACATTTGGTCGAAGGTCTGGGGAAGCCCTCCGGCCAAGCAACATGTCATTCATGGGCAGCATTTGTCCCCAGATGGCAAGGCAACAACTTTCTCCCACTCCAGCTCCGCTCTTGGCCAGTGATCAGCCTGGCTGCTGGAATTCTGACTGGAAATGAAGTCTGGGGGTCTCGAATCTCATCACACAGCCCAGACGCCTTGCTGAGTGTTCATATGGGCTGGCAACGTTTTGTTCGGAGGTGGACAGGAGTTGCCCAGCCCGGGCTGGGCGGCATGCCTTACAGAGTGTTCTCCAGGAGGTGTAAATGAGGCACAAGTGTTAACGTGGATCCTGGTACAGGGCGCTATTTTAAACAATTACAGATGGTGGAGGGCTGGCTATAATTGACAGCAGTGTCGGCCCAGAAAGGGGCTTGACAGGCATGGGTGCGATGATTAATTACATCGGGCTGTCTCTGCATTCCAGTTTCCTCCTGTGCAGCTCACAGCTCACGTAGAATCTGTGGCTCTTATTACACTGCACGGCACAGGAAATGGCTTTGCAGGGTCCTGCCGAGGACTGCTCATGTCAGAGAAAGGGGCTCCAGCCAGTCTCCCTCTGATGATTGTCTGTGTAGTTCTTGTCACCCAAGGAACCAGAACAGATGTGAACATGAGGGACGTCCCCTCCATTCTGTCCTTACTGTAGGTGATGGTCACTTATCAATGAGGCTGTGTTGCTGGAGGAAGGGAATTCTGCAGCAGGATGGCTTTGGAGGGACAGTTGAAAATCCTTCCTGGACTTCATCTCTTTCAGCTGAGCTGGAATGAAGAGATGTCCGGGAACTTGTATCACCATGCTACCGAGGAAGTGCTTCACGGCCCACGCAGCACCGAGCTAGGCACTTCCAACATGTTGATGGAGCATGGGGTTCTGGCCCAGGAAGCCTAGAAAGCTGGCCTTCTCGGAGGTTATCCTGAACCCCAATACTTGAAGGATTCTTAAGAGGAGGTGAGTATCATTGGAGACTATTTGAGGTCTGTCATTACAGAGTAATGGGACATCCAGGTCAGCTGGATGGAGTGTGCTGATGCACCCCAGTGTAGTCTGTGGATGTGTGTGACTCAGCTGAGGCCGGGGAGGAATGCCAACGGCCAACAAGGTCACCGGCAGAATCTAGAATGATGATGAGCCTTCACAACAGTCATGCCATCCACAAAGGCCAACAGAAGCCACGAGGAACAAGGTGTGGACAAAGTGGAGGTGCTTGTGTTAACACTGACAGGGGAAAGCAAGTAAAGGCAGAGGTGAAGAAGAGGAGGAGGAGGAGAAGGAGGAAGATGAAGAGGAAGAAGAGGAAGAAGAAGAAGAAGGAGAAGGAGAAGGAGAGGAAAGAAAGAAAGAAGAAGAAGAATAGCTTGATGATCACTGTGCTCAGAAGCTCTGCCAGAGTCCAGGGCTGTATCAGGGACCCAGCAGTCTCACAGGGAAAGCACTTCTGCAAGGACACCCCCCACTGAAAACCTTATATTCGGGACTTGATGCCACTTTTTCTCGTAATTCTCAGAGACAAAAATTATTGATAGAACATTTGTAACACTGTCTTCCTCACTTTTGCCTGAGAATACTCCCCTTTGGGACTGGGGATGCCCTCAGGAACACAGGGAATACTTTGTATGTGCACAGCTCTGGGTGTGAAAGCCTGCACCTCACATGTAAATCAACAAAGTCAACTGTGAGAAGGAGCTATATCACTATGGGCCCATTCCCATGCCAGTGCTCTGTTTCCATGGAAATGCCAGTGTCCTTCAGAAAGCTAACTCTGTCAGACTGGACCTTAGTGATGGCAACAGTAAAGTTTCTCTCTCAACCCTCTTTAGGATCTGTGTCTGGTTCTTTCCTTGGACGAGTGCAGGATTCAGGCTCCATGAATCCATATCTGATTCACACACAAGGTTCACTGTTCTTGGTGCTTCTGAGTCTTCCTTTGGGTTTCTTCTAGCCATGATATAATGACACGGCTATTCAAAGGGCCTTCACCTTTTACAGTACCTGCAAGATGCAGAGTCTGGCTGGCCATACCCATTGGCAGACAGGCATGGTGGCCCCTTTGTGTAACCATGTAAAAGCAAAATGCCCACCTCTGTAAAGTCAGACACTAGAGTGTGCCATGCTGAATTTGATGGCAGGGTCCAGCAAGAGAAGGATGGGTGTCTTTGTGGGACACTGTGCCAAGTTCCAACATTTTCCCTCTTACCACCGCATCTACAAAGCATGGCATCTCCGGAAGATAGAGTCTGTGGTGAGGTGTGGTCTGTCATGATTCTGAGCTAGCTTGAAGGGGTTTTCAAGGAAAACACAGGTTCAGAGGCTACCCCGACCTCGAGCCCAGGTTGGCCCAGGTTGTTCGCTCCTGGCCTCAACGCTACCTCTGGTGCATTGCTCTAGCCACACATGCACCTACCAGAACTCCTGTGGAGGCACGGTGAGTAGGAAAGCCAATCAGGCAATAGCATCGTTTACCTGACTTTTATGGAACGGACAGCCACCTTATCAACAACCTTAGCTATGGAGACAAACAGACAAAGAAAGTGGGCTGCGAGAGCAAGCAGAATTCAACCTCTCTTTCAAGGAAATACAAACTAGACCCTCTCCACTTACCAATATCCAGAAGCCTGGGCAGAATTGCTGTGGGAATATGAGGGCAGGAAGTGGGGGTCAGGGTCTGACTGTCAAGTCTGTCTGCTCTGTCCAGGAGCTTAGCTCACAGGCCCCGCAGGAGGCTGCCCTGGGACCTACCAGCTCTCCTGCCCAGGCTGGTGGGTCCCCTGCGATGGCTTTGCCTCACTGGCAAGTTGGAATACTAATGCAACGTGACACCCACATGCAGGGCACGGCGGGATCCGGAGAGCTTGTCTAGACAGCCTGGACACGAGGGAGTCTGCCCTCCTATGGCTTGGAGGAAACACTCCGGCATGAAGGAAGTCTTTTTTTATCGCATTCTAATGCCCAATTCTCTATAGCTCTTTGGTCTGGAGCAGTGAGCATCCTGTCTCCCTTCCCTGACAATTAGCATCCAGAATTTGACACCAGCATCCCAGGAGCTTTGTGGGCTATGGTAACACTGCTGCACCAGGAAGCCAGTTGTACTGTGAGCCATCTGACTTCAGGGTTAGCCTTAGGCGTTGCAGCTTGAGCACCCACAGCTGCCTCTGACCTGTGTCTGCAAGTGGTACCCAAACTTCACCCTCTTAAACCCACTCAGCTACCTACTCAGGCCACAGCTGGATAATTCAGTCTTCATCAAGTAGTACTGGGAAGAGAGTAGGTCTTTCTGTGACCTGCCTGTTGCTGACTCTGCTTGCAAGATGATAGTATGGGATTGAGTCATGTGGTTCTACATGTGTAGTTTTTAATGGTGTGTTTATCTTCTTTCTCAGTGTGGAGGTTGAACCCAGGGCTGCTCTGCCACACATTGGTGGCAAGAGTTTACTGTTATGAAGCAAGAGCAATAAAGGCCTTCATGTCAGTGGGTGGCAGGCCCTCTCCACTTGCATGATGGCCTCCTGACCCATCTCAGCTGGCAGGCACAGCATGCGGGGAGAACGCATGTGCTATTAGCTCACCCACAGGCGAGGGAAGGGAGACAGAGAGGTGGGTATTGGCCAGAGGAACAGGATCAGGGAAAAGGAGGAATTCCATCCCCCTATCTCCCTCTCCCAATGCCCCCATCCTCTGTCTCTCAACTATGGTTCTTTCTCCCACACATCTGTAAGTTAGCACGTTCCCCTCCCGTGGTTCAGATGCAGTCACTGTGTATAGGAAGCTGCTTCATGGAACTGATCTTTTGGACAAGATTTACCAGAAGTCAAGAGGTCTCCATAGTCACCAGTCACAGTGGCACACACCTTTTCTTTTTAAAAACTTTATTTATTCTTTGTATCTTTCACATCATGTATTTCGATCCCATTCATTTCCTGTCCCTTTGCATTTGCCCTCTGCTCTTGCAATTTCCATCCCAAAATAAAATAAAATTTAAAAGGGGAAAAAAGGAAAGGAATGGGAACAACTTGTCATGGAAGCTGTGGTGTGACACAGTGAGTCACACAGACAGAGACACCTTTTAGCTCCAGCACTTCGGAGGGAGAGACAGGCAGATCTTTGAATTCTAGGTCAGGCTGGTATACAGAGAGAGTTTCGGGACAGGCAAGACTACACCCTCAAAAAAGCAAGCAAGCAAACAAACAAAGGCAGAAACAAACTCACAGTCTACAAGATGCACCAATTCAGCAAATATAGACATTTGATGGCTGCTTGTAGGAAGACAGAGTGACTTCATTTTAAGAAAAAAGATGTTTTCTACTTCTGTTGTGGTCTATGAAGTGACCTTCTCTATCTTGAGGACAGGAGTGGGGAGAGCATTGCTTTCCTGAGGTGAGAAGATGCGTATTTAGTTACTATAATCTGTGCTGAGACCAAACACCCGACAAACAGGAAGAACATCGTTTGGCTTACAGATCAGAAGGCTTTGAGTCTATCATGGCCAGGAAGGAAAGGCTGCAGGAGTAGCCTGGTCCATGACATGTTCCGGGCAGAGAGGAATGATAATCCTCAGGTGTTTGTCTCTGTTCGTTTTCACTCAGTCTCAGACCAAAGCACACTGGATGGAGCCCCCCACACTGGGGCTCAGACCTCAGCCCACTGGATGGAGCCCCCACACTCAGGCTCAGACCAATGCCCACTGCATGAAGCCCCCCACACTCAGGGTTGGTCTTCCTCAGTTAAACCATTTCTGAGAAGTCACCCCAAACAAATACACACAGTTGTACACCCTTAAGACCTAAAGCACTTCTTATTCCAATCAAGTTGACAAAGGAAACTAACAAGCACCCCACGAACTGCCAAGTTTTGGGGAGAATTCCATGGCAAAAATTTTTACAAATTGTTGGATTTTAGGAGTTCCCAGCAAAAGCCATTGGATAAATCCAGAAAATGTATAACTTAAGGATTGACATTTAAATGATGCTTGTAATAATGACAAATTAGATACAACTGAGGAATGAAAACTCAGGTTTTCATCAAATAAAGTATTCTCGTGAAACTCGTTGCCATTTAAATTCAGATGAGGGTGTATGTTTTGGCATGGAACTGTGGTCATCCACTGTAGCCTGTTATAGTAAAGTTACTGGGTACTATGACCCAATTTTTACCACTCTTTTTAATTATTGTTTTTGTTTTTGGGTTTTGGTTTTGGTTTTTAAGATGATGACTCAATGTGCAACCCAAGCAAGCCTCAAGCTTGGTGATTCTTCTGCCTTGCTCTCGTAAGGGCTGGGACTGCAGCTGTGAATGGCCACACCAGGTTATGGCTCAGTTTTCATAAAAGATGTAAAGATAGAAACAAAATAGAAATGAAAGCAGAAGTCTGAAGGAAGCGGCTGCGTGATTAGAGTTACGCAGACCATCCGTGGCTGTGGAATCCGCATTTCTGGTCGCACCCCTGCTTCCATTTCCATTGTTTTCAATGGATATCGATTGCTTTTGTGGTGAGAAAAACAAAGTCATGTAGTAATATGAGCGGCAGGGCTGCGTCCTCAGCTCCCCGGCCGCCTGGCTAGCTTATGCCCCGAAATAATTACACGGACACTGTATTCTTTTAAATACTGCTTGGCCCATTTCTATCTAGCCTCTTCTAGACTAATTCTCACATATTAATTTAGCCCATTTCTAATCATCTGTGTGTATCACCCCAAGGTGCGCTTACGGGGAAGATTCTAGCCTACGTCCATCCTGGGTCAGAGCTTCATCGATCGCGTCTGCCCAGGAGAGGGGAGCATTGCGTCTCTGAGCTCACTTCCTCCTCCTCCCAGCATTCTGTTCTGTTTACTCCTCCCACCTATGTTTTAACCTATGAGGGCCAAGCAATTTCTTTATTGCTTAACCAATGAAATCAACAGATTGATATATGACACTCCCACATCAAAGTCACAGCCACACTTGCATTCTCCCACCCTGTGAGTTTTTATTTTGTTTGTTCTTCCAGATTGATTTTAGAATTGTTGTGGCAATCTCATCTAAAGTCCTTCAAATGTTTATTGACTGTCATCTAAATTACAAATTCCTTCTCGCTTCCTTTTTTTAAAGGAGAGGAAAGGAGGGTGTGGGAAGGATGTGCAAGAGGGATCTAGGGGGCAGGGGGAGGGGGCAGTTGAGTGTATTGGCCAGTATAAGCATGTATAAAATTGTCAAGTAGGAAAAGAAACAGAACAAAAATTAAAGAGAGAAAGAATTGCTCTAACTTCAAAAACGGGTTTCTGAAAACCTGGTAGACTCAGCTTCTTTAGGCTTTCAGAGAGTCCTGTGCAATGAGGTCTGACATTTTCCCTCTCCTTTCCTAGTCCTCAGCAGCCCAGGCCTGTGGCAAGCTCAGCTGTACCCATCAACACAAACCACTGGTCCATATAGCCCTATCAAATATCCACTATTAGAAAGCCAACAAAGATATCCATAAATCTTTATATTTTTACTTCCTTTTTAAAAAAGAGATAGCCTTCTACAGTTGACACATTAGTTTGGAAAGACAACAGAGACCTCTACTTTCCCTTCCTTTTGTGACTTAAATGTGCCTGTCTCTTGCAAAAGGCACAGTAAATCAGAATTCAAGGAAAAGGCAAGCTCAACACAACGCTGGCCTCACTTCTCTGCCAGGACTCCGTGCTCATTGGTTTATCTGGAAGCCTAGATGCAGTGATAGCACACAGAGGTAAATATGGGCACTCTTTGGGCTTACCGGGCTTGGCCCTGCTGGTGGTGTGACTAGAGACTTTCATCATTTGGCCATCGCAGTCCAGCACTGGATGCATATTTGTGTACATACATGCATGAGAAAGAGACCAAGAAGGTCAGAGATACTGACTACGTAATGGATGTTGAGACCCTATATTGTCAAAGAGAACCAAAGTAGGATAGTTCAATTATTAAAAACAGATTTGAATCAGAATTTTCCTGTAAGGTTACAGGAATAATTCTGAACACAGAAGGACAAATGCAGACCTTTGGTTTAAGGACAGGGTGGGAGGGGATTCATGGAGAATGACTGACAGGCATCAGAGAGGAAATATAGCCATATAGAATCAGGAGGACCCTGGCTTTAACTGACAGGGGTGTGTTTAAGATTATCTCTCCTCAAAATGACTGTCAGTCTTCAGGTGTGAGGTGAGTCTAGGAAGTATGTTGGTTAAATCCACTGCCTGGCTCTGCCCTGGAATCTGGTCAATGTAGTTTCACCTGAGTCTGATATGAGATAAAACCCAAGAAGAAGAATTTCCAAGTAACACGCAGGGAGTGCACATGGTCTTTCCGGGCACCTTGGGTCCCTACACATGTGGTCTCTACTGGGTCATCAACATCTTTCAGCCTCTGTCTTAGCCCTTGGCGAAGGGTGTTGACCCACGACTTCTACAGAGAGCTTCAGCTACATACATCTGCACCAGAGACTGAGCGTCTAAGGGAAGGGAAACAAATTACCCCCTCAATGGCCCAGCCAATTTAACTACATTGTGAGTATGTTGGGGGATGGAAAGCTGGGAGGATGATGCAGCCAATAAGATTGCCTCCTGTGCAAGCATAGGGACCAGAGTACAGATCTCCAACACCACTGTTTAAAAATAAAATAAAAATACATATGTTTAAACAACATCATTGTCATCATCATCAATAACAACAAAACTCCTAGACAACAGAGTTCAGTGGATTTTCCCCTCTGGGAACCCATCCTACCATTAGAAGTTTCCTACATTTTTTCTCAATTCTTCACCTTTCTGTAATCTTCCTTAATTGAGCTTGATTCAGCTTTGCTTGGTCCCACAGGTGCCTGTGCCTTTAATCTTCAGTGGTTTGCAGCTATGGGTTCAGAAGCCACAGTCCCTGCATGATCTTTGGTCACTGTGAGCATGAAGTGTACTATGTCATTGGGCCCAGCACAAGAAGGTCAATAAGGGTCTGTTGAAATGAAAGCAACACACAGGTTCTCTCCTTAGGTGAATGGGAGAAAGAGTTGGCCCCACAGCCTTCAAATCCTAGAGCTGGTGCTTAACCAGCAGCGAGACAAGGGCTGGCACTATCTTTCTTTTTTATTTACAAGAAACAAAATGATAAAATTACTAAATAATAATAATAATAATATACTACTACTAATAATAATAAACTCTTCTAGAATACGTGATGCCTTGGGTTCAGGGCACAGCACTGAATAAAAAAGAAAAACAATCATTTTTCAATGTGGTGTTAAACATTTGAAATTCTGGCACTATAATAAGCATCTAATTTTCACAGATTCCCATCCTTGCAGTAATAGATAAGTAGAACACACAGTTGACATTTCACAGGTTGAGATGGGAAGAATCAGCACAATGAAATCAGGCTATTTTAAATGATGTCAATCTTCATGAGACAGTTAATGCTTTTAGTACCTTCCGTGTGCCAGGCACTTAGCTTGAGTTCACAGATTGTCACTGCATTCATTTGGGAAGACAATTTCAGTGAGGGACCACGGAGAGGGGGTGTGTCTGTGGGCACATCCGTGGGAGACTGCCTTAATTAAACAGATGTGGGAAGACTTAGTCCACTGTGAGTGGCACCATTCTCTAGGCTGCATGTCCTGAAAGGTTCTAACAATGGATAAATCAAGCAGAACACAAGGAAATAGGCAAATATGTGTACATTCATTTATTTCCCTCTGTTCTTGACTGTGGGTGTAATATGACCAGTGCTTAAGGTTATATTGCTTTGACTTCAATAACAGGCTGTAACCTGGCACTGTGAGCTGAAACAAACCCCAAGAAGCTCAGAAGTAGCTTTTATGTCAGGGTTATCACAGGTCATCACAGCAACGGAAATGAATCCAGAACAAGGGCTGTAAAAGTGCATTGTGGGCAGTATAGTTGCTGATCTTGGGTAGAAATGCCTTAGCTTCCCTCAGGGTTGCAGACGGGAAGTCTCTCACAACTGTCTCCCTCAGAGTCACAAACAGGAAGTCTCTCACAACACCTTCACCTCAGTGCCACTTAGTTTTGTTAGACAGGAAGATGTATTGCACCACCAGGCCTAGCCCTGAGGGAAATTCCTAAGTAGGACTCTCAATATTGCAAAGAGCAAAGAAACCAAGAATTCTCTCCAAGCTTGTCACTTTCCAGACATGGAGAAAGACACCAAGTGAAAAGGAGCTGATTCTCCACTTCCCTCGCTCTCCATGTGGGCTATTGCTGGGGGTCTAGAGTCAGTTCCCTCATTGAATTTATGAAAACCTCTCTCTCCCGTCATCAACCTCTACCCTCCTGCTTAACACTCAAGAAATCTAAGATACTATATCTTGGTCAAGTAATATACTATATATCCTCAAAAATCAAAACAAAACCAAAAACAAACTGGCAAACACACACACAGACACACAAACTAATCAAGGCTAAGCATGTCCTCTTTTTTGCACCTTCAAAACCAGCCTCCCTGGTGATCCCTCTTATCTCTACACTTCTGAAGTTCCTGCTAATGGTGACAGTAATGTAGGAATAAAGAGCTTTGGGGACATGGTGGGCCACAATTCTGTAGGATCACACTCTGAATTCAAAGTGGTTCTTGTTCATCTGGACGTGGATGGTCATAGACCCTGAAATCTTGATACTGTACCCAGCCATATTAGCTTAAGAGTGACCTTTGATCACATAATGAACTCCCTTCAAACTTTGAGGTTTCAGTGGTATTCAGGGGTGTTAGGGCAGACCAGTCCTCTGGACATAGGGGAGACAACTCAATCCTATGGAGCACAGGTGGCCTTCCCTTTTACCTGAGTGTCAGTGCCCCCTGTCTGGACACGGGCTTTGCAAATAGGCCACAGACACACTTTGGTCCATCACAGAAAAGGCTTGTTCGGTCTTTTTCTTTTTTTTTTAATTCTTTGTATTTTTTTAAACTTAAACATCTAAAAATTTTTTAATTTTATTGATTTTTATTGATCTCTACATTTTTCTCTGCTCCCCTCCCTGTCTCTCCCCTCCTCTTCAACCCTCTCCCAAGGTCCCCAGGCTCCCAATTTACTCAGGAGATCTTGTCTTTTTTACTTCCTATGTGGATTAGATCCATGTATTTCTCTCTTAGGGTCCTCATTTTTGTTTAACTTTTCTGGAATTGTGATTTGTAGGCTGGTTTTCTTTGATTTATGCTTAAAAACCACATATGAGTGAGTACATGTGATAATTATCTTTCTGAGTCTGGGTCACCTCACTCAAAATGATGTTTTCTAGCTCCATCCATTTTCCTGCAAAATTCAAGCTGTTGTTATCTTTTTCTGTGTAAATATACCACACTTTTCTTATCCATTCTTCGGCCAAGAGGCATTTAGGCTGTTTCCAGGTTTTGGCTATAAAAAACAATGCTGCTATAAATATAGCTGAGTACATGTCCTTGTGGTACACAGCCAACAAGACAAAACGGCAGCCTACAGAGTGGGATAAGATCTTCACCAACCCCACATCAGACATAGGTCTGATCTCTAAAATATACAGAGAACTCAAGAAATTGGTCATCAAAAGAATAAATAATCCAATAAAAAAAATGGAGTACAGACCAAAACAGAGAACTCTCAACAGAGGAATCTAAAATGGCTGAAAGACACTTAAGGAAATGCTCAACATCAGAGAAATGCAAATCAAAACAACTCTGAGATTCCATCTTATACCTGTAAGAATGGCCAAGATCAAAAACACTGATGACAACTTATGCTGGAGAGGTTGTGGGTAAAGAAAACATTCCTGCATTGATGGTGGGAGTGCAAGTTGGTACAGCCCCTTTGCATGTCAGTGTGGTGATTTCTCAGAAAATTAGGAAACAACCTTCCTCAAGACCCAGCAATACCACTTTTGGATATATAGCCAAAGAATGCTCAATCGTACTTATTCAGTCTTGATGAGTTTGTAAGCCCAGCAAGTGTCTCTTTTGCTGAATAACTACACCCCGCGGACCTACTTCTGTGCTGTCTGCATTGCATTTTGCATGAACCATGTTCATCTCATAGCATGTGATGTTTTTTAGGTCTGAGGTGGTTTTTGTGTTGTTTTGCATTTTGAATCCTTTCCGTATCCAGTGAGATTCTTTTTCCCATCTCTACAGGAGCTTTCCCTACTTTAGGAGCTTTATTTCACAGCATGTTCTTGCTCTAGGACAGTTTGAACACCATTTTAGACATCTCAATACCTTACAGCATCTGGCCTGTATCCAGAAGGCTTTCCAGAGAGTCAACTTGTATACAACAAGATTTTTGCTTGTAACTGAAGGAAACCATAGTTGTTACTGTCAATCAAACACTGCCCCAAATATGTATGTTGGCTCTTCTGAGCAAGTGTTCTGTGTGTGTGTGTGTGTGTGTGTGTGTGTGTGTGTGTGTGTGGTGTGTGTGTTGTACATCAGCAGGAAATTTCAAGTGTTGCAACCTACACTACTGTTCCTTAGGTACTGTTTACATTTGTTTTAGTCAGACTCTCTCACTGGCCTAGAGCAAGTTACCAAATTTTAAAAACTAGATGGCCAGCATGTCCCAGGAGTTTTCCTGTCTTTATCTCTCCAGCATTGGGATTAACAACTGTAGATGGAAGTCTCTGTCTTGCCAGGTTCTGGAGCAGCTCAGTCTCAAAGAAACACATAGAGATTTATGTTAATTATAAACTTTTTAGCCTATTAGCTCAGGCTTATTATTAACTAGCCTTTACAACCTAAATTAACCCATGATTCTTATCTATGTTCAGTCATGTGGCTTGGTACCTTTTCTCAGTAAGGCATTCTCATCTTGCTTCCTCTGCATCTGGCTGGTGACCGCATCTCTCCCTTTTCTCTTCCCAAAATTCTCAAAGTCTGTTTTCCCACCTATACCTCTTGCCTGGCCAATCAGTATTTTATCAAACCAATATGAGTGCCAAATCTTTACAGTACAAGAGCATTTTCCCATATCAAACAACAATCTCTACAATGCCAGGCTTTCTTTGCATATAAGACCTAGGGATGGAAGTTATGTTCTCCTGCTTGCATTACAAGCACTTCTCTGACTGAGCCATCTCCCCAGCCTCAGCTACTCTTTTCCACTGAACTAGTTTCCAAATACAAAGCAGTGAAATTCCTTAAGGAAATGCTTGTTTTTTTTTTCTATTTCTTGCCAGCTGTCCAGCAGGCCCTTTCCTTGTGCAATGACTTCCTCAATGTGGGTAATGTTATGAGATATGATAGGTCCTGATTTCCCCAGTGGAGGTGGAGTGGGGAATCTCTCTTTCCCCTACATCCTGAAAGGCAGGGTTGTTCATGTGACTCCTCACTCTAGACAAAGCATATCAAGGGAGAAGTGCACAGCCCTTCTTAGCCCTGTATTGTGGCCAGTCTCATCTACTCATGGTGGAAAGTAGGAAAAGTGGGCCTGAGAGGACAAGAGAAGAAAGCAGTGGAGACTTGCTTTGTGCAGCATCTCCAAGGAGAATCATTTCCTTATAAAAGAGCATGATCCCTCTTCACAGCCTAGATACCTCTTAAAAGCCCCACTTACCAATTACTACTTGACCACCAAAATTCTATCTAACTTTTTGAGGTAACAAACTGTATCCAAATTGTAACAGCTCCTAAACTTCACAGGCTGAAGCTCCAGCCCCCAGTACAGCTGTCTTTAGTAGAAGGGAGTAATTAGCCTTCAATGATGCCCTAATAGTTAGAATGCAGACCAATGACGGAAGATATATCTGAGGACAGGAGAGGTCTTGTGAGTGTGTAGCTGGAAGAGGGATGTCCCCAGGCCAGGAGGAGAGTCCTCAGGAGCAGCCAGTACCTCCGAATTGTCTCTGGACCCCTCAACTTGAGAACTGTGAGAAACTGATTATGAGCTACAGCATTTCTCTCAGTTGCCTGAGGAGATGGGCACAGGTGTGATCAGTCTATCTATGTCACAAGAGAAAATTGCCATTTATACAGAAAGGCAAGATTGAGCTTTTCTTTGGAGAGAGAAGTTTGTCATACTTGATTTGAGTCTTAGGATGAGAGATGACATCGGCACCTTGAAGAAACATCTTCACCAAAAAATCATTACTGAAAATAAACATAAAGCTTGCCAGTGTGTGTTGTCCTGCTCCGTGTAACTTGACTTTCACAGGGACTTCTTCTTGAACCTTTAAGTTACTAGAGCCAACGAAAGAAGATAAGAGTTTGTCCTCAGACTTTGTCAAGGTAGAAACCTCTGCTTCAGAAGATTCTGTAAGCTCCCTTGATTGCACTAAGCCATGCCATGTCTCTGGGTTGTGAGTGGACAGGCCCTGAGGTCAAGAATAGGTATTTCTTTGTTTGTTTGTTTTTTTATTGGTTTTATTGAGCTCTACATTTTTCTCTGCTCCCCTCCCTGCCTCTCTCCTCCTCTTCAACCCTCTCCCATGGTCCCCATGCTCCCAATTTACTGAAAAAAATCTTGTTTTGTTCTACTTCCCGTGTAGATTAGATCCATGTCAGCCTCTCTTAGGGTCCTTTTTATTGTCTAGGTTCACTGGGATTATGAATTGTAAGCTGGGTTTTTGTTTTGTTTTGTTTTATGCTTAAAAACCACTTATGAGTGAGTGCATATGATAATTCTCTTTCTGGTTCTGGGTTACCTCACTTAAAATGATGTTACCTAGGTTCATCCATTTGCCTCCAAATTTAAGATGCCATCTTTTTATGTTGTGTAGTACTCCATTGTGAAAATGTACCACATTTTCCGTATCCATTTTTTGGTCGAGGGGCATTTAGGTTGTTTCCAGGTTCTGGCTATGACAAACAATGCTGCTATGAACATAGTTGAGCACATATGCTTGTGATACAATTGAGCATTCTTTGGGAATATACCCAAAAGTGGTATTGCTAGGTCTTGAGGGAGGTTGTTTCCTAATTTTCTGAGAAATCATCATACTGATATTCAAAGGGGCTGTACCAGCTTGCACTCCCACCAGCAATGCAGGATATGTTTCTTTTACCACATATCTTCTCCAGCATAAGTTGTCATCAGTGTTTTTGATCTTGGTCATTCTTACAGGTGTAAGATGGAATCTCAGAATTGTTTTGATTTACATTTCTCTGATGACTAAGGATGTTGAAGATTTCCTTAAGTGTCTTTCAGCCATTTTAGATTCCTCTGTTGAGAGTTCTCTGTTTAGGTCTGTAACCCATTTTTTAATTGGATCATTTGTTCTTTTGATGACCAATTTCTTGAGTTCTTTGTATAATTTGGAGAAGGTCCCATTTATCAATTGTTTCTCTCAGTATCTGTGCTGCTGGGGTTATATTTAAAAAGTGGTCTCCTGTGCCAACGCATTCAAGTGTACTTCCCACTTTCTCTTCTATGAGATTTAGTGTGGTTGGCTTTATGGTGGGGTCTTTGATCCCTTTGGACTTGAATTTTGCATGGTGATAGATATGGATCTATTTTCATTCTTCAACACGTTGATATCCAGGTATGCCAGCACCATTTGTTAAATATGGTTTCTTTTTTCCATTTGGTATTTTTTTTTTGCTTCTTTGTCAAAAATCAGATGTTTGTAGGTGTGCGGATTAATATCAGGGTCTTCGATTCAGTTACATTGGTCCTCCTGTCTGTTCTTATGTCAATACCAGGATGTTTTCAGTCCTGTAGCTCTGTAGTAGAGTTTAAAGTCAGGGATTGTGATGCTTCCAGAAGTTCCTTTATTGTACAGAATTGTTTTGGCTATCCTGGGTTTTTTTGTTTTTCCATATGAAGTTGAGTACTATTCTTTTGAGATCTGTGAAGAATTTTGCTGGGATTTTGATGGGCATTGCATTGAACCTGTAGAATGCTTTTGGTAAGATTGCCATTTTTACTATGTTAATTCTACCTACCCAAGAGTATGGGAGATCTTTCCATTTTCTGGTGTCTTCTTCAATTTCTTTCTTCAAAGATTTAAAGTTATTGTCATATAATCATCCATTTGTTTGGTTAGAGTTACTTCAAGATATTTTATGCTATCTGTGGCTGTTATGAAGGGTGATGTTTCTCTGATTTCTTTCTCAGCCCATTTATTATATGTGTAAAGGAGGGCCACTGATTTTTTTAGTTAGTCTTGTATACTGCTACATTACTGAAAGTATTTATGGGTTGTAGAAGCTCCTTGGTAGAATTTTTGGGGCCGCTTATGTAAACCATCATATAATCAACAAATAGTGAGAGTTTGAATTCTTCCTTTCTGATGTATGTCCCCTTGATCTTATTTTATTGTCTTATGGCTCTAGCTAGGAGCTCAAGAACTATATTGAATACATATAGAGAGAGTGGACAACCTTGTCTTCTTCCTAATTTCAGTGGGATCACTGTAAGTTTTTCTCCATTTAGTTTGATGTTGGCTTGCTGTATGTTGCCTTTTTTATGTTTAGGTATGTTCCTTGTATCTTTGCTGTCTCCAAGATCTTTTTCATGAAGGGATGTTGTATTTTGTCAAAAGCTTTTCCAGCATCTAAGGAAATGATCATGTTTTTTTTTTTTCAGTTTGCTCATATGGGGGATTACACTGACAGATTTTTGTTGAACCATTCCTGTATCTCTGGGATGAAGTCAACTTGAAATTGTGGATGATGGTTCTGATGTGTTCTTGGATTTATTTTGCCATTATTTTATTGAGTATTTTTGCATCAATGTTTATGAGTGAGATTGGTCTGTAATTCTCTTTTTTAGTAATGTCCTTATGTGGTTTGGGTATCAGGGTAATTGTAGCTTCATAAAATGTTTGGTAATGTTCCTTTTGTTTCTATTGTGTGGAACAATTTGAGGAGTATTGTTATTAGTTCTTTTTTGAAAATCTTGTATAATTCTGACCTGAAATCATGTGATCCTAGGCTTTTTTTTTTTGTTTGTTTTGTTTTGTTTTGTTTGGAAACGTTTGATGCCTGTTTCTATTTCTTTAGTAGTTATCAGTCTATATAATTTGCTTCTCTGGTCTTGATTTAATTTTGGTAAGTGATATTTATCCAGAAAGTTGTCCATTTCCTTTAGGTCTTCCAATGTTGTAGAGTACAGGTTTTCAAATTATGACCTAATGATTCTCTGAATTTTAGGAGAGCTAGGTGGCAGGAAATAATCAAAGTGAGAGCTGAAATCAACAAAATGGAAACAAAACAATACAAAGAATCAATGAGACAAAGAGTTGGTTCTTCGAGAAAATCAACAAAATAAACAAAACTTTACCCAAACTAACCAAAAGTCAGAGAAAGAATATCCAAATTAACAAAATCAGAAATGAAAAGAGGGGCATAACAGCAGACATGGAGGAAATCAAGAATAGGTTTTAAGGTGTTCTTGACTATGTTTGCTGCTGATGTTAGAGTCAAGGTGAACGCTGTAGAGTTGGAGTATTGAGGAGCTCTGTAGACCTCCAGGCTCTGATGACAGGCCTTTGCTTTCCATCCTGAGTCATTCTTTGAGGACCTTGGACATGCCTTTGTTTACCATGACCATGTGTACCCCTTTTCAAAGGCCCCTGATGTAAATACTGTGATGAAGATGCTGTATCCATAGTAACCAGAGCAATAACCATAACCATCACCATGCTGCTCATTGGTGGGTGCTACACTTCTGTGTAAGGTGAAGGTTATGGCTCCCATCTAATAGAAGAGGAGGCAGAGGCAGAGGATATTTGGGGATGTCTCTGCGGGGAAGGTGGAGGGAAGTAGCAGTGGCGCTGACACCACAGCTTGGACACTATGGAATCAGTGACATTTAAATATCTCATGTCTAAAATTGAAGTCTTTGATACACTTTGCAGATGGGCCTATGAGGTGCCACTCAAAGCCAGATTGACATCCCTCCCAGGAGAGCTGCAGGGTGGGGTGCTGTGCTGGGGTCGTTAGCATTGGAACCTGGGACGGAGTTCTGGCAGAAAACTGGAGACATGGGGATAGGGTTGGGTGGGAAAGCATGGGGGTTCATTTTCTTCCTTGTAGAAAAGCTCTTATTTCCCTCCATTATCAAATACTCTGCACTTGAGTTGGCTGGAGGGGCCATTCCAGCCTGACAACTCTTGTAGCGTACTGCATGCTATCCCGGCTACAAGGCTTTCTGAGCTGAGAGAAGAGATGTCACTCTGAATGTCCTCTACCTGGCTGTATCACCCCTTCTTGTGACAGGTGATAGCTGAACCACATGCAGGCTCAGGGTACTGTGGTGAAGGGATCAGAGCTGATATCCTCTGACTCCCTGGGAGACGGGAAGGAGAGTGGATGTCTTCCTAGCACATCAGAGCTGAGTATGGTGAGTGGTGGAGGCACGCCTACACACATTGCTTCCTGTCTGCAATGAGGCAGCCATGCAAGTCTGATGGGGCCACATAAGGAAAGCCAAGAGCACAGCACTGGGGTACATTGGGGAATTTCAGGCACACAAGACCCATAGGTGTGTGTGTGTGTGTATGTGTGTGTGGTATCCATGTGTATGGTATGTATAAGTTGTTTGTGAATGTTTGTAGTGTGTGGGGTATACATGTATGAGACGTGCTTTATGTATGTATGTACACATGGAGAGAAAGCTTAACTTTAAGTGCTAACCCATTTGCAATCCAGAGACTGATTGCAAGCTCTTTCTCCTTGATTAACTTGTGCTTGCCTAATGACTTGCGCTTATTAGAGAAGGCCTGCCCACACAACACACAAGGCCCGCCCACACTGCCTTGGGTCTCCTGACTCCACATATCTAATGTTAGGCACACTGGAAAAGCAGTGAAAAGACCAGTGTCTGATCGACTCCTGACTGCTGCATCCAAGTTAAGATGCTCATCACAGAACAATCATAGCTACTTAGCATCCTCTCGGAGAGGATGGTACAGATGTGGACAGGGACAGGGACAGGGAGATGACGGGAAAGCCATGGCTGCTTTGCATAGGTGCCATGTCCCTTCAGCCTGAATATAGGTGAGTATCTACCTGCTGACTGTACCCAACACTTTGGAGACAGGAAGCTGCTGGCCAGCAAAGCCTAGTCTCTTACCTAATCTTACCAACGAAAGAGCAGGAGCTGGGTCCCCAGGGTCTTCCTTAGGCTGCTAACTGCCCTGAGTGTCTTATCCAGTGCCCCGTCTCAGTAACATGCTTTGCCATGTGGGCCTTAGCACAGGTCATAGCGGAAGCAAACACCTCCTGAAGTCAACTCCCATGTACAGAACAGGGCTCCTTACTCTGCCTGGCTCTGTCAAGTGTCTGACTGCTATCACAAGCCTAATGTACAACTCTGAGTCTCTAGGCCCCTGCTATGAATTATACCTTTCCATGACGGCAGTATCTGGAAAGATGGTTTACTATGGGGGGACATAATAATAATTCAGTTATGTATTGACAGACAAAGCAGTATATACTCAACCCGTGTGAAGGGAGATGAATACAGCTCAGCATTATTCAAATGATAGGTATCAACAGTCACACAAATCTAAGTGGAGCTACTCCATGTCCGCCTGACTGACAAGCCCTGAGTCCACGCCATGCGGCCTCTGTTGAACACAGAACAATTGATTCTGTTTTCATAGAGCTGATGGATGGCCAACATTGGTAGAGCCATGTGTCCTGGGACTACTCCTAGGCAGGAACTTGGAGCTGACATGGTTCTGTTTGAAAACCAATGGGTTGGGTCTGCATTTTTAACAGTGGGTAAGAGCACTTGCTGCTCTTGCAGAGGCCCTGGGTTTGGTTCAAGGTACTTATACAGCAGTTTACAACTGTCTGTAATTCTGATTCCAGGGGATCCAGTGCCCTCTTCTTGCCTCGGGGGCCTGTGGGGAAGTATGTGGTACATATTCACACACATAAAAAAAATAATAAATAAATCTTTTTTAAAAATCCTCTGTGGCTGTCTCATTCCCCTCTGGCCCTCTGTCTATGTTCCATCAGAAAATTATTAGTGTTTTTTTTCTTGTTTCTTCAAATTTTCATGAAAGACCAAAAATAGTGTGATAGTTCTAGAAAAAAGCCAATCAGATTTGACATTCGGGACATGTTGGGGAGAGAATTCCGTATGAGCAGAGTGTGGAAATGAGGGACTTTTGAGGTGGCGTGTGAGATAAGGCAATAGGGACAACTGGGGCCAGTTTCCTGCGCTCAGTTTCTCCTGATGAAATGGTGGGTGACTGTCACAGAAAAAATGCTGCACGGAATTCAGTTCTCTGGTTTTAAGATCAGTAAGCAGGGCCCTTTCTCCAAAGCACGAACACAGCTCTGAGAAATCAGGTGTTGTAATGGAGTCTCCACTAGCAGCAAGATGGTTAGTAAGGGCCTCCATTACTTTTCCATGACTGTGTCAAAACACCAAGACCAAGCCAACTTATAGGCAAAAGAGTGTATTTAGATTCTAGAAGGATACCAGTCCATTGTAGAAGCAAGCCTCAGTCATGGTAGCTCGCACAGGAAGCTGAGAGCTCATCTTCTCAACCACAAGCAGGAAACAGAGAGCGTGCCAAAGGAAATAACCAGGAACTGGGTGGCTTGTGACCAGAAATAATCTGCATCTTGTGTTCCTGGAGTTAGTGTTCAATAGGGGAGTAAGGGCTTGGGAAGGACCCTCTCCTGGTCTACAGACTGCTGCCCCCTCACCTCACCCTCGCCTGGCAGGAGGAGAGTAGAAATCCCTCTGCAGTCCCTTTTATAAGGATGCTAACCCACCCTCACCCTCGTGATCTAATCACCCTGCTTTTGGATGTCCTCCCACTGTGGGTTTAGATTCCTGCATATGCATTTCAAGAGATTGGGCATGCCCCGCATAACGGTTGGTTTAAAGATGGGAAATTGAGTTTGCAATTTCAGAGACTTGCAGCATTGGAAGAGGCGATTGCTTCTGATGCCCAAATTACGGTGACAAAATTGAAAAAAATATCAGAGCCACCAGAATGAACTGAAACTTCAATTCGTGGCAAAGATCACATCAAGAATGTGTCTTCAGCATAAACATCAGACAAGGTTCGGGGAAGATGGAGGTTTAGATGGGCCACACGGTGGGGGGTGCTATGACTGTGAATACTTCAACCTGAAGCAAAACTGCAGGATGAAGAGGAGATACAGGCTGTTATCTCTCTGAGATGAAACCTAGGAAGAAAGAGAAGCAAAGCCAAGCTAACCAGGAGAGTGTGGCTCCTGGCGCAATCAGAACGAATTAGAGGAGGAGTCAAGATGGAGATCGGAACTCCCTATAGACCTGTGAGAGCTGACCAGTGAAGCTGAATTAGAAGATGCCTGGCTGCCAAGAAAGTAAGATCTAAGGGCTGGGGTGGAGAAGGAGTATCTGACAAGATTCGCAGAAAGTAGTATATAGGAAGCTACCTCAAGGAGCTGAATCAAGCGATAGTTAAATATATGTGTGTGTATGGCATGTGCTAGAAAAGTATACTATGCAAGTATTTATGTGTGCTATACAATATGTAATGTATTATATGTATATATGTGTGATATATGTGTCTCGAGCTTTGTCTGGAAGAAATGTTACAATTCCTTAGTTTCAGTCTCAGCCATACACCCCCATTCCCATTTCCCAACTCTGCCATCTCACTCTTGTGCACATGTGGAGGAGGGGGCACTGTTGTCTGATGACAATGCCTAATGTTGCTGGGTACAGCACTCCCTAACTTTTGGCTTGATACCACGACTGTATTTGAGAGAGTGCGAGCTGATGAGCTGATGTGGTGGAGCAGTGGGGCACTTCCCTTACTTCTCTGTCAGGCACAGTCATGTGAGTGTCTTGGCCAATCCAATTTTAGCAGAAGCAGTCTGTATCACATTGAAATCTTTAAGGAGTCTTTGAAAACCCAGAGATGGTTTGCGTAGCTTTCCCCTGGCAAGTTCTAGATGGTGACACTTCTAACAAGGCTGGATGGGCATGCCCTGTGTGAGGAGCAAGCCTGTCTAGTAACCAGACCCATCATAAGAACACGCTACAGAATCAATCCTGGTGTTCTTTACTGCCCAAAGGTTTTGATTATTTCCTATGTTTAATCATGCTCATGTTTTACTTAGACTTCTGACCTTCATCGCATCTAAGTCCTCCTGTAGACATGGTTGAAAATCGTGGCTCCAAGATGAATTGACCTTCTTTGTTGGCTCCCTCCTTATACCCACTCTACTTCCCCCGCTCCGTCCCTCTGCCCACTGCCCGGCATAGGAAACACTGCATGAGTCTTTTTCCTTTAACTGAAATGAAGTCCGTCAGTTGCAGTGACCTTGTTTGTTTCCTGTAAGAGCTGACACTGTCAACTTGCAGGACCTAGAGCCACCTGGTAGACGGTCTCTAAAGAGGTCTGTGAGGAGTTTCTAGATTGAGTTAATGGAGAGCAGAAGTCTGCATTAAATAAGGTTAGATGATCCATTCCCAGTAGTCCTGAGTTAAATAACAGGTGAAGGAGAACTGAGCGCCCGTGCTCCTTTCTCGGCTTCCTGACTGCGGACATAATGTGGAAAGCTGCCCCTGTTGCCTTGACTTCCTTCCTTGATTGACTGCACCCTCGAATAGTAAGCAAAAAATAGATCTTTTCTTCTCTGTTTATCATATTTGCCAGAGGTTTTGTCACGGCGGTGAGAAAAGCAAGGAGTGTACCTACTGAAGAGCATAAAGCACACACAGAAGGGAACCATGGGTTCTGGTGATGGCTTGCCTGGTTCATCCCCGCCTTTGCTTGAGCACAAGTTGGATTTTCCCTTCAAAATTCATTACTGTGGCTGCTTCTCGGACACTGCTATCCAGCCACACTGCTCTGTTGGTTCCGCTCTGGCTGTCAGTCATGACATCACACTTCTCTGTGTGTCAGCTCCTCCCTCCTGCTCCTCTTCCTCAGTCACAAATGGTCCCCCACTTCTCAAGGCACGGCAGACCTTCAAAGACATATAACAACACAGGTTGACTTTTCCTGTTATCTCTGTTGTGCTGGGTGGAAGAGCTGGAGCCCCAAACGACCCGAGAGCAGGAGAAAACATGGGGCAAACATGCTGCAAAGGTGGAGAGAGCTGTCCTGCTCCTGTCCTCAGGTTAAAAACAACATTCCACCCTCAGATATACAAGGAAACCGTGCTGAAGTGTGTCTTGATGGGACCAGAGTGTCTCATCCCACGAGACCTGTCACCATTTGCAGTCACACTCAGTCAGTCAAGGGGTCTCTAACGGATGGAAACCTCAGCGTGTCCAAATTCCATCTGGAGGTCAGGAAAGAAGGAAGCTGGCTAAAGAGGCCCCTGAGTGTCCCTTTGAGACAGCATTTGGCGTAAAGCCTTCCTTCTGCATTTGATTCTTACTAAACAGCTCGTCATTTAGCCCCTTGCTTTCGTGCCCTCATCAAGGAAACACTTTTGAGTGACAGCTCAGGAGCTGACCCTACCGAGGAGCTCTGGAAGTCAAGGGTGAGCTCATATTTGAGGGAGAGGTGACCTCCCGTGGGCAGAGGAGACCCTTTGCCCCTCGGGAATCATCCAGTGTCTCCACATGTCAGTGCTGCCTGGACGTGGAAGGTCTAAACCCCATCTGGGAGCAGAGCAAGGTTGGTTGGGCCCGCCCCTCCCCGCTTGACTTCCTCTTCCCTGGCTGTGGTAGGACACAGGCGAAGAGTGACTTCTCAGACTGGAAAGTCCATCAGTACTCCAGAGCTCACTGCTGAGGTCACTTTTGCTACACTAAAGGCCTCTTCGGCCACGTGGTGTTCAGGAAGAAGTGCGCTCAGCCCTCTTGAGAGTCCTTGACGGGTGAGGTGGCAAGGGAGATTATCCACTTTCGCAGCAGATTCTGCCTGAAGTGACTCACGCTGAGGGCTTGGGAGACTGGTTCTATTTTGGGCAGGTTCTCCATCCCCTCTGGTTATCACTCCTCACAGCAGCACTGGTTATCTGGGAGCAAGCCTGGGGCAGGGCGTGAAGGGAGGAAAGGCCATGTAGTCACTCTTGAGCAGGAAGAGGGGGCCATGACAGCCCTAAGTGAGAAGGGAGGACCTGGCCAGGCCAGGAGAAGTCCTGAAAGACTGGCAGGTTCACCCCACTTTGGGGATCTCTGACAGCCCAGATCCCATGTTGAGGACTGGTCGGTGAGTGAGGTTCTGTGTCCTCTAACATGGAAGAACACGGAAAGCTCCGTGTCTCGCTGCTTGTTGTCAGTGGGAACTTTTGCCCCAATTTGTAAAATTATGGTTGATTGTTGAAATAGCCTCAGGGTACCAGTATAAAGAAAATGGCATTTAATCGAACCACAGAGACACAGCAGAAAGGACCTCGCTCTCATCTTAGCTCAGAGAGAAATGGGAAAATCTGTCTTTCTGCCATCAGAGGGCTGCTTTGTGGGTGCTGGGGTCTGCCATACACCCACTGGACTGGACCAGTCTGGGAGATGACTTCTGGGAGAGAAGGGGAGGAAGACGGTGCGGCCTCATGGCAGGTGTCACACATGAGCTGGGAAAATAGCTTCCAACAACCCCAACACTGGAGGGAAGAAGGGAAGAGGCCACCAGTCCCATAAAACTACCTCAGACATATACATGGCTGAAGAACATCACATAATGGCTTCATGACATGGAATAGAAGTGGCCTATCATCTCTGTTACGGGTGACAACATGGGAGGAAGGGATTTGCCCTGAATTTCATCTGGTGACCTCTGCTGGCCATCACTAAGTTCTCCACGGAGAAACCCAAAGGGCTGACCTCCTACCTCTAGGGTGCAGCATTGGCTGTGATCTCTTCTGCCTGCAGGGGTCCCTGGGAACCTAGGCATGAAGGACCTAAGACATCTTGCTCAGGACAGGCAGGTGTCTTTGCTGTCCCTGGACCCCCTAGTATCTCTGCAGTGTGGCTCAGCCTCCTATGATATGGTCTGCCTGTACAAGGGCTGATGCACGCACACACAGTCTTCCACCAAGAGATGTGAGCAAGGAGAAGAGCTGCCCTCCGCCTTCCCCATCACTGCATCACCTACAGAGCATCCTGGCAGGGAGGAGAGCATCAACAGCTCTGATCTCTCTGGAGCCCAGGATAGCAGAGCAGCTATACAGGCCAGCATGAAAAACGCTGGGTACGGAGATCACAAAAGGAGTTTTATATCAGGTTGTGGAGGGAACCTCTACACATCCCTGGGACCAGACCTTTCCTCCTCTACATCGCAAGAAAATACAAGGTAAAATGTGATCCCCCTCTCAAGACGGGGACGCCTGCATGCTCTGAAGGAAACAGGTTACTGGCCAGCCTCGTGCATTCTCTCAGCAATTAAGCTGTTTCACACATGTGCCATTTACGTGTGTCCTTCATAATGGTTAGTTGTTCTGATGGGACTTGCCTGGTATTTATTTCAATTTCATGTAAATATTTCTGAACATAAATATTATTAAATCACACACTGCCAGGTGCTTGATCCCTTCCACGCCCCACAGGTGGTAGCTCCAGGTTCTTTCTGGTTTTCGTGTGAGACAAGCTCCGGAGGATTGCTGGATACCGAGCATCTTCCTGTGAGCCTCACAGAAAACTTTCTTTCTTTTCTGACAAGCGACTCTGACAGCATATTAAGAGGTGTGTGCTCAAACACGGACTTCCAAAGACCCCTCATAAACATCTTCAATAAACTAAAAGATACTACCAAAGACACACAAGGAGACTGCTGGGGAGCCATGTGCGTGTTTAGTAGGCTACTATTATTAATCTTTAAATTATGTGAACAATTAATCAAAATGACTATAAGACACAGCCATAGATCTTATAGAAAATCTAATAAAAAATGGTTAGATAAGACACATGAAGTCCAACTATATACTTTCGCCTTGATTGATTCTGATTAATAACCATAATGGAGCATTCTCGGGCCTTTATAGTGGGATATCTGTGCTTTATCCACAGCAGGTTCTGAGGTTAGAGTTTTTGCTATGTTTCGGATCTTCGGAGAATTTTCTGTCTATCAGCAGACACTGAAGTGCACAGGAGGAAGAGACGACAGAGGGTATTTTAATTCAGAGGGGTGGTGCTGAATTGCAGGTTCGTTTTTAACCTTGCTGGACTACAGGTGTTTTTTTTTTTTTCTACTTACAGAGAAATATGGTTTCCCTGAAACCCAGAAAACACAGAGAGCTTGGTTTGACCCGTGGATTGTGGTGGTCTCGTGAAGCCAGTGTGGATATTCTGCCCTACCCCCCAAAGCAGCAGATCTGCTCCTTAGTACCTGGAAATAGGTCCAATATGCAAAAAAGTGAATTCCAAGGCCCATTGGGGAGTCTGACGCATCACCCTTATGTCCACCTCTGGGGTAGAAAGAAAAGAATGAAGTCACGCTGTAGGGTAGGAACCATGCTCTTTCCAACGTTAAGGACTTTCCTAAAGGCAAATCCTCGTGCCAAAGTGGGGTTCACACACTTGGGGCATAGGTGTCTCTAAGTAGCACTCTACTTTAGTAAAACACAATTTCTCTCTCTCTCTCTCTTTCTCTCTCTCTTTCTCTTTCCCTCCCTCCCTCCCTCCCTTCCTCCATTCCTGTCTTTCTGTTCATCCTCTCTAGATGTTTACATCCCTGCATACATAGAGAGATAACAATATGGGTAGATAGATGATAAATAAACCGTAGGTCGATGGGTAGATGATAAAGAGATGATACATAGAGGGATGGATAGGTAGGTAGATAGGTGGGTGATAGATAATATATAGGAGATAGGTGAATAGATGATAGATAGATAGATGATACATAGATAGATGATAGAAAGATAAGATAGATGATTGATAGAGATAGATAGATAGTGATAGATAATATATAGAAGATAGATGAATAGATAGACAGACAGATGATAGATAGAGAGATAGACAGACAGACAGACAGATAGATAGATAAACAGATAGGTAATAGAAGGGAATAGTGGATAGACAGATAGATGATCAATAGACACTGGCTGACTCTGTAGCACTGTCTCCCTCATAGTGAGTGCAGCTAAGGTCATCACTGTGCCAGGGACAAATCACATTTTCAGAATTCTGGCAAATAAAGGAACAACACCTAGAAAATAGAATTCATTGTTTTGCATCATATGAAGTTAGTTCTTGGGCACTGGGTAAGCTCTCACTGGCTCATTCCTGCCTGCTATGATGTTCTTTAATGCTGGTAACTTGCCATAGGAGATATGACGGAGGTTCAAGGTGTATGATGGAGGTTCACACTTTCTCTTGGGTGAGGAACAGTAGCCCTGTTTGGCTGGGAGAGGCTTATTGCCTTCCAGGGTCCTGCATAGGAAGCACTTGTTACCAAGGGAGGTTATAATCCCTGTGGATAGTCAGGAAACCCTCACCAGGTCCCCATAGCAGGGCCAAGCTGATATGTTGCTGCCTCCAGGGCCAGGAGACTCCTGGGAACCCAGTGGTACCTGCCACTTCAGCTTTGTAGAGGATTGTGAGATGCAAGGCCCAGGGCTGCTGTCTCCACTCTGCCTATCCTTAGATGCCTTTCAGAACAACTCTCTTCTTTGCAGCACAGACATCAGATGGGTAGATGAAAGTGAAGCAAATCTGGGATCCAGACAATTGATACCTTCTATATAGATGTATCTACCAACATCAGAACTCACCCTCAACTGCCATGCCCTTTAAATGTCAAGGGAGTCTCTACCATGAGAGTCTGAGAATTAACATCCCCCACCCCCATGTGCCATTATCTACTTAGAAGAGAAAAATGGAACTTGGGGCTCTTGGATACAGTAGCTATTTTCCCCAGAGCTAGGAATATGTCCCCCTTCCCTCCACCCCCCATCTGACCCACCCAGATGCCTACTGTTCACAGAAACAAGAGGTCCTGGTTCCAGAGCAGGTGTGTTTCCATCACTGCTGTTTCCAGTCGCTCTCTGCCTGCCCAGGATTCTGCAGGTGACAGAAGCAGGGACACCAGAAAGGCCACATGGACGTCCTGGATCTTCATACTAACCTCACATGAGGAAACACACAGAAAGAAGAGAGCTCTGCCAGGGAAGGAGAGTCCAGGCTGGCAGCATCTCGAGGCTCAGCTGTACCAAGGGTCCTCAAGCTGGATTCTTTGGTTTTAAAGTCTTTGCCTCCGACTTTTGTGATGCGATGCAGGAGACCTCTACTGTCACCCAGTATAAGGTGAAGAGGGACACGTGCTCTCTCTGAACTCTCCCACACCAGGAGGAATCACAGTGCAGCAGTGAAAGATCCAGACACTTGAGAAAGAGACATTAGGTATCAAACTTTGGGGTACACCACAAAGAAGATGAGAGAGAAGAGTGCTGCCAGGAGAGGCCATATTTATTCAGCAGATGCCACTCTGAAACACAGCAAGGCGATATGCTGATGCTTAAAGTTATTGTGTTCATATAACCGACATCAGCTCTAACTTAGGACAGGTTGTTTGGCAGTCTAGAGTCACTAAACCTAGCCAGTCTTTGATGGTCCATGTCTGTTATCCTTGCAATCCACTGGCTGAGACAGGAAGATAGCCAGTCAGGAGCCTTCCTAGACTACACACCAAGACTCCCAGTCAAAAAAAAAAAAAAGATAAAAACCACTAAAATATTAAATATTTTTGGAGGGAGCAGAGGAAGAAGAGGTATTTTGGGAGCAAGACTGGAAGTAAATGAGAGAAGGAAGTGGTGGGGGAAGGTTGAAAAGGAACTTGAGGGGATGGAGGAGGAAGAAGAGGATGGAGTGGAGAGGGGAGAATTGGAGAGGTAAGGGCAAAGGGTGTGGAGGAGAGGATGGAAGGACTGAGGAGGGAATGAGGAGGGAGTGGAGGAAAAAGGGGAAGAGGAACAAGAGGGCTTGCTGCAGTAGGACCAGCTGAACTGCCCGCTCTTCCCACTTGCTCTGGCCCTTTGGTTATTGGCTATTGTTTTAATTATTATTTTTTTATTTATGTAATGGCCAGTCACAGGTAATAAAAGAATAGTTCATAAGAAATGCTTGACATCATCTATTTGCTACTATTTTAGACTCTTTCATGACCGAGTCTCTCCTATTATCCAGCTCTCCCATCTGCATGCTCAGTCTTTGTCTCCTAATGGGAGGTAAGGTTAGACCTAGGAATGCCATGGCACACCTAAAAGAAAATATTTCTTGAGTTCTCAGTAGTCCTCATTGTCCGCTATGTTCAGAGAGTCCGGTTTTATCCCAGGCTTTTCCAGACCCAGGCCAGCTGGTCTTGGTGAGTTCCCAGTAGAACATCCCCATTTTACTAGACCTGGATGGAGGTGGGGGGTTCCTTGGACTTCCCACAGGACAGGGAACCCTGATTGCTTTTCGGGCTGAGGGGGGGGGGACTTAATTGGGGGAGGGGGAGGGAAATGGGAGGCGGTGGCTGGGAAGAGACAGAAATCTTTAATAAATAAATAAATTAAAAAAAAAAAGAAAGTATTTCTGCAAGCAGGCGTGCAGAGTCCTAAAGAAAACACGAGCCAAACTGCAAAGGACT
The DNA here is from genome assembly GCF_018167655.1 of Microtus oregoni. NCBI lineage: Eukaryota > Metazoa > Chordata > Mammalia > Rodentia > Cricetidae > Microtus > Microtus oregoni. Next base: position 20,948,572 of record NW_024543207.1, on the reverse strand, counting down.
GAGGCAAGTGGGTCCTCAGGTCAGGCACACCTTCCTCTGATGACCCAGCAGTGAACTCCCATGTGCGACCCTGGGGTAGGGGATGGGGGGCAGGGCTGGCCAGGCTTGCAGGCTACAGGACACTGTCCACTCTCCTGGGCTGCGTTCAGTTAGCATCAGATGCATTTGTCCGCAGGGCAAAACCCAATAAAACCGGGGGGAAGTCAATCAATACCGAATTACGAATTATGACACCAACTTGGAAATGCCTTTCCCGTGTCTCCCATCCGCAGGGCTGGAGTGGGCTCACTCGCTGCTGCCCTGGCTGACAGAATGATAAGCGGTGGTAATTTGCCTTAAAAACCTTAATGAGTGGATCACCGCATGGAGGAAAGTCAAGCAGACCCGGGTCCCACGGCGGCCCCGCGCCACGCTCGGCTGTGCAGTAAGCAGACAGCCACAGTGACATCGCAGCCTGGGCTCCCCAGATGCAAACCCTCTCCCTTGCTTCCAGAGGTAATGAGGAGGTAATGAGGCTTGGCCTTGGCGCAGGCCCTACCTCCCATCAGCTCCCGGGAGGCCCGGGCCGAGTCTGTACAGAGCTCTGCGAGAGAAAGTGGGGAAGCCGGGTCTCGGCAAGTCATCCGTTCCCCCGCAGAAGAAGGCTCCAAGATACCCTCCTTGACAATGGCAGATGCGGTCAGGCTGCTCGGTGTTTGGTTTGATGGAGCTGTGACCGCTTGGGCTAGCAGCCCCCTTCGGCTCTGGGCACCCTTTAGTCTCTTCCTCAGGTCTGCCTGATCCAAGGTCTCGGTTATAAAACCCCCGAAAGGTGGGCAGTGGGGCTGTTTGAGAACGTCAGCTTAATTTGAGTTGAAAGGTCTTTGTTGTAAATCGGGGAAGGGAGGGGCCTGGGGACTTGAGCGAGTGTTTTGCTGGCAAGCTTGTTGAGATATGACGGCCTTTGTTGTGGTAATCTGAAATTAATTTGCACTTGAACCCAGCTTTCTTCTGGGCTCAATTTAAACACTGTTATAATTATGCACCCTGCATGAAATTGAGAACAGACCGGGATACACAAAGCCGAATATATGAATTCCCCAGGTAGGAAGTGCCTTCCCCCTCTTATCTCACAAGGTAATAAAACAAAATGTTCTGGGGGCCCACGCTTAAGAGAGAGGTACTTGCCTGAGGGGGACACAGTTAATCAGCCGTCTACACGCTGTACTGGGCGCGTTCACAGTGGGTCAATCGCTTCCTTTCAAAGTGATGTTAAAGTTTCGCTAATACTAGTTGATTGGTACCGGGCTCATCATTGTTTTTAAGTGAAAATGGTATCTTTCCTTGCATGTCATGGCCCTCATCTGGGAGCCATCTTCCTAAGCATCTGTTCCTCAGGCTCCTCTTAGCCCTGAGTGAGTAGCCACTCCTTCTCCCATCACCACTGATCTCCCCAGCACCTTTCTTGTTCAGCCTCCCTCCTGCCAGCATTTCTTTAGCTTTAACCCAGGTTAGTATTTTTGGTGAGGAATCTCATTAATCCCTAAGCCTATCTGCTCTGTGACTGCCTTTGGTGTTGTAATGCAAGGAAGGTGGAACCCCGCCCCCCTGCACCCACAGTTCCTCCTCAACTCAACCCACCCATCCTCTCATAGAAAACCGTCTAAAAGTAGGGAATAAGTGTTAATTCCCATCAAAAGAACCACTGGAAGTGGTATGAGGATGGGTGGCTGAGGGAGATGAGCCAGTGGACCTGTGAGTGGCTGGCTTCACCCATCACCCCTACCTCAATCTATCTGCCCACTTCCCGCCGCACATCACCCACCAAGAGGTTCATGGCTCCTTAACTGTCTTCCTTGCCTTCAGGGGCACAAAGGACAGAGATGACCTGGCGCTGGGCAAGCCCTGGACAGACATCTGACAAAGAAGGCCGGCTGTAGGGAGAGGTGAGCTTAACACTCGCTCTGCCTAGGCTTTGCTCAGGCCAACATCTGCTGCTGCCCTCATTTAGAAGTAAAAGCCTCAAGAATAAAAACACTTAGATGCTTCTATTAAATAAAATAAGAGCATTTCCCACTAAAGGGGATCTCTAACCTGTTACTCGGGGAGGAATGCCAGTGTGGATGTAGTTGGCTGCACTCATTGGTAACGAATTTGTTTTGGAGAAACCTATGAGTAAGCAGGCACAGTGGTTTTAGGGAGTGACATGCTTTGGTGGAATGTTTTGTCTTCCATGGGTTTTCTGTGAATCCGTGGTTTGGGGAAAGGAAGAACTCTCTTATTCTAAGGTCACAGTAGCAATAGAGTCACATTATTTACTGTTTCCCCAAGCTTGTGAAAAACAAAGAGAAAGAAAACATGAACAAGTGGTTTTTATTCCCCGTAACCGCTTTGCTGGGTCCTTGAGCCGAGATTCAGAGAGTTCACTGGTTGCTGCTGAGGACAGGGTTACAGCGTCAGCCCTGGTGTCCAGGCAGGTGGTGGCTTTAGTGCGGCAGGCAGGTGTGTGCCCATACCCAGTGAGGGAGCCCGTGCTATAGCTGCTCCCTTGCCCTATAAGGAGATGTGTGCCTCGGATGGAAGAGTGGGAGACTTGTACCCTACAGTCCTCGCCCCTCATTCCTGCACTGTAGAGGTGACCTGGTGCCCCCACTAGGATGTAGGGGTTAGACCTCATTGTAGGGAGGACTGGGGGTGGCACTTGGAGGAGGTCCTAAATGGGGGAGGGGTGGGAGTGCCCATCTCACAGGAAAGAGTGCGGAGCTGGGAGCTGTACAGCAGAGCTGGTGCGCCTGCTTCCATAAAAATTGTAGAGGGACAGGACCGTTTACTAGGGAATGGGGGCAGGCATACCCCAATTCTCAGAAAACACTCTGCAAGTCTATGCTGTATAGTAAACATGTGTATCCCTGTGCCCTGGAAAAGGAATAGGACTCTAAAATCAGTAAACTAAGGGCACCTCAGAAATGCAGGGTCCTTGGGTGCCCTGGAGAGACTGACAAAAGGTCACCGGGCTACACCAGCCCAGGAACTTCTGCCAAGCTGTCTAAGGCCTCTCTCCACCCCCTTTCTCCCTCCCCCTCCCTAGCACTCCGCTCACCTCTCTCTTGTCTTCCCTTCCCCACCTCCCCTCCTCCTCAGGGCCTTATCTCTGAGCACTCAATCATGCTGTGTGCATCCCCATTGCTCCCTGACAAACAGCCGGGGCCAAACAACCTTCCCCACACAAAGCAGGGAGAGGCCTCTCCCAGGATGGCACCCTGATCTCATTATCGATTATCTGCTTCCTTGGGTTTTGTTTCCGGAAAGTTTGATACGGGGCAACAGAGGTGACAAAGGATTGGCAGGGGCCCTGGAAGCTAAGTGGCTAGCATTAGATCAGCGGCAGATGGCGGGGTGTTGGGCAAAAGCCACAGACACATCTTGACTTCATCTCTGGCGCCTTTATCTCGGATCTGTTTGAGCTCTCCCAGGCAATTTACTATCCTTGTCGTTGATTTTATCTGCTAAATGTGCCCCTGTGAAGAACTAGTTTTTGAATGATGAATCAGCCCCTCCCCCTTAAAGGGAGTACCACAGCTGCAATGTGCATAGAGCCGCCTGAGCGGTCTAGGGGAACCTGTCCTGATAATGCTATCCTAGGAAGACCCTGGTCCTGTGAGTTCACCTTATCTGCTGCTGTAGCTGACTAGGTTTGCACAGGGCTGAGGCTCACATCACACACTCAGCTCTGCATGAGGTAGAGGGTGCTCTGACACAATCTAGGAGAGAAACCCCCATTTGTCTCCTCCACTTGATGTCCTGTGACCTCTGTTGATGGGCACTTGTGACTGTGATGAGACCAAGCCTACAATGGAGCCTATTCTGCTGGAGTTACTCAGCCCAGGCCTCCTGATCAGCATGGCCATGGTGCTCAAGTGAGGTTTGTTGTTCTCAAGGGGGTCCTTGCCTTCCCAGTCCTCACTCCTGATTTCCTGGTTAATCTTTTTATCCAATTGACTAGAACAACTGAGCGATGCACCTCTGGGCAGGTCTGTAAGGGTATTTTCTGGAAGGAGTAATCCAGGGAGCTAGAGCTTCCCCAAGAATAGACAATGTCTTCAGGTAGAGGTGGCCTTGATATAAGGAGATCTGAGGAAAAAGCACTTGTTTTGACCTACATTCATTCCCTCCCTTCTGGTGAGTTCATCTGCTAGGCTGCTGCTGTCTCACCACTGATTTTGGAACCAGTTTTTTTGACATTTCAGGAATTCTCCAAGTTTTTGTATCTAGATCAGAACTGCTAGGCATCTGGCCTTGTGGGCTGAGAAGCTGCAGTGCCTCCTGTTGTACCCAAATGGTGTAAAACATTCTAAAGGGCCCTTGGGAGTGTGCATCTGTTCTCTCACTTGTCTGATGCTCCAGCAGACCCCAGCTAGCACACAGTGGCTCTTAAGATCCCGTCCCTCTCCCAATGGCTCAGGCAGTAGCAGCTCAGGTAAAAAGGGCATAGGGGTGTTGCAAGCTACCTTTAGTGTTGATCGTGGGACAATCTCAGCTGTGACCAGGTTGGAATTGGTGCTGACCACACACACACACACGTTCCGTCACGAAGAAATGGACACTTCCTGCACCTTCAGTGTTACTCATCAGGTCCAGCTTCCTATTCAGACACAGTGGAGTTAGAACACGCTTATGCAGAGGGACATTTGGGGGTATATGGTGCCGTTTTATGGGGTAGTGTTTATGTGGTAGTTACAGGTTTCTCATGCTTTGCAAGGCCCCGTGCCTTAGCTTGCGGGATCATTGTGGGTGGAGTGTAGAGTGTGGCCCATGACCTTAAATATGGGACCCATCATGTATAAGAATGTCTGTTCAACTTGTGGAGTTCAACAGAGAGGGCATCTCTGGTTCTCAGAGTCTGATCTCCATCCACCTAATTTTCACCGTCTACCCCTCTGAAGTCCCTACAGTCTGTGTGGCACTGAGTTCCAGCCAGGCCACTGGTCCAGCCTCAGCCCCTCATCTTCTCCACAGCCATTGCTACTGAGTCTACTTTTTGAGAAGTCTGTGGGACCCATTTGCTAAATCCTGACCTAGTTTTCATACTCTCCTGCATTGCCTGGCCTCTCCACTTCCTGTGGGTGGAGGCTTTAACACTTTCCTGGTTAAATCCCTGAAGAGCCCAGTGTTAAAACACATCTGGGTGAAGATTTTGTTAAAACATGGACTTTGAGGGGGCAGAGATGGCTCATAAGTTAAGAGCACTGACTGCTCTTGTGAAGAAGACAAATTCTGTTTGTAACTCCAGCACCAGGGAATCTGACACTCTCTTCTAGCCTCTCTGAGCACTTGAACACACAACACACACATACACATGCACACACAAAGCACAAACTTTCACATATATATACATATATATATGAACAATAAAAAATAAATCTTTAAAATTTATTATTGGAAATTTGAAAGATAATTATATTATTTCTCCCATCTCTCTTCTTCCTCTTCCCCCTTCCTCTCAAATTCCCCAAATCCTTTTCTATAACCATTGTTACAAATACATAAAGATGAACCAACCTGTAAGTATAGTCTGCTGAGTTCAGTCAGTGTCACTTGTATGTATAATTTTCAGGGCTGACCACTCGGTATTGTGTTGTGGGATATTTTGTTTTTTTTTTGGGGGGGGGTCACCACCCAGCTCCCAAATAAACCACACAGTCTTGTTATTAGTTATGAATGCCCACCTTAACATGTCTTATTTCTTGCCAGCTTTTCTTAACAATTATCCTGACTACCCTTTGCTTCTGGATTTTATGGTTTTCTATTTCTGTATACCTTTCTTTCCTTACTCTGTGATTGGCTGGGTGGTTTGGTGGTTGGCCCTGACGTCCTCCTCTCCTCATTCTCTTGCCCCTCTTCTCCTCCTAGGTTTCTCCTTCTATTTATCCTCTCTGCCTGCCAACCCCTCCTATCCTTGCTCCTGCCTCGCTATTGGCTGTTCAGCTCTTTATTAGGGGCACCAGGTGTTTTAGACAGGCAAAGAACCATAGCTTCGCGGTTAATCAAATGCAGGGGAAACAGCAGTAACACCCCTGAAAACAATATTCCCCAGCAGTATTGGGCGATTACTCCTCTCTCGGCAGTTGTTAATTGCTTGCAGTTTTCCCTCTAGAGGTGGAGCCTGTGAGATGATTGTCCCCAACTTTGTTGAGATGTCAATTATTGTTGGAATTCTTCGGGTCTTGTCGAGACAGCTGTGCTGTTGAGATTTTTGTGACTCTAGCTCCCCTGTCACAGCCACAAGCCAATCCTGCAGCACAGTTCCTGGCCCTCTGGTACTTACAATCTTTCTACTCCTGCTTGCCTGATGTTCCCCCAGCCTTTGGTGTGGGACATGTATTGTAGATGTGTAAATTGGGGCTGGGCGTTGTTTTCTGCATTTGACTTGCCATGGCTTTCTATAATGGTCTCCTTCAGCTTCACTGATGAGAGCTGCGAGCTACACTTACCTCGGGTGTCTGTTTTACCTTCCTTATTCAGTCCTATCTGCAGTTCATTGGGCGGTGCCTCCCACGTCATGTTGGGTCTTCTGTCTCTGGAAGCACACATCCAAAGCCATGTTTCCTGGATAACTCAAATTCAGGAGCATTGACAATAAAAATTAACAGTTAGATACAAGATTTTCCAATTAAATCTGATTTTTTTTCTTTTGGTTTTTCCACACAGGGTTTCTTTGTCTAACAGTCCTGCCTGTCCTGACACTCACTCTGTAGACCAGGCAAGTCTTGAATCCATTGAGATCCACCTGCCTCTGCCTCCTGAGTGCTGGGATTAAAGGCATGTGCCTCTACTACCCGGCTTAAATCTGATTTTCAAAGTAGAGACAGTTGTTAAGCTAAGCCAAAACTTTCTCTTCCTATAGGCGCAACTTTGAGATTGATTATGTGTTGCTCTGGTGTTCTGTTTTGATGAATGACCAACAGGAGACATTTTTCTTCACCTTTAAATTTGGCAATGGAATGAATTTGAGAGAGATCAGTCAGTGGGTGGGGGAGAGATCTGGATGAAAGGGAAAGGAGGAATTATGCAATTATATTTTAACTTCAAAAATCTCCAATGATTGTTTAAGCTTTGTCATTCAGGCTGGGGAGGTGGATCAGCAGTGCAACGCTTGCCTATGCATCCCCAGCTGCCTAAAAACAAACACGCACACAGCAAACAAACGAACTGGGCATTCACTCTTCTGTGCTACCTTACTTACTGCACCTCTCTGGGAAGAGTGGAGGGAATGACAAGCTCTAGATTCAGGGAAGGAAGCTACTCTTGGTAGTGAGGCAAGACAGAGATGAAATTGTCAAATAAAAAAGTAACCTACCCAAAAGCACCTCCAAGCCCTTGACTCCAAGGCCTTGCTGATGATGTCCTTTCTGCTCTGGGTCACAGGGGGAGACAAAGAAGCTTCTTCAGGTTCTGTCAACAGTTGACCTTGTATTCAAACATCAGGACAGGGCTGGAGAAATGGCTCAGTGCTTAAGAGCACTGACTGCTCTTCCAGAGGACCCGGTTCAATTCCCAGCACCCACATGACAGCTCACAACTGTCTGAAAATCCAATTTCCAGGGGATGTGACACCTTCACATCAATGCACATAAAATAAATATAAATAAATCAAACATCAGGACAAACTTCCAGGCTAGGCTAGGGATGGTGTTGCCTGTAGTCCTAGCATTGGTGAGGCTAAGGCAGGGGTTGGGAATTGTCTGTTTGAGAGCAGCTTGGGCTAAACAGCAAAATCCTGTCTAAAAAAATAATAACAAAATAAATAAATGTCCTGCTGACCCAATGATGTGACTGAACCCAGCTGTGCAGCAGGACCCCGAGTGATGTGGAACCATTGCTGAAAGCACAGAACAGCCCGTTAGAAAAGGAACAACAGTACGTTCTTATACATGGGACCCCGTGCTCACCTCCAACCTGCAGAGTGAACAGGTGAAGAAGTCCCAGGAACACTCTCACAAATATTCCTACAGACACACTCGGCAGTTGGACCCTTCGCAGCTGCTGGATGTCCTTAATAACCTAAGGTATCTCTCTTCTGGAAGTGCCTGCAGAACCCGAGCCAACTGTCCACAAGGCACTCAAATTCAAGACACACAGCCTGGCCCTTTGTCAATCAGGTCTCCCGGAAAGCAATGGGGGGGGGGGGATCGAAAATGTTTTGTCTTGTCCCATTAAGCAGCAAGAGAGATTTCACTCCAAGAGTCAGGTGTATACCAGAACTGTGCTGGCTTTTACTTTCTCACTTTTGAGAAAACTTTTTCCTGAGGAGACCATGTGACCTTCTCGCCACCTTTGCTCTGTCAGGGCTTTCGGCCAGCGTCTTGAGTAAAGACTTCTGCATCTGGTCACGCCACGTGCCTCCAGGTGCCTCCAGAGTCCTCCTGGCTTCCCAGGGACTCCAGCTGAGAATGAGCTCCGTTCTTGGTATTCTTAACCAGTCCCTGGCAATTCATTAGTATTTAAATTTATGCTAATTTCATCAAGGTGTGAAAAGATCTTTTTCTTGCATATACATGAAAGAACCGTATTACTATTCAACTGGCTTTTCCCCCTCTTTTTTTTTTAAATCCCAAAAAAGCTTGTCTTCACTTAACAAAAGACAAAGCAGAAATTAAAAAGCACAATGTAGAAAGAGTGAAAAGCGAGTTTTTAACTTCACGAGTGAGCATGTTTCATTCTGGGGCGATACCCATGATCACTGGAGAAAGAACACTTTAATGAGAGTATGGGTGGTGACTGCAGGGGGCACCTGGAATCCCAGCGGTTTGAAAGACCACCTTAAAATGCTTTGCTTCCTGCTCCATTTTCTCAGACGTTTTTACCATGACATGATGTGCTGCGTGGTTGCTACCAACGTGTTCAGCCCGAGCACCTCAGGGTGTCCACTCAGGGTGGAGAAAGAATCCTCAACGTTGGCCAACACCTATATTCGCATCCCAGCATCAGGATGCGATAGAACACAGGGTGAGCGTAAACTGACTTCAGCTGCTCTAGCAGCCTTGTCCTCTGAGAGACAGGTGGCCCTGACACCCTGTTTCCCCTGCAGGTAGCCACTTTTTCCCCTGCGCTGATGCCTTAAGGGACCTCGGTCCACAGTGCTTCTGACCCCTTCTTCCAGAGCTCAGGGAGGCCATCATTAGGCCTTGTCTTCTACCCTCCTCATGATGCAGTTCAGTAACATTGGGTTGACTCGTGTGCCTGCCGGGTGGCAGATTGGGCCATGGCTGTATAGATTTACTGTCATTCTGCACGCTGCCCACATTTGACAGAGGCCACGTGAAGTGCAGTGGGACAGGGCTGGGGTTAAGTATTCGTGCCTCTTGGATGTTGCCCACAGAATTCCCGGGCAGGCAGGACATGCTGATACCTCAGGACACTGATACTGATGACAGCTGGATCTTAGTGTCACGGTCCTGCAATCAGCCTCACCCTACCATGATAAGGCAGTCACTCCCACCCCTTCCTGTAGTTGCCTCAGGATTCTTCTCTTTGGCTGCGGAAGGGGGGAATCTAGGACTCAATCCCAAACTTAATTGGCTTTAATCCTTTGGGTGGGAAACAGACCAGCTGTCCTCCTTAAAACAGTTTTTTTTTCTATATGTAGAAGTGATTTGCTTGTGTATATGCATCACGTGTGTGCAAATGTCTGAGTATGTGCATCATGTGTGTGCAAATTTCTGAGTATGTGTGTCATGTGTATGCAAATGTCTGAGTATGTGCATCAGATGAGTGCAAACATTTGTGTATATGCATCACATGTGTGCAAACGTTTGAGTATGTGCATCACATGTGTGCAAATGTCTGAGGCCAGAGGAATGTGTCTGATGCCCTGGAACTGGAGTTATGGGTGGTTGTGAGCAACCACGTGGGTGCTCGGAATTGAAACCCGACCCTCTGCAAGAGCAAAAAGTGCTCTCAACTGCCCAGTCCCTTCTTCAGCCCCTCGGCTGTCAATTTTAGTGAGAAAAGCTTTTATACTGAAGACAGCTTTCAAGTGTTGTGGTGTAAAAACCAAACTTTCTCTTTTATTTTTACTTCTCCTTCACTTATTCATTCATTTATTTATTTATTCTTAATCTTACTTTTAAACTTTTCGGTTTGTTTTAGTTCAGGCTGACCTGACCTGGAACTTGAGGTGACCTTTGGTATTAGAATTAAGTGTGTGCGCGTGTGTGTGTGTGCGCGTGTGTATTAATTACTTTAGTTAGTCTACAAAACCATGGGTATTGTCAGTAACCTTCTTTGCATTTGTCATACACAGCTCCATAACTTCTTCATCTCTCCACCACCATGTTCCCCACTCCCGGACCCTTCTGCTTGTCAAAACCTGCATTAAGTCAACATTCTGTCATAAGAGAAAGACATGGACTATTTGTCTTTCTTTCCCTTGTTACCCTGCTCTGCTGCCATCCTCCCTCTCCTTGAACACCGTCCTCCCTCTCCTTGAATACTGTCCTCCGTTCTCAGGGATCCCTCCAAGCTCATATCCTAGAGGCATGTTTAAGAGTCTGTGCATGAGAGAAGACATGAAATGCTTACTTCTCTGAGTCAGGCTTATTTCTCCGAGCACGATGAACCACCAGCGATCTGCAAACCTCCTGATTTCATTCCTCTTTATGGCTGTATGATGAACCACCACCTATCTGCAAACGCCGTGATTTCATTCCTCTTTATGGCTGTATGAAACTTCGTTGTGTATGTACGTCACACTTTATTTATCTGCTCATCTGTTGATGAACGCTCAGCCTGGTACCCAGGAGTGGTGAAGCTGGGTCACCAGATAGCTCTAGTTTTAGAATCCAAGGCATCTGTTTTGTCTGCTCACGTTGTACAAAAAGAAAGAGATTGTCTCAGTTTACTGATGGTCTCATTATTAAGCAATGATTTCCAACCATCTTTGGGAGCTCTAATCAGGTGTAAAAAAGAAGCCAGGAGAATAGCGTGTGCTGCATGTAAATCCCAGAGCACCCATCCTTTCCCCATCCCTGGGCCGTGTTGCACACAGTGTGGCCTTGGATTACTGAGGCTTTTAATTCAGGCAATGAGCTCAATGCGAAAGTGTTGGGTCCTTTGTCTTTAACAATAAGCATTTAGCTCATCTAAATGAATAGAAATTGCTTTAGTGAATTACAAAAACCAAGGTCTTTTCAATACACCAACAATGACATTAATTATTTTCGACATTGTCTTATTTTTACAAATAGATTGACTTGGAATTTCACTTAAAATGTAATGTGTTCACTGACTGTTTAAACTAGGTAAATGTAAAAACATTATTAGTAGATCAAAACATCGGCTGGCGGTGGTGAAAACCCTACCCTGACTAGATCACACACAACCTGGCACATCGTCATTTTCATTTGTGTGTGGGTCTGAGGTGGCCTCAGAATTTCAGTCTGTGTTCCTGGTTGCCAATCCATAAGTTGACTGGTTACAGTGGGCACACCACCCGCCATCCATCCTTGGGGCACCGGCTCCACCACCAGACAAGTTTGTCAACTTTAGCAAACAAGTACACCCATTTTCCTGCACATAAAGTGTGTCTCATGTTCAAAGTCTGCAGTGGTGTGTGCGTAGGAGGGTAGGGGGGAGTCTTCGCCCCAGAATCCAGCCCCTCCTGCTGGTGACCAGCGAGATCTGAATGCCTTCCCTAAATCTTTGTAATCCAATAAGCGTTTGTGTTTAGCAGCTTGTTTTGAAACTTGTCTCACACCCCAGCCTGTGCCTCACAAGGTCCCTAGCAGGCAGGTGAGTGCCGGAGGGCCTGATCATTATTCAAGGCGAGAGGCCTGCTCAGCCCCAACCAGAATGTAATTTGTAATTAACTGTCATTTACTTCTGTCTGCATTGACTTGTTGTTCAAAAGACAACGTAACTGGGCTGGTCACCGTCCCCCTTTGTTGTGGATATAATGTCTCTCAGATCTGGTTGTTTTCATAATGTTTAAAAACCTGGGGCTTACTCTCTTGAAACCGGGAGAAGAAGGGGAATTCATTGAAATAAATCCAACACAAATAATCTGTTATGCCGTGACACATTGCACATTCCACTTGATGAACGGACCGCAGGCTGGAAGCCATCACTTCAGCGAGTGAGGATGGCCTTCTTCGGAGCCCATCCTCTAAAGCGCAGGCTTCAAAGGCCGTCCGTTCCGCGGCCATGGACTCTAATTTATGCTGGCTTTTTCAGTTTAATGATTTGCTTGTCACACTTTTCATTAGGAGAAAAATAAACAGAATGTGTGGCTAGGCCTGCGCCGGGTGCCTGTGTCCCCGAGATTGGCAAGTCATTCCTGCTTTAACTCCCTGAAACTCAACAAAGCTTCGGGGCTATTTGAGCAGAAAAAGATGGTGAAAGTATTCAGAGATTTGAAAAGAAATCATAGATGTTCTTGCAATTAGATCTTCTTTTAAAAAAATTCTGTTCTAGTCTCTATATTTGGAGAATTATGGTGGTCTGGAGGGGGAGACGAGAGTGTCTCTCAGATGTTTGAGTTTCAGTGGAAAAACCTCAAATTGCTCTGTTGACTCGTTTGTGTGTGTGTGTGTGTGTGTGTGTGTGTGTGTGTGCGCGCGCGCGCGCGCGCGCGCGCGTGCGTGTGGGGGGACAGTGGGTCTTTGTGAGTTCCTGGCATGTAGGACAATAGAAGACAGAAGGTACTCTTGCTCTTGGGATGGACACTCTTTCTTAGTCTCCATCACTCTCCCAAAAAGCCTCATAAGCCACACTGTGACTCCGCAGGACAAGGGCCACGAGTGCGCAGGATTCACTGCCTTGGAGAATCAGAGCCATGCGGACTCCAGGGCATCCCAGTTAAATGCAGTATGTTAGGATTCAGCATTATGCCGGCCCCTGTCATCTGGCTGGATGCACCCAGGCAGTACCCTGGTCAACCCAGGGGTCTAGTCTGTACTGCAGGTGCAAAAGGGTCCTCTAACAGACAAGCCCCGCCTACTTCCGCTGTCTTCCTTTTGGCCAGTTCTCTGAGGAGGCAGCTCTCTCTCTCTCTCTCTCTCTCTCTCTCTCTCTCTCTCTCTCTCCTTCTTTCTCCCCCTCTCTCTCCCCCCTCTCTCCTTCTTTCTTCCCTCCCCCCATTCCCTTTATCTCAATAAACTCCACACTCAGGCTCTGTCTGTAATGTGTATTTGTCTCCTGCCCACAGTCCTCACCTGCCATGGGACCCACAAGGGTCCCTCTCACGCCATATTTATAACACAGTACTTACAGAAAGATGAGTTCAGCCTGGGGGAACTGGACTTCAAGCCAGCAGAGGGGGTTGGAAAACACTGGAGCCTTGCTGAGAACACAGAGATGACAGCTGCTGAATTTCTTCTCTATGTTGGAATGAAACATCTCCTCAGTCAAGCTGGTCTCTCCAGAACACACTCTGAGTGGGTTTCAGAACCACAAGCAACAAAGGCATTAGTTCTGTGCAGCTGCAAGGGAGGCTCTCACCTCTGCAGCTTGGGGACCCCACCAACGAACCAGATGTCACAGCATGGCAAGATCTCACGTGCAGCTGCTCCACAAAGCAGACCCCGGATTCACACCTTCCTAAAGGTAACCAAGAGTAGGTGCTGTACCCTTTGGGTCAGGATAGACCGGCTCAAGTGTGTTGTCAGAAAATTCCCAGATGTATATGTCTAATTCTACACCCTCAATTCCTGCTGTAGATGCCCAAGTCAACCTCCTAATCTCCAAGTCTTCCTGAAAAAGCCAATTCCTGCTATGAATGCCTGAGCTCATTGGTAAGTGAAGTGTCAAACACCTGTCACTGCCTAAATCCACCTGTAGATGTTCAAGTGGCCTGTAATACCCACGTTCATAGGTAAATGGTAAAATCCACCTATAAATGAATAATCAACACATAAGAATCCAGATGCACGTCCACACTGGACTACAGAAGTTCCTGTGAAAATCTCAAGTTATAAAGTGACCATGTAGGTTTTCTTGATCTCTCTCTCCCCCTCCCCCTCTCCCCTTTGGTTTGTATCCAAGTTACAGAGAAGTAAGAGGTGACAGTTGATACAGATAGGCCAGTTTAATTACTTGTCAGCTTAACGTTAGGTCTCTGCCAGCTGATGCACAAACTTGGCTTTCTTTTAGTAGCTTAAAACCTGCCCAACTGCTGGGGCTTTAGTGTGAGCCCCACATCTCAGGCTACCGTTCAGATAAAATATGAACTACATGAATCATCTGTCTGATCTGTTAGCTAACACTGTGATCCCCAGTTTCCCCAGACTCCACGAGGGTTTTAAGTGATGGGACACTGCGTGGACATGCTGACATAGAGGGACACTTGGATACATTCTAATTCCATTTTATACTTTCTCTGAGATGATGCTAAAGCGTGCCTTATGCTGCCTCTGTCTGGGAAGCACACACTGTACTCATAGGAAGGAAGACTTCTAGTCAGGAAAGCATTAGTGGTGTAAATAACGTATAAAGATATCCGCTGTGTTCATAGCCCCTCCCTAATAGGAAGAGGGATATGACTCCATCTATGATAAAAGCTTGTAGTGCTCGGTGTTTAGTTTCAGCCACTGTCTTTAATGCCTGGTCAAGCATCTTGCCCCTCTGATTTAAGTCTTGCTCATCATGTTTGCCATTCATACTTCTGGACTTTGTGGGTTCAGGGAGAGTTAAGGTTCAATGCTCAGCTAGTTTAACCATGTGGCGGGCTCCAAAGTCTCACCCTGGGGTTTCCTTACGATCCTACGGAGTGTTTTGATGTTTGTGTGTGTTTGTGCGTGTGTGTATACGTGTACCTGCGTATGGGTATGTGTACAGGTATGTGTGTATGTACATCCACATGTGTGTATGTAAATTAAATGTGTATGTATGTCTCCATATGTATACATGTGTATACATATTCAAATTTACCCTTGACTTTGCTATCCTGAGATGGATAGTTTTCCTTGAACTGAAGCCTGTAAGTGTGCGTTATAGTTCCATATTGTCCAGTTTATATTGTGAAAGACCAGGGAAGTGGGTTGCACTGCCCAGTCAAGAGTAAAGAGTAGCAAAAGCCCATGCCCCAGCCTCCAAGCCATCCCCCAACCAATCCGTCCTCTTTGATATGCTCTGGGATTTGTTGGATACAAAGAGAAGGACTGAACTACTGTTCAGTGAAGGTTCCATCTACAGTTTAGTTGGGGGTAAAACTCTCTCAGAACAGCTTCCTTTGGTGAGGACAGGGGCTTACTGTAGATTCTCCCACTAGGGAAACATTGTGTGGGATTCAGCCCTGGGATTTGAGCGTATCATCTGATGTCTGGACAAAAGTGACATTTCCAGTTTCGATGCCCTGCAATGATGTACTTCAAATTCTATCTCTGATAAATCAGATTCATCCTGAATATGAGGTCAAATAGAGAAGATCCATATAAAGGAAGAGGGACATGTCACTTTCTACAAGACAGAACCGAGAATCCACCTTCAGAGCTACACTTCATGCTGCAGACATGCAGCCTCTACGATGCCCAGGCCAGGCTGTGAGGACAGCATCTGTGCCTCTGGGAGAGATGCTCACAGTCAACTGGGATGACCAGAAAGGAGTTAATTTGACTTGATGGCTGAGAAGGTAGTTGGAGGTGCAGGGTTCTCAATTCTTTCTTGGCTCTGAGGTCAATGGCTTGTCACCTGGCTCCCTGTCATCACAACTTGGCTCTGAGGACATTCTTTGCAACACTCATGGCTTTTTCAAGTTAAAATAAGCTAAGACCCACATCTCAACATACTCAACATACATAGTACTGAGTGCTGGGAGCTCTCTCAGCAGTGGGCTTGGATGGAGCTCTCTGACATTTAATCTCTACTGTGAAATGATCCTTCTTGAATCTCCTGGATCTCCAAAATATGACAGAGAAAAACAATTATAAAGATAAAATAATGCAGGTATCACAGCCGAGGAAAGGTCCCCAGGAGGACAAATGTGTCCCGTGTCTGGAAAGAGGGCACTCCTGTTCTCAGACTGCGTTTGACATTGCTGAAGGTTTTGTCTTGATTACTTTCAATAAAACCCAAAGTAAGGATGACTGTCTTGGCTCACTAAGCAACAAGGTTCTATCACTAATTACAATCCTTTATTACGGGTAGTTTAATAGGTTTATGATTGGTCATAAAACAATTCGGTATGGGAGTACATAAAAGGAACAGCTTATACAGCTGTGACATCTTAATATCCAGCCATTGTAATCATTTTATGATCTCTTATGATGGCGTCTTTTATTAAAATATGCACATATGCCTTTACATGGGCTGTGTTGCCACCAAAACTGGGAGGCGAAGAGAAAAATCACATAAATACACACTAAAACGCCTAATGAGGCGTCGTGAAAACTTCCATTGTCGGAAGTATGTCGACCAGATCACACGTGTGCAGTCTCATTACGGGTAATTATAATAAAATTATAAGTGCTGCAATAATTCTAACCTTGAAGGCACAATAAAGGGTGGTTAGATTTGCCTTCCTAGCCCGCACATCTGAGGCATTTTCTTCATTAATTATATTTCACGTTAGAATAATTATGTTGTGTAAGATGGAAATTCGGAGTCATGTGCCGAGCCCCAGCACCCTGTTCCCTCTCTTGCAAGCTTAATTATAAACAGTACCTAAAGTTACACTCTGACAGATGCCTGTGTAGTCTGCAGGGGTGGGAGGAGGGGCTTGTTGTTGGTGTTAATTTTAGTTTGCAACCCAATTAGTTAAATCAATACATAGGAAGAATGAGTGTTGGGGCCCTGTGCCCACTTCAGCCTCCTTACCGGGCCCCCTCCCATGGAGCACATAGATTCCCCCAGTCCTTTGGAAACAGGGTGCTTGCTCAGAGAGTTTGTGCAGACCTAGATTCTTATTGTTCCGCCAACACCCGGGAAACTTATTTGTACAATCGTGACCTAAATATTTGCTTTCATTTTTCTGGCACACTGAGCGTCTTGTGCTGGGTTTGAAGGGAAAAAATATCTGACTTGACTGGCAATTGTGATCTCAGAGAGTAAATAATTTGGGAATTCAAATCTATCACCAGGATTGGAAGTTTATTAACTGTATTTTATGTGTATTTATGATAGCACGCGTACACACACACACACACACACACACACACACACACACACAGGCACGCGCACACTCCTTCTATCCCGAAAAACTCAGAAATTTGAGCTTTCAGTTCCAAGAAGACCATGGTTCTGCAGCACCCTCTCACCACGGGCCAGCTTCACTCTCCATGTTAGGATCCTAACTGGGAAGTTGGAATTCAAGTTAGAAATCAAGACAGGAAGTAGAAGCAATGTTCTCAAACATCAGGACAATCTCCTCAATGTAAACTAGCTAGGCGAAGTTCCTTACACTTCCCAATCCTTTGTGGATACCTTTTGTAACTTTCAAATAAAATAGAAACTTAACCCAGAGGTGGGTTAAAAAAAAAAAAAGCCATCCATAGTTCTCCAGGGAATCACTTTGGTGACTAGACCCAAATGGCTTTTAATTAGCATTTAAATTGTTTGCATGTAAATGGCAATCCTAAAGGTATTTGAAAAGTTTATTTCAGATAGGACCCCCTGCCACCTTGTTTACAGTAACTTCACACTGGGCTGGACAGGATTTGCAGTAAGGGAACACCCTCCCTTGCCCCCTCCATCACAAATTACAAACCAGCAGCACACCAATTAATGTTTATACAGTATTCAGTCAACTCAAGCTACGGGAGCTGTAATCCAAACACCAGCGCTTGATTATTATAATTTATTTAAATGCAATGCAATGTTTGTCAAATTCCACAGGGCTGGAATCAATAGTTAGTTTAAGTTTATTTCAAAATACAAGCCCTGGAGTGCCCCACCCCATGCTACACACGGAAGCACAGCTGCTTGCCCCTCCCTGGAGGATTAGAGTGTTGGAAATAAGGGCCAGGGACGAGCGAGTCCTGAGTGAGTGAGTCCGTCTTCAGGTGAAACAGCTGGGATCTGGCTGGTCACCAGGCTTTCTTCAGTTCTTCCCTGGAATAGGCAGCGAGAAATTCTGGAGACTGCCAACATGGAGCTCCAGGCTGTCTTTCTGCCAGCGCTCTCAGGCATTTCAAGGGAGCTCCCATTCGAGGACTGTGGCCCATCCCCCTTGGGGAACAATGGCTCAGCTCCTTCAGCCGGAGCAAGGGAAGTCATTTCTCCATTGCAGACCCCTGCTGGAGATGGAAGCACAGTGTGCTTTGTGGGATGGCACTCATCCTACGGGAATAATTGGGCTCCCAGGGAACACAGTGGGACATAGTGGTCTTCCCGACTGAGGGATTCTTCTGCCCCTTCTGTATAGTCAGGCAGTTTGATATGCGTGTTACACTGAAGAGAGACAAACGGAAACTGTTGTCAAAACCTTCTTGTCAACTCCTACCCTGTGGGGCGTCAGCATGGATGAGCCACTCCTTTTCAGAGTGACCAGGTTCCCACTGGGCTGGCTGTCCTCAGGCCACCAGGTGTTCCCAACTCTCTAAGCAGCGCAGAGTTTAAAAAAAACACAGCTCCTTGATTTTGTAGGTATTCTCATCTTCTCTCAGACCCCTCATTCATTCAGCCACTTCCCCACAAATTTGATGCATCTCCGGGTTTTCAAACATCTTTCAAATTAAAGTCTTTTTTTTTTCTGATTAAAAAACAAAACAAAACTTTTTTTTTGAGACAATTTTCATGTAGCCTAGGTTGGACCCAGATTTGCTGCTTTGTCCAAGGTGACCATGAACATTTCCCCTGCTTCCTACTGACCTCCAAGCACTGCGATTATAAACTTGCACAGCTTGTCCTGTGATACTAGGCACAGAACACCAGGCAACCTGCACACTGGGTACATAGTCTACCAACTGAGCTACATCCTTGTTCTGCCCCCGCCCAATATATTGTTGTGACTATATATATTGTGTGTCTTTAGGGACAGATTTTCAATGGTTTAAGTTTGATGCAGGTAATTCAACTGATTCTAATTTTGATAGCCAGTATCAAAATTCTCCCCAGGAATGGATCAAATTGATAGTGCCTGTTGGGTTTCTGTCAACTTGACAGAATCTAGAGTCATATAGGAAGAGGGAACTTTATCTAAGAAAATGCCTCCATCAGATTGGCCTATGGGCATTTTCTTAAGTGGTGCTTGATGTGGGAGGGCCCAGCTCACTGTGAGTCTGTGAGAGCTGATGCCCCCAGCAGGTGGTACTGGGTACTAAAAGAAAGCAAGCTCATAGTTTAAAAGAACTTCTCTCATCTGGGCTGATAATACTCCTTCTAAGTGCCAAAGACCATCTATCAAAACCCTCAATACCAGGCAAGAGAAATCCTCTTGTGAGTTATTGGTCAGGGTTGTCCAAGAGCCACTCAAAACATAGACTTTAATTATTGCCCTTGGTCCCCCTCTCCCCCAGAGGTGTAAGGTGAGTCCCTGTTGCTGAAGACACCATGATCTTCAAAAATAGAGTCTGGAGACCCCTGAACTGATCCTGACATGTATACCTCTTTCCTGAGGTCAAGCTTTCACAAGCAATCAAAATGGTTGTGGAGCCAATGGGTGCATCTACAAGACATTCTTACACCCTGGGGGCTGCCAGGCAGAGCAGGTAGAGACATCTTCATGGAAGCCTACAGTCCTATCTCTCACCTCCAGAGGCAGAGGAGTCCTCGCGGTACCAAAGTTTTCCTAGATTCCTGCCTTTCACAGAGATTTTGCTGCTTCAGGATATTGGGCATATGCCATATGGGGAGCCAGTATTGCAACTGTCCCACATGATGCTCTGCCTGGGGTCAAAGAGGCGTCCAGTCAAGGACCTGTGCCTTTCTTCCTTTCTTGTCATTTGCTCTCATGCTCCCCCACCACACTCCCGCCTGCTCCTTGTTAACCATGCTAGGGAGTGCCAGGTGAGCCCAGGTTCTGCCCAGCACCTAGTACACACCATTCTGTTTCATCCTCCCAAGAACCAACCTGGCTTCCTTAGCTTCTCATTGAGCCACACCTGTTAACAGTTCTCTTCGGAACCAGATGCCTCCAGAGTAGTCAAGCTTCTCCCACTTTGGTATTAAAATGGGTTTAAATATTTTAATTGCATTTTAAATATTAATATTTTAAATATACGTGTAAACACGCATTAATGACTCTCAAACAGAAAACTCTCAGAACCACTAAGTTAGATTGAAGTGAGACAATGGAATCAGGAAGGACAGGTCCTGCGCCTGATCTCTGTGACTCAGGAGGTGAATGAGGAGGCTGGGGCTATAGACTAACTGTTCCAAATGCACTTGCCTTGTAAGGGCATCCAGACCTGGACTTGGTGGTTCCAGGAGCTAGACTGTGGCATAGCTATAGGATAGGGAGAAGAACAAGCCCTTGAGGATGAGCCCTTGGCTCTTTGTCATCTCCTTGGCAGTGTGGGAGACAGTTTATTGACTGTCTTTATTTCTCCAACTAACTTTCCCTCCTTGGCAAAGGCCTGGAAGAATTGAAGGGGACAGAAATGAACACCTAGAAGAGAGGTATGCTCTAAAGGTACTGCTGGGTTGAAAGGAGTTTGGTCTAAAAGAGAAGGCTGTTCTGTCAGAGGCTCAGAATATTTGCGGCTAAGAAACGTACTCTCCTAGAAATCCATCCTCCAAGAGAAACACCCTCTGGGGGCCTCCACACACAGCTCAGGGTGACTTCTATACCCTTCAACATCAAATGCACGGTCTGCGGAAACAAGCGCTGTAGGACCTTCTGAGCACCTCTCCCAGGGGCAGCACACAGTGGGCGAGTGAATGTGTGCTCTGGACATGTGGAGCAGAGTTGGGTCTTGCCACTTCAGGCCTCTCCCTTCCAACATAAGCAGAAAGGGTCAGTAATGGGGAAACACTTCCTATCCTGCAGAAAGATAATTTCTGGCCCAATCAAAGACTGAAATCACCAACTCCCAATTTGTCTCTTGGAGTCAAGTTCCCAGACATGTGAATGAAGGACAATGTGTTCACATGGCTCTGAGTTGCAGGAAAAAGATACCGAGCCTTTGTGGGAACTTCCGAATTATAAATTTCTTTGACTTTGAGGTACGGCCACGGGTGGGTCAGGTTGATGCACTTGTCTCTCTTGGGAACTCTTTGATATTTAGAGCAGTGTTGAAGAGAAAGAGGCTACATTGAGAGCCCCGTGGAACAGGAAAAGATGGGCAGAGGACAACCGCAAACAAAACAAACCCACCAATCCTCATCATTCAGTTCAGGCCAGACTGTCTGGGCAGTATCCCGCATCCCTGAAACAGAACTGGCCACATTCGTTGTCTTCTTATTGAACTGGGCAAACAAGCCAAAGCTCTCACACATGCTTCTGTCGAAACAACGAAGCCAAAACAAAGCCAGGCTGAGCTCAAGAACAGAGTGTGTGGATGCAGAAATGGTACTCACTCAAGATACTGTACCAGAGTCCAACCAGTCAAGGTAGAGAGGGGAGGCTGTAGGAAAACCACTTGCATCTGGGAGCAATGGTAAGAGCAGAAGTTGTCTTTCCCAGGGACGAGCACACCAGTTTGGTATCCAACACCAAATTGTCAGTTCTGAAAACACAGGCATATAAATAACATTATATGGACTGAGTAAGTTGTAGTCATATATTTATGAATATATACACACATACATACACACACACTACACACACACACACACACACACATCAGAATTAAACAATTAAATAGCAATTTATAAGAAGACTAAGTATATGACCAAAATGGAGCAAGGGAGGGTACATGAGAGAGTTTGGAGAGAGGAGAGGGAGGGAGAAATAATGCAGTTGTATTATAATCTTTTTTAAGATTATGAACTAGAGTTATGACCCTTGGCATGGGGCTGCTGAGAGGTAATGGAGCCTTTAAAAGACAGGGCTTCACCAAGACAGGACCACAAGAAGGCTTTGTGCCATACACAATGACTTAAGAGTGTGCTGGGGACTTTTAACCTGGAAGCCACGGGATAAATGAACTTTTTATGGTTTGTAACATAACAACTTGTGGTGTCAGTGAGCTCCAATCAGTTCCATAAACAGTTCTTGCTCTTTGTCCATATTGATCACACATTTGAAAACAGGTCGAGCCCCCACCATGGGAGAGAGGGTTGCAGAGACTCAATGGGGACACCACCTGCCAAGCCTGCAAGGCTCTCTGGTGGAGAGCCATAGAGATCTGAGAAAGATGTCTCCCACAGGATGTAGAGAACATGCTCTTCATATTGAAGACTCAAGACAGGACAAGGAAAGCACTGTACAGTTGGGTCCCTGGGGAGAAGATTGCTTCCTCTGCGGTGCTCCCCAGGAGCTTTCCCAAGTGCAGTGCCTTGCTCTGGCCTCCTCCTTCTCCCCTTTGTCTAACCCTTCGAGGACGGATGTAAAGACCGCATCTTTGACGTTTACCTTCTCTTTCAAAGCTGCTTTTCTCAACTTGGCCCTACACTGTCTTAATCCCTTGCTAGCACAAGCCACTCTTGACCTTGACTGAAGGTCAATCGAAGCACTTCCCCTAACACACGCCTCATTTAGCCTCATTTAACTCAACTGCCATCTGGCCCGAAGACTGTTTATCACACGCTGATGACAGCTCGAGGCCCTGGAAGAATTTTAGGAGTGTGACCCAACCCACATGGCAGCAGGAGAATTACAAGTAGAAAGTTGAAGCTGGGTCTCCTGGGTTTATCCAGGAGAAAGGAGAGGGTGTGGCCCCTCCCTCCCATCCTTCCAAGCAAGTAAAGAGAGCCAGGTTATCTTCCAGGCCAGACTTTCAGAACTCTGTGCAACGTCAGGTTTCACTGGCTGGGACTAAAGTCAAGGATTTTTCTGATGGAGCCCAAGTCCAGTGCTATGTATTTCCCTTCATCCTTCTTTAGTGTTAGCACCACACAGCTCAGGGGTAGATTTACTGACCACTGTTTCCCTAGAATCACATGGTCTAGCTCACAGGCCATGTTCAATGTGTATTTAAGTGTATATATTTTGAAACTATATTATGTTTAATATATATACATTTTACATGTATTTCACATGCATACAAAATAGTCCACAAGGACCATACCTGTTTGTTTCAATGTGTATGTAAGTGTATACATGATGGAGGAAGGTCATTGGTTAAATAAAAAGAAACTGCTTGGCCCTCATTGGTTAGAAGATAGGTGGAAGGAGTAAACAGAACAGAACGCTGGGAGGAAGAGGAAGTGAGCTCAGACTCCACAGCTCTCCTCTCGGGAGCAGACGCCTGAGAGAGATGCCATGCCCCACTCCCGGGCAGACACACGCCATGAAGCTCCGACCCAGGATGGACTAGGCTAGAATCTTCCCGGTAAGACCGGTTCTCACAGATTATTAGAGATGGGTTGATCGGGATGTGAGAATTAGCCTGTAAGGGCTAGAGCTAAAGGGCCAAGCAGTGTTTAAATGAATACAGTTTGTGTGTTGTTATTTCGGGCATAAGCTAGCCGGGCAGACGGCTGGGGTGCCAGGGACGCAGCCCTGCCGCCCCTTATTACTACATATATATTTTGAAACTATATATCATATTTAATATACATACACACTTTACATGTATTACACATGCATACAAAATAGTCCACGGGGACCATACTTGCTTGTATGCATATATATATTTTTAAATTTCATTTTACATTCCAACCACAGTACTCACTCCCACACCTCTTCCTGCTCCCCATGCCCCCTGTGAGCTCCCCCAGCCTACTCCCTTTTCACTCTTCCCAAAGAGTAAGACCTTCCATGGGGAGTCAACAAAGCTTGCTCCATTAAGCTCAGGGAGGACCAGGCCCCTCCCCTCTGCATTAAGGTTGAGCATAGCATCCCTCCATAGGGAATGGGCTCTAACAAGCTAGCTCAGGTCCCAGGGATAGATCTTGGTCCTACTGGCAGGGGCCCCTCAGATAGACCAAGATACACAATTGTCTCCCATGTCAGAGGGCCTAGTTCGATCTCATGGAGGCTCCACAGCTGTCAGTCTAGGGTTCGTGAGTTCCTATAAACTTGGCTCAGCTGTCTCTGTAGATTTCCACTTCATGATCTTGACCTCTCTTGCTCATATACTTCCTCCTCCCTCTCTTCGACTGGATTCCTGGAGCTCAGCCTGGTGCTTGGTTGTGGATCTCTGCATCTGGTTCCATCAATGACTGGATGTAGGCTCTATGATGACAGTTGGGGTATTCACCAATCTTATTACAGGGGAAGGCCAGTTCAGGTACACTCTCCAGTATTGCTGCCTTGCAGGGAAGGAAGATACTGGTGACTGAACACAAGAGAAAGGCATCTTGGTCAGGGTTTTTGCTACCTAAAATGAAAATCTCCTATGGTTTAACATAAGCGCACTTTGGACTCTTATCTAATACAGGGTGGAACTCAGTGGTTCTCTGTGACACTGTGGGATGTTAATGGCATCCCTGACCTCTGTCCTCTTCAACGGTGTCCAAGAAGACATTTCCACGTGGCCCTCTCCGAGGTAGGATCCTTGTCGCTGGCTGAATGCTGTCCCTTTAAAATGGTACCTACTCCAGCTGTTCCTCCTCTGAAGCCCACATCTTTCCAGATGGAGGGTCACAGATTCTGCTCCTTTAATTACCTTGTCCTTCTGGGTGTCTGTGCTAAGCCTCTACCACATATCACACATTACACCTCCATTTTATTTTATACTGATGCATTTGAAAACTCTCAGATATATACATCTTGGAAGTTCGTGTCCTGTCGGATCATAAATCCTTTGCCAAACCATCATTGTTGGCCACAAGGCATGCGATTTCCATGTAAAAGATTCTCGATATCCCATGGCTCCCGACTGGCCTTGCATTCCCACAGTCACGCACACACTCAGGTTTCTCAGCCTGACTTTCTGAACACGGGGGAATACTACTTTCGTTTGGGAAGGAAGACATTTGAGGAGATACTTTGAAATCATAAAAAAAAAGGCTTTGGTAGAGACTGGCGACCGTCTGGGTCTGCCTAGGCAGGGGCTTGTCAGGAAGGGTTGATGAATGGCAGGCTCCTGAGGCCTCCCGTTTGTTTAGCGTTCTTGTTCTGCTACAGCTGCACACAAAACCAGCATTGAAGTGTCTGCCAGGAAACATAACATAACCTGGCCCGGCGCAGCCCACGGGGTACTGCCCCGAGAAGGCCGGATTGTTCCTCGGGGCCAGGCTCTGGCCGGAGATTCCCAAGTCGGGAAGTAGAGCAAGGCGTGCAGAAGACTTTCCAGTACATTACACAGGGTCTGGCCACGGCCATCAATACTGGCCGACCTGACCCAGAGGATGACAGATGGGAAAGCAGGAACCTCTCTCAGCTATGAAGCTGGTCCTTCTTCATCCCGAAGCTGGGTGAAGCTGGGAGGGGTGTCGTCAGGGGCTTAAGACTCCCGTGCTGTGGTCTGAAAGCCCTCTGACACACCACCAAGGAAGATCCACTCTTGCCTCTGCCTCCAGACTGGTGATTCTAGTTCTCCTTTCCTAACCTGGGTATTTACCATACCAGTGCAAGGCCACCAGACATTCACAGACACATCCAGGACACAGAAACCTCTACCTCCTCCATGGGGGCACACCCCTCAACAGTTTATTTATATTTTTATTTCATGTGTGGTGTATCAGTAAACGTCACATGTCTGCAGATACCGGCAGATGCCAGGAGAAGGTGTCAGATCCCCTGGAGCTACAGTTACAGGTAATTGTGTACAGCCAGTGCGGGTGTAGGGAACCAAACTCAGGTCTTCTGGAAAAACCGTACCTGCTCTTAACAACAGAACCACCTAGTTACTTTCTTCCGCTAATAGTTTTCAAATGCTCTTTACACTTCTTAAGGTAATTATCATGCCAATGAAAATGTATGCACTTAATTATTTACGTCTTATTTTAAATAGAGGCAATTAGGATACAGATTCAAAATTAGCCAGTAAGGAACCAAGGAAGGATGGGTATGGATTTCAGCACAGTTTTCTCTATGAATATCTTGTACTTAGAATCAAGTCATTATCAGAAATATGAATCTATAAGTTCATTTCTACCACTTTAGACACTAGTTTTACAAAGGAATATATATATGTATATGTGTGTGTGTGTATATATATATATATATATATATATATATATATATATATATGTATGATACACGCTACACTGTGGGTGAGCAGGAACACCTTGTATTAGGCGGCAGAAGCCAGATCCAGAGGAAAACTTTATGACCCAGCTTACAGTAGGTGCAGCGTCCTAAAACCGGTGAGAAAAATTAGCGGAGTGAGTGTGCTTGGGTGGAGGGGTGTAGGTTGCTGTTTACTGGGGGTGAATGGCATATATATATATATATATATATATATATATATATACACACACACATATATATATTCCAGGTGTGTTGCCATAAAACATAAATATATTACTAGTAATATATTCACTACTACTTATTATATATATATATATATATATATATATATATATATATATATATATAAGCAGTGACAACACACCTAGTCATTTTAACACACCTAGGTGTCCAATTCCAGATTCCACCACATCTGTGTGTCTATTTCCAGAATTACCCCTAAACTGAAACCACACACCAACTGAATAGCAACCTCCCACCCATCCACCCCCTAGTAAACAGCAGCCCACACCCCTCCACCCAAGCACACTCATTCCGCTAATTTTTCTCACCGGTTTTAGGACGCTGCACCTACTGTAAGCTGGGTCATACAGTTTTCCTCTGGATCTGGCTTCTGCCACTTAGTACAAGGTGCTCCTGCTCACCCACAGTGTAGCGTGTATCATCACTTCCCTCCATTTGTGGCTGAGTGATATTCCATTGTGTGCACATTTTCTTCACCCACTCGTCTGTCACTAGATACTTGACAGACTTCAGGCTTGTGTTAGTCAGCATGGTGATGAAATATTGGGAAGAAAATCAATTTGGAAGAGGAAGGATTTTTCTTGGCTTTTGACTTCAGAAGTCCAGTCCATGGCCAGATGGCCCTACTGCCTTTTGTCTGAGGCAAGGGCAAACATCATGGTTTATCACCTCACACACGAGTATGTATGAAAATCTGAATCACTCCACCCCTTATTTTAGAAAACAATGAGGAGGAATCAGTCTTCTCTTTGAACACACTGCTCATGAATATTCTTAACTAAATATCTCATACTGTCGCTGGTAAATTCTTTCCTTCTGTTTATTTGAATGAGTGTGTATATATGTGCATACATTTTTGTTTGAGTTTTAAGATACGGTTTCTCTGTGTAGTCCTGAATGTCCTGAAACTATCCATAGAGACCTAATTGACCTTGAACTCACATGGATCTGCCTGCCTCTGCCTCCTGTCTTTTGGGATTAAAGGTTTGAGTGCCATACTGGCGAGGTCTAGGAGGTCTTGTACTGATGCCAATGAGGAGGGCAAGAACGGCAGGCTTTGAATCTGATGCAACAAGTTTCAAAGAGACAAAACCTCTGGTATATCAAGATTCGGCCTCATCCATTGATCCACCACCATGGCTGAGGAAGGCACTGATGCTGGAGGAGTAATGGACATTGACCAGTCCTTAAAAGAGATGTTAAAGATATCCTTCATCCAAGGTGGGCTAGCACGCAGCATTCGCAAAGCTGCCAAGCCCTCAGGCAAGCATCAAACCCATCACTGTGTACTGGCATCCATACGAACCAAAGTAAGTCAAGTTAGTTGAAGCACCTTGAGCAGAACACCAGATTAACCTAATTAAGGTTAATGCCAAAGAGAAACCAGGGAAATGGGGAGGTCTCTGCAGAAACTCATCAGGAGAGCAAACCAAATAGAGTGGGTACAGTTGTGTAGTGGGTAAGGACCATGGTGAAGAATCCCAGGCCGACGATATCGCCAAAGGGAACTTCAAATGAAAGAAATGAACAAATGAAAGATTTGGATCATTAGAAAAAAAAGAGTTAAGAGTGGTAGAGAAAATGGATGTCCAGGAGAGACCATATACTCTCCCAGAAGAGTGATTCAGAGCAGCCTAGCAGAGATGAGCTTCAGGAAGGAGGAAGCTGGCCAAGAGAGATCTAGGGAGATTAAAAAAACTTATTTTGTATTTACTGGGAACATAGAATAAGTATATCAGTGTGTTTTGTGGCCGGTGGGAAAGATCTGTTGTTCTTCTCTTAGGGTTCCTCATGACTTCTGTCCCATGACTTCTCTGGAAGAACTTCTCATGAAGATTTAGTGTGAATCTGTGGGGTCTAGTTCATTTAAAATCGCTTTACTCCTCAGCGTGGGTGTCAGAGCAAGAGTGCCCCTTAGAGCAGCACATTTCCATCAGGGGATGTCAATGTGTGGAAGACGGCCAGCAGGATTCTGAAGAAAGGCCATGGCCAAGTTCATCATACTTGCAAACTTTAACAGTTGGACTGTTTGGATTGCATAGCCATCCCATGGTGGTTTATGAAACATGGATAACTTTTCCTGGTTATGTGTTGGGTACATTTATACTCTTTGGTTTTGCAATGTGATCCAGTTCATCCACCATCAAATATGGAGATGCTTGAGTAGTTGACAAATCTATGCTTTCTCTTGATAAATGTGCAAGATATTTGACTCTGGTGACCTTATATGTGTGCAAGCTGGAGTTTGTGACTCTTTCAGGTCAGAGTGGCACAGTGCCTTAGCCACAGACACCCCACCTTGTCCCTCAGAAGGGCAATGCCTCTTTCCAGTGTTGACTGCAGGGTGTCTGCTCATGAAGAGCCTCTGCTTGCCTCGCTCCCTCGCCGTGAGGCAGAATCAGCTCATAAATACCTATCCCTTGACAAGAAAGATATCAATTGAGCCAAGTAGGCCCCACTTCCTGTCTCTGTCCATATGTTTCTGTTATTTATGTACAGAAAATGGCACTTACCCCCGCACTCTGGGTGTTGATTACAGCTTCCCTCCTGTGGTAGTGCTGTGGCCTGCCTGCTCATCACCCATTGGTAATACACAACCTTGTGTGGGTTTTCAGAGAGCTCCAGTGACCTCATAAATAAAGTGGTCAGAGTCCACAGTGTCATCTGCCCGCCGGATATGAGAGGGTGGAGACAGGGGTTTGTGTTTCCTAAGAAAGTTGTTGTAGTGACATTTCAGTATTTTAATAAAGACTGCCTGGAGATCTGAGGGTAAAACAGTCCCACTGCTCAGCCTTACAGACCAGGTTATGCTAGCACACACCTTTACTCCCAGTAGCCACAATGACAGCATCTTTAATCCCAGTCCTTGAGAGGAATGTAACTGGGGGAGATAGTTCTCAGACACAGTATCATTCTGAGATTCCTGGAGGCAGGATCACCACTTCAGGTTGAGGTCGAGGTAAGAGCCAGTGGCTGGCTGTTTTACTTTTTAGATCTTCAAGTTGATCCCCAATTTCTGACCCTGAGTTTTTATTAATTGTGCATCAAGTTGTATTGTACACGGCAATATTCTGACTAGAATGCAAAGATATTATACAGGCAGGCCATCACAAAGCCCTTTATGGGACTCAGTTCTTTATCCAAAAGCACCGCACATAGCACATTCCCACTTAGACTGACCCTCAGCTTGTGGACTGACTGCATGGTCTGCAATGTGATGCCAGCCAGGAGTCAGGGCAGATGTTCTGGTCAGTAGCGATTCTGAAAAGCCCAGTGTCAGATACCAGAGAGCACCTGACTTTGTCTGGCCTGTGACTGCATCCACTTCAGGTTAACTCGGGTTTTGTCTTTGTCCTTTTTGCTACCAACACACCAAGTCGGAAAGATATACATCACCCTAAATTTGGGGATAAAATAATTGAAATTAGGGTGTGAAGATGAAATGAGGATCATCGGTGCTTGCTGAACATAAGCAAGAGCGTGGGTTGTTTCAGAAGGGAAAGAAGGAGGGGGAGAGAGGGTGGAGAGAGACGAGAGAGGGAAGGAAGGGAGAGAGGAGAGAAAAAAAGAGAGGAGAGAAGAGAGAGGGAGAAGGAGAGAGAAAGGGAGGGGTTAATAATTATTTTTCAACTAACAATGCAATGCAAAAATTTTCTGGGCTCTTAGTGTCCCTTATTATTCCCCCCCCCCATTCATATATACATCCATCCTAACAATAAATTTTCCTTTAACTTCCTATTTATTGCATGGAAACTTAACACAACTGCCTTTGTTTTATTCAGGAGCTTAGAAACTAATTCTATCAATTAGAAAATAAAGTAACTTAATCCCAGGGCTACTTTTGTTTCTCCATGTATGAAAGGTGGGGTGTTCAGGCTACTTAATAGTGTAAAATGGAAGAAAGTAGCCATTTCTTTTCAAATGGAGCTTCTAAGAGCTTGTGTAATGACGGTTAGTGGTTCTTATCTTAGCCTGACAATGTGTATTGCTTCAGTTCAGTGTCTAGGGTGAGGTGGACCAAAATTGAATATAGATCAGATCTTGAACTTGGCTGTGGAACAAATTGCTCTGATTGTGTGGGATTACACGGTGCATGGATTTTTAAATGAAGCACTTTCTTGCCCTATTAAGTAATGCCAACAGCACTGCTGTGGAGAGTCAGCCTCATTTCTTGCGTATTTTCATACATAGTCTTCTTCTATTAATCAATAGTCTTTTAGGTAGGTGTGATGGCAGCCCAGGGCTTCATCACTCGGAGGACTATTCAGATCATATAAAATTTCGGAGTGTTCCCATCCCTCCACATTGCGTGTCTCATCACATTACACTTACTGCTTTTGTTGAAGAGTCAAATTCTGTCTTTTTCCCGGGTGCCTAAGCAACTCCTTCATTAAGATCGTGTTTCTATTTCCCATTTGCTTTCTTCTGGAATCCAGTTTCGGGCCATTTTCTGATTGCTTCCGGCTTTGCTGTATTGGACCCACCCAGGCGTGTGAGTTTCTGAGAACCTCAGGAGCATCAGGATGGAGGCTTAGGGATCACCTTCCTGAGCTTAGGCCACCTGTAGCTTCAGCCACTGGGATGTGTGAGTCCAAACTTCCACCACCACTGGATATGACAGAATCTCATATACATGGCTTGGTCCTTTATTCAAAGGACCTAAGAAGCATTTGAAACTCACTATCACTGTGTGTGTGTGTGCATTCAATTAACACACATGCCAGCTGATGTTTCTCTATCCCAGTTGACCAATGCCATTGTGATGTCTAAGCATGGTAGCGCGTGTGGGTCCTCGTGTGGCCGTTGAGATGACTCCGTCTCAGACTGCTTCCTGCTGTTATGGCAAAGCTCTCAAGAGAAGGAAAGGAGGTTCAACTGGCTCACAGTCCAAGAAGGAAGTCCTAGGTCATGGCCATGGTACCTGACTGGTTTCTTCAAGCGCACTTCATATAAACTTGGAGACAGAAACTGGGGTTCAACCCAAACGTCAGAGAAGCAAAGCAGCCAGCCATTGGCTCTTACTTCTACCTGAGTCTGAAATGGCGATCCTGCCTCCAGGAATCTCAGAATGAGACTGTGTCTGAGAGTTGTCTCCTCCTGCTGTATAATCCTCTCTAGTTCTGGAATTAAAGGTACCACTACCGCCTGGTTTCTATGGCATGCTACTGGGATTAAAAGTGTATGTCACTGTTGCCTGCTCTGTAAGGCTGGCCAGTGTGGCTGTTTTACTTTTCTGATACTCAGGCAAGACCTGACCAGGCCTGATACACCTGTTCACAGTAAAAGGTGGACAAGGATGTGGCCATGACACTCCCCTCCTGCAGTGACCTCATTGGTCCTGGGGAGTGAAGTCACTCAGGTGAAAAGGCTGGCGTCCATTTCTGAGGGTACTCCCCTGTGTCTCAGATGCCACTTAGCCTCATCCAGCCACCAGATAATAGTGTAATTGAAACTAAATTTCAGAGCCTACCACTGCCAGCCTGGGCTACCTGCCTCTCTTCAGAACAAGTTTCTTACCCTCTGTATATTACAGTGGTGCTTTTAATGGGGGAGCTTCCCTCACACCAAGAGTGTAGAAAAGTCTACCTAAGAGGACAGACAACATCCCCAGTCCTTGGTTATATGTTCTTCTTACCCCTATCCCACAATCCAGACAGAACTGTTCGAGCATCCGGGCTCAGAAGAACTCTGAGATCCTCACAGGTACATGGGCCAGAGTGACCAGATGTGGCTCAGTGTCCTTACCCAATGTCTTCACTGCAGCCCTTGGATACCATGAACAAATGCCACAGCTGTTGAGAATTCTGTCTGCTCCCCACCACATTGGCAGAAGGGATAACTATGGCTCGTCTAGGCAGTAACAGTGATCAGTAATGTCAGCTATGATGGCAGCAAGTGAACCTGTGCCTAGTAGGGCCCAATTCCCTCCAGGTATCAACCATCTCATATGCTAGAAGCCTATATAAGGACGTAGATGAAGGAAACTTTCATTCTTTGCCTACTTGCCTCCTTTGTCTTGCAAGAACACCCATTCCTTGTGGGACTGGGCAGTTTTAGAGTCTTAGACTTTCTGTCCACAACCAGCCATTTTTTGGATTAGCTGGATTGCAGCCTGTAAGTCATTCCAATAAATCCCATACACACAGAAACACACACACACACACACACACACACACACTATAAGTTCTGTGACTCTAGAACACTCATAATAATACATATTTTGGTGCCATCACTGGGGTATTGCTGTGATAGGCCTGATCATGCTTTTGTGTGAGGAGTGTGGACTTTGGGATTTTGGATTAGGAAAGCAGCTGAATGTTTTAAGTAGGGCTTAATGGGCCATACTAGTAGTAGAAAGAAAGATTGTGGTGCTGAGGGTGATTTGAACTGTGGGGACCCGGTTCAAGAGGGTTCAGAGGAGAAGATTAATATGTGACCTAGAGACTCCACTTGTGATATTTTGGTGGAGAATGTGACTGTGTTTTGCCCTTATCCAAAGAGTCTGCCTGAGGCAAAGTTGAAGAGTTTTGGATTAACAGCTTTGGCTGAGGACATTTCAAAGCAAGCTACCATTGATTGTGTTGCTTGGTTAGTAGCTAGTACTATGTAGATCTATAATGAAAAGGAGCAAGCTGAGAAAGATAAAATACAAAGTATACAGCTTTAGAAGAAAAGGAGCACCAAGGAAAAGTCTTTTAAAATGCCTGATGCTAAATGTAATAAAGAGAGTGGTGACTTCTGGGTAAGACGCCACCCAGCTAAACTTCGAGTTTATGAAATGGTCTAAGAGTGGTTGTGCACGCCTTTATCGCCTTTATTTCCAGACAGAGACAGTAGATCTCTGAGTTCAAGGCCAGCTTGGTCTATGGAACAAATTCCGGGACAGCCAAGTTTAGGTAATGAAGAGAACCATCAAAAACAAAAAGTTGAATATGTAACTGAAGGAGGGGGCCATTTTCTAGCCCCAGCAATCAGCAGATCTTGGCAGCTTCAGCCATAAGGTTCTGGCTTTAGAGTCATGGACACAAGAAAGGGTTTATAGAATCTCCCTCCATGAGTAAGGAAAGCCATTGAGGTCGGGCATGTGTCAGGGGTGTTTGTGCATGGAGGGACAGAGAGGTCATTGTATGAAGCTGTCAAGGCAAAGCTTGGATTATGTTGGGGACCCCAAATGTTAGAGATGGCTGAGTGAAGGGTTACCTTTTGATGAAAGCTGATAACAGGGAGTGGAAGCAGCCCAAGAGAAGAGAGTGTGTTGCAGTGAACACTGCTAGGTAGATTTGCAGATCTGAAGAACATTTTGATATCAGACATGGAGATGCGGAGTTTGGCATTTGCTCAGTTGGTGTTAGGTCTTGCTTTGATCCAGCATTTATCTCAGACACTCCTCCTTTCCAAAATGGTAATGCATATCCCATATGTTGGAAGTTTGTAATCTAATTTTCCATTTTGATTTTATAGGGGTTACAGTTAGGAGGCTGTGTGAATCTCAGAAGAGACTTTTTTGTTTTTTTTTTTTTTTTTTTTTTTGGACAGTGCTGATACTGTTATAGACTTGTGGGGGCTTTTGAGCTTGGTCTAAATGCATTTTGCATTGCCATATGACTATAAGCCTATGGAGAAAGGGAGGTTCCATATACTTAGGAAACCACCCAGTGTGTCAGTCAACTTCCTGTTCCCTGAAAGATGTAGGCTGTTGGCACCATTTAGAGTCCTGGCCTTCAGTTGCTCTTCCCTGCTAGAGCCTTCTGATTGGAGTTACTAAAAGCTGGGCCTTGAGGATCCTCAGAGGATGGGGTTCTCACCTGTTGGCCCACTTGACTGCTAGGTATTTAAGCTTCTATGTTGTTATGAAATAAAGGGCTTTTTACCAGTGATTAGATGTCCATGTGTCTGTCTGCCTCTGTGTGTGTTTTCTCAACCTCCAGCCCCTTGCCCGAAGCTCACAAACAGTATTGTAGCGCATAGAGTGCAGACGGGGGCGCGGTGGGCTGCAGTAGGACACTCAGATATTTCTCCATCACCATGTCTACCTGCATATTGCCATTATGGACTGAACCTCTAAACTATAAGCCACCACAATGAAATGTCTTCTTTCTAAGAGTTGCCGTGGTCATGGTGTCTCTTCACAGCAATAGTAATCCTAACTGAGATACCATGTATAGTTTCTGATTTCAAAAACCTTTACCAAACCCTTAGATACAAACACTGCTCCAGATAACTCTCCAAAGTGTTGGGGAGTTTGCTTCCGTAATGGTATATACGGTCAGTCTCATCTGGGTTGGAATGTGGTGTGGAGAAAGTGGCCAGTTTTGATATAGCCATTTGTCATACACTCTCACAATGTAATGGTCAGTATTGACTAACACCCGGACACAGTGTAGTCACCAAGGAGACTCTGGGCATGTGTGAGAGGGAGCTTTTGGATTAGGTTGAAGTAAGAAAACACTCCCTTCATTGTGAGTGGCACCATAATGTGGGCTGAACTCTAAGATTGACTACAAAGGAGAAATGAAGCCAAGAGCAGGCATTCTCCACTGCTTCCTGACTACAGGTGCAATGTGACCAGCTGCTTCAAGCCATGACTGCCTTCATCTCCCCAGCACGATGGACTGTGCCCTCAAACTGTGAGCTTTTCCTTCCTTTCTTGCTTTTTTTGTGTATTTTGTCCGAGCAGTAAATAATTAACTAATATATTATGTTTATATTTGAATATTGTCTTTTGATAAGACTTCATCCACTGAATTCCATTGATGCCATTGCTGAAATCTATTTTCATATTATTTGCAGGTATGTCTTAAGACTGCTGTATCACTAGGTGGTGGTGGCACATGCCTTTAATTCCAGCTCTTGGGAGGAAGAGACAGGTGGTTATCTGTGAGTTCAAGTCTTGCCTGGTCTACGAAGCAGGTTCAAGGACAGCTACAGCAGTTACACAGAGAAACCCTGTTTTGAGAAATGAAAACAACAACAACAACAAAAACCTGCTGTATCTTGTATCCTGTTGGTCTCTTTGATCTTTTACAGAGATTAAATGAGATTTGGTTATTAACACTTCAAACACATAACACATACAGTGCAAATCCCCAAACTGTGTTATTTTAACACAGTTGACTTGGATACCATGTTTCCTTTGCCTCTCCATCTGTACTAAAGCATCCACTCATCAGTTTCTGCATGAAGCCTGCTGG
This sequence comes from Microtus oregoni, assembly GCF_018167655.1. Taxonomy (NCBI): domain Eukaryota; kingdom Metazoa; phylum Chordata; class Mammalia; order Rodentia; family Cricetidae; genus Microtus; species Microtus oregoni. Next base: position 20,912,986 of record NW_024543207.1, on the reverse strand, counting down.
AGCATGACTTCTGTATACAAATTAACCTTGCTGCAAATGTCCTCAGTTCTTCATTCACACACATGCATGAGCATACACAGAGTTGGGTAAGGCATTTCACACCTGTAGTCATGACCCTTGGGAGACAGTGGCATAGGATCATGAGTTTGAACCCAGCCCATGCTATATAGTGAGATCCTGTCACAAAAAATCACAGCAGAACAACAGAAGCCCCTATGTATGACATTAGACTCACCCGTGCAAAACAAGAAACCATCCTCCTCTCTCTGATGATTGTTCTGCAGAGATATGTTTATTTCCCGATATAGTTTACTATTCGCTCTCAATGGTTGACTCACTCTCTCCCATAACTCATTATGAAGCTTCTACTCAAGGTGACATCTTGTCTCAGCCCCCTCACTCTGGGAGATTGCAGCTGGAAGCCACTTTCCTTTCTTGGATGACTCTTGTCTTAGTGCTGGGAACAAACACAGATATATCATAGAGCAGCCTGAAGTCTCTTGTGTCCACTTCCTTGTACATGTAGACAATATTATCCATTAGAGGACATGCAACCCACGTTAGAGGAATGTGGTTAATTACTGGTGCAAAGATACCGTAAGTGAACTCTGCAGACATTCCAACATGGATAAGGTCTCAGGTAGAAAATGTTAAACATTTATAAAACAAACATAAAGGGGACTTTGGTGGAATGTAAAAAACATTTAGGCAAAACCGTATTATCCTAAATTATGTAAAAGAAAAGCAGAATAATGCTGTTATTGGATTTTTACATAACTTCAAATAGTGTTTTGCAAGTTGTAGGAAGTTAAGATCTACTGGGCCAAGAGACAAGTCAACCTGAAGTCTGTCTCTCACTGTCAGAGGTCCTGATTGATGTAGGATGTCCTTCTGTATATTTCTTGCTTTTATTAGTTCATGAATAAAGCTGCTTCGTCAATGGATTAATAGAGTAAAACCAGGAAGGAAATCTGGAAAGAAAGGGGGGGGGGGAGATGCTATGTGGCTGCTGAAGGAGAAACATACCATAACATTACTGGTAAACAACAGCATCATGGCAATACACAGATTAATAGAAATGGGTTAATTTAAGATATAAGAGCTAGCTAGGAACACACTTGAGGCATTGGCCAAACAGTGTAATTAGTATAGTTTCTGTATGATTATTCAGGTATAGGTGGTCGCGAAATGAAGATACAGTCTCCATTTACATTGTACCAAACAAGGCGCTCAAATACACAACCCTCAGATTAAGGTTTTCATGCTCTACTGACTGAGCTAGAATTCTGGGAAGAATTCAGCTCTACAGACTGAAGAGAATTCTGGGAAGAAGAACGGTAGAGATGCAGTCACCAATCAGACACAGAGGAAGCAAGATAAGCAACCCACATGGCTAGACATAGATAAGAACTATGGGTTAGTTTAAGTTGTAAGAGTTAGTTAATAATAAGCCTGAGCTAATAGGCCAAGCAGTTCATAATTAATATAAGCCTCTATGTGTTTCTTTGGCACTGAAAAACTGAAAGACTGGGAGGGACAGAAACTTCCATCTACAGCTGATTATTCCTAGCCAATGGGGGCAACCACATGATGTCAATGGGCCAGAATGCCTTCATTCTGGGAGGATATATAAGATCCTCCCCATTGCTAAATAAACAAGTCTGCTGTCTGCTGTTTCCCTTTCACCTGACTCCCATAGTCTATGTCAGTGATGCTGCACTTTCTCACCTCCCCTATATGAGGACCCAACTACAGGGAGTAATTACAATTTTCTTTATGTATACATTTAATTTTTTTATTATCTACTGATGTGTATGTCTATGTTTATGTAGTAGGAGTGCAGGCATTGCACAGAGAAGAAGATGGTTTAAGATCTTCTGAATCTGAGGGTACAGGAGATGGTGAACTGTCTGACGTGGGTGCTCAGATGCAATCTGAGGATCTCTGGAAGAGCAGCCCATGCTCCTGCCCAGTGAGCCATATCTTTTGGCCCTTCCAATTTTTGATGACTAAATTTGTTGCTTGATTTGACAAATTGTTACAAATGAGTTTCCTTCTTTTTTTTTCTTCTTCCCAGATCCTTTATGGTTGTTGTATTATTTACTTTTCTCATGCTATGGTAAAATAGCTGAAAAAAAAAACACAGCTTAAGGAGAAGAGGTTTATTTTGGCTCACAGGCCTCAAGAACATGAGGCTGCTGGTCACATTACAACCATCACCAGGAAACATAGCTGGACGCCAGTGCTCAGCTAGCTCTTTTGCTCTTTTTTTTCCTGGATATGGTACACAGGTGTGGTGGGTCTTCTGATCATGGTAAATCTAGAAAATCCCTTAGAAACATGACCAGAGCCTTGTCTCAGGGATTCTAGATCCTGTCAAGTTATTAAACAGTATTAACCATCTCCACTGTTAAATAGAACATTGGTTTGTACAAATGTATTCAAAAGTTTGAAAATTGGCTTTTAAAAACTACGATTAAAAACTTTGAAATAAATGTTCAAAGTGTCTCTCTGCTCTTTCTTCCCTGTGTGTGTTCTAGCTTGTTCTTGTATCGTGTGGCTGTACAAAAGATATAACACATATGGTTTGAGGTTCTCTGTAGTGTCTGGGAGGACCTAATGGAGGGATCCTGGTGCTGTGATAAATTTGTTGATTATTTAATGTGTATTGTGTGTGTTAGTAAAAGCAGGCCGTGACAAAGTTGTGACCTTTGTCCTGGTTTGGAATGGCTTTACTTCTCTGTTCTTCCATGATGCTCATTCAGGAGCTGGCCCATCTGCAAGTGAGCAGCAGAGAGGCCATGGGGCATTCAGCCAGTTAGCAGGTCCCCTGCTGTGAGTTTGTTCTCTTAGCTCCATGGACTCCAGATGGAGTCTTGACAGTGCTGTGAAATTCAAAGGTGTCTTAGTTAGGGTTTCTATTGCTGTTAAAGACACTATGACCAGGGTAACTCTTATAAAGGACACATTTCATTGAGGTGGCTCACTTACAGTTTCAGAGGTTCAGTCCATTGTCATCATAACAGGGCGCATGGCAGCGTGCAGACAGACACAGGGCCACATATTGATCAGAAGGAAACAGGAAGTGGACTGAAGTACTGTGCAGCACCATGGGCAGAATGAGCAAAGGAATTCTCAAAGCCCACCTCTACAGTGACACACTTCCTCCAAAATGCCTTACTCAGGCTAACAAAACCATATTTCATAACTGAGTCACTTCCTATAGATTATGGAGTCTAATAACATTCAAACTATTACAGAGGGTGACCTCAGATAAAGAACTAGACAGAACCTCAGGCATTCTGGAAACCAGAAAGTCTTGAGACTCAGTGGCCAGGCAGTGAGAGAGAAAGAATTGGGAATTTCTCACATAAGTAAGCAGTTTATTGGGGGGGGGGGGGGTCTTTGCTGGGGTGGAGGCATCTGGCACAGAAATAAAATCAGTTTTTAGATGTTCCACGTTTAAGAAGTTTTGATGTTGTTCAGATGAAATGTTCACTGTTCAACATTCTCAAGCCATTGACACGGTCATGAGCAAACTTCTCAGTCCTTGGGAAGCCTGGTCTCCTTTCAGTGAATGTGAACATGAGAAGATGCTGATGGTTATTAAAAAGACAGAGCACAACAGGTTCCCTTCAAGGACAGCATGGAAGAGCAATCACAAAGGAAAGTGCAGGATTAACACAAAGCCTTGTGTTGGAAAAATGAAAGCTTCAGAATATCATATGTACTTGTACACAAAAAGCTGGTAGGTCAGCATAGAGTTGACAGAACCATATTTTTAAATTAAGATTTGGGTGGAAGGATGACTCAGCAGTTAAGAGCATCCTCTTGCACAGAACTTGTGTTCTGCTCCCAGCATCCAACTCAGGTGGCTCCCAACCGCATGTAACTCCAGCTCCAGAAAAAAAAAAAAAAAACAATGTCCTTTTTGACCTCTCCAGGAACCTGTACTCACAAGGCATGCACAAACATAAATAAAAAATATAAGCAATTATTTTAAAAAGTAAGAGAAGCTGACTTCTAATGACTGTCTTCACTCTTTTCAAGGTTGATATAAGTGGAAATATGCCTTCCCTCATTTACTAAGGAGATAGGCATATCAGCTGTTGCAGTTGCCTCTGGAGATATGGCCCTGGCCTCCCAAGTAGTGTTCTCCAATCAGAGAGGTGATGCTGAGGCCTTCTGATAATCTTTGGTTGAATCTATTATTCTTCTAAGAACTAATGAGCCAAAGTACTTTGAGCTTAAGAATACTCTTTGTGTGCACACACCCATGTGTTTGTCTGCCTACAGGTATGAATATGTTCCTGTGTATGTACATATGTGTATATTAACAAATGATAACATTGAATGTCCTTCCTCAGGAGTCCTCTTGTTTTTATTAAGGCGGGTTTTTTTCCTTGGGCAAGGTCTCACAAACCTGTATGTAGGTAGATAGATGAGGATAGGATGATGATTGATAGATGGTATTTAAATGATAGGTGATAAATACATGATTGATACATACTGATAAGTAGATAATATATGGATGATAAATAATAGGTGATGGGTAGATAGATGATAGAAAATAGAATTACATTTAGAAGTATTCATTAATTTACAAATTGAGCACTTGCTATATAGAATGAAATAAGTAGTATTCAAATATACACTTGTAGAACAGGGATGTAATTTGCTCACATGTAAGTTACACAGTGTTGGCTTAATTCAAGCAATTTCTGTGAAAATCTTGCTGGAAATTACATTTTTTTTTCACATGAAATGAACCTTATCTGACTCCCTGATTCAATAGCCAAATGTGCTCTTCACCAGGGAGTCAGCTCTGGTCCTCCGGGAGAGACTAAACAATGGCAGTAAAGAATGGTAAAAGATTTTAAAGGGAAAATTACAGTTTCTGGAAGCTTCTACCATGATAATGAGCTCTGCATAGAGCCTCTGTTTCATCACTGGCATCAGCTCCTCTGCAGGCCTCTGACGATGAACAGAGAGCTTCAAGTGAGAGGATGTTCTCATTTGTACCACACAGGGTCCCAGCTTGTCAGAAATCCAAAACATTTGCATACTTGGATGTGATACATGGGCTCACAGGAGCAAAAGCAACAAAACAAAGCTTGGGGACAGAAAACACTGTGTCTGACCTGGCGTCAGGATCCATTGCCAATTCTCAGGACAGCCATGTCTGAGGCTAGACAAACCAGCTGTGTGTCGGGGACATTGGAGGTCTCAGAGAGTGCTTGCTGTTGCACCGGGAAGAAGAGCAGGATGTTGTACCATGAAGAAGAGCAGGGTGTTGTACCATGAAGAAGAGAAGGGTGTTGTACCATGAAGAAGAGCAGGGTATTGCACTGGGAAGAAGAGTGGCAGAGCCGGAGGATGCTCTTCCTATGGCAGGGGAGTATAGCCTTCCATAGTTGATTGATTAGAAAATGGGTCGGCAGGTTGAGAATTCAGATTCTACTTTCTAGTTGCTGACTTTCTTCATAAAAAGCAAAATACAGATAGTGAAGGGAAAACAGTGAGTTGTGCCTTTATTTTTCTGACTCTGGTTTCCTCTGAAAGGGTTTTTGATGTTCTTATTTATGATATGAGAAAGAAACTTGGTAAATGTGACATTTAAATCTCTTCTAGCTTCATTTCTATTCCTGTGATATAAATACTCTGTCTAAAAGCAAATTTGGAGAGGAAGGGTTTATTTGACTTACAATTCCAGGTCACATTCCATAATTTTAGGAATGTCACATCAGGGTCTTCAGTAGCTGGTGACATCACATCAACAGTCAAGAGCACACCCTTGATTGATTGAGCTTATGCTCAGTCAGCTTTCTCTACTCTTAACATGGTGAGCCCATGACTGCAAAATAATGCTGCCCATATTCAGGGTGAGTTTTCCAACTGCAATTGACAGTCAAAACAATCCCTTACAGACATGGACCCTAGCAGCAGCTACATGGCTTCTCCCGACTCTGCCTTCTTTCTCCCAGCAATCAGTTTAGTTTTCCCTGCCTAGCCCTATTCTGCCCTATTACAGGCCAAAACAGCTTTTTTAATTCATTAACTAATAAAACAACACATATACAGTAGGACTTCCCATACCAATTCCCCATTTTCTTACTTAGGGTTTCTATTGCTGTAAAGAGACACCATGACCATGGCAATTCTTATAAGGAAAACATTTAATTGAGGGGCCTCACTAGCAGTTTCAGAGATTCAATCCATTATCATCATGGTGGGGAGCATGGCAACATGCAAGTAGACATGGTGCTGGAGGAGTAACTGAAGGTCCGACATCTTGCAGGCAACAGGAAGTAGGCCGAGACACTGGGAGATAGTCTGAGCACAGGAAACCCAAAGCCCACCCCACACAGATACACTTTCTCTGACAAGGAGGTATTCACTCCAACAAAGCCGCCACTCCCTAGTGCCACTCCCTATGCTAGCATGGAGGCCAATTATATTCAAACCAAGATATCCATGACAACACATATCTGATTGCTGCTTTTTAAATTTAGTTTTATAGTTCCTGTCTTTTATTTACAGATGAGGACTGTTTATACTAATCATGTCTTATTGTGGCTGTATTTAGACTTATCATTCTACTGTTTCCCGTCTATACCAGATATTCTCATCTCCGTTTTATTCATTTCCTGCTTTACTAGTGAGTGTGTAATAATTCCCAATCTTCAATGTTACTATGAGGGATTATTCTTCAGTTTAAAATCCTCTAAGGAAATAAAAGCCCCTTAGAAAAAGAGCTATTTCTCTTAAGAAGAGGGCTGTTTCTTCATGAGTACATAGATTTAATTTTATATTCCTTCTGTCACTGACCCAGATGTTACTACATGGCACAGACTGTACTAGTGGGTTCCAGTATCTGGGCCAAGAAAAAGTTAGAAGGAGTATGTGTTGATCCATGATGGGTTTTCCTGGAGCAAATAAAACCAACAGGCATGGGTAATTATTTAGTTATTTAGTGATCTTACTGATTGCAATCCTATACTTCTGCCTAGAAAGCATCCTTCTGGGGCCTTACTGTAAAGTAAGTGTTAATATCCCCCAAATTTGTATGCTGAAACCCTAGTCCCCAGTGTGATTGGGTAGGCGTATAGGGGACAATTGGACTCCATGAGATACAGAGGGTGGAGTCTCATTGATGATGCCCATGCCCTAGAAGATACAGAAGACCAGTGTCTCACCACATCCAAGAACGTGCCACACCTGACCTTGGGCTTCTGGTGTCCAGGCTGTGTTCAATACATGTTTGCTGTATAAGCCACATAGTCCACAGTGGCCTGACCTGATAAATACAGGTCTTCTTGTGAAAACACAGCTTCAATAAAAACCAGCACAGATCATGTCGACTTTACCATGACCACAAAGAGCAGGCAGCAAGTGCTGTAGCACTCCCTGTTCTTCTGTCCGTCTGTCTGTGTAAATAAAATTTATTTTATAAATTTAACATGTGAGTAAAATTGATTTTTCAGTGAGTTGGTTTTCTTCCCTTCTCTATTTTCGACAGCGAGGATCGATGTGGTGATTGTGAGTATCCTGATATGTGTCTTAGCAGCCTGTTCTGCCTGATATCAGAGACAGAAAACTTAGCTCCCACAGGCTTCTTGGGGTGATCAATACCAGGGCACATACGAGAGATAAGTCAGCAGTTTCTGCTTTGTGGACTGTGCCGCTTAATTTGCCAAAAGATTGTTGGGCACTGTAAACTTCTGCCCTTGACCCCTGAAAGCACAAGGAATTTAAAATGTGTGACTTCAAGGGTAGAGAGTCTATTTCCATAAAAATCAATGATTGGTGTGATTTCTGTAGCAGAAAAATAAATTCCTGGGTTAGGAGAAACTGCGTGTTTTTGAGATTCATGGTAATTATTCATATATATCATTAAATTATATTTGTTTTGCTTATTGCATATGTGAATAAGGAGATGAGAGGTCACCTTTCAGGATTCAGCTTTCTCCTGCCATCACGAGGGTCCCAAGGAGTAAGGTAAGAATGTCAGCCTGGGAAGCAAGCACCTTTTCCACTAAGCCATTTCTCTGGTCCTGTCCATATGTATATATGGATAACGGTTGTTTCATATGATATTTTATTAGACATGTTTCAATAAATTAACTATTTATTTTGTAAAAAACTATATCATAGTGGAAATGGCTTCCTTTTAGTTGCATGTACAGCATAGGGACCATTAATAGGTAATAGATTTTACAATTCTTTTCATGGGAACACCATCAGTCGTGCACTGTGGAAGAGTCCCTGTAAACATGTCCCTGACAGAAGCTTTGCCAAGCGACAGTCAGCTTCTATTTCCCTCGACTACATTGCCCAGTTTTGTCTCAAAGTGAGCATGCTCATAGGCTCTTCAGCCGACACAGACTGGGGTTCTCTAGGCAGTTTGTGGTTAGACATTAGAAATAACTTCACATGACCACAGTAAGATGCTAGTTCCCATCGATCGATGGCCTTCGACATCTACTTATGTCTGTAAGGTCCCCTTCCGCCACCTGCAGCTGTGTGCATCTGTCTGCTTTACACTCGCTGCTCTTCCAATGGTTCCTCTTTATAATTCTCTTTTTTCTTAGCCAGACATGTATATTCTAAGTACCTTTCTTGTATTTTAAATTTATGTTATGTACTGTAAAAGCTATAAATGGTGATGAAGTCAGATTCAGAAAACGTTCCCTTTATGTTGCATACATCTTGAACATACTATTTAAACTATTAGATAACTGACAGTGAATTCAAACAGCAGAACATTGACAAAGCATTCAAATGATCATGAAGAATTGACAAATTATTCAGACACTCTGCTTTGGGTGCCTGCATGTAACCTGGAGATGAAAACATAATCTCCCTCTGGGGGTAACAGAATCAAAGGAGCTCATGAAATCACAGTGCTTAGAATCATGTATGTATATTAAAAAGCTGAATGGAAATTAGATATATTTTGTTGTTTTGCTCTGTCTGGATTTTTTTTTTTTGCCATTTGGGGGTTTTGGATAACAGTTATGCTAACATCTTGGGATTACTATTTTGTGAGTTAAAAATATCTATTCTGTCAGTAGTTATAATACATTTTTAATCAAATACAGGAGGTGCTTTTTGCTCTTTTATTTTTTGCCTTTACTCTTCAAATATCAATGGATTTTTATTGATTAATTCTATTTTGTAATTTATGCATGTATATTATGCATTTGCCTTTACTCTTCAAATATCAATGAATTTTTATTGATTAATTTTATTTTGTAATTTATGCATGTATATTATGCATTTTGATTATTTCTGTCCCATCACTGTTAATTCTGCCAGTTCCCACCCTGCCAGTTCTTTTCTAGATTCATGACTTTGGTTGTGGTTTACTCAGGGCCATGTGTGGTCAGCAGTGCAAACTCCACCTAAGACAACGACCTCCCAGTCTTTAAATCTATCAGTAGCGAACAGTCTCGCAGTGAGGGATGGAGACGGCTCAGCCCCATCTCTGTCTGTGTGCGTCTATAGCTGCCCCATTCTTGTGCAGCCAGTGCAGGTATCCACTGCTGCTGGGAGCTGGTGATCACAATGGCTATGCCCTACCAAGAAAATCTAAATTCCCTGCTTTTCTCCTTCTTTTTTGCTTTTTCCTCTTTTTTCCATTGCCTCTCCACAATGTTCCCTAAGTCTTAGAGAGGTGGTCTAAATGACTATTTCAGGACTAAACCATTTTCTTAGCCCCTTCTGCAGCTATGACTCTGCATCATCCTTGTCCACTGTACAGCAAAGCTTCTTTGACTAAGGCTATGAGTAGTGTCGATCTACAAGCATCAACAGGAATATATAGAAGATATTATTTAGTGCCCCCCACTCAGGGCCTATAATATCCATCACCATAAGTTCTGGAACAGGTTCAAGTACAGGACTTGGCTTCTTTCCTGTGGAGGAGGTCTCATATTCAAGCAAGGAACAGTTGGTTACACCCCTAAATGTAATGCCACTATTGCATAAGTTGGTCCCATTGTGTTTGGTGGGTCAGCCTCATGGGTCATACAATTTACTGACGCACAGCTGGTTAAAATCACTGGGGTCTCTTCTCCTTCAGCAGCCTGCAGAGCTGTGAAAATTGGTCCGGACAAAGGAAAGCTGCCAATTCAGTCAGTTTCTTTGTCTCTTGTAAGTAATGTGCAGCTTCTTTATCAATGGGATCTTATCATCGAGCTGTGGAGGGCAACCAAATAAAATGACAAAAGCTTGTTTGGTGTGTGGCAGGGTGTTGGGACATCTTTGAGCAGCAATTCATTAGGAAGTACCCTACAATTGGCCTATCCATACACACATATACATCCCAAAGTTTCTGAGTTTCTGGGAACAGATTTCTCCACCTAAGCAGAGTATCTACCTTAAAACTTTATATGTATGCATGTGTGTGTATACAGCGCATGCACATATATATGTGCTTATATATAATTTATATATTTTTATTTAGGTACAAGACAGTAGGCTTTCATATGGCTCTGTTATTCATTCTTCACTTTTTCAACCCCCCCTCAAACCCTTTGTCTCCCCTTTCTCCCATTCTGTCCCAGGTTAAACATTTCCACCCCTACCCTACTTCTTCCTTTTTGTTTCAACAACTTGCAGCTACTATCCGATATTCCTTACGTTATAAGCTTCTCAAAGCTTTATTTCTGATTTCCTGGATTATACAGGAATTCTAAGTAGATCATGAAATTATAGATTTAAATCTAAGATTGATGAATGTGTGGGAAAATGATCCCCTTGCCCCATGTCTGGGCTACATCATCATACAATATAGTATTTTCTTTTCTTTTCTTTTCTGTTTTTTCTTTGAGTGTTTGTTTGTTGAGACAGGGTTTTTCTGTGTAACAGTCCTGACTGTCCTGGAACTCACACTGTAGACCAGGCTGTCCCCGAACTCACAAAGATCTGCCTGCCTCTGCCTCCCAAGTACCAGGATTAAAGGCCAATGCCACCATCACCTGGAAATTTAGTATTTTCTGATTAAATCCATCTACCTGAAATTTTCATAATTTTTAATTTTTTTATATCTGAATAAACTCAATGGTCTGTATGTCCTACATTTTTCTCTCTTAGTGTCTTCTGTCTCCCTTCCTATTCAGTACGAATGCTTGGAATCATAGCTAAAGCCATCACACAAGAGATGGGAAAAAGGGGGAAACAGATAGGGAAAGAAGTAAAATACAGTATATATGCAGATTATAAAATGCTACTATGCATAAGAGAGACCCTACTGACTCCATCCAAAAATTCTTAGTGCTACTTAATATTTTCAACAAGATGCAAAATTAACATACAAAAAACAGCACCCATTCTACACATCAGTGAAAAGCACTCCAGGAAAGAAATCAGAGAAACATTCCCATTCACGATAGCAGAAAAAGTAACACACTAGAGTGAACCTAAGCAAATAGATATGGGATCATTGAAATGAAAACTTTAAAACTACAGGGAAAAAAGAAAGTGGAGAAGACATGTGAATATCCTTCTATGTTCATGAACTGGAAGACTTAATACCATGAAAAATGACCATCTTACAAACAGCACTGTGAAGATTTAGTGCGATCCTGATCAACACTTCCATGCTGTTCTGTTTAGACAATAATAATAATAATAATCTTATGGTCAAATGGTTGCAAAAACTCCTGAATAGGCAAACCACTAATGGATGTGAAGGCATCACCAGACTGATCTTAAGTTGAATCACAGAGCATTAGCAATAAAAATGACATGGCACTGTTACAAAATCAGACATGTGGACCCGTAAAACTTGGTGGAAGACCCAAATTTAAGTCTACACAACTACAGGCACCCAACATTTTTTATTTAAAAAAAAATTCAGTGGGTATGAAGGACGAAAGGAATGGGTTATATGGACTAGATTGGGAGGGCAGAGTAGAGAAGGGATTATGGGTAAGGGTAACAGTCCGAGTTAGGGTTTACTATGGCTGTTATGAAACACATGGCCCAAAGTAACTTGAGGAGGAAAGGGGTTATTTGGCTTATACTTTCACATCATCCTTAACCTTGGAAGGAAGTCAGGGCAGGAACTCAAGAAGGGCAGGAACCTGGAGGCAAGAGCAGATGCAGAAGAAGGAGATAAAAGAGTTTTTCTTACTGGCTTGCTCCTCATGGCCTGCTCAGTCTGCTTTTTTACAGAACCAAGGATTGCCTGCCCACCAGGGATGCACCCATAATGGGCTAAATCCTTTTACATCAATCACTGACTGACAAGAAAATGCCCCACAGGCTTGCCTACAGCTGGATCTTATGGAGACATTTTCTTAATAGAGGCTCCTTCCTCTCAGATGACTTTGGTTTGTGCCAAGTGAACACAAAACTAGCCAGCACAGTTACTAACACTAAAGTTCTTTGCAGAAGTTGTAGGGACCTATTTCTGTAGAATTTTCTTTTTACAATTTTATTATAACATCTTATTCCTTGAGAGTCTTTCATTATATACAATGAGATATAATCATGTCTACCCTCCTTTCCCTCCAGCTTCTCTTGTACCCCCCCATCCTGTCTACTTCCCAACGGATGAGTGATGATCCACCAGGCCCCACTAATGATGTCCTTATATGCACGGTGTGGGGCCATTCACAGGAGAATGAAACCTACTTGTGGCTACAGCATCAAAGAATGAGTCCCCCCCCCCCGCAAATCCCTCAGCAGCCATCCACTGCCAGCACCTCCTCAGGAAGGACTGGGGTCTGGAGTGCATTTAAAAAATCTATTCTGGAATTTTGGTTGGCTGGATCTGTGTAGGTAACAGCTGTCATGAGTTCGTGAGGATAATAGATATGCCATATCCAAAAGATAGAATTACACAATTCTTACCCCATCCAGATCTTAGATTCTTTCCCTCTCTTTTCCATGATACTCTCTTAACCTTGGAAAGATTTTGTGTGTGTGTGTGTGTGTGTGTTTGTGTGCGCTTTTTATGGCTAAATACCTTTTGTGTCTGAATAGTCTTGAGTTTCTTCATGGACTACTGTCTACTGCAAAGAGAAGGCTTCTCTGGCCAAGGATGAGAATAACTCATTTCTATGGATATAAACAGAAATATTTGAAAGGCAATTTGACAACATGAATATTTAAAAAATAACAATATCAGGTTCTCCCTAGGGCCCATGACCTCCTCTGTAATAGGTCTTTGACTATGATTATAGTACCAAGTATGAAGTACCCTCCTATGGAGCAGGCTTCAAATACAACCAAAAGTGGTGAGTTACCCCATGCCATGGCAGTCACCTGAATCCAAAATATGTACACAGAAGAAAAGACAGCATCTTGAACAAATAGTGCTGGGATAACTAGATGTTCATGTGCAGAAGAATGAAACCTAACTTTTATTTCTCAAGCACAAAATCTACTTTAAATGTCTGAAAGACCTCAATGCAAAGTTACCAAGTCTGAAACTGCTTAGAAGAGAAGGCGGGAGATATATACCACAGAAGCAAAGGCAAAGTCTTCCTAGGACCCCAGTCTTCCAGGAAATGATGCCAACAGTTGACAAGGGAACCCCATGAAACAAAATCCTTCTCTACAGAGAAGAGGCACCCTACTGAGAATAGGAGAAAAATAGTTACCAGCTATTCATCTGACAGAGGATTAGTATCTAGATTACATAAAGAACTCAATTATCCATCAGGGAAAAGAAAATTTAAACTACTTTGAGATACCATCTCACTTCAGTTAGAGCCTCTGTTCTCAAGAAGTCGAAGAAGAAGCAGGGTCTGGGGTAAGGACCACAGGTACCATGACAGACCTTGAAGGTGGACAAAGTGTGTGTGTGTGTTTCTAAATATATAAGCAGAACCTGTTCAGTCAATATAGTGTTGCTTGTATCCATATCACTGAAGGGATGAGCACTCAGTATTTGTGGCCTCTTTCCTAGGGAGAACTATTTTTCTACTCTCAGCATTTCTCAGTTGCCTGTAGTTCTTTTTCTAGGACTGTGGTCTGAGGGAGGCAGCAGTCTGAAGCGGTCTGTCTGAGGATGCACTCAAAGGACTCAGTCTGTGAAAGCAGTCTGAGAACAGGCTCGCCCTTTTGGTCTGAGTGTTGGTAGAGGTAAGAACTCTAGCGGCTGGCGTCTCTGCTTCTCTGATCCTTCCCCTTTCACCCCCATGACTGACTCTGAGTTTTTATTATTAAGACCAATTAGACCAATTAGAATTTGTGCTGTATCCATTTTTAAGAGTCTATTAATTTTTGAATTATGCATTTTGCAAGTTTCATGTCACCACATAGCAATTGAGATCATCTCTGTTACCACATGACTTTCTGAGGCTTGGACATGTGGTTTCCAGAACTCCAATGTGGAAGATTTCATAAGGTCAAAATTAGACTGGTGATCTGCTAACTGTGGACACATTTGTGCAGATGAAATTGGTGCAGCAGTGGAACTATAAAGACCATGGATATGCCTCAATTAAAATATGAGCATGTGGTCACCACCATATCAAGACATATGGATGTCTTGAAAGCATTGTGTAAGACCGCAGTCTGGTCTCTGATGGGCCTTTCTATCTCAATGCCTGTACAGAACACTCCTAAAATTTCCACCAGTTCTTAGTAGGAGACAGTGGCAGAAAACCAAAGGTTTTTATTAAAAGCTGTTAAAAAAGCACTCAAACCCTATTTAGGAAATATGTTTTGATTGACAGATAAATGACTTGCAATGCTTTGTATTAATTTGAAGATGAATCAAATGAAAGCTTCAATATAAACAAAATTGATTTTTTTCTGTTGACATTTTATTGGCAGCAAGTTTTCTAAATTAGAGCTTGGTAGGGATTTCATATTAGTCTGTTTCATGCTTTTAATAAATAGTTTAGTTTTGCAACCTCAGAAAGTTAAAAAAACTAAAAGTTCAGATTTGATCTGTTTTCTAATTTGTTTGACTATGATGCCAAGATGAGGTCTTTGTGGCCACAGCCTCAAGTGGTCCAAGTCAGTGGCAGATGCAGGCTTTGCTTTTGGGGAAGGAGAATGTGTGAACTCATCCCTGGATCATGGCAGTTTCAAGCAGTTATCCCCACATTAACACATGAACCCTAAAGGGTACAAGATGGAGACTATGAACATTTGGGAAGCTGTGTGACAGGCAGAACCTGTAGGGAGACTATTCAAGCAAGAGCTGTTGAGTGTTTATTCAAGCAGAACCTGTTGGGTGTCTATGCAAGCAGACCCTGTAGGGGATCCATTCAAGCAGGACCTGTTGAGTGTCTATGCAAGCAAGTCCTGTAGGGGATCCATTCAAGCAGGACCTGTTGGGTGTCTATGCAAGCAGGTTTTGTAGGGGATCCAATCGAGCAGGACCTGTACAGAATTCTTGCAAGTAGGATCTGTTGGGTGTATATTCAAATGGGACCTGTTGGGAATCCTATTCATACAGGATCTGTTGGAGGTCTATTCAAGCAGGATTCATTGGATTATATTCAAGCATGACCTTTTGGGGCCTATTCAACCAGAAACTGCTGAGGTCTATGAAGCAGGATCTGTAGGATATCCATGCAAGAAAGACCTGTAGAAGATCTATCCAGGCAGGACCTATTGGGTGTTTATTCAAGCAGGAACTATTGGGAGTCTATTCAATCAGGATGTGTTGGGTGTCTGTTTAGGAAGGAAGCCTGAAGCTAGAACATCCAGAGTACTGTTTCCATATAAGATACTGGAGGTTGGGATGTTAACTAAAACAAATGCAAATTCTCAGATGAAGTGAAGGTCTAGGTATACCAGGTACATGGGGTGGGGGCTGGACAAACAGCCAGCACCATGCTGTGCAGCATAGACAGGGACTGAGATGAATGTCTTATCTATTGTTTTAAAATACTCTTTCTGTACTACTTGATGCCCTGGAAGACCTGAACACTAATCTTATTGTCCTCACCTAAAGATGAGTAAGTACCAGTGTCTCATGATAGCATTCTTGGTTCCCACAGAGGACAGAAGAAGATATCAGATCCCCTGTAACTAGAGTTCTAGGCATTTGTGAGCCACCATGTGGGTTCTGGGAACCAAAACTGGGTCCTCTGCAAGAGCAGTAAGTGTTAACCACTTAACCACTGAGCCACCTCTCCTTTTCTCTAAAAAGTCTAGAACTTTTAAATGCTCCATGTACTTGAATTTGTTAGCTATGGAGACACAGTGCATCAATTCTGTAGGGTTTATGATGACAGAAAACTTGAAAAGCAGGGGCTAAAGGAATGGATAGTGGATCTGAGCACAGATGGAGGGGGCATCATGGATTCAGATCACTCCGCCAACAAAACAGACTGAGATAGTAACAGCTGTCATTCCCTGATATCATGTATCAATGGGTGAAAGGTTTAGGGCTCACAAAACAAAAGTTCAGACTGGGCCCTGACACTCACTATGGTGGTTTGAAAGAAAATGGACCCCAATGGGAGTGGCGCTATTAGAAGGTGTGACTTTATTGGAGTGGGTATAGCCTTGTTGTAGGAAGTGTATCACTGTGGAGGTTTGAGGTCTCATATGTTCAAGCTACACAGTGTCTCAGTTCACTTCCTGTTGCTTTTGGATAAAGATGTAGAATCTGTACCTCATTCTCCACCCCAATGTGTGCTTGTATGACACCATACTCCCAGCCATCATGCTCCCAGCTACCTTGCTACCCACCATGATGATAATAGACTAAACTTCTGATATTGTAAGCCACCACCTCAATTAAATGTTTTTCTTTATAAGAGTTGCCTTGGTCATTGTATCTCTTCATAGCAATAGAAACCCCAACTAAGACGATGACCTCATGCTGAACCTTTCTATGGTACTCACGCCTTGATCCTGGCATGTCACAATCCTCTGTGGTGCACAGGTCCTTGTATAGGTTGTGTGGCATGTGCCTTTGTGGCACCTGTGTCCTGACATTAACCCCATGGCATGTGTCTTCTTGTGACATGCTCCTCTTTGGGGTGCATACTCTGACACGGACCTGGTGTTGGCATATCCCTTTGTGGCACCTGACATACTTGTTGGCATGCACTCTGTTGTATCTGGATTCTGACATTGACTGAGTAGCATACCCTTCTTTGGCCTTCTAGTGTACCACTCTGTCCTGATGCACTCCTCTATTGAACTTGGGTTCTCACAAGAACCTCATGACTGACACAGGTGTCATGCACATCTTCATAGCACTGCATATAAGATGATGATCAATACCACCTTGAAGTACCACAGTGAGAAGCAGTCACTAAGTGGTAATAAAAGTTAACTCCTGCACTGGTTTTTCTCCAGACAAATGAGAAAACCTGACCATCTCTGGTCGTTATGAGGATGGCCCAAACTCCAGACTGAATGGGTCTGGCACTAGTTACTTTGTTACTCTTTATGGACACATAATTGGCAAGAAACAATATTATGAAGAAGATGCTTAACTAGAGGATGGTCCATCATAGTAAGAACAGTTTAGCAGAGACTTGGGAGTATGTGACTGGGACTCTTTGGCTAATCTAAAATCCACTCACAGGAAGTAGAGCAGGCTATAAGATATGACTTCTTTTACTACTTCCTCCAACTGTTTTCTACCTCCCAAAGCTTCCACTACCTTCTACAACAGAACCACCAGTTGAGGATAAAGCTCAAGCCCATGAGCTTTGGAAGATAGGCCCCATTCAAATGTGCCATAGCTGGGCTCAACCTTGTATGCTTGGGGTCTGGCACCAAGTAAGCTTCTCATTAAATATGTAGTATTAACAGAAAAGACATCAGATACCTGTGCTGTCTGGAGTAGAAGTGAAGTAACATGAACCACAGGGAAAATGACTGTAAAGAAGCTTCTTAGGTGTCCAAAGGTTTCCAACATCTATAAAACTATTTCTGCTATGAAATATTGATTGCCTGCTGACCCTTACCAAAGGAGGCACAGCCAGTGCTTAACACAGTTTGCTCCCAACTACAGATGCTCTCCCACCCTCTCCGTGTTGTCATAGCACCCTTTGCGTGGACCACAGCAGGGTGGGAAGAACCTAATACTTGCCCTGGTGCACAGAATGGCTTCTCCTTATGACAAGGTTCACACTGACTGAAGAAATGGGAAGCACATAGTCATGACAGAAAAATTCAAAGAATGGATTGGTTCAAAAATCTACCCAGAAAACAAGATGAACTCCAGAGCTATCCTAAAGCATATTAACCTTACTTCTAAACTCTGCCTGACTAACATAATTCTTTCACAAAGTCACCAATGGTCTCCTTAGCTACGAGTCATTTTGCTGGTTGGTTATAAACAGCAGGTCTTCGAAGAAGTAGGTGTCTGGGTGTGTGTAGGCATGCATCTTCAGCCTTCATTTCAGATCACAGATACCTCCTACTTTTCATGTGAAAATAAATATGGAAGGAACAGTCACTGGATCGAGAGCTTAGCTGAACAAAAGCCAGCAGACTCAAGACTGGAGGAGGGAGAGAAAGAAGCTTGTTCTGGGTAGGGTATATGGTGGGAAGAAGCAATTTAAAGACACACATGCCATCCTTTTTACCACCTTCCATTTAACACTACAGGCAATGAGAACAGATTCCCACTCTGACCTTTATCTAAGAGTTTGAGTGTCCTCAGCATGGATGGCATCATCCTACCCCAGTGTTCCCTGCTCTGAGGGCAAAGCTTCACATAACTGGATAAATTCCTCAAGGGCACGTGTCCAGTACCTCATGGTTAGCACCTCTGTATCGTACATATCTTTTGGTTCAAGAAAAACCCAAATCCTATCCTGCTTAAATTCCTGCAAGTTGCGCAGGCTACCCCGATTCTCAGTTTGAGGAACCAGAGTCCAGAGGCAAAACTAAAGATGGTGTCTTTGGGGTGAGGGTCATGCCCCGTGTCAACCAGAATGTGGACATCTTCGCACACACCTACTTCCGTCACCCACTGTGATACTGTATTCATCTATTTCCCATCCCTCGTGACCCAACACTCCTTTGTCACCATTGAGAGAAGAGCATCTTGACCTCTCTAACATAGTTGTCTCAGTCTTGCCTGTCCACGGCCTTCATCAAAGTCTACATGCAGGCGTCATGGTACCCTCATTAAAAACTCCAGGGAATGTTTCCAGGGCAAGCCTGTGTCGTTCTTTTTTTTTTTTTTTTCTACCAAGTTACAAAACACAGGAATGATGGGTGTTCGTATTTCATCAGAAGCCTGGTTAACTGTTCTTTCCTCTTCTCAGTAGACGGTTCTCTATTCATATGCCGGTGGCCAGGCAGACTTTCCTCCCTCTCTGGCAAGTCACTGTGGCCGACACATGGGGGGTGGGTGTCAGCTTTTAATTGTAACTGTCTTGCAGAGCGGTGTTGTTTTAATATCCTGTATAGATTTTTATGTAATACACTTACTCGCAGGCAGCCCGAAGCAAGAATCAATTCTGTGAAGGGCTCTTCTTTTGTTAAAAGCCAATCTTGTTTTAATGATGCATGAAGAAATATTCTAGCATTGACATTTTTCTGTCAGGTTTCTTTTGAAAAATCAATTAAGATAATACTGCTTTGACCTAGTTATCTAGTTAATGCTTATTAGGAATGTAATATGATTTACTGTCAGCATAATAATTTTTGTATCTTATCCCATTAGCTTGTGCATATTTCAAAGTGTATCATACAATGGTCACTTCTTAAAATGTAATGTAGCAGAATACATTAATTAGACTGACTGGGATCATTAGACAGGAGCTATTTCATTGGCTCCTCGTATCAAATTTGTGTACAGTTTCTACCAAGATATCCTGTTGTTTACATGTTTGAAAAACTAGTTCTTAACCAGCGGACTTAGTCACTTTGTGACCAACCTTCCTTCTACAAATTACAAATAAGGATATTTAGTGTTAAAATGGTCGGGTCCGGGGTCAGTCATTATGTGTGAAATTTAAGCAAATTAATCCTCAAAGTAAGGGCAGTAGCCTGGGCAGTGAACATCTGGGATGCAGCAGACATGCTGTGGGAATCACAAAATATGCAAAATCCAGTCCTCTTTAAAAATGGTTCCTGTCTCTCTTTGTTGCCTTTGTGTTAACGACTGTCAGTGGCACCGTTTGAAAGAAGCGCTCACCGAGGCCCTTCCAGGGAAGGCATCGATTTCTTCCCGTTCGGGATTTGGTGGTAACTAGAGGCAGCGTCGCCACAACCTCGTTAAGTGGAATCCAAATTAAATCTCTTTCTGCTTTCATGTTGGCAGACGGAGATCTGCCTGAACGTTAGGACGGGGCACTCGTGCTGGGGCCCGGCTGGTAGCGAGGTACCTGGTAGCGAGGACACTGGGTTTCCTTCAGGATCAGTGTTCTTGCTGAGACGGAAGCCCATTCTTATCCCAGCTTTCAGCAGCTTCCCGACACTGCACCAAAACGTCTTTTTTTCCTGTCTCCCTGGCTGGAGCTCACCCTGACACGGCTGCTGCTTGCTAGTGCCTGATCACTGGGTTTTTTGCCTATTGACCCCACCTTCACCTGCTTGGCACTCTGAGTTGTTAGCATGATTGGATCCCACACTCCTGATCTGTGTTACCAACGCCCTGCACAACAGCAAACATTCCGATGTGTGCAAAATATCCAGGTCCTCCCATTTCGCTACTTTGTATTGATAACGAGTCAGTATAATGCATAAAGAACAGGGCAGCCCAGCCATGAGTAAAGACTTTCCTACCTTCCCCGGGTTTGCTCACTCTCCACACTCCCTCCGTCTATATAATCCTCTATCTGAATCATTAGGAACCACTTTGAGTCAGATGTCTGCCGTCCATCATTGCAAATTCACCCTGAGAATGTTTGCACTTAACAGAAATGATGGATTTGTGTGGCAAGCTTCGCAGAGCCTCCTCCCTAGCCTGGTAACGTTTTAATTAATTAAGAGAGAGAGAGAAAAAAATCAATGAGCATGGGCTCTGTTTCCTAAAGGATATTTTATATTTTCTACTTTTGTGTTTTAAGATGAAGATTTTTTTGTTTCTCATTTTTGTTTGCTCATAATTAATTTCACTTTCTCTTTCCCAGTTCTCTCTCTCTCTCTCTCTCTTTCTCTCTCTCTCTCTTATTCCTCTCTCCCTCCATCTTAAACCATCTTAAAGATATTTCTCTAGGGGCATTCGGGGTCCAGAGGGTCGCTGGCCATTTCACATGCACAGAGCATCTGCATTCTCTAAACCTGTATCTGAGAAAGTCGAAGCTCATCTGCCTAATGTGATGGCTTCCTGAAAGGCTAGAGGGGACGGAGCCAGAGGTGCAGCTCAGTGCTGGTTCCTCTGTGAAGCAGACACGACGGGCACAAAGGGCTGTGGCAGTGGATGGGGCATCTGCCCACAGACTTAATAGAAAGTCCTTGTCAATAAAGCCCAGGGAGGCAGCCGCTGTGAGCTTTGCCCGCCTGTCCGTTTGCATACGGTCTCCGGGCTGCCCAGCGCAGGGCGTGCCACTTTTAAGCACCCAGTTAATTGACTTGACAGGGAGGTGAGCTCCTTTCTGAATGAGGCTACTGCAGACGGACTGCGGTTTTAATTATGAGAAGCGTTAACTGTGGGTGGCAATTGGGAGCCTGAAATCATTGGCTAATAATCATTGATCAAATGTGGATTCCAAATAAAGGATATTAGAGCAGTAGACGCGAACGGTGCGCTCTGGATTCCGCGTTATTATCTCTTGCCTAACTAGGCACTTTCCTGCGTATCTGAACTCTTTTGCCTTTTAACTGTGCCTGCTGTTGCTATGGCAATGGCATAATTTTTGTAATGGTCTAAAAATGACACTGGCATAGATACTGACAGATAGGAATTAATTCACTAACAAGTAATTATGTAGCGAAATGTTGACTGCCACGCAGAAGGTGTGTGGTGACACATTTTCTGTTTTCCAGGGCTGGCAGTAACATTAGCGTTGGTCATTAGTGGTAGACATCTCCGTACAGTGTTGGATACAGACTTATATGCAGACCTATTTAGTTACCTGTGTGACAGCCTTGTTCAGGACACCAGAAACAGCTGTCCCAGCCTGTATGAGCCAAAATAATTAGGCCTGTCATCTTACCGCTCTGATTCCCCCTTCAACCTGCCCACAAAATGCAAATATTGTCTTTCATTGTCACAGTCACCTTGACATGGATATTGCCTTGGCGCATAACTGGATGAGATGACTCCGAATTTGCATTGTTCGTTCTAATAAATTTGCTTCCCCTCCATTGCATGGCAGGGACCCATCAGATAAAGTCTCCCGGAGTGTCATCAATCACCGGTCGTGACAGACGGCTTTTGCCTTCATTTGTTACATACGAGAACATGCTTAATTATTTGTCCTGTAATTAGTTGGGAAAATGTCAGGAAATGTCAGCTCTCTGTTCGCTGTGGAAGGACTCGGCTTGAAAGCAAGGATGACTGAAGTGTCATTAATGCTGCCTAACTAGAGGCAGATCAGCTGGGGAAAGTGAAAGCCCCTAAAAAAGTAATCATGGCGAGTTACAGAAAATGGAAAACCAGCACCCACAGTGAGGCGTGTGGCCCATTAGCAAACACCCATGTATTCTGTGGCTGGTCTCCACAATGAGCTACCCGGAGGACGAACAGACCCGACCGAGAAGAAGCCTTGTGGATTGCTATTAGGTCCGGCACCCTCTCCCCGCAGTTCCTAAGCCAATCACGCTTGATGCCTTACTGTAAGGGCTCCTGGTATTTAATTTACGGATTTAAAGCCCATCTTAGCATTCGGTCCGCGCCACACAAAGCCAAGGTGGGCTGCTCTGCATTCATCGAGGAGGGGAGGAACGGGAGGCGGGCGTCAGAACTGTCAGTCTCCTCTCAGAACCCCACTAATAAGAGTAAATCACCATTCGTCACCTCTTGGCAACAGAATGCGCGAACACAAACAAAACGTGGGAAAGAAGCAAGGCACGCAAGGCACGCAGTTGTCTGCAGCCGCCGAGGAAGTTCAGGGGCGTGCTGCTTTGCCCACACCCAGAACTCCACCAGCAACGCATTGTTTCAGCCACGGGATGTGAGACCTCCGTGATATTTACTAGCTAACTAAAGGAGGGACAGATTCTTCCGGAAGAGAGAACGATTCTCTCACGTGACAGGTAGCTCTGTTTTAAAGCAGACTCCACTTAGGTTTTTATCAAGCTTCGGAAGCTAAGACACCCTACCTGTGTGTGTTCCCTGTATCTTGTGGCTGATGTCCTTGGCCACCGTGTCTAGAATGTGGGTCATACCAATGCTACCAGTGGTTCTGTGTTGTCCCCAGTATTCCCACCACCCTTCACCACCATCCTTGATTTCCACGTTTCCGTGTTTAAAGAATAAGCAAATCATTCCAGGACTGCTAAGCTGACAGGGTGTGGCCCAGTGACTACTCACTTGCCTCTGGAGGGCTTTGTGGATTAGGGAAACCATTACGTACTCTGTGAGGGAGACTTCAGTGGTTCTGTGCAAATTATATTTAAAGCGAGGCTGTCTGACGCACAGACCTCCACTCAGGATGGAGAGCAAGCTCCACAGAACCGCAAGACCATGGGACTCATCTCTGCTGTACCCCCTGGTAGATGAGACTTTTTGCTTTATCTAGTGTTATCTATCTTTCAAAGTTTAGCTGTGAGTAGAGCCAATGCATGGAAGGAAGTCCGTGGAGAATGTGGCACGCACAGGTGCCCAGTGAGCGCGTGTTACTGAGATTCCAGTTGTTAACAGGGTCACTTAGTTCAGAGGTCGAGCTCTGTCTAGCAAGTGTAAGGCTCTGGGTTTGGTCCTTAGAATTGAAAAATAAAGAAGGCTTTTTGAGAAGGAAGGAGGAAGGGAGACACACACACACACACACACACACCACACACACCGGTGGGGAGGGGAGGGATAAATACAGTCACGGTTACTGTGAGGTGGCTGTCCTTCAAAGATTATTTTAATTTCATCTTCATCCCATGCATCAGACCAGCCTCACTTTTCCTGGGGGGAAAGCCTCTGCATGGTCCCAGGTTGGGGACTCCTTTATTCTCTTTCCCTTTAAGAACTCTTTCTGTTGGGCTTTCAAAGGCATCT
The DNA here is from genome assembly GCF_018167655.1 of Microtus oregoni. NCBI lineage: Eukaryota > Metazoa > Chordata > Mammalia > Rodentia > Cricetidae > Microtus > Microtus oregoni. The sequence continues at coordinate 20,888,943 of NW_024543207.1, read as the reverse complement.
TGGGGTTGATGTTGTAAATTCCAGCAATTAACCATACAGAAGAACAATGTTCCCTTCAAACATTCTGGGATGTCCCTCATTTCTCACAGGTTGAGCATTTTCTAATGAATACCGAAAGACTAGTAACCCCTCCTTTTGTTGATGAAATCTTAGGACATCCCTGTCTCATGGAGCAGAGAAGGGATAAGAGCAGGAACACTTCCAAACCATCTCCTCAACTAACAGTTGGGTGGGGTCCACAGAGGTGCCGTGATGGGCACAGCTCCCCTGGACCACTCCCTGATGGAGCAAATAGAGACAGGTTCTGAGGATGGCAGCCAGACTAAAGAAACTTTTGTCTCTCGTCCAGGACAGAAGCCTCCCCTGTCCTACACAAGAGGGAAAGGTCCTTTCGTTTCTGTGAGATTTAACTCTCAGAACCAGCCTAGGCCAGGATGGACCAGCAGGACCCCAGCCGCAGAGCAGGGCGCCTGCGAGGCCTGACAGTTTCCTGAGGGGGGTTAGCAGAACTGTCTGTGTTAGCAATGTTCTCACCGGAGCGGCACTGCACAGGTTTACACCCACAGAGCTGTCCTTGTCCTTTCTCCTTAGTCATCGCTGCAGGGGGGAAAAAGCAGACAGACAGACAGACAGTCATTTTATTAATAGAAAGCACAGGATATATTCATTTAGTCTAATAGTCCAAGCATGCAGGCTCACCCTCCTCCTTGGTGCAGACTGAGCACACACAGCCTATGCCACACTCCCTGCATGGGTGGGGTCGGCAGGCAGGGACTGAAAGAATGCGGCTGTTGGCCTCGCAGCCTGGCCTGACCTGACCATCGGTTCAGGGACACAGGCTGTCCACCCACAAGGCTGCCCGCTGAGTAAGAGGCCGATGCTGGGAGGCCAGGCTGTGCCCTGGATCCCTCTGCTGGCTCCCCAGCTGCTGCTTCCTGCACTCAGGCAGCTGTTCCCAGCGGCTGCGAGAAGACAAATCTTTCCGGGTGCTTTTGATAAAATAAATCACCATCATTTGGATAAAGGCACACTTTATTAGTAGCAGAAAAACCCACTCGATGGATTTCTTTCTCCATATATACAAACGCGGCCAGGCAGGCTGTGAACGGCAAAGTTTGCCAGCGTGGCTCCCAGTCCCGTGCATTCTCCCCTCTGCATGTTTTGCTTTTTTTTTTTTTTTTTTTTTTTTTTGCGAATGAGGCAAGAGTGACTTGCTAGTCTGTTTTGGAGGATCAGTATGGATTCTGTTAAGGAGAGACAAAGAAAGAGGTCAGCAAACCAGACCTCTCTCTTGAGTAAAGGCATTTTGAACACACCCGAAGCCACGCTCCCTGGAGGAGTTGTCTGTGGACCTGCAAGGCTGCAGCTCTAAGCCCAGAAGCTGCCTCAGCCCTGGGTCTGCAGGTTCCCGGACCCGGTGCATATTTTATGAAATGATTAATGCCGGGAAAGGAGCTCACATTTTTGCATTTCCATATTTAAGCATACATAATAAATTGAGAATTCTTACAAACAGATAAGACCGGTTTAATAGCATTATGGACAAATAACAATACAATAAGCTGGAAACAATACATTTAAGAGGAAGTGGAACACCGCCGCGAGGTCAGACAATATCTCCCACAACATTGGGAGAAGGCTGTCAATTGTTTGTATAACGTACGACGGCAAAGCCTCTTAGAACGTTGTTAAGTCTTTATTCAGTAATACATTATCATGCATATTTCATGGCAGGGATTACTAAGGCAGAATTGTGTGTCATTTTTGTTGTATGTCTTTATAATTACACCTTGAAGCCACCACTAGGTTTTTTTTTTTAAAACTACATATTCATGAAAAGCGGACTTGTAATTTGATAAAGGGGAGCTTGTGTTCCCGTCTCCATTCAAACGGCATCATGAAGCGGAATAGAAGTAGGCATCTGTGTTCTCCGGCATTAATCTCCTCAAGCACATTCCGGCTGCTGTGATGTGCAGTAGGGAGATAAGTCCTGAACGGGCTGGAGCCGAGCGGGCCAGACAACTCTATTATTGGCTTCATAATTGCTTAATTAAACTTTTGTCAGTAATCATTATGGGGGCAATAGAGCTGTTAGACTGGCTTCTGTTAAGCAAAAATCAATAAACTGTTGGAGTTAATTTCGCTGTATTTTTTGTCCTGCAAATGAAATTCATTGCTCCCGGTTAGTGATCTGTGTGGCTGCCGCCCGGCTGATATGAACAGCCATCACCATTTGAATTGAGGGTATTCAGTAGCACATGAATATGAACAAATGGCAAACATAAATCTCTTGCATGAAGTACACCTCCTACCCCTTTATTATGGAACAATTGACCCATCTAAAATGAATTCTAATGCCAGGAAAGCGTTTAGATTTAAATTACACCATGGTCCTCTGGATCTGAAAGATGGCAGCATAAAAAAGATTAATATGCTAATTATTTTTCTCCTTATTTTTTTTCCTTCGACATCCATGGTGGGGCATTGTGAAGCGTGTAAATAAGATGACGGTTTTGTCAAGAAATGGCTCCGAGGCACACTATATCCCATTGCAATTTAATTTGTTTATTCAAAACCTCACTCCAGATTTTAACTGTGTTCGCAATAACACTTTATTTTTTCACGTAATGTTTTCCTTTCACCAAGAATTCCTGGGAAAGTAAAGCATGTTTTTGTTTATTGAAATGGATTTAATGGTATTATGAATGATGATGCGCTTAACCGAGGCCGTATTTATAAATTCCTGTCAAACTTTTATTTTCTTCTTCTCTTCCCGGGTTTCTGGTATAGATCGTGGCAATGCTGTGTCTGTCTTTCCACTGGGCAGGGAGATGGAGGTGGTGACGGGGCAGGGGGGGGGGGATTTTTGTGACACACCGCCTTCCCTCACAGCCGTACAAGAGCCCCCCATCCTTAAAATGAGAAATTCAAATAAAAAACAAACAAACAAAAATGAAAACTCAGCCTCGCTGGACACAGCAGCTTGGGATGTGGTTAGGACTGACACTTGCAGTGTTCCCAGTCTGCATACAGTCTATTCCATTTCCTCTTAGAAGCAACTTCTAGAGCAACAATAACCACTGTGACCAGAGGCCGGGGAAGAGGGAGAGACGTCTTGAGATGCGGTGTCCAAGGCCACCAGGTCCTTCTGCCAGCACCGTGGCAGACTCATATTGGGCTCTCATCCCACAGCTGGCTCACTGCAGTGGGAGAGCTTGCAGGGTGGCTCCACCCTAGACATGCCAAGGAATGTGGTGAGGTTATGAAAATGTTCACGGGGATCTCGGATCTTGGGAAATGGCTGTGATATTCTTTCTGAGGCTAAACTGTCAGGCCTGATCATAGGGAGAAAGGCTCTCCGTCTTTGAAGATGGAAGAAAAAAAGGTATTATTCTGAAGGATTTACTAACTATTATTAAAAGATGGAAAATTGAAAGAAAATAAAAGTAAAGAGAACTTGATTTTAATATTTGTATAACTTGAGGTGATTCTTGACATTGTTTATTACCGACTGCCTCACTTTTCTTTGTCTATGAGGAAGGAGGAAGACCCACGTAGTTTCCAATACTGTCACTGTTACTTGGGCTTGTCATCATCTAGTGTAAGCACGGCCAGTGCGTCTCATGCTTCCCCGAGATATCAGCATCTCCTGCCACCACCTGCAAGGGGCTGGAGCACAAGGCATCTGTGCTGCTCAATTAAGGCCGAGTAAACGAACGCGCCAACACCCAGGCCAACCCATGGCTTGAGCATAGGGTTTGGGCGGGCATGCTCATTTGTGTTCCAGATCGCTTCCAAGCTTTGCATTTTTTGGTGTTTGCAAACCAACTTTCCAAGATGAATATGACTAAAACGGTGCAACCAGGAATCCGGGCTAGAAAGGGAAGACACGAGTTTCAGTTGGTCCTGAGTGTGTGTCTCTTTGTCAGAATAATTTGAAGCTATTCTCTTTTCATATCTAACTTCTGAGAATGTCTGATGTAGAAAAGGAAGTATTTCTCCTGCAGTTAGCAAGATGGACACCATGATTAGAATTATTAATACTCCTGTAGTCTCCAGAATGGAGGGAGGGGCTGATCAATCCTCCTCTAATAAGAGAGTGTCTGACATGATATCTGGTCCTACAAGACTCTGAGTCTTGAGAGCTCCAATAAGTCTCATCACGGGAGCATGCCGACTCCTAAGAAATACTGCGTGTGCTCACATGTAGATTAAGAGATGCTCCACTGTGCATATGGAGATTTTAACTTTCATTATTGCATTCATTATATGATTTAAGTGAGATTACAGGACAACATAGAATGTACCTTGTGATTAAATAACAGTATTTAAGCATCCTGGAAACCTTTGGGATAATTCTTTTGTAAAGTTGCAACTCATGCATTTCAGCATGCATTATGTATTGAGTTTTAAAGCTGCATAAAGCTCGGATAAAGAGCTGACTTTCCTCTCAGAACACCTAGAAATACGAGGGATTAGCAACCTTTTGGCTGGGTTGAAAGGGATGAAGGTGGAAAGGCCGAGGAAAGCTACTGGCAGTGCCCAACTTAAGCACATACATCCTAGCAAGTCAGGCTACTCACTTTGGAGAGTGGTGTACCAGGGCTGGTCCCATGGGAGATGCCCACACACACTGAAAAGGCTCTCGGGTTCTTCTGGAAATCGGTGGAAGCTTGTGTTTTCTGGAATCCTGAGCTCTTGTGACCTGGCTGAAGCTGCTTGTGGAAGACAGGGGCCCTGTGCGTCTTCAGAGTGGGAACAATCTGATTTTCATAAAGCTCACCATCTGATTCCCCAGAATGCCCCCAAGCACACGGATTGGCTACGTTCCATCTGAAGATGTATTCTCCTCCCGTGTGCCGCATGCACATCCTTGCACAGATGTGTGGGATTTCCGATGATTCCTGGTCACGTCTTATGTCTGTACTGTCTTCGTGGTTACCACACTTGTGACTGGCTTTGGAGGCAGGTACACACTTCCCTTAGATGCCTATGGTTTGCTTCCAGTCTGATTTGCTGACCTGTATGCATATGCATATGGGCACATTTGGTATAAGAAAAGCATGCCCAGTTTGCAAGTGCCTGGCTTGCATTTATTAAGACTTTGTCATGTTCTTGACAACACAGAAACACAGGTACTTCACTTTGGGGACCTTGTTCTTTCTCCAGAGAAAAAGTAGGAATAGAGAACAAGAGAGAGAAGAGAGGAGAATGGAATGAGTGTGCTCAAATATGAAAGTCCATTGGATAGAAGTATTTTATTACCTTGTGTGTGCTCAAATATGAAAGTCCATTGGACAGAAGTATTTTATTACCTTGTGCATTACAAATGCATTCGAATTCAAGAAAAATTGTTCAGGTGACGTTTGCTGCTTTATTTGGTTTTTAAGCTATATGATTTGATTTTTAACCATGTGGACATCATTGCTTATAGGACTCAATTACTGAAGGGAAATTTGAGAGCCAGATTGAAAGACAGAAAAGCTTACAAAACAAAAACCTGAGATGTTGGAGGTCACATGCTATTCTGAGGAGAGAGCTTTCCCCCTGCACCAGCCCTGTGACCTTCTGTAGTTCCTCATTGCCCTTCATCCAAAAACCACTGGTTCTCTCATAACACCTGCTGTGGTCAAGGCATCTTACTATACTAATGTAAGCAACCCAAACAACTTTTAACCCATGTCTAGTCCCAGCACAACCCTTCTGCCCCAGGACACCATCTTTCCAAAGCTCAGTCCGACAGGAGTGCCCCCTGTGCCCCTGCCCCAGCCAGAGGCACTTCTAAAAATAATATTATCTAGGTTTCTTGTTATAGAGAAAGCATTGGCTATTTTTGTAGATGAAAATAAATAAGGAAAATCAGAAAGAAGAAAAATAATTTTAGATTCTGAAGCAACCACCTCTGGCATTGTCGTGTGCAGCCTGTGTTGGTACAGGGCTCACTGTGGATGCACTGGGCAGCCTGTGTTGGTGCAGGGTTCACTGTGGATGCACTAATCAGCCTGTGTTGGTGCAGGGCTCACCGTGTGGATGCGCTTGGCACAGTCTTAGATTCTCCCATGGAAGAGGTGCAACTCTCTATGTCTGTACCCCTCCTACAGTCTGGAACAGTACGGTGGACTTTTGCATGGATGTCTGACACTTGTTAAGAAATCACTTTTAAAAGAAAATCGAGCGTTCCATATCTTCAAAGAAAACGCGGTGGCCTTTGGGGTGTCTGGATAAGAAAGAGTGCAGGCAATACCACACAGCCTAACTGGGTGGAGGATGCCTTGTGGAAGGGCCTGCTTCTGCGGATGGACCACCCACTCCACATTGGCTTCTTGGGACTTGCTGCTAATGCCTGCACTGTTTTACATACAGACTCAAGAGACAAATCTCATCTGTGTAAAGAATCAGATTCTTTCCCTGGGCTGTGCTATCTGATCGTGACACTCATCACCTTTTCAAGTCTGATACAAAGACCGAAAACCATCAGAAAAGTAAACTTATTATTTTAACCAACTCTTGAACCCAGTCTGAAAGTGCAACCTCTTGGTAGGGTAACGGGATACCTTTTACGCCTTCCTCGGCTCCTAACTGGAGACTGTCCTTAGGGAAGCTGGCACCTGGCATAGTGCCTCCGTGTCCTGATCAAGCTAGTCTAGCCCTGAAGCTAGTATGGTTTGCTGTAGCATCATCCACAAGGCAACCTGCAGAGGAAGAAATTTTTCCTGTTAGCCAGCATCTTCTCTTCCCTTGGCCTGGAGTGTGGGTGCAGAACGGCCATCTTTAGCAGTTCAAGAATAGCCAGGCTATGCGAAATGAATCACAAGGTAACTGAATGTGGACCCTTTTGGTTTTCACAAGCTAGGAACCAGCTTGGAGAGAAATCGCCACTGCAAGCGTGCTATGTGGAAGTATTCCTGGACAGCTCCTCAGAGCCCCCAGGCAAGACCTGTCTTCCTAAAAATACAGCACATTTTCTGTTCATTAAAAACCACCCTCAGCCCCACGCTTGGCTGCTCTCTCGCCGGCAGCTTCATCTTTCTGCACCTTTACTACGGGACTGTGGAGAGGTTCCATTCTTTTCCCTACACTAGCTTCAGACGGTGCTGCCTTCCTCTTTCTGGTCAGCATTTTATGTCAACTTTATAAGGGAGGAAATGGCTCTAAGTTTAGTTGATCAAGGAACATAGTGACAGGAATTCTGTTCTTTCTAACCATAGTGTGGGCACGCGTGAAACATGATTCCATCTGGATTCCAGCGTCTCTCTATTTAGTGAGGATGCAAAGCCAAGCAGAAGCTTCTGCCTTCCAGACAACCGTGATGGTTTTTCAGAGTGGGGCTCTTGGTTCTGAGCGAGAGCTTTTCTTTGCTTAGCAAAAGCCAGATTATTAATGAACTGAAAATAGTTCCAATGAGAGGGGGATGTCTCCTGGAAGAGAAGTTATTTAGACCATCCAAAAGACCATCCTAGGTTTGTCCTGGCCAGAGAGGGGCCCCTCCCCCAGCCAAGCCACTATCCTCTCATTTCCAAACAGAGCTTTGTGAACAAACCCATGGCCTTTTATGGCCGCCCTTTCTGGAGGCCCATTGATACCAGTGTTTATTCACAAAAACTCCTGAAGCGTGGCGAGCATGAAAACACAAAATTAAACGTGGAAACTTTAATTTTCATCTCATTAAGGGTGCACAAATTGAATGCTAATTATTAAAGGTGAAATAAACTAAAAATGCCCGCTGGAGCTAGACCAATTAAGCTTGCTTAGCCTTGTCCGCATTCATAAGAACAGCAAGGATTCAGTGGGTCAGGCTCAGTGACCTAACCTTGCCAGCTTCTCCCTTAGCATAGGGGAAGGAGCTGGGTGGGTCACAGACGGGAGGCATTGTCCAAGAGCCTCGTTTGTGAAGTTTCATTGCAATCTGAGTTCAGCTGTCCATTTGCCAATTTTTAAATACTTACAATTCTCAACCCCATATTTCTGAAGAGACTCCCCGCTCCCCGCTCTTACATAGAATTGAATAAAGAAGTTTCATGTAACTTAAAGTGAGGCATGTGGCAGCCACAACTGTTTTCCTGGCCACAAAGTCATGTTGCTGACTCAAGACTCCTCAATATGACTGAATGACAGGTACAGTTTCTAGGCTTTTTTATTTTTTATTTATTTATTTTTTTTTGCAGCCAGGGAATTTACTGGATCCACAGTGGAAAATAAAATAAATGAATACTAATAATAAGACCCCCACTGTCTGACCCTGGTGATAACATGGCTATGGAAATGTTAGGGGGCCAACTGAGGCTAAAGCCCTGGTCCTGAGTCTACAGCTGCCAGGAATGGCAAATGCAGAAGCTGAGTGCGCAGTCTGCCAGCCATCCACCGCCAGCGGCCTCTGCTGCCGAGAAGCTGAGGCCTCACACAGTGCCCTCTGCCGAGCCACCAGAGGCTCCTCTCCTTCTTCTGGGGAGGAAGCTTTCTTCCTCTTGTCTTGTTCATACCTTGTCACGTTTAAACTGAAAACAGGAGATCAAAAGCGCACACGCAGCATAGTGAGCCGGGCCCTCCAGTACGGACGGACCTTCTGTGCAGTATTTTAAGAAAACTGACTTAATTTCTTCAGAGCGAGGCAGACAGGCGTTGCCGCCTCCTTCCTCAGACGGATGGTGCGGTTTGGGGTGACATGCCGGTGCGTGCCGTTTGGAAAGTGGAGTGCTGAAATGTAGCCGTGGTTGTGTCTTTGTGAAGGTGATACATGCGGTCTGTCTGTCAGACAAATTCCCCCAACAAGTACCGGTATTCAGAAGATGATCTCTCAACTTTGGTCTGAGGGGCCTTTTCAGCCAGACGTGGGAAGGCTTGTCGGGCTCATTCACACCGAAATCTCTTAATGATGGTTAATGTCACCCTGTAATCTCCATAGCTCCCATTTAATAGCAACTTTTTGAAGCCTGTCTACACCCTTGGAGGACGGCGGATCCCGCAGTCTTAAGGCTATTCAGGTGGTCCTGGGTGCCCAGGAGCCCACAGAAGGGTCAGATGGGAGCTGCCAGGTCTGGGGCCGGAGCCTCTGCTTTGCCCAGGCACCTGTTCTTCCTTCTCAGATTGGCATGCTGCTGTTGTCTCCTGCACGCAGAAGGCAGTCTGCAGAAGGCTGCAAGTCACAGGTATGACTGCCTTCTCAGGGAATCTGGTTGTTTTTAAACCCAAACCTGGGGTTTCGAGAAACAATATATTTTACTAAATTCTTGGTTGGCAATGTACTCTAGCAGTTTTAAAAAAAAGTCCACTTTCCCTCATTATGAGAAGCAAGAATTCAGCAGTGAGAGGTTCCATGGGGGGAAGAGTTTTGAAAATTAAAAAAAAAATGTTTATTTATTTATTTGTATGTGCATGTCCAACATCTGTGTGTCTTTCCCTTCTGGGCCACGCAAACTGTAGATATGGGTACAAGTCTCCTTCACTTTGCTTGTACACTTGAGGATGTAATGAGCAATGATTTTTCAAAACACACTGACCCTTACCAATCTGACCTTTCCCAACTATAAAATCCTCAGTGAACTAAGAGAATTGCAATTGTCGTTTTTGCCCGAGATTCTGTAGATTGCTGCTACCTAATAAATCATGTGCTTTTCTGTATGGGTAAAAATGTCGAGAAAAGGGGCTCGCTTGGTGAACAAGGGTTGCAAACAGAGACCTTTGCATGGTGTTGCTAGCCACATGACCTGCAAGAGCCTTTGATACTGTCTCTCAGACAGGCTGAAAATAAAATTTTAACCACGAATGTGAAAGAACAGGAGGCCAGGATTATAGTGGAAATTTTAATGTGCTGGATATTTTACTCGATTTTTGAAGCAAAACATTATGCAACTCTAAAAAGAGTGAACTTCTCTTTCTCCAAGGATGCATGGCTTAAGGGTTCCATCGGTTTGGGAATCATCTTAATTAAAATTATTCATATGTGCTGACACGGGTTCTAATATCTAAGTTCCCGTGTTTTCCTTAGCATTACTCCGAGTCATCACGCTGTTTGCTTCTGTCTGCGGGAGCCGCAAGCCAGTCAGGTGTGTGAGGTGACGTCTGCTGGGTCTCTTGCATCAGGCAGCTTGCTGCGTGCCCACCAGGGACCCACCTTTCTCTCCCGAGGAGAATGTTGAGAGGCAGATGCCAGAAGAGATGGGTGTCAATTAGAGCATGTCTCAAATGCTACGCTCATGGCTGCCCTTGCAGTTTGGCTCTCCTGTGAGTTGGGAGGTGGCACTCAACCACGAGCATCTTGCCGCCTCCTCAGCACCTCCCGTACCTGATTGTGCAAAGCCAGGTGGCTCTTGCCCTGGGTGGCTCTTCCTTGCTTCGGGCAGCCATACAGCTACCCTCCAATCATCTGTACACAAGCTGATGAACCAAACCCGTTCCTATAGCACATCCAGCAGGCCCTGCAGGAAGAAGGGGCTCGCCGGAGATGGTCCCTGCAGGGATGAGGAGTTGCTCACACCCATCCTTGGGCTGATTTTTGTCTCCTTGCCTTTTGTCTTGCTACTGTCTGGGCTTCAAAGGATGCTTTACGTTCGAAGCTCTTCTCCATGGCAAAAGCCAGCGTTAAAAGACTGGGATTACAATAAAGTTGTGCAGTTAAGTGTCTGAACTCATCCCGCGCAGTCTTCTCAGCAGTTCACGACATGCATAAACCTCTCCTGTATTCAGGGCACCCGGGCCTTTGAGTTCAGCATGGGAAATTCACACCCATTTATTTAAAGACGGGAACAACATGTCTTTTATTTCCTCACCATAAAAGCCTCAAGAGACCTGGGTTTCCTTGGTTGTGACAAATATGTTGGTTCTGAATGCGTTGTTAAGACCCCCAGTGCTGAGGGAGATTGCAGACAGCCTTGCCACCATTAAAAAAGAAAAAAAGTGCATTTATGAACCATTTGAATCCGAACACTCACCTCGCATTAGAGGGAAAGCAGTAATTTCTTGAAGCAAACAAGGTTGGGGCAGCTGTCTGGAGCTTTGGGAAAGCAAAGACAAGGACCCTAGGTCACTTACACAGCAAACTTGTCTGAGTCCTGCTTTCTGCAGCCCATTGCCTGTTTGTTCCCAAGGCTCAGAATTTCCATTCTAACCCCCAAAGCCACCCTCACGTTACTAGGCTTTTAAATCTGAGTCTTAGGTTGGTTTATTTTTATTTAAGTTAGGAGGACTATTTTAGACTTCTCTACTCACACGGTCTGCCCTCTGCTGTCTCTTCCCTCTCAAAATTCTTTTTTTAACGATCTGTGAATGTTGCTCATTTTCCTGTTTCCTAAAAACGTTAAGTCAGAGAAGCCTTGTAGAAATGTTGTCTATGCTAATGAGTCCAGCAGCACCTCGTCCCCCAGTGAAATTTCTGAGCACATCTGCTGTTTACCCAGGGTCAGTCTCTGATGATCTTAGGTGGCTTTTAAAAGGAAACCTGTTTGTTACTGGGGGATCTTTTTTATTTCTTTTAGAAATGACCCACGGAGGGAGCACGTGCTCTTCAGAGTGCTTTTGAGGATGCTCCTGTTCTCATGGAGGGATGTGACACTACAGGCTTCATGGCCTGGGTGGGGATGGATGGTGGGACGCTCTCTTCAGCCACGGCTCCAGGTACCTGCTCAATCCGAGACCCCTTTATTGCTCACCTGCCAGTCAGGCCACACAAAAGATTGCTGTGCTCCATCCTAAGCCTGGGCGCTCTGGGCACGAACCCCGTGAGGACCATTCTCAGCTGCTCCTGTCCCCAGTAATTAGCCCGAGATGGCTGCTGCCCCTGGTGGCTTTCCCTGTGAGAGACATTTGACACTGCAGACATCAGAGGGATTTTTCAGGAGACTCTTGTGGCGTCCGAATGGCTCTTAATTAACCACTTAGGTACCCTCCTTCACTCCCCCACTTGGCCCTTCCCAAATGGTCGGGGTTGCACTGCGGTTCTAAACACCGGGGAAGCGTGCTATCAAAAGATCTTGTAAATGAAGGCTTGTGTAAATTATTTTTAATGATTCCCTCCTGGCACGCCATTATGTTTGTAGTTACACACAGGCACTTCAGAGATGGCTCGTCTTCTCGAGGTCAGCTGCAGGACCGCGGTAACTAGCTGCAGTCAGTAAATGGCTTATTAATTAGCGCCATGGTTTTACATTGCTGAGAGCTCTGATGTATGGGGCTGGCATTGTAATTGTGTGGAATCGAAATAATAAGCCATCTCAGGGCTCCTTATGCAAATTGGCATATTATAAAATCATTACCTATCTAAACAGTGAGTTTTAATAAGAATTACAATGATGAATTTTATGATAATTGACACTCAAATTTTAATCTCTTGGATTTTTATCATTTTGGTGGTTAAAGTGTGTTTCTAATTAAATGTTGCTTAAAATGCAAAGGGTCGCTTAACAATTCTGTCCTTCTCCTCTGGTTCACACCGGGTTGCTCTCTTTGGTCATTGAGGACAGGCCTTCGTCGGAGTGCGTACGTGACATTCTGAGACACTTGTACGGGGAGATGTTTAATTGTCTCGGTTTTGTGAGTGTGATTTTGATGAGGATGGATTGTCAACCTCCAGACAAAGAGCTCTAAATGGCACTGGCCAGACGCCACAGGAGGGGGCGAGCCCCACGGAAAGCTGCGGCTGCCTGAGAGTCGTGGATTTGTGGTGGAATCGAGGTTTAAATAATTATGGCTTTGATAACAAACCTTTTGTCTTCCCAATCCTGCCAACTGCAATTTCACTTTAATCCAATATTGTGATTTACATTCAGCCTCATTCACTAAGCGGCTGGTTCAAGAGCCTGCCTTCTTGCGTGTTGCAAAGAGCACCACGGCATCTCTGTGCGGTGCTCTCAGAAACACACACTTGGTGAGTGTTTTCTGCCTGCATGAGAGCGAGTTCCTCTCCAAGGTAGACCACCCTCATGTGTGAGCTAATGCTATTATCGAGACAGGTAAAAACAAGCAAACAAAACAAAGCAAAAGCCCCTAACAAAATCAAATGAATTCACTTTCAGAAAAATCAACCTTGCCTCTTCCTGAGAGTAAAAGAGGCACAGTTGTCTCCTGATGGTTTCAGGACATATTTCTGATTAAAGCAAGAAACTCAGATTGGGAATTCTGCAGATGCAGTGGTGGGAAGCTGAGGATCTTCCTCATAGCCCTGAGGGGAGCCACAGGGACCAGGGCTGTGGAATCCAGGTTCTTTAGGGCTGGCAGCTCATTGTCAATCTTCTGAGCCACTGTTAATAACTGGACTAAAGACAGGGCTAGTGGAGGAGGGAGTGGCAGGGCCCATCCTTAAGATGTGCTCTTAAGGTCTCTGCTGACTCTCACCTCTTGTCTTGGTCACTGTTCTATCATTGAAAAAAGACATTATTGCCACTGTAACTCTTACAAAGGGAAACTTTTTATTGAGGCTGGCTTACGGTTTCAGAGGTTTAATCCATTATCATCATAGAAGCATGGCAACATGCAGGGAGACATACTGTTGGAGAAGTAGCTGAGAGTTCGACACCTGCATCTCCAGGCAACAGGAAGAGAGAGAAACTAGGCCTGGCTTGGATTTTTGAAACTTCAAAGCCCACGCCCTAGTGACACATTCCTACAACAAGGCCACGCCTCCTAATCCTTCTCAAAGATTGCCATTCCCTGATGACACAGCATTCAAACACGTGAGCCTATGGGGGCATTCTTATTCAAACCACCACACATCTCCTGGTATGAAACCTCCAGGGGAATTTTCACTCAGCCATATCCATCACCTGCATCTGTCTGCTTGTCTCAGCATCTGCCTATCTCAGCCCCAGCCTTATGCTTGCTCCTCCATGGATAATTAGGGTACCTGTGTTGATGGAGGTTTCTGTCCCCAGTCCTGCAGCCGTTGGTCCCAAAGAAATACACAGAGGTCTACTTTAATTATAAATTGGTTGGCCTATTAGCTCAGGCTTCTTAATAACTAATTCTTACGTCTTACACTAACCCATAATTTTTGTCTGTGTTAGCCATGTGGCTTGGTGTCTTTATCAGTGAGGTGTTCTCATCTCGCTTGCTCTGTGTCCTGGTGATGACTGCAGATGGAATCTTTTTTTCTTCCCAGAATTCTCCTGTTCTCATTGGCCTACCTCTACTTCCTTTCTGGTCACCCCACCTATACTTCCTGCCTGGCTACTGGCCAATCAGCATTTATTAAACAAGTACGAGAAATAAATCTCTACAGGGTACCACCATTGTCCCTCAGCACTACCTGACTGACACTCTAATGGGCAATGGTCGCAGCCACGGGATGACGAGCCAGGACAGATCAAGACTCTTCTTGGTATGAGTGTAGCCCTTCCACACAAATGTCTCAGTGATCAGGTAGTAGTGCTAGTAGTGAGGCCTTGGCTCGCTTCACCTCAGCCATGATTTAGAGCAGATATGCACAATGAGACCAGGATCTAGATAGACAGGTCTATAGGCAGATCCTAGACTTAGGAAGAACAGGACCTCACCTCACCTGCCCCTCACCTGAAGGACAGACAAGCAAAGATGCAGCTCCCGCTGAAGGGGAGAGTCTACTGTGTCTCCAGCATCTTTAGAAACAGCTTCTTACCTTCTGTGGGCGTTCCTTCTTTAGACAGAAATGGAGAAGAGACAGGCCTTATGGATACTTCATCTCTCTTCTGTCTGCAGAGTCTGCTGTGGTGTATGGACTCTTCCCCACGCAGGTAATCTTACCTCTTAGAAGCCACTACAAGTCAAGGAACCTAAGTGTGTTCTTCTTCCCAGATTTTCAGCCACTCCAGGCAATGAATGCCTGGTTCCAACTGCTTTGTGGTTCCTCAGTCACTCACAGGCCAGAGTCCTGATCTCATGTGACAACCAAAGATGTAGGTGTGATCAGGTTTCACAAGTGTCTCACTAGGCCAGTGTCATTCCAGACTAGCTCTTAATATGTGTTTGGCTGTGACCTACAAACGGAGCTGAACTGGGTTGGCTTCTCTGGGTTGCTATGGGAACAGGCTCTAGAACACTGATGCTTTGATACGTGAAATCAAGTCTAGGGGGCTTTGACACAGGTGAAGATGACACACTAAGAGTAGCTGGGTAACCAGGGGACAGAGGTCATGAGGTTGCGGCTGCAGGGAAGGGCAAGCTGGCAGTCACACATAGCATGGTTTTATCTTTGAGCTCCAGAGGTAAATAGTGGGGAGTGGTTTCTGTTTAGTTTGTGGTAGTTTTTGTGTAGTGGCTGCCATCTATGTCTACAGGAAGTACAGCCTGGTAGAAAGACCTTCAGAGTCACCTCTGCTCTGTGGAGGGCATCGTCTCAGACTCTGGAGCTATGTGTCCAAGTACTTGTGGATAGCCACAGAGTGAGCCCAGGAGCCCCAAATCCACTTCACAAAACACATGTCACCGAGTCTGAACCTGTCATGCTTCATCATGGTGGCTGACCGCAGCATTATATATCCCACTGTCCCATGATGCCCATGCTCTTCAGAGCCACACTGGTACCTATGGACTTTCCTTCTTGCTGTTTCTTAATTGTGTGCTCCCAACTGCTCCATCTCTCCCTTGACTGATGACCAGCCTCCTGACTCAGTCCCTCAACTATGCTTGGCAAAGTTCCTACAGTTCAGGGCGTTTCCCACACAGGGTCAGTTCTGTGACTCACACACACATACACAGACACACACACACACACACATACACAGACACACACACAGATACACACACATACACACATATGCCCGCATGCACACACACACGACACACACACTACACACACACACACACACACACACACACACACTTCATCTGCTTATCTCTTGACAGACACCTGGGCTGTGTCTCTGACTTGGTCACTGTGAGTGGTGCTGTGGCAAACATGGGCATCAGCCTTGTGAGTTCCTTTCCGTGCTACTATGGCAAAAGAACTGACCAGAAGCAACTCACAGGAAGAAGGGCTCATTTCAGCTCACAGCTTGAGGGGAGCCATCCCTCACCGCCAGGAGGGCACAGCCACAGCAATGTGCACCAGCTGATCTCTTAGCATCTGCAGTCAGGAAGCAGAGAGATGAAATCTTCTTGTTCCCTTCTATTCAGTTTGGGACTCCAGCCCTTGGAATGGCTCCCCCACAGTTAGGGCGGGGTCTTCTCACTGCAATTCTACTAATCTAGATCTGCTCAGAAATTCATCTCTGGAATCCTTACTCCTGTTGGGTTCACAATATTAACTACCGCCCCAGTATTCCCTAAAACTCTGCCGTAGTGCTCAGTCATCTCCAGAGGACAGAGTGTCCTCACTGTCAGTCCTGTCAATCATCTGGTTTTCCAGAAAGCAAGGATACCTGGCCCATGTCTTTCTATAGCGTACTGTCCATTGTGTACGTTCCTAAGAAAGGCAAACCACCATGAAAACGTCATGATAATGAAGAGCCCCACAGGATAAAGCAGAGGAGGCCTCTGCCCATGACATCTCATCTGTCATCTGTGACAGAGCAGGGCTATTCACTCAGTCTCCAACAGCCCTCTCCTCTATTTCATAGACATCTCTGAGGAGGTTAACCCAGGATGATCCCTTCCTCTGCAGATCCCTCCTCTGTCGTGGTACATGCAGCACATCTTATGGACCCTAAAGGTCTTATCCTTCCCTCTGCCCTGATCTGGTTATCATAACCCAGCAGCACGACGTTTTCATGGCGTGGCTGAAATGAGACTTATGGCTGCTAATCCATCATGCTCCCGTCATACCTCCATGCGCTGTCTCCTCCATCCCAGGATGCCTGTGAGCATGCAGAGCAAATCCCCATGTAAGCTGTTGGCCAGCTGCCGAGATGTCCAGCTGAAGGGGCCACTGTGCTGCTTCTGCAACCCTCTCTGCTGGATGCTGTCACAGCCAAGCATAACACAGGCTTGTGGTCCCTGGAGCTTGTCCTGGAGCCTTAGCTCCTAATGTCCCTAACAGGTGTCTCTGAGCAACTAGTGAAATGTCAAGTCATCACCAGAGGAGTGTGCCAAGTGTGCCCAAGCCAGATTGCTGGAACTTCCCCAGAAGACCTAGGAAAATTCGACTGCACAACAAAAAGCTTTCTTACGAACATGCAAAGCAGAAATGCTGGACCCATTCCTTAGCACCAGAAATTATTTTTTGAGTCAACTAAAAAGAACCTTGCAGTGTTATGATGGAGTAAAGGAGTGAGGAGGGGAAAGCCCTGCAGTGTTGGCATGGATGGGAGGGGTGAGGAAGGGAGAGCCTTGCAGTATTGCCATGTACAGGAGGGGTGAGGAAGGGAGAGCCTGCAGTGTTGCCATAGAGAGGAGGGGTGAGGAAGGGAGAGCTCTGCAGTGTTGTGATAGAGAGGAGGGAGAGACCTGCAGTGTTGGCATGTAGAGGAGGGGTGAGGAAGGGAGAGCTCTGCAGTGTTGTGATAGAGAGGAGGGGTGAGGAAGGGAGAGCTCTGCAGTGTTGTGTAGAGAGGAGGGGTGAGGAAGGGAGAGCCCTGCAGTGTTGGCATGTAGAACAGGAGTGAGGAAGGGAAGGCTGGAGCTGAGGATCCTCCCCAGAGCCTTGTGGTTTCCCAGGCAGAGCCATCACAGGAGCTAAAGATATGCAGTGAGCCTCCAGCTCAGATAGAGGGGAGCCTGGCTGGTGGGTGGTCACTTGTCACCTCACACTCCTTGATACGGCTATATTCCTCTCCCTGCCCCACACCCTCTTGTCTTCCTTCAGTCACCAGGACCAGTTAGGAAAATGGGATGAGGGACGTGGACACCATCAGGAAAGTCCTAGGGTTCTTACTGTTACTGTTTTCTTCCAATCTATCTGACTTGTCAGCTATAGCACAATCTGTAGGATCAGAGGTCACAGGCTAGGTCATGGGTCATGGTCTAAATCAAGTGTGAAGTTCTGGGCCAGGACCACCACCCTTCCTTTCCTGTCCTTGGGTGGAGCAGTGTAGGGAAAGGCAGAACAGCTGGGAAGGAAGAGCCCAAGGAGGAAGGGAATGACTCAAGCTCTGCGCTGGCAGTCTGGAAACGTCCAGATGGAGAGGTCATCCCCATGACAATTCTCACTCTCTTCCACGTAATACTTTTTTATCTCTGTCTTAGGGGCCACTTGAACAACGTCTGTGCTGACTGGCACTCCTGCAGCTTGGAGCCCTAGCAAGGGTACGGCCTGCCATGGCCTGTGCAGGTGTATTGTCCTCACTGCAGCCCTTTGCTCCCAAGCAATGGTCATCTGGTGTGCCTCCCCGTTGGGAGCTAGACTTACTCTCTGGTGACCTTCCTATGTCGCAACGCTTACTAAGCACGGCGAGATGGGACTGTACTGAGGGATTAGGTACTATAAAGATGCTGAGGGCTGGAGCGCACTCCTTTGGGACCTCCTCTTCCTCAGATGGGAATGCCCTCTTTATAGGTGACTACCCAGATGTACAGAAACTGACAAATTCTGGAAACACTACGTAGAATGCAGGGACTGGACACTAGATTGGCTTTTCCCACGACAGGACCACATGACACTCATGGGTCTTTGCTTCCAGGAGAAAGCATGGCAGGTTAGCACTTTGGCCCTAAATAGAGAAGTGGGAAATGGAGGTAGGGTTGAGCAGTGTTCTCCTTCATCAGCAATGAAGCCAGAATCACTAAGGTCTCTGCCAGAGTGGACCGAGGGCTACAGGACAAGACGTACTCTTAGGTGTTGTTTGTGCTGATGACCTGACCCCCAGGCCCCGGGAAGAGCATGTTCAAGTCTTCACCCTACTTTCCTCCGTCCCAGGGATGTCCCAGGCTGGGAGGCCACAGCTAGCCTCCAGCTTCCCAGGAGCCAGTCTCCTTGTGTGGAGGTGCAGGAGTGGGCTCTTAGATTCCTGAGAGGAAACCAGGCTGGTTCATAAGGTAGCCAGTGACCATTGGTAGCCTTATCATGTGTCTGGAGAGTGAGGAGGACTGGAATCCCTTCCATGAGGGCTGACATAACTATATTGCTGAGATAAACTTTAGAGTGTTCATCACCTCAACTAAAAACGTTAGGAATCACTTTGGAAAACAATCAAGACAGAATCTCTCTTTGCAACCCATGTTTTCTCCAACCTGAGTCCTTCTTGCCCCTTGGTCCTACATGCTGGGATAAGAGGTGTGTGTGGTTCTCCCACACTGGGAATTGCTGGGAACTCAGAAAAGCCCACAGGAGAAGCTAGAAGCTGTAGCACAAACAGACACTGTCAGTCACCGACTCTAAGGGCTGTAGCATCCCACATACTACACAGGTAAACAGTGACGGGAGCGTCTAGGAACATAGCCTGTATCACTGTCACCTGGCAGTCAAGTGGTGGCTTCCCAGAGCCTTCCTGTGGGTGAGTCTCCACCGAAAATTTATTTACCAGTATCATATTTGAAGGGGGCAAATATTTAGTGAAATTCAAGTGCAAAATGGTCAAAACTGAGGTCTATGAAAAGTTTCATCAATAATAACACCTAACCTCAGTGTGGAGGTGCACACTTTTAATCCCAGCATTTAGGAAGCAGAGGCAGCTGGGTCTCTGAGAGTTCAAGGTAAGCCTGGTCTATGTGGTGAGTTCTAGAACAAGCAGTGACACACAATAGAGGGGAGACAGGAAAGCACAAAGCCTAAGACGACCTGCTGCACAGCAACCTGCACTTGGAACAGATAATCCAGTCCCCAGAGAAGGCTGCTAATCCTCCTTAATGACCTAATCAGCTCTCCACAGCCCCTCCCAGCACCAGCAGAGTGCCAATCAAATCTGATTGTGAGCCCTGGAGACGGTGATGCATTGGAGAGAGTGGATGTGATCATGGACTTAAAGGAGGAAGAAAAGGGTGGGGGGGGGGGCTTCATATAAAGCTTTCCAAATGTTTGTGCCATTTACGGCTACAAGGAAGATAAGAGTGAATGTTGCCAAATTTCTTTTCTTTTTCTTTTCTTTCTTTTTTTTTTTTTTTTTTTTTTTTTTTTTTTTTTTTTTGAGACAGGGTTTCTCTGCAGCTTTGGAGCCTGTCCAGGAACTAACTTTTTTGTAGGCCAGGCTGGCCTCAAACTCACAGAGATCCACCTGCTTCTGCCTCCTCCTGAGTACTGGGATTAAAGGCATGCTCTACCACCTCCCAGGTTATGTTACTTGTTTTCTGACTCATTCATCAAATGACCATCTTATCTTGCTGAAAATCTCTGTGGCCTGAAGCCAACTTGGAATTCCTAGCTTTCAGAGTTAATTTCATTTTTCATAGTAAATGTTGCTTTAAGTATCCTGTTGTTCACTTTGCTTTTATCTATTTGATTGTGTGTGTGCGCACATGCATGTGCGTGTGGTATGTATGCTTGTGCATGTGTGTGTGCATGCATGTACGTGTGTGTATGCATGTGTGCACAAATGCATCTGATTGTAATGTATTTAGAGATCAGAAGTCAACGCGGGTAACTTCCTTCATCACTCTCTGCTTTACCCAACCGGACTCTCCTCCATTCCCTTCCTTAGTGTTGGGATCACTGACCCTGGCCTCCATGCCTGGCTCTTCACATGAATGCTGGAGAACTGAGGTCACGTTCTCACGTTGATAGGTGTGTGGTCCACGAGTTATGTCCCCAGGCTCCTTCACGTTGGTTTTAAATGCCACTTTTATTCTATTTCTTTGCTTGTGTGGTACTCCTCCAGGGAATTCTTTTGCTCTTGAAGAATCAGATCTTTTTAGCAATTTGGCCCCCAGAGACCTTCGTAACCAGCTTGGCAACAACCTGCCCTGTAGATTTGCCTTCATGATGCATCCTGGACACTGAGCAAAGTGAAAATTGGCCTCAGAGTTGAAACAAGTGTAGGGCATATCAGGATTTGGGCTTCTGAACTAAAGCACTAAGAAGGCATGATACCTTGTTCCTTTGACCCCATCCCTAAGGACCATCTTTGTCTGTCTATGAGCTTGGCTTATGGAGGATGTCAATAGTATTAAGTCCATGGCATCCCTTCCTGTCTTCAATAAGAGAGTACAGAAAGGACCTCCTTGGGATTCTGGTTACTGTCCCAGAACCATGGACAGAGACTGCTCATCATAGACCCTCATTTCTGATACACATCGGCTTCCTGAAGGTTCAGTGGTCAGCCTTCCACTTAATAGACCCACACAATCCCTAATTCCTGGTCTTTCTTGAAGTTGAAGCATATTAACTTTGGCATGCCACCCATTTCGGACTGTCAGGTAACAGGTTTTCCCATTATAAATAAGTGCAATTCCAGGTTAAGTCCAAACTAACCCAGGAGACCAGGAGGAGGAGGGGCCACGTTGTTTAGAAAAGCAGCCTTGGTTATTTGGTGTGTGTGTGTGCATGTGGTGTATGCATTCATGTGTATGTTCCAGTTTCATTTTTGTTGCTATGTTTAAACTACTCGGACAAATAGCAGCTTTGGAGGAAAGGTTTGTTTCAATTACAACTCCAGGTTATAGTCTATTATTGTGGGGGAGTCGATGTAAGAGCTTCAGATAGCAAGGGCAAAGACAAACAAAGACACGCATGTTTGCCTGTGCTTCATCTAAGAACCCTTGACTAGGGAATGGTGCTGCCCATATTGGCCTGGGTTTTCTCCCATCCACTGACTTAATTAAGATGACCTCCCTCAGACACGCCCATGGGTCAACCCAAAATACGTAATTCTTCACTGAGGCTCCCTTTCCCGCAGAGAGTCTCTTGAATTGTGTCAACTTGGTAAAGCTAACTGTCACAATGTGTGCAAGGAGATAGCAGCCTGACACCCAAGTTGGATGCCTACTTCTACTCGCCTCCTTATTTTGTTTACTTATTTATTTGGAGACAGGGTCTTGTACTGGTCCTACAGCTCATCTAGGGTCAGGGCCATTGGCCACTGCCCTGTCCCAACTTCCCTACCAGCACTATAGCAACAGTCAAGTGACACCATACCTGGCTTTTACATGGGTGCTGGGGGTGTGGTCTCAGTCCCTCATGCTTTCTCAGAGGGCTTGTTATCGACCAACTGGGAATCCTCTGACCTTTACTTGGCTTTTTGCTGGAATTCCATAGTTTCATAGCTGGGGCATGGTAATTGGCTCATAGTCTTGTGTGTGTGTGTGTGTGTGTGTGTACGTGTGTGTGGCATTGTTTAGAGCACTCAGCTGTTCCTTCCCACTTGTAAAATCGTATATTGACTCAGGTTCATACTTGAGACACTTCTGTTCTCACTGTTCCACATTCTCTGATTCATCTATCATGTTTCCAGAGATGAGCATGTGCCAATTTCAGCTATAGAGGAAGGTGTGTTCCGTGCATCCAGAGCTCTGCAGAAGCCACCGTGCAGCTGAGGTGCAGTCTGAGCCACTTCAGTGAGGATGGAGAAAGGCAGGCTTTGCCTGTGCATCTCTCGGCAGAAGACTGGACAGCATAGGCCTCTGCCACACTGTTGCCCAGTTCTAAGCGTGTGCTTTAGCCTTGTCCAGCTGGAGTCTGCATTGGAAACAGTTCTTGCTGACTCTGAGTCTGTGGATCTGAGACACTATAGTGTTGATCCTATGTCTGTGAAGGCTTCTGGTGTCTCTGGCAGCCTCCTGTCTGTGGGAAGCCGGCTCTAGACCTCCTGGTACTACTGCTGTGGGACAATGGTCTGTATCCTGTCAATTGTATTTTAATAAAATGCTGATTGGCTGGTAGCCAGGCAGGAAGTAGAGGCAGGACAACCAGGCAGGAAGTAGAGTCGGGGCAGTGAGAATAGGAGAATTCTGGGAATAGGAAAGCTCAGTCTGCAGTTGTAACTTAGACAAAGAGGAAGCAAGTTGTGACTGCCTCGCCAAAAAAGGTACCAAGCCACATGGCTAACATAGACAGGAATAATGGGCTAGTGTAAGTTATAAGAGTTAATAAGGAGTCTGAGCTAATGGGTCAATCAGTTTATAATTATGTAGACCTCTGTATGTTTTTTTGGGACTTAATGACGGTGGGAACTGGGCAGGACAGAAACCTCAGACAGCAGTGACACCAGTGGTCAGTGCTGGATGTGGTGTGGAGGCAGTTGAGGGTGTCTTGCTGAGCAATGGCTGGAAAGCTCTGAAAGATAGCACAGGCTAAGGCAGCCTAGTAAAGGCTAAGGGGATCTCCTTGGCAGAAGTCAGGAGGGAGACAGTGCATGTCTATCCTCAGCCGTTTAAGCCCCTTGGGGATACTACTTTTGGGGAGCACTGGATGATGAAAGTGATACAGCTTCCCCTCCTGTATCCCTTAGATGCCTGCATGGGGACATAGACAAAAACCTCCCTGGCCCCCAAAATACCTACCGAGTTCAACACCACTTGTCTTCACAAGTATGTGCGATTGTAATTTCCACAAATATGTTTGCCTGAGGTTGTTGGTCTTGAAAATGCCCTGCTGGTGTGGAAAGTCCTTCTGTCTATGTGTTGCTTTTATTGGTTAACAAATAAGCCTATTTCGGCTAATGGCTTAGAAGAATAGGGGCAAGGAGGGAGTTTCAAGCAAATACAGGATAGAGACAGTAGGCAGAATCAGAGAGAAGCCATGTAGCCCCCGCCAGAGACAGACGCCAGAGGAAACTTTACATGGTAAGTCACAGCCATGTGGCGATACACAGATTAATAGAAATGGGTTAATTTAAGGTATAAGAGTAAGCTAGAAATATGCTTAAGCTATTGGCTAAACAGTATTGCAAGTAATATAGTTTCTGAGTGATTATTTTGGGGTCTGGGCAGCCACGAATGAATAAACAGCCTGCGTCAACACCCTGCTTTATTTTCTTTCCTTCAGCTTGGATCTAAGAGCCAAGCACTGACTAAATCCTGAACAAAGTTATTGAGGTGTAAGGAAAAAAAAATCCCTTCTCCAGGGGCTATCCAGACAGTTTGTGCCACGTCTTTCTTTCTAGGACCTTTCTGCCAACGGCAGTTTATTTATACACAGGTATGTTATAGATGGCTATAAGGTTCTGCACATGTATGTGCAAGTATAGGAGTATGCATGGATGTACAGAGGTATGTTGTAGGTGTGTGCAAGCATGCTGTATGAACATGTGTAGATGCATGTCTGATTATTCGCAGGAGTATATATACATAGATGTGTGCACATGGTCAATTGGGTGTAGGTGTACTGGGTCACACATGTGTACAGAGGCTTGTTAATCATGTGGAAGTGTAGATAGAATGGAAGTGTGTGGGCACATGCAGGTGTATATTGAAGCCAAGTTCGGATGGGTAACCCTGAAACAAGAGGTTGAATCTGATTGGCGAAAAGAGAGAATAGTGGCCAGAGGGAAGGCAATTTTCCTTCCTGAGGGAATTCATCTCTCTATGAGCAGGGGGTTCCATGAGAGTGTTCCAAACAGGTGTGCACTTGCTCCCAGGACACTGAGCCATGGACACCTATGTCCCTGTGTTGTTAAACAAAGCAAGGCTTGTGGACAGCCCCTGTGGTACATCTACCAGGTACTCAGAATGTAAATAACCTTGGGAAACAAATGTGACAGGCGGAGGAATTCATTTCTTGACATGTAATTACAGGGCTCCTCAAGCAAATTATGGACAGTTTAATCTGAAGTTTTGAGAAAAGCAAGAGTGAGCACATTACAGACAGTTGCCCAGGATTTCCATTCCCCTTCAGAGCGATAGTCTCCCTCTTTAAATTGCCTTTGTGCCTGCTGTGGAGCCTTGGAGAAAACAACAGTCATGAAGTCTGCTGTGCAGGCAGTCTCTGACCTCCACCTTCCTTTCTTTCTATTCTCTGCAGGGACTCGGGGGAGTCTCCCAAATATCCACAGGCACCTACGGTCGGTTGCACAGTGTTCCAGATCCTCTTCCACCTTCTCATAGTTAGAGCAATGCTTCCTTTTGGCTGCCTGTGGTTGCAACGAGACGCTGCCTACTTGGGTTTGGATGAAGAGTTCTTTTGCTCTTGGATTATTTATCAATCCATTTAAACTTTTTCAAAGTGATAATAGATGTTAAATAAATGTATTGTAAAAGAATTCTTTTGTATTCATATAATTTTGATGTTCATTGAAAACGACACCACACCACATGGCTGAGTGCTGCCAGAGGCACCTGGATTCATTACCTATCTGATTCAAATTGATTTTGGTACCTATGCATTTAGAAATCTTTTGCAATTGACAGATTTTCATACATTACTATTTAGTTACATGACTCCATATTGGATCACAACAATCCTGAATTCAAGACGCTGGAGCCTAGATCACTTGCTGGTATAGGGCAGAGCACAGATTTACTGCATGGACAAAACCGTGCTGGAAAAAAACTCGACAGAAGGCAGAACGTTTGTGTCTCATCCTAGTCTTGAAGCTGGGGACAACTAACAGCTACCAGAAGTGAGTGCTGGCCAAATGCTTCTAACTTTATAAGCAACACAAAATTGGGGAGCTTGACCAGTCAGGAGAGGAAGTTCAGGGACAATCTCAGAGAGATCGGCTGGGTGCATAGAGCACCATATTCACAATGAGCAGGGCCATCAGCATCAATTAGGGGAGTCATAGCTCAGGATGGAGAGGCACAGAGGATCCTCACTATTCTTCCAATAGTGGACATTTTAGAGCACAGTATGAACAGTTTGCAAAACAAGGGGAATTCAGGGAAATCTCTCTCTTCTTAACACTTTCCTGGAACAGTAGGGGACAAATTTTCAAAAAGCTTCATGTTGAGTTTCTGTTTGGGCAACCTGAGACCCTCTAAGAAACAGACTCATGGAAAACCTGGCCATCTGACTGACTCCTGGGTTCACTCAGTACTTAGCAAGACAGGAACTTGGTCACAGCCAGAATCTGCAGGGGATCCTAAACACATGCTCCCAGAAGTAAACAAGACATTTGGAAGGATCTCACAAGGGTGGGGCAGCCTTCATACCCAGCTCCCAAAGGATTGCCCAGAGGTGAGGCAGGGAGCTGAGGAGCTGTCTGTGAAACAGCCCCCACTGACTGAACCAACTTCTGTAAGGTAACCCAGCTGCCCAAAGGAAAACCCAGGGGGTGATGAGCAGAGTCTGTGACCACAGAGGAGTATTCAGGAACTGGATAGGCTTCAGGTGCCTGAGACAGTTGAGCAAATGAGCCAGGCTGCCTTAGCACCGCCCACTCTTTCCGGCTCCCTCCCCTTACTGACTACTGCCTGCCAATTTAGCAGGCTAGCTCTGCCCGCCTATCTCTCCTCTTGTTTTCTTTTGTCATCCCCTCTCCCAAGGTTGTCCAGGTCTGTGATGTTTCTGTACTTCAGCCTCCTCAGATGTGGACTGGACTGTTTTATGCTCACTTTACAGTTTTGTTTTTAGTTGATGCCTAGCAAGATATACTTAATCTTTCCCTCCTTTGGTTTTCCCTTCCACCACTTACGTACATTCCTCCGCTACTGTTTCTTTATCAACTGAACACTAATTATAGATCGTATCCTGGGTTTTTCCTTTTCATTCATACCCACAGTAAGTATTACTGGATAGCAACATCAGGGCTCCTTTGATTTCTAAAATGATTGGACTTGGGGGTGATTGTATTTTCACAGTGGCCCTACCCTTTGAAAGAGAATAGTTTTTTTTCTCCCCAGAAAAAAAAATTCAACTCTTAGGGGAATGCTGAGTGTTACATGCAGGGCCCTGAGAGTCAGGCTAGCTGAGGAAATGGACATCACAATCCTATTATACTAGCCCTGATTGGACATTGTAAACCTTTCCAGGGAATGATTACCTCAAAACCATCTGTACAAACCTCAATTACAAAACACAAGAAGCACATCAACCAAAGCATCACAACTATTCCTCAGTTCACCAGTCTCATAGCATGGGCTCCATAAAGAGTGGGTAGATGAGACCTAGATAAATAATGAAAAAGAATGGATATAAAGGTGTTCAAAGACATTAAAGAGGGTGCAAAGACATCCAGAGTGAACTCCAAAGAGAGTAGACAATGGAATGAAATGAGGAAGTCAATACAGTGCTTGGAAACAGAATCCAATAAAGTAATGAACATCCTGGGGAAAAAGCCCAATTGAAATACTGGGAATAG
This sequence comes from Microtus oregoni, assembly GCF_018167655.1. Classification (NCBI taxonomy): domain Eukaryota; kingdom Metazoa; phylum Chordata; class Mammalia; order Rodentia; family Cricetidae; genus Microtus; species Microtus oregoni. The sequence continues at coordinate 20,861,935 of NW_024543207.1, read as the reverse complement.
AAAAGTCATTACGTCAAATAAAAAATTCTGCAATGCATCATCAATAGAATGAATCATTGGGAGGACAGAATCATGGGTTTGAAGATAGAAAAGAAGACCTGGAGTGCTCAGGCAATATCATAAAATAATCTAAAAAAAAGTATGAGATCTACAGGACACATGGAAAGACCAGTTCTATGAATCTCAGGAATGGAAGAAAAAGAATGTTGTGCTAAAGGCAGAGAAAATTTTTTCAAAAATCTTGATCAGACAATTTCCCAAGTCTAGATAAAAATGTGTCCATTGAAGTACAGGAGGCATTTAAACACCAAATAGATAAGACCAAAAATAAGATGCACCCATACTGTGTTATAATTAAAACATTAAATATGAGGAATAAACAAGAAAATTCACATATAAAGGCAAGCTCATCCGAATAATATAAGGCTTCTCAACAGAAACTTTAAAATTTAGGATGATTTATAATGATGGATTTGAAGTTCTGACTCATCTCTTTTGACTAGTTTTGCTTTGAATTCTATGTTATTGATTATTAGAACACTTTCTACATCTCTTCTAGCTCCATTTGGTTGAAAAGCCTTCTTCACTCCTTTGCCCTAAGGGCAGCATCTGTCTTTGGTAGTGAAGTGAATTTTTTTAAGAAGCTGCCAGACCAGACTATTGCACCCAACATAACCACCTGCCATGACAGAAAAAGAAAGCAAAGATATTCCTATATCATCAGGATAAAGAAATTCATGCCTGTAGAAGATACCTGAAGAAAATCCTTCAGGCAGCCAAAGAGAGGATAAATACATCCACAAAGTTATAGGACAGAGTAAGTCACACATGATCAACAGCCAGGCAAATGAGGAGTAGGAAAACACCTAAACTTGTCGATTCACCAACAAAGTGACAAGAAATAATGCACACCTTTTGACAGTAGCTATAAATGTTACTGGTCAAAATTTCCCAAATTAAAAGGCACAGACTAACAGATTAAAGAATAGTATCTATATATTTATCATCTCAAAGATATTCACCTCACTACCAAAGACAGATGCTACCCTAGGGCAGAAGAATGAAGAAGACTTTTCAACCAAATGGAGCTAGAAGAGATATAGAAAGTATTATTCTAATAATCAGTTACATGGAATTCAAAGCAAAACTAGTCAAAAAGGATGAAGAAGTTCACTTGCATTATTTAGGGGATCAATCCCTTGGGAAGACATGACAGTTCTAAACATGTATAAACTGAATAAATTGGGGTGTGCCCAATTTATAAACATTTCTTAGAGGTAAATAAATAAATAAATTAATCCAAACATAGTAGCGGCTGGTGACTTGGCTGTCCTATTCTCTACAATCAACAGGTCATTCTGCCAAAAATTCAAAGATACATTAGAATGCAATGATACCAAAGAGGAAATGGGTCAACAGACCTCTATAGGGGAGTCTCCCCAAACACTGAAGAATATATTCTTCTTCAATAGCCCCATGGGACTTTCTATAAATAGACCATAGACTACGACACAAAGCAATTCTCAAAAAGTTAAGAAAATTGTCACCCTAGAGGCCATCAAGCTGGGAAAAGCATCCAATACTATCCCCATAGGAACATTTTCTCCTGATCATGAAAGAGAGTTTGACAGATGCATATAATGGGGAAGGAAGCAACCCACTGGTACCCACTAAGTCCTGAGGATACCACTTCAAACTCACCTGACCAGGCATGGCAGTGAGTTCAACATTCAACCACAGACAGACATACATAAAAAGTCCCTAAAGAGAAACAAGCTTGTGGATGAGTCTGTTGGTGACCTAGCCAGTTTTACATTCAGACTTGCTCTGGGGGAGTGGGTAGGATCTGGGATGAAAAAGGATAAAAGGCTCCACCCGGAGATGTTATGCATCTAGCTAAGAACATCAGCATCAGGCAATGCCTCAGGTGAACGAAGGAAACTAGGAGCCTACAAAACAGGGCACAGAGGTCATCGCGATGGGTTTCTAACCATGCTCTATTTCAGGAAGCAGGCACTCCTCAGCCCACAGGAACCCTGTCTTCTGGTGGATTTCTGCCAAGTCTCTCTAGAAATACCCTTCACCAAAAAAAAAAAAAACTGTGTTCTTCAATGTTCTAGCAAATATCTAGGACAGTTCACACTCTGTGATTGGTTTATGCAAGGGATAAATGGTAGACTTCCTGGCTTCAAGGACAGACTTGAAACTGTCCCAGATCCTGACATCCCACAGGGTCACTAAATATCTGGTCACAGGAACATAACATCCTGTGTTCTGGAGAATGTTCTTCCAGGAGCCACCAGGGCAAAAATCTGAAGATGAGCTCATTGGAGCTTTCTTGTAGATCAAAAAAAAAAAAAAAAAAAAAAAGCAAAAATCCAGGGGTGAGAATTATATGGTGTGGCTTCCCCTCAAACTTTTACAAGGGGAGATGAAGGATGCAGGCTCCACCTGGTCCCTACCCTCTTCCCTCAGTTTTTGCTGTTCATGAAAAAATTACTCACCAGAACTTTCTGCATTCAGTTGCTGCTGTGTCAGGCTCCTCCATTATGGTGACCTGGCTCATTTTTATTTTCTCATGGAGGGAGAAAAACACCATGCAATTATGGTGAAACAGATAACAATATAGTTATTAGGTGGGGTACTGGTCTTCAGCTATTTGGTTTATCCACACTGAAACTTACTTGGCCATTCTTACTCTGATACTCTACAAAATTTTATCACCTAAGAACTACCTCAATGGAAACCTGATTTTGGCAGTCCACTCAAGTGACCTCAGGGGCTGTGACATCTGCAGAAATCCCCTGATATGTTCCCATATTCCTTCCACTTCTCATAGATTTTCTGGCTGTTGTCTACCCATTGTAGCAAGGACTGGGGCTATGACCCCCAATCCCTGCTCCTCATGATTCTCGTCAGGAAAGTCTCAATCCCCATTACATCTGGGAGACACAGTAAAGCATATGCTATGTCTTCTGTGATCCCTTCTCTAGTTCCAGACCAAGATACTATGACTTGTGGGTTTCTTCAGAAGACACATCTCTAAGACAGAATCATCTATCTGCCTGAGCGGGTGATTCTCCTGTCTAAATCTCTCCTCTATTATGTATCCCTGGGTCAGCACACAACAGTGGTCAGAATCCATTTATTGACCCAAATTGAATGGACATAAACTGACACCATGATGCAGTGTGGTAAATATGCCCTGGAGTGATGGAACAGTGTACTGGGCTTTGGAGAGACTTGCCCTAGACTCATGGGGTAGTTTGCAATTGATGAGAGACTGAGGATGAGAAAAACTATGGATAGAAAGACTGGAGCAGAAGAGGGGAAGATGAATCTCTGTCATGAACATGTCATCGAGAAGTAGGCAGTTTTCACTAAGCTGGAGTGTGGGGTGGACAGACTTGGTCTGGGTACTTGCACCGACACACATGTTTTTCGTCTTGCAGGGAGCCTGATGTTCTGCAACTACATGCACCCTGGCTTCATAAATGCATCCATCATGAGGCAGCAGCATCTTGTGGTATCAAGACAGAGCCCTGGTTGTTTTTAGATATCAAATCTGACGGCGTTCTTCCACACCATGGTCTCATCACCAGGAGATCTTGAAATCCCGAATTCAAGAATACAACCAGTTCTGCCTCCATCCGATAACGGTCACCAATAAGAGCAGACTTGGGGTACCAGAAGCACCAGCACATGGGCGCTCCCATTCACTCTTAGAATTATTAACTTCGAAGGCAGCTGATGCCCAGCTGTAACTCAGCATCTAATTTGAAAGATGACTGTGGTGGCGGGACCGGTCACCATGACAACAGCAGGAGGTAGACTATGCTCAGCAGAAATAACCCTGCGCTGGGAAGGCAAGTCACTGTTTGCCACCGATGTAGACAGGGTTACCCCCTACTAAGAGGCATGGGTACTGTCTCAAATTGCTCTTGCTGGTCTCATTTGATTCCCCCAGAGCACCAACGATATAAGAGCCCAAGAGAGGCACCTTGCAGCCCATATGTTCCCAGCTGGTCATTAGTCACAGATATTGCCCCAGCTTTCCACCAGCTTGTGGGTGACAGGTTCTTAGAAAGAGCAAGCAGAGGAGAAATCAGCTTGGGTACTCAGGCTGGCTGCCCAGACGTGTTGCCTGGCATGGGACAAGCTCAGAGATGCTGCAATCAAGACCCGTTAAACACTGTTGAAGTTACTTAGGGTGAAACCTTGTGAATTATCCAGCTAGTTTGGGATGGGTTGAGATCCAACTGAGATAATTTAAATCTTTAAGGGAAATGCTGGTCCTTAATTAAGCTTATGTTAATCATTTTATGTTCAAGTTCAGTGAATAGTTTTCAGGGTTTTGCTCAACGCAAACATGACAGCAGCAACTATGAAATAGGGAACATTAAAAGACGTTTTGTATTCTAGGTTGTTTTAGAAAGGTCAGACACAGGAAAATGGCAAATGACTTCCGCACAGCTTTTATTTTCCCCCTCTGTATATCTATTTCTCACCTTTTGGATGGCAGATACAGGAATCTGGTTGAAGACAGACATCCAGGGAGGTGCCCTCTGGGTCTCCAGGGCAGCCCAGAATCCCTCTCTGAAGAAGACACTTTGACCATGATCCATGGGCAATGCACAGACAAACCCACAGGTAACAGGCTCTTTCTTCCTGCAATGAGAACCTGATGGTGGCCATTGTTTCAGAAGGAAAGGATTCCTTGCTCCTCTTTCCTGGGGCTTTGGTCCAGTGCCCCACATGAAGATTCCTGGGTGGGGTGCCACTGTGCAGCTTTCCTGATTGACAGGACATGCACCCTTGAAGCTTATAAGGTTGACAGGGAACAGGAAACATGCCTCATATTACAAGGTCAAAAGAGCTGACATGATGTCCCTGAGCTTCTGGGTAGGGGTCCTAGACAAGGCCCCTGGTAACAAGCCCAGATAGCTTCTGCTGGTGGCTGCAAACTCACTGGCTTTTTTGACTCCCTCTCTCTCAACATGTCTTCTTTTGCAGAGTAGCCCACTAGGAATGACTTTGAAGGAAAATAGCCGTAAGATGCCCACATAAGACTGTGAAGAAATTGCCACAAAGATTCCATGTTCACCTTCTCTGCTCGTTTTGGGTATAAAGCCCTGTCCGGCTGGACAGAGGACACCTATGAAGACAGCTCAGAGTTGGTTAAGCCCCCCTGTCCCCATGTATAGCCATGACAGCTCCCCGAGGGGAGGGAGTTTTGGGCACACACAGCTGGGAGAGCTAGGCCCTGTGACTTCCCAGTTGCACCTAATCTTCCTTATGGATGCAAAGTGTAGGAGAGCCTTCCCTTTGTTTAACACTCATTTGGTTGCTGAGCTCAAAAAGAGGGTTATCCATAGAACACACGTACTTGGTGTAACGCCATGTTTGTAGGTAAGACCCTCAGAAATGCCTTCTCATTTGCAGATGGTACTGTACATGGGAGGGTGGAAGAAGGCTTGCCTGGGAACCACAAACCCAGCACTTAGGACCCTAAGCCATTCATGGGAGTGCAAGACCCATACACCAGACTGAGCCTGGCGCACACTACCCAGAACAGAGTCTGGAGTCTGGGGATGACATCTGAAGGACCTGGCCCTCACTGCTGTGAAGTTGGTGGGGAAGAGCTGTGGGGCCCTGGAGATACAACTTCCTATCTGTGTCTAGAGTGCTGGAAACGTTCATTTTTGCTTTTTCCTCCCAGGAGCCTTCAAAACGGCAGGACTGAGGACATGGGTGATACCTACAGCTATCCAGATATGGGATGGACTGAGAAGCAATATTGTGTTCTGCTCAGAGAGTGGGAGCTGCTTGGTCTGAGGGATACACACTGAGGCGGGTCAGTGAACACACTCACCATTTGTCCTGTATGGAGCATGCTTGGCTGTGAGAGCACGGGGTTTGACTATGGATCTGGGACCGGGGTCTGAGTGAATGCCAGGGTGTTGGGGGGAGTGCAGGATGTGTGGGCGTGTGCACAGAGAAGTCCCTATGAAGAATTGCCATGCCAACACTGTCCTGCTCAGCGTCACCCTTCTGCTGTGGCCCCCAAAGTCAATGCAGGCTGAGCATCCTTGGCTCCACTTTGCTGGCTGTCTCCTGACGTCACCGCAGTGATGTTGACCGTGAGACAGAGCCACTGAGCTGTTGTGCATTGTGGAACTCTGGTTGCCAGCTTTCAGGATATGGACGATCTGCTTCCCTCCAGGGGCCCAATGCGGACAGCTCATTGGCAAGAGACAGCATTTTCCTGACCCCTGTGGCCAACTGCCATGGGTTCTGTTCCTGGCTGTCTTGGAGTTTGAGAACTGGCCCCGAGGAGGCCAGCTCGCCATCAGCTGAGGACTGGGACCGACAGAGGGAGATAGATGAAGGTAGCCTGGTGCTTTAGGAAGGAATGCCATATGGCCTTCCTTGATCTTTGCTTTTCTTCTTAAAACCCACCCGGAGAAGCATCAGCGTGTGAACAGAGAGGAGCACCCCAGACCGCATTTCACAGTACACAGGGCCTTTTGTTTTTAAACGGAGGTCGACAGATTACAGTCCACTTAGCATGCAGCACCGTGATACTTTATTTCAATGTTATATGACATCGTGGGGGAGACTCTATGCTGCTGTTGTCTGCGGTTCTGAACGTTGCCTGCTCAATCAGCTTCATCATGGAGTCAACTTCCACCACACATCAAAGGCTGATAAGGGTTTCTGTTGTTGTTTTTTTAACTTCGCTTGCTTAAAATGATTTCCCTCTAGATCAAGATGCAGAGCACAAAATATTAATCAGTTTAAATAAATATCAAGACTACCCAAATAATATGAATAATTGGCACGGACTAGAGCCTACCGCCCAGTGCCCAGCAGCTGGTCACGCTGGCGCGTGGCACCCTCTCAACAGTCTTTGAGATAATGACTTTGGCATCTGCCGATGAGTGCTCGCTACTGCCCACAGAATTTACAACTCGCAAGTGGGAAACAGAGGCTCTGACAGAACTTTTTTATGCGAGGTCTTTGAAATTTATTAATGTAATGCAAACACAAGCCTTCCAACCCATTAAATTGTTGATGTTATGCGAATCCACTCTGGAATTGCAGCCCCTCATTAACATTATTTGCATGTTAATCTGCATCTTTTTAATTAGTGATATTATTTATGCACATAATTTCCGCCTACTGGTGCCAAGGCTGAAGCGCATTAATTAATCTACTGAGATGCCAAACTGTTTATTTTCCCCCGTACTTTTATTTGTTTACATGGTGTTTTGGATTCAGGGAAAATAAGAAAGAGCCTGAAGAATAAAAGCAGAAAGACAAGATTAACTAAAAGCTCTTTTTGTTTTCATAATTTAAATTGTAATATTAGCCAAATGTTGTGTTTCTTCCCTTAGAGATCGGTTATTCAGTTACATTACCTTGATGTATTATTAAAATTTATAATGGGCTCTGGAGGCTTCTGTTAGTTCTCGCCTTCATTTACAGAATATACTCAATGTTATTTTAATCTTCCTACAACGCTTCCATGCATAGGCAATGATGAGCCATCCCTTGCGAATCGCCAGCGTGCGCCACTTTGCACAACTGATAAACATTTAAATAAGCCCTTTCAGGAAAGAATAGCGTGGAAAATCATTAACCCATTGATGGAGTCGGCTACGTCTGTGTAACTCATCCTTCCTTAAACTAGGTCAATGGTAAAATGTACCTGACCTGGGGCTGCTGAAGGGTCCTCATCCTTGAAGTTGTAGTTAAGAGACGTGATCAAGTCCTGCCTGTCTGCGTGTGTGTGTGTGTGTGTGTGTGTGTTGTTTATGTGATACACACAGCGCTAAAATTGAAAATGTGTGATAAAAATGTTCTATAGTCTCTATGCTAAATACTGGTTGTGTGACTCTGAGCCTTGCAGTAAATAAAGCATAATTCAAGAACAGTAAAGAGGCATGTTCCCCAACCATTATCACCTGGCTTCTACTATCAACACCACATCAAAAGAGCATCCTCTGAGCTGTGTGTAAAGATGCCCAGTAAGTATACGTGAATAGGGAGAAAATGATTCTTTTCCAACTTACATTTCCCAGGGATACACGCACCATCTCTGCCCATCCAAGAATAACCTGCCAAGAAAGCTGCCAGCCACTCCTAAGTTCCTCCTTTTTCAAAATGACCTCATATGGCACAAGTGACTAACCAATCATAAGAGTGGTCCCCTATTTAATCAGGGGGCTGAAATCTATTGGGCATGGTGCCATGGCAGAATGAAGTTAGACAGAGTTCCTTCTGGCTGACACTGTTTGAACAGCACAGGATGCCAGGCTGTTCATTTGTGTAATGACTGAATCACGGGCTGCCTCCTGGTTCACAGAAGGGTCAAGAAGGAGGCTTCGGTTGGAAGGGGAGTGTGGGAGTAGAAACATAAGGATGAGACAGAAAGTTGGAGGACGAGGGGTCCAGGTCAGGGGCACACGTGCCTTAGCAATGACTTTAAAACATGTTGTACTTCTGTTTCTCACAGCATAATGTTCTGTTTGCTGTATGGCTGCCATCCTGGAGTCTCTTTTGCATTTTCATTCATTAGCTTTTGTTTCATGGGATGCCTTTGGTTTTTACCAAGCGATGCATGATGGGTATATCTCAAGGACTGCTTGCCTCCTCTGCTTCCAAACCGGTGGAGACATGGGTCAGTGGTAGCAGGTGTCACCAGGAAACTTTGGACAAGGGAACTGCACTCAATAATATCTATCTCCTTTTTTTTTTTTTAAACCTCCTGGGTAATTGCATAAGGAAGCTGTCCAGAATAAGTTGAGCCAATCAGAGAAGGATATTTTCTTATAATCCTGTGAATAACTGTAAATACATTACATCTTTTGTGTGTGTGAGTGTGCATACGTGTGTATGATAGTGTGTGCGAGTGTGTGGATGCTTGTATGAGTATGTGTGTATGAGAGTGTGTGAGAATGTGTGAGTGTGCGTGTGAGCGTGATGAGAAAGTGTGTGTGAGAGAGTGTATTGTGAGAGCTAGTGTGTGTGTGTGTGTGCGTGCGTGCGTGTGTGTGTGTGTGTGTGTGAGAGAGAGAGAGAGAGAGAGAGAGAGAGAGAGAGAGAGAGAGAGAGAGAGAAACACGGGGAGATGCAGCCCACCATGAAATTATGAAGGAGCACCTGAGGGAGTTAGTTCTCCCTCCTCCATGTTGGTCTTGGGATCCCAGCTCAGGTCATCAGGTGTGACAACACGTGCTTTGATCTCTGAGCCACCTCCCTGGGGCTCTGAATAGCTTCCAAAGTTACCTTATTATGACAAATTTTTATTTTTGTGATTGAGAGCATGTGAAGAAAAAATTATACACAAGAACATTGTGTTCTGCACAAAACTAAGAGGTGACAGATTTTCTGGGTGTACATTTGCATCGTGTGCTGTGCACATGCAGGTGTGTGTGCAGGTGCACACTATGGCATCCTGATCAATTGGGTGTGCTATCAATCACATGAAACACACTAAGGTGTGTTTATCAGTCATGAGAAGCACACCAGGGCGTGTTTTGCTGGACACTCTTCCTACAGTAACACGCTGTTAATCTAGCAGACCACCTATCCTATGCGTACCTCCGTTTCCGGTTCTCACTCTTCAGGGATTGATCAGCTCATCTCCACTCTCACTGAGCATCTTCTGTTCCAAGGAGGCTGTGGCTTATGGCAGCATGGTATGGCGGAATATGCAGTATCACTGGCATGAAAACTTTATGGCGATCTCAGAAACAGGCCTTTGGCTATGCCCCTGCCACTTTGTGTACTTGTTGGTGATCCCAAGATGGGGTGGTGGATCTGCAGAAGCTCTCATGTTGATGCAGCAGACAAGCATAGGAGGGAGTCAAGACAGGTGGACACGGAAGGAACTATTTCATTTTTTCTTGTGAGGTCACAGTCCACAGTTCATGTGCGTGTGTGTGGGCATGCACGTGTGTGTGCGCATGTGTGTGTCACTAGTGACCAAACCTAGATGCTAGTCTAGGGCTCTACCAAGCGGGTTTTCCCAGCCTGAGTGTGACTCTCCAAAAGGACTTTCTATTTTGTAAAAATATCTTTTCACATGGTTCCTAGGCTCTTTGTTTGGTCATTCAGCCATTAACAATTTTTTTTTATTTATTTGTGATTCAAGAATTTGTGAGAGGCCGTGGGCAGGGAAAACAGGACAGAACTGGCATCCTTAGAGAGCACTCAAGATTTTGAGAGGGATTTAAGTCATCGTATACAGTCTTTTTGGCAGCTGCCATTATAAAATTGAGACACCATTGGATAGAGCTGATAGCAGAATGCTTCCGTGACCTAAAGAGAAAGGAAACAGTGTGTCCCCTCAGACCTCACGGTAGTGTGGACAGAAGATACCTCACTGCATGGTCTTGTATGACTGGGATTCTGTGAAGATCTGCAAAACCCTGTGAGGGAGCTGACCTTCGATGGGCACCTCCCCCTGTGAGGACCTTCTCGGTGATGAATTGTGCGGCACCTCCCTACCCATGGGTGTGCACTGTCACTGGGTGACATCACTGCTTGGCGGTTTGGTTTACAGCCTCTTTAATTATAACTGGTCCCCAAAGCACTCACAAGATGGTCTTAAGTACAGCTGACCCTGTTTTATTTAATTTCATTCACCCTTAGTGTTTGGAGGCTCTCCAGTGAAGCACTTCAGAAAATTCAATAGGATTCTTGTTCCAATTAATATAGAGCCCAATACTGGGGGAGACAAAGCTCCAAGCTCAGCTGATTGTAGACACTCCAGCACAGGAGGCAGCTGCAGTGGGAGTATATGGAAGCCAAGAGACATGGGACTCTGAATAGCGTGTCACCGTGAATAGCATGTCACCAGGGTGTCCTCCCTCACTGAACCCAGGCAAGAAGCTTCTAAAGCCATGTGCTACATAGTTAGCTGTTGTATGAGGCCCTGGGATTCCTCGTGTAGTTGGAGTATGACTGGCTTTCCTCTGCTTCCATTACACAAATTGAACTGATCCTGAGTCCTCTTTAGGTTTGGTTTTCTTCTACTCTGGCCTGGCTCCAGATACAGAGCTGGCTCTCAGGGAAACATGGTGCTTTTTATACTCTGAGGGCTGCTATCCAGCTTCTGCCCACGATTTAGGGCATCCTACAAGTGGCTGAATATGCTCTTTAAAAATGATGGGCTGAGAGAGGGATTTCTAACCCAGGGTAATAAAGAATGGCTTGCTAAGTTAAAGGATAGTGTTAAGGGGCTGGGCGAGGACAGTGGTTGGTACACACCTACACTGTCAGTATTCTGGAGGCTGAGGCCAGATAACCACCATTTCAAAGCAATCCTGGGCTACATAGCGAGTTTCAAGTAACTGAATCTGTTTTAACACAAAACCAAACAATCAAAGTTAGTGTTAATCTGTTACCGAGTGAGCCACAATTTCAAATATGTATCACCAGCTACAATCTCCATATTCCACCCTGGAAGTCTACCCAACGTGCGTGCCTCCATTTTTTCACATATCATATCCCACAGAAGTTCCAGACAGAAAAACAGAAGCCCAGCCACCCACTGACCTCCTAGATCCTGCTAACATTGTTGTTTCATTAACGAAGCGTTTTTGACTGTCATAACCGATCAGCATGGTCGTTCTTTCCCAAGGCTGCATCTTATAAATCACGTCGCAACAGCACATTATGTTGCAAGGAATGAAAAGCAAAGCCATTCTCTGTCACACAGAATTAACTGCCAGGAAAGGATGCTCTTTCAGAAAGGAAGGAGGTCAATTAACATATGGAAATCTGTCCTCTGATATCGGTCTACGCTTGTCGACACAGGGAAGTGAACAGTGTGTATACAGGCAGAGACTCAAGTTGCTTGAAATGCTTCCTCACTAGAGTGGCTGGTTAATAAACAGTGCTGTTTGAATGATGCCATTGTTCTAGTTTCCAATCATATGTGGGATGGGCGCCACATACAAGGACATTTCTGAGCAGTACATATCAAGAACTTGAACTTGCTGAAGCCAGATCTGTTACAGCAACCTGTGACTTCCATTCAGGCCCTAACCCTTGCTCATCCCCTAGTGTGATGGATGGGAGTGCAGGCAGGTAGTATTTGCTCTGCGTTCCAAGCTGGATGGGCATTTGGATGAGGCTTCCTCTGTAAATAGAAATGAAGATGCTGTCAGTAGACTAAGCTCCTGCTACCTGCCTGGCTCGAGGCTGGTTGTGAACCAGCCCTCATCACCAGGAGAAGAGGGCAAGATCTCCCTGGTGTGTGAGCAGAACTCTTCTCTATCTGGGATTTTTGTTTCTTCCCATAGTAAAAATCTCAGTGTAAGCATCTGCCCTCTGACTTGCTGCCCACTATAGCTGGCATGGAAGTGACAACATGCTTGATCTGAGGCAGTGTAAGCCAGTGTGGGGTGTACACAGAAGAAATCTCAGTATGTCCCCCTCCTCAGTATACCTCTTCTGTGAGTGATCTATCCTGTGAGTGTTTGGGTGCCTCTGGTTGGTTACAGGCAGAGAGAATATACTACAATTCACTAAAAGTAGAGACAGGATTATAAAAAAGCTGTGGTGGCAGTCATATGGCCCGAGTTATTGGTGACAAGCAACTGAGGTTGGTGTGTCTGCCCATAAAGAATGAATCTGTAACCATGGGGGAAAAAATGAAACCAGACATAGAGGCCTGTCTGGGTCATTAGGAAGCAAATAAGTTATGATTTCTCTTGAGTGGAAGTTCTTAGGAATATTTGATAAAAAGCAAAATGCTCAACTTGTGAGTTTCGGGGAGGCTTTAAAATTTGAAAAAAAAATTTTTAACCACTGAGTAGTACTCTAATGTGTAAATGTGCCACATTTTCCTTATCCATTCTTCAGTTGAGGGGCATCTAGGTTGTTTCCAGGTTCTGTCTATTACAAACATTTCTGCTATGAATATAGTTGAACAAATGTCTTTGTAGTATAATTGAGCATCTTTTGGGTATATGCCCAAGAGTGCTATTACTGAGTCCTGAGGTAGGTTGCGTCCCAGTTTTCTGAGAAACCACCATATTGATATCCAAAGTGGTTGTACAAGTTTGCATTCCCACCAGCAATGGATGAGTGTTCCCCTCACTCCACATCCTCTCCAGCATAGGCTATCATTGGTGTTTTTTATCTTAGTCATTATGACAGGTATAAGATGGTATCTCAAAGTTGTTTTGATTTGCATTTCCCTGATGGCTAAGGAAGTTGAACATTTCCTAAAGTATCTTTTGGCCATTTGAGATTCTTCTGTTGAGAGTTTTCTGATTAGTTCTGTACCCCATTTTTAAATTGGGTTATTTAGAATTTTGATGTCTAATTTATTGAGTTCTTTATATAATTTGGAGATCATTTCTTTGTCTGATGTGGTGTTGGTAAAGATCTTTTCCCATTCAGTAGGCTCCATTTTTGTCTTATTGCCTGTGTCCTTTGCTTTACAGAAGCTTCTCAGTTTTAGGAGGTTCCATTTATTTATTGATGTTATCAGTGTCTGTGCTACTGTTGTTGTATTTAGGAAGTGGTCTCCTGTGCCCATGCATTGAAGACTACTTCACACTTTCTCTTCTATCAGGTTCAGTATGGTCAGATTTATATTGAGGTCTTTAATCCATCTGGACTTGAGTTTTGTGCATGGTGATAGATATGGATCTATTTTCATTATTCTACATGTTGACATCCAGTTATGCCAACACCATTTGTTGAAGATGCTTTATTTTTTCCATTTTATAATTTTAGCTTCTTTATCAAAAATAAGGTGTTCATAGGGGTGTTGATTAATATCCAGGTTTTTGATTTGATTTCATTAGCCAACCTCTCTGTTTTTCTGCCAATAGCAAACTGTTTTCATTATTGTGCCTCTATAATAGAGCTTGATGTAAGGGATGGTGATGCCTCTGGAAGTTCCTTTGTTGTACAGGATTGTTTTGGTTATTCTGAGAGGTTTGTTTTTCCAATGACATCTTGAAATTTGCATGCAAATGAATGGAACTAAAAAAACCATTCTGAGTGACACAGAAAGATGAACATGGTATGTACTTACTCATAAGTAGAGAGTAGCTGTAAAGCAAAGGATAATGAACCTATAGTTCATGATCTTAAAGAAGCTACGTAACAAGGTGAACCCTGTGAAAAACATACATAGATTCACCTAGAAAGGGAAAATAGACAAGATTGCCTGACAAAATTGGGAGCATGGGGGTGGGGAGAATAGGGTGGGCAGAAGAGGAAGATGAGGAAAAAAGGGGAGGGGTGAGGAGAACTTGAGGGAATGGAATAGTTGGGATGGAGGAAGGACAGATTTTTTTGATTGGGGGAGCTATTATGGGCTAGCAAGAAAGTTGGACCTAGAGAAATTCCCAGGAATCCACAAAGATGACCCCAGCTAAGACCTTAAGCAATAGAGGAGAGAATGCTCAAACTGGCCTTGCCCTGTACTCAGACTGATGAATATCTTAAATATCACTATAGAACCTTCATCCAGCAACTGATGGAATCAGAGGCAGAGACCCACATTGGAGCATGGGACTAAGCTCTCAAAGTCCAGCTGAAAAGCGGGAAGAACGAGAATATGAGCAAAAAGGTCAAGATCATTATAGGTATACCCACTGAAACAGTTTACCTGACTTAATGGGCGCTAACAAACTCCAGTCGCACAGTGAAGCAAACAGCATAGGTCCAAACTAGCCCCTCTGAATGTGGGGGATAGTTAGTTGTATAGCTGGGACAGACTGTGGGACCACAGGCAGTGGCACCAGGATTTATCTTTACTGCATGTACTGGCTTTCTTTTAACCTATTCTCTTCGGATGGATGCCTTGCTCAGCCTAGATATAGTAGGGAGAGCCTTGGACCTTCCCTGAAGCAATGTGTGTTAACCTCTCTGAGGATTGGATGAGGGTGGGGTGTGGGGGATAGTTAGAGGATATGGGAGGAAGGGAAGGAGTGGGAACTGGAATTAGTATGTAAAATGAAAAAAAGATAGCTTATTTTCTTTTCAAAAATAGAAAAAGAAAAAGAAATAAACTTGAAGAGTTAGGTGAAAGGGTAAACAAAAGAGGTAGTGATAAATGACCCCCCATCCCCCTGCACCCCATGCTGTGGAGGAAGGAGATCTCAAGAGGTTTGACTCAATCCATAGGCTCCCCAATGAAGTGACTGTGATGGCCACTCTTGGTGGTCAGTTTGACAACATCTGGAGTCAACTACTACCCCAGCAGCTAGGAACTCATGTGAAGGATTTTCTTATTTGATAATTTGAAGTGGGAAGACCCATGCTCAATCTGGGCTACACCTTCTGGTGGCAGCCCACATAAAAGGACATGGCAGGAAGAAGCTTGCGTTTTTTGCCTACTTGCCCTCACTCTTGGTGGTAAGCCTTTTTGCCTTGTTTCTGAGGCAGTCCTTTGGTATTAGAACCATTTCTTTATGATGCCAATACAGACTGAAGGAAGAACAGCTCTTTAGGACTCCCTGGGATTCCAATGTCAGACCGAGACTTCTGAGATATCCAGTCCTGGGAACTGAGCAAATACTGAATCCTCAACATTTTTATTGGTGGAAAACCTTTGTTGGACTCTTTGGAACACAGCTTGTAAAGTCATTCTAATACACCCCATTTACTCACTCTCTCTCTCTCACACACACACACACACACACAAGCACATACACACACCCATGCACACACACATGCATACACACATGAACACACACATACACCACGCATGCACACACACCACATGTGTATGCACACACACACCACATATGCATGCACACACACACCATGCATCCGCACACACACCATACACACACATACATACCATATACACACTCACACCACATGCTCGCAGACACATACACACACCATGCATACACACACACACACACACACATCACACACTCACACACACACATTCAATCAGTTCTGTTCCTTTAGAGAACCCTAACCAGTACAGTCACCAGGTCAGAGCTGTTCAGCATGACTAGAGGTCTAACGCTGAACTATGGATTCATTGTCCAATTTTCAGTGTGTAAATCACTTGGACTTCCTTTAGTGTATACTGGAGACTCATATGCACCTTAGTTCACAGCACCATCAAAAGCAGCAGGGCTAAGGGTAACAGCTGATGGTATGGGTATAGAGTGGCACAGATGAAAACGTTTAAGCTCGTTTTAGGTTTGTAGACCCTCCCCCTTTTCTCAGAGATGCTAGTCACATTTCTCCCATTGAAGCAGGTACTCTGGGTGCGTGTGTGCTGTTGAGGCACACCAATATAGCACCTCTGGAGAATTAGCCTGATAGTGAACACTGTAAAACTGTTATGTGCTGTTGTATGAAACAGAAGCCTGCAAAGTTGAGTGATTACTGGCCCAGCTCAAATCCCTTTCAATTGCAAGGCATGAAAAGAAGCCAGACAGCCCAGACAACCCATTATGACTCACTGTGGATTAGACAGAATTAAACAGAGGGGTATGTCCATTCCATGCCAGCAACAACGCTCGTCTGATAGGACAGTTCATATAAGTGATGTGATATTTTCATGCCATATAAGACCTGGCTTCTGCTCTTTGTCATATTTGCTTAGGTTCTAGATATGATGTCTTCAGGACCCAAACCAATTCACACTCATTTGTATCTTCACCATACATAACAGTGCCCTTCTGGGTACTTCCCCAAGGTGGCTTTCACACCTCCAATATTTGTAGTAGGATTGTGGCCTGGAACTTTACCCTGTAATTCTACCAACTATCTGGGAAAAAATTCATTTTATAGATGATGACTTAGATCCAGTTCTGTTGTTGTAATAAAATATAACCAAAAATGAACTTAAAGGAGAAAAGGTTTAGTTCATGTCACGGTTCCAGGTCACAGATCATCCATGATGGGGCAGTGAAAGCAGCGGGAGTGTGAGTGAACTGGTCATAGCACATCACTGAAGAAGTAGAGAAGACTGAATGTGTGGCTGCATGCCAGGACTCATCACCCCTTCTTATTCCAGCACAGGCCCTGGCCCTGTCCATGAAATTGTACTACCCACGTTGAGGGTAGATCTTCCCACATTTAATTAGCCCAATTAAGAACATGCCTCCTCGGGATGCCCACAAGCCAACCTGATCTATATCATGCCTCACTGAGATTTTCTTTCCAGGTGAGTTGATCGTATCACATTCACGAATTTGACTATCACAGATGGTATAATATTAATCTTTGAGTGTTGCATGATTAATGAAAACTCAGAGACAGATATTGGGGTTCAACTTGAAGGTCAGAAAAGCAAAACAGCCAGTCCTTGGCTCTTACCTCCACCTCAGTCCAAAATGGTGATCTTGTCTTTAGGAATCTTCAGAATTAAACTGAGAGATCTGTCTCCTCCCATTTATATTAATCTCTAGGGCTGGCATTAAAGGCGTGTGCCACTACTACCTGGTTTTTATGGCAAACTAGTGTGGCTACTGGGATTAAAAGTATATGTCATCACTGTCTTGCTGTGAGGCTGACCAGGGTGCCTGTTTTACTCTTTGATCTTTAGGCAAACTTTATTTATTAAAATACAAATGAAATATCACTACATATGAGTATTTTATAGCTTTATATTTTATATTCAGATGCAAGGAGATTGGGAAGTTAGTCCTTGCAGGATGCAAGAACTGGGTACAGCTGTGGAAGATAAAGCTGGTTTTAGGGTTGAGAGCCTTATAGTTAAATAAGATGCAAATGATTCCTGCAAAGTTCTTGAGAAAACTCCATCCTAGTTAGGGTTATTATCATTATGAAACATCATCACCAAAAGAAAGTTGGGGAGAAAGGGTTTATTTGGAGTATACTTCGACATCACTGTTCATCATTGAAGGAACACAAATAGGGTGGGAACCTGGACACAGAAGCTGTGGTGGAGGACATAGAGGGATGCTTCTTACTGGCTTGTTCCCTATGTCTTACTCAGCCTACTTTCTTTTTTTTTTTTTTTTTTTTTTTTTTTTTTTTTTTTTTTGGTTTTTCGAGACAGGGTTTCTCTGTGGCTTTGGAGCCTGTCCTGGAACTAGCTCTGTAGACCAGGCTGGTCTCGAACTCACAGAGATCCGCCTACCTCTGCCTCCCGAGTGCTGGGATTAAAGGCGTGCGCCACCATCGCCCGGCCCTACTTTCTTATAGAACCAAGGATCACCCATGCAATGGAGTGGGCCTTTCCTCATTCATCAGTAATTAAGAAAATGCCCGTCAGGCTTCCTGCAGCTCTATCTTACAGAGGCCTTTTCTCAATTGAGGTTTCCCCTTCCTTCTCAGATGACTACAGCTTGTGTCGGGTTGACATGAAATTAGCTAATACATTCTCACAAGGGCCTGACCTATAAAGTAAGTCAGCAGCTAAGGAGCTTAAACCCAGAAGGTATTCTGCCTGTGTGAAGAAAGACATTGCCAGAAGGCACAAGTTATTGTGTAAAAACCTATTGCCAAAGGTCGGCTGTCTCCCCAGAACTAGGTGTTTGTCCAGAGAGGTTCCTGAGGACCTTACATATCACAGATAATAGATATTGATGCTGGTTGCCCACCTGAACTAGATAATACATGTTTATTACTAAAAATATTATGTATTCACGTTGCGTACATGCGGAGACCTAGTTGTGACCTAGTTGGAAACTTTCTACCTGTTGCCTAGCATTTTTAATGTGGGGAGATACTATGGGTGCTTCCTGGGGTGGATGTTTGCTAATGATCCTGCTTGTTTAAGGATCCCACATGCAGCACTATCAGAATGACAGGTTATGTGTGCTTGCTGATGAAATGGTGGTTCAAATGTCTTGGGTGCAATAATTTATATCAAGTTGAAATTAAAGTCTGCTGCATAGAAAAGAACGCATGTTTGGTACCACCATACTGATTTCCAAAGTGGTTGTACAAATTTACGTTTCCACCAGCGATGGAATAATGTTATCCTTATTCCACATCCTTTCCAGCATAAGTTATCATTGATGTTTTTGATCTTAGCCATTTTGACTGATGTAAGATGATATCTCAAACTTGTTTTGATTTGCAGTTCCCTGATGGTTAAAGATGTTGAACATTTCCTTAAGTGTCTTTTGGCCATTTGAAATTCTTCTGTTGAGAATTCTGTTTAGTTCTGTGCCCCATTTTTAATTGGGCTATTTAGAATTTTGATGTATAATTTATTGAGTTCTTTATGTATTTTGGCGATCATTCCTTTGTCTGATGTGGGGTTGTTGAAGATCTTTCGTGTTATCGACTGTATTCTTTGCTTGACAGAAACTTCTCAGTTTCAGGAGGTCCCATTTATTTATTGTTGCTGTCAGTGTCTGTGCTACTGGTGTTATATTTAGAAAGTAGTCTCCTGTGCCTGTGCATTGAAGTCTACTTTGCACTTTCCCTTCTACCAGGTTCAGAGTGATCAGATTTATACTGAAGCCTTTAATTCATCTGGACTTGAGTTTTGTGCATGGGGACAGATATGGATCTATTTTCATTCTTTTACATGTTGACATCCATTTATGCCAGTACCATTTGTTAAAGATACTTTCTTTTTCCATTTTATAATTTTAGCTTCTTTCTCAAAAATCAGGTGTTCATAGGTGTGTGGATTAATATTGGAGTCTTTGATTTGATTCCATTGGTCAGCCTCTGTTTTTATGCCAATACCGAGCTGTTTAAATACTGTAGCTCTGTAATAGAGCTTGATGTCAGGAATGGTGATGCCTCTGGAAATTCCTTTATTGTACAGGATTGTTTTGGCTATCCTGGGATTTGTGTTTTTCCATATGAAGTTGATATTATTCTTTCAAGGTCTGTGAAGAATTGTATTGGGATTTGATGGGAATTGCATTGAATCTATAGATTGTTTTTGGTAGGATTGCCATTTTTACTATACTGATCCCAACTTTTCAAGAGCATGGGAGATCTTTTCATTTTCTGGTATCTTCTTAATTTTCTTTCTTCAAAGACTTAAAGCTATTGTCAAATAGGTCTTTCACTTCTTTGGTTAGTGTTAACCCAAGATATTTTATGTTATTTGTGGCTATTGTGAAAAATGATGCTTCTCTGGTTTCCCACTCAGCTTCTTTATCATTTGTATATAGGAAGGCTACGAATTTTTTTGAGTTGATCTTGTATCCTGCCACATCACTGAAGGTATTTATCAGCTATAGGAGTTCTCTGGTGGGGTTTTTGGGGTCACTTAGATATACTATTATATCAGCTGCAAGTAATAAAGGTTTGACTTCTTCCTTTCCAATTTGAATCCTCTTGATCTTCTGTTGACAGTGGTTTCTGCACTGCCCAGTTCCCACAGTTATTAAGTCCCAAAGAAATCACACAGAGGTCTACATTAGTTATAAACTGATTGTCCCAGCAGCTCAGACTTCTTATTAACTCTTACAACTTATATTAGTGCATTATTCTTGTCTATGTTAGCCTTGTGGCTCAGTACCTTATTTGGCAAGGCAGTTACATCTTGCTTCTCTGTGGCTGGGTCACAACTACAGAAAAAGCTTTCCTCTTCTCAGAATTCTCCTGTTCTTGTCATCCTGCCTCTACTTCCTGCCTGGTTGTTCTGCCTCTACTTCCTGCCTGGCTACTGGCCAATCAACATTTTATCAAAATACAATTGAAAGGGTACAAACCATTGTCCCACAGCACTCTCCCTTTGCTGTCTTTTTGCTTCAAGAACTATATTGAAGAGATATGGAGAGAGTGGACATTCTTTTCTTGTTCCTGATTTTAGTGGAATTGCTTTGAGTTTCTCCCCATTTAATTTGATGTTGGCTGTTGGCTTGCTGTATATTGCTTTTATTATGTTTAGATATGTTCCTTGTGTCCCTGGTCTCTCCCAGATCTTTATCATGAAGATTGGATTTTGTTGAATGTTTTTTCAGCATCTACTAAAATGGTCATATGTTCTTATTCTTTCAATTTATTTGTATGATGGATTACATTGATGGATGTTGTACCAGCCCTGAATCTCTGGGATGGAGATGACTGGGATGGAGATCATGGTGGATCGTTTTTTTTTTTATGTGTTCTTGGATTTGATTTGACAATATTTTATTGAGTATTTTTGCATCCATATTTATGAGTGAGGTTGATATGTAATTCTCATTCTTGGTTGGGTCTTTGTGTGATTTTTGTATCAGTGTAGCTGTAGCCTCATAAAAAGAGTTTGGCAATGTTCTTTCTGTTTCTATTATGTGGAACACTTTGAGGAGTATAGGTATTAGCTTTTCATGGAAGTTCTGGTAGAATTCTGCACTAAAACCATCCAGCCCTGGGCTTCTTTTTTGTTTGGGAGGTTTTTGATGACAGCTTCTGTTTCCTTGCAGTTTATAGGCTTATTTAAATTGCTCACCTGGTTTTGATTTTGTTTTTGTATATGGTATCTATCTAGAAAATTGTCCATTTCTTTTACATTTCAATTTTGTAGAGTACAAGTTTTTGTAGTATGGCCTAATGATTCTCTAAATTTCCTCAGTGTCTGTTGTTATGTGCTGTGGGATGCCACTTGTTTGTTTCCTGGCTGCCCAGACTCCCAAAATAATCAAACAAAAACTATATTATTTAAATCACGACTTAGCCCATTAGCTTTAGCTTCTTATTTGCTAATTCTTACTCTTAATTTAACCCAGTTTAAATTAATTTAACTTAATTTAACTCTATTAATCTGTGTACCACCACGAGGTTGTGGCTTACCGGATAAAGTTCCATCTGGCAAGCTGTGTTTCAGAGTTACACCGAGGTTGCTCTTAAAGTCCCCTCAGTATAGGAGCAAGCTGTATTTCAGAGTTCCACTAAATTTGCACAAGGATAGGCAAGTTTGAGGATGGGGTGGGGCTAGTAGCTTGGAGGGTCAATTGGGGGAGCCTACCTTCAGGAAGCTCTTCTGATGGCTGGCTAGTGAAGCTGAGGGAGTTGGGGGAGGTGCCTGGGGTTTTGTCCCACTGTGGAGGTTCTAGAGAGTGGGATGTCCTGCCACATGGTTGTTCACTCACCTCTCTTTTTTTTTTTTTTTTTTGATTTTTTGAGACAGGGCTTCTTCGTAGCTTTTGGTTCCTGTCCTGGAACTAGCTCTTGTAGACCAGGCTGGCCTCGAACTCACAGAGATCCGCCTGCCTCTGCCGAGTGCTGGGATTAAAGGCGTGCGCCACCTCTTAAGTCTCCTCAGTACTGGAGCAAGCTCCTGTGAGTTGGTTCCTGCATCTCATGGGAGCCCACTCCTTCTTGTTACATCTGCTTTAACTTTTGGGAAAGAGCACATAGCCCTCAGATTTACAAATGACTAGGTGATGTATAATGCCCCTCTGCATGCTGTGATTATGTTTTATTACCATTGGTTAATAAAGAAGCAGCTTTGGGCCTATGGCAGCTCAGAATATATCAAAGCAGGAAACCCAAGCAGAGATAGAGTTGGAAAGAAGAAGTCAGGAAGATGCCATGTAGCTGTTGAAGGAGAAAGACACCAGAATCTTATTGGTAAGCCACAACCTCGTGGCAATATGCGGATTAATAGAAATGGGTTAATTTTAATTGTAAAAGGTATAGAAGAATACAGCTGAGTCGTTGGTCAAACATTCTTATAATTAATATAATTTTTGAGTGATTATTTGGGTCTGGGTGATTGGGAAATGAATAAAGAGTCTCCTTTTACAACTAGGGGAAGTAAGTCAGCTTTTCTAAGTTAGAAGTCTGGCTGGGGTGAGAAAGAGAGCAGTTTTGTTTGGGTATCTGCCCTGTGTGCCCCCATTCCCTTGTTGTTTGGATAAAAGGACTCATTTCCTCCTTGGACTCGGCTTCCCTTCACCACTGTCCCATATCCATGGGAAGGGTCAACACCACAGTGTTTTTCCATGATGCTATGTCTGGGGAATCCTTGTTTGGAGACACCAAGGACTTTGGGTTCCTAATGTACTTAGTCTTTACCTATCAGTCTCAAACCTTAAATCTTCTGATGAAACTTCTGATAGGAACTCCATACAAGCTTTCAGGCCTGTCCCCAGACCTTGTGACATGGGTCATGTTCCCTTCAGAGGATCCACTCTTTCAGCACTCTGCATCGCTTGTATGATTTCTTACATGCCATCATTACCAGGTTTTTTTGGAGATGGATTTACCCAAACCTCCTGGTGTGAAACAGCAAGGAACAGACTTTAGAATCCAGGAGTGGAGCACAGCTCTGTTGACACACTGCTCAGAGAGACAAACTTCCACAGGACCAGTGGTTCTGATGTGCAGTGGAGTGCCCATGGGACTTCTCCCCAGGAACAAAATGTCTTCAGAGGTATCCTCATGGGTAGAGAGATGCCATGCTCCCCTCTCCCGGGCGGATGTGAGAGCTCTGCTCTCTTAGGCACACGCGATGAAGCTCCGACCCAGGATGGACGTAGGCTAGAATCTTTCCTGGTAAGACTGATGCTACACAGATTATTAGAAATGGGCTAGTCCAGGTGCAAGAGTCAGCCGAGAAGAGGATAGATATAATGGGCCAAGCAGTGTTTAAATGAATACAGTTTGTGTGTTGTTATTTCAGGGCATAAGCTAAGCAGGCGGCTGGGGTGCTGGGGACGCAGCCCCGCCGCTCATATTACAACAGAATGGATCTCTCATCTCATGGATGCTTTCTATTATTTAGACAGCAGAACCTCTAGACCAGTGGTTTCCGACTTTTCCAATGCTGTGACTGTTTGGTAGCTTCTCATGCTGTGGTGATTCCCAGCCATAAAATTGTTTTTGTTGCTGTTTCATAACTATATCTCTGCTTTAATCATAAATCATAACGTAAAGATATGAGTTTTCCGATAGTCTTAGGTGAGCCCCGTGAAAGGGTTGTTTGACGCTTCAAAGGGGTGTGACCCCCAGGCTGAGAAATGCTGCCCTAGAGACTTTTTAAACTGAATAGACATTCCCCACAGTTAAGTTGAAGATGGATAATTATTGATCACTTGGTAGCAAAGCAGGAAAAGAATAAAGTGGAATGGAGTATAGCTGGCATGAACAGAAGACAGTAGGAGAGTGAGTCTAAATATAGGCATACGAAACAGATTGAGTATAAAAATTCCACATCTGCAAATAAAAGACAGGGATTATAGAACTGAACTTAAAAAGCAACAGTTAAATAAATATGTGCTCTTTATAAGAAATCCCATTTTAAACAGACACACATAACTTATGTATTGTCTTCTATGTTCTTTCTGTCAGTCACCCAAACATTACTATATGGCATAAACTGTGCTAGTGGGCCACAGTATCTGTGCCAAGACAAAATTAGAAAGAATGCATATTGACACATGTTGGGATTTCCTGAAGAAAAAAAAACAAGCATGAATTATTATTCAGTAACTTCAAAGTAAAATAATGAGAATATAAATAATCTATTAATCACAAACATTTGTACATGCAACACCATATGTAAAACACAAGAAATCCAACAAGACAGACCTGAGGGAGAAGTAATTGTGTGTGGATTTCTACATGTCTTCCAAGACTGATAGATGCATCACCATCAGTTGACGTGACCCTTGCCAAGGGCCTTCACCTCCTCTACCATGACAACGGGACTGAACTCAGATGTGAAATTTTGAGATTAAGTCATTCACTCTGTCCACAGGATTGAGAGGGCTATGTCCACCAGTCAGAGGAGTTTGAATTTATGTCTTCTTTCACTGCTGGCGAGTGTTGGCCAAAGCGTTTTTCTGCAGTCAGCAGTCCAGGGTGGAATATGGGCTTTGACCTTGCTGCTGAATCCACAGTCACTCTAGACCAACCCCCTATATTTGGGAAACAGTGCAGACTCAGCACAGGAGGTCACAGACTTGCAGCACTGGCAACAGTGACTTCTGTACAGGACCCGCCACTGGGTCAAGGAACGGAGGAGACAAAATGAATCCTTGGCACCCTTCACCAAGCTGTTCTGGAGTGGAAGCTGAGAACTCCCTACCCTACTGTGCCATTTCTGAACACAGGATAATTTCAGAACCCAAACCAGATGCATAATTTGAGAAGCCACAAAAAAATTAAAGTGCCAGGGCCTACCTTCAGAAATCTGGGAGTATTTCAAGATGGTAGCTGGATGGACTGACCTATGATAATTCCAGTACTTGAAAGGCTGAGACAAAAGAATAATAATTTGAGGCTAACGTGGACTGCTTAGGGAGTTTGAGGTCACCCTGGTTACAAACTGAGATTTTAGCTCAAGAAACAAAATCCAGCAAGCTAGAATCTAAGGGTGGAGACAGCACATAATCAATGCACCCTTGTCCCTAAAAAAATGGCATAGATTACAGGAGGACTGAGCCATGTGACTCAGATCTTGGCTTTCAGCATCAGGGTGCCTATGCTCCATGGGACTCAGCTCTGCCAGCCTGTGACATGTGTTACAGGCTTGTCCTGCAGCTGTATCTTCTTGTGAGTGCTACTGAAAGGCCCCTAAACAGGTCTGCATTCTTCTCCACATTCAAGCAGAACCTGTCTTGAAGATGTTTCAGCAATATCACAGGGTCCGTGATCCTAGCCTCCAAATTCTGATGAGGTTTCCCATTCATTCATAGCATCTCCTACAGGACTTTAATCCACACACCCACAAACATCTTATTTTTGATAAAGAAGCAAAAAATAGAAAATAGAAAAAAGAAAGCTTATTTAACAAATGGTGTTGGCATAAGTGGATATCAACATGTAGAAAAATGAAAATAAACCCATGTCTATCACCATACACAAAACTCAAGTCCAAATGGATCAAAGACCTCAACATAAAGCCAGCCACACTGAACCTCATAGAATACAATGCTAACAAAAGCCAGTAAGCTAGAATCTAAGGATGGAGACAGCACATAATCAAGGCACCCTTGTCCTTAAAAAAAGAGAAGAGAAAGTGAGTACACTTGAACGCATTGGCACAGGAGACCACTTCCTAAATATAATCCCAGTAGCACAGACACTGAGAGAAACAATTAATAAATGGAACCTCCTGAAACTGAATAGCTTCTGTAAAGCAAAGGACACGGTCAACAAGACAAAATGGCAGCCTACAGAATGGGAAAAGATCTTCACTAATCCCACATCAGAAAGTGGTCTGATCTCCAAAATATACAAAGAACTCAAGAAATTGCTCATCAAAAGAACAAATAATCGAATAAAAAATGGAGTACAGACCTAAATAGAGAACTCTAAACAGAGGAATCTACATGGGATGTAGTAAAACACAAGATTTCTTGAGTAAATTGGGAGCATAGGGACCATGGGAGAGGGTTGAAGAAGAGCAGAGAGACAGGGAGGGGAGCAGAGAAAAATGTATATCTCAATAAAATCAATAAATACAAGAATTTTGGGTTAATTTAAATTGTAAGAGGTAGTTAGTAATAAGCTTGAACTATAGGCCAATCAGTTTTATAATTAATATAAGTCTCTGTGCATTTATTTTGGATTGAATGGCTGAGGCACCAGACAGGACAGAAACTTTCATCTACATAATGCAACCATGCAGGTTTGTCTATGTACAGTTAGACACTGCTCCACATGCATGGCAGAACTGCAGGCATTTGGACAGACCCCACCACACAGGCAAGCTGGTGAGCTGACATTAGAGGTCACCAGTGCTCTCTGATGATACAGCAAACCAACCATGCGACTGTTTAGGGCAAAATAAACAATGAGGAAGAACTAATTAGAAGAACAGTAGTTTACTAATTTTGAGTGTTACACAGTCAAATTAACAACAGTGCCAGATTCATTGCTATGATAGAAAGTGAGGGTGGGGCCCTCTAAGAGAGCTGCTTGTAACTGGAGAGAAATTTAACTCTTTATGGTATGTTAAGAGTTTAACAGCCCCATTTACTTGATCATTTAAAGGAATTGCAAAATAGAAAGTAGGTTACTATGTGTAACAGATATATTAAAGCCCGGGTTTTATGTATTTAGAATTCTCTTCTCTGTGAATAGATAATATATAATAATATAAAAATTTCAGAAGAAAGGAATTTCTGACACATAATTGTTGATAACATTTTATTGTGCATCATTCATTAGTTGCCAGTGTTTTTGATCTTAGTGTGTTGATCTGGTAAGTACATATTTTATATGTTATTTTTTAAGCTTAACTACCCTTTATCATATTCAAATACTAAATGTTTTTATTGAATAACAAAAAACACTTAATGTTATATTTTTCCCTTTTCTGAGCAAGTTCTACTCATAGTCTATGTTTTTTAAATGATTTTTTTCAAATTTTGCCCATTTCTAAGTAAATTAAAATATTAGTCCTAGTTTGTACAAGAGAGCTTTAGAGGCCTTCTGTTCCCCGGGTCAAGCACAATGCTATGGTTTATTCCTTTATCACTGATTCTTAGGTGCTTTGCATTGTGATGAAATTTTAGTGAGTTTATACTTCTGAACAATAGTTGAGGTTCAGTATGGTTAATTTGGGGGGTCTAAATAAAATGAAAGCTATGATTTATGAAATACAGTTCTTTGTGTGTGGGCATGTGTATGTATATATGTATATGCATATAGGTGTGTATGTGTA
This sequence comes from Microtus oregoni, assembly GCF_018167655.1. NCBI lineage: Eukaryota > Metazoa > Chordata > Mammalia > Rodentia > Cricetidae > Microtus > Microtus oregoni. The sequence continues at coordinate 20,834,397 of NW_024543207.1, read as the reverse complement.
TCTGTGCATATATGTATGTGTGCCGGTGAGTATGTATATTTATTTTGAGACAAGGTCTTGCTGCTCTGTTCCTTCTGGCTTTAACTCGTGATCTCATGGACTTGATTCTCTCCCCTCAGCACTCGGAAGACGGGTGATGAAAGGTGCATGCTCGCATACCAGCTAAGCTCCTTTCCCCTCACATCCATTTAATCAAGTAGTTTGAATATTAATCTGAAGAATTTGCACTTGTGCGTATCTCGGGGTCAATGGTTGTACCTGCGGTGGTTGAATTACTGCCCAAGGCCTGATGAGGCATGCTCCATGTTCTCAGCATGATAGAGCTGATAGACTCTTTCTGCAGTTGCAATCACAAGAGGCTTTGCCTTCTGTGTGTTGTGATTATTTTTGTAAACGGAGGACTAAGCTGTGTGTACAGGGTTGGGCATGTGGCTCAGTCATAAACAACTCACAAAGTCTTATGTGTAACATGAAAAAAAACAAAACAAAACCAGAAACAGAAACTGGAGTTCAACCTGAAGGTCAGAAAAGTAAAGCAACCAGCCACTGGTTCTTATTTCTACCTCTTTTTGAAATGGCGATCCTGCCTCCAGGAATCTCAGAATGAGACTGAGAGATGTCTCCTCTCATCTTATAATCCTCTCTAGTGCTGGGATTAAAGATGTGCAACAACACCATCTGGTTTCTATGGCAAGCTAGTGTGGTTATTATAATTAAAGGTGTGAGTCCTCATTGGCTTGTCTGTAAGGCTGATCACTGGGGCTGTTTTACTCTCTTAACTTCAGGCAAATTTTATTCATTAAAATACAAATGAAATATCACTACACTTGGGTTTGATATCTCACACAGCACAGAAGAAATAATGTTCATAGTTTTCATTCATACTTAGAAACCTGCTAATTTGCAATCTTATCAAATGGAAAGTATATATTTAAAACACATTTATAGATGACTTATTTATTGCCCTAAATATCCCTTTAGACTCATTAATTTTGGCTTTGACTTCTACTTTATCTGATAGTGACACTATAATTTCGTTGTCCTTTGACATACTTTACCCATAATTTTCAATGAAAATTTTAATACCTTTTTGTGTCATCTTAGTTCAGATAGAAATTATGCTATTGTTGATTTTAGCAGAAAATTCATACTTAATAAGACAACACATTTATTTGGCTTCATTTCTACTATCATTTTCATTTATACTATACTCTTTGGCTTCTCTGGTTTCTATTTTGTTGCAGTATAGCTCATTGTTTTCCTCTGCCTTTCCTCCCCATCCCACCACAGTTACCTGATTCTTTACACTGTATCTCTTCCTCAATATGGGTATTACACCTCGTCCCTTGCCTCTTAACAGCAGCCCATACCCTTTCATAACGGTGTTTCAACTTTTCTTTCTGATTTGTGTTGAAATGAATTGGCATGCAGTTATCAAAAAGTTTTAATTGTAGTGTTTTCATCTGCTTTTGGAGTGCATTAAAATTCATGGTGAGATTGTCAACATATAATTAACATTACATGGCTTTAATCTTCATCAGGTGGTCTGTAAATTACATTCCCGTCTACTGAGAGATGTTTTCTGATTGCATTTTCTTTGTTTGGCTTCAGGGACTGCTCGAGCACCCTCCCTCTCAACGTTTACACAAACCCCTGCAAGCATAGAGCAGAGACTCTCCTGATTTCCTACTCATGAATAATAACTGTAGAGATAAGGGATTCCAACTTCCATAGGTTTAGGGTTTATTCTTAAAAGTCCAGATACCAAGGCTTGAGAAATGGAGCAGGGCTTAAGAGCCATTGTTTTTGCCAAGGACCAGAATTCAGTTTTTAGAACCCAGAGGGAAACTCACAAATGTCTGAAAATCCAGCTCCAGACATAATGCCTTCTTCTGACTTTCATTGTACTGCACGCACGTTGTGCAGATACATGCAGGCAAAACACTCATATGCATAAAATAAATGAATAAATCTTTTAAAAAGTCCAGATACAAACAGGATCATGGAGCAAGTTAATGTAGAATCTATTCTTTCATAATGGTTTTTGGAAATTTATTCTTCTGTGAATGAATAATCCTTTCATTTCTTGATGAAAAACAATTAATTTTGGATATTTCTGTCCATTTGCATGTTTGTGCTAATTCAATATTATCTCAATTATAGTGACCTATCCTGAGCCTTGAATCTTGATAGGCTTAGACTTTCAGTTATTTTTTGCTCAGAATTACTTAGCCTATTTTAGATCTTTTGCATTTGTGTAAATTTCAACAGCATAACTATCCTGTTGTGAGTTTGGCAAAATTTCTGCTGGTGACTGTATTGGTTTTGTTTTTGTTGCTGTGATGAGACACCATGACAGAAGTTTATTTTGGCTTATGTTCTCAGATAGCAAGTCCTTAATGGTGACGAAGGCATGACAGCAACCTGGGCCGAGAACCTGAAAGATCACATTCTCATCCTCACACAGGAAGCCCAGAAAGCAATTGGGAAATGGTGTGAGACCACAAACCCTCAAAGCCAAGCCCAAGTGCTGTGCTTCTTCCAGCAAGGATGAGCCTTCCAAATGTTCCATAATCTCCTGAGAAAACACCACCAAGTAGGCACAAAGTGCTCAAATATATGAGCCTCCTGGGGCATAGCTCATCCAAGCCCTATTAAGATGGCAATGAATTTGGAGAAGCTAGAATTTTAATAGTATAATGGAAGCATTCTAAGCCAGCGTACCGCAGGAGTTCCTGCATATCCATGTTTACTGACAAAATATTCACAAAATCCAATGAACAGAAAAAGCTGAAATACCCACCAAAAGATGAAAAGATAAAAAGTCACATCATGTTTAGAAAGAGGACAGCAGTGAAGACTTCACTGTGGCATTTGAAATAAGACACACCAATAAAGGCAAATCTCTGTGTTTTTTCTCACATGCAGAATCTAAAATAATAAGTATAAGGTTTATATATACATTACGGTGGTTTTAATGAGAAATGTCCTCCATAGTTTCAGGCATTCTAATAATTGGTTCTCAGTTGGTGGTGCTGTCTTGGGAGGTTTAGGGAATGCAGCCTTGCTGGAGGAAGTATGTAACTATGGTGAGCTTTGCAAACATGTGTAGCCTTACCTTAATTTCAGCTTCCTCTCTGCTTCATGCTTACGTTTGAAGATATGGGTTCTCAGCACTATGCCTGCCATGTGCTGCCATGCCCTCCCACCAAGATAGATTCTTATCATCCTAGAACCATAGTCCCAATAAGGATATCAGCCTGCTGTCACGCCTTTATGGACTCCCACACTGGAATTGCAAGCCAAAATAAACTCTTCCTTCTCATGGTACATCTCCACAGCAACAGGAACAACACTAATACAATCTTCATCGGAAATTCAACAGAACTCCCAACGGAGTCTTTATTCCACTGAAATGAAGTATTTATAAAGGCAAAAGATTTTTTAAAAAGGGCAAAGTAATTTTGAGCAAGTTTTCTTTTATGTTTCAAGTTTACTCTGATCATGGTGTTTTATCAGCACAGCAGAGGAGTAACTAATACAACACATATGAACATGTATGTGTGTGTGTGTAGGATATGGAAGTAGACTCGTGTTGGACTATGGAAGGAGGTGAAGCAGTCTAAGGGGAGGGCACTGAGCTGCGCATGTGACATTAAAGCAGAAGGTGGCTGCTTAGCAGGAAGGAGATCAGAAAAAGAGGCAAGAAAAAAATGGGTGGACAGGGAAGTGATTAAGAATAAAACGCAAGGATGACGTGTTTGCTGCTGAAAGACGCTTCCTAAAGCTATCTGCTCAGCTCCAGTCTAAGTCAGTGGATGCCGCGGGTTCTCATCTCATTCCTAGACCCAGGAAAATCTGTGCATAACCAGGGAATGTTAGGACCCAGTGTTACTTCCATGTTCGTCATGTGTGGAAACACACTGGAACCCTCTGGATGATGCTATGCTGTTAAATTTCATTTATCACATCAATTGGCACATTGATAGTGTTAGTGTCAAACAACGCTTTATTTCTGGGGTGGATCTTTAGTGAAGATTGTTTTCTTGAAAGTGGTGACTCAGTTCTGTCTGGTGGCACAGACCTGTGATCCCAGTCCCTTGGCAGAAGGATATAAAGTTGGAGGCCAGCATGGGTGGTTTGATGAGATTATATTCATTGCTTTTTGAAGAGGTGGTTGGAGTGTTGCAGATATAACTCAATGCTGGAGTATTTGGCTAGTAAGTACAAGGTTTTGAGTTTAATTTCCATTACCAAAACAAAAAGAAAAGAAGAAAAAAATGTTTGCTTACTTGAATTTCTTTCTCCTAATATTTTGCCTAGAGTGATGCTTAATTTTTATGCCAACTTGACACAAGCTAGCGTTATTTGAGAGGAGGAAACCTCAGTTGAGAAAATGCCTCCCTAAGATCTGGCTGTAAGGCATTTTCTTAATAATTTATCAGAGAGGACACAGCTCATCATGGGTGGTATTGAATCTGCGCTGGTTGTCTTGGGTTCTATAAGAAAGCAAGCTCAGAAAGCCACAATAAGCAAACCAGTATGCAGCACTCCTCTATGACCTCTCATCAGCTCCTGCTTCCTGGTTGCAGCCCTGCTTGAGTTCCTGTCCTGACCTCCTTTTATGATGAACAGGTGCTGTGAAGTGAAGGCAAGTAAATGCTTTTCTCCTCAACTTGTTTTTGGTCTTTTTGTTTCATTGCAGCAATAGAAACCCTAACTAAGAGATCTAGTTGCAGCACTGAGTTGGTGGCTGCTTCATGATGAATGGGTGTACATTCAAAGGTGAGTTGCTATAAAGCTTATAGGTGAGAACAATGTATGCTTGAAACACTTGAAAGTGTTTTGTTTTGAAGGTGTTCTCAAAAGTCAGAGTTCATTACCTTTAAAGAAAGCTAATCACACTTCCAAGTTCTTCTTCAGTGAGCTTCCCTTCTTTTGTCTTTGGATAAATACATCTGATTTATGTGCTTTGTCAAATTTGTCACTATAGTGTCTTTAAGATTCATTATGTCATTTTTTACTGTTTTTAGATCTGTAGTGATGCCTCCTGCCTTATCGTTGGCAATTACTATCTTCTTTTATTAATCTCATAATCAGGTTGACTAAAGATTATTAATTTTATTGATTTATTTTATAAAAACCCAGTTGAAACAGTATTAAATTTCTATTTTATTGATTTCCTCTCTTAAGCTTGCTATTGTACTGTATCTGATTTTCTTCAGTGTTAGAAATATCTTCTGTTTTACCGAATGGCCTAGACATGAGTCTCTGCCGTAGGACACAGTCCTCTATACATCTCCTTTCTGAGGCCTGCTTCTTATTGTTCAGTCAGCTACCCCTAAGCTTCCTGTGGTTGAGTAGCACCATTGCCCCATAGTGCTAGACTTCAGATAGATATGCCAGCTTAGAATGCAGGCTTATAAAATGTTTAGTTTTGAAAATTGTTACCTATCAAAGCACAAACCACTCATGATGAAGACCTCAGAGAACTTTAATTACCTCTATGCAATGGAAGCTTTTAAATAAGGATAATTATCAAGATCATTCTGTACTCTCAGAGGGTTGATCGATGTTCAGAGTCTTCCCTATGGCACCCTGCCTCTCCTCCATATCCCCACACTCATTCTCTTCCCCAGCTTCTCTGCCAGTGTCTTTTTTCTCCTTCTCACTACACTGACCTCACAGCAAGCTCAGCTAGGACCAATGGGAGAGCTGATTTTGGAATGTGTGTAGCTTTCAATACTACCTGTGGATTCACTACTGCCTGAGACAGATCCACACAGTTCCTCTCCCTCTCACCTTGGTCTTTCCCAAATAGTGTTTTAGAGAAGAGATTTGTCCCATTCGTGTAACTGAGGAAATCAGGGCAAACCCAGCTGACACTGGCATGTGAGTCTCAGTCCCCAGCAAACAGCATCCCACTGTGAATAATTAAAGACAAAAGAAAGCCAGCCAGGAGCAGAGAAGCTGCCAAGTGGGAAAGTTATGGCAGAATTAAAATTCCAAACCAAAACCACATACACATGTCATGTATACATATACACTTGCATACCACACATCCCACATATATATATACACACACACCATACACATACAAACATATGCCACAAATCACATACTACATATATACACACATACCTTACACACAAACATACACCACATACACATGCTATATACATACATATCACATATATACACATGCATACATTGCACACATTATGTATATATACATACATCACATATACACACATACTACACCACACACATACAGACACATACACATATTACATACATACACATATACACATGCCACATATATACATTCATGTACAACATGTACACACACATACATTCCACATACATACACAAGCTGCACACAGATATATGCTAAATGCACCAAGCACGCACATACATACACACAAACCAACTAAGTACACAAATACATACACAGACACAAACATATATACTAGCGTACACATACACACACGTATAAAAACATACATACACATAGTCACCCCCAAAACTACACATATACACTAGAGATGCCAAACACATACATGCACACAGACACAAAACCACCACAGGCTCATACAAACACATACATGTATGCAAACTACCTAAACATGCACATACAGAGACACAAAGCACACACATAACACATACATACATAAATACACAAACAGACACACTGTGCTTACTAGTTTTTTGTCAACTTGACAAGGGTTAAAGTCATGAGCAGAGGAATCTCAATAGAGAAAATGTCCCCATTAGATTGGCCTACGGGCACGTCTGAGGGGCACAGTTTTGACCAGTGATTGACGTGGGAGTGCCTGACCCACTTGGGTGGTGCCACCTGTGGGCAGATGGACCTGGGTTCTGTAAGAAAGCAGGCTGAGCAAGCCATGAGGAGCAAGCCAGTGAGCAGTGCCAATACATGGTCTCTTAGTTCCTGCTTGATGTCTTTGAATGATGAACTACAAGCTATTAAATGAAGTAGACCCTTTCCTTCTTCAGTTGCTTTTGGGCACACGCACACACACACACACACACACACACACACACACACACACACGCATCCCACACCAAGCCTGTATGCACAAGAAGGTGTATTAAACTTTTAAGATTATAGTCCCTTATGCCCATAGCCCCTAACCTCATCCAAACTGACTTTACAAAAGCACAAAACATTGAATTATTGAATGTGTGTTAAAAATTGCATAAATAGCAATACCCCCTCAGATGTGAAGGTCTTAAGTGGTTATCAGCTTCTTTCAAAACCCATATGTCAAATGTCATTTAATTGTTTTTTTTTGGGGGGGGCAGCCTTGTGAATCTTGAGCACCACAGATGCTACACTTAACTGGGAAGGTGTCCGACTTGAGGTGTAGGTTGGAGGCTCTTCCCCTAAAACCAGAGAGAAGTAGGCTTTTTAGGCTTGGAAAAGGCTCAGTCAATGCAGCGCCTCATGTGCAGTGCCTGAAGATTTGAGCTTGGGCCTCAACACATGGATTCTCCAAGCCCAGAGGCATGCTCCTGTTCTCTCTACACTCAGGAGGAGACACAGGAGAGTCCCTGGAGCTTGCTGGGCAGCTACTAAAGCTGAATCAGAGAGATCCAGGTTCACACACAGACCCTGTACAAAAAAAAAAAAAAAAAAAAAGAGGAGAGAGAGAGAGAGAGGAGAGCAAGACTCCAAACTCAGGTTTCCACACGCAGGTGTGCAAGATAGGCTTAAGCTTTTTATCTGCCTTTAATTATTGACAGAAGAAATGTAACGAATGCAAAAGGTAAGGCTGGATATGCAGGTAAGCCCAGGATTGTCATAAAAGCCAAGACCAGCCCGGCGCTCCTTGTCTATGCAGAGCCGGTTGCTCCTGTAAAGCAGATCCTCCTACATCACTGGAGACCTGAACCTGGTCTTTTCCATCATGGGACTTTCTGCTCAGGGACCCATCTATAATCACTAGAGACTTTCACAAGATCCTCGCTCTCCTGATTTCCTTTGCATAGAAAGCAGGTCCTGAGTGTCAGACAGATTTCCATGGCTCAGACACGAACAGGTTGAAGCAGGAAAGGGCTTGAGTGGATGCCGCTCTATCTTCCTCCCTAGAACCACATACACACAAGAGTTGTATCATTCTAGACAGACGCCTAGGCTGAGAGAACATCCTTTCTAGTCTAACTCTGAAGCCACGCACCTTACATCCAGCTACGTCACTGCATCTACTCTTCCAGAGGCCCACAAGGAGAATATCCCCAAAAAACAGTCTTGGGTCTGAGGATGATGGAAGGCATTTCATTTCTGTCTCTGGTAAGTGTGCCCCTGAACAGACTTACAGCAGAAAGGAGAACAAGGGCCGGGCAGAGAAACAACTGACGTCAATTTAGTCACAGTAGAGCTACAGGCCTTGGAAACTTCGTTGGAAACTGGCCTCACTTGCAGAAAGTGACAGGACCACACTACCTCAAAGGCTCCTTCAAGGTTATGAGAACGACCTGGAAAGGAACTCACTCAATGGAGGTCTGAGGATGGGGCACTTTTTGTTTTTCACAGATTTCACGGTCACTAAGATGGAAAGGTGACCCTAATGGCTGTTCTGGCTCTCATGACCATCCTCTGTGTAACCTAGTACTTAGCTCTGTGTCTTTCCACTCTCACAGTCTCTTCCCATGCAGCTACGGAGGAGGATGGAGGTGGCGTTCCTAGACCTCCAGAGGCAGATCCTCACGCTGCAAGCAGAGATCAGTGGGAGCTGGCGAAGCTCAGCTTTGTGACTCCAAGCGTGATGGCACTATTACCTTCCCGCCAGCGTCATCCGGTTGTGTTGCACACCCTTGGCTGAGATGGGCAGAGTCGAGGCATTCCCATTTGACTATGTCGCTGGCTGGACACTGAGCAAAGGAAACTCAAGTTATGGTCCTGGACGAGAACGAGGAAAAGAGCCCTGGAGCTCTTGGTTCCACTACCACGTGACCCCGTGACCTAAAATTAGACTCTTGTTAACCCAGTTTTTACTTTGTGTATAAAACTGAGACAGGGGGACAAATTTATCCCCAATCATTTCACCAGCTTTAGGGAGAGAAAAAAAAAACCTACAAACCTACTGCTGTAGTTTCCAGCTAGATACGTGTCTACAAGCTGTTAAAGAGCCCTTCGCAAAGAGGGCTCTATTCTGAAGTGGCTTCCTATGGAACCCGTGTCACTGAGCCATTGATTGTGGAACTCTTGCTGAAATGAGTGGTGACATTTGGAGACCACAGCATAACAAGATGGCTCAGCCTCCCCAGTTTAAACAGACCCTGTCCCTCGGCAGCCTCTTTCGATACTGTTGATGCCGATGACCCAAGGGAGACAGGTCTGTGTCTTGGTGGTAGATCACAGTGTGATAGGAACCTGCTGCTGTAAGGCAGGATGGAGAGCCCTTGCTTTGGGGCAGGATCCTTCTTCTGCATAACTGTTATCTGGTTATCAGACACCCAAGAGCTGTAGAGGGCAGATCGTGTAACCTGGGGGATCTGGTCTAAGGGAAGCCGTTGTGACTGCGCAGGCTCCAAGGCATGTCGGCGTTGTGTGTCTTGAAATCAGAAGCCAGGAGGACACCCAGACAAATTGAAACCTCACGTGTGGGAAAGACTTGGTCAAAACTGGCCAACACAAACCAGTGGGAACCAGCCAGTGAGTCCCATAACAGCTCTCAAGAGACAAATAAGGACCAAGAGAAGGAGAATTGGGGTCGAACAAAAGAGGAAGTGAATAAGCATGGTACTGTTCGGGCTTTCACAAAATGCATAGTTTAAGGTAAAAGGCTAATGAGAGTACTCCAAAGAAAAAAGAATGTTAGGTACATTTTTGTGGAAGGCACCTTTTCATTTTGTAAAACTGATATTTAATCAATACATAAAGAAAAAATTACTCCAGAGACTAACAGATGTGATGTCTGACACAGACTACAATCTACAGAATTTAAATCAGGTTAAACACGCACTCTCCTTGGACATTTGCTGTGTCCTTACAGTGAGAAGAATAAGGTCCTTTCCTCGAGATTGTCGGCATGCTTCACTCCTATCCGTAGCCAAACACTGGCACTGGCATCGCCCAACTCAAAACATTTATGTGGAGCTCAGTCACTGAGAAGCCTTGGAAGTTCTGCCATAGCAATAAGAACCTTTGCCCAGGCAGTCTGGAAAGTCCAATTTACAGAACACTGCTGTAGGCAAATCAAGGTCTTTCCCGATGGGAAGACGATTGGCCTTGAAAGTCAGCTGCAGATAAACATTTCCGTAAACCAAGTTATGCACTTAGTAGTAGAGAACTAAAACAGCTAAACCTATGTAGACGCCATAATTTTGCAAAATCTGTCAATTTACTTTTCTCTAATTGACAAAACAGAGACTCATGGTTTATAAGCCTGTACCATTTGCCACATGTGACCAAAGGAAATGACCTAGGGCGATGCACTGTGTGGCCTCACCACAGCACCTGACCATGAGCAGTGTGGGAGACAAGTCATCTGCTTCCCAGGTCTGATATTAGTTTACGTCCTTACAGTTCATAACCTCAGATGCTCATAGTGAAACCACAGCGGGCATTTGCTGAGAGCCAGGCACCCCGCTGGCAAGGAGGAGTCCTCGATTCTAGAGAACGAATCACTGTGCTCCCGTGGAAATTCATTTAGACACATCTACTGTCCTCAATCAATACAATTAATAGCAAGGAACACATATTTATGTGGAAGATGAGGAAAGTCAATTTGTTCTGAAGATTCCAGGGTCCCTGGGATATCAGCTCGCTATTTATGCACGCTATCACCTTCCATCATATTTAAGAAGTGGTTTCAATGCTTTCTCAGGATTTCTCATCTGATTTCTCATGTCAGGGGAGAGTCTAATTGGATTTTTAATCCTTGACTAATCATGCTACACATGGCATGCTGGGTTCAGGTGGGACCTGGAGAGTACTTTCCACCAACCTATTATTGTCAGGCAAGCCTGCATGTAACCCGAATCTGTACAAAAATAAAGCAGTAAGCCTTCTACTGTATAGACATTACAAGAAAACAATACTCTCCTTTCTTCACCAGGCGCCCAGCCTCTGCCTTTGAAGCAGCTTTGAAGTAAGGGACCGCCATGGGCTATTTTCTTCTGGTTTCTATGTTTCAATACCAAGCTTGTCTGTCCTGTTTGTTTTCAGTTAATTGCCTCAAGATCTAATATGTTAGTGATGATGGGTGTTCCACACCAGTGACCTCTGCCAAAAGGAATATGGTGTCGCACGGAAGCCGGAGGAGTGGCCCCATGGGCCGAGGATGCTGCTTGGAGGGGCCATAACTCCCGGTGTGGGGTCGGCAATGGTGCCTGTGACTGAATTAGGTCCTGTAAGTGTCCACACAGGAGGGTTTCCCGCAGAGACAGTGAGCCATAGAAGCCCTTGTCACCGGCTCGTTCAGCTTCTCAGCCTTATTGAAAAGCGGTCACGGTGGCCTGGACTTGTCTTCCTCCACAGCCATCATTCTGTCCTCTTTCAGGGACCCATTACGGGAAAATTCGACTTTGATGAGAAGTGTAATCTGGTTGCTTCCTCTTCGAATGAAAACTCGCTTGCAGTTGTCTCCGATGCACTTCCCGCCTCCAGGCAACTGTGCCTCATAAAGGAAAGAGATGGCACGGGGCATCTTCATCCAAGGACGACTGGAAACACACCTTGGCTAACCCCTGACCAGGGAAGAGTATTTCCATTCATGTGACACGTCTACCCTTCTCCACTGCCGGGTCGGCTTACTACTGAGCCAGAATACACAAGCTATGGTAACCACATACAGCTGTGGTCTGTAGACTGTAATCAAAGCTCCGAGAAGAGCAGGCCTGCTAGTGCCAGGGTTTCTGCAGGCCCCTATTGCTGTTAATCTAAGGAACACATCTCCAGTTAGTTTCTGGGAGACACCATGATAAATTAGTGTCAACAGAGACCTGTTCCCCCACAGTTGTGGAGGCCACATGTCAGAGATTCAGATCGGCCCGATGGCCTCCCCTTGACTCAGCCTAGAGCCTTTCTCTTGGCGTCAGGTGGTCCTGGGGTTTCATGGTTGTGCCACACCCCTCCAGGGGCAGTTTTTGTCTTCACAAGTTCTTCTCTCTGCCACTGTGTCCCAATTTTCTATGTTTCATCAGGTACCATGTATGGGGTTGAAACACCTTAGCCACCCTTCCCATCTTGATTTGATGACACACAAGGTCAAGTGGCCATAGATAGAAGTTTTTAAGGTCCCCACAAACTGCTCTTCTTTATACATTGATCCATCACATTTATTTTGTTATAGGAAGGGTAAGGTGACTGACATCTGTGTCTCACATAAGCCCAGATGTGTCCACATGACTGGGCCTTTTGTCCCTACCCTCTTTGCCTCTCCTAATTGCTACTTCTGTTCTACGTGTTCTGAACTGGAGTTTCCTTTCCTTAGTCTCTCCAAGGTCTGGAAGTTTGTCAGGAAGTTATGTTCATTCTTCCTTTATTTATATCTGATTAGATGTTTTCGTGGACACCCAGAGCCTTCAATTAGAGTCTCAGGACAAACCTCACATGTATGGCTCTTCCTAGGCCCAGGAATTCCCATCACTACTTAATTCCACTCCAAAGCCCTGTGTTTACTTAGCAGGTGATACTGAGATCAGGACAGAGGCACGGTGGGAGAAGAAGGCGAGGCGATACAGCTCTCAGTGAAACCTACGGAAGCTTGGGGGATCTTCTTCCTCATGGGTACTGGACTTGCCACAACCCCCTGGCAAGCATCTCTTTGTTCCTCACTGCGAGCTCTCTGTCTCTTTCTGCACACCTTCCTCTGGCACCTTACCTTTGGACTGGGCTCCCCAGGGCTATACCTGCCCATTCCTTATTCCCACATGGCTAAGGTGTAGTATAGTTTGCAAAGTGTTTCTCCTCATGAGCCAAGGGAGGAAGTCAAGAGCTTGTCAGCCTTCACATGTCTATACCTTGCTTTCTCACACATGCAAAGACAGTTTTGTTTTCATTCTCTGAATGCACTGATAATGTTTTTACACAGAGTACTGCATAGCAGCTACAGAGATGGCTCAGTGAATAAACATAAACATGGGAACTAGAGCTGGACGCCAGCACCAGCTGTGGCTCTGCATGCACCTGTGCCACAAGCTGTGGCTATGCATTCACCTGTGCTACCAGCTGTGGCTATGACTGCACCTGTGCCACCAGATGTGGCCATGCCTGCACCCGTACCACTAGCTGTGGTTCTGCATGCACCTGTGCTACAAGCTGTGGTTCTGCATGCACCTGTGCTACCAGCTGTGGCTATGCCTGCACCTGTGCCACCAGCTGTGGCTCTGCATGCACCTGTGCCACCAGGTGTAGCTATGCCTGCACCTGTGTCACAGCACCATGGGGAGAGGGAGATAGGAAGATCACTGGGCACACTGGCCACCAGCCTAGATCAAGATTCAGTAAGAAATCCTGTATCAAAGAATAAAGAAAGATAAGGGTACGGGTCTGCCCTTGATTCTCCTCTGGCCTCCTTGAAAACACACACCTGCACACACTTGTATACATATACCACATACAGATATACCATACCATACACCACACACACCAACAAATACACGGAATTAAATTTATCTTATTTATTGTCTTAGCCAGGCTTCTGTTTCTATAATAAAGATCATGACCAAAAGCAACCTGGGGAAGAAAGGGTTTATTTGGCTTATACTTCTAGGTTACAGTCCATCATCCAGGGCAATGGGGACAGGAACTCAAGGCAGGACCCTGGAAGCAGGAACTGAAGCAGAGACGGTGGAAGAGCATTGCTTACTGGCTAGCTCCCTCCCCGCTCGCTCAGTTTGCTTCCTTACACAGTTCAGGACCACTCGCCAGGGGTAGCACCACCTGCACCGAGATGAGTCCTCCCAAATCAGTCATTAATTTTAAAAAAAATGCCCTGTAGAATGCTTTCAGGCAATTTGGAGAGGCTCTTACCGATTGAAATTACTCCTCCCGGATATGCTAGATTTGTGTCAAGTTGACAATAAGCAATAAGTACACACATATAAAAAAGAAAGGTTTTCAAACAGAGGAAAAGGCAGGGAAGGGTTGAGGAGATAAATGGAAGATTCAGCACTGTGGATGGGGAAGCCTTCATGTGGAAATCCTGAACAGATAATAGGAGGCAAAGGCAGGCCCCAGAGGACCAGCAAGAAGAAACAAGCAGGAAGGGAGATGAACACAGGCTTTGCTACATGGTATCTACCTGTAGTGGCATTTCAACTATATTTTAATTTTAAAGATTGCCTGAAGATTTGAGAGCAAAACAGTCCAACTGGTCAGCTTTACGAACCAGGTTATGGTAGCACACACCTAAGACAGACCACCTCTGGACCCTTAGGTCTTTCATCTCCCCCAGAAGTCTTAGGCACTGCTATTTTCATAAATTCATTTTTCAGTGAAGCCAATTATGTTTGTTAGACTGAGATTCTTGGATATTAAAAGGAAGCTTCTTGTTGGAGAAGAAGGAGGGAAACCGAGGCTCAGGGAGCATTTGCCAAACAAAAGTTCAGCTTGCTGAGTCACAGCTGCTTAGAAACTGGTGTGAGTGTGTGCTGCAGGCTTCATGTGCACAATGGGCTGCACATTGTGTGTGTGTGCCTGTGTGTGCCTGTGTGTGTGTGTGTGTGTGTGTGTGTGTGTGTGTGCATGCTCTGTAGCACAAGTCTGCAGTTTCGAATCCTCATGAGCTCTCAGCCAGGGCCAGGCAGCAGACCCAGGGATGAAACTATGCTCTGCTTGATCCACCCCCAGATGTCCTCAAGTCTATCATTGCTTAAACATAGTGGAAGACAGAGAGATAGATCTAACGCTATCAGTTTAATCTAGCATGTTTGCTAAACCTAATACAGGATCTTTGCACAAAAGAATGTATTTAATGTTTCAGGGTGCCAGGAACGGACTCAAGGCTTCAAGCCTGCAAGTCAAGCCTGCTACCTCTGAGTTGCTCCCTCAGCTTCTAGAAGCCATGTCTTTAATGTGAGCTACCAATCAGCTTATTTCAGAAAGAGGCCTCCAATTCAGAACTTATTTTTTTGTTGTTTCTTTTTTGGGTAGAATCTATGTATTGCTCTATGCTTCAAGGGTTTGGGCGCATCACAAACTGCCAGGAGAAATCACAAATGAATGCGGAAAGACCAGTTTGAGTTCTTGAAGACATCTTCACCCCTTCTCTGATTGAGATCATGTTTGCAGTTCCCTTTGTTTAAAATATGTCTAAGAATTCTACTTCTACTGCAAAAATAAATGCTAAATTATTTATATATCCCAATTATTTATTATTATTTATGCAAAGCTTGTCACATTATGCATGCATAAGGGGATTAAATCACCGTTAACCCGCAATGCCTTTAGGGGCATTCTCTGCTGGGCCAAAGGTGGCATGTGGGTGGTGCCACAAGCGAACATACGCTAGAAGCCCACACATTGTTTACATATAGTGCAGACAGTGGGAACGAAAACACGGTGTCAGGAACCTGTCAGCCAGCAATGCTTATTCATGTATGGCTCACTTTTATTATCGTGATATTAAATAAGCAACCCCCCGAGGGAAACACCCAGAAGGGAGTGCGTTGTCATGTGGACATATGAAGTACCACCAGCTGAAGCTGGAAACCAAAAGAAACAGGTGAACTATAGCTTTTTTTTTTTAAAGTGATTTTTCCCAAGGCTGTGATTTCATCAAATAATGATGACTTGTTGCAATAAGGAAATTGAGATAAATCAGGAAAACGCCATGGCATTGTGACTTGTCACGGAGCTTCCTGAGAGCATTCTGACTTTCAAGGCAAATTCACGGAAGGTATTTTCCCCCCCAAAATACGAGTGCATATAAATGAAGTTATTAGCAGCATTCATTTTTAATAGGAAGCCTAATGGAGGGCTTGCAAGACGACATAGCTCTGCTTTGATCCCGTGAAGGAAGGTTTCCCAGTTCCTAGGGCAAAAATTATACTCAATATAATGATGCTAATAGAAACCTGCCTTTGCTGGTGAGTGTACAGATGTGCACTGGAGTTTGCATGGGGACACCGTGGTCTCAGAGCATGGGACACTCAGGGACCTCTCCGGCTTGTTGCAAAATGTAACTCGCCTTGCATGCCTTGGTGTGAACAGTTACATCATAGGAAGACTTCTGGCACCAGGCGCCAGCACCCAGCACTCTCCAACTCTCCACTCTCCATTGCATTTCTTTGAGATAGTATCTCTCACCGAGACTGTAGAGCCCTCTCCCTCTCTTCTCTCTTCTCTCTTCTCTCTTCTCTCTTCTCCTCTCTCTCTCTCTCTCTCTCTCCCTCCCTCCTGCTGCTGCTGAACTGCAAATCACAACTATCTTTTTTTGCAGGCATATTGGCCTTGTTTGTATATGGGTTAAGGAGAATCTGAACCCAGGTCCTCAGGCCTCCGCAGCAAGGTACCTTTGACCCATTGGAGCCGTCTTCCTATCCCCATTGCTTTTCTTCTTTATCCTATTACCCCTGCCACTCAATGTATGCCCACGGTTTTGTGATGCTCATTGCTCACTCTGGTACTATTTGGAATGGCATTTGCTTGCCTGTTGGCATTAGTTTTATGAACCTGATGTTACCTATGATCCACAAGCTCATGAGTGTATTGTGTTGACACTCAGCATGGAGGAGACTAGTGCCAGGATGTGCCACAGTGTGGTTCTACCTACGAGCCACAGAAGTCCTTGTGCATCTGAGGACAGCCTATCTTCTGAGGTCTGCCAACTAGTTTCATGAGTTAATGATGGGCCTGATCCACCTCTCTAAACAGTCTTGGTTATTAGCACTTACTTATTGTCTCCAGTTTACAATATCACCCTTCTTTGCTTCCAACTTGAATTCTGTCTCTTTGGCTCTATCCTCAGACAATGGCTTTTCAGATGTGGCACAGTTTTTCTATACACAGCAGAAATATTCTCAGACCTGTGTGAATTATCAAACTAGCAAGCATTGGAATAGGATATAATACCCTCGTAAAATATAGTAGATATTTGTAGTTGGAGATTTAAATGTCACATTAATGCTATGAACATATCAGCTGAACTTTAAAGATATCTATCCATGATTGTTATCAACTCTTCTGTGGGAGCGATCGACTTCATGTCTCACCAATGCATAACATTTCGATCAATATGTTTCTTTCAGTTGGCAAAATCAAGGCAGAGCAGGGGACATTCTTGCACAGTGACCATGCCACTATGAAAGCAAAGGAAGTGTCCTCATGTGCCATAGAGCTATGGGTCCACTGCTGCTGCTGGTGCTTGATATGCAACTGTCTTAGGGCTTCGATTGCTGTGAAGAGACACTGTGACCACAACAACTCTTATAAGAAAACCATGGATTATGGCTGGCTTACAGTTTAGAAGTTAGACATTGTCACCAACAGCCAGGACCATGGCTAAATGCAGGCAGACATGGTGCTGGAGAGGTAACTGAGAGTTCTACATCTGTTCTGGCAGGCAGCAGGAAGAGCAAGTGTACCACTGGGCCTGGCTTGAGCATCTGAGACCTCAAAGCCCACATCCAGAAAACACTTCCTCCAACAAGCCCACACCTATTGCAACAAGGACACTTCCTAATAGTGCCACTCACTATAAGCCTATGAGGAAATTTTCTTTCAAAACACCACAGTGACCTCATCATAAATGACAGCTACAGACTAGACCTTGTGTCTTCCCTATTTTCTGGGTACCAGAGTCACTTGATATCCTTAAAGTATGCTGATGTTCAGGTCCCAACCCCAAGAGTTCTTGGCAAATTTGTTGGCATGAGGCCTAAGAGTTGGTTAGTTGTGATAATAGTTATGACGCTTCCAGTGTTTGGCTCATTTTTCTTTGTGCATTTTGATAGGCTTATTGACAGGTTTATCTATGGACTGACTACCATCCTCCTCGGTGATGTAGTCAGAATTGCTATCAATATACAAGAAGCAACACTTAGCAGGGAGCACAGGACACTTCAGGGAGGAGGTGATGTCCAGCACAGAGCACCATGCAGTGTAGATGGCTCTGAACAGGATGCTTATAGCAGGGCCAACCTCAGAGATCTCTAAGGAGCGTCCCAAAGGCCCAGGCTGTCTCATCTTCTCTACCACAGCTCACTGTGCATGTACTGTCTCTCATGGGGGCTGTTGGTTTCTGGTTGGCAAGTTTTCAGAGAACTCCGGAGTTTAGGAAGACATGGCTTGTCTTTCCCAACTGAACAAGTGTCAGTTAAAGGTTCATAGCAATGCTTGGGACACATCTTGATACTCAGTAGGGGTGATTCTTTATATGGTGCTCAGAAATCCATGTGGTACCATTTCCTTGTTGTGATATAAAGAGCTGGGGTCATTTGCCTCAAAATCTTCTTAACCCCATAATTATTGCTAGCTAACACATTGATCTCTGGACATCAGTCCACACCACTGGTACCTGATGGGGGTCAGTTAACTCAAGGAATAGTGGGTAAAACTGTTGGCCCAGAATCAGAACCAGGCATGCCTGCTTGCTTCCTGCCAGGAAGAGTCTCCTATGGACTCTGGCTTATGATCAGTGTGGTCTGGTCAGCCTAGCAGTGAGCACAGCACAGCATAAACACAATTCCCTCACATTTCTCAAGGCCTGTACAGCCAGACAGAAGCGGGAAGTCTAGTGCAGCAGACTGTCACATGACCATGACCCGGGGATGTCCTCTTGGTTCATACCTTTCTCAACAGGAAATCCTGTGAAAAGTCTCTGTGTCTCCTTCATTCACATGAGTGACAACAGAAGGCACATTCATTTTGACATGCATGAAGAGGAGCTGCTGAGACGCTCTGTGGGTACAAGTTCTTGCCACACAAGCCTGGTGATTCTTGATGATGTCATCTTGACGTGGAAAGTGAATCACTGTGGACACGTCTGCATGTCTTCACTTAAAACACAGGGCCCTTGATGGTAAGACATGCCATGGGTCGGAGCAAATAGAGCCAGTGCTCTGAGACTTATTTGGGCTCTCCTCAATATGTCATTGGCCAGAATTGGCTTTCATCTCCAGCAGGGAAGAGTTCAAAGTCTGAGGCACAAGTCCCTGACAGAGATGGCTCAGTGGGAGTTGAGGGCTCTGGTATGCTGTTGCCTTGCTCTGCTTTGTGGGACTAGATTTGAAGTGAGGTAAGAAGTAGGAGTAGGAAGGTCAACAGGGTGGGGCAGGTTCCCAAACACAATAATTAGCTTGTAGCGTCTTCCAGGGGCCTGCAGGAGACCACCTTTGGTTGCCTCCCCAAGGCTGATTCAAGTTGGGTGTATGAGGATCAATGCAGAAGATGACCTGGCTAAAACCCTGTGAGGATAAGGGGACAGCAAATGTGAGTGTCATGAGTACTCTCAGTGCTGGATCTGGCTCTAGCCCTACTGTCCTGGGAAAAGTCACTCAGCACAGTGCAGAGCAGATTTGCTCTCCACTTACTGGTGAACTAGGGGCTGTGTGCTTTCCTCCATGCAGTGTCTGTTCCAAGGAGGCCATTGTCTGTGTAGGAAGTTCTGGGGCTGGGCTAATCCATGCATTAGAGACTTCAAGGTCATCCACAGCATCTGGCTCTAAGGAAATGGGAAGCTGATACTGAGGTGGCCTTACTAGGCTAAGGCAGGGCTATCTGCAGCATTTGAAACTTTCTGACCTTTCATCCAACATGAAAGAAGATGGCCCACAAAGGGAGTGGCACTATTAGGAGGTGGGCTTTGTTGGAGTAAGTGTAGCCTTTTTGGAGTAAGTGTGTCACTGTGTGGGGGGCTGGGAATTGAGGTCTATGCTTAAGCTACTCCCAGTGTCCCTGTTGCCTGTAGATGAAGATGTAGAACTGTCAGCTCCTTCTCTAGCACCAGGTCTGCCTGCACACTGCCATGCTTCCAACCATGTTGGTTATGGACTAAACCTCTGAAACTGCAAGCCAGCCTCAATGAAATGTTTTCCTTTATAAGTATTGTTGTGGTCCTGGTGTCTCTTCACAGCAATAGAAACCCTACCTAAGACACTGGTAGAAGTGTTTGTCACAGAATTCGGTGAGTTCAGTGATGAAACTACTGGGAAGAGGCAACATGTGTTTCTACAGAGTGATTCACCCATGTCCCCTGGCCCAGTGTTGGGACCAGTGCACCAAATTATGGGAAGTGGCAGAGTCTACTGCGTTCTGTTTATAGGGCATCCTATCTCTCTGCCCTGCACTAATACCTCTTATTGGGATGGTGTTGTACCTCTAAAATACTCCCAGCCTCCTGGGCATGGGCTGGACTCACAGAGTCAATAGAGCCATCTCTCTAAAGCCAACTCCCAATGTCTCCAGTCGGCAGAATCTAACACTGATGTGGGGATGGTGGACCTTTAAAGCCCCAGCCTGAGGCCTGCATCATCACCTGCACTAAGCAGGCACACGCTCCCACATCTGTGCGCTCACAGACACCCGTTCATGCCCAAGTACAGGCTTCCACACTCATGCCTTCATCCTCTGAAAAAACAGTGCACAATTAACCATGTGCTCTCCACACCAAGGTAGAAATGTTTACTCACATTCTCAGCAAATTCATGCTCCTAGGGGGACCTTAATGCTTTGGAACCTGCTGAGAGCCCAGTGGTTGCTGACAGGGCACCAGTGGGTAGATGCACACACAGATCATGTGTTTAGTGATCACAGGTATGTAGAGGGGTTCTCTTCTATAACTTTATCAGAAGCAGTCTGTAGACTTCTGTTTCCCTAGGTGAGTGTCTGGGCATGCATGTGCATGTGTATGTATGTCAGAGACATAGAGCTGTTATACAGGAAAGCTGGCCATGTACAACACAGTTCCCCATGTGTCCTGTGCATATGTGCTTACGTGAATCCCAGCATGGAGTCATTTGAAAGGATAATTAGCACCAGGCACCTTCCTGGAGTCCTCAGAGGGCTGGTGTCCATCCTGTTTGTCACTGTTTCTCTCCTAATCCTTTCTAATGAGGGTTTGTGTTAACATGGATAAGCCCTTGTGGAGTGACTACTGGCTAGCTGAGCCCACGGAGGACACACCAGCTCCGTGTCAGCGCCCTTGGCTATGAGTCTGGGAGCTGGCAGATGGGCAGATTCCTTTCAGTCTCCACAATGGCTGCCATCTGGAGACACCCCTCCCCCCAATTTTGTGCCTCTATCTCAAGATCTGGTCTTTCAAGGGTGTGTTTCTTGTTTGATTTCAATAATTAGGAGATAGCTGGTGACAGTCTGATTTGGAGGATGGCCTGGAAGCAGATGCTTCTGGATAGGGTGATGCCACTTCCTCTTACGGTTGCCCAGACAGGTGTGGTGGACCTCTCCAGCCTGCAGGACTGAAAATCTCTATAGGGCCTAAGGTGGCAGTGTCTGAAATTGATGGCAAATTTGGGCTCTGGAAGTTCAGAACTGGTGCTGGAACCTGACTGCTCTCCCCTGTAGATATTACTGACAGATTCTCCAGGGTAGTCACACACAGTGACCAAGTGGCATACTTCCTGTGGGCCTAGCATTCACTATATATTAACATATTTGAGAACATAATGGGAAAAGAGAAACTAGAAACCAGCAATTACGGTGCAATATAAAGCTACATGAAACCACCACACACACACTGTTAAGTTCCCGTCTTCAGGCAGCTCTGTATCTACAATATGAGCACCGTCATTATCGTATTATTATTCTCATACACAAGATGAACATTTTCCAAAGGCCCACTACAGATTCCTAACTCCTTCCGTCATCCAGCGTAGCAAGATGTCACTAGTGTGGCCGAATGCCACCACTGCCATGTATGAATGCAGGCTCTGTGGCAACACTCTTGGACTTGAGTCTGGGAACATCTAGAATCCTAGCTGTGATTTCATCCTAACCCACGGCCAGCAGGGAAACACGGCAAGACTCTGCTCGAGAGGAAACACAGAGCAGGTGGGTGGGTGGATACTGTCTATGGGTTCTAGCTTGCCGGGGGATCCCAGCTTGCAGAGGGAATCACTGATCTCAGCAGACAGCCATTCGCAAACTGTCCAGTGTTCCAAAAGGGAGGCAGCCTTTTGGATAGGTTATAGCCTAGCTCCGCCATCACTGTGTCTGAGGGGTGTGATCTTAGCTCACAGGGGAGGACCACACTCAAGAGTATATGTTCTTTTTTTTTTAAGAGTATATGTTCTTTAAAAAAATTATTAAATTTATCACTTTTGTGACTCTGTGTGTGTATGTGAGTTGCGTTGGATGTGTATATGTATGCATGTAAGTGTATTACATATGTGTATGATATATGTGATTCCTGTATATATGTGTGTACCTGTGCTCTGTGCTCTGTGTGCATGTGTGTTTGTATGAGCATGTCTGTTTTTGTGGTGTATGTGTATGCAGAGTCCAGAGGAGGACACTAGGTGCTATCTTGTCGCTTTCCTCTTTACGACTGACCTGGAGCTTACTGTTTTTTGGTAAGGCTGCTGACCAACCAGCTCAGCCATCCTTCTGTTCCAGCAACCCCCAGTGTTATTGGGGCTATAGGTGCAAGGCCAGGAGCAACTATACACACACACACACATGCACACACACACAAATGCACGCACGCATGCATGCACACACACGTATGCATGCACACACATGCACATGCATGCACACACATGCACACACATGCATGCATGCACTCACACTTGCACTCATGCACACCCACACATTCAGGGGTCTAAACACAGATTTTTTTATGGCATTTCAGCACTCTTACCCCTAAGACAGCCCTAATGACTGCCACACCAGCTCCCATTCCAGGTAGCTCTTTAGAGCATCCTTAGCCAACAAAGGCCAGCCATGGAAGCACGTGATCACATTTTTGGGATGTGTCTACATCTTGTGAGATATTACAAACTGTCTACCATGGGGCTATTGTGAAGAACACTGGACCATCACACAGTAGTGAAGCTCCTTGGCTGACACCCCTTACATACAACACAGAGTGTTCCAGAGTCAAGATTAGCAACAATCAAATAAGGAAGCAAATTATTCACTAGTTTGAAAATGGACTTATATAGCCAGTCATAAAATATAAATATGCACCTACCACATGACAAACCTGTAAATGAAATGGCAATAAAGATTCTATCTACACATAGAGTTAATTATGTTTATTTATATCTTGATCTTGTTCCCTACAGAGCAACAGATACTCAAGTTTAAAACCAAGTTTTAAAGTTTTAATGAACGTTTCATAGACTATCTGATCTTTGAAGTTACTGGTGGGCAGGGCGTGGAGTGAAAGAGCGCTGTCAAGCAAAAGGGCCTAGTAAGTTGAGCATCCAAACTGCCTAGGCTCCCACAAAGCCAGTATGTGCAGTAGGATCAGAAACCCATTGCCATTGTTCTTGAGTTCTCAGTAGTCCTCATTGTTTGCTATGTTCAGAGAGTCCGGTTTTATCCCACGCTTTTTCAGACCTAGGCCAGCTGGCCTTGGTGAGTTCCCGATAGAACATCCCCATTGTCTCAGTGTGTGGGTGCACCCCTCATGGTCCTGAGACCTGGATGGAGGTGGGGGTTCCTTGGACTTCCCACAGGGCAGGGAACCCTGAGTGCTCTCCGGGCTGGGGGGGGGAGGGACTTAACTGGGGGAGAGGGAGGGAAATGGGAGGCGGTGGCGGGAAAGAGACAGAAATCTTTAATAAATAAATAAATAAATTTAAAAAAAAGGGTGAGAGGGATCCCAGCAGAATCTGAAATACAGGTGACAGTGAGCACATCATAGCTGTGTCCTGTCTAATCCTTGGGCTAGCCTCACACTCTGCTGACACACACTGCTTGTCTAATATGCAAATATGTCTAGATTTTGTGGGGGCTTAGCCAGCACCTCCCTTGGGGTCGCCTGACAGGGTGGCACACAGCAAGTTCACAGTGTGTTCCAAGAGAATATTCAGAACAAGATTGGCCCCAGCCTTCTCCATGGTGGGGTTCTTGGACTCACACACCCTTCGGTGGAGACGAGGCTCACTTGTCCATGTCTCAATGTTGACACAGTTGGAGCTGCGCAAGCAGCCTACTCCCAGGGAGGATAAATCACCCCCTAGCCCCATTCAGGCCAACGCTTTCTGCTGAGATTGCATCTGAAGGTCAGATTTATGACCCTTGTGGCCAACTCTCACAGCTTTGTCTCCGTCAAAGGATAACCAGACCCATTCGCAGACCCTGAAGTCAGCTGGGAGGAAGTTGTGCCAACAAAGCTGTAGACCATGTTGATTCAGATTCCATGTGGATTCATGGAATATCTTTGTGGTCAGTGTTTAAAAAGGAACACTAAACCAGGATCTTTAAATACCAGGTAACAAAACTCTGCTAAGCAAGCATATCAACGCCTCCTGAAGCTTTGGGTACCAAGACACTGTCAGCTTCAACTGTGTAGACCTGGGTCAGGAAGCCTGTCAGCCACCACTTCCTGGTCATGGTATAGCACAGACCAGTACACCATGCATTCTGTAGTGAGCATGATTTGCGTTTGACTCAGATTCACAGATAAAATAACCAATACCATTCATCTAGTACCTCTGTCAAGAATCCAAAAGAGGGGGCTCTTTCCCAGAGGAAGACTCTGGGACAACTGCACCTTCCCAAGATTCATTCTTACAGGAGCAGAACACACACGTACACACACATAGACACAGACACAGACACACATACACACAGAGATGCACACACATACACACATATAGACACAGACACATACACACAGACAGACACATACACACACAGAGACACGCACACAGACACACACACACTCACAGATGCACACACATGCACACATGCACACAGACACGCACATACACACACATATCACGTGTGCCTGCACACATACATGCCCACCCTAAAAAGAAACAAGTCAAGAGTCGCATGCCAACAAAACCTGCCATTTGGTTTTTACCAAACACCTAAGGCAGAATTTGTATTTATTTTCTCCATATCACTCCAGAAAATCAAATAGGGAAGACTTCTTCTAACACATTCTTTAAGGTCAGCTTCACCCTGACACCCGGTCCAGAAAAAGAATTCATCAAAAATTCAAAAACCAACACAGAGGTTGTCCTGGTCAGCATTAACTGTCAATTATTGTGGCCCAGAGTCACTTGAGAAGGGAGTCTCAAATGAGGGATGCAGAGGTTGGGGGGCCTCAGTTAGTTGAGGGATCCGGTTAAGACAGGTTGGTTGGGTGCATGGTTGAGAGATTGTCTTGATTGTTAATTGATGTAGGAGGTCTTAGGAAACTGTGCTCGGGCCATGCTCTAGGCAGGAAATCCTGGCTGTATAAGAAAGCTAGTGGAACATGGACCAGCGACTGAGCCGGCAGCATTCTTTCAAAGTTTCTGCTTCAAGTTCCTACTTGAGTTCCCATCCTGAGTTCCTCCTATGAGGCCCACTCAGTAGGATGGACATCACACCTGGCACTGAAAGCTTACCCAGCTTCCCAGGTCTAGTGAGGTCATGGAGCCTAGGAAAGGATCCACCCCCTCCTTTGCTAGAATACCATACTTCCTCTCTGCATTCTAAGTCATAGCCTTATACTCACACTCCTCGTCAAAGAAGCCATTCTGTAGAGCAAACCGAGACCACCACAGAAAACCACAACTGGACGCAATGCAGAGATCAATAGACAGTGGAGATCCCAGCCCCCATGGATGCATCTACATCATAGCTCCTGCTTCTGTGACTCAGGGATCATGGAGAAATAGTGGAGGGGAAAACTGTAAGAGCCTGATCACTGTGAAATCTCTCTCCTGGAAGTCAGTGTACAAATAAGAACAATATTGCTATTGTTATCAATAACAATAATATCAATGAGCATGCTAATGTGGGAGGGGAAACTTTTTAAGGGGTCTCACCCCTAGGAAAAAATCAGAGATAGCTAATGACAGTTGGGAGGAAAATTAGTCTCTCCTAGGGATGAGCCCCCTAAATAATTGCCCACTGCTGAGTAGTCTGCCTTGAAAGTATATACACACCACCATCCAAAACCTACTCAGTAGTTTGCATTTATATATTCATGCATGCGTGCACACAAGCACACATGCAAACATACCTGTAACAATAATAATACAAGAGCAGGGGACCATCAAATAGAGATTGGTGCAGGGGCATTGAGGGGTTGAAAAGAAGAGATGGGGAGGGGCAAAAGGAAGGAAAGGGAGGAGGGGAGATGGTGTAATTCTGTTTTGGGCATTCTAACAGCAATGTGGCTAAACAAGGCAGTAGAGCCCATGGATACCTACATCCTAAGCCACTTTACAAAGATTCTCATTTCCATTTGGTGGCTCATGGTCCAGTATGAAGGCATCATGGAGTTTAAGCAACCTGGCAACCTGTCCCTTCTGATCAGAGATCAGAACTGAGTACCTACATACTTGTTCCAGAATCTTGGCTGTATCATCAGAACAACATGAGATCTCATTCCCTGTGTTGCAAGACTGGGCCTCAGAAGAGAGAGATGAGAGCCCAGAGACACTTACACAATCCTTGGAACTCTGGCATGTCGGCCCATGCAGAACAAGCAGGGGTCCTCTCACAAACAGATGCCAGGCAGATTAAGTGTGCTGTGATTTTATCATCACCCAAAGGAAGGCGGGGAGAGAGTTGGGAGCTATGGGAATGGCCTCAGGAGCTCAGTGCCGTTCTTACCCCACCTGAAGGAGAGACGTAGGGAGGCCTGAAAGCCTGTCTCTCCTGAATGGAGGCAGGTGGAGCTGAGAGGGTCAGCTCATGGAAATGGAGGTAGGTGTGTGCAGGTAGTTTAGACTGTAGAAAGAGGAAAACTCTGTGAGGGCTTGTCCCTTCTCTTTAACATTTTGAAAGAAAAAGTCTCTTATTAAAGAAAACACATAAAAAACAATTAATAGACAGCATTGTTCTAAGGACCAGAAAATGAAAAGAAGAGAAAGGAGAAAATGGAAATAAAGTTGAGGAGAGAGGAGAGGCTGTTGGGACCAATTGAGTCCTGCCTTTCAGCTGCTCTACCCTCCTAGTACCTTCTAATATAAGTTACTAGAAGCTGTGCCTAGTTAGAGGATCAGAGGATGGGATTTTCACCTGTTGGCCATTGACTGCAGTGTATTTAAGTCTACATGGTGTTAATAAAGGGGGGGCTTTGGTATCAGTGTAAGAAGGTCTGTGTGTCGGTATGTCTCTGCGTCTGTGTTCTCAACCTCCAGCCCCTTGCCCGAAGCTCGAGAACTGGGTTCTAGAGCACGGAGCACAGATCGGGGGCACGGTGCGTGGCAAGAGGCAAAAGGGATGAGAGGGAAGACAGAGGTGAACTGAGTGGGTGGGTTTCTACCAAACAGAAGAGCCGAAGGACAGGGGGCGTGAGTTCTATGAGAAGAAGCTTGTGTGACAGTCCTTGTGCATTCAGGTTCCGTGGTTCTGATGTCAGTGTGGGTTTGTTTTCTACAGCAGTGTCACACTGGTCAGCTTCTGAGGGCAGGTGAAGCAGAGCGCTCTGCATACTGAGCAGAGGGTGAGGTCTTAGAGGAAGTGCCTCCATCTCTCCTTTGCCAAGAACCTCACTCCTTCTTAGATCCCTTACAAGTTAGTGAAATCAGGCAAAAGATAGTTCATCAAGAAAAAGACAGATGTTCCTTTGGGGACAAGAGGCCTTGCTGGTGCTGTGGGTAGCTTCCGGACAGCCCACTGCATAGGTAATGAGGCTTCTCTCAACGAGTCTGGCAGCCCACCCTTCACACTGAACACTAGTCCCTGTAGGAAGATGAACTGAGATGTATTTGTCTTCAAGTTTACTAGCTGCCCTGTTGGCTCAGGCTAGAGCCACATCCTGATAACTCATAATTTCCATACCTTAAATAATTTAATGTGAACTCACATAAATAAAATGCTGTAACTGAGCATAATTCTTCATACATTTTCCTAATAATCCTAGCCTTTTAAATTAGCATAATAACACTTAGAATAATTGAAGAATTTAATTGCATGGAGCCTTGGAATATTATCGCTGTGCTGGGTACCCCAGTGAAGCTCTGATTAGCTTAATATGGCTGGTTTTCCAGTTTAGTTTTCATATTAGATGAGGCTGCAAAGGGTACACACACACACATACACACAAACACACATACAGACACATACACACAGACACACACATGCACACACAAAGACACACATGCATACAGACAAACACAGACACATGCACACACAGAGACACACACAGAGACGCACACACTTGCACACATACACATATGCACATAGACACATACACATAGACAGACAGACAGACAGACAGACACATACACACACACCACAGCCCTTTCTAAACATCTACACTTTGTAGAAGGTCTCCAGGCACACTGTTCTTGCATTGAGATGAAGGGGTACGATAAGCATGGAGATGTTAAATCTTTCTACTCTGTGTTTCCAGTTATCCAGACACACCAAGGTTCACTCTGTGTGTTGTATACCAGTGCTTTTTCATGATGGCATGACATCTATGGTACAAGAGATACCACGGCTCATGGAGCAGCACCCACCAGAGCTGGGAGGAAGCCAAGAAGGAACTCACCTAGGCTTTCAGCTGGGTTCTTCCTGCCAAGTACACTGCAGTCTCTGCTTCCAGAGCTGTGGGGAAAGGGGCATCCTCGGCTTCAGACTTCCTCTGATCACTCCTACACCCAAGAGAAACCAAGTCACTGTCAAACTGTCCCTCCACCAACTCTGACTCTCATGATCAGTCACTACTACTATACCCAGTTCCAACACAGTGCCTGGGCTCATGGGCAATCCTGCAAGCCATCCTTAGCCATCAGAGAAATGCAAATCACATGAATGGTCCCTAGCTCCATTCTAAATGTAATATTATTTCCTCTCTCCCCTAGAACCTCATGAGTGAGGCCTCTACTGCCCATATTGCTCTTAGCATCGCTGTCTTCCAAGCTCTTACTGAAATTCCCCTGAAGCTCTGCTTACAGAATTCAATGGTTAGTCTAGTGCAAACTTTCAAAATCTTCCATATTCCTCCAAAATACAGCACAGTCAGGTTCTTACTTCCACACCCCATCCCTGATACCAATTTCAAAAGGAGAGTCCTCACGACAGGGAAGCATGCTGGCAGGAGCAGAAAGCTGATCGGTCATACCTTTATCCACAAACAGGAAGCAGAGAGAATGAGCAGGAAGCAGAACAGGGCTTTAAACACATTGATTCACCAGTGCTTTCCTAGAAGGGGAACAAGCAGGGTATTGTGCTGGGCAATCCAGAGATGCAGGCCCAACCTCAGCCAAGGACAGGCTGGTATGATTCCTTTCAGGAAAACTCTGGCTGGTGGGGTTAATCACACCTAGTGATGCACTTCTTCCAGCAAGGTTTCCCTAATTGGATTCTCATGACTTCCCTAAGCAGCACTACCAACAGGGACCAAGTGTGAAAACAGAGAAACCTATAGGGAACATGCTCATTTAAACCACCACATCACAGAGCTACTTTGTCACCTTTGGGACCACTCTGGCCTTCACAAACTTTACTCTTCTACATACGAGGATACAAAAGTCTTTGTGTGCAAATATGTCATGGAGAAACTCATGGACGTATGTGAGGACAGACAAGAACATGCACAGGTCCACAGAGCTATCTAGATACATAAGCAAGACAGCTAGGGACGCTCAAAGAATCAGGGCTATCTAGATACATAAACACAGGCAGCTAGGAACACTCAGAATTCAACAGTCTCCAGGAAAGTGAGCAAGGACTATGCCAGGGTATCTTGCAAATGGCCTGTGATTGAAGTGGGCCTGACTAATCCCATCATCTTAATGCTGAGGATTGACAACCTTTCATGACCTTTACTAGCAGGGCTGGGTATGCTGGGGTGTCCCAGCTCTGTGAGAACCCTAATTATCCCATCACCTCCGACAGGAGGTTGGCCAAAGCCTCTACTCTGGGAATATGAACATGGAGCTAGGGCTTTGGTGATGTGACAGAGCCTGAGTCTGCTTTTCTCATCAAGCTGACTGGGGCTGTGTGCGCACCCTGGTGACTGGCATCCAGAGAGGAGAGGAATGCATGCAGTGACCACTGGCGCAGTCCAGACTATTCATTGGAGGTAAGGCTATACTAGTAGAAAATGGGCTTGGCAGGATGTCACGGTGTCTCACACAGTGCACACAGGACAGGTTTTACTCCTCTACATCCCTCCAGTGGAAGGTCCCTTGATGGTCAGACTGGAATGTCGGATAGCCTGTGCCAGCCAGTTCCTGGCTGAGGGCTGGGGTGTGTGAGCAGCTCTGACTGGTCTTGTGGGACTCACATCAAGGAGCCTTTCCAGAGTACACACACAGATGGACAAGTGCCACCTCTGGCAAGGAGACCCCAGGTGCCAGCTCCAACACGCCATTTAGCTTTCCATCGCTGTGAGAAACACTGTGGAAAGCTAAAGGAGGAAGTGTTTATTTTGGCCAACAGTTTCAAAGAGTACAATCTGGTACTCTAAAGTACTCAGCGTGATTGCCCATTTACAGTGTTGAGGCCGAGCCTCAAGGTGGGAAGCATGCAACTTACCCAAGAGAAAGTTACCATCTCATGACAGTCGGAAGAGAGAAAGAAGAGGGAGAGAAGAAATATGGGGTGGGAAGGGAGTCAGTCTTGGGGGAGCAAGAGAGAGAGAGAGAGAGACCCTTCACAGTCACAGTCACAGGCAGTGTTCTAATTTCTGAAGCCAGATTTCACTTCTTAACAGCCAATTTGTTTATCAGTGCTGGGACTCCACCAGCCGGGGCAAGCCTCCGACACATGAGCCTTTGTGGCCACTTTATATCTGAACCGTAGCATTCGGGGAGGAGGTGATGGTATTTGTTCATCAAAGAATGTGGCTATGGCATGCAGATGGAGACAAACCCCAGACCATAATGGGATAAGGAAGATTTGAAGGCAAATACTCTAAGTACAAGATTACAAAAGAGTTTTGCCAAGAGCATGCCCAGATTACTTCATCCACCTAGGGCACTCCTAAGGAACAGCTTTGTCTCAAAGAGGAAAGGCAAGTTCGGCTGTACCCTGGCCTCCCCATAACTAATGCTCATTCTCTTTGTGGTAGTCATGGAAAATAGACATTAAATTAAATTAAACTCTGCCATTCAAGACAGTCCCTTGAAAGCCATGACAAGTTCCTCTGTGAGTCATAGGAGAGTGCTCAGTGAGCCTGAGCGGAAGAGATGGGATATCACCAGGATTGGGGCAGCAAAGTGCAGGAGGAGGGCTTTCTGGGAACCCTATAGGCTCAAGAAGAGAGAATCTTTTAGTCTCTTGAGAACCTGACTCAAGCCTTGCCTAGCACCTTGAGGGTATACCCACAACCTTTCCACTCTGGAGACACCACATGCACACACACTTGCCCAAGGATATCCTGAGGGTTCCTGCCACGCACAAGAATTGATGGTACAGCCCCCACAACTACTGTGGCTGGATCTCTGTGCTAGGTAGTTCTTCTGATAGGAGGTCCAGAGTCAAAGTTGCGAGATGCCCCGTTCTGAAAGTTCCCATTTCTGAGAACAAGAGAACATTGTTTCTCTGACCCTTGCATAGACTCTGCTTCAAGGACAAAGAGCACGAGATCAGGGTCACGTCTCAGAGGCAGCTGAATGGGATTCAGCTAAGGGAATGGAACCTACCCACTGCACCCTGCAGCAGGCTTTGACATGGTCCCTGCTTCTCTTAGTTCCTCTGCTACTAATGTAAATCACCTTTCCAAATTCCTGGGGCCTTAGGAAGGCTCCACCCTATGCCTTCCACTGCAATGTCAGCCTCCTCCACTGGGGGCAGAAGAGTACCCAGGCTAGGAAGGCAGCTTGGGTTCTGCACCATATTGTAGCAGATGGAAACTTGGACTAGGTACCTGTTCTGCAACCCAATCTCTTTGTCCACATAATGGAGCATTGGTGGTGGGACTTCCCTGTGTCAGAGTTTGGAGTGAACGAGGTGACAGACGTGTGATGCAGCGAGAATATCCAGAGTCCTACTGAAAACTCTCCCACTGCACCCAGGGATTTCTCAAGAGACTCCTTTGGTGGGTACCAGCAAGGTTGCTCCTCTGGTGGGATATCATCAGAGTACAAAGGCCAACCAGAGCACCGTCACTGTGGCAACAGTGATGCTGCTGCCCCTGAATCACCAGAGTGCAAAGCTGATGTCAGTCACCACCTCATTGGAAGTATTTCACACCTAATGTGTGTGCAGCATCACAGCTTATGGTGGGCATCCACATACTCACCTAGACAAGACAACCCGTGGGCTTTCCGCTCAGAGGTGACAGCCAGTCCAGAGGGCTCTGTCCCTGCTGATGTGATCCTTGGAATGACGTCCCTACGCCCCGCTTGAAATGAGAGCTGAATGCAGTCTCCTTCCTGAAGAAGCTTCCCAGATGGAGTGGATACAGGTTACAGACTGTGTTAGTTTTGTATCCATTAAATATAATGACCATTATTGCAATATTTTCTTGCCAAAATCAGGGAGACGAATATGGTATTTCTCTTGTTTGTGTTACCCAGACATTATTGAACATACAGAGCTGTCTGGGAGGCAAAAGGAAGAGACAGCAGGATGATTGATGGTGAGAAAAGCAGGAGAAGGGGTAGGTGCGTATGAAAACTGAAAGTGTCCCAAAGGAGGAAAACACCAGGGGAATCCTCGAAGGACCCACCTGACCCTCCAGGAACGCTGTCCCCAACCCCAATAGCTATCTCCCTTCCTAACTGGCTCCTTGGTTTCTGGCCCGCCTGCTGGAGACAAATGAGAAGAATCCAGCCAGTGTTCTTCTGAAGTCCACAGAGCCAAAGCCAGGGCAGCCATGGTTGTCAGGCATGCCGGATGTCAGGGCACTGAGATTGGTGGTGTTTTCTGGTTTTATGGTCCCTGAAGACAAAATCTGGGTAAGCCTGAGTATGAACGCCAGGGCCCTCGCCTGTGAACATTCCACACTGCTCACTCATTTCAACTTCAAGACCTTATAAACTTATGGAAACCCATTGTGAGCCAAGCTTTAGTCCACAAGCCTGTCTTCTACCTTTTCTTTTTGACACTTTGATGGCAAAAGACATAGAACTCCATCTTTGTTTCCTAAATAGGGACTGGTGACTTGAGTTACTACAAAACAAAAATTTTAAATCTTATGAAAAATATAGACAAGTCTGATGTCAGCACAGCCACTTCAAGAATGATTGGAAAGTGTCCCCAGCTCCACACAGCCACCACTTGGTGGGCAGGTAAGTGCAGGGCTGCCTGCAGACACGTGTTGCAGGGCCCCACCCATCACACATGTGATGCATGGTCAGCCTCGGACAATGGACTCGGCTTCATTAGCATCGACGTTAGCCTAGGCTTCGCTCTGAGTTAGATAGTCTTCCTGTGCCAAGTCAGGGTTTTAACACCAGCTAATTGTGTTAGAAGTCCTCAAAAGTACTTTCTGTACTAGGAAAAAGAGAATGTTTTTATTGGTTGGTGCAACCGAAAACAGGCTAAGAAATTCCCCTCACACTTGCCAAAAACAAAACAAAACTAACACCTCTCATTTCATGTAGAGCCCAGAAGAAGCGTGATTCCTGGAAACACATGATGTGGTAATTTAATAAACGTGGAGACGTTTGAAATTTATTGAATTTCACTAATAATAGACGTTAAAAGCTACATGCCCGACACCATTTTACGTCCGTGTTAAGAAAATTAACTTGAAAATCCATCAGTTAAGCCACTGTGGGCTTTTGTGTTTAAAGGGCAATGAATTCTGCACTTCAAACCCCATATGTCTGCCTGGGCCGGGGTGCTGAAGGAGGGGTGCTGGTTTAAGAGATGGTTCTGGAAGGCACTGTAGCCAACTGCTCTTCTCCCAGGCTACTTATTCACATGGGTGTCCAGAGGTCACACAGAGGATATCCACAGGCTTGACCACGAATGAGAATATTTCAGCAGAGAAACAGAAGGACCAACAATGGGTGTGGGGGAGGGGTGCCTGAATGAGGATGGGGTCTGCCTTTTGCCTCCCTTCCTGTGGGTGGTCAACACACTTAGGCGCCCTTCCTGAAGGTGATAGACACAGTTCACACATCGACTCAAACCACACCCAATGTACACAGAACTGGACACCCCTTAGAAGATGTCATAGGGTGACGGAGACCAAGGCAGACCCACAGCTGCCTTCTTGGGACACCTGTGGCCATGAGACCCCCTCCATCCCAAACTCAAGCAACATCCTCAATCAAGATGGGGACTGCCTGCTTTTGATGGTCACTAGTGTGAAGTCTGGCTTCGCAATACTCTTTATAGACACAGCTGGCTCCTTTTCATTGCTGTGTAGTATTCCACTGTGGGATTATATTGCACCATGCATCACTGTGTTTTCTGCTGCTTGGATTTATTGCAGAGAACTTCATTGTTGACATTGCTTTCTGTGTCTTATGAGAATATATGTCTACATTCCCATTTAGCTGATTGGTAAGAGGCAGGACTTAGGAAGCTTCTGCAGGGTGAGCTAATGAATCTGCCCTCAGCAATGACAACACACCATTCCATGGCTACACTACTGTTCGGCAGGGACACACCCCCACAGAGGAAGACAGGAATGTGTACACATTGTAGAAGTCATTTGAGAGTCAAAGGGCAGTCGGGGGAATAATAAGCACCTTTAGAACACAGTGACCCTCCTGGAATGCATGAGGGAACAAACTGTGCCATCCAGCTTAGCGGGAGGAAGCCAAGTATCTCTTCAACTCCCATTTTTGAGAGTTAGAGGAAGAGGAAGTTGGAAGAAACTTTTGAGTTGGGGAACAAGATTCATTTCCAAAGTAGAACTCGCTCATGGCTCCTTGGAAGAGTTTCCAGTTATGGCTGATTCTAGTCCCAGCTGAAGGACAGGGAACCAAGATCCTCAGTCTCTCATGTCCAGGGCTGACTTCTACAATGAAGGGTCTGGTTAAGGACATGAGGTCGTCTGCATGTTGCTTACTCATTCAGTGACTGTTCACCCGGCTCTGGCCTTTGCAGGTCCAGTGAGGACATACAGATTGGTGACCAGTCAGTCCCACTGCGATAAGGGGCTGGCAAGGGTGAGACTAGGTGGGTGACCTTGTTATTCATTCACACATTAAATCTGGGAGCTGACACTGCAGGCTTTTCTTATGCGTGACATCATGGTTAGAGGCAATCATTGTCCCTCTCAGTGGCTTCTGCTTGGGCCGCGGTTCTGTGCCCCCATTGGGCATCTCATGCTATTGCCTTGCCTCGTTGTGATTTCCTGATCTCACATACATGGATGCAAGATCACAAGCACACCCACAAGTACACATTTACATTCAACACCCCCACACATGCATGTGTGGGTACACTTGTACACCTCCACATGCACAGACATGTAGTGCACACATACACCTCTACAGCACCCCATACACACGAACACACAAACACTCTCATCAGGACTGAACGGAGCTCCAACCTCGCAGACACAGACCAATGGCATTTTCTTCTGCGTTCTGAACACTGAGTACCCACACAACTGACAGAACACGGAACCTTGTGCTCTCTATGAAACCCTAGGGTCGCTCTGCATGCTAAGTTTGCTGTGTGGAGAAACTGACTCTCACAGCTGGACATGTGAGTGTGCACATCCTCAGTAGAAAGCACCTACCTAAAAAAGTGTTAAACAAATTTGCCAAGTGAATGCATAGATTTTTTTTTATGATTTGAGCTAAAGTGATCCAGACCAATGTGCATACTGTGTTTTATATTACATATAAAGATGTGAGATGCTAAATTATAAACTGTGATTATGTTTATAATTATGAAATGCAAGTTTGCCACTGTGTATTGTAATTTAGTGTAACAATAAAATAATGCTGTAGATGGCAAGTCCTGTTGGCCATTTGGAGACTGTGGACAACGTTCACTTGGTCAATGATAGCTCAGTTTATGAGCTCAGGTCTCCTCAGGTGAGACCCTGTGGCGGGGGAGGTGTCAGTCCAAACAGTTTGTAGTGAGCTCGAAGGCATAGGGTTGGATGAGACTGTGCATATCCAGTCCGTGTACTTCAGAGTAAGTTTGAACGCAGCTGTCTAAGTTGTCATCATTTTGCTATTGGTTTGTGAATTCACTGCCTTCCCACTGGGAGAGCCCAGAGGACAGGGTACTGTGGAGGAGGACAGAGATCTGTCACAGCCATTCAAAAGATGATGTCTCTGTCCTTGATTTGCCACTTAACAACTAAATCACATCTGATCTCCCCAGATGCTGGGATGGGAGGCAGTACAGGTTTCATTGAAATGTGTGTGGCCATTCCTGCAAAATAAACCCCATGTCCAGCTTTGGGTGGAGCGTCCCACAGGTCAGCCACCACATAACTCAGAAGCCCGAGGTCAAGGCTGACTGTCACTAATACAGCACTCCCCTAGATGCCCAAGTTCCTCTCCATCCATCCTTTCAGAAGCCCCTTTGAACTAGGGTCCCAGTGAGAACAGGAGATTCAGAAATGGGTAAGGCCTTGTTGTCTTTCCCATTGCCCCCTTTCTAAATGTACCAGTGTCAGGAACCCATGGGAATAAACCAGAAGGCTGCATCCCATGTTTCAAACCTTGCAGAATCACATGGCTGCTTGGTTATTTCTCGGTCTTCCATGTCTGAAAGAAGCAAGGACAGCTGTCAGGCAAGGGGGACAGCCTGCTGTCCATGGCCCTGCCCCATGCAGAAGTATGACCATCAAGGTAGATTCCTATCCTGGGTGGGCCTCAGTAAAGCAAGATTGGAAATTTTATGCCAAGCCTGTCTGGAGAAGTAAATGAGCTGTCGATCCACATAAAGTTAAAACGAATTCTGGCGGAATAAAAACACAGCCATTTGAAAAGCAATCAGTGGATTTAAGGCAAACCAATCAGTGGTTAAAATAGGCAATTGGATGAACCGCAGATGGTTTTATTGCAATCCAGTCTTCGTAATGGGGACACAGCCACAGTGTGTTGAGACTAATTGGTTAGCTCATTTTCATAAATGCACTTTTTCTCACACGATAAAGCCAAGTCATTCATTAATGTGTTCATTCATTTTCTAAACATTTAGTGAAAACTCAGTAACCTGTAGAGAGAATAAGGCGTGTCACTCATGGCTGGAATGGGAGACACACAAAGGAAATTTTACAGTTTCTGATCTGAACAAATTTGAAAATTTCTTTTTAAAGTATAAGCTAAAATAAAAATGAAGATTAAGAAGGAAAGCAAATTAAACATCTCTCCTGCTTGGCTTACCTTTCCTCTCTATAACAGGGAACATTTTTCTTTTCTTCTCTGATCTATTCTTGCTGCATGGATCAGGTGTTGTGCTTTCTGGGTGCAGAATAAACACCTATCAAATGAGTGAAAGAACAGACTTCACACTGAAAGCATGCACAAGACCAGGGCAGTGTATCCTGTATGGGTGACAGTTCTCACCTTTGCCCCTTGTGTTCTCCACGTGGCCACTGCCAAACCTTCTTCACATTCTCCAAGTAACACTGGGTGCTCTTCCTGTCCAGACCTAAAGGGCGTGTGGGAGGCAGGACCCTCTCAAGTTCCAGCACTCCACAGCCTGCCCATGTGTGTAATGGTGCTAACACAACAGAGCTCTAAAGAAATGCAGAGTTGGTGGCATGTGGGAGGGAGGCAGAGGTTCCCTGTGTCCTTGGTGGCTTAGGAGTCCCTGAAGTCCCTTCCCAGGACGTCTTGACCCAAGGACATAGAACACAGGCTGCTCTCTCAGAAAACCCTTTAGATTCTCCATGGATTCTACATTCAAGCATTCAGAGGTCCAGCCCCAGCTCCACTGAGCACACAGGCTAACACAGCCTTTCACATGTTTGAGTATTTCCCTCCACGTGAGATCTGTGCTGGTGGGCGGTGATTCCCATATGCTAGCTGAAGGAGGCAAGAGGGCCATCGCAGAAGGGATGACTGAAGTGCCCCAACTCCCAAGTTAGACAACGTCATTCTGTTTTCTTTTCTGACTTCTGACAGAAGGAGTGTTTAGCTGATAGGAAAGGGGCCACATCTTTTGTTCCAAAAAGAGCGAGGCCATATTTCTTGTTGAGCTCATGCTGTCTAAAGATTCCCAGCCACTAATTGACTGTCTGAAAACATGCTGCATTTTGGGTTAATCATTGAAAACTAGCTTGCTTTAGGGATTAAACCCCAGCTCAGACACATCCATCCTGTTCTCAGGAGCTTCCCTCTGCCATAGCAAGCTTTTCCCATCCTCAACACCCTTCGCTCCTCATGGAACACAGCTCTTTCCAGGAAAGCCTCCTGTGCACAGTCATGGACGCTGCCTTTCCCACTCCAAAGCCAGCCAGCAGCTCCAAAGCAGGCCAGAGGCTCCCCACAGAGGGAGCTCCTGTTGATCTCTCTCTAGCGTGACCTCTTGAAATAACTTCTATCCTAGAAACAAAACAGAACCTAAATGTGGCTTTTTGAAAAACTTTTCTTACAGAGTCCAGGCAAAATGGAATCACAATTCTTCAAGCCTGGAAGCTTGACAAGGCAACCCCCCATACATGGCAGCCACTGGTCCTGGAAAGGGCACACGTGTACAGGTGAAAAGGACACAGGTGGGTACCATCCTCCTCTTCTTGCTGGATGCATCCACAGGTGTGATGTCACAGGTGAGATATTCCTGGTGGGTCTCCCCCCACTTGTCACCCTCACCCCTACGGAGGGCGCTCAGTTCACCATCTCTTATTAACTTCTCCCGGGCCGGGAGCAGAAGTGCTGAGTCCTACTGGAGGGTGAGGGATGGTGAGGGATCGGGG
Organism: Microtus oregoni; assembly: GCF_018167655.1. Classification (NCBI taxonomy): domain Eukaryota; kingdom Metazoa; phylum Chordata; class Mammalia; order Rodentia; family Cricetidae; genus Microtus; species Microtus oregoni. The sequence goes on along the minus strand of NW_024543207.1, from coordinate 20,795,551 downwards.
GATGGAAAGGCTGACATTGCCGGCAGTAATTACCATGTAATGAAGTTAATGTTTGGTAGGATTTACGGCCTGATACCAATGCTGCTGCACACCCTCCGCTAGCTTCTTCTTGTCATCTAGATATTTTTTCCAAACAACAAAGGAAACAGGACAATATGTAGAGGCTCATTAATTCTCTTCAGCCTTGCTTTCGCCTTCTCTTTGGTCCTCCTCCTCTGGAGGTTAAACAAGAGGCTGTCACCGGGTCTTTCCATAAACTGCGGTTCACAGGAGGGTGAATGTTACAGCGCCTCACAGAAGCTATCCTAAGGGCTCCCCTTTCAATTTCCCAGGCCTTTCAACTGCCCACGGTTTTATGGCTCTCAGATCAGCAGCTACAGCACCGAGAACAATGGACCCACTGCCGGAGTGACCAAGCCTCAAATTTGCCTTGATTTGCACGTGTGTCTTAGCAACACTCTCTCTGCACATCCCCTAGCTCAGTTGCAGGAATGAAGATGGATGGTCATATGGACAGTCTTGCTGCCCAGACAACATGCCTGGCTCTCAGCCCTCAGGACCATCTCATCCTGACCCCGCCGCCCTTCTGGCATTCCATCTAACCCTAGTGGCTGAAAGGAAGTGGTGGTGTCCTCAGAGCTCCCCATGTCCCACCCACAGGGAGGGTGCTGAGTCATCAACTGTGTTATCTAGGAAACAAGGAACAAGACAGGAGCCTGCTCCTGATAGAGCCCAATTAGACAGAGGGAAGCAACACTGGAGCTTATATTGGGGGTGGGGCAAGGGGACATGTGACAAAGCCACCCTCTGCCTGTTGGTCGGGCATCTGTGTAAGCATCTTCGACCTCTGCTCTTTTCACAGGACGGACACTGGAATGGTGGTGAGTTGAAGTGGAGGGAATCCAAGTACTTACTCACAATAAAAGGAAGCTCATTCACAAAGGGGGGGGGGTGACTTGTCCCACTGATGTAGGGGACACATTTTCCAGACACCACCATTGCAAATGACCCCTGTTCATCACCTGCAAACTCACTTTTCCCTCCCATCATACTCTGACAATATATACCAGAGACTTTCTGAGAGTTAGAACAATAGCTTGAGGATGTTGGCCTCCTGAGTTATATGTTGGCAGAGACATAGTGACCTAATTAGTGGGTGGTCAGTACTGTGACCATGAGGACAGGACGGGAAAACCTGAAGCTTAACGACATACCACATGATGCCATGCCTCTTGCGCCTCTCCCTCAACGCTCCTCCTGTAACTTCCCCAGAATCATCCAACAGAGTTCTGTTGGCAGCAATGGCTCTCAAACTTCCTTTAACACAGTTCCTCATGATGTGCTGACCCTAAACCATACAATTATTTCTGTTGCTAATTCATAACTGAAAATATCCTACTGTTATGAATCATAATGTAAATATCTGTGTTTATCCAATGGTCTTAGGAGAACCTTGTGATCCCAAGGGATGGCGACCCACAGGTTGAGAACCCTGCTTTACAGAATTGCTGTGAACTTAGTTGTGGGGTTGATGTGGTCTTTCTTCAGCAAGCTCAGGGAGGGTAGCATCTCCTTTTCTGAAACTAAATGAGTTTGCAGCTTTGCAAATTTTCAATTGTATTTCTTCCCAAGTGGATCACTAGTTATATTATTTAAAATATTACTCCAGCATCAAAACGAAAGGACATGTCCTCTGTCTGCAGGGCAAGGTCTATGCAAGCAAGATTGGCTGGGTTGGCACTAAGGTCACACTCAGCTTCCCTTTGTTTCTCAGGAGCTAAGATGTGACCCACAAGCTCTACTTTCATGACATTTAAGCCTGAGAGAACCTGTCATGTCATCCAGGCAGGTGAGGACATTATCATTATATTAAGACATAATGATAATTTATTTAAAACATTTAAACAACAGTAGGAAGTAAGGGGGCATCGAAGTTGTCAACTCATTGTATTGCCACCATCATTCTCTCCCTAAGAGCTTCTCTAGGACAAAAGACACCGGAGCATCTTATCGTGTGTGTGTCAATCCACATGTGCCATCCGTGAACAGAACTAAGGGTCTGTGTGGGCTGACACAGCGTGGCTCTGCTCTTCCATGTGGCTGTAGAACTCCCATAGCAATTGTGTAGACACTTTTTCTAAACCAACTGCATCCTAGAAGGACGTTATGACTCAGGAAGTTCGAGCTGGAGGCTCCATAAGACACAGGAAGTGAGGTGCTCATAGTCTCAGGAAGTCCCTGAAACCTACCTGGTGCACAAGGCCATTCCCTTTCCCATGACACTTGTGGAAGGAACCGGAAGTCATGGCACAGAGAGGAGGCCCCATCAATCATTCTGTAGAGTACACCAGCCTGCTGTTACCTAGAGGAAATGGGAAGAGGCACAAGACAAGCCCAGTTTGAGAAGGTTTGGGACTGGCTGTTTTCTTACTTCTGGGCTGCATCCAGTCTTCACTTCCTGGCTAGTCCATCCTGGGATAGAAGGAAATGTCAGCTTGTTACTGGCACCACAGAGGTCACCAGTCACTGCTCTATGGGTAGTAGAGTAGGATCTGTTCCCTGTCTTTGCCCAGACCAGAAATCTTGCTGACCCCAGGAGGATGGCCAATATCCATGAGGAAAGAACCAGTGATACCGAAACACTAAATAGTCATCTGCCACCTACTTTATCAGGCTTACTTAAGGTCCCTGCACCCTGTCCTCAGGAGCCCAGAATGAGGTGACCTATAAATTGGAAGACATCCTCTGTCACAGGGTCTATTGAAATTGTCTGCACTCACCAGTCATGTCTGCCTGCCCCGTCTCAACCATCCCTTCCCATGGAATTCCCAGTAAAGGCTTTGCCTTACTCTCTCCACTCCATCTACTGACTGTTCCTGATCCTCCTCCTGTGGCCATGAGTAATGTGCTACACCTGATTTTTCTAAAAAGAAATGAGGACAAAGTCCCCTTATGACTGTCATTTCCAGTCGTAAGTGACCCTTTAAACAGAGGTACTTCATGGGACATGGAGTGACCTCTTCAAATGAGTTGCAAACCAGGATCTGAAAACCAATTCCTTTGTCACTAAATGTAGGACTTGAGCTGTACTCTTCTGCCCATATCAGCAGGGGACAGAAGGCACCCATCTGTCCCCAGAGACAGGAGGATGAGCATGGACCTTTCCACCCATAGTCACCTTCACTTCTGGAAATCGGACGGGCTCGTCTGGAGAACACATCCAGATAGAAGCAACATTTGGAGTCCTGGGAATCAGGCAAGGTTGCTCGTTATTCATGAATGCAGAAACATTTCCAATAGATTTCTATTTACTTTTTACCTTCTGTGAGGGCTGGGAGCAGGAGAGTGTTCGGCAGACAGGATAAGCGAATTCAATAGATCACAGAGGCAGGTCCTGAGTTCTCCAAAGATTCCAGAGAAGACTGGAGGTCTTGTGGGTGTGCTTGCACAAACACACAACACAAGCACACTGCACCAGGAGACTTAGTTCATACATGTACAATTTTGTCTCTGTGGCGTGCTCTCTCAGGCCTGAATGGCTCCCCTCTATTTTGAGTTGTCCCGTTGGGTGAAGAGAAAAGGGTACAGAAAGTGGTTAAGTAAGAGAGGATAGATCAGTGACTTTATGAGCAATTTCAGCCAGACATCACCAGGCGTCTTTGGCTTCAGTTTCTCTTAGACTTCAGTCTTTCTGAGATTTCTGAAAGAAAAATCTTCGAAAAATTTTTCCAACTAAAGTTAGCTTGGGCGTTTTGGGGAAATGGCCTTCTACTCTATGTATGTGTGGTAGTAACATTCTCTCTGTTCCTACCATGTCTCTCTGTCTTTTGTACACCTGCTCCCGAGATCCCCTCCCAGCCTTGTCTTGCCAGCAGCAAGCAGGTCTAGCCTTTGTGAAATAGGTGGGGAGTTGATTACTGAAGCTAAGAAAAATGTAACCTTATCAAGATAACAGGCTGGGGCCTCATTTGCCTGGAAGAGCGGCTAAAAATAAGAGACACTCGTTAAACCGACAAACTGCGGAGCGGTCTACTCCACAGCCCAGCAATGCGGAGCACGCCAATGAGTGGGTGTCTGTGTTCTTCTTTGAAACTCGAGCCCAGGTCTTTATTAAATCACCTGCAGATTACCTCCTGGAATCACCGTACCGTCTAAGAACACCTCCAACTTCTGCATCACCAGGCAGGAATGTGAGCATCACTCTGGGCGATCGTGCCTCATCTAAGCTCCACAAAACAAGACCCGGGATAAGAATCACACCAGTAGCAATTTGGTGGGCACAGTTAATCATTTCTCATCTTTGTGTACGTATCAGAAGCTGGCGATGCCCTTTGGCAGCAGATTGGAAGGCAGCTTGCCATCAACAACAATAAATCATTTGTGAGCACATGTAGCAATTATCGTCTGAAATAAAGGTATTCAGTCCCATTCATGGGGAGCACCTAGGATGGATCTTAACAAACTTGCTGAGGAGCCTCGGGCTTGAGGCCCTACTGACTCACTCTGCTCGGTATCTGGCTCATGGATAGACAACGGGATCAGAGGTGCCCCCGTCCCACGCACCACGTGGAAACAATGGGCCTGTGAAGCCTGTGCTGTCAGCCGATCTGGGAACAATAAAGCTCTTTATATCGCCCACCTTGGGGGGGATTTAGTAATGTTTTGATTTATGAAGGGCAAGCAGGAGCAGGCAGCAGGCATATCTAAGAGCGGCTGTTGTGCAAGTAATGCAGCTCCCAGACAAGTCGTCCCGAGACGCCGGGACAACCCCTGAGCATATTGAGCACACCCTAAAATACTCAGTGCCCACAGAACCAGTTCCAATAACTCTGTAGAAACGTACTTCCTTCTGCCAGTGACCACACAGGCCCCTCATTCCATCATGTGCAGAGCATGGGCAGGACGCTGTGTTTTTACCTGGTGGATCTCCCAGAGGTAGTTTCTGTAGGGGAGGAGCCCTGGAGGCCGCATCTCCTGGTACTTCCTGTGTCAGGAACTGGAGGAGACAGTGAGGTCATCTTGAGCAAAAAGCAGAATGTGGTCATGCTTGCTGGTGCAAAGGAATGCAAACCTTTCTGGGGTCCAGATGTGAGCTAGATGCCAAAGCCTGGGCTCTGTACTGCTCAGCAGTTCCCCAGGGTCCAGCTATGTCCACTCATCTCTCTCATCTCACCATATACACGGGGCTTCAAACAAACCTGCTTTGTAAAGATTGATTTAAAACGGCAATGCCATGGGTCCCACTACGTGTCCCTTCATTAATGGGTAACTCAGATCTGACCAACATTTAGATTTGAGAGAAAATTGAGTTGGAAACTGAGGTAACTTCCCTGTATTCCATCACCACCACATACTTCTTCACATACACAGTGTCTCTAATAATTAGTGTAGATAGAATAGACAAACAGATAGAGGGATAGATAGATACATAGATAGATAGATAGATAGATAGATAGATAGATAGATAGATGATAGGTAGATGAATGACAGAAATACAGATAAATGAGAGATTATAGATATATTATAGATATATAGATGAAGATATAGATAGATAATATATAGACAAACGATAGATAGATAATAGAACTACAGATAGATGGTAGATTATAGATAGATGATAGGCAGAGATGATAGATAGACAGATACATAGATAGATAGACAGATGATAGATAGATTGACAAATGGTAGATTATAGAGAGGTAATATATAGGCAGATAATAGATAGATGGTAGATGAAAGAAAGATGCACCTGTCTCTAATCTACCTCTTAGGCATCATTGCTCTCGCTCCATTTCTTCCAACATCTGGGGTTCAAACATGCAGGAGAAGTTGGTATAGATGACCAGGCTCACACTGTGGTGGATGGGCACAATTTCACCTTGGTGGGAGTCTAAGCAAATCAGAAAACCCTAAATTATTTTTGTATTTGCATTATCAACATGACTAAATAATTTTATACCCTGGAAGAAATCCTAGGTGCTTCATTTCTGGGGTTGTATAGACCTGGGAGTTGGTAAAGCCCAAGGTTTGCCTGCACCTCTCCTATGAAGGTGGGAATCTCCATGGCCACAGTAGGTTTCCTGGGAAGTTAGAAAAGCCACCAGGATGAAGACAAATGGTTCTAGGTGGAACTCCCTTCCCTTCAACAGATCCTCCATCCAGAAAGTGTCAATATTGGGGCAGATGACTCAGGAAAGATTAGTCTGAGAGCTTCCCCTCTGTCATATTTAATTGATTCTGGACTCTGACCAATCCCCAGAACCATCTTTTAGCCAGAAGTCAACACTGTGTCCAAAGGCTCTGCACACACACTGAGGCCCCACAGTCATTTCTCTCCACAGTTCCCTTGATCACTCACTGTGCCAGTATTAATGGAGTAGATGATCTGCTACCATGTTTCTTCCCAGAAAAGGTGGAATCACAGCAACATTGCCCTTTTCCACTGACCAGGGCATCCATCAGAAGTACAAGTACAGAGGATGGAGTGGTGGTAGAGAAGAAGGCATTGATGACTATAGATTATGGATAACCAGGCCCCTTTCCCTTTCACAGGGCCACCAGCACTTTGAGACCTAACATGAAGGCTTGCTAAGCTTTGCCAGTCACATGGTGAGTGCTTAGCCAAGGAGGCCAATCATACCTCTGTCCTGCAAATGCTGTTCTACGCAGGGGTGTTGTGGAGTATTTGTTTAACTATGTAAAGCTGTGTTTCATCTGCTTAATTATGTAAAGATGTGCTGCTGTTTTACCTCGTCTGCCTAAGGCTCCTGATTGGTCTAATAAAAAGCTGAATGGTCAGTAGCAAGGGAGGATGTATGTAGGTGGGACTTCTGGTCAGGGGGAGTTAGTAGGAGGGGGAATTTAGGTCACTGAATGAAAGAAAAAGAAAAGACAGGTAGACACTAGGGACCAGCCAGGCAGACATGGAGGAAGCAGGAAGGTAGGACATACAGAATGAAAGGAGGGTCAAAAGCCCCGAGGCAAAACATAGATGGACAGAAACAGGTTAAATTAAGTTAAAAGAGCGAGTGGGACAAGCCTAAGCTAAGGCTGAGCATTCATAATTAGTAATAAGTCGCTGTGTCTTTATTTGGGAGGTGGTTGGTGGCCCAAGGAAAACTCCAGTGACAGTGGGGACATGGTTTATCTGCTGAAAGAGAAAGGTGGTTGTCTAGGAGACGGAAGTCAGCAGAGGCAGGACCATAGTTGTTTTCCATAGGTCAGCAGATACAGGCAGGACAAAGCAAAGCAGACAGTCTATTGAGTGTTCAGACTGTGGGCTTTTCCTGTGCTCCAATGAGATGCTGAGGTTCCCAAGGGTTGGGTGTTTTGGGTATTTTTAGCAGGCTTGACAGTTTACATGAGGTTTACATGTAGACCATATATTCCCCACATGCATTATGTGTAGTCTCCACAAAGCCACATACAATTTGCATACAGGTTACCTTCAGGGCTACTGACCCACAGACTCAGCCCTCACTCCTTTGTCTATTGGGCTCATCAGGATCTCCCCAAGGGGTCCTCAGAGTCAAATTCATTTTCACACGATGATGACAGGGTTCTGCCCTCAAGGAACTCACTTCTGTTCCAAAGGAAGTGACAGAATCCTGTCTTCTGAGAATAAATTTTTCCTCCAGAAGAAGGTTGTAAAGCCCTGTCCTCCAGAACTTTCTGTGTAGGAAGAGAGCACCTCCATGCATCCGGGTGGTATGTCGGGGTTATTTGGCCATCTGGGGAGAGAGGCTCTGTTTTATCAGAGTTGATCCAGTGAATTGGAACACAGCCACTCAAAGACTTAGAAAGTGTTTCATGGACGCAGAAGCAGCTCTGTTTGGGAGCCTTATAGGGACAAATCATTTGTTGCCTGAGCCAAGCCTATGGTAGAAGATACTACAGTAGCCATGATTAATGCTTCCTCTTGTGCATGAGTGCAGGCCTTGGGGCATTTTTCTGTAATTCATAAACCACATTTGAGTGTTTAGACTTGAAGGAAAACTGAGTCAGAAACAGAGACAATTTCATTGTATTCTACCACCATCAGCTACCTCTTCATACAGGCAGAGTCCTTAATGACTAATAGGCTAGGCCAGAAAGGTAGATAGAGACACAAATGCATAGACAAACAGAAAGATAGACAATAGATAAATGCATCTATAGATGATACATAAGAATGATAGATAATAAATAAGTAATGGATTGATAAATAAGGAGGTAATAAGTACGTCAGTTCTTGAAATATGATACATTGGTAAAAGGCAGTTGATAGATGATTCATAGATATATAGAAAGATGATAGGTAGATTGATAGATAAGTGACAGATAAATGACAAATGGATCCGATGCAGTTAGGTAACTGAGAGATGATAGATAAATAAATAGATAATAGATCATTGGTTGATTATAAATAGGAAATAGATGATAGGTAAGTAGATGACAGATTGAAAGATATAAAGATAGATCCATGGATGATAAATAGATGGTAGATGATAGGTAGATGACAGGTTATGAATGATAGATGATAGAGGTAGAGAAATGGGTAGATAGGTTGATGATAGATAGATAGATAGATAGATAGATGATAGATAGATTAGATAGATAGATTAGATAGATAGATGATAGGAGATAGATAGATAGATAGATATAGATGATAGATAGATAGATAGATTGATTATAGGAGATAGATGATAGGAGATAGAGAGATAGAGAGAGATGGACAGACAGACAGTTTGAATGAGAATGTCCCCCACTGTTTTGAGTATTTGAACACTTGGTCCCCAGTTGGTGCAACTCTTTAGGAAAACTGTGTGGGTTTCCTAGAGGGAATACATCACTGGGCACAGGCTTTGCGAGTTTATAGGCTTTCCCTGTTTTCAGCTGTATCTCCCTGCATCACATTTGTAGTGACTATGTGAGCTCTCAACTTCTCATCTGACCAACATGCCTTCCATTTGTTGTCAGTTGTCACTCTGGGACTGTAAACTCAATAAACTCTTACCTCTATAAGTTATCCTGTCCATGATGTTTTATTACCTCAGCAGAAAAGTAATAAATGCAGATAGATGATAGATGGATTGATAGATGATAGATAATAGAAAGATAGACGGATAGATGATTAGATAGATAGATAGATAGATAGATAGATAGATAGATAGACAGATGATAAACAAATGCTTTATTAGCACAATGAGCTCATGTGGTTATGGAGGCCAATATTCCTCAGGGTCTACCACCTGCCCTTTATAGAATGAGGAGAGCTGGTGATGTAATTAAATCCAGGTTTTATTGCTGGTGTGAAGACAAGGAATTGTGGTATCTTTCTCGGCATTAGACCACGGGTCCTGTTGATTGGTTAGGAACAGAGGAATGGTCTGAGGAAGGTGTCAAATCAAAGGCACCCAAGAGTGCTGAGATCCCAGAAAAATAACAGAAGAATCCTATCCCAGGAAGATTCAAAGAGCTGTCTCCCCCAGCCCCAGTCTCTGTTCCATTGGGGTCCTCCATCTGTTGAATTAGTTTCGTCCAGAAGGCCACTCCTCCATACCCAGAGGGACTGTGTTCACAATGAGTACTTTAGTTTAGGCAAGCTTTTAGAACTGGATACCATGTGTTCACACTGCTAGTACCCAGTCCTCATAGTTTGCACTGGGGTTTATTGGGTATAGCATGACGCATTCTATGGGTTTTAGCAGACATAACAATATACCCACCATTGCAGAACTCATGGAAGAGCTTCCCCGTCCAAATTTGCTTTATACCTTCTTATCCATCTTTCTACCAATCACTGGATAACTATTCTTTTCTTCTGCCTTTTCCAGAGTATACATCCACATACATATGTGCATCTGCATACACATAAGCACATGTAATTACACACACAGCACAGATGTATACATATAGATAATATACACACATACATGTATACAGCAAAATACATGCAAAAAATCAAACACAGCACATATATACATATACTCCCATGCATAACCATAAGTATACACACACATACACAGAAACACCATTCACACTCAGATGCTTGGATCACCACAGTTGTTCCACTCAGCAGCAGGGAGTTCAGTCTTCCACTGTTAGTCTCCCAGAAACTGTCTGACTGCTTTCCACATTGCTCTAGTGACAAGTTAGAGCTCTCTCCCATGGCTCACGTGTTCCCTGGTGTCCACAGTGGCCAGCATTCTGAACTCTGGCCATTTTGATGGATGTGTGGTGACTTGTGAGGCAGTTTAATCAGGGTTGCATGGATTGATTGACAGGTGGAAAGACCTGCGTGGAGGGAGGATGGGCTACAAAGATGTTCTTACAATCAGCCAGGAGGACAGATGTGGCCAAGTACAGGATGTCTATGAGGAAGTCACCTGACCTGTGCAAGGCAGGAGTCAGCAGTTCTGAGGACTTACACAGACACACATGGTGCAGGTCTGTCCTACCATGCTGAGCTCCAGGCTTCTTCAGGAAACCTAAAGGGAGGTGTCATGAAAGGTTAATGCCTTTCTGTCTCCACTTAAGAGAGAGAAACAACTGGTCCCAGGAACCTGGGCTAATGTTGACCACCCCACTCCTTCCTTGTTCTGACTTCACAGTCCTTCTCAGTGAGACCTTCTGTCTCGCTGCCTCCATACAGGCACATGCTCTCATTTCTTGTGTCCCCTGGATCTCCTCGGTGTGACTGACAGTGTCCACAGCCTTCTCTTGCTGTGTGGGCCTCTGTGCCTCTTTCTTGTACTTTTCATGTTGTTTCTATAGCCTGTTTATATTTTATCATCCCAGGAAAATTTGTCAATAAATAAAACCATTTCTTTAAATTAAAGAAGTATTATAAATATTTGTGGGTTTTTTTTGTTGTAAGTATGCTGAAGATTGTCGCTGATCAATAGACAAGTATTTCAGTTGTCTCCTCCCCCTCCTGCTCCCCTCAAACTGCAATGCTTGCTTTTTCTCTGCCCAGAAAAGACTTAAGAAAGTTCAGGTGCTAAATCAGTCTTAGTTTTCCTTTTCACTTGAATGTCAGTAAAAGACACTTAGCAGAATCCAAACGCTGGGAACAGAAGCTGGAAATGTGACCCCCGACCAGAAAACACTGTTAATCATCTTTAACTGACACTTTCAGGTTTGAAAGCAGGATGTCACAGAAGCCTGCCAACTAAAAATGTGCCTGAGAAACAAGGCCAAGCTCAATGCTTAACCCCCTGGAGAGCCTTTCACAAACTCCGAGTGTTAACACCTCTGGACCTCAGATCTGGTTCTGCAGCAGAAAACAAATCCCTGCTCTTCGTGGAGCTGGCCTTACACCGCCAAGGTCCTGAAGGTAAGCCAAGGCATTACACCCTCACCACGTGGCTTCTTTCCCAGGTCTAGTTTGTTTTATTAAACAGTTTGTACTGTACTCCCAAACCCTTCCCTACACAAACATCAATTAGCTCCTGCTGACCTAATAATCTTGATGCATATTAGAGTCAGTTGATACCTCCCTAATGAAAGGAGCAGACAATCACATCTAAACTAGAGGTCAGACTTTTGTCTCACAGGGCAAGGGAGTTGCCAGTACTGATATGGTGTCCTGGTGAGACCTCTGCTGCTAAGGGTACTGCTGGAGAAGGAACTTTGGTACTCCCAAACCCTGCATGAGACTCTGGGCCATCTCTCTTGACATAGCTACAGAGGACATTTCTTCTCCACCTATTTCTAGGGATCCCCATCATTCTTTTCCTCCCTCCATCCTTAGAAACAGTGTTACAGTGAATTATTTTGGGACTCTGTTTCCCAAGAGGCTGTAGCAATTAGGAAACATCAATGAAACATTCGTATGATTTTTATAATTACAGAATTTTCCTAAAGCCAAGGAGTGAGCATGGCTCCCACTCTGCAGGTATCTCTGTGATGAACTCTGACTAACCCCTTATCTACTCATTCCTTGTCTCCAGATGGCACACCATTCTGTCAGAAACATCTCCTCAGACTAGACCACTGAGGTCATGTATTATGGAAAAGTTTCCTTGACCCTCAAGGCAGGCAGGACACAGGCCATGTCCCTGTGGAATAATTTTGGGTCACAAAAACAAGGTAAATAATGATAAGAGTTCTGGAAGTGTGAGGGTTTGCTCTATCACTACACACTCTTCCTCTGATAGGAGCAGAGGTATTCTGTTAATAGGATTGTTGCTGGGCTGCTCGGAAACAGAGAAAAAATTCTCTCTCTGCACCACTCTCCCTCACTCCTTCCTGTTTGTGTTTGTGTGCTCATGTGCACTTGCTTCCGCTAATACACACACACACACACACACACACACACACATTTTTGAAAATAAAACTAATGTGGGTGCAATAAAGATGTCCAAGTCCATCTTCCTCCTGAGTTCCTGAGTTTCTAGAAGCATTTCCAGCTGGTGACTTTGTCTCCCCAAAGCCCACAGTTTCTCAAGAGATGGTGCAATTCTTTGATTTCTGAGAAGGTGAAGCACAAAGTCTCTAAAGACAAAGCTAAAGCCACCATGACAAGCTCTGCCTGATCACAGTGTCTTGGTGTCAAGCGTCAGACAGGCCAGAGCTCTTAACAAATGCACCTGCCATGATCCTGACCTCTAACACCAGCCAGGTGATTCTGAGAGGAAAATCAGCCAGTCAAATAAAACCCCAAAAGAGCCCACTGGAGTTTCAGCTCTGCCATTGCTGCTCTGTTACAGTGACTGCATTTGCCACTGGAGGGCTTCCACATGAGAAATGAAGTAACTGTTTCTAGAGAAAATACTCACTAAATTGTGGAGGAGACGCAAAACGCACAGTTAACCTGCAGTGTGGGCAACAGAAACCCAGGCAACTTGGAGAGGTAAAAAGCCAGCGGGCAACACTACATTGTCTAGAAAGGCCTTGTGGACCTCTGAACTCTGTGGTTATTGAAACTCTTGCCCACCAAAGTGATTTGTATCCATGCACCCCGTTAGTCCATTGCTTATGATCTGCTAAAGTACTCAGAAGAATCATGGGAGAGTCAAGATCATTAAAAGAGAATCTATCAGTCCATCAATCCATGTCCTTTCTGACCCCAAATGGGATGCTTTTGCCTATGTGTCTCATCTAGGCTCATGTAGATCCAAACTCCTTGGCATGCAGTGCTGGTCAGATGGAAGCTTTTTTCTTTTAGGGAACACTGATGGTCAATCTCTCTTTTCTTATGGAACAAGAAATCTCCCAGGTATAAGCCTAATATGTTATGTCCTGAGCTCTTGAGCTGCCCTCCAGGAGTTTTAGGGAAAGAATGGGGTGGGCACCCACGTAGGTGGTAGATGCAAAGACTCAGTCTCAGAACGTTGTTTCTAGAGTGAAGAACTTGGCCTATAGGTGGAAGTATGGCATCAGGGGCTTTCATGCTGGCTTTCACAGACTGGATCATTCAATCATAATTTATGTCTGCAGGGGGAGTCATCTTCAGCTATGGAATGGAAAGGTTGGTTTCTGAGACATTGTCTTCTGGGTTTACACTACAACCGTTTTTGCACAATGGTATTTGGAGAAGATAGGCTTAGTGTGGTGAACCTAAGTTTTCATTCTCTAGGTGAAGGTTGCTGATTGGATCCTGTGTTCCAAACACAGCAGGTCTGCTTCTTTAAATCTGTGCATCTGTCCTTTCCAGAGGATGGCCTTGTGCTCAGGACCCGAGACCCCTGAGCCGTCCTGAGCATTAGAGTGAGCCTTGGGGAGTGGACCAGCCACCTGAGCATCAGGTGGGCGCACGGAATGTTGCTCTCCCAGGGTGAGACGATGGTTAGCAGCTGCTTTAGTTATCTTGGCAACCAATGGACCAAAGCAGATCAGAAGCTAATCTACTGCGGACATACATGAGCCTGTAAGGAGCACAAAAATCTACTCACTGCTTCCCGGAGTGGAAGGGAAAATTGCTTTCCTGGAGAAGGGTGAGTACCTGACAGTGTTTTACAGATGCATGAACCAGCCGCATGTCTGGGGATTCCCTTGTGCTGCCGTGAGATATGCAGAAGTCTTTGCACTGTTCTGTGCTTGTGGCACTGGCCCCAGGCTTTCGTCTCGTCTTTCACAGAGGCTTGTTGTAACTGTTATGCCCAGGTACAGCCATGGAGGGTTTCCTGATGAATACTTTCAGTGCTGCTGTGGACCGGCTGGCCTATTACAAGCATTCAGACCCATTGGGTCTTCGGAATGCAGTCTAGATAAGCACCCAGTAAAGCATACAGATGTGTAAGAGTCCGTGTGTGTCTTCAGTGATACGTGATGGACCTGGGCAGATTTCTTTCTTGAAAGATAAAACAAACAAGAAACAAAGCAAAGATATCCACAAAAATTGGAGGGCTGGTAATTTCTGCAAACTCTGGGACTCCTCTGGGCTGGCACCTGTCTTGCCATTGAGTGTAGTATCACAAGCCTGAGATATAAAGAAAGTAAGATTGTGAAACTGTTCCTGTGTGTTGTGTGACAGTGTTTACTACACTAACTTCAAATCTTTGATCACATCAATGCTCAGGGCAGTAGCTTCACTTGGAAATGCAACTTCCCAGCTGGTCGTCCGTGCAGTCGATGGTTTCAAGATTGCACGCTCCTGCTGGTTTAATAAAGTCTCCATTAAGAAAAATATTGTTCATAATGAAATTGGAGCTCTCCGTTCCATGTGCTTCATTGCCAGTCACTGTCTCCTGAAATGAGTAGCTAAAGACCAGGGGAGACTCTGCAGCAATTAGCAGCCAGAAGGATTTCTGATGATGAACAGTGATTGGCTTCCTATAAACCACATCGGCCGTTGGTTCTCACTCTAGGATCTGCGGAGCTGTGAGTAGAATGATGACTTGCCAGGAACCGTGAGGAAAATGGGGAGACATATTCTACCTGGGAAAGGAGGATCAGACCCTACCACAGGCCACCATGATGGGACAGCAAGGACAGGAAGACGGATGAAACTGTCTGGGCAGAATTGCTAAGCTGACCTCACAACGTCCATACTTCTGGCAAGGATAGCCCAATTGCAAGGAGAGGGCGGTGGACTGTGGAGCAGGGCTGTGTCTCGAGAGTGAGGCTGGTTCCCTGTGAGAGCTAGAAGGGGACCAGTACAAGAGGCACCAGGGTTTAGTCCTGATTAACAGGTGTGTGCTGGCTATACGCTCTCTTGTGGTGTGAATGGCGTGTGAACAAAAGCTGGGTACATGGTGAGGCTAGTTGTTTACATCTGATGTGTATGTGTAGATGGCACTGTCTTTGGGTACTGGAGCCACTGAGACTTCCTGAGCTCAGTGAACCTGGAAGAGTGGTCCAGCCCTCTTGAGCACTAGGGTAACAACATAATGTCACTCTCTGGGGCTGAGATTCTGGCTAGGAACTGCTGTTATTATCTTGCCGGCACATAGATCAACTCTTATCAGAAGCCAATCCTTTGAGTGCTGCATATGATAAGCACAGACAAATGGCATGCACGCAATGCATATGTGATCTGTGTTTGATGGAGGGAGGTCATTGGCTAATAAAGGAACTGCCTTGGCCCATTTTATTGGTTAGAACATAGGTAGGTGGAGTAAACAGAACAGAATGCTGGGAGGAAGAGGAAGTGAGCTCAGACTCCACAGCTCTCCTCTCTGGGGCAGATGCCTCAGGGAGACGCCATGCTCCCCGCTCCTGGGAAGATGCACGTGATGAAGCTCCGACCCAGGATGGACGTAGGCTAGAATCTTCCTGGTAAGACTGGTGCTACACAGATGATAAGAAATGGGCTAGTCCAGGTGCGAGAGTTAGCCTAGAAGAGGCTAGATAGAAATGGGCCAAGCAGTGTTTAAATGAATACCGTTTGTGTGTTGTTATTTCGGGGCATAAGCTAGCCGTGCAGGCGGCCGGGGTGCTGGGGACGCAGCCCAGCCGCTCCTCTATTACTACATGTGTTGTTGTGTGTGTACATTTTATGTGTTGTATGTATGTATGGAAATGAATACAAGCAGAAGGTGTAATACCTGGTATATACAGGACATATGTGGTTTGTGTAGTACGTTCTAAAGTTGGCATGAAATATGTGTGTTTGTGGCATGTTCTGTGTGTGCATATATGATGCATACATCCGTGACTTGTATAAGTATGCTGTCTATACAGTCTGTGTGTGAAGTGCCTGTGGTCTGAGAAGTGTATTGTGTGTGTGCTATCTACATGGTGTGTCCACTCACATGGTCTGAGCAGTGTGTGGTTACGTGTTTGGTATAGTCTCAAGGGAGACTGTACCCAGATTCTGTATCTCCATATTTGGGGCATGGACGTGACACATGCTTCTGTCTTCCTGCAGGCAATATTTTTCCCACCATGATGCTTTCATGATTGAGTATCCACTTCCATCCCCTGCACTGTATGGATTGTGATACTAGGTTCAAGTCTATACTCGCACAGTGCCTCCCCCTCCACTAACAGGATGACCTCTCTGACTTGTCCCAGACTTGGTTTACCGGAACAGGGGCTAACATTTCTGTTACAGTCTCCAGGAAGCCTCAGGGAAAGGAGTATGGGAGGAGCTGGGGAGGGAAGTAGGGGTAGTTCAGGTACTTCTAACGTCCTCTGTGGGTTGGGGTCCTGGTGCTGAGGCCAGCTTCATCTTGCAGCACATGGCTGCTGTTCTTCTCAGCTCTTCCCATAGAGATGGGCACAGCAGCCCTGGGAGTATGTCTCCAGGGACCTTTCTACAGCCCCGGTCTGCTCTTTTTTACAGAGGCCTCAGGCACCCCAGAGTGGAAGGAAGAGACTTCCAGAGGTGGGCGAACACTATCCTGTCTTCCTTTGCTTATAGACCTTGAAGACAGAGGCTATGTCCAAGTCCCCTTTCTCGCCACCCTCACTGGTCCACTGTTTGCTATTAGTAGGTACCTTGCCCTTGCCCAGCACTCTTCTAGGTTGGATGCCCTTAGCTGGGCCTGGTGGGGACCATAGATGTCCAGAGCAAAGAGCAGGATGATGGGTACCTCTGAATCTTTCCTTAATCTACAAGGTCCAAATACCCTTTCTATATTTCCCCAATTTCCTCTCATCAAGTGAAGAGGCACAGCTATCCCACCACACATGTCTGTTGGGTCCTTATAGCCTTCTGTGATTCTACAGCTCCTAGAAAATAAAACCAGCAGGCCTTTGTGTGGTAGCAAGGGTCAAGGGCCAGCAATGTCCAGGTTGTTATCTTAACAATAGCCACAGACTCAAGTCCTTCCCAGTCTCTGGGAAAGGTTACTGGCAGTATTGCATAACTCACAGAGGCCAGCCCTCTCCACCAGGGGCTAGTGAGGGTGTGGGTTGGGGGACAAAGACTCCTGTCCTTTTTCAGCCCTCCATCCCCCACACAGAGCCAGGAGGTACGTGAAGGAATTTCCATATTTCTATGACTACACAAAGAACTAGACACTCGCCTTCATATTTAATAAAGATCTCTGCCGTCAGCTGCAGCCCGCGATAAGTGTAATATCCTTAAATGGTTAATCCAGGGCTCAGGGCTCAAGTGTTTTCTGCGGGTTGAGGCAGGAGGCTGTTGGAGCTGCCATGTGCATTTCATAAACCCACGGGAAAAAAATGCCTTTGCTTTGGCTTTTTCCTCTATCTTAAATGCTTTATTTTTTTCATGGGCTAGATAAGGCCTGGTTCTTCACAGAACACCAGAGCTGAGCCGCTGCTCCGTCTCTCTCCGTTAAGGAAAAGGTCCTGTCTGCGCACAGATGTCTCAGATTAAATTGTATCGCAGCGTCCTCACAGAGCTCAGCTCTAGATGAACTGCCAAAAAGGCCGTAGGCAAGAACTAAATTGCTTTGGTTTCAGTACACAGTGAATTTGGCTCAGACAAGCTGAATCAGTACATTAAATGCGAATCCCTCGCAGATTTGAAAGCAGCCCTTAGCACAATTATTGACTGTGAGTGATGATTATGTCTAATTGAAGGAGACTTGAGCTACCTGTAGCTCGGCTGGAGTCCACCCGCGCCGAGGCGAGAACTGCCTCTTAATTCAATGTTCCATCTTGGTAGCCTCGATTGAAGTGGGAACCTGAAGTGTCCACACATGGTCGATAAACTTTAATAAACTTCACAGGCCCAGTAACTAGGCAGAGTATATAATGCAATTTTTTAATTCAGGAAGGGAAAATGGCTAACAAGTATGTTGGGCTACAATAATGCGTGAGTCGCCGGCATGCTGCGACCTCCTTGGGAATGGGAGAAAGTGCCCTGGATTCCTAATGGTCCTTGTGTCACACTGGGGTCTGCCTCTTTCTTCAAGGCTGTCCCCATCTCTTGGGACAGAACAAGCTTCCAGCAGATGTGTGCGGAAAATAAAATCGTGGGACTATTTTGTACCTTTACCTAAGGAGGCGACATTAACAAGAGGAGATGCGCATGACAGCTCTGACTCCACCCCCAGCCCAGGGACAGTCACTCATGGCTGAAAGGGCATTCCTCCCTGCCTCGGACCCAGAGATTCTCCTCTGTAAACTTAGGAGTATGTTTAGAATCTGATTTTTCAAGAATTCTTTGAAAAAAGACACAAGGCCACATACGCACACACACACACACACACACACACACACACACACACACACACACTTAGACTCACACTCCCTACTCCTCTCCCACATTTAACCCTCTGGCCATTTTCCCATCTTCATGAATTCATTACAAATGAGCTTTGTGGCCACTTGCAATTATTGCAGAGTGTTGTATTTGCTAATGAACTATGTTCTTTTGCTGTATAATCAGCTGAGCCACACACCTGAAAATGGTTTCTTATCCATTGCCCAGTCCTAGTCACCAAACTCATTTTTTGGTAAGGAATGATCTGTGCTGTGAGATTTCATGATGCGGGTCATGTGCTACAGGAAGGACCATAACGTTAGCGGCGCTCATTGGTGTTGGAGCAGAGGGATGTAGTCAGGGTGTGCATTCTTAGCACTGGTGGGATGTTGAGCAACTCTGATGGATGCCCATTACAAACATACAACTACCACATAAGCGTGGGCCCTCTCAGAGTATGAAAATGACCCAGTTCTTGGCTATGCTTAGAGCTCACAAGTCTTTCCTTGGGCCTCAGGACGATGCAACATGAAGCCATCTGTCAGCTCCACTAAAATCCCAAACAACATTCTGCTCAGTGTGTAAGTCGAGGCCAAAATGCCAAGAGGAGCATGGGGATATAGGCCTTGCTTGTCCCTGTAGGTCTTGTTAATAGTCACCTTGGGGACAATGTGAAATCACTGACAGCATCTTCAAGGTGCCTTGGTGCTGAGAACAGCCTGCAAGCCTGACATCTTCATACACCTTATCTCTGCATCCCAGGTGACTCCTTGAAAGACACCAAATGACATCTTTTAAAGATTATCATGAATGTTGCCTCTCAGGAGGCTGAGGCAGGGGACTCATTTTGAGCTCTTGAGCTTGAGGACAGTATGAGCAACATAGCAAGACCTTGTCTCAACAAAAGAAGAGAAAGATTATCAGATTACAGTGAAAATAAAGAGATGCTTTTTTGTGACTTTAAAACTCCAACAGGAAGAAAAACAACCACTGCCCCCCACTGCTATCATTTTTGACTCACTCAGCATTAGAAGTGTGTGTGTGTGTGTGTTACAGGTGTGTGTGTGTTGGCATCCTACCTGGGAAGTGATGGAGTCTTCAAGTGGCCTATGGGAGTGAGGATGTATGAGGCTGAGGCTCTCGTGATAGATTAGTGCACTTAGGAGACAAGAGGCTAGAGGGTTTTGTCCCTCTCCCTGACATGCAAGGACAGAGAGGCATGTAGCACAGTGTGGCATGTAGACAGACTCTTCTAGGTCATGGCTGCAGTAGCTTGGATCATAAGCTTTCCCAGTCCTGCTGACCACATTCCTGACAGAAGGAATTTTTGTTGGACTAGCTTGAGCTAAAGCTCACCATTACCATCTCTAGCAAGACTGTAGAGAAATAGATGTCACAGATTTCTTATACTTGAAGCCCACAAGACACAAGGGACAGGAGCCTGACATGATCCCTAGCAGTGACCCCGTGTGTGGTTTCCAATGTTATAGGTGACACCAGTAAGGGTCTAGGACCTGCTTCCACCTATGAGATAGGCTAGCAGTGGTAATTTGTTAATTTTAGTTGAATGCCAGGACATAAAAGAGAGGAAGTCCCCTGCAACTAGGCAGTCTAGAGATGGAGTGGAAGCAAGGAAGGCTGAGTCCCCACAGCAGGCTCTGCAGCCATGGTCTTCATCCCCTCCCAACAATGTGTGCCTTAGTTTAAAGGGATTCCATTTTCATTGATGGAACGATTGATTAAACCACCAGTAAGTTCTTTGATAATTCTCTTGAAACTAAATCCATCATGATTTTTTTCAGAAATCCTTTCTCCGCATGAATGCTGCCTACATCTGCGTCCTCTGTCTTACTGCTATTTGCTGTGTTTCCTACAAAGTCATGTGCCTACAGCTGCTTATTCTTGGGTACTTTCGTAAGTCCCCCTGGAACTGTTCTCTTCATGCATTCCTATGCTGATTAAAAAAATGGAAGAACATGCAAACACTCAGCAGGGAAAGACAAATGACAGTCATTGAATTTAGGAAAAAGTAGTTATGGAGAGATTGTAGCAGGGCATGCAACAGAGTCTACCTTTCTACTTCATGCAGGGTCTCTTTCTGCTTCTCTGTGTCATTCTCAACCTCTTCAGAAGATTGTCAGAGTGCTATGACATGCTGTGTTCTTCTGCTAAGATCCTAGTTGGCATTGGGTGACATCAGACCAGTAATTGTAAGAATAGGAGTGTTGTGGCATGGCTCTATATTTCTGTGATCCCAAATTTTATTTTGAGTTTTTGGCTTTAATCACATCCCCCATAGAGTAGACAAATTTCACTTAGTCTAAAGTATTTTTTTCTCTAGCAACAAATCAAATAATCAAATAAAAATGTGGTACAGATCAAAATAAAGAATTCTAAATAGATGAATTTTTAAAAAAGGAAAGAAAAAAGAAGACTAAAGGCCACATTAGAAAAATAGCAACTCATGTAAACCGACAAAATATCAGAATTACCCCAGATATTTTCATCAACAGCCATAAAAATAAGAAGATATTAGAATATAACAATTCAAGCTCGGAATGTAAGTAACTGTAAACCAAGACTTTTATTCCCTGCAAAGTTACCTTTCAATATTGATGGAGAAATAAATTATTTAGAGACAAAAACAAGTTAACGAATTCATGGCAAGCAAGTTACAGCAGCAGAAAATTCCTAGTGGAATACTTTACAGGAAGGAAGTTGAAAAATGGCCTGATGGCAGATAAACAAACTAGACATGAGGAAGAAATACCACATCCTGTTCAAGGCCTAAAATCTACTATGGGAGCAGAAAAAGCAGTATCAATAACACAGCAAAATAGAACATCACCTAGAAAATGTACAGGGAATAGCAACACTCTTTTTATAATACACTTAAATAACCTAACCTCACCACTTAAAAGATTAAAAACTAATAGACTGGATTAAAAAAAAAAAACAAGGACCATCTGTATTTTATCTCCAGGAAGCACACTTGGCCAGCAAAGATACCAAAAACTTAATACCAAAGGATGGAAAACAAACTTCCAAACAAGTAAACAATTTGGCAGAGCTATCTTTATATTATACAAAATAAAATTTAAACCAAAACTAATTAAAAGAGATAAAAAGGAATAGTGCATTTTAATAAATGGAACAATTCATCAAGAAAATATACCAAACATTTCTGCACCAACTACTGGAGTCCCTAACACCATAAAACAAACATTAAAAGACCAAAATGACCATATATGTCCTGATACAATAATAGTGGAGTATTTCAGTACTCCACTTTCAAATTTAAATAGGTTTCCCAAACTAAAAACAACTAAATATATTTATGAACTAAAATATTGAATGGGCCTAACAGACAAACAGAATATTCCACTCAATATATAAGGAGGCAACAATTTCCTCAGGAATGCATAGAACCTTCTCCAAAGCTGATCAAATCATCAAGTATAAGCTAAGTTTCAATAAACAAAAAAGACAATTCCTTGTCTCAAATCATATCATAGTAATATAGAACTAGAAATCAACTCTAAAAGAAAATACAGAAACCACAGAAATAGAGACTAGACAACAACATACTTCTTAATAAACAGCGAAATAAGAAAGAAAACTAAAAAATTTTCTAGAGACAAGTAAAGAAAACACATCCTATCAGAAGTTCTGGTGTGTGATCAAGGCAATTCTAAGAGGGAAGTTCATAGTGGTGTGTGTTCCTATTAAAAATAAGAGGTATGAAATAAATAACCTAATGGTGCACCTCTAAAGCTCTCAAAAAAACAGCAGACAGCTAACTCAAACACAATAGACCATGGCAAGAGATAACAAAGATTTTTGAAGAAACAAATGAAATACTGATTAAAAGAGCATTATGAAAATTTAACAAGAGTTGATTTTAAAAAAAAAAAAAACTTAATAAGATAGAGAAACCACTAGCTAATTTTACAAAAATAGTGAGAAGAACATGCAATTTGCTGGAAAAAAAAAGATACTAAAATGTTGCTACTATAACTTTCTCCCTTGGCATTCAGAGAACATCATTAGAAATTGCTATAAAAATCGTATATACTAAAAAGCTGGATAATACAGAAGAAATAGAACTATAAAAGCATATCTACCTAAATTAAGCCCTGAATGTATAAACAACATAAGCAGATCTAGTATAAGCAATGAGATTGAAACCCTTATTTAAAAAAAAAAAAAAAAAAAAAAACTTCCCCTCAAAAAGAAAGTTCAGGGCCAGAAGGAATTTCTGCTGAAGTCTATCAAGCTTCCAAGGAAAATCTCATGCCAATTATCTCAACTTATTAAATATAAAATGAAGTAGCCCTTCTCAATTCATTCTCTGAGTGCAATATCATCTTAATATCAAAGTCCTTTAAAGCTACTACAAAAGAGGATAATGCATGCATATTTCTTTGGTGAACATAAATCCAAAATTTTTTAACAAAAACAATTACCAAACAAATCCATGAACATTATGAAGATTCTGCATTATGACCAAATAGGTCTTATTCCAGAAAGATAAGGTTGTTTCAATATACATAAATCAATAAACGTAAGTTAACTCAAGGACATAAACTACACAGTTACTCGATTAAATGAAGAAGCATTTGCCAAAATTCAACATGACTTCATGATAAAAGTTATGAAGGTTTTAGGAATAGATGGAACATACTTCAGGGTAATGAAGCTATATATTTAATATAGCAATATCCAATGTTCTATAACATGGAGATAAACTAGGTGCATTTCCTCTAAACTCATAATGAGATAAGGATGCCCACTCTCTCCTCGTCTTTGATATAGTGCTCAAAGTCTAAGCTATAGCAATCAGTCAAGAGAGAAGACGTGAAAGGGATACAAATAGGAAGGAAAGAAGTCAAACTATTCCTATTTACAGATGGTGTTTCATCACCTAACAGACTCTAGAGAACCCACTACACAATTCTTAAACTTAATAAACACAGAACAGTTGGATGGAATAAAATCAGTATTTAAGAGAAGAACAAAAATGCTTAACAACCTACTTACTCTCTGAGAAATAGTTAGGAAAGATAAAAATATCCCATTCAAAGCAAGTCTCCCTGAAATTAAGCATTTAGGAACACTACTTAAAGAAGTGAAAGACCTCTACAGTTATAATTTCCAGATGCTGAAAAAGAAAATGACAGAAGATAACAGATGACGGGAAAATATTCCATGTTCCGGGAGAGGCAGAATTAATATTGTGAAGATAGTTATACTCTTAAATACAGTATGCAGAATTAATGCAATACATATCAGAATATATATATTTCATGTTCAGAACAAAACAATATGGAAATTTATATCAAAGCACAAATGACCATAAATAACCAAAGTAACTCTCAGGGATAAAAACAATGTTGGAAGTGTTCAAACTACCAACCTTTCAATTATTCTATAGAGCAATAGGAATAAAATAACCTTGTAATGGCATTAAAACTAGAATAGACATGTAGACCAATTAAATAGAATAGTTATTCATAAACAAAACGACATAGCTATGGTCACTTAATTTTGGCAAAGGAGACAAAAACATTCTTGGGGGAAAAGATAGCCTATTTGACAAATGGTGCTGGCAAAACTAGATTCTACCTACAGAAGAAGGAACTTAGATTCCTGTCTTCCCTTAATACAGATATCAATTCAAAAAGGATTAAAGGCTTGAATTTCAAAGTTCAAACATGGAGCTTTCAGAAGAAAAAGCAGGGATATTGGGGTTGAAAACACCTCCACACCCTTTCACTTGTTTCTCCAGACAGGGTTTCTCAGTGTAGCCCTGGTTCTTCTGGAGCTCACTGTAGATCAGGTTGATCTTGAACTCACAGAGACCCTCCTGCCATTGCCTCCTGAGTGCTCAGTTTAAAGGCATGCACCACCACTGCCTGGCTTTTTAAAGAACTTCCAAAGTAGAATAGGAACTAACCCCAAGCATCAACAGATGGGAATACACAAAAAATAAAAATTTCTGTTCAGGAAAGGAAATGATAGTTCAGAGAACGGGAAAATTTTCACCAGCTTCACTTAGAAAAGTGGTGAATATCCAGAATTCACAAAGAATTGTAGAAATGAAATACTAAGCAAACAAAACCACCAATCAATAAATAGGCAACAGAACTGAATAGACAGATTTTTAAAAACGAAACAAAAATGGAGAATAACTAACTTAAACATGATCATGGGAGAGGGTCGAAGGCCATGTGCTCCCTCTCCACATATGCAGAATCAGCCAAGAATATATGTAAATACCTACAGATGCTCTGTGGGCTCAACGTCACAGCCGAACATAGAATAACAAAGGGTATGAGGGCTGAGGAAGGACTGAGCACAGGTGATGGGCATGAACTGTTAACGGAAATACGAAGCTAATTGTTTTTCTGGTTCTTATTCCATCTGGATTCTTCAGTTTTCATGGATAACTGCGTACAATGTGTTCAGTACCAAAAATGTACAATTTTATTTAATTGCGTACAATGTGTTCAGTACCAAAAATGTACAATTTTATGTAACTGCGTTCAATGTGTTCAGTACCAAAAATGTACAATTTTACGGGAAGCTCCACAGCTTCCAATTGCAGTGCCTGTTCTAACAGTGTAGAAAGTTTGTTGAGTTGTATATTCTTTAGGTGGGGCTAGTTTTGACGTGTGACATTTTTACTTACTGACAATTTAAATTTTCTTTTAATTTAAAAAGAGATGGGAGAAGAGGGAGATGGTCTCCAATATAGAAAAATAAAACTGCTTTGAAAGAAATTTGAATGTTTCTTACTTTTTAAAAATTTGAAAAATTATATAAAAAAACTTTTCTTTGATGAACTCATAGTCTGAGCCGTGTCTGGACTTCTGGGGCAGTTGTGTGATCAGTGTGGCCAGAAGGTCAGAAAAGATCAGACAGGGTCATGCCTCCCAACCCATCTGCACCCTTAGAAATTCCTTGGGAAGGCTGAGGGTCAGCCTTAGAATATTCCCATGTCTCTTCATTAGTGCATATGACTTCCTAGTTCAGGCCCCTGCTGGCCTCTTAGTCACACCTCTGGCCCTGAAGTCCAGTGAGGTCTGTCCCAGCATGTTTTCCTTCAAGAGCTTGGGAGCACGGAGTTTTGCTCAGTTCCCTCGCTCACGATCAGGGCATTTCTCAGGACTCCGTGCAGAATCCTCTTAGCTCCAGGGTTAAGTCAGACAACATGCAGGGGTCAGGTTACTTCCTGAACACTATCATCTGAAGCTATGGATCCTTAAGAAAGTCGGCAGTGAGGGCAGGTTCAGCAGGAAGTATTGGATGCTAAAACGTGGTTAGGTACATGATCGATGGGTTGCATGAACTTGGTCAACAAAGCCTATACAGACAGACACACTTGCACATGTACACAAACCCATGATATTATCACTAGTGAAGGAAACAGTCCACACCTCTAGAACTTTGCTGTGACCTTTTATGAGTGTGTGTGTGTGTGTGTGTGTGTGTGTGTGTGTGTGTGTAAAGTGTATTTAACACAAACCCTATCTTTTTAATCACTCAAAGATACATTTGTTTTGCTATAGGTGCTATGCTAGACAGTAGATCTCTGCCATACTCATTTTGACTAAATGGAGTTTTGTATATGCAGGATATGAATGGACCTTGACTCATGATGGGGTTTTGTTACTGTAACTTGAAAATCCAAGTTAAAATTATTTCATACACTTGTTGACTTCGTGTCTTTTGGATTTTTAAGGGGACATTTTGATCAGATGATGCTTGAGTCCAGGAGGTCCTGGGAGGTGATGTGAAAGACAGCTACCATGTGAAAGCAACTTACATCACGTCCATCTCTTCACAGTGTTTGCAATATCGAACTTAAGGTCCTCTCAGGGTAGCAGCGTATTCTAGGGTTTCTCCTTATTGTTATTGGGTCAGTATTTTGAAATGTCACTGTCTGAAACATTCTGCTGGTTTGTTGAACGGTGTCTGTGGAGTTCCCCACACAGTGCTTGAGCATCTCAACGTTACTGAGGAGATTAGGATTTGGCTGGTCCACAACACAGACATGCACAGGGCAGGTGGTCAGATTCCCTGAAGGAATGACTCCTTCAGAGTGGGTTATGAAATGTCTTTGAAAATGTCATCCAATGGCTAAGAGCATAGCAAGCACACACTGAAGAGTGACCACTAGCCATATGTGATCAGATGAGGCCTTCAACATGCATGTCTGTCTACCAGGTGGTCTTCACCTGGGCATCAGGTAACTTCCCACTGCAGCCCCACAGGAGACTTTCTAGACCAACCTCAGAGGTGCCAAAACAAAAGAAAACAAAAACCTGTTGCCTGAGATTTCTGTCCTCCCTGGTCCAACAGCCTTTCAGTTCCAAAGAAACACACAAGAGGCCTATGATAATTATAAACTGGTTGGCCTATTAGCTCAGGCTTCTTTTTAATTAATTCTTACATCTTACATTAACTCATTATTCTTGTCTGTGTTAGCCATGTGGCTTGGTACCTTTGTCAGGGAGGGATTCTCATCTTACTTCCTCTGCAGCTGAGTGACGGCTGCAGACTGAATCTTTCCTCTTCCCAAAATTCTCCTGTTCTCATTGCCCTGACTCTACTTCCTGCCTGGTTGCCCCCCGCTGTACTTCCTGCCTGGCTACTGACCAATCAGCATTTTATTAAAATACAAGTGACAGGGTACAGACCATTGTCCTACAGCAAAAACTGGAACCATGAATGCCATGTTATGGCTGTCCGTTCACTCAGAACCCAAACCCACATGCCCCGCAATGGCAGCCTTGATCTCAAACAGGACCCTCTTCTCACTGTCACCAGAGACACCAACATCAAACAGCCATAATGCAGGACTGAGAAGCAAGGTCCCAATATGCTGCATCCCTCCTTGTTTTTCTGTACTTTCTGTCATCAGCCAGTTGAAGAGAACCTGAGCAGTAGCATGTAAGTGTGTAAGTGTGTAGATGCATTTGTACACACACAGAAATGTGGGCACCACAGCACCTAGTCATGCACTGTTATCCATTGTAGGCCTCCAGCCTATGCAGAATTCATTATGCTATATAAGAAAACCATGAACAAAAACATGGACTATATACACACGTTAACATGTACTATATACACCATAGTATATAGCAATATTACAGATTCTAAATGTAGATACATGTATTCTACATACAAACTACATACACACATGCACTTACATATTAATCACTGCAACATCTATAGTATGCTGAGTGTGTAGACTTATTAAAAATATATGTGTGTATATTTTTTCATACAAACTACAAACCCACTATTATCTATTGCCCTATAGCTACCCACTTTCAGATAATGTGTATATTTATATTTTCCCAACCTTTGAGAGGGTGAACCACTATGCTGCTCCCAGTGTAAACTATGCATTGGAGTAAAATATGGACTGTCAAACTCAGGCAACAATTAATTATACAGAGCATAAATCCTTCCTTCCAAATGACTAATGCCTAGTCCTTGGTGAATAAATGTTTCTCTGGATTCTATTTGAACTACTAGCCTCATAACATCAGATGGCGCAGTCAGAATAATTTTCATTAGAAAAATAATTATAGGTTAAATATGGTTAATAAAACATTAACTATAAATTTGAATATTTTAAAAGCATGTCCACCTAGAAGCAGGTTCTAATGAATTTTGATGAAAATACCATGATTACTTAAGAAAAAAATAAATAGACCTGGTTATTACACACAATTGTGAGATGGATAAATTACAGAAAACAATTTTAACTTGGAAATAATTATTCTGGGCAATCAGCTTGGCAAAACTAATGATAATAAGGAGAAAGGCGGGAAGGGTGCACACCTTCACGGATGATGGAACACTTGCTCTCGTTTTGATCCCATTCTAGATTCATGAATTTGTAGTTATTAGTAAATCGTAAATCCTTTGAGATTGAAAGTTCAAAATCATATTAAAGTACACACTTTTGTTGAAGGGTTCAGCCTTGATGTGAGGCTCCTGCTGACTCTGAAGAATGCGTTGGATGTACAGGGATTCAAGGCCAAGAGCAGGGTAGCACGAAGCTACCCTGCTGTCTTTCATGAAGCCTAAACTCAGATCCTTAGGTCTGCCGTTGACTTCCATGGTTTTGGAGTCTCTGTGGTGGGAAGTAGCTTGCTGGGTGCACGAACCTTGGCTGTTTCCCGAGAGATCCTCCTTAGTGGGTACATCTTTCTCAGGCTTACCCGCCTGTCAGTTACAAAGCCAGTGAGGGCATCGGCATCCCCAGGGGTTGCTGCAGAGAGGAACATGAACATGTGGCATGAGAGGTGCTCCTATGTGTATGGTAAGCAGAGCTGTCCCGGGGAGCAGCAGAGAAGGGTCCCTGTAGTGGGCAATAGAGAAGTGCCTTCATATTTGCCTGGTTTTCCCAGTCTCCCTTCGAGTTCCTGCCTGTGCTTAAAGCAAAGGAGACTAAAGGACTCCTCTGTGAGAAACACAGATCTTTTTATATAATGTCCCATAAATGCCCTTCTCCACACTCTGCTCCTACCCTTTCTGTCTGTATCACATCCTCTCTTCACACTCCAGTGGGAAGACTTCCTTCACCATGGCCCTTTTACCTGTGCTATATGGACCATTCTCCACAAGTGGTCTCTTACTATCCTTCCAGGCAATTTGAAAGGAACAGCTATTTCATTTTGCTTCATTTTTAATTTGGCCTCTCAAGATACGCTTGCTGGTACAACGGAGGCACAAACATTATGTAGTAACCAACCACTTTCTGATTGGATTTAGAGCCCACTCTTCAACACGGAGTTCATGCCTGGTACTTCTAGCTACCTTCATTTTTATTCTGTTTACTTTTTTATGGTTTTCCATGGGTATCTAAAGGTTATCTTGTTGGCTTTCACCAAGAGGTCAAAGGTGAAGCTCTCCTCCATGGAAGGGCCCTGTGTCTGCACATCCAGGTGTTTATGGGTATCACACTGCACCAGAGCGCCCCATGGTATGTATGTGTATGTACAACCATTATTCTAAACAATTTTAAATAGGACTTAGGTGTGATTTAATGAATACAAAGTACCAGGGAGTTCCCCATACCCTAGAAAGGAAGGCTAGACATCATAAAAATTTAGTTAGGTTGTGTAGCGATTACCCTGATTCACCAATCCCTCTTCACTTACTTAACCATCTTCAAACAGCCCCAGACACAGTCCACTGGAAGGCGTTTGGACAACTCTCACAGTGTTGAGCTGGGATCTGGGGGTGAGCTTCTGGGTCACATTGTCTCAGGGTTATCCTGGCAAGAGATGACAGGGGAGGAAACACACTCAGAAGTTCGTAGGGGGCACAAACAGGATACAATGCTTCCTCTTACTGCTCTCGAAAGCACATTGAGTATCATATTTTGTATTTTCAGGTTTTCTTTTATGTGTTTGTGTATCTGTGTGTCTGATTACAAAATAGTGGATGCTAAGGATATTTAGAGAGCTACCGTTTAGTTGCCAAAAGTTCTGGTGATTTCATTGTCAGTGAATCAGAAGCATATGATTTAAATTACCATAAAAATTCATCTTTATAATTTAACGAAAACTGTCTTTGGCAAGTGTTTGCTTGGTGTCATTGGGAAAAAGGTGGGATGCAGACCTAGGAGAGATAGGCATGCAGGTCTCCAGACTCTGGGATCATGGCAGCAGGAGGCATAGCTGTGGTGTCCTGACCTTTGCAATCAGTCTTGTCTGCCCCATGCTTCCAGTGACTGGACTTTACTTGGTCTGGTAGCTAAGGCCCCAGTGACCTCTGCCCAGGATTTCTACTATGCTGCCCCCTTCTGGGAGCCTTCAACCTCCAACCAGATTAATTCCTGGGGCTCAGGGACTACATACCTTCATTCCTGGGACCCTGATAGAGCCCACTGATGGCTCCTTTTGGATCACCAAAGTTCTCTATTTCTCTGGATGTTTTTCAGGGTAGCTGTGTATTCCACAATTCCATATAATTCAGAAGTCCATATGCTTCTCAGTAGTTCATAGAGCCTATATCCTGTTGTACTTTATTTTTCATGAGGATACAATAAGAGAAAACCCCATTGGTTAACTGCTATGCCTATGTCAGTGTAAACCCCATTAAGGTTGGTTGCTGTATAACAAAGGATCAAGGGACCTTACTCTACAGATTAAAAAAAAATGAGTCTCAAACTTGTCATACAGTCATACAGAGATACTTGTATCCCATCACAGTTTGGTGTTCACTGATGTTTGAGTCTCTCCCACCTGCTAATCTAAGCTGTTCCCTTCCCTAAACGAATTCTCTGCTTCTTAGAACTGGAGGGAGAAGCATGGAGTATGGAGTCCCTGTGCTGCCCAATTCTTCCTGGTAGTTCATATAAGATAATGTTGGTCAAGATGTCCCATCAATCTGTTTTCACATACTGTTCCATGGGGACACTGTTGTAAAGGCTGCTTATTGGTTCCTGGCCACCTGGCTAACTTAGACTCCAAATAATCACACACAGATGAAGATACACAGAGGCTACGCTAGATCATGTTACAAGCCCCCCCCTTTTTTTACTATGGAAAATTTAGTTATTTAGGATAAGGGTATATTAGTTACTTTGGCAATGCTGTAAGAAATTCCTGGCATCAGCGTTTGGGATTAGATGTTTATTTTGGCGCATGGTATTGGGGGGTTGCAGTCCGCTGTGACAAGAGAGAGCAGAGAGCTCTGGCTCAGCCTCCAACAGCAGGACCTTCTTGTGCTTCTTGTGGTGGCTGTTCATATAATGGAAGACCAGGAGACTGTGAGAAGCACCAACCACACGGCGAGCATAACCTCCAAGTCCTTTCTCTGGCAGCTTGTTTCTATCAGACAGACCCCAGCTCTTAAATGCACCCGCTTCTATCATGCTCGGGAGGAACTCCTTCATCCAAGGCCACAAGCACGCAGTGTGGCCACACCCAGTATACACACTCCATGCAGCAGAGAAGCGGTGAAGTCCTTTAGTTAAGCATCGCGCCAGTCTCCAGGGCTGGCTGTGTAAGGGTGTGATTGAGACCTGAAATGTGGTTCTCATGAGGGGACTCCAGCATCCCCTATAGCATAGAGACTTTACTAGGCTTTCTGTGGCTTCAAAGGGATGGTAGAGCTGACCTGGCTGGGCTCCAGAGTTCTGTGTGATCAGAGAGAAGAGAGGCCTAGCCCAGTGGAGGGGCAGCCTCTGCCTGTGGGCACCCTCAGCCTCTCAAGTGTGCAGCCTGACGGGTGCTCCCAAAGGCCCCTTGGAAGGCGACCCCTCTAGATGAAGTTTACCTGGAAGCTCCATCAGGATATTTTTCCTGAAGTCTGTTACATTCTCTACAGACACATTTTTATATTAACATGTTTCTGGATAATACAAAAGATCAAATACTGTATAATTATTTGCAAACCAAAATTCACCACTAAGACAAATATCTCTCGCTTTAACTCATTAAATAGAATTGCCCTTTCTTTCACTCCACAGGGGAAGTCACTCCCTTGAGCAGAAGTCACCTCTTACCTTCAAGTGCACCCATCCCCCCTCTTCCTAGTTCAGGGAGCCCTCTCCACAGGACAATGACTCCTCCTCCTCTGGGTCTCTCATCACATTTTCATGCCCTGAAGTTTCATGAAGATGATCTGACACCTTCCTCTGGCCAGAGCCTAAGCTCTTCTGGAAGTATAGGGCATCTACCTGGTTTATTCTCATTGTTCTTCATATATTGGCACTCAAATTGTAGTTTTGTTCAATTCAACAAATACTCCCAGAAGCACCTCTACTGGGCCAAGTGTGGACAAGATGTCTCTGCTTCTTCAGAAGAGGTAGCAGGTAGGTTTCAGCATTGCTGGAAACAGAGCTTAGACAAGCTTCCTGTGTCCCCTAAAAAAGTCAACCTATGGCAGAGCCATGACAACCCACTCCAAAATACACCAGGCAGACTTTATGATTCCCTGAGCTACAAACCCTAATTCCTCTGTTGGGAAAACCCATGACTTAGCTGTGGCCCTTCCTGCTGGCAACACCATCATACCGTGTCCAACACCCCAGCACCCTGCCTGCACTGCACCTAGAGGCTGTTGGAAAGAAAATGAAGGATGAGGGGGCATGAGGCGGACTCTGACCTGCCCTAAACAGCTAGACACTTGCTGATTGCATGCTAAGTGGATGGTGGCATTGTTTTCCCAGAGAGCTTCCTCTCTGCATCCTAAGAGAGGCCCCCTGAGGCTGAGCTTTTTAAAACAGGGTGAGGGGAAAACAAAAAACAATGGAAGTTGCCTTGCTTTATAAATGGCCGTATTATTCTTAGAATGAGCCCCTGTCCTGGAGCCCCGGAAGGTGCTGATTTGACACAATTTAATGAGGCAAGATCAATGGGTCTCGAGGATCCCGAGAGCTGGACAGATGTTCTTAGTGGCCTCACTTGGGAGCCCAGGGTCCAAGTGGGACTTGCCGCTGCTGGCGGCTTGACTGAGAATTTCACTAACAATGAACTGGGAGTGAAGAGAAACCCCCGGGGTAGAAAATGAAAATAGTGGTAAACAAAGGGACAGGTTTTCAAGAAAGGAAGACAGCCTTCCAGGTGTGGTCTGCATCAATCTGTCCTAGGCCAGAGGCGAGGATGGAGTGTAAGATGTCTTCTTCCATCTACCCCAGTGGAGCTGACCCCCAAATCACAGTGATTCCAAACGAGAAGCTCATTTCAAAACAGATATGTCGGACAAAGCACGCTTCCCACTCAGTCACTTAGCCTACTAAACATGGGACCCTTCAGATGTCCAGCCCCCACAGCGAAGGCCCTTATAGCCCAGACAGGCCACCAGCACCCTGGGGAAGTTTCACAGGAAGCAACAACAGAGAGACAACAGCCATTGCTGTTAGTTCCTCCAGAGGGATGCAGGAGGACAGAGTGCTGGGGGCTGTGAGTCTGACGAAGCTGTTTACTCCCATGGTGGACGGATTCACAAAGAGACCGTCTACTGTGGCAGGTATTGCTCCCCAGACCCCCCACTTGGAGCCCAGTGATGGCATACACCGTTCCCCTTTGGTCCATGATGCACATGTTGTCTTGGACCTCCCGGCTGTGCATCTGTCAACTGGTACCCTCATCCAAACCTTTTCGTTTTATCGGCCACTGCCCAGTGCCCCCAGAAGTTCTTGTTGACACGTGGGAGTATCATTAGGCACACACAGTTCTATACACACATGCCTGCATACAGGCCTCTGCATATACTCTCTATATGCCAGCCCTAAACATGGGTCTCTGAAGAGAGACATTTACACACAATTCATAAACACAGACCAATACTTTATATCCCTGCCTATAGATATTTTCACACATGGCTCTATACATACATTATACATGCCTGGACATGAGACCCTGAAAACGTAGCCCTTCACACACTCCTGTACACACTCTCCTGCATGTAAACCTTATCACCATCCCTTGGCACACACCCTCTCTTTGATTCTGCTCTTCCTGGCTTCCCCTGGAACCCAAGTTCCCACACACCTGGGCAGATAGAGACAATCTTATCAGTCACCATCTGCGTAAGCAGTCAGGGTACCTTGGCACCATCCACGTGTGCCCCGGAGGTCATGAATGACCACACGGTCAGAACATCCTTGTGAGAGCACAGCATACCTTTCACGGGGCCTTGGCACTGAAGACTGATGCTCTGGGATGCACACAACAGCAGATCTGAGACATGAGCCTTGAAGGCTCAGCTGAAGCGTCTCTCGCTGAAGAAATGAAGAGCTCATGTGGTTTCTTCTGACAGCACTTCCAGCAGAAGTCATTTTAGTGATACAAGTGGGAGATGAACACGGACTGCCCAGAAGTTAAGAATGTGGAGTGAGAATCCCAGCCTGAAATGGTTCACTCAAGTGCCCAGATCCATGGCACCAGGTACAGCTGGCACAATCTCATGTTGGTATGTCTCCTTTCCCACAGGGTCACCCCCAGAGGCGCTCTGACACATGCTAGCATGTGGCCAGCGGCTTCTCCACACAAGCTTTGATAGAACTCAGGACTTGGAATGAAAACTAGTTCCACTGATCCTGGACAGAACTCAAAAGCAGAACTCGGTCCCCTAAAGACTCCTGCAGTGTTTTTTGCTCCTTCCATCAGCTTCTCAGATCCCTGGATCCTACACAAAAACCTCTCTGGGGCCTTGCCCCAGTAACAGTGGCTATTTGAATACCAGGGGCTTCTGTGAAACCAAAAGTTTGCTCTCCTTTAGTCTTCAGATCTGGAACAAACCTGTCGCCCCTGGGGTGTGAGAAATCTTTGCGGTGACTTTGATTTTTCACACCCTTGCCATCTCCTCCTGTAGCTCCTCCCCAGAGCGAGGCCAAGGTGTGAAAAGCAAAGAGGCCCCTTGCCATTCGCTCCAAAGTGAGCCAGACTGCTAATGTGCCAGACAGGCCTGCCTCAGATGTGGCTCTTGGGATTGGAGGGGGGCTCACCTGGTTTGTGTCCCAAAAGTGGCCATTCCATGGAGCCAACAACAGTGCTTGACTTGGAATAAGCCAGCCCACCATCTGGAATAATTTGTGATTCTTTTGCAAGGAGGGGGGCAGGCTGATGCTGGTCTGAATTCAAGGTCCAAAGTCATCATGGCGGGTGACACATACTTCTCAGACACATTCTTAGCACACAGACAGTTGTTGCACAGAGTTCCCTTAGTGTGTAGATCATTGTGCTTTGGGAATGGCCAATGACCAGGGATAAAACACCCAGCACCACCTGTCCCAGCATACAGGCTCACAAGTGTAATCTGTGTAATGTTTACTCAGATGCCCTGGGGAGTCAGTGGCTATGTGGGTGGTTTCTGTAGGGCGTGGCTCTGAAGGAAGAATTAGACTGCTAGCTCTGGGTACAGCCGAGGAGACCCCAGGCAGCTTCTTTCAGAACAGCAGTGTGCAGAGTCCAGAGGCACCTGGAGTAAAACCCAAGCTTCTAGTTGCATATCCAGTCTCTCCATAAAGTTTACAAGGTGGTTTTCATGGCTGCGTAGGTACAGCACTTCCGGGGGACTGTGTCAGTGGAGTCTGAAGGCAATAAGTTAATTTTCACTTACCCCTATATTCAACCATGGTGAAGTGGAACAGCCAGGGAGCCCCAAACGCTACTTTACTGTGTTTAGAAGTGCTGTTTCCATGTCCTTGAAAGCCATGGAAAATCACCCATCAGCCTTGAAGCTCAAAATTCCCAGGTACATTTCCTCATCTTTCCCGAAGTCCATGGTCCCCACAGGACGACCCCTCTACAAAGATTGTCTTTATTTCCATTTGATTCTTGTGGCTCCAGAGGCTCCTTGCTTATGTTGGTCTCATTGGTCTCACTCCGGTTTCTGCTGCTGTTCTCCTTCAGATTCCACCCTGCGTGTC
Source organism: Microtus oregoni (assembly GCF_018167655.1). Classification (NCBI taxonomy): domain Eukaryota; kingdom Metazoa; phylum Chordata; class Mammalia; order Rodentia; family Cricetidae; genus Microtus; species Microtus oregoni. The sequence goes on along the minus strand of NW_024543207.1, from coordinate 20,759,603 downwards.
TGATGCGTGTCTACCTTCCTGTCTGTTTGGAGGTCATGTAGGCACCCTGCATATCTGATGTGTGTCTACCTTCCTGTCTGTTTGGAGGTCATATAGGCTTTCTCCCGTCCCTTCCACAAGGTGTCTATGCCAGGCTGTTGTACAAGTAGAGTCCCACCCTAGCACTGTTTTAGCATGTTAGGTGAAGGTATGAAGCCGTTGATGCTGGATACTCTCAGCTCAGCTTCTTTAACTGTATCCCCTGGCAGATGCTTCCACACGACTGAGTCCAGAGGATTCTGCTAGCATCTCCCTGGGGTCACATTTCAGCCCCTGTGCCCGAGCACATAAGGACCAAGCAGAGTGGACATTCAGCGCTATTGTCAGGACATCCTCAGCATTGTCCCTCCTTTGTCCTCTCTGAAGGACGCCGCCTTCTTTGGTGAACATGGCTAGGGGAAATGAAGCAAGTATAAGCACATTAAGACTTCTATGGAAAAAGCAATATCCACTGTATTTCCCCCTGTTATCAATTACTTATAAATTATACAAACAAGGTGCCTGTGCTTAGCACATGAATGCCTGACCCTGAAAAAGGCAAAGGGTGTCTGAAACTTCAGAGCAAGAGGACTTGAGGTGGGACAGAGGCTGAAGACGCAGGTGTATGGACAGCGAACACAAGCGGCTGGTTTGGGGATGGTACTGCTAAAGCCTCAGATTCTCCTGACCCTCAGGGTCGGTCTGTCTGAGGCCTGGGGTGACACACAATGGCCACATTTCCATTCTCCTCCTCTCCAGGCCTGCAGGGGCACCAGGCAAGGACCAGACTGTCTGGAAAAGCACAGATGCCCTGGGATGCCCTGCAGGCAAGCATCCCTGAAGGTTGTTGTAGATCTAGCTATACACAGGCCTACAACATGCCAGGTCTGCCTGTGGTTTTCCATGTGACTATCGGGGACCACTGGGGAGAGATGCAGAGTAACCTCACATTACATTTCAACGTAACTCGGAGTCCTCTGGGAAAGCAGAACTGGGAGAGAATGGGGGAGAAGCCACAAGCCCCTGAGAGCAAGAAAAAACCTACTGGGAGAGCTACGAGTAATTAGGGCTTGGAGTTGGCAGGAAGATGGTGCTAGGCAATTAATTAATATCTAAAGTGTGAGCAGTGTCTTTCCATGGTGCCTGGGAAGATCCACAGGGATTGGGGGTGGGTAGGGAAAGATGGCCAACAGGCCTAGAAAGCGAGAGAGGCGTTGCCTTTGAGCTCTTTTACTGACTCGTTTTTCTCTCAACTTTAGCATAAGCTCTGGAGTACAGCCAAAGTGAAAATGAGGGGTTGTGAAGTCCGTTTGTGTCTATCTTGCGGCTTCAGCACAAGGGCGTGCCTGTTGACCAAGACAAGTGACAAGACAGGACAGCAGGAATAAGGATATATAGTTAAGCCTTGAGATCTACAGAACAGGCTCTGCACACACCCTAAACTGGAAGGCTGTGGAACCTAGGAGTCGGTCTTACTGTTGTAAAAGCTGCTTGGCTGCAGACAATCTCTTCAGAGACCCAAGCATCTGCTGGGGTTCAGAGACACCTGGGAGTCAGCGGTGGAGGACGTTCCCATTTCGTATTTCATATTTATCTCTCTCTGAATATGTTTATATTTCATTATTGACTTTTAAACCTCCCAGAATCCAAAAGTATTCTTGGAACCCAAGAGGTTCTTTATAAAGGTATGAGTGAGCTAAATGATGCTCCGGATGCAGCCTTGTGGAAACTCATGAACTCTAGACCAACAGCTGGGGGACCTTCATCGCACCAAACTAGCCCCTCCGTATATGAGACACAGCGTTGAAGCTTGGACTATCCTGAGGGGACCTTGGCATTAGGACCAGGACATATCCCTGGTTTATGAGCTAGCTTGTTGGAGCCCATTCCCTATGGTGGAATGCCATGTTCAGCCTCAATGCAGTGAGGAAGGGCTTGGTCCTGCTCCAACTTAATGTGCCAGACTTTGCTGACTCCCCATGGGAGCCCTTACTGGTTGGGAGGAGTGAATAGGTGGGGAGGAGGAGATGGGGGGCCAGGAGGAGGGGTGAGAGGGAGAACTGTGGTTGGAATGTAAAAATAAGGAAAACATAAAATATTTTTAAAAATCTTTATTTTTTGTATATTAAAAACTAATGTTCTAGATGGATGCCCACTCCTCTAACGGGCTCCACATTGCCGTGCGGGAAGAAGCATGGACCCTGCCCATCTGTGTCACAGCTGCTCTTCAGCGTGAGTTCTGTGGCTCCATCATGCTTGGGTCTCCAACACTGTAAAGCAGAATACCTGCAGGTCAATCTCTAAAGAGTTGAGATCTCCCTTATCATTTCCGAGAACATGCTCTGGGGCAATGCAACATCAGGGGCAGTGCCCTGTCTCCAGAAGTGCAGCTGGTAAGTGAACTGGAGAGCTTACTCCCTGTCTAAGTGGTAATGTCAGCGGGGTTCTGTGAACTCTTGTAGATTTTGAGAAAAACAGTAGCCCAACTGGCCTGAACTTTGCTGTGTAGCCTCAGCTATAGCCTTCTCCATTCTTAGCCTCTAAAGGAATAGGATTAGAGCATCACCTTACGTTCCTGGCTTTCCAGTAATCCTTTTCACAAATGAGTAATGTCTTCTGTGGACCATGGTGGGCATGTGAGGATCCCTTCATATGTGGTTTCAGTCCTCATGGCTGTTTGCCTTCCTGATTTTCTTAAAGGAAATGCTCAGGTAAACATTCCTCCTAGGTAGTGTTTAATTTGGGGGAAAATTGAAATTTGTAAGTCAGTCACAATAGGATTAGGGCTATTAGGATCCAGCTACTGCACCTTCAAGTGTACACGGAACACTCCCAGCATCCACTTCACGGGCCATGTCAGGCTCTTTGTAGGGCTGAATCTCAGCCAAAACTCTCTGATCAGCTGTGCTGCCATTAACTGGATTTGGGTGTTAAGGAAAATGAGTTTGCAAAGACAGACAGGCTTTCACTAGTGCATGAAAGCCACTTCTCTGCTCGGTAAAGCCACACAGAAGAGGAAGGCAGCTCTATTAGGGTTGGATGTCTTCCGAAGACCACACTGTCCCTGGCAAAGACTCTTGGGCAAGATCCATCAACTCTGCCACCGTCCCTTCCCACAGAAGTATAGATTTGAGTAGCACAACATGCTAGGTTCTTTTCATTGCTGTGAGAACACATATGATGGGAGCAATTCAGGAAAGGAATGGTTTATATTGGCTTAGGATGAGGACACAGTCCATCCTGGAGGAAAGTCATGGCAACAGAAGCATGAGGCAGCTGGAGTCATCACATCTACAATCAGGAGTAGAGAGAGATGAGTACCGATGACCAGGTTTCTTTCTTCCTCCTCCTCGCCTTCCTGCTCCTCCTACTGGGACTTCAGGACAGAGAATGGGGCCAGAACATTTAGGATGAGTTTTCCAACCTCAGTCCAATCTAGAAACTCCCTCCCAGACATGCCCAGAATTTTGTCTCCTAGGTGACTCTAGATACCATGTAATTGTTCACATTCGCCATTACAGATGGGTTCAGAAATGGTGTGCTTGTATTCCAAAGAGAGTCCCAGGTACTCTTATCCCATGGGCTGTCTTGGGAAACGTGCATAAGATAAGGCCTTAAAAGCTCTTTCTAAGTGTGTCTAAATTTTGAATGCATAGGAGCAAGAAGAGGAAGAATGAATTTAAAGATGAGGAAACACAGCATCTTTGAGTCTGATATATCTCCCAACAGTGTACTTGACTCTCTGAAAGTGGCAGGACCTCTAAGGACACAGTGGCAGATCTTTAGGCTTTTATTGATTTGGCAAGCAGGTGGCTTCTTATGGTTATGCTCACATGCAGTTTTGACAGAACCACCAGCTACCAAAGATGGAATTGACTATCCCATGTGTGTCCATGGAGTACTTCCAAATGAGATTCATGTTTGAGGAAGCAGTCCGGTGAAACAAGGAGTGTACCACGGGGCTGACCCATCCTGTTGTTGAAGGACTAAATCTCATAAAAGGCTGGACGTGTGTGATTCATTTTCCAGTTCTCACTGTGTTTGAATTGGGACATATTCTTCTGCTTTTGGCTTGAGTTGGAGATAAAACTTACATTGTCAACTTTCTTGACTTAACAGTTTTCAAACTACAGAACTAGGGGCCTTCCAGCTTCCAATATCAAGTGAGCTGATTGGGTTTTGCTAAGATTCTTTATGTGAATGCACCATTCACAGAGTTGGGCTCCATACTTCACTTGTGTGTGAAGATAATCTTTCCCTGACAGAGACAATGGCTGATCCCTCCTCTCTCTCTCTCTCTCTCTCTCTCTCTCTCTCTCTCTCTCTCTCTCCTCCTGATACTCCCTGTCAGAGGTTCTACTCCTCCAGCCCAAGTTCCTCTACATTTAGGATGAGTCTTCCTACCTTACTCTAAGCTAGAAACCTTTTGTCTGGGAGAACACTACAGATTCAAACAACAGTTTCATGTGTCCCCATCTTTGAAATGGGGATGGCTATTTTTATATAAAAATTCAAGATTAAAGAGAAACTTAAAAGATCTTCTGGGTCCTCATCACTCTTCCTGACCTCTGGAGATAACCAGGTGACTTCTGCAAAGATAAAGACACGTCCAGTGTGTGCCTTTATGAGGTGTCATCCAAATGTTTGCTTTAGCAGGCACTTCCAGAAGGATGCTTGAACTCATGGGAGCTATCTCTACATGATCACCTTTGACATCAATCAAAGCACCCATTCTAAAAAAAGAGACAATAATTTTTCATATGATTCTATGTCCTTGAAATAGAAAAATGATAGAATTCCCCAAAAATTTCCATTCCTATTTGACAGTGCTCAGATCTTCCAATCCAGACAAGGTTATTAGTGTGTGATTTCAGCTAACTGAATAAAAGAAGAGTTTAATAGCTTTTCACTTCTGAGAAAGGACCTGGATGAGGCTGGCTTTCTGCAGTGGTCCAGTCTTCCCAGAGCTTTGCACCATGCAGACCCCAGAGCAGCCGTATGAGAAAGAGCTCCCAGTGGCTCAGGCAGGCAATGTCTTTAGCACCAGGGCGCTAGCAGTGGTGATGTGCTAGCTGTGGATTCTTAATTGTATAAATTGCAGGATAGAGTGGACAAGTGCTAGAGAAAATTGGGATTTTTGCATCCTTCAAAGAACCCAAATATGTAAACAGTCCATCATGTAGGAGGAAGTGTGTATGTGTGCATCTTATTGAAAGGGGAAAATAATTCAGAGAGACGAGAGGGTGGCACTGGGGAAAGCTGATATTCCGCTATAACGGATAGCCCCAAGTTGTAGAGGCCATTATTTCATGCATTTTCAGAGCAAATGAACTTGACAGATGGCCGTGTCACCCAAACCCCCACCTACCAACTTGATTATGCAGAAAACAATACAATAGAAAAGAAATCATTACTGAAGGAACCTGGTTAGTCCACAGAGGGCTGGGGAATGCAGAAGAACAAAATTACAGTGGTGGAATTGAACAGCAAGAATGCATTTAACATAAAGTGGGTTACTGCAAGGCAATCAGTCATGGCTAAAGCTATTGTCTGCTCTTGCTTGCATGGTATATGAAGTAATCCGTCATCTCCCACAGAATTTATGCTTAGTTTATAGGGGAGAACTACAAAGGTTTCACCAGGACATGTTTGGGTAGCCTTAAGTGGCTCAAGTATGGACCCTAGAGGTAGAACAGGGATCCCTATAGGATGCTCTGGTATCTCCTGTATTTGTGATAATCTTATGATAGAATGTTCCTATCTCACACTTACATGACAATGCTGCTTGGGAGAGTGCAGGAAGGAGCTTCCTCAGACCTCAACTCTAGTCAGCCTGTGTGTAATCAGCATGCACACCAGAGTAACCGTGGAGGAAATGAGGTCAGACTTAGACCAGGACTTCCCAAAGGTTAAAGAAAGAGAGACTTCTGTAAATTCCGGGTGGTCACATTGTCTGCCACAGTATGCATCCCAGGAGCAGCTGACTCTAAGTAGAAAAGGATTGTCGCGGAGCAGCAATCACACCCGAAGGACTCAGTTGTGTTATGCTACACCAAAGGTCACATCCCCCTGTATCTAAGATATTCCAGAAAGCCTAGCTGAGGTGCTATCAGCAGTTGATGAATACCGAGGGAGGAAGACTCTCTTTTCTCCGGGGAAAAGGGCACTGGTAGAACTATGTCCCAGTGGAGAACCAACATTCACTTTTTAAGAACTCCTCAGTTCCCCTGCCTTGTGTCTGAAAACTGATGGGATTTAGCCACATTTACCCCTTCCAAATGGTCTCTTTCCCGTTTCAAACCCCTTCTGCACTCATTGCTGCTCCTTAGAAGAGGCCAACCACACGAGTACAGTCTGTGCACTGCTCTGACAGAAGGAAAGCCACCGCAGTGTCTTGCATTTCTGTCCCAGAGCCCTCTCTTACTGGAGAAATTCAAGACATATGGAAATAAGTCCATTTTGAAGAATAATGACCACTTTTAAGATCCAGGACACAATGCCAATGGTTGGGTACATCCATCGCAAGTGACTGTGGAGTAGAGGCAGGGACCTTTTCCTGCTGCATGTCTATGATAGACAACGATAGTTTAACTATTAGCAGGATCTCAGAAGTTAGAGAAAAGATGGTCTCTCAAGGGTCTCTTGCTCAAAGCGGCCTCTTTACATCTGTCTCAAGAGCCTGCATCTCATCCCAACAGAAGCTGCCCTCAGAACTGGACTGTGTATGGCCTCTTTCAAAGAATGCCAAGCAATCACTAGCTGAATAAGAGCTCAAACCAAGAGGAGAGAGCTCAGAGACTGGGACAGGTGGTTTCTCCTAGGCATTCTGTGGGGTTCATGGACTGCTGAACCCCTGCACTATGAGTTGGAGACAGTCATTTAGATAGTTAGCTACAGGTCATTGGAATACACCCGCTTCTTAAACAGATAAAGGAATGCTCACTCACTGAGGCAGAAGCAGGGTTATTCTTATGGGATCTAACTTGGGCTCTGATGGTGGAAACCTGTCTTGTTCCATCTACTTCCCCTTTTGTCAGATCAAACAAACATCTTGGCCACAATGTTAGCTGGCCTAAGGCTCAATGATGGTTCATGTCAACTGTCAGCTTGATTGGTATTCATGAGACTCACTTTGAATATGTTCCCTTCTCTCTCCAGAAGAGAAAAGGCTGACTTTAAATATGGGTATCAGCAGGCCATGGCTGGGGTCCCAGACTGAAAAAAAAATCAAGGAAGAAGACAGGTGAGAGTCAGAGCCAGCATTCCTCTTTGATTTCTAGTGAACCGTGGTGGAAGGAGTCCCAGAAAAATGTCCTCACCACCATGAACTCTGCCATGCCTGCCCCCCCCACTGATGGACTTTAACTCTTCAGACTGTGAGCCAACATAAGCTCTTCTTCCTGTTTGTTGCTTCTCTTAGGGTGTTTTGGCACAGCAATGAGACACATAACTAATACAAGATACAATGTTGTAGAACTAGGAACAGATTCGTGGTGTTCATAGCCCTTAGTCTGGGCTGGTATATACTTGGAGGTAACCTTTTGGTGAGTTTCATAAGGTTCCATAACAAATAATTCAACACTGCCATTTATTCTCCATTAGTCCAGAACACCATCCATCAGGAGGAGTCTCATTTCCCCCCACAAGCTCCAAACAACATTGGTCCTGGCTCTTTCTAGCTCTAGGCTCTTGAGCTGTCTAGTCCATGGCAGTATCACTCCATGTTTGTCTTCCAAGGCCATTCAGGCATCTTCTCCCTTTGTTGGCACCTTCTCTGGGTCACTAAGATGTGTCCCTCCCAGACTGATATGCTGAAAGCCTAGACCTCACTGTCACCTGGTCAGGAAAAGATAAATGAGATTAAATGATACCATAGGTGGGTCTTCATCCTTAACTCAGAACTATAAAGATGCTTTTCCAAATTCTGTGGTCTCAATAGACCACGGGGGTCAGAGGGCACAAAGTTCAACCACAGTTCTCAGTATGGACGTTCCTGAGCATTTGAGGAAAGTACAGACTGCCTCCTTTTAGGGTGCAGGTGTGAGTCATGCTCAGCCAGAGGTGTTCTCCCTCACCCTGAAGTGAAATCCCTTGGTGTTTACCATTCTGCACACTACTCCTCTGGGACCTGCCACCTTTTGTTTTGTGTGTTGAGAACTCATATTGTCCACATTTGTGTGAGTCGGACATCTGTTTTCAGTTGGTGATACTTTTAAATGTTCTGAGGTAAGGTCCACAGATTGTCAGTTCAAAGAGTGAGCTTCACTGGGCTCCACTTCGAGCCTATCCAAGCTCAGGACTTCGCTCTTTCTCTGCCGCCTCCATCCCCATCTGTTTCTTCCCTTTTCCCCCATGTCTCCTCTCTCTTTCCTTCCCCTTGCTCTGTCTTCCTCTGTATATCTTTCCCCACCCTTCCCTATCCCCTGTTTTTCTATCTCTATGTAGCCTCTTTTGATCTGAGGTTAGTGACTTTTGAGTGAGCTTTTAGCTGTAGGCTTTCATCAAAGTTTTGTGTTTTTGTAATCTAGAAATCTCTCTGCGTGTCTGTGAAGCCAGAGAGCCTCCTGCTTCAACTTGCAGGGACTGGGGGTGTTCTCATAAGAATTTCAGAGCAGCTCTGGGCACTGCAGGAGGCAGGAATCTAAATTCCTTCCTTCACATCTTCATCACTCTTCCACTCAGCCCCAAAACCACGACGAAGCCCTCCAGCTGTCCCACTCAAACCACACAAGCAAACAGACCTTTGAAGATGTTTCTGGAAGGGCTTCTCTGGATAATAGTTGGAGCTTCCATGATTTCCTCTGAAGCCCACATGTTGCTGGGCTTCCCCAAGGTTCCCAGAGTGGCTTGACATCACTCCTTCATAAGGCTATGTGACCCCCAAATGACCTGGGAAACTTGGAAAGAGTGCCCAGCGTGACCTCTCCTTCTCATCTTTGCCAACAAGAGGTTAGTAGCAGGGCACACATTTGTACCTTTGGTGTAGTATTTATCTTAAATGCAAATCAGATTCAATGCATCCTGAATTCACTGATGATACTCTGGCACTATGCCAGAACACAAGCATGAGATCTACACTCATTACTTGGAGTAAGGCAGTGTTTGACCCTGCCACGGCTTCTTGAACAATGTGACCCACTGACTGGGGACAGGTAGACACCCACAGCTTCTTTTACCCAAGCCATTTATTTGCTTATATATTGGTCTGTTTCCTTGTGTGTGTGTGTGTGTGTGTGAGAGAGAGAGAGAGAGAGAGAGAGAGAGAGAGAGAGAGAGAGAGAATTAAGATGCTGTATGCTGCAGGTGTGGAGACCAGAGACAACCTGGGGTATCGGTGCCCATCTTCCCTCCTGCCTGAGGGTCTCACTTTTCGGTTCACTGCTGTGTATACCAGGCTAGCTGTTCGGCAAGCTTTAGGGGTTCTGTCTCCACTTCCTATCATGCCATGGGAGCAATGGAATTATTGACTCACCTAGCTTTTACATGAATTCTTGGGACCTGAACTCAGTTCTTCAACCGGGCAGTCTCCCAGCACCCAAATTTCTACTGGTGAAGTCCATGCTCAGTGAACAGCACCCAGCTGTTACTGAGTAGATGCGCTCATTCTCCACAGTAAGCAGTGATTATGTGAATGAGAGAAGGCTTTCCACAGTCATCAGGAAGCTTCTGCCTTCAGTAAAAGAATGCAAATATGACCAGCTGGGTCACCCCCAGGAGCCCAGTCCATAGGCCTCAGCATAGCTGGCCTCGCTATTTGGGAGCCAAGGGTGACACACAGATCCATGTCAAGATTGCACGAAAAACAGACATCCAACAGGTAGAAGTCTACACTCAGACAGGAAGGACTGGGCTGGCCTGGTCTATAGTCAGCACTCTGGAAGATCCTGGACCAGAGCCCTGACCAGCAGGTTCCTAGAGGCACAAGGAAGACTCTCTAGAAGTAGTGTATGTGATCCCAGCCAGGGGTGGGGTTGAGGGTGCCCTCCACCCATTACCAGCCATACAGACGCTATGAGGATGTGAGGGTCAACAGTCAGCTTTTGGAAGAAGCCTGCTTAGCCTCTGAGCATCCATAGTAGGGCTTGTAAGAGAGTCCCATGTTGTTAACAGAGCTTAGGATCTTCTAAGGACCTCTGTCTGTGTCTCTACAGAATGCCAGGAGGCACTAAGCATCCACTCCTAAAAACAAGAACAGCTAGCTTACCCTCACAGACCCCAGTCCTCTTCTCTGTACCAGTCTATGCTGTCACCTTTCCCTTGAGGTCAACCATTCAGTCATCAAACAGGTCATCACTGTGATTAGTGGTACCAAGGAATAAGCATGTTCAGATCCTGTTAAGAGATGTCACCTCTTCTCATTGGGCTTAGATGCTACCGTGTGGTGGTACACTGCACAAGGGTGTATGATTAGGAGAGAAGCAATGGGCAGAGACACTGTCTGGGAAGAGAATGGCAGGGCTCGTGCTGAAGTCCAGAGTTGTCTGAAGAGCAAGGCTGGAGGCAGCAGTGCCCAGATGACAGAATTAGACAGGGAACTTAGAAATGGGTCACCTCAACAAGGGTAACAGGTGGCATTTGGGACTTCAGTGACCAAGAGTGGATAGTGGCCTGCCTCCTGTATTCACAATCCAGGCAGACTTAGCAGTGATGTGAACACAAACACAGAAATGAGCGTGCGTGCCTTATGTGGAGCCCACTGCAGCTGGCAACAGAGTGGCTGGGGTGGAGAGGGGTACAGGAGAGAGTGGGGTTGATGGTACCTGGTCCTCAGTGCATGTAAGGGAGGGGTCATAGCCCGTGGAGAAGTGGAACGCCATGAAGAGTTCAGGAAGGGGTGACCAATGTGTGTCCAGAGGCAACCTCCTCTGTGTGATGGATCCACCATCACATCACAGGTTTAGGGATTCTCAGGACAGAAGGGTCTACTTAGACCCATTTCTTGATCTCCTTGTTCGTCTCAAAATGCTGTGCAAAGAAAGGTACCATACCATCAACCAGTGTCTTCTCCTGACCACATATGTACACCAACCATGCTTCTGTGGATGCATGGGCATCCCTCTGGCCATGTACACACACATTGAGCATTTGTATGGGTGGAGAAGGACCACAGTCATCACTGACAAGACAGCAGCATGACTGGTTCACTCAAAAAGGCTGTGATCCTTTACCACTGATGAATACCAGAATAGAAAACAGTTCTGCATCCGCATGACTGTCTCAGGGCAGCCCAAGACCCACACCATGCAGGCAGCAGGACAGTTGAGCCGATATCAGATATGTGTTTTGAAAGCAGTGAGGAGTCTGGCTTCTGTCCTGCTGGCTACACACCAAGAGGAAGCTGCCTCTAGGTCTACTGCATTCTCATCTCCATCCTCAGAGAGGTCACCCCTGCCCTAGAGTACTGCACTGCACTGGTCCATGCCCACCTAGCAAGGGAAGAAGCACAGGGCTGCAGATAGTCCAGGGGAGATCCATCTCTGCCCAGAGCACACGTTTGCATGACACTAGGTCAATAAAGACATCTTCATATATCCAGAGACTGTGTCCTCATGGAGGAGCCAGAGACAGTTCTATCAGCGTAACTTTTTAAAATAATGACATAAATATCTATCATTTCACTATATATGATTTTTTTAATATTTCCAATATAGATATCACCGAATATGGAATTTCAGAAGATATGGGCTCCACTTAGCCTTGGGGCCTTTTGATTCCACTAAAGTGTTTTTTATCAGGTTTCATCTGCCTTATTGGAAGATGGGGACAGGGCCTTATTGGAAGATGAGTGGAAATTTGTCAAGCATTTACCCATGCTATTTGTCTCGAGCACAATTCACTGAAGACTTAATTATGGCAGTGGGGTTTGCATGTCAAGAGCCCTGGGATGCTATGTCCTGGAAAAGACAGTGTGGGCCAGTGCAGTTTCAAATACCTCTCCATGTGGGGAAATGGGAGGTTTGGAGAAAGCAAGAACGATGATCATTATACTCAGAAATCTGTGTGGAATCCTTCCTTGGAATGGATGAAAACCACTGGTGTTTGCACTCTTGGCCCAGAGAGGCTAGAACCAAGGTTGATAATGAAGTTATCTCTGTAAGTAAGTATCACCAAGGAGAGAAGGAACTTTCCAGAAAATATTTGTGCTTATGGATATGATAAAGAGAGTGGAGATAATCACACTTGGGGTGAGTTTGGGGAGACTGGGCAGGAAAGTCAAACACTGCAGGGGCCTCAATGGGCATAAGGTGAGGTTTCTGCATTTGGTCCTTAAAGAGAGTGTCCCAAATCTATCTAATCATGGCTACATCCATCCAAAGACAGTCACCCAACATAGTATCCCAAACTTAGTGAGTACACTGTGGGATAATTTTGCTAATCAGATTGCAATGTGAACATTTTAGATGACAATGTCGTGCCACAGTATCATAGGTTGATATACCAGGACCTTTAATACATGAATCACAGACTAGAAACTTCTCTTATACCCCAAGCTAACTGGAAAATACTGGTTTTTCTTAACTACCTCCCCCAGGTAATGGATGGTCCTGACACAAACTCCTGCTAAGAACTAGTATTCTGGAAGGGGGCTTCAGCTTGAATGGAAAAGGGAGTTGGAGACCATGTCTAAGAGATAAAAAATTAATCAGGAAACATTATTTTGTTGTTAAGAAATGTCCTTTCAAGATAGGTGAACTTGGGAGACAAGAACCAGAGCCTTCAAGGAGAAACAAGAACAGCTGGGAGGGATGGGCAGGTACCCCACAGCCCATGGAAGATGGGTAGAGGTGAAATTCAGGGGAGCAGTGTCAGAAAAGGTCAGATGAGGCAAGCCATAGGCAAGTATACAGGAAAGGAGGGCACCAAGTGTCACAATTGACTTCTCCTCTGATGTTCTCATAGTTTTCCCTATGTTGGACTTGTAGATACATTTATGCACATGAGAATGCTTTAGGATTTGGTTTCATGAGACCCAGGGAAAGACAGATGTGTTGCAGGAGGTCTCTTGTTTTTTCCAGATTCCCGGCTATCTCAGTCAGTAGAGCATAAGACTCTTAATCTCAGGGTCATGGGTTCATGCCCCACATTGGGTGCCAATTTGTTGTAGGACAGATGGGTTCATCTGTGCTCAGACCTCTCTCTAATGATGCAAACCCGGTCACTGTGTGGCGAGTTGCTGAAATGGAATGTCCCCAGTGTTCAGAACCCAGAAGGCTAGTTCTTTTTGAAGCAAGGCTATTAGCCAGAAGCCTATAATTCAGCTACAGGAACAAGAAAATGCCTGGACTCATTGGATAGCCAGTCTAGCAGACAGTGAGTCCCAGGATCAGTGAGAGTGCCTATCTCAAATATCAGGGTGGGGAGTGACTGAGGAAGACATTAGATGCCAAACTCTGGCCTCCACAGACACATTCATTTATATTCATAGACAGATGGACAGGCAGGAAAGTAGACAGACAGACACACACATGCCCAAGAGTGCTGCTGTTGGAACCTCCAGCCTTGTTACTGGCATCAGCATTCTGGAGCCAGAGAGCTTAACGGCCCCAAAAAAGGCTGAGCAAAGGAATTCTAGCTATTGATTTCTTTGCAGCATGAAGATGTGATCTATAATCCCCTCAGAGGGAAGACACAGCTGCATGCAGACCACATTTTCCACACAGGCACTGCCTGTGTGACTGAGGGACTGGGAGAACCTGGTGAACATCTGTCTATCAGAAATTGAACCCATGGGAAATGTCAATAGTCTTTATGGATGTCGACAGACATTCTGTCACCACAATAGAGCCCAAATGCAGGTACCAGTCACAGTAAAGGAAATAGTGAGGACTCCTGCTGGATGGGAGCTAACACCAGTGCATGCCACTCCTTCACTGAAGTGCTCCCAGCATCCTGGCATTCTGTACCTCTGAACAACCTGAGGTCAGCTGCACTTTGGGGGAAATGTGCATCATCTGGTCCATCAGTCACTGATCATTCTGTACAGTAGGCACTTCATGAGTACTTGAGAGAGGCTCTGGAGAAATGAGGTGAGCTCCAGAGTAAAGAAACAAGGAGTTTGGAACCTCAGTTAGACTGAGTGGGCTCAGGGAATCACTACACAAGTAAATCATATTTACTTGGGGGTAACACTCAGCAAACAAGTAAAAGACTTGTATAATCAAAACTGAAAGTCTTTACCCCCAAGTATTTTATTTTATTTCAATGGTGTTTCCCCCCCCCCTTTTCTTCCTCACTCTCTTTATCATTTGTATATGGGAGGGATAGCTACTATTTTCTTTTTAATTTTTAGTTGATCTTGTGTTCAGCCGTTTTACTGAGGGTTTTTATCAGCTGTAGGAGTTCCCTACTAGAATTTTTGGGAACTCTTATGTATACTATCATATCACCTATCAATAAAAATAATTGAAGACAAAAAAATCATATTTACTCCTCTATAGCAAGTCAGAAACTAAAGTATCAACACAGTGACAGATACAGGATGAATTCTTCTGTCAGGAAATTATACAACTAGACAGTTGTAAGTATTGAACAACATGAAGTAAAGACCCCAAGTCAGAAGCCCTTTGCGTAAGCCACAGATTGGGCTAGGTGTATGCAGGGTGAATTTTTCCCCAGCATGTATGCTGTAGAGTGAGGTGAAAATAGACCCAGGGCAGTGTGAGAGGCACTGGTACTCCAGCAGGGGTGAGGAGGTCCCATTACATGCCAGTGTCCAACTGAGGCACAAGGAAGACCAAGGTGTGGAGGGCTCTGGGAAATGTACGTGGCAATCTTTAAACAGATGCACTGGAGGAAAGAATAAAAGTATACCTTAAGGGTCACCAACAACTAGCTCTTTCTCTTCTGTGGACTGCTGTAGGATTTCCCTCTGTATTTTGTATGTTTTATTACCATTGGCTAACCAAGAAGCTGCTCTGTCCTATAGCAGGGCATAATAAAGTCAGGCAGGAGATCTGAACAGAGATATATATAGAGAGAGTCAGGCAGATGCCATGTAGCTGCCGAAGGAGAAGGATGCCCAGAACCTTACCAGCAAGTCACAACCTTGTAGCAATACACAGATTAATAGAAATGGGTTAATTTCAGATATAAAAGCTAGCTAGAAATATGCCTGAGCCATTGGCCAAACAGTGTTGTTAATTAATGTAGTTTCTCTGTGATTACTCAGGTCTGAATGGCCAAAAACCAAAACACAAGTCTCCATTTAAAGTGGATAATGTCTTTACCATTCAATACTCTGCAGAGAAATAAAACAGAATCCAGAATTTTATAGCATTACATCAGCAATCAAAAATTGTGTTGTCCTGGAGAGAAGGAAAAACAGTTTAGAAGAAAAAGAGTTGCCCGAAACAGACCATGAGATGAGATAGACCAGACGCTGGATGTAAAACAGAGATTATGAACATGCTTAGAGAAAATATGGCCTGACCAAGAGACCAGGGGTGTCCACCAAGAAACCGCTACAGACTTAGACTGCATTTGCAAATGGAAAAAGGGCACATCTTAGCACCACAGCACAGTGTGACACCAACATAACACTGTCCAAT
This sequence comes from Microtus oregoni, assembly GCF_018167655.1. Classification (NCBI taxonomy): domain Eukaryota; kingdom Metazoa; phylum Chordata; class Mammalia; order Rodentia; family Cricetidae; genus Microtus; species Microtus oregoni. Next base: position 20,744,037 of record NW_024543207.1, on the reverse strand, counting down.
CTGAAGAACAGAAGTGAGGAAGAGACGGGATGATTGACAGAACCTTGGTGATTTCTCAGACAACATCAAGTAAAAATCGGCTCCCCACAGAAAAGCTATCAGAAGGGCTCACAAGTCCCCTCTCTCTGAAGGACAATATTTACCGAGGGTCACTCAGACCCAGAGTAGGAAACAAAAGGACACCAGAGCAGCCATGGTGCTGCCGTTTGGTTAAGCTGGTAACGTGTTTGTAAAGCTGTCCATACATTTATCTCTCCTAAGCCAGACCATGGAGAGAGTGTCCAGCTATAAATAGGAGGCAATCAAAGTCGCTGACCCCAATACCCTGACAGGTGATAAAATCAGATGTCCAGACTTTCCAGCTATCCACCAAAATAAAAATACAGTCAGCTTTAGCTTTTTTTCACATAGGACACATACCCGCCTGATGGGGCATTCCCAATTGGACACCGTGTGCAGGGGTCATGCTTACGGGAGGGACAGAAATCCTGAACACTGCCCTGTGGGACTCAGAACCAGACTCTCATTAGACTTCTAAAGGATGGCCAAGGGCTGACCCACGCATGATGTTTAAACACCCCTTGAGCTGCTTCCATTTCTCCGTGTTGGGCTGTAGCTTTTGCTGACACATTCATGTTCCTCTACATTCCCTCATTCCACAGATTTACTGGTCACCTACGTTATGGTGACATCATCCAGTGCAGGAAGAAAGCCAATGTTTCCCTAGACAGGCAAAGGTTTGCCCCCGTGGTTCTAAGTGGCTCAGAAGCTGCCAAGGTGGATGAGGTTCTCTCCATTCATCCCAAACTCTTGAGGTTATCTTTCCTGTGTTTCCAGGTGTGTTGAAGGTGTTGTAATGAAATTCTCCTGTACTATAGCCCGTGTTGGCTATACCAACTGAAGCAAATTCTGTGTGTCCCATCTGTCCTCCAGCTCTCATGGCTTCTGTGAATTGAGGGCTTTATTTTGCAGATGTCTTCTTTGCCTGGAGTCCTCTATGCCACAGGAACAAGCTCAGCTAACCACTCTAGGTATAGCCCCCAATCCAAGATGAGCAGGGCGTCATAGGTAAGCACTGAGTCTTCCTATAATGGGGACCAGGACATATTTGAGCCTGTTTTCTTGGCCCACAAAGGTCCTGGCTGGGACTTGGTGGTCTGACACCTTCCCTGGACTAATTGGATTGACGCACATCTCTAGTGGCTTCACCTCCCCAAACCCTCTCCTTGAACCTATGGGTCTTCTCTTGGAACTCCACACTGAGATGTCCACCATGATTGTAGATACAGGATACACTACCGTATCCACCGTCACAGTCTGAGTCCTACAGGGAACTCATTGTTAGCTGTCACATAGCATGCTTGTCCCCACTTTCTCCTTTCTTGCAACCTGGGGCCAGGTTCACATCCCTAGGTGTCTGTGCAATGTGTCTCTTCTTGATTCTGAGAGCTTGCTGAACCCAGCCCAAACACAACAGTGGATCTGAGCATTCTGTTCTGATGCCTATCTGAAGAGTTCTCGCCGTGGCTGCATTGGCAGAATACTAGAAAAGGTATACTGCTTCTTGTCTGCCTAGAGTCCCACTGGCAAACTCAGGTGCCCAGCCATAAAGAGTGGGTCCTTCTTTCCCTAGGTTTGTTTACTGACATCTCACCCAGAACCGCTAAAACCAGAAACATCCTACCGTCAGACCAAGCCCTTGATCTTCTGCCCAGAATCCTTTGCACACCTTTTGATAAGATGAGCTCAACCCTGTGAAGTTTGCCATGTGGCTACAGATAGATTCACATTTGCATCTTTGTCAAGCTCAGCCCAGCAGCAAGTTGCAAAGTGAACCACGGGAGGTGGAGATGTTTGCTTTAATTTAACAGGATTTGTGTGTATTCATTTCAATGATTGCAAGAGCCCTATCATTCAAAAAGGACCTCTGGGTGTACATAGAATTTTTCAACCTCACAGGCCAACAGCAGGCAGACTAGAAGCTGCCCAGCCAATCAAATCAGCCTGCAAGTTATACGGATGTGGTGTGTGTGAGAGGAGCTGTGTGGCTGCATGGGTGCCGTGTGAGCCGCACACTCCTGGGCTGTCCTCTGTGTGCTGCACCCATGGTGAACCACACAGTGGGGTTCCACCCTGACTGCTGCAGCAAGTCTGTGCTACACACTGTCTGTCCTGTGATAGATGCCATGCATTGTGCTGCATGGATGGCCCAGGGTTGTGACACAGCGAATCAGGTCACAAACGGGCTTGGGGATCCTGGATCCTAGCCCCACCTTGCCTTGAGCTGGCTCATTGCTCTGGTACTATCATTGCACAACTCAGTCTAGTGTAAAACAAGAAGGACTGAAACATTCTGGGTCCTCCTATAACCAGCACCCCATGATCCCAGAGCACAGTTCTCATCTTCAGAAGAGGACAGATGTCTGACCCAGGGTGTGCTGTCCAGGAGGATGCTAACCCCAGGTCATGGCACCATAGAGCACAGACAGGGAGGGCCTGACACCCCTACCCTTGTCTCTACCACACCGTGTTTTTCTGTGGTTTCTGCTGCTTAAGCCTCAGTCCTGTTTTACCCAGGTCTTTGCAGGAGTGGGCAGAGGACAGGAAGGAACAAGAACTCAACTCAAGCCTTCATCGCATGTCTGCAGGGCAAGGGTCCTGCTCCTCCCTGACCTGCAGGGGCTCCACAGTAGCTCTCCTCCTGGTCTGAGTGACACTACAGTCACCCAGAGCCCAGGAGGATGAGAGCAGTGTGTCATCACTGCCTGCTCCAGAGCGGTGGGGGCAAACCAGCCCTGCAGCGTTCACAGCTCCTCCTTTTGTTTGTCTCGTTGAGCCATAAACTATGTCAAACTTCTCAGTTTCCAAGTGGAATGCAGTGGCACTAGGCGCTCGGCCGAACACCTCTCCATGACCAGCTTGGCACAGGTCTGGAGAGATGGGGACCAGTCACTCCTCAGACAGTGCCTTAATCACGATGGCATTTACACCAACAACACAATATTTTAACCTGGCAGGAAGGGACAGAGAAAACACAGGTGATATACGGTGTCAGTCACTCACTTTCAATTCCTATTTTCCTGCATTTGCTTCAGGACTTTGAAAGAAATAAAATTCTTAAATGTTCTGTGGGAGTCATTCTGTCTTCTTCCCCCCTCCTATGTTTTATACCTGATAACAATCTCCTACACATTCTACCTTTGTGTCACTGTGTGGTACTGATGGGCCTCGTGTGGTATAGTGTTACACGTATGATAAAGTCACATACACACACAACACAAACACAAACACACATTCTCCTAAATATATTTGCTTCTAGCTCTAGATTCTTTAGGTTGTCCTTTATGTGTTATTTTAACATCCTTTTATTTTCTTCCTCCTTCCCTTCTCTTTTCTCCCTTTCCCTCTCCTCTCTTCTTTTCCCTCTCCTCCCCTCCCCTCTTCTCTTTTCTCTTCTCCTCTTCTTCCCTCTCCTTTGTACTCCTCTCCTCCCCTTCCCCCTTTCCCTCTCCTCTCTTCTCTTTCCTCCCCTCTCCTCGCCTTTCCTCCTCCCTTTATTTCTCTTATGGATGGATAGGCCATGCAAAGTTACTATAGGTAGGTGCTAGCATCTTAGTCTTGTCCCCGTATGTTAGCATTACATTCCCTAGTTGCACAGCACCTGAGCTGAGTGGTCCCTCTGCTCTCAAGTGCACTGTCAGCCCCATGACACTGTGGTAAGCTCCAAGCATCCACCATAGGCAAGGTGCAAGCACGGCCATCTCTCCAGCCACCCTGAAACTCCCCTACACCCTTTGTTCCATGCCAATATGGCTACATTTGGACTATGAGGCACCTTTTCCAGCTCTATAGCTTTGTTTGTTCAAGAATGTTCCATTTATTCCAATGGAGTCATATGTTACCTATCTAGATCTGTGTCTTCAAGCTTTTTTTTTGTTGTTGTTGTTTTAAACCATACATGGCTATTGAATGTCACCAATTGCTTTTCTTTTCTATCTTTCTGTGATTGTATGTCTTTGCATGTGTGTGCATGGTGTGTATGCATGTGTGTGAGTGAGGTGCATGGGTGTCATAGTGTGCATGTGGAGGTCAGAGGATAGTCTCAGGTCTTATCTCCTACCTTGTTTGAGATATGGTCGGTCTCTCATTGTTTCTCCCGGCACACACCAAGGTAGCTGCACTGTGAGCTTCAGAGCACCCTCCTATCTCTTATCCATGCCTCCATCTTGCCTTTGGAGTGTTGGAATTGCAGATGCATTCTGCCATGATCAACCTGATGTGGGTGCTTTGCCACTGATTTATCTCCCCAGCTCTACCAATTATTTCCCCACATTAATCAATATAGCGTTTTCCTTTAGTCTGCTGTCATGGTTCTTTATGGTGACTTACTTCTGAATAGTTAAGCATCTTTGCTTGCCCAGAATGAGCCCACTTGTCATGGGTATGCAATTATTGTATATGTTGCTGGCTTCCATAACAAATTCTTTGCAGTTTTTGTCTTTAAGTTAACAAGATATGTTGGTATACAGTGTGCACACATCGCCATGTGCTTGTGTGTGTGTGTGTGATATCTTTCTTTAACTTCCCTTTATACTGTGGTAATACTGGCATCAAAGAGCACTGAATCCCCAATGCTCCTCACTGTCTCCAGATGTGACAGGGTCTCCTCTCTGAACACGCCATCTTACACATCCCTGTCTCCCTGGTCAGAGCCGTACAGTACATTTGACGACCAATTTCTCAGTGTCTGCAGTGTCATTGGTTATGGCGGATTCTGGGGTATCCAGCAAATAAAGCGGGGTGAAACTCAGCTAGACAGGTGCCTTGTCAACGAAACTTACTCTCTCCTAGCTCTGGAGACTGAAGTCCAGGGTCCAAGCACAGTCCAGCTCCTTCCAAGGTTAATCCTCCTCTGATTCTGCACTGACTGGCAATTGCCGGCATCCCCTCCCTTCTGATTCCCACTGTGTCTTCACCTCGTTTTCCTACCATCTTTGTCTCTTTCCTTTCTTCTTCACTGCTCTTTTTATGAAGACATGGGTCATACAGGATGAGGGGGTCTTCCTACTCGTGTACATTATTTGAATTATCATAGCTGCATGGATCCAGTTTCAAGGTAAAGTCACATTCTGAAGCCCGTAGACTAGATTTCAGCTTATGCGTGTGGGTCACAGTTCAGCCTGCAACACACTAGACTGAACACCCGTCCACCCAGACTCTCTTTGCTGCACAGCCATTTCTAGAGCCTCCAGTACCAGAGAGCCACTTCATCCTGCTTCTGGGTTCTAATGTTGAACCAAACTTCTGTGCAAGTCTCTCACTCCTCATAAGCAGTCATTCCATAGCTATGTGAAACACTGCATCAAACAAACACAAGGCAGATGCTCACACTGGCTCTGTGCTGTGGACATTGGCAGGTTTGAGCTGTTTCTTCACCCAGGGAGCTACCCTGAGCTCTTTGCTTGTAGGATAGGAGCTTGGATGAAGCCAAGAGGAAGGGTCACAAATGAAACAGTCTAGGTCCAGGGACAAGTGGGATCAGGAAGTCAGAGCTTTTCATCTATGAAGTTCCGAATGTTATACACGGTCCCAGGACTTCCCTGTTCTGTTACTTAAAAGACACAGAATAAATGTAGCTCCCAAACTATCAGAGTTCTGTTCCTCCAAGGCTTATGGGCACTGCAAGATCAGCACGCAGCATGAGCACTGGCCATGATTTATGTGAACTCTGCGTTAGACTCACAAAATAAAGACAAGGCTTGGTAGACGGCACAATGGGCTTTGTGCGAAAATTAAATAAATCACAAAGCCTTTGTGAAGGATTCTCCTGCCTTCTTTTCCCCTTCTGGCTCCTGGCTCCTGATAATGCACTCTCTAGAATAGAGAGGGAACAAATTGCCCGTGTCCTTCATATCCCTGCAGAGCAGTCTGCTAAAATTTACCACATTTCTTAAATGGCTTTAAAACCATCTGTGGTGAGTTGAATGGCAGTTCCAGAAAGATGTGTCTGTCTGGGTCTGGACACATGGAACCGGTGGCTGTGACCTCATTTAGAAAAGTGATCTCAGGAGAGATGACTACGTTAAAATCTTGAGTGACGTTATCTTGGCCTTGTGTCTTAATCAGGGTTTTTATTGCTGTGAAGAGACACCATCACCACAACGACTCTTATAAAGGGAAATATTTAATTGTGGTGGCTCGCTTATAGTTCAGAGGTTCAGTCCATTATCATCATGGCAGAAAGCAAGGCAGCATGCATTCAGACATGGTATTGGAGCTGAGAATCCTCACATCTTGATCCAAAGGCAACAGGAAGTGAACCGAGACCCTGGGTGGTATCTCGAGCGTTATTGAAATCTCAAATCTCAAACCCCACCTCACAGTGACATGCTCCCTCCAACAAAGCCCCACCTCATAAAAATGCCACTCTGTTGTGGATTATTTTACTCTTTTGGCTTTTTGAGAGTGCCTGCCACCCAGCTCCCAAATAAACCACACAGAGAGACTTATTCTTAGTTACAAATGCCCAGCCTTAGCTTGGTTTCTTTCTTGCCAGCTTTTCTTAAATTATCCCAACTACCTTTTGCCTCTGGGCTTTTATCTTTCTCTATTTCTGTGTACCTTTCTTTACTTCTTTCTCCATGGTTTGCTGTGTGACAACTGGCCCTAATGTCCTCCTCTCCTTGTTCTCTTGCTCTTCTTTCTCTGTTCTCCTTCTATTTATCCTTTCTGCCTGCCAGCCCCACCTACCCTTGCTCCTGCCTCACTATTGGCCGTTCATCTCCTTATTAGGACCATCAGGTGTTTTAAAACAGGCTCAGCCACACAGCTTCACAGAGTTAAACAAATGCAGCATAAACAAAAATCACACACCCAAAAATAACATTCCCCAACACCACTCCCTTCAGGGGTCATTTTTCCTCAAACCACAACAACTTATTTTTTTTTTTATTTTTTTTTTATTTTTTTTTCTTTTTCTTTTTTTTTCTTTTTTTTTTCTTTTTTTTTCTTTCTTTTTTTTTTCTTTTTTTCTTGTACCTCTTCTTTTTTTTTTAAATAATTTTTTTTATTAAGAAAAGAAGAAAAAAAAAACACATAAACAAAAAACAAGTTTCCACCTCCTCCCAGCCTCCCATTTCCCTCCCCCTCCTCCCACCCTTCTCCCCCTCCTCCCACCCTTCTACCCCTCCCCCCACTCCTCTCCCCCTCCCTCTCCAGTCCACAGAGCAGTCCAGGTTCCCTGCCCTGTGGTAAGTCCTAGGTCCTCCCCCCTCCGTCCATATCTAGGAAGGTGAACATCCAAACTGGCTAGGCTTCCACAAAGCCAGCACATTAAGTAGGATCAAAACCCCGTGCCATTGTCCTTGGCGTCTCATCAGCCCTCATTGTTCGCCATGTTCAGAGAGTCCGGTTTTATCCCATGCTTTTTCGGTCACAGTCCAGCTGGCCTTGGTGAGCTCCCAGTAGATCAGCTCCACTGTCTCAGTGGGTGGGTGCACGCCTCGTGGTCCCGACTTCTTTGCTCCTGTTCTCCCTCCTTCTGCTCCTCATTGGGACCTTGGGAGCTCAGTCCAGTGCTCCAGTGAACCACAACAACTTATGTACGTGAGATCTAAATCCAATCCCATAAAAAGCAGAGGAGGAGACCCACAAGACAGAAGGCCATAAAAGAACGTAGCAGAGATGGAGGGATGTGGCCATATTCAAAGGACCACCTGAGTTACTGGGGGTCAGCCAGGCAGAAGCAAAAAATTCTTGCTGGGAAACTGTTGATGAAGGGTGGCCTGTGGATACCTGACCTGCAAAATTTGACCTCCAAAACCAAAGCAGAAGCCTTCTCTTTATCTACACCAGACAGGAAGGCTGGGACTCACTGGTATGTCACACATCTGGAAAAAGAATAAAGCCGTGGATTATCATGGACAGTAAGCTCCTGCACTTGTGTTTGCCACATGTCTGAGAACAATTATAATTAAGTTACTTGCAGGAAGACCCTACTGCAGCAACTGCCCCAAGCTACCCAGCAGCCAGTGTTGAAGCTAGTACTCAATCACAGACCCTGGCTTGGGGACATGCCTGTCACAGACTACAAACCTTAGGGCTAGTAGACGAACGGGCTGATTTATACCCAGTGGTCAGTCCCCAAGATAAGCAAATACAAGGGTGAGGAGGGCATAAGAGTAACAAGGTAGAAGTGTGTGGACAAGCCAGCCCACAGCATGTGTCAGGAACATACGGTGGGGGGAAAGAAGGGATGAGTCCGCTCTCAGATGCCCCACTTTTCAGCGAGCCTTCCTTCACTGGAAGCAGCAGACCTGGGTTTCAGGAGCGGAGTCTGTGATCGTCATTGCTATTTTAGGCTCTTGGCTTCAGTCCTTAGTGGGAAGGTAGTAACCTCGTCAAGGTCACAGCGATCACACTGGGAACAGCATCAGAAGCCATCCTATCTGGGAGGAGAGCTGGGGAGCTGTTTCCCTCCCGTAGGAGCTTCCAGACTGCTACTTCCCTGTTTGACTTTGAGAGGCAAGGTCAACAGATCAAGTTTCCCAGTGATGGATACAGGGATCTGTTTTCCCGAGGCAGGATCTCGAGCCCTCAGCAATTTGAGGTACAGCCTGCTAAGCACTTGTTGTACTAAGTGGCAAAGACGGCAGAGCCGAACATCATGTAAAGCACCGGGGGCGCAATTGGATGCCCCCCCCCCACACACACACTCCATCTCCCAGATTGCTTGTAATGTGATCCTGCGGGTCTTGTGTGATGTGGGTAGAATTCCTCCAGTGCAGAGGCAGGGACAGGGGAGGACCACCGGACACTAAAATTGGAGAACATCTGAGGAGATAAGCACCCATTTGTAGGGTGCTTCTGCTTGGCTGTGGGGAAGAAATGCTTCACAAACCCAAATAAAAGGGACATGAAAAAAATACATCATCTGTCTAAACTAGAAACAGGTGGCATGGGGTAGGAGGGAGCGAAATGAGGCTTCAAAGTTCCTGGATTGTGTCTCCCTGATGGACAGCTGCCCCCCACTCCTGAAATCCTCAGTACTAGGGGCCCACAAACGACTTGCAACCCTTGGCGCAAGGAAAAACACTTGGGTTCAGGCAGACGAATGCTTACTTTGAAGGTGCTTCTGCTGTGGTTGGACTACCCATCAGGATAGAATTGACGAGGAATGACATTCAGAAATGGACAAACTGAGAGGGGGCTTATCCCAAAGATAATTGGGATAAATTGGATGTGATTGATTCTATAACTAATAGGGTACCCAGGGGCTCTCTGAAGGAAGCATCTTAGGAAACCACACTGAAATCATCTCCAGCCTACCTCCCTGGCTTTTCGCATTTTGCATTCTAAGAATGCCTGCCCTATCACTGGGAGGAAAGCCCCTGATTAATGATCTTCACACTCCTTCTCACTTAGCCTGAACTAAGAGACACTGCTAGGAAACTAAACAAGCACCCGTCCCCCCAAAACAGGCCTTCTCAGTCTCCCCACCGTCCCGAAGAAGGCACGGGGCTGGCTCTGCCCTTCTGACAAACACGGAGCAAACCACAGTGCTCCCAGCTTTAGGAAGAGCAGTGCTCACAGCCAGCCTGGAAAGCCTGTTTCATTTCTAGCCTTTCCCATGCTGCTCTTCCTCCTCTGGCCTCCATGCACCCACACTCCTTCCTCGTGCTTCTTCTCCACACCTCTGAAGGACTCCTGCAGCCATGGAGTCCTTACCAAAGCATGGCCTCTCTGAATAAGAACATTGAAGCCAATGCGTAAGTTAATCATTCTGATGACCAGGGAGATGATGTTTTGCTTGTTGTTGGAGCTAGTTGTCCCCCTCTCCTACCTGTTTCCTCACTGCTGCCCCGCTGAAGTGGTCCTGGCTGGGATGAGGGCATGTCATCTGTGGTTCCACAGACTGCTGGAGCAGACAGGCCGAGAGGAGATGTCACAGGCTTCTCTCTGGAGTTTTTCAAGCATGATCGTCATCAGAACGCCTTGAGCTGATGTCATCAGACCCACTGTCCTGTTCCAACAATGTGGGAATCCCATATCGCTAATCACCAGTGAAATTATGAGCAGTTTTCTTAGCAGATTCCATTTATACTCCTGAAAATCCTTTCATTCCATTTGGCATATATATTTCAAGAGGTACGTGTGCATTAAGTTACCACTGATTGATTCAGTACACATCCCAAATAAGATGACTAGATTGTAAGATCATTGTCTGTTTTTTTTGTTTTAACATATGAACAGCAGGCAGTGTGTCAATAAGCTTCCTCTCCGAGCCTGTTCCAGATCCTAACTCAAAGACGTATGCACAGGATCTCAGCTCTCCTCCAGGACCTCTCAACTCAGGCCTGGGGATCAACACACAGTGGTCTGTGTTCTCCATGAGAACCTCAGGAACTAATTCTGCATCCACTTAAGAATGGAGCTGTGGAGCTGAGAGGTGGCTCATGGATTAGAGCAGGCACTGCTCTGGAGTTCAGTCCTCAGAGCCCACAAGAGATATGTCAATAATCCTAGCTCCAGGGAATCTGATCTCATCTTCTGGCCTCTGCAGGCACCTGCACTTATGTGTGAACATACTCAGAGATAAATAAATAAAAGATAATAATGTTTTTACTTTAAAAGGAAAGGAAAAAAATAGGAGCCGTGGCGTGTTGTAACAAGGGAGCAGTGAGCGGTATTTAAACCTGTGAGCCAGGGTTCCCTGTGCACACACAGGAGCCAGGAGGAAGGGGAATAAGACTACATGGCACACTTTCAGTAACCGCTGCACCCCATGCTGGGTGGCCAGGGCTAACACACTGGGTATCAATGCACCTCATTAGGGCAGCAGAATTGCAGAAACTGATGGTCGTGTGTGCATGCAGTGTATGAGGTTGAGTGTAGGCCCACAGGTTAACCTTGTGAGCCTCCTCTATCTCTCTCTCTCTCCCCTTTTGAGATAGGGTCTCTTGCTGAACATGGAGCTCAACAGTACAGCCAGCCTAACTAGCCAACATGAGCCAGGGATTGCGAGTCTCTGCCTCCCTGAGACTGGGCCGATAGGAACTCACTGGCACACTCAGGTCTGTCCTTGTGTGCTGCGGATCTGAACTCAGGTCCTTGTGCAGCAAGCACCTTACTGACTGATCTGTCTCCCCAGCCCAATGACTTTTGTTTTAGGAAACAATTTCACAATCACATGTTATGCCATGTGCCTATGATGCCAACAGTGTGGTGAGGATAATGGCAGGAGGATTGTACATTCCATGACATCCTGGAGCTCAGAGTGGGACCCCTCTGCATGACTATGATGACGATGACGCTGGAATGAATATTTCTGACAGCTTTGCGTTATTATCACATTTAATTAAAGCAGGCACAATGCTTTCACTGATCCAGATTTATAAATTACTTCCTTCTCAAAACACACAGCAAGTTCTTATGCACAGCAACTCCTAGTTTTCAGTGTGATTACCTTCAGTGTGAACAGCCAGCGTCCTCAGCAGCACGTTCTACCGACCTCACCAACAGAAGACAGCCATCGGTGGCAGGAGCCTCCACCCTGCCAGGGGCCTTGGAAGTAGATGTCGCACCCCATACGCCTGATAAACAGGAGCAGAGCAAGTACAGCGACCTGGGGACAGTGTCTGCTGACTTTGGTTCCCCAGTGTGATGAATCATGGAGCCACTGATCCTTTTTAGCTAATTGCTATCAGCTTGTGAGATTTTTCCCTCCCGTGTTCAATATCAATTTTCATGGCCATAGGAGATAGCACCGCTCCCCTGAGCCCGTTGGCGACTGGTTGATAAAACTGCGGCAGCACTTAGCAGTTTAAAGGGGTGTCATCTAATATGCAGAGGGGAGCACAGGGGGCACAGGGCAGAGGAGGATGAGTCTGCTAATGCATCCGACTGTGACCTTTTCTCAAAGTCATTCTTCGGTGTTGACAGGCTCTGTAGGTTCTGCAACGTGAAAACTCGGCCTGTCAGAGAGCTGCCAGGTCTTCCTAGAGATGAGAGCTGTGCTTGGATGTCTGTCTCTGCGTCGCATCTTCAGTGCCCGGTGGGTGACGACTGTGCAGAAGACAAGTGTGGGATAGGCCATGCAAGGTGTGCTCCATCAGCTAAACGGAAGACCCACAGACCTGCCATTCCTCCAGCATAGACTTCACACCCATAATGCAATCACCCTCCTTTTTCTTTTAGCAATAAAGCACATAGTCCCACTTCCTCCTTGAGAGTCTGTGTAGGTCTCAGTTGTTAGAATCATCCAGCATATGAGAGATCCTTTACCTCCATTAGAAGCCAGTCAAACACACACACACACACACACACACACACACACACACACACACACCCCACATGGATCCTGGCGGCACTAACGACTCTTCAGGGACTGGGCTAATGTACTCTGCTATAAGGAAGATCTGAATCTGATGTGGAGATCTCAGAACTTAGGTGTAAAAATTTGGGATGGTGAAAACAAATTGGTGGGTGCTTTCTTTCAAGAAAGTTGGCTCCTGAGTGAGGGTCAAAGAAACCTATGGCTCTTAACCTCTGCTGGCTGAGAGCTTCCTGGCCTTTCTGTGATGCCCTTGCCCAGATCTGCCTTCAGCCACACCAGCATCACTCAGCAGATTCTACACTTGGGATGCCTGATTCTATTTCCTCCCGTGTACATGAGTACTGGCTTGCTGATGAGTTTCTCACAGTTATTTCACTAGTTCACACTCATGGAGAGTAGAGAAACAGCAGCTAATGATTCTGTTGAGCCCACTGTTCCAGATCTCACGAAGTAGGATTTTAAGAAACAAAGACATCTATGGTCAGCATCTCCTGTGCACTGTGTTCCTAATCCTCAGTCCTGGGGGGCATTTAATTACTGACCCAGTGAAAAGTGGTTAGGGCTTGAGCTCACAGCTTTCAAGGAAGCCAAAGGGCAGAGCAGAGAGAAGACTGCCCTGTAGCCTCTCGCGATTCGGTGTACTCTCTTGACTCCCAGCTGGTTGCCTGTTTTACTCAGAAATTTTTTTATTTTTAATAAACTGCCTGTTAGTAACACAGCAGAGGCCTGGTTCCCCACTGCTGCCACTTGTGGTGGGTTTGCTAATGGGCAGTGATGGTTGTTGGCCAGGGACAGTGCCGACTTGGAAACCGGAGCTTTCAGTGACAACATCAGATGACAGAAGTTAGCAGAACACTCGCCCTCCAGAAAGGAACGTGGAGAACACCCTGTACATCCTCTGTCTCTGATAGGGAAAAACAGGAAGAAACTCAGAAGCCCTGTGCCCTGAAGCTTCCTCCTCTGCCTTCCACCATCAGCCCTTGAACTGGGAGGTTACATGCATGCAAAGCACAGGGTCCATGCACAATGTCAACCTCTCTCTGACACAGTAGTGAGAGACAGTGTGTTCAGGCCCCAGCCATATTTTCTTAGACAAGGACAATCGAGGAAACTACTGTAGATTTGGTGTCAGGGTGGACAAGAAGAAACTGCATCTCGTTTTTCTAGATCAGAGAAGACTATCAAAACTGTGGGGTTACTCTGACTCATGGTATACTTAACTATGCAGTCAGTAGTGACACTGAGTGGTGGAACAGGCCTGTAATTCCATGGCTCAGAAATCAGATATAGGATTGTGCCTTGGAGGCCAGTCTAGGCCACACAGAGAAGCCTTGTCTCTAAAGGTCACTCTCCTCTTATCCAACAGAGAAGGAAGAGGTACCCCGGCATGATCACTTTTTGAGAGAAGTGACTGTGTAGGCAAGTGGGCAGTGCAACTGAGCCTCAAAACAGTCTGAATTACCGGCTGTTCTTCATGCCAAAGGCCAAGGGCCAAGTGATCCTTGCTTTATCTAGATCATCTGTTTTTTCATCCCAGGATCCCTTTATTGGTAAACTGGCTGCTGCAAGAGGTGCTGTAAGGACAAGGGGATAGTTGGAAGCATCCAGAGTTCAGCCACTCTGCAGAGGATGTTTTCATGATGGACTGTCAGGTGACATTCCCGGCTACTTCCTCTCTGTAAGGCAAGCCTGTGGTCCAAATAGCTCTAGAATTTCCACACATTGTATGAGACAGAAGGCCACAGGCACAGAGGGATGAGAGAGTCCTGTGAACATAGAAGATGGAAGGCAAAATGGCGTCTACATTGAGAAAGACGTGGAGAGAGACATACACTCAGTTATTCAAGAGGCATCATGGGATAACTACACAACTAGCAAAGCTTCAAAGCAGGTAAAAGATACTGGGCAGGGGCAGTGATGCTCCAAAGGTGTGACCAGGAAAATAGAATCTCATCCTGGTGTGATCGATTTCCCTTGAAGAAGGGAAACTTCTTGGGACCCATGAGCAACAGAGAAAGGTCTCACTCAGAAGAAAGGAGTCCGTAGTTCTTAGTGAAGAAGCTATGTACCTCCTGTGTGTCTGAAAAGACAGAATGGAGGTGACTTTCCTGCTTGTGTGTCCACAACAGGCCATAGCCACAGACCCAGGACTGCCTCAGCAGAGCCCACATTCCCTGCAGCCTGTGCATGCAGCTCTCAGTGTTTCTCCTCCGAGGCCACAGCTTTTCCCTGCCATTCCCAGACGCTGGACAGTCCCCAGGGGGCCACACAGTTGATGCATGTTTTTCCCTGGAAGGACCGGAGTAGATCCACAGCACACAGTGAGTCATCCTGAGCCCTGGGCAGAACCCCAGGCTGGGGTGGCAGTCTCACAAATCTCTGAGATGGGCTTGGTGGTAACAGGGTGTGGCCATGGTGAGCCACAAAGAATGTATAACCTTGGATAATAATAACCAATCATAAAATGACTGCTTTTTTCATTTGCTTAGAATCTAGGGGGCGGTGAATGTGAGATGGTTTAATATTCTGGGTTCATAGACTGGGGCGGTGAGCTGTCCTAGTGAGCATGGCCTCCAGGCACCAACAGGTATGCATCCAAACCCTCTCCTCTCTACAGCTCATTATGACTCTAGCTTATTCTATTTCCTCTACCACATTCCCTTTGAAGATGCGCATGTGTGTGTGTGAGTGCATGCACACAAGCATGTGCATGTGTGTGTCCCTGTGTGTGCACACATGCACAGACATGTACGTGTGTGAGTGTGTGTGTGCCCCCTTGAGAATGTACATATGTATGAGTGTGTGTGTGCATGTGTATGTGTGTGCACACACCCGTGTAAGCATGTATGTATGTCTGAAAGTATATGTGCATGTGTGTACATGCACGTGTGTGATGTCATAGCTGGAGTGTGAAGGTCAGAGGTCAGCATTCAGGAGTCAGCTCTCTCATGTGGGTTCTGGATCTAGAATCAGGAGGTCAGGCTTGAGAACAAATGTCTTAACCTGTTGTGCCATCTCATCAGCCCGCAGTAGAGCATGCTATCTACCTGTCTTCACTTAGGGATCATGATATACCTTTGTCTATTTGAAAAGCAACACTGTTTCATCCCTCTAGAGGCATGAATTTTTATTGTTGTTGCAGTTTATTTCTTTGGGGTTTTGTTTGTTTGTTTTGGAAACTAGGATTCTCTATGTAGCCCTAGTTAGACTTGAACTCCCTCTGTAGTTCAAAGTGGCTTCAAACTCACAGAGATCCCCATGCCTCTGCCTTCCAAGTGCCAGGATGAAAGGTGTGTCTCACTGTGCCAAGGCCTGAGGTAGTGCTTTCTAATGCAATGTGATGGACTACAGGGACAGATCTGCCATCCAAGTGCTCACCTCACAAGCATGAGGATCTGAGTTTAACCCTTAGAGCCCACCTATGCTGGGTATGATGGTGTATGCTTGTGAGCCCAGTCCTGGGGAGGTGGATATCAGAGGACAACTGGGCTCTCTCTCCAGCAAGTCTGGCCCCATTGGCGGTCTCAGGTCAATGAGAGACTTTGTCTCAAAGAGACAGAAGATATTCCTGGAGATGACACCTAAGTTGTCCTCTGGGTATCTATACTTGATATTCCTTGAAGACCCTCTGTAGGATATGGTCTTCTCAGAATATAGAGCAAGTCCTCTGTAGCACTCAGGACTGACATGTCTGAGCCCATGCCCAGCTGCCTTTCGCTCAGACTATGGTCATTCGTGTCTTGTCTGTAGACTGACTGTGGGGTAGTAGAAAGGACGACTTTCAGGTTTAAACTGGATGAGCCAAAGATCTTCCTGCCCTATTCCCTTTCTAAGAGGACAGTGATCAGCTTGGTGTTATTGCAACAAACGGCCTGATGTGGTGAACTGAAAAAAGGTTTTTGTTTGTTTGTTTGTTTTTCTGAGACAGGGTATCTCTGTTTGACAGCCCTAGCTGTTTTAGAACTAGCTCTGTAGACCAGACTGGCCTCAAACTCATAGAAATCCATGTGCCTCTGCCTCCCAGTGCTGGGATTAAAGGTGTGTGCCACCCCTTCCCGGCATTTTTTTTTGCATAGTTTTAGAAATTGTAAGCCCAAACAGTGGCCTGTCTGAGGTTCTGTTGATGTCATCATTCCTGGGTCAAAAAGTGACAGAGCAGTAGAAAGATGCTTGGCCATGAACGGAGGGGAAGCCTGAGAGATCCAGGGCCCACGTTTGTGCTCCTGGGGACTTTCAGAGACCCCCCCCCCAAGAACGCATTAATGCCTTCAGCAGGAAGTGCCTTCACTGACCTGTGACTTCCCATGAGCTCCCACTTCTTAGAGGCTTCACCAGCTAAGTACTATGGGGACCAGCTTCGAGCATGTGGAACTTCAGGGGCCAACCATACCCAAACCTCAACATGAGGCAGGGGTGCAGCTGGAAGGCAGCTTGCAACGGCCTGTCAGGCTTCTGAGGGTCACCAGTGGTTCTCTAAGCAGAGGGCACAGGTCCTGCTTTATGAAGCAGGTGGTAAAGAAAAAATGGCCCTAGACCCTGATGGGAGACCTCACAGTGACAGACATGCACACAACAAACACATGTGCACCATACACAAACACACAGACACAAGTGCTCATACCACATACACAAGCACTCCATGCACACACACACAGACAGACACATGCTTGTGCATACATAAACACAGATATGCAGATGTGCATATATGATACACAGACATTGAACCCTGTACACACAGCATGTGTATGTACAGATATGCGCATATGTATACACATTCACACACCACACAAGCATATAGATGGGAAAACACATGCACACACACAAACACATGTGTGTACATTTGCACAAACACGCAGATGCATTGGATGTATACATATGTACACACAGAGGACCATGCATGCATATATACCACATATATACACATGCACATGCTTACTTGCTAGATATATCACACATATGTACACTATATATACAAATATACAGGCATGTGTATTCACACACATGCACTGTGTACACACATACATATGTGCACTCAGCATACACACATATACATGACACACAGGCATGCTTACTTGTACACATATATAGGTGCATATGCACGTGCACATTCTTACAGACACACCTTCATGCATGCATATGCATGTGTGTATATATATATGTATATTAATACATGTTACTAACACACATAGAATACCTGGGACTTAAGAACAGTGTGCTGCGTGTGCATTATTTTAAGTAGAAGCACTAGCTAACGTGTAGGACATCCAACTGCGAGCCATGCATACAGTTTTCTCAAATCACCCCTGACCTGTTTATCACAGAAAATAAAGCTTCTAGCAAGAAATGCCTTATTTTCTAATAGGACTGGGACTTACTGCTTTGCACAGAATCTGGCTTTTTCTTCAGCTCTAGCAGCCCAGGAACCTGGAAGAAGGTGGAGACTACTCTGGTAAGGGTTTTGAAGCTGACTCTCCCTAGTCCTGAGATCCTAAACCATGCTCAGCCCCCACAACAAACTTCCTGTGTGCTGAGTAGGACACTGGAGGTCTTTCTCCTACATCTTTCCAAGAAACTTCAACCCCTTGACCTAAATTAGAAAAATTCCACTAGGGGAAAGTGCTGATGTCATGGGAACATAAGGTGGCTCCTTGACCGGAGCCTGGGTTGGACTTGTTTGTGCTACCCTGTGAAATTTACCCGATGAAATTTTGTCCCCTCATAATCTGAAAAAAACAAACAAAAAAAACCCAACTCAACAGAGTGCAATTATTTCCATCTAGATTGGGTTTTCCTTATTTTCTATAATTTGAGCAAAGAGAGCCATACATCCATAGCCGTGGGGAGCTTGCGTGATGCTGGAGCTCTCGGGGGTGAGGTCCTGGAGGCCGTGGTGCACAGGGCTGATGCTGCTGTACAGGACAGCTGAGCTCGTTTCCCTGTGCTGTAGGGAGCTTCAAAGTCGGGCATTCTCCAGTGTGGCTCTGAGGCAGAGCCCTGCAAGGCCCGGAGTTCCATAGTGGCTGCCAATCTCAGGCCACCCTGCTAGGGAGGCGTGATTCTCATTTATTAATTTTGTTAATGGCATTGTCCCCTCCCCCACGTCCTTGGGGATGCCTCCAGGCCCTGGACCTTTGTCTTTGAACATCCTGGAGTTGAGCATCAAGGAAGGTGCACCGTGCCAGGAGGGTCCCCTGGCACTGTGCTGCGGCACTAGCCTCTGCAATTACCAGCCACCTTGCTGGCAGACGGTAATTGAAAAGTGCGAACCACATGGGTGCAAGTCAATAATGGCGACAGAGCACAAATGACACTCTAAGCTTTCTGTGGTCGCCCCGGCGCTGTGTTGGCTTTTCACCTTTTATCCTTCCCAGCATCACGGCTTAATCCACTCTAATGAGGTGAGCGCCACTGCCAAGACCCAGCGGCTGCACAGCTCCCTTCTGGCACCACTTGGGGGTTGCAAGAAGCTGGATGGAAGGAGAGAGACCAATGGCCCTTTGACAGTGTTTCCCTGGAGCCCCTGCCTGTGTTTCCCCTGGCCACGCCCTGCCTCAGGCCTGTGGAGTAACCTGCTCTGAGCTTCTGGGTAGCAACTCAAGGTTGCCTTCTGCGCATTCAACTTAGTGGCACACGGTTCTCCTAGCTTGAAGGACACGGCTGGTGCCCACATGTCACTGTTTACAAACAGCAGGTGACTGCCAGCAGCAGCAAGAGTGTGAATCCCTCTTGATCGAGTCTCCTTACCCATCTGTCCATGCATCTTGAGCCGCGAGGACCCAAGAACCGTGCGCGACGGCGGGAGCCCTGGAGGAGAGATGCGATGACGCTGCTTACAAAAACACACACGGGGGTGGGGGGGGGGGACTGACTTTAGAATGGTATGGAAGCATGCTCTTGAAAAGGAAACGCACGGGTGCTGGTTTAATTGGTCCTTCCCATATGTTCTCCATCGTGACTCTCTGTGGCAAGGTGGCTGTCCCCGAGATCAGATGTCTCCACCCCTCCTGCACCTGCCCCTCCATCATGCCGGCTCCAGGGCAGTCTGTGTTAATAGCACGTCGCTTGCTGGCTCCACTCGGCTTCTCTGTTGCGTCTCCAGAAATGCCAGGCCACTGCCCTTCCTTGGGAGGGCAAGCAGACCCTTGGTGGCACCCTACCCCTCAGATGGCTGAACTTCTGCAGAGTGGAGTTGCCGTGCCAGCCCTCGGTGAGCAGCCCGCACATTTTCACAGTTCATACAGAATTTCAGTTTAATGGCTTTTTTATTGGTTGAAAGAGGGGAGAGAGAAGAAAAGGCAATCAGAGCGTATTGAAAGCTTACAGGATTAACTGTGTGGTCTTAGTAAATGTACACAACACAGGCAAAGAGGGAAAAAAATTTGGCTGTCACACAGCTCCAACCCCCCTCCCTTTTCTCTAGGCTTAATCTGATTTTTGCCAACTTCCTTTGATCTGCCAGGGCCAGGCAAGGCAGGTCCGCACAAACAGAAGGACTAAATGCGGAGATTAGCCTCATCCTTCTGCCCGGCTCCTAAGGCCTGATTAAGTCTGGTCTCTCTCAATTGTCTCTGAGCTGGCTGCCAGAGTGGCCGGGCTCAGAAGGAGGCAGGATGAAGGCTGATTCTGTAATGGACACTATTTTATCCCCAGTGCTCTGAGAAGATTAGGCCTGGGGGTGTCACATTAGCCATGATCTCAGGAACTCTGCTCATCTCTTGCCGGTTTCAAACACCTCTCCTCGGCCTTAGAACAAACAGGGAGCTTGGGCCCCCAGGCCCCATGTCGGGCATGAATAATTACCCCTGCCAAGTGTTTGAAGATCACAAAGTGCTGTGTAAATTACTCAGTTTGGGCTTTAGTTGGGGTGATTTGCGGTGACTTACCGAATCTTTTCACAGTTCAGAATTAAACTTTCCTCCTCACAGACCTCAGCCAGCACAGAGCGAAGGTTGAGTCATAACTGACAGCCCTCCCCTCAGATCAACTTCTGCAGAGGCCCTGCCAGAGTCAAGTGGTTCAGGAGGCGGAGCGACCCTGCCTGCCCCTCAGAGGGACCTCAGCCACCTGTGCCTGATCAGCATTAGATACAGCAGCAACCCAAGCCTGGAGGCCAGGATCGGCCTGCTGCACTCCGATCATTCAGCACGGCTGTGGCACGATGTATTCAGAGGCTTTCCTATCGACACAGTTTACTTTCTGTTTCTTTTCAAACATGATATAGTTCTTTAATTAGCAAGGGCAAACAAGGAAGAGGAGGAGGAGGATGGCGCGGGTGTTGAAAGATTCTAATTGGAGAAACAATATCATTAAACAAATTTCAATTATAGAGAATTAGCCCACGTGGTAGGTCTCTTTCCGAGCCAATTCTAGGTGAGAGTGGTGCCCACCCAAGTCACTCCCAGGCCAATCCTGTTGGCAAGCAGAGCATGGCTTTTGGTTCTGAACACATTTCTCCGGTAAATTGTCTGTGTCCCTGAATGGCCAGCAAATATATAGATCACCACCCAAGTATTCCTTGTATCTCCCTGACTCAAGTACCTTTTCATAAACAATAATTATAATGCCAACAGCAAATTCTGTCAGATCAGAATTCAAGATGGTTTTTAATCTTGCTAAATATTTTGGGTATAGCATAAGAACACGGGTAACTGCTTCAAGGGACTTTTTAAAAAATTAATGTATTTTCCAATTTAGCAGAGACTCTTTAATAGTTCTGTTCTGTCATTGTTGTTATTTGTGTATGAGGAGGGAGGTCATTATGAGTCCAGGTGTCTGTGGAGGCTGGAAGAGGGAATCAGGTCCCCTGAAGCTTGGGATTGGAAGAGGTTGTGCGACTCCAGACTGGGTAACCATTGAGTCTTCTCCCTTTATCTACCCATACCCACTCAAACACACAGGGTATTCAAGGTGACAAACTGCAGGTGTTAGACAACTAGAGTGACGTTTCTTCTCCAAAGAACACTGGCTCCAGTGGTCTGTGCTCTATCCACACAGAAACTTGTAAACAAGCATCGGAAGGTGTACACATGCCAGGACATGAAAAACCAAAGCTAACACGCAGAAATAACCATCATTTAGTGAAGATTGGTTAGTGTGCTTTTCAGAGATCCCTGCTCCTTCCATGTGCGCTTTGAGCTGGTAGTGCTGACGAGACATTCCAAATGAGGACTTTCAGGGCCCATTTCTGAAAATGTCACAGAAGCCCAGGCTACTACCCGAAGAGTGTCCTTCATCGGTCTTGAGTAGTATCACTGTTTCTGTGTTATCACTAAGACATGACGCCTACTAAAGATAGAGAAAAGTTAGCAGGTAAGATTCAAATATACCGAGCACTTTTAAAAGAGGGATAAGTAAATTAGAAAACAATAAAGCAACATTTATAATTCTCCCTCATCAGAAAAGGTTACAACATAGTCTTTTTAACCACATCCTTTGCCTAACTGCAAAGGCAAAAGTAACACCTGGAGGCTGTGTCACCTTCGGCTTTGTGCCTATGAACCTACAGCACATGCCTGTGTTCGCTGACAGCTCATGAATTCACGATTGGCATACGTAGAGCAAATCTGCTAGGCATTTCTAACAGAGAGTCTTACTGTTTGGGAGTTGGGGAATAGGAGCAAACTTAATTTTGTTTTGGTTTTCAACTTCATTCAGTTACTATCTTTCTAAATTTGGGATGGGTTTTTTTCCCCCTACAGAGACTGTATCTTCTAGCAATGTTGTATATTTTAACATACTTAGTTAACGTTCTGTGGCCACGTGCACCTAGCACCAAGTGGAAGTGTCTGAGGATCTGGGACCTCTTCAGAGCCCTGGTGTCTGCTCAGTGTGGAGGGGAGAGGGAAGAGTGTTGGGCAGTAACAAATGGATTCCTAGCATTCCTCACCCTGGTGGCTTTCTCTAAGGTAAAGTTTCTCAACCTTCCTAATACTTCCACCCTTTAATACACAAGTTCCTCATGTTGTGGTGACCCCAAGCCATAAAATAATTTTTGTCACTACTTCATAGCTATAGGTTTACTACTGTTACAAAATATGATATAAATATGTGTGTTTTCCTATCATCTTTTGTGACCGTGGAAGGGCTATTGGACTCCCAAAGGGAGAGCGACCCGAGAACCACATTGACTCAACAACTTCTGGGAGATAGATGGAATTGTCAACATTTACACTCTTCGTCGAAGAAACTGGGGTGACTGAGATGTTCAGCCCCACAGTGGCAGAGCTACACTGTGAGCCTCGTTCTTTGCCCCACACACTAACTGCCAAAGCTCTTGGGTAGGGAGAGAAGGTCTCATTCCACAAGGAGCCTGAAAGAGTCGGGTCAGGCTCTTTAGAGACATCAGTGCATGAACTGAGCCCAGCATTTCACAGCTGAAAACTTGGGGTGCACTTACATGCCAGGTTGGGGTGGGCATGGTCTTTTTGAGACAGCAGCTGGAGGTCACAAGTTCAGAGTCAGTTGAGGAGCTGCTTTGGGATAAAGCTGGACACAGAGAGGTCAAAGGCATTTGGAAGCCTCTCTCTATCCACTAGAGCAGGGCAAACAGCTGAAGGACTTGAGCCAGGGTATGGCAGAGTAAACATGAAACAAGATGTAACCTATCAAGTAAACATTGACTGAAAATTCACTTGCTTTTTCATTTTTGTTCTTTAAGACATCATGCTGCTTTGGCACCTGGGATGGCCTCAAACTCCTGACCTCAGCTGATCCTCCTGTTGAATGTTAGGACTGGGGACTGCAGGCACACGTGCGTCTCTATGCCTGGCTTACAGAAGGAAGAAAGGGCTTCTGAATTCTGTGAACTGTTCACTAGCAATGTATAGTTTGAGTCACTCCTTGTGATAGAATGTCAGCACAGATATGCTGTGAGCTCAGGCAGTTCCCTTCAGTCAGGAGAAATGATTTAACTTTTCTGTGATTTAATTGAGTCTTTAGTGAAATATAATCTGTCATTTTTCATAGACTGAGTGTAAACACCAGTCATGTGCATTATGCCCCAGGTCTAGGAATCCTGACCAAGGACAGGCAGAGTGTCCTAATTTGTCCCTGTGGGCAGGCCACCTGGAGGTCACTCCTTAGATCTCTCACACACACTTAAGGAAGTATGTAGAAGAGGGACCCATGCTCCCCACGTTCCAACCGCAGGGTTACTGTGCAGAAGTGGGATTATTGCTGCACACAAAGCTGCTGGGCATCCTGAAATCCAACACCAGCCTGTCAGAGCCAAGATGAAGGTGACCCATCTTCCTGGGCCCAGGTGTGCCCAGTTGACACGTTCCACGGCAATATCCAGTTCGTTCAGGTAGCAAAGGAAGAGCGGATGCCATTTCTTTCCATATGGGCATGCTCTGAAATAATGGGTCAGATCCTTCCCGGATCCTACCACCTGATTCTGCTTCAGGTCTCATTGGATGCTCCCCTTGGCAGGTAATACAGATCAGTAGTTGTGGATCTGTTGTGGGTCATTGCTACTCTAGAGAGAAGGCAATGTTTATACTTTTTGAGATTTCAAAGCAGGAAGGGGACTTGGTGAATACATGGTATATTCTCTAAAAATAGTCAAACATAGTGGTCTTTAAGGAACTTGAAATACATGGTTATGCCATCACTCTTATGGGAATTCCAGCTTTCCACCATGACTGCTGTGGGAGCTTGAGAATGCAGCTTCAGTACACATTCCCCAGTTTCTTTAGCCACAAGGTGGGGATGGTGGTGGTATGCATCTCATAAGCTCAGCCTGGGACAGAAGGCATGAATGCAATCATTAACCGTGCTGGATGGTGGCTATACATGCAAGGTCGCATATAGTTGACATGAAAAAAAATGTAGAAGAATGAAATAGATCTTGTCAGCATACGCAGGGAATGGGCAGTGAAGTAAAGTAGGATAGGAAACAAAAATACAACATACATCATATTGATGTAGTATTACCATGGAAAGATGAGAGAAAGATGGGTAGATCCTGGGGCAGCCTTGGGGGAACGCCAGGCTGAGGGATTGGGAGAAAGAGATGTGTAGGTGACAGCAAGGCTGTGGGATCCTCACACCCAACAGGAGGTCAATGCTCCTGGGAGACACACCTGATGCTGGAGATCGGGTAGGCGACTGTTTTTGCTATGTCCACAGGACGGAGAAGAGCTCAGAACCCTTTGTGAATACACAGAAGTTAGAAGTCAAGAAGCTTAGAAAGAGGGAGGCAAGGTGAGCAAGTGAGGATGTCCGGGAGCCAAGCAAGAGGGGGCTGATGAGGTTCTAGTTGGATGGCGGCAGAGGGAATAGGCAAGAATTATAGCAGTAGTTAAACTAATGATGGCAGTATAATGATATCGATTACCTGCCCAGGCGCGCATTGTGCAGCCCATGCCGTCTGCGGTGACAGTGTGTGTCTCATTTCTATTTATACGCTCCATATTAAATCTTACTTTTCCTGCTAAGGTTAATTGAGCCATGTGTGGAGAACTTTCCTGGTACAAGACACTGCTCTGGGCACTTATTGCACTCTTAGCGATTCCCACCGTAGCCTGCCACGGGAAGATCACGCATATGCTCAAGGGATGCCCCACTGTGGGGAGCTGTGGGAGTTCAAATCTGCCATGGCATTTCCTCCTATACACAAGCTGGTGGGTGACTGCATGGGATCTTCCCTAAGTCTGTTGGTTGGCCCAAGCAGAGATGTACCTGGATACGTTTTCAAAATTTTATGAATAACTCTATACTCTCTAATGCAGATAAATGGTTACGTTAAATTTGCTAGCCTCAGACCTGCTATTACTCACAGAGGCCCATCTGCCCTCTGCGACGCAGTCTGTTCTGTTACCACCAGAGTTCTAACAAGATCTGTGTCAGTTTCTCACTTCTGTAGGCTGTAACATGGGGATCTGGGGCAAAGTGCCATTCTTATGAAGTCCTTGAGTTTTCCTTGCACCTGCGCAAGTTGGAGAACCCGGATAAGCTGTTACCTTACCCCCAGATCTCCCTTAAAACCATAGCTATTGAAAAACAGTGTTAAGACCAAAGAGAAAACAAACAGACAGGAGGAAGCATAAAAAGATATCTTGGCCTGTGTTTGTTTTACAGCTGTGACACGCAGACACCTCCTCCAGAGATTCAGTGAACGCCAGGACATTTTGCTGTAAGGTTGATGCCCAGCTGTGCCTCTCAATGGCTGTGAGGAGATGAGCGTGCCCCTCCCACCTCTGCAAGGTAGCCCTCAGGCCCCTCTGCAGCTTCATTTGCATGCTGCTATTTTAAGCTGTCATGTTGGACACCATCACTTCTTCCCCGCTTTGCAGCGGAGGGGACAATTCCCTCCCATCACCCAGACACCTTGATTTCACAAGGATTGGCTATTGGCTGGAGCCCTCCACAAGCCCAGGAGCTGCAGCCAGAAGCGTGGGAGCTTCCTTTGATTTTCTAATCCTCAGCTCCTCTGTCTGCCTCTGCGCACGAAGCTCTTTGGGTTCAGATTCCACCGCAAGCATCCCCAGAGATTGGAATGGTGCCGCAAGGGAAGGAGGCAAGGTCAGACCTCAGAGAGGAAAGGCTCTGACTTTGAAAGTTGCAAGGGTCAGTTCAATAATTGGCCAGCTGATGTGAGCCACGGCCTGGATCCTACCAAACCCGCCAGCGGCTTTTCGGTAATGAGAAGGCGGTCTTTGTCTGTACATGGGCTGGTACACCGACGCCTGATTTTTACTGCACACCATACCTCTCTATCTGTAGGGTTTATTAATAGAGATTAATCGATACAGATAGACATGGGGCTCTTTGGTGCAGCACACAAGGTCAGCCAAGTGCAGGCACTGCCAGGCTCTCACTCAGCCCCTGATCTTTAATTGATGTCCCCTGCTAAAGAGGCCACCAGAGGACAAGTGCCATCTGCCATCCGAATGCTGAACCTCTTCTCTTCAGACCCGAGGCGGAGCCGTCCTGGATTGAGCCATGCTGCCCTCTGGGATAGGTGGACAGGACAGCGTCTTCACACTGGGGAGGTCCCAGTGTTCCGGGGACTATGCTTGCTCAATTTCCTGCCCATATTCTCCCTATGTAGCGTTACAGCTATGACTTCAGGGATCAAGATGCATTTTCAAGTTAATTTTATGAACTTAGATGTTAGCTTCATTTCCTTACGAAATGAAGCAGTCAGACTGTGGTGTGTGATTTTTTTCCCCAGAAACCAAATGTTTGTCCAGAGAAGGGTACCAACATGTCACAGAAAACAAATGGTCTAGCTTAACACACCAGTGGGTTTCTTGGAGTCACCCACAGAAGCTTGGGTGACCCAAGGGCAGACATATTACTGAAAATCCCACCCCAGCACAGTGATGACTCATGAAGACTGTTCCTGGATGTATTAAGACTTGTAGGTAGTTTGGACAACAAGAGCCTCTTCACCCAGGAAGGGCATATAACCTCATAGGAGAAGGATTTCTGATCTGTAAGTCTCAGCTTCCTGCACCTTGAAAGTTTTATTTCCAGGGTCTTCCAAGCCAGCCTCCTCCTAGGAGGGAATGCTTCCCATCAGGAGGAAATGGCTCCACAGTCCACCCAATCAGAACCTGAATACAGAAGCCAGTGCTGGGAGATGGGAAAGAAGAAGGATCTCTGGGGTTCTCTGGTTAGGCATCCTACGTAGCTAATGAATTCTGGTCCAGGGGAGAGACCCTGTCTCAAAAAAAAAAAAAGTTGGCCAGTGCTTGAAAAATACCTGTGCTTCACTCCTGGCTTCTGCATGCACAAGTTCTCTCTCCTCTCCTCTCCTCTCCTCTCCTCTCCTCTCCTCTCCCTCTTTCTCGGAATGAGGAAAAGACGTGTTTTCATGTTCTCTCCCCACCAAGCACTATTTAGTACATTTATGTTTACCCTATTGTTACTTTGATTAGGAATTTAATTTTTAAAAAAGAAATCCTTTAAGAAGAGGAAGAAGTTGAAGATGGAAGCCCAGATTTTTCGCTGATTTGAGGGAGTGTGTCTCAGGTGATTCCAAACCCAGGAGACCTCAGAAGTCTTTGTCAACTTGACACCCAAACATCACTGTCACCCCACAGGGCAGGACTGGGCTCTGTCGGGTGTTGGTGCAGCTGCCCAGTGCTACCTTCTGGCGGATCTCCCAGTGGCTTTCTCCAAATGTACCTCTCCTCCTGCTGTGAAGATATCAGCAGCAAGGAGGACAGTGTGCTCCAAGGTCCTCAGCTACGTGGACAAGGGCCAGCACATTCATTTAATGCAACTTCATCTTTTAAAGGTCCATAAAGAGTTACATTCTATAGAACAAGGGGCTAGAGTTACAACATACGACTTTTAAGGGATACAATATGACAAGCGCTGTTTCCATTTCATCTTACTTACCTGGTAACAGCATCAGCAAGTGCCACCAGCGGGACATCTGACACTCAGTCCCTTTCTAGCACCAAGTACTCCATCATTTCCTGTGTATAGACAGTGACGTCAGCCAATGGTTATGGACCATGGCAAACACTGAAGGTGCACTGATCACATCCAGAACTAAGCTTACTCAGAATCCCCGCTGCCCACTCAGTTTCCAACACAACTGCCCAAAAAGCATCTCCATCTTAATAAAGTTTTGGAGACACGGTCTCAGTATAACCCTTAAACTTGCCATGATCCCCTCTGTTTCCAGAAATCTAGTATTCTACACAGCCACCACACACTCAGTCAAGCTGAGCATCTTAAAATAAGCTCCCGTTGTTATCCCTAGGCCTTCTGCCACCAACTTGTCCATCCTGGTAAACTGTAACTACATAATTCATGTTGGTGGAACTAAGATCTCAGAAGCACTATGGAATCTCCCCTGCCTGCTACATGGAACAGTGAAGATGCTGTGTCTAAATCTTCAAAATACAGTCAGACTCTAAACACTTCCCTCTGCTTTCCTCTACTTACTGTGTCTCACTTCAGTTGCCACTACAGGTTCCCAGCCCATCAACCTGTTGGCCTGTGATTCAGTGTCGGAGAACACTTCAACCAACATTTGAAAACTTTGCCAGCATAATATTGTGTCATATTCAATGAAAATTCATGTTATCAATTGGAGCATGGACAAGAATATAATCCAAGTTGATCCTTAGTCTATTTTTCTAATAAAAGCAGATGAGAGAGAATTGGATGGATGGATAGATAGACAGACAGATTGGGAACTCATTCCACCAAAAACCTTGGGATGCCAGTCATAGGGTGTGGCTTCTTGTTTGTGGACCTGAAGACAGAGAGAGAGAGAGAGAGAGAGAGAGAGAGAGAGAGAGAGAGATATCACACTTTCATGGGTGGTTGGGTGGTGAAGACAGGTCAGATGGCATGAAATGGCATGTGGTTTGTTCCCACAAATGAAAGGACTCTATAGCTGATGATACCTTCTCCTGCACCTATGAGTCTGTGTTGACATATAAATGTGTATATATACATATATATATATACTTTCACATATATATGTATATATAAGCATATATACATATATTTTTATAGTCGTGGTTAAAATTATAATAGATTTAGATTTCTCAAGGTGGATTCAATGCATAATATATTCGTCACTTAATTTAAATTGGTATACGAACAAATAAACATAAAATAAAAATACATATGTAAGAGAATTCATGAAGTCAGGACTGCTGAAGGCTTCTTAAAGATCACACACACATACACACACATACAAACACACATAAACACATTTTCTGTGTCCATAAAAAAGAAGTCTGAAAATTCATATTACATTAAATTATTTCAAAAGTTGTTTAGTAATCAAAAACCATGGAAGAGACACAGACAGGGATGGAGGCAAAGAGAGAGAAAAAAGACATTTGCAACACAAATATGAATAAAAGCTTGTATCCAGAATATAAAATGAAGTTTTGACTGATTATTAAAAAAAGAGGCAATCACATACAAATAAATAAGGACGCTGAACAAAACACCAAGGCAAAAAAGTCAATAAGGTGTTCAAAGCCATGATCATCTTCTGGGTCATTTGGATAAATGAAGTCGTAATGAATTAATCCTGGGCCTGTCTCAGTGCTCAGAGGGACAGCAGCAAAGACTATTGAGAGGGAACAGGGTAGGAATGCTACCACCACCACAGCTCAATGTACGCATAATCCATGAGAAGTTGCTTTCCAACTGGTCTGCATTAAACACAGAGGATGGTGTGTTAGAAAAACAACCCATGGACGCAGTCTATCACAACATCATTTTTGATAAACCAAACAAAAAACAGTCTGCATTCATCAGCTGTCTTTATTGTAACAAAATACCTGAGGGAATTAACTTAGAAAGAAGCAAGGAGAATCTAGCTTATGGTCCTAGACTAATTGGGCCTTTTACTTTGAGCTTCAGGGTATATAGATAAGTCATTCCAGAAATACGTGACAGGGAAAATTTTCTTAATTTCTGAACCTGGAAGCAGGAAATGGAAGAGCCTAGGATCACACACCCTCTTCCAATGTACTCATGATTGCAAGTTTTCCCACCTGGACCCACATCCTTATAGTAGCACTGCCTTCCAAACATCATAGAGTCATAAGCCTATGCACCAGGCCAACTTCAGGAGCACAGTTATTCAAACCACAGCATGAGTCAAATGTCATTCCAACAGTGGAGCAGATAGACAGGTGTTTAATGGACAATAGGATAACCCAAGGGCCATGCCAACAGTAGGGTGGATGGACAACAGTGGTCAGAGAACACGGTATAATACGAGTTCCATGTCAACAGTAGGGTGGATGGACAACAGTGGTCAGAGAACATGGTAGCCGTTCTCTTGCAGTCGCCCACACTTCTCTGCAGCTCCACCTGCGATAGACATGAAACTGGGTGATAAATGAACTGTGCCCTGCAGTGCACCGTTTCTCCATCAGAGTCTGCACACACAGAGTATGCACGGCTAGCTCAACACCTCTCCTCCTGAGTGAGAGGAGATTTCACAGCGGCTGCTGCTGGCAACGTGATACCCCAGATTCACCATTTAGCAGTCGCTGATTACAGCAAAGGTCCTAGCGGAGGAGTGCGATGATCCCCAGGTGCCCTGGCAAGCTCTTTATGGCCCCTCCAAGGCCATTAGCAAGTTCTGCTTGAGTGCACACTGAACCTTGTCTCCACACAATGCATGAACAATTTAAAATGAAAGTGTAAAGATTTGTGTGCAAGGGTTTGCGTATGTGTCCTGAATAAAGGCCGCTCCACCACGGTCTTTCCATTTGGTTCAGCATATGACCTGTTCCAACAATAGCACAATGGCAGGCTCAAGTCCACCTTTACGACATGGTTTGTGAATAAGGGTTCTTGAAGAAGGTGGATAAAAAATTATTTACACATGTACACACAAACAGACACACAGATAGACACACACACACACATACACAAGAGGAGAATGATTTAAAATGGTGTCTTAAACTGTGGGTTGCAACCACACACCAGGACATATAGCTGAATAGAGAATATGAAAACCCAGCAGTAGTAAAATGTTTCTGAGCACTCAACAACAGAAAACTAACTCCAAAATAGAAACGTAATAAATTCAAGATGCTCCCGAGACCTCTCACCTGTGCCCTGTAGTATCATGGGACCTCACTGCAGCCTTGGTTCTAACATGCAGTGTGCATGCCTTGCACTGTACATGCAACATGCCTGTCCATGCAGTTGCACACGACTAACTGACACTGAGACACGCTAGCTGGGCTGTCATACTGATCACTGCACGTGATGATCTGCTGTGCTCTTACTATGCACATGAAGTTTTCTGCACTCACTGAAGCCTGATGGTCTCATTAGAGGAAACAAGGCTTTAATAGTTTTGTAATATTATTCCTCAGAGAATAAGCATCAAATGAAGGTATCTTGTATAACTTCTGTATATATGACAGTGAGCTGCACCCATGAAATCTCGACAATATGTCACTTAAAGAAGACCTTCATGGCAACAACATCCATGGACATGCTAACATGAGTGAAGGACATTCCACAAAGCTTCATGCCTACATGAAGAGCTGCTGAGAGGGTGAGAATCAGTTTTCTCCTCCAATGACAAGGACCCCTGATATGTTTCCAATCCCAACTGATCATTCTTAAATGCATATACATGCCAGCAACAATAAATGGATGAACACACACACCCATATATATCAGTGACCTCTAGGTCCAGTAACAGACCCTGGTATATGTGAGGAAAAAAGTCATTGAACTCTAAGAAAATAAGGTGGAAGTCCAGGGAGATACCTCAGTGGGTAATAAAACTTGACCACCTAAGTTCAATGCCCAGATCCCATAGTGGAAAGTGAGAACTGACTACCCAATTCACTAATTTCCATACAATCTCCATGGCATTGGCTTGCCTGGACACACACACAATAACAATAACAAATAAAATATTTTAAATTGTAAAAACAGAGGAAGATAATAGCATTGACCTCTGACCTCACATACACCAATTTGAACACCTACATAAAAAGTAAAATAAAATAAAAAGTGAAAGATTCAATATGCAATTTAATCATAAATCTAAAACACATTGAAAAATAGGTTTATTAAAGGTACATTAGAGATGTATCTCTGAAAACCATAGATCACTACAGAAAGGATGTTTTTAATAAACAAAGACTTGGAAAGGTGGGTTGAAAAATCAACACTAAAATACGAATACATCATGCATGAAAGTGAACTATAGAGTCCATGTTATCTCTATCAAAATCTCAACAAAGTTACATTTGCAAAAATAGAAAACACCTTCCTGCATTCTATCGAAATCTCCAGGGCCATATAACATCCAGACCCCCTTGAAAGGAGAGTGGATGCTCCAAACTCCCGATTTCAAAACTCATCACAGAGCTGCAGGGAAGAAGAGCACACTTCACTGTGGCCTAAATACAGAGTGTAGACCAAGATATAGAACCGAGGTCCAGAAATAAATCCTCAAGCACATGGTCAAACAATTTAGAGAAGCGGGGGTGGAAGGGCTGTCCAGCAAAGACTGCTAGAGAAGCTGGGTCTCCACATGTGAAAGTAAATAAAGGTTAGTCCAACCCTCACACTAACACCACACACAAAACACACCTCCGGATGTGAAGTTAAACAGTCTAAAACTCTTGGAGGAAGCAGTGCAAGAGCGTCAGACTCAGGGACGATTTCTTGGCTGTAACAATCGAAAAAAAAATGCAATAAGCTGAACTTTAGGACATGACTGTTAGAATTAAAAACTGTACAGGGGCTGGAGGGATGGCTCAGCAATTAAGAGCAATTGCTCTTGTAGAGGACCTAGGTTCAAGTCCCAACACCCACAGGCTGCTCATCACTATCTGTGCCTGCAGTTCTAGGTGATCCAACACCCTCTTCTGGTTTTGCTGGGTACCACAAGCACATGGCTCATAGGCACAAATGCAGGCAAATCACTAGCACAGATAAAATGAAAATAATAAAAATAGATAAATCTTTACAAGCATGCATCAAAGGATAGAATAAAGTGAAGAGACAGTTTCTGGATTAGGAGGAAATATTTACAAACTGTATATCACAAGAATTCATGTCTAGACACGTATAAAAACATTTCCAATGAAATAACAGAAAGATAAGTAAAAATGAGCAAAATATTTGGATAAATGTTTATCCAAAGGTATACAAATGGCTAATAAACGTATGAAAAAAGATGCCCAGTGTCACCTATCTTGGAGAAATGAACTCAAAATTACAATGAAATATCACTATGCATCCATTAGAATGACTATTACTGGATAAGCAGATTAAAAATCAAGACAGCTTTTGTGAAGACGTGGGAAAACTGAGCCTTGTGCAGTGGTGTGGTAACTGTGCAGACTAGCAGACACTCTGAGCTAGCAAATGGTTTGGAGCACATTCTTCTAAAGAAACTGTTGCTATGGGACCCAGAAACTGTACTTCTGAATGTATTTCCAATAAAAAGAAAAAAAGAAGTGAGAGGAAGGTGGTGGCAATGGAAGAAGGAAGCCTGAGGCAGTTGGCACGTGAAAGTGTGATTGGGTGGGAGGAAGTCACCTCTGAACCTTGCAGGCATTAGAGTTCCTATTTGCTTCCTTGTAATGAGCTACTTTGCTGGTCACTTCTTCACAAAGAATATTGTGTTCGTCTTTTTCGTAGAACTGGAATGAGTTTCGTAGAACAGAGAATATTCTACCAGCTGCCACGTGCACTCAAGGGAGGTCAGAAGGGAAGCCAATTTTACCCACAACCATGTTCGATCCCATCAGACACCGTAGGTCAACTTAAACCAAAAATATCCCCTTGAAGCCTAGCTTCCCGCTATGGTTTATGAAATGCAAATTGAAATGGAGGAGAGACACGTTTCTTGGGGAATAACGTTCAGTCCCGCCCTGTCGCTGCCAATGCCACACAGAGATAAGAAGGGCAGGAAGCCAATGTGCTGGCTTTCGGTGCCATCGCTTCCCTCAGTTGCCTCAAGAGTGCAAGCTTATTGCAGCCACACTACTTGCTGGGCTGTGCATCTTCCAGCTCAGAAGAGATCATGAACTTGGAAACCCAGGTTTAAAGAAGCTTAAGATGCTGCGTTAGCACACTGCTAACTAACACGTCAGCGCGCTATGAACGTGTTGTTAAGGGTCATCTCTGCCAAGAAGGGCCGTTGTTGCGCCTCTTCTGCCTCCTAAACTCTTCCAATAACAAAAGTGAAATTGTTTGGAAGGTCAAGTTGCCTTTGATATCTGAATCAACTGATGCTTTCCCATTTTGTTCATGAAATGACTTTGGGGTTTTGGTGTGGATACATTGATGACTCATGGTATGGGGTTCACAAGAAGCATTTCTAGACCCTAGGGATACCTTCTGTTTTAAGTTCCCTTTGCATACTGCCAGAGCCTTTGTGACAGGAAAGACCGCCCTCCCCACCTCCCCATCCTGATACACTGACAGGTTAAGGTTTTACGCTCCACTCCCCAAGTTCCTGCCCATGCTGTCTGAGTCTATACACTTGGCTCTGCACCCTCCGAAGAGGGAGCTGACTCTGCTCTCACCCAGCTCCATGGCCAGCAGCATTTCACCTTTCCATCTGTTTTGGCTTCTGATGAAGATATTTTGAAATGCGGGTTATACTGCTTTGAAGGGAAAAGGTGGGAAGAGATTTTGTTGGTAATTGCTCCTTCCGCGGCAATTGGTGAGTTCCATGGTCAGTAGAAAAGTCATCTTGGGGGCACCTGACCATGACAAAAGAGCATTAGTGTCCTTGAAATGAGCTGAGGGAGGGGACGCTCTCCTGTGTGCCCAACCCTCTCCCTCTACCCGGTATGGATCTCAACAAATCAAAGCTGGGCCATTCCCCACATGTCTCTTGTTTTCTGGCTCAGAGGAAAGTGCAGTTTCCAGGTGTGACTTCTTAGGGCTTTTCTAAGAACAGCCATCTTTCCCAGTCCTGGGAGAATTGACTTATGGCTTACAAACCAGCTCAAACGCACATGCCATGCCATTTTGAATTCTCCCATTGCCAGGTCACTTAGCACAGACATTTGTTTACACAAGCTGACACTTTATGATCTAAAGCTGACAGGCCTTCATGACGTGGTTTGCTCCCAGAGGATCTCCTGAGATTCTGGACAGTGGTTTCTACCACAGACAACCTTGAGCAAAGCAGGGACACGAATCATGCTGTGTTCTGTGGCTTCCAGCCATCTTGAGCACGGATTCATCAGTGCGTTCAATTGCCAAGACCTCAGGGAACGCCCAAAGCACTGGGTGAGATGACCAAGGTCCCAGGAGACAATGGTACAAACGCCACCTGTAAGATTAGTGCTGGAGAAGATCTCCAGCCAAGGAGAGACTGATCATCTAAGCCCCCAGAGGAATACAGCTCTCAGAGTGTGGGGTTGGACCGAGTCAGGGCAGGGAGCTGATCTCTGCACTCACCGGAGCCAACACTGGGAACATGCTGGCTGTGTGCAGAGGCCAGCATGTAGGGGAACGTGGAACATGGTACAGAGATGACCAGAGTCCTGATCAGTCTTGCTCCTGCATTGGGCACTGTGTGACCTTCACACTGATACTGTGCACTTTTGGTGAATTCCTAGGGACTCACATACCCCCTTCTATTGGCTGCATGTACAAGCATGCACACATACATGATTAATGCCGTAGCAAAATAGACACCTGACATGAGTGTTGGTGTGAAATGAAGTCTTCCCTGGTTGAACTACACTATGGCGACCCCATGCAAAGGCTGGATCTGGTGCATATAGGAAGGAGGGATTGAAGATGCAACTGAACTATGAAGAAAAGCAAGCCAAAAAATTGGAGTTCTGGTGTGCCTAGAGGAGCCAGCAGCAGGAAGAGAGACATTAAAGGAATCCCTACATGAGGAATAAAGCCAACCAGAGGACAAAGCAAGAAGTGGGGAGGCTGACAGAGGATGCCACTGGGAAGTTCCGAAGGAGACAATCATAGTGGCTGCATAACCCAAGAGGATGCCAGCAAGTCATGGGATGGGACAGGCGCAGGGCAGGAGGGGGGCTTAGAGTTCATTCTCTGGTTTGATTGCATTTGAACACCTTTCTCAGAAAGTGACTGTCACTGACTGCACACCACACGAGGTAGAACAGAACTGCTAGGTTACATCACAGCAGCCGAAGAGCCAGGGGAGAGGCATAAGATCTGAAGAGGCATGGTGGCAAAAACCACAGTAGGCAAGGTAGGGCTCAGGGAGCAGAAAGGGTGGCGTGGGCCTGAGGGAAAAGTGGAGAGATGGGAAATTAAGGTTCTCTGTGAGGCTTGTGAACTAAGTCCTGATGGAGGGCCAGAGAGAGACAGGTCTGGGGTGCAAAGTGGGGTCAAGGACCCCATTTGTGTCCTTCTGTTAGGACCATGCCAGAGCTGTTTTAGCATCTGAGCTCTGCAGTGAGTGTTGGTGAAATCAGGAGGTGGAGCCAACTGCAGTGGTAGCCAGCCTGCCTGTCAGTCAGGTCGTGGTCCCAGCCCCAGGTCCCTCCAGTGTCTGGAGTCTTTGGAAACACTCAGCTGGGAGATGCCCCCAACACCTTGCCCAACAAAACCAGACAGGCCGCCAGTGGGGGAAAGAACAGCTAGGTATCAGCTTTTCTAATTATTTCCTCAAACATGCAGGGCTAAAAAGTCAAGGAAGGGTCTCTCAGGATCGCTAGCACGGTGCCGCAGGTAACTTGAACCTGAGTGCCACCTCCCACCTTCAGAGCTCTCTGAGGAGAATAAATGGCATCGCCCCACCCTGCTTCTAGATCACACACCATCCCTGGCTCACGTTCAGAAGGGTTCTTCTTACATTCCACCATGCTTGAAAGACTTCTGGTGAGCCTCCCTCCATCTCATGGGGTTTTATCTATGCAAAGAAAACAAACAAACAAACAATCCTTCTTGTTCTTCCCACTCCTTAGCATACCCGTGTCTACCTAGAACTAACTTACATCCCCCTAAGTTGTTGCCCACATATCAGAATCAGTTCAGTCTGTCTGCAGCTTTGTGGAGACCTTACTGGATGCCAAATTTATACCGAGGAGCTATGGTTATGTAGGGAACTGATTCTCTTACCACCAGAGTTGAGCTGTTAAACTGGGGTGAGGACTGAACCCCTTTACTGAAAGGGAAAACTTCAGCTGTCACCTCAGTCCCAAGGTTCTTGTAACAGTTGGTGCCAACCTTACAGGAAGAATATCAAAAGCCACCTCTCCGGTTCCTTCTGGGTGTCCCCTAGATCCTCAGTGGGTTCCATCATCCATCGTTTGCTAACAACCACACTACAATCCTCAACCTAATAGATGGTTAAGTTCCTCTTCTTTTGGAAACTCTTGTGAGGAGCCATGTTTTCCTAAATCAAGTCTTTACCCTGGGCTAGCTGATCCTGTCATCTGCTTTGGAACATTTAAATCATTACTGAGATTGAAAATCCAGATAAATAAACTGCACCGTGCATGCGCGGCAGGTGTAACCAGGATGAAAGCAGAAAGGTCAGCTCACAAGGGACCCTGGCTGTTTCTC
Source organism: Microtus oregoni (assembly GCF_018167655.1). Taxonomy (NCBI): domain Eukaryota; kingdom Metazoa; phylum Chordata; class Mammalia; order Rodentia; family Cricetidae; genus Microtus; species Microtus oregoni. The sequence continues at coordinate 20,706,713 of NW_024543207.1, read as the reverse complement.
TATTTCCATAGATCCCTATTGTGCACACCCGTCCCAGGTTCCCCTCAACTCTGCAGAGCTCACTGAGAGGCAGTGTTTATCTAGACTGTCAATGTGCGTAATAGAGATAATTGAGAATTGAAGTGTGAGCTCCCAGCATTCTGTGGGTAAATACCTGTATTGGTCAGAGACAATGGAATCCTGTTGTACACACAGTGGCCTTTCTCACATGTGACCTGCTATCATGGTCTTATCGATGCAGAGATAACGTACAATTGAGAGAAAAGTTGAACTTGAAGAATGTAGTGGTAATTGTATTTTCTAAAACAACTGACTTGTACTGGGCCTGTTTAATAGAGGATGTACGTATGTTCACAAACGGTATCACACTGCGTCAGGGCAGGGAACCTTTGTGCCCAAGCCATCCAGCTGTAAGAAGGGCTGATGCTTAGACTCTCAGAATGGAATGGGCTGAGAGGAGGTTCGTAGACAAACACAACACGTGCTCACACTGGCAACAGCGAGGGGTGGTCATGGAATCCTGTGAAAATCCCTTCTCTTATACAGTGTGCTTCTCTGTTCTCCTTCAGCTCTCCTTGAGAGACTATCCAGACTGTTTGTGTGTCTATCAACAACTCCAAATAGGTTTTAGGCTTATAGTTCATTTCCCATCAGAAGCAGAGCTGGTCGCGGAGAATGTCTGTCTAGGATGTACTAGCAGTGTCCTGGATTTTAGGTTCATATTCTCTACAGGGAACAGGGTCTGCTTCTCACGGAGACGAGAAATTCCTTTTAAAGAGAGGAAAAGGACCACTTCCCTGGATGGTGCAGAAGCAACATGCAGATTGCAATAGAGATCTCAGGCCCAGATCCATCAAAGGCCGGGTTTGAGAGCGTACCTGCAAGTGAGCTGCTGGGCTTTCAAAGTTTTACGATAAAAGTTAATGCGCTTAAGATAATCAGTCTCCAGTGTGTGGAGCCTTCAGTAATTTTGCTCCTGTCACCAAAGGAGCCTCAGGGGATGGACAGCCGCCCGCCCCCGTAATGAAGCCCTTCGTGCCCGAGCAGCTGTCCCCTCACCTGTTTGCCAGCCCATAGGAAGGCTGGAAGAAATTCTCCAATTTAGCGAGCAAACTTAAGTCATTATTAGAAATGACGGGGAAACCTGATGAAATTGTACTTTCAATTGGAAAACAAAATTGCAATCAGACCAACATGATTTCCTCGTGGCCTGACCATGCTAGTGCCAGCCGAGACATGGGCAAATGTATTTAAAAGTCATAATGGAGCATTACCACGCCATCTCCTTTCACTGGCCCTTATTAATATAAAACTTCAATTTGCATGTAAATGTGGTCAACTTTCATATCATCAAAATACATGAGGCCTGGGAAAGTAATGAATTGAAGTTGGATGCGGCAATTACTGACGTTTATAAAGAATTCTAAAGAGGTCAGTCCAGTCTTGGCTGAGAAAATGAGGAAATCAACCGGGAATATTGTCAATATAGCAACCGGGGGAGTTGGAGGCAGTCCCAGGTGTTGGGCGTGAGATGATGATTAATAGAGAGGCAGCTAGTCTCCTCTCACCCACCACTGGCCCTGGCCAGACTTGGGCTTGAAAGGGCTCTAACTGGGTTCTCTCGGAGGTTCCTAACCACGCGACGTGCAGGTTCTGGGGAGAATGAAGGGACAGGTGCTGAGGGTTTAATTGGATTCCGTGTCCTTTGAGCTCCATCCCATCCACAGTGAGCAGTTTAACTGTTTCTTCTCACCCCAGACTAGGGCCACCAGAATTTCACTCACCTAATGGCTTTGCCAAAACCTTGACTTCCTGGCTAAATCAAGTTAAACTGCTTTATTGTGTTGCGATGGCAATTTATAGGTTGCCTGTTTCATTTTTTAAGCAGGAACTATTTATCCGGCTGCATATTTCATAAATCCTTGACTCTGCAGAGCGATTTGTGGAGATATTTATTTTTTGCCTATTTATACAAACAAGTTAACAGGCAACATAATTTTAAACATGTCTGCAAAAAAAATCAATACACAGATAGAAAAACTGTTCTGATTTTAGAGTCTTTGATTGTAGATAAAGCAGGTTAGGGGGCCCCTCAGGATCCACCACCCTCACCTCCCTAATCCCATGGTGATTGGGACTGGCTTCTCAGGACCAGAGCTCTAGAAGAACATTGCACAGCCCCTCAGAGGCAGGGCTGGGCCCTGAATTCCCCATTGTCCATCTGTTGGTGACATTTCCTACAAGGCATCTCGTGCTGGTCCCTGAAAGAAGACAGGCACACATTGTGAATACGACCACTTAGGAACTGCATGGGTGCTTTAGGATAAATCCATGTGCTGTCTGCTTCTGGCTTTTGTGTGACTCAGGGAAGATTCCTGGCCACATGCAGAATGAACGCTTTGGACAGACGTTGTGAGCTCTTCTTGAGCCAGGCTTCCCATGGGACATTAGATTCCCCCATCCCCATTTCTCCTACTTTGGGTTCAAACTTTTAAAAAATTATATATGTGTATATATGGGTTTGTATGTATAAATGAGTGTGTATGTATATATGAGCTTGTATATGAATATGTGTGTATGTATGCATATATGCATGAGTGTGGGTTTGTGTGTGGTGTGTATAAGTGTGTGGGTTTGTATGTGTTTGTGCATTTGAGTATAGGTTTGTATGTATGAACACGTGCATGTGTGTGTGCATGTATGTGCTGCTACTACAAAGTGTGGAGGTCAAAGGGTCACCTTTTGGTTCTTTTCTTCCATCATGTGTAGTGCGGATCTTAAACTTAGTTCTTCATGCTTGGTGGTAAATGCCTTTGCACACTGAGGATTGCCATCATGGTTTGGGCTTTTTATTATCTCTTTATTCCAGAGAGTGTGTGTGAATATGGATTCTCAGCTACATTTAGGGATATGTAATAATTGTGCCCACGCATGTATGATTTGCTTTTTCCAAAACCCAGATTCTGATATTGGAATCTTGACTCCCAATGTGGATTGGAGACAGTGTCAGTATTAGGGCCTGAGCACACTCGGCTTTGAATAAAGGGTACCCACTAGAGACCACTACTCGGTACCATTCATAGGTGATGACAGCCACTAGAATTTTCCCTATCTTAAAGCAAGCATTTTTATTCTTCCTAGTGAATACGGCTTCTGTCTTGCTGGACTGTGGTGAAGAGATGAAGTCAAGGCATCGGCTGAGCTCATGAACCCTCTTCCATGCACGGACTCTGGATTCAGGTGTCTCATACCCAAGAGATTCAGCATTTTTTAAGGGCTACAAAAGTTAGCATATGTACATTCTCTGCATATTTTTAACCTCCATGTCTGTCACATGCACTCTTGGTTTTGTAGAGTCCTTGTGATGCAGAGGAGTCCAGCTGACTGTGGGGCCATAGGCAGTGTGCGTTGGGATGAGAACATAAAAGGGATGGGTGATGTGGTCACAAGCTGGACCTGTGCTGGTGCCATAGCATGGCTGAGATGGAGCCTATGCTCAACGTGAAATGTGGCCTCTGTATGCAGTGAACACAAGGATGGGACACGTGAGATGGAAGCAGTGGGGATCCCAAAATGACCTTGGAGCATCACAGAAGTAGGATTGAGTGCCAGGAGCTGAGTCACACACAGGCAGCCAAGGTCCAGATACCCCAGTTTTCTTCTCAGAACCCTACAAATGCATGGGTTTTGTGTATCAGCCTGTTAATTCCCGTATGTCTGTGTTCCTGACCCTGTCCTTGTTCCTCTGTGGCAAGGAGAAGTTCTGTCTTTATCTGTTTGGTTCTGGTCATACTTTGGAATCCAGAATGTCTTAATATGGAGTTCTGGCATGTTTGCCAGCTGCATCATTGATGGAGGAAGGTCATTGGCTAATAAAGGAACTGCCTTGGCCCATTTTATTGGTTAGAAGATAGGTGGGAGGAGTAAACAGAACAGAACGCTGGGAGGAAGAGGAAGTGAGCTCAGAGTCTCGACAGCTCTCCTCTTGGGAGCAGACGCCTGAGAGAGACGCCATGCCCCGCTCCTGGGATGAAGCTCTGACCCAGGATGGACTAGGCTAGAATCTCCCCGGTAAGCGCACCTTGGGGTGCTACACACAGATGATTAGAAATGGGCTAAATTAATATGTGAGAATTAGCCTAGAAGAGAATGGGCCAAGCAGTGTTTACATGAATACAGTTTGTGTGTTGTTATTTCGGGGCATAAGCTAGCCGAGCAGGCAGCCGGGGTGCTGGGGACGCAGCCCCGCCACTCCTATTACTACACATCATGATGGCCTGGTGGTGGGCATCACATGAAGACATGAAACAAGAAGACCAGGTTGAGTCTCTCTCTTCTATGGAAACCACTCACACACATGGGAGCTCCACACTTCGGACCTCATCCAATCGTACTGACTCCAAACACCATTGGTGTGAGGCTTAGGGGATGGAGTTTCTAAGGCACATGTCTGGGGTTAGAACCAAACTGCAGACTTAGAACCAGACTTGGTAAGCACAGCTCTGTCAGCTGTGCAGGGTCTTCTCAAGGTGCTCCCACAAATGACATCACCTCTCCCTTAGGCCTCCCTCCTGCTACTCTGATGAATGTCAGGCCTTCCAGAATGCTGGCACTCAGATCTGGGTACAGTTACTCACAGCCCTTGCCTAATCCAGCTGCTTTCTCCTCTTAAGAATACACTAGACTGAATCCTTGCTAAATGGGGGCAAAGGCCGAGCTTTCTCTGGACAAACTTGATATAGCCAAGGTTCTATGAAGCCATTAACATGACTCTGTGTTCCATCCAACCTACTGCACTTAACCATGGCAGGCCCCTCTTCCTGATGTTATAAACCCTGCCTTCTTGGACCAACTTATTCTGTAGCTGATAAGATGTTTTCAGAGTACTAAAGCACATGCTGGCATAGCTCATGGGGTGGTGGTCACCTTAAGAGGGAGTGCCTGTCATCTTTAAATGGTGACGGTTATTGCTTGCTTGTCTTGTTTCTTCCCACATTGATGGCCATACTATAGAACTCGGGACTCACAAATCGTTTTTGCTACACAGAAGACTTCACGGCTGTTGTTCAAGATCAAACAGAGTGATGGACACAGGGAAAAGCTAATCATTGGGAAAGTACAATCGATTTGGGAGAGCATTGGATTTCTGTAATTCTTTGCTTTTTCTCATCACTTAAAAAAAATCTACCTGTTAATAACAACAGCTCAAATAAATCACTCAATAGGTTTCAATGCCTTAAGGGAGTAAAAAAAAAAAATCCATGCTGCCTAACTGTCATTCTTACATTTTAAATTATATGTAGATATTAATTTGAGGAGAATGGAATGCATGCAACATAACATGTTATCTTTTCTGTCAGCGGTGTCTCTGATACCCCATTCCTCCCATGTTGTATAAGGCATTGTGGTGTCCATGTGTAAAGAAAAAATATTGTTGACTGAACAGGGGGCTGTGTAGGACAAGAGCCACTCAGTGCACAGAAAAATGAAAGCCCAGTTTCTGAATTTTATGAACGAATAGATAACAATAATCAATCTGAAGCCTAGCTGAACTTTGACACAGTAACCTAACAGAAATCTTAAGAGTCGTATGGTATCAATCATGTACTTTTGGGGATTTCATAATTCAGGGGCATGTAAACACATAGGAAAAACTTTAGATTCTTTTCATAAGACCATGAAAAATGATATTCAAACTCTATGCTTGGACTTTCTATGGGGTATCTATTTAGCTGACCTTTGTGGTAGTCTTTGTGTTATGTTAATGATTTCTGCTTCCCCTTGATTGCCCACAAAGATCTCTCAGTTCCTGTGTGGTGATGGGACAAGAACTGGCATACCTGCCCCGGTGATTCATTGTCATGGAGTTGGCTCCTGCTCTCTCTGGAAAAGAGCCTGAATCTGTTACCTCCGTAAGCAAGGGAGAGACACAGACCCTCTGAACAGAACAGATTGGGGTTCTGCAGGATGTAGTCTCAGGTCACATGTCTTGGTAGAGGTGGTAGGACATTGGGAGTTGAGTGATGTGATCAAAGGCTCATTTCATGGTGGGGCGCTTCCAGGAGCATTGCTGAGGCAGCGGCACTGACAGTTGATTGTGTTTAACACAGCCTGATGGAGAGCGCTGAGACCGTGTGTCCAGGGATGCACAGCTCCAGTGTTCCTCACAATACAATCCTGCTATTGTTTCTGCATCCTCGGAGTCCCTTACATGTGTCCCTGGGCAGGTGCTGCAGGAGAGGTCAACAGGAATTTCCCAATCTTCTCTGAGGGCCTTGGGTTTTGTTCAGAAGGTGAATTTCCATTGGATGGGCTCTGGGTTTGTATTGCATTTCCATACACCTTTACCTCACTGTGTCTTTTAATCACTTGTTGGGTTATCCTATAGCAAATGGGCGTAGAGAATTAACCATGCTGTAGGAAGAGAATATGACAGCCATCACAGTGAGGGCTTCTTGTGTTGACCCAGGGACCTGGGGAAGTGGTAGCAATGGGTGAGATTACCCAATACCAGTCCAATAATTAGCCCAGGTATTCAGTGAACTGGTGGCAATAGGTGAGCTTATTCACACTGGGCTGGACTAAAGTAAACTGTAGTTTTTCCCCTTTCAATACAACTGAGGTTTAAACTGGTTCAAAGCCAAAGCCAATGAAAGATAAACTTTGACAATTGCAAGTCAGTGAGTTGTACACTTCCTGTGGAGATGCTTCCGACTTGCAGTGCACGGAAGGACAAGGACCCCTTTTGTTCAGACTCTGGTTAGGGAGACACAGTCCACTAAGGGCTTCCCAGTATCATATGCTTAGAACAGCTTCTTAGCTCTACAGAAAGTGTTGAAATGTCTAGGAATTCTTTGGGGCGACTTTTTTTTTGTGTAGATTCATTGTACAAAGAGGTTTATTAAAGACATGTTTGCACAAGAATATCATGTGTTCTTACCATCTTCTGCCATACTCTCCTCTTCCTTCTACAGAGTTTCCTTTTGTTCCATGCCCTGGATTTCACACCTTACACACACACACACACACACACACACACACACACACACACACACGATTATCCAAGGTTTGCATATGAGAGAATGTGACCTTTGTGTTTTCACCTGTTTCATTTCTTTAATATGAAGATGCCCCAGAACTCTTTGAACTTACTGACTGTGCTAGCAACTGCTTAAGAGAGCTGGGCAGCAGGGGCAGGCGGTGGTTGTCCTTCATATCACGGAAAGGCAGAGCTGTGGCCACAGCATGCATGAGAGGTACCAGCTCGGGACCTAGCTTACCTTAAATTCTCATAGGAAAAACCACAATAAAAATGTTTTAAGGCACAAAACATAACCAAAGTATGCAAAGGCAAGACATAGTTAATGGAGTCTAGAATCTAGGAGTATTAGCAGGGCGTGGGGGAAGCTGCCTAGCACACTCTGCTTGCATCTTATTTCTGGTGTTAAAAACTTACAGATCACCAGTGTCTGAACACAACATAGATTGCTAATCTTAGACTCCAGGAGTTCAGACATGGAACATGAGCTCCACTGTGCTACAGGGCATGCGTCCACATTCCATGCCACAGGCTTTCAGGGGAAAATGGATGACAGCATTTTTCAGCTCCCAGAGACACCCACACCCTCTCACCTCCCACCAGCCATCCCCTCACTCTAACTTCTCCTCCAGTGACCCATCTGTTTTGCTGATTGTCTCCCCTGCCAAGCTCTTTCCATCCTAAGAACTCTTATGATGACGTTGGGCCCACTGGAAACCCAGTCTTTCTGGTCAGACAAGGTTCTCAACTCCACACACAATCTCCACTCTTCTGGCAATGTAACAGCATCTTCCTAGGTTGTGGATAGACTTCTGGGCTCCACCCACACCCTTGAGTGTGTCCCCACACCCAAACAGCTAAGTGTCTCTTAGTTGACCGGATTCCCAATTGACTTCAGGAGCTATTAGAGGTCAAATTCTCACAAACACTAATTCTTCTGAATGTAAAGTTCTGAGTTCCTCTTGACTGTGAACTTCTATATGATGTTATGTGATCACATCGTGCTTATCACTAAGGTAAAAAATAACATAAAAATGAAGCCGAGGGACAATGACCGTACCCTAACTGCAACTTGCTTTACAAACTCACCCCCCTTCACCCCACCCCGGGATTAGTCGCTCACTCACGTGTCTAAGCTGGGGTCAGGTCAACGGATCACATCTCAGTGATCAATGTGGAGAGGAGCAAAGGACGGCAAAATACCACAAAGGCCAGAATCTCCACCCATGGTGTCACCAGAGCTCACCACAGTACCAAGACACTATCAGAAGCAATGGCACCAGCTTTGGTGAGGGCATGATTTGATAGAGATTCTGCTGTGGTGGAAGTTGGTGAATAATTACCGAAAAGCAGTGTGGGAAACAGGTGCTTGAGTTAACGACAAGGTATTGAGTGGGAAGTTCTTGCTGCAGGGGCATTGTTCTCATGGTTATTGTCTCTGAAGTGAGAAGGGCTCCTCCTTTTCTCTCTCATCCGCAGCATCTTTATCAACACCGACCACCTAGTGAATAACAGAAAACCACATGTGGAATAAACAAAATTACTTATCATTCATTTTTGTTGTTGTTTTTTTTTTTTTTTTTGGATTTTTAGAGACAGGGTTTCTCCGTATGTTTTTTTTTTTTTTGTTCCTGTCCTGGAACTAGCTCTTGTAGACCACCATGCTGGCCTCGAACTCACAGAGATCCGCCTGCCTCTGCCTCCCGAGTGCTGGGATTAAAGGCATGCGCCACCATCGCCCGGCTTGTTTTGTTTTGAGACAGGGTTTCTCTGTGTAGCTTTGGAGCCTATCCTAGCACTCACTCTGTAGCCCAGGCTTGCCTCGAACTCACAGAGATCCGCCTGCCTCAGCCTTTCTGAGTGCTGGGATTAAAGGCATGTGTCCCTACCACCTGGCTCATTGAAAATTTTCACATCCCTGTGGCTAATAAAATTCTTGATAGCTTTGTGATTATTCTGAAGGTTTTACAGATGCAGTTATTTATAGTTTTTCTTAGTCCATGGATCTTCAGAGCTCCCATTACACAAAGGGTGTGATGAACCCAGTAGGCAGAACTGTATTTGGAGGGAAACCGACTGTGTTGCCTGGTACTCCAGCTTTGGAGTAAAGGTGAAAGCTGCGGCCATGAAGAACTTCCCCGTGACTGTGACACACAAGTAAATTAGCAAGTTGTGGCTCTCTTTTACTGTCCACTCTGTATGTCCAGAAGACTCCTGACTGTGGACATCTGGTCACTCAAACAGATAAACTGTCATATACTCAAGGGGAATTTAAGGACATCTGTCTTGGGAAGGATGACCGTGGTCATAGGTGTTACGTCCTCTGTTCTCTTGAGTCCCGTGCTAGGATATCTGCTTGAGTGAGCACTAATGATGCAGCCTTCACTGGCTGCTCAGTTTAATCCACGCTAGCACGTTGGTAAATGTGCTGTTTCATGGCAAATGTCTCTACACAAGTAGACTTTAAGATTCCCAGAAGAAGGTACCAGATACACCTCCTCCTGGGGGAGCCTCTTCCCTCCTCACCCTTGCCTCTGCTGTAACCCTGTGCTCATTTATTCTTAGTCCTCTCATCTACTCTTTCAGTTAAGACTCACCAGTTCCCAGGTCCCAGTCAGTGCAAATACAGGGACATTTGCCAGCAGAAGCAATGGACAGAGAGACAGGGAGGACACATAGGAACTAGACATTCACTGCACAGACGTTTCATGGCAATGACGGCAGAGGCAACAACTAGGCAGTGAGGAGAGCTATCTTAAGAAGTGAAATTGACGTTAAACACTGATGTCCCACAGGGTGGAGTCAAGGGAGGCAGTGGGAAAAGAGTGAAGGACGACAATCTCTGCCTGAACAAGGAAGATTTGTGGGGTTGGAGTGCCCAGAGCACAGCAGGAGAGGCTGCAGAGAGGGCAGAACTCCTGGATACTTCTGAGCGCAAAAGAGAATGGTCCCAATCCAAATTTCAAAAAGAACAGGCAGCAAGGGGGAGAGTGGAGTGCACAGTCCCACATTCCCTGGCATCGTGGAGAGATCACTGGGTTGCAGAGAAATGGTTGCAGGGAGGCAGTTAGTGTCAACATGCAAAGAGGGTACAGCACCTTTTATTCATGGGGGGAGAGGTACAAGGGATAAATGGCTGGAGAAAGAGACGGGTCACTCAGAGGCAGCCACATTTTAGTGAGTGTCTCCGAGGAGCTGGTGGGTATACCCCCCATTACTGTAGCTTAGGGACAACCACAGTTTAGTGAGAGTTACTGAGGGCCTGGGGGGATCCCCAAATTAGAGACAAACCCCACTAAGTTACTTAGACTAGATATCTGTCACAAAGATTTAAATGTTTGTTTCCCTTGATGCCAACAGCGTTGACTTAGTCATGGTAATATTTATTAAATCTGTTTATCTCAGGATTTATAAACAGAACAATCAACAATACTCAAATATGTGTATCTCTGTGCGCTAAGGACAATCCTTTTATTTAAACCTCATCCATATTTTTGAATATCGGGAGATATCAGGATAGCAACTCACAAGAACACAAGCATATATGTAGAGTCAGACAGATCTCTTGTTTCTAGGTAGAAGCAACACAAAGCTCATTAAATTAAATGAGTTAATTCTTGCCGTCACAATGCTTTCGGTTTACCAATATCATTTTCAATTATCCAGTTTCTGATGAAATTAATTACAAAGCTCTGTGATAACAATGAGACTATAGACAGGTGTCCCCCCCCCATGTGTTTCTTTCTTTGAAAGAGTTTATGAGTGTGCAGGCATCCATCTTCCTGTAATAAGCACTTACTAAGCTCCACTGTACACAAACCACACTACAGAGATGAATAGGGTTTTCCCTTGCGCACAAAATGAAGAGCAAACTTAGCACCGCCCAAATCTGGATGTAGCCCCACTACAGTGGAAGCGCTATGTGCCTGGCACTACACACAACCATTGCTAAGATGCTGTGTCTGTGGCTACACACAAGCACTGCATTGCTAAGATCTGACAGTCTCCCCACCACCCAGAACATTCCCCCATAAATATATTCCTTGGGGCAAATATTCATGTAAATATTTATCATGATATTCAAAAATATGGATGGGGTTCAAATTTTAAATTAAAGCATTCTCCTTAACACCCCCTTTACACACACACACACACACACACACACACGACAAAGTATTGAACCTTTTGAAACATTGCCCGAAACCAACAACCTCAGAACTTAGCCTTTGTGGGGTCAGTGCCATCATTTCATTAATGAAACATGAGAGACTGTGAGCTACCACACTCCCTTCATGAGCTGAAGGGCGGCCTCCGGGTATTCATGTCTGTTGTTATTTGCTAGCTGATCTAGTATTTTGGGACTCAACTATTGCTGCACCCTGAATGCCAGCCTACTAGCCACTAAATCCCTACCAGAAGCACAGCCCTATACAGTGACCCTGTGTGCTATAGCTGATGGGTCTGAGTGGATGGTTGACCTAGGCTGGTCTAGTATACACACACACACACACACACACACAGAGAGAGAGAGAGAGAGAGAGAGAGAGAGAGAGAGAGAGAGATAACCCTATGCATTGACATATATAACCAATACATATATTGGTATTGATACACATGTGGATATAAATATAAACATAGGAATATAATGTATGTGCAGATGTGGTTGTATGTGTGTGTGTGTGTGTGTGCATGCACACAAGTGTATAAACACATGTTATGCCAGAAGTCAACCTCAGGTAGTGTTTCTCAAGTGCCACTCATCTAAACCCTAATTTACTATTTGAAATATTTATTGTTTGCTAGTTTGAAACACTTAGATAATGAATCTTGGTTGTCGTCATGTACACTTGCATGCTTCTTCTCAGATGGGAGGTCATTTACTGGAGTAAGGGCCACTTACTAACCCCAACAATCACTAATAGCCAATCCCTGGGAGGGATGGGACCTCATGGGACTCTCCCTTCCCATGTGAAATATGGGCATGGCCAGTCCTGAGCAGGCCTTGTGCAGACACACACAGATGCAGCAGGTGCATGAGTGCCCAGAAACTGTTCTCTGCACTTCTCTCCATCCTCTGGCTTTTACATCCTCTCCTTCCTGTCTTCCATTTTGTTCTCTGAGCCTTTGAGGGTCGTGATGGTTCTATTTTGGGCAGAGACTCCAGCATCACTTATTCTCAGTCGGTTTTCAGTTGCTTCTTGCATTTCTAGCTGCAGCAATGTGGCGATTCTTGCATTTCTAGCTGCAGCAATGTGGCGCTTCTCGCATTTCTAGCTGCAGCAATGTGGCACTTCTCTGAAGAAGGTTGGGAGTAGTGCTCATTTACGAGGTAATTAGAAGTCCTGAGAAGGCGGTTTGACAACATAACCATAAGAACAACAGTAGTAGGTTCTCCCCTTGGGCTCATGACTTCTCCAGCCACAGGCTCTTGGCCAAGTTTACAGAACCAGGTATGAATTCTCTCCTTGTAGAGTAAGGGCTAAAATCCAATCAGAAAGTGCTTGGTTACTCCCCTAAGGATCATACCGTTTTTGTGGCAGAGAGCACACTGTGTCCGGCAGGTCATTATTGCAGCTTATGTGAGTCCTGGCTAGATAAGACTCTTTGTGACTATTCACCCCTAGAAGCCTGAGAAGTACTTTATGGCTCAGTGAAAGTTGGCCAATAGGGAGGCTACTTCTGGACCAGTGCCAGCTTGACTTCTCTATGTCCTTGACCAAAGTGTGTGACATCTTCAGAAATTGGGTCTTACCTTCAGGTTCTAGTATTCAACTGTTCCTTTTACCCTTAAAACGTATTTTTATTTATGAATATGTGTGTACATGTATGTAGTGTCTGATTATTTATATGTGTACTATGTGTAGGCAGTGCCCACAGAGACCATGAGGAATCAGATCCCTTACAACTGGAAATACAGGTGTTTGTGAACTGTCTGATAAGGGTGCTGGGGACTACGCCTGGGTCCTCTAAAAACTCCGCAGGTACTTTTAACTGCTGAACCATAGTTCCTGTCGTTCCTCCTTAGTTTTTGAGACAGTGTCTCTCCCTGGGACCTGGTGCTTCCTGATTAGGCTAAGCCAGCTTGTTAGTGAGCTCAGGAATCTGCCTGTCTCTGCCACCCGAGCCCTGGGATTACAAGCAGGCACTACCATGCCTATCCTTTTAGGTGGGGTCTGGACACACACTCAGGTCTTCAGGCTTATGCAGCAAGCACTTTACCTATTGAACTCTTTACCCAGGCCCTAAATACCCTTGGATTGATATTCCCAAAGAACAGAAGCTGAGAAAAGCATACACACAGGTGTACACACTGTACACACACACACACACACACACACACACACACACGCACACATTCTGACAGCTCTTTAGCCACTCTCATGTCAACCACTCTGCTTGATAGTTTGAACTAATCATGACAACCCCCACTCACCCAGTGATCTCATAACCAAGGACACCAATCAGAATCTTCCCATACATGTAAGGCAGAAGGGGCTTCATACACTATGTCAGGTGCAATGTCAGGACATCACATGACTTTATAGACTTGAGATGCCCAGCAGAGACCAGTGCCAGCCACACTCACCTCTTGCAGCAAAACCAAATGGTTCTTCCCTGCTCCAAATGCGGATTCAAACAGACAGTACTCAGGGGTCACATCTTCTGTGTAATATTTAAGGCTTACTTCTATATTAGATAGCTAAATTGATAAGAGGGTGATGGCTATGGTGATGGTGGTGATGACCATAATGCTGGTGGTGATGGTGATGATGATGATGATGTTAGTGATGGTAGTGATGGTAATCATAATGATGGTGATGGTGATGATGCTTGTGATAGTACTGATGGTGGTGATGGTGTCACCTGATGGTGATGCTGGTGTTGATGGTGATGACAATGATGCTGATGGTAGTGATGGTAGTGATAATAATCACAATGATGGTAATATTGATTATGGTGGTGATAGTAGTGATGGTGGTGATGGTGGTCATGGTGATGCTGGTGTTGATGGTCATGGTGATGGTGACAGTGATAACGATAATAATGATGATAGTGGTCATGGTGATGGCGATGATGCCAACGATGATGGTGAGCATAGTGATGGTGGCCATGATTGTGATTATGGAAATGGTGGTATTAATGATGATGACAGTGATGTGTCCCCAATGATTTGTAATAGCCTTAAAGTGAAAGAAATCTGAATACCATTTTTTTTCCAGTTCCATCCTGTTAGTGACACAGACACTGAGGCAATAGAATGGGTTATGTTTTATTTTATCATGAAGATCCGATTCATTATACCTTGAAGTTGTTTCTACATGTGTTCTCTAGAGCTCTCCATGTGTGTACTACAGTGAGCGTGGGGCACTCCTCTCCTGGAGCAATCTTACTTAAGGTAAGTGTGCCCTCTGTAGTCACCTGAGCTGTGGTTTGGGGTACAAGATACAATTGTCTGGGAGGCAGAAGCTATCACTTGTTTGTGTTTGGGGGTTTTCAGTTTTGTAGAAGAAGGCAACACGCTTCTGGTCTCCAGTATGCCTACCCTGTATATTCCAATTTTAAGGGATCACCTGACACAGTTAGGGCCATAATTGCTGTGTCCAGCTGTATTAACAACCTGTAAACAAGGTGACATGCAGGTCTTTAAGAGGGGGTCACAGAGTTTAAAGAGAAAACTGAAATGATTGTACAAACTTCTGGGAATTGCCTGGCAGGTGCATACAGCATGAGCATGGTCTGACTCCTTTGATATCACTGTCTTGGGACAGTCATCCAGGTGGCACAATGGAAGGATGGAGTAACTGAGCCCTTTAGGGTCATGTACAAAAGAGTTTATTTCCTTTTCTACTGGGTAGTCCCTCTTGCTCTGGTGGCATCAGAACTCTCCATTTAGCTGAAAGAAAGATAAGGAAGGACATGATGTCTCTATTTGATTGCTTAGAGAAATGAGAATGAAAAAAAACAGACATCTATGCTAGGGAAAAACAAAGAATGCTTTTATCATCGTTCCAAACTGCATCCATTTCAGCAAGAGGTGAAAATTAGAGACAGACATTGCTTTTTCAGTAGAAGAGACAGACCTGAGAGCGCCATGACCAGGCTATCAAATGAGAAACAACAGAAGGAAAGCCTATGACATTTTCAGTTTCCTAGATTTAACACAAATATAGAAGTTTTCAAACAGAAGTCAGTGGTAACCATTTACAGAGATAGGCCATGAGTGACGCCCACAAGCACAGGCTCTCCCACACAGTGACAGCTGATCTTCTGTATCACCTTGCCTGGATTTGGAATCACCTAGGAGGGATGTCCTTTGTTACCAAGCAGATATTTGCAGAGAAAGAGTTAACTGAGGAAAGAGAACTCACCTTTGATGTGGGTAACATCACCACAGGGGCTAGGGCCCCAGACTGAATCCACAGAGAAAGGGGAGACCCTTGAGAGGCATCATTCCTTCTCGGTCCCGTGCTTAGCACCAAGAACCAAGCTGCCTTTGTCACCGTGTCGTCTTGCTATGGTGGACTTCACGTTCTTAAACTGTGATCCAAAGTAAATCCTTTCCTTCCTTAAGTTCTGTCCCATCAGAGAATGGTCACTGTGGTGTGAAATCACCCATACAGACCTCTGTACTGAACATGAGCTCTCTAGCTCAATGCCCACCCCGGGGATAAAGGGATCATCATTCAGGTACTGTCAGGCTTTGTCCAAAGTCACACATGGGTCAGCCAATGCACTGATGGTGGAAGCAGAGAGATGATAGATGCCAGTCCATCCATCCACCTGAGTGAACCATCCCAGTTCCCGAATTAGCGCTGCCCCTGCCTTCTATGCACGTCATCTCCTTGGCTAACACTGAAACCACACAAATGCATCTCCTGCATTTTTCCAGGCAGTCCACCTCAGCATGTTTCCTTCTCAAGGGAATGGGTCTAAATATCTTAGCCCAAAGCAATACTTCATGTTTGTGACTCTGGCATTGGTCATCTTTCTAGTGACCCATAACAACCAATATTATGAATAATATGCACAATATTTCAAACACTGTGGCCATTTCCAAAATACAGTGACCAAGTATAGTGCTGCTCACAGTCACCCCCACTTTCACTTTACCACAGCTTTCACTTGTGTGTCCTCTTAATGCCTTGCTAGGGGTCACAGGATAGTCCTACGGTGACAGCTCTGGAGGAGAGAAGCCAAAGATTCTGAGAGTGGAAAATCAGGGCAGTGGATGAAGCAATTTCTGCACAGCATGAAGACCTGTGTTCCATATCACACAAGTAAAATGCCAGGGATGGTGGCTCTTGGGGCTAACTGGTTAACCAGCCCAGCCTACTTGACAAACTCCAAGTTCTAGTGAGAAACACTGCACCAAGGAGAAAGATGAACTCTTTCTGAGCAACAGCTGCTGAGGTTGACCTTTGGTCTCCATACTCATGTGTACACACATGCATGTGCACCTGCACACACCCACATACTTGCACACACAAACATAGACATACACACGCATACACACACAGAGGAAAGAACACAAACACAGGTCAAGAAACCAAGAACACAGAGGTCAGAGCATGGCATCTGAGTGCCTGCTTTGTAGTCACCTGTGCTAACTCCTCTCCTTAAGTGTATATGTTGGCTCACTCACCAGGATGCCATGTGCTCAGCAAGTAGCACAAGCATGGAAGAATGAATGAATGAACATGCAAACACACTTTTATTCTGCGGTCACGTCTATTCATATATGTTTACATAAATTCCTTTTATGTTCCTTGTCCTTCCCCGGTTATCCATGGCATCTAGGGAAAACAAGCTGCCCTGTGTTTGAACAGGCCCCATGATGCCAGCTTCTAGATGCCTTCTGCATCTAGTGCCTGAAGAACTGGGTCACATCCTCCTCCCACTCACCAAACCAAAGAAATAGTTTCCAGTCTCTTGTCTTAGACTTGCTGTGCATGAGCAGATTATAAAACGCAGGCTGTTCAATTGGAAGAAGTTCAGTGAGATTCCCAACACATTCCCCTCAGACTGTCTGCCCCTGAATTTCAGCAATTGTGGTGGAAATGTTAATGAACGATGAATACTGAGGATGGTATTCATCTAACCTTTTGATGAGAACAGTGGTTCCGGACATGTGTCAGTTGGGTCATTAAAAAAAACTCAATGCTAATGAGACCAAGTTAGAGACCTGGGCCCCTCATGGCAAGTGAATTCTGTGCAGAGAGACAGATTCTGGGTTTTGTGTTCAGCGACTTTCCCTCATCAACACAGCTAACCATTCCATAGGTGTGTGAGGTTTACTCCAGGGGAGAACCTGTGTGAGGTGAGGAAGCGTCAGCTTTCCTGCATAGCAGCTGAACCACAGCCTACAGCACGAGAGAGACCATCAGTGAGTCAGAATCAGTAGATACCTCTCTGATGGTGGTGGGTAAGTGTTTGGTGGGTCAGGGCCCAGACATGGTATGAAGCAGCCACTAAGGTGAGCATGCCTCCCATCCTCTGGCTTCATAGAACTTTTAATTTCACTGTCCTTGAAGCTGCCCAAGGATCAGGTTGAGAATCAATTGGATTTATTTTAGCATTTACCAGAATCTAATTACCTAGATTTAGGAGGCCTAAGTGATTTTCTTCAGTGAACTAGTCCAAGTTTGAGTCTGTAGTGAAGATAATTATCCCAATCCTTGTCCAACAGCCTCTTGGACAAGCCAGCAGGGTCTTTTAAAGTAGCCATCTTACTCAGACTACTGAGAGTTGGGAAGCTCATCCTGATGCCAAATTATAACTTAATGACATCAGTGAGTGTATCCTTTACTGTCAGTTTGTCATGTAAAAACAAAATTTACTAGTGGAAGCACTCTCCGGTTCACAAAACCTGTCCTGTCACAACTTTCAGCAGTGCTTTCCCAAGCCCTGTGGCTCACCACGTCCAGGAATACAACCCTTCTCCCTGACTTGCACCCTGTGGTCCTCATACGCGTGCATCATGAGAGGTTCACAGCACAGGTGCACCTAGCAGTAGGAACAGAAGTTTCGGGGAGTTTCTTCTATATGTGTTTGTCATCACCACACTGTAGTAATAGGAGCGGCCAGGCTGCGTCCCCAGCACCCCGGCCGCCTGCTAGCTTATGCCCCAAAATAACAACACACAAACTGTATTCATTTAAACACTGCTTGGCCCATTATATCTAACCTCTTCTTGGCTAACTCTCGCACCTGGACTAGCCCATTTCTAATAATGTGTGTAGCATCCCAAGGTGCGCTTACCGGGAAGATTCTAGCCTATGTCCAACCTGGGTCAGAGCTTCATCGCCATGTGCCTCAGAGAGCAGAGCTATCGCGTCTGCCCGGGAGAGGGGAGCATGGCGTCTCGGAGCTCACTTCCTCTTCCTCCCAGCATTCTGTTCTGTTTACTCCTCCCACCTATGTTTTAACCTATGAGGCCAAGCAGTTTCTTTATTACTTAACCAATGACCTTCCTCCAACACCACACATCAGGGCACAGATCATATTGGGGTACACAAAAGAGCTTTGCGATTTAACTCTCCGGTCTCCATCCGAGCTCCTGAAACTGTCTGATTGTACAAGGCCTTATTTACCAGGTCAGTTCTGAGTTAAAAGCAAGTTCAAATCAAGATTTTCAACCAAATCTTCATGAAGGGTGTATGCTCCAAATGAAGAGATTCACAACTTATATGTATGTATAGATTCTATAATACTATGTGTGTAGACTCACAACTTAAATATGCTTATTATTTCTAGAGTAATTATAGAATCTTCTACTACATGTGTGTAGATTATATAACTCCACTGTGTGTATATTCTAGAACTTCCTATTATGTGTCTGTATATTCTATAACTCTATTATATGTATATAGATTCTATAATTCTCTACTGTGTGTGTACAGATTCTTTAACTCTACTATATGTCTAAATTCCATAATTCTACTGTGTGTGTAGATTCTATAATTCTACTATATGTGTGTAGATTCTCTAATGCTACTGTGGGTGTAGATTCTATAATTCTTGACCATGTGGGTGTAAATTCTATAATTCTACTATATGTGTATATATTCTATAACTCTACTGTTTCTAGATTTTATAACTATACTACATGTGTAGATTCTATAACTGTGTCTTCTATATGTGTGCAGATTCTTTAATTTTACTATGTGAGTATAAATTCCACAACTCTCTCTGTGTATATTCTATAACTGTCTATTATGTGTCTGTAGATTAAATAACTCTGTCTATGATGTATGTAAATTCTATAACTCTACTGTGTATATATTCTATAACTTTCTACTCTATGTGTGTAGATTCTATAATTCTGTCTACTATGTATATGTAGATTCTATAACTATAACTCTGCGTTGTGTGTATAGATTCTATAACTCTATCTACTATGTGTGTGTAGATTCTATAACTCTGCTATGTGTGTGTAGATTCTATAACTCTGCTATGTGTGTGTAGATTCTGTAATTATACACTCTGCTTGTAGATTCTATAACTCTGCTATGTTGTGTAGGTTCTGTAACTATGTCTTCTATATATGTGTGTTGAACTACTATATATTTTTCTAACTGTATACCCTGAAGCATCCCAACACTGATCATAATAAACTCAAAGCAAGCTTCCTCACTAGATTATTTCTAAGACTTGAGTCCTTAAGGGATGTTAGTGTGAGCCAGGAGGAGGGTGTGTTAAAATTCAGGACTTCTGGACTCCCACCCCAGAGATTTAAATCCTTCTGCTCCAGATGGACCCTGGGAATCAGATCTCACAGCAATTCCATCCACTGAATGGGCCCCATATTGCCAGGACACTATCTTCTGACAAAGATTGTTTTATGATTCAGGTTAGTAATCTCCCTCACTGAATATGTGATTTATAGTTAGCTGATAAAAGCTGCTCAACCAAACCAGGAAACACTGAATATGTTTACCTTCAACATTTTTAACTTCCAAAGCTGAAGCTAGAAACTGCTTTAATTTTTCTGGTACAAAAATATCAAACAAAGTGATATTTCTTAGACCATTCTCAGACACACATGCATACACATACACACACACACACACACACACACAGAGAGAGAGAGAGAGAGAGAGAGAGAGAGAGAGAGAGAGAGAGAGGAGGGAGATTGGAGATGATGAGAAAAACAGTCTTCTCTGTGACAGGGTACTATAAGGCAAATTCCTAGACTCTCCAAACCCAGGGCTACCAGAAATTTAAAGGACACCACGTCTCTCAGTAGGAGTATGTGGCTAAGAACTTTTTCCTTCTGAATACTAAATAACCTGCCATGTCTCCAGGACAGACCAAACCTAAGCTGAAGAGAAAAGCCCATGTTGCTTTCTGAGGACTGTACTCCTACACTGGTCACCACCACCTCCCCTCTTCCAATTCCCTGAGCACATCTTTTAGATGACCCAGTCTCTCACAGAGCTTCCTCCATCTGGCTATCCCAAGCCAGGACAGCTGGGAGGGACATCTACCTTTCTCTTTCTCTTTACCAGGATAATTTTTGCTTTGCTGCCCAAGAGGACCACTGTGTTCCTCTCGCTATGCAGACTTTCCAGTGGAGTTCTGCCTGCCCAGACATTCTTGGTTTTTCTCTCATCTCCTGGAATAAGACAAAATATGTAGCTTTCAATAAATGTTTTTGAATGGATAAGTAATATGGGATCCCTCGTTTTATCTGCCTAAGCTTATAAGATATAACAGATAAAATGTAATTATCATGTAAGAGTAATAAATACTCATATTGCGAAGCGAGCAGTCTTCATCACTAATCCAGGCCCCCCTGTGACCTCACACTACGAGCCTTATGTCTCTGGAATTTCTACCAGAGTTCCCAGACCCCAACAATACTGCTGAGAGTCAGCCCACAAGGTTCTTGTCTCTTTAGGGAATCTCCCCCCTCCTCCAGGATCATCGTGTACTATCTTGTCTCCAGTATAGAGGTGTGGTACTCTCTTAGTCCCTCTAGGGTAGAGCTGCCATTACAAAGGCTGTGAAGGGGATAAGGGGCCACTGATCCCTGGCCAAGTGTTTATCCTTTGTGAGAGGCAGAGACCAATTTTGGAATTAACTAGGATGGGAGTTTAGATTTATAAGAAAACCACATGAGTTGAAGATAGAAATAATCTTAAATCATGAAATTGAGATGTCATCCTTTAGTGCTACGTGTTAGCATAGAGTAGCAGGAAAGCAGCTTCCAGAGGTGCTGTGGTCTAATTCCTCTTGACTGGGGATGACAGACACATGCATAAAACCCACTGGTGTAACATCAGAAACCAAAAGACTGATTTCAAATGGAGTAAGTACTTATTAAATGAATAACAAACTAAAAAATTACTAAAGCTTCCAACATGTTGCCTCAGATATTCCTACATACTCGTAGCTGTGATTCAAGCTATAGCATTTGCCATTTGCTCAACATATTAAAAACTCTAGCTTCATTGTAAGAAAACTATTTCTCAACATTCAAGTTTTAGGATCTATTCAACTCCAACAACTGTGTGCCTCATACCTGTGGAAATTCCACATCCTTTGCTTTGAGCTTTCACCAAACATTCAGCAACTCTAAGCTCACAGTAAACATGTGGTGTGATAGGAATCACTTTAAGAGCAGGAGTTTGCTGGCTGAGCCAGAGTCCAGCACCTCTTACCCACCTACAGGACCCTGTTCCAGCCTCTCCACATTTTCCCTTCCCTGGTGGTGATCTTGCTCTGGAGTCAAGAGGCAGCCTTGCTCATTACACACACAGGGAGCCTGAGATCGCACACCCACCCTGGAGACTGCCCTTCTGGCAGCAAGACCCTGATAAAGCACTGCCCAGATGGCCCTGTCATACCACACCAGCACACCAATACATTTCCTAAACTGATCAATAGTAAGATTGATAAGTCTTCTGCTTGGTTAAGTTAATCTTCGTATCGATCAGCCTGGCAAACATATTGCTTTTCCTGGGCAGCCTTCCTCTATAGCTCTGCTCCCCCACCCTGACACCCTGGTTGTCTGGTCCTATCAAGAAGAGAAATAGAACAACATTTTCTACATTAAACGCTTCCATTACATCCTGATCATCTTCGCTGGCAACAGATATCTCCTCGAGCAGAGGATTTATAGACAGTGGGTGTCGGACTAATTTTTCTAAGGGTGTTAGAATATTGATAATGATCGGGGTCTTCCCAGGCTCGCACTCCGCACGTGGAGTTCAAATTAATAATGGTTATAAATCGGAGTGGTAAGTGCCTTTCCAATTATAGTGCCCAGAGCAAAGAGCTCAGAAAATAGGACTACAAAGCCAAACAAGGCATGCAGAGTCTGTTCCTAATGCAGTCTTGTTCTTATCCAATACGAAACAAAGTGAAACTAATCAAGATAAACTTGGAGCCCCAGGTGGAAAAGAAAGAAAGAAAGGAAGGAAGGAAGGAAGGAAGGAAGGAAGGAAGGAAGGTCACATACAGGAGGGTGACAGAGGCCATTCTTTCACCAACCAAAATCATAAAATGTAACCTCGGGTGAGGAAAATTGCTTCAGCTAGAAAGTACCTGTGCTCTCTCTATAACGCTAGTGACCTTGCAAAGTTAGTAACCTGTTCTCAGACCAGGTTTTCTGAATGAGCTTTTATATATAGAGAATATATATATATATATATATTTATATATTTATATATATATTTATATATATATCGATAGAGAAGACCACCCACAGAGTTTAGAAAACATAAGGCATTGTTGTCCTGTCAAAGAAGGGCAAGCCCAATATTGGAGTGTTCTTAGAGACCAAAGATGGCAGACTATCTGCTAGCACCCAGGAGGAGAACAATGATTAGAGAGATAACAGAGAGGAAAGAGTGTGGAGAGGAGAGGGAGAGGGAAGAGAGCAGCCACAGGCTGGCTGTGAGTTGCTGAGTCACCCTGAAGATCAGAAATGCTTGTGAGTGGATCACTTGGTAAGGTGAAGTAGCATTGTTTTCCATGTGGGAGGACACATATTTGTAGGAGCCAAAACCTCTTTCCTCTAATCTAGAGAGAGGAGAGCTCTCTGTGGGAATTAGAACCACTTTTTAGCTTAGATCCCAAAATCACTATGTGACTATATATTTGAGAGTTATGCAGAGACAGTCATGGCAGAACAGAACTGGGCTAGACCTCTGAGAGGGAAGGGGGCACACTGGCTTCCAGATCTCAGTGACTGCTTCCAAGGGTCAACATGGACACATAGCTCTTTCCTCTGTATGGAAGCCTTCCTTGTAGCATGAAAATCTCATCCTTTGCCTAGGAGCCATGGTCTTGGCTCTGCCCCATGGTCAGGTGATGCCTGTCCTACCCATAAGCCTGGCTAGACTTCTCCCCTCTTCTCAGAAGTCTTACTGTAGGACCTCAAGGATGGGGGAGGCAACCACGCAAATGTGAAGTTTTATGGATTTAGAACCTTCAGAAAACAGTAGGTCAACAAATATTGCTTCTGGCCTCTGCCTTCCATATTATACTTCTGCCTGTGGGGGGTGTCTCTCATTCTATTCCACTGATACTTGACTTTTTCTACCATGCGTCCTCTGCCCCATGGGATGAAACATCAGCCAGAGACCCTTTGGTGAGAGTCAAATGATAGCAAAAGTGTGCAGACCACATTCTGGGTCTTTCTGACTTTCCCCTGACTTTGCTTCATCGGGAACAGATGGTGGTCAGTAAATACCTGTTGAATAATATATCAAAATCAAGACAGGAAACTAGGGGAATGCTTTTGAAGATTATGGGATCCCAGCATTTGCCTCCTTCTGTCTCTGCTTCATTGCAGAGACATGAATGGTCTTCCACTCTCTACTCCATAATATGCCTAACTAGACTATGATCCCAGAACCTGTGACCAAAAGGAACATTTTCTCCTTGTGCTGGTCTTTGGCTAGAGCTGTCATTGGGATGAAAAGATGTTATTTAGAGGCTGCTATGGCACCAGCTCCCATGGTGTAATGGTTGATGCTCCGGACTCTAAATCCAGTGATCCGAGTCTGTATCTTGGTGGAAACTTTTTTTTGAAGAAGACACCTGATCAGTCATCCTCATCAACACAGACCATGAAGCCCAATATAAACAGGGCTACCCATGCCTGCCTCAACATTGCCAAGGTCATGTTTCACTTCACTTTATGGTGGTGACCTCCAAGTTGTCATGCTTGGTCTCCACTATAGCACAGACTTGCAGGAAACACATCTTCCTCTGTGCTATAGGATTACCAGAACCTGAACTCAGAGAGTTCACGCTGGCAGCATGGCCCAGAAAGCTGGCATTTCAAAGTAGCGTGGCTTTTTTTCTGCTACTGCTGAGTCAGGAAAATCTCTCTTAAAGGAGCTGCAGCATGCTCCTTTAAATAGCAAGAAACTGTGTTAAACTCTGCATTTTTGTACCTAGAATTCTTTTTCAAGTTCTCTCAGGCTTTTAAGTGGATTTTAGTTGGCCACAAGGGCGCCAATTTGTTGATGGAGGGTTGCTTATTGGTTCCTGACTGCTTGGCAGCTCAGACCTGAAATAATCACACAGAAGCTGTATTATTTAAATCACTGCTTGGCCCATTAGCTCTAGCTTCTTATTTGCTAACACTTACATCTTAATTTAACCCATCTCTATTAATCTTGCATCACCACGAGGTCATGGCCTACCAGCAAAGTTTCAGTGAATCTGTCTCAGGCAGTGGCTCCATGGCTTCTCTTGACTCTGCCTTCTTCCTCCCAGCATTTAGTCTAGTTTTTTCCACCTATCTCTGTTCTACCCTGTAAGGGGTTCAAGATGGTTACTTTATTAGCCAATGGTATTCACAGCATACAGAGGGGAATCCCACATAAGTGAAGAACTGGCCAGGCCTCTGTGTCCAGCTGAGGTGAGTAAGCTCTGTGTAGTAGAGCAAGTTATTTAAAGCATCTGCCCATGGATTCCAGGTGTCTGTGACTTTTAAAAATGACAGACAGGTTTCTATATCCTTTTATTTTTGCAAGATAACTGACGTTTCTTCACTTTTTTGTAGAAAGGGAAGCCTTCCTATTGTTGGCATTCTGGGAAATAGTTCCACACTGCATTTGCAGCCAAGAGCCAGCCAGCCATCCTTTCTACTTGTCTTCTGTGGAATATCAACATTTTATTCGGAATCTGAGATATCCCTGGTGGACCAAAAGTAGGAAAGAAATTAAAAACGAAGCAAAAACATTCCTCTCTCTCCCATCAAGAGAATAAGAATTCTGACTGCTTCCAGGGAAGCGGCAGATACAATCCTCTTATTTTCCCTTTAGATAAATTCTCACTTCAAGCAAAGCCAATTTGAAAGAATTGTTATGCAGACACATACCAAAATCACTCAAAAGAGATGTTTTGCCTGAGCATAATTTGAGGCATTCAGTGTATTCTGACAGTCGCCAACAAGCTGGACTTGCTCCTTTTATCCCTCCCACCCTTGTCTCCTCTTCTATTTCTCTATGTGCATGAGTTTGTATAGTTACACATATGCCTGTGCTCTTGCATATGGAGGCCAAAGGTCTGCCAATGTCATATGTCTTCCTTGGTGATTTATTTTTATATTGTTTAAGCTAGACTCTCTCCCTGAATCCAGAGATTGGTGGTTGGCTAGAATGTCAAGCTGCCACGCACTTGACCCAATGAGACATTTCCTCAACTCTATCACAGAGTCTTTTTCATTATATACATGGGCTTGGACACCTAAGCTTAGTTACTATCTATGCTTAGATGGGTCATTACCAGACAGCAATGGTTTTTCACACCCCCGTCCAGACACCTGGAAATGTTGGAGAGACTTGAGTCTTCATTCTTGGGTCAAGAGCAGGTAGCAGGGGATGGAGAGATGGCTCAGTGGTTAAGAGCATTGCCTGCTATTCCAGAGGTCCTGAGTTCAATTCCCAGCAACCACATGGTGGCTCACAACCATCTGTAATGAGGTCTGGTGCCCTCATCTGGCCTGAAGGCATACACACAGACAGAATATTGTATACATAATAAATAAATAAATAAATATTTTTTTTTTTAAAAAGAGCAGGTAGCAGGTAGAAGTCAAGGACTCTGTAATGTCAAGACACTGAATCAGTCAGTGCCAGTGTCAGCATAACAGGGATCATGGGTCAGAAGTCCTGAGTTAAATGACCATGAAGTACGTGACACAGTTTCCCAACACTAATGTGTACACCTTGACATATGATAGATGTCACTGGTCTGCAGAGAAGATGCTGTGCTTTTAAACTTTCTCACACATGACAGCTGTGCAAGACCCAGTCTTTAAGGGGAACATCTCTGAGAGAGGTGATGGCATGGATGAGAACCACGGCAAGGAGGAAACGACTGCAGCTTATGTAATGGGATGAAGACATGAAGTGGCCTGGGAAAACCTATAGAAAGCTTAGAAAGAAGGGCAAACAAGGACTGGAAAGAGCAATCTTGTATTATTTCTCTCATTACTGTGACAAAATACCTGGCTAAGGAAACTCAAGAAATAAAAAGTTTATGGAATATTTGGACCATCATGGTAAAAACATCACATATAATGGTCGGGTTTTGACAACCTGGCACAAGCTAGAGTCATCTGGGAAACAAAAACCACAGCTGAAGAGCTGCCTCCATTAGTAGACTCTGTGGCCTGTCCATGAGGCATTTGGGGGATTAATAGTTGATGTTGGAGGGCCCAAGCCACCGTACATGGTTCCACCCCAAGAGAGGGCCATGGGGTGTATGAGAAAGCAAGGTGAACAAGCCATGGGAGCAAGAGAGTAAATGAATCCCTCTGGCTTCTAGCCTGTGTGAGCTCCTGCCTGACTTCCCTCAAAACCAAGAGCAATCAGGACACAGAAGCCAAATACAGTCTTCCCTCCCCAGTAGGTGTTGATCAGGGTGTTATCACAGCACCTGATAGAGAACAGGGGTAGCCTGGCAGAAGTGTGGAGCATCTGGTCACACGGCACCCACAGTCAGGACATAGAGAGACATGATGAGGGCTAGTGCCCAGCTCACTATCTTTTTATTTTTCCAGAACCCCAACCAATAGCCTGATGCCATCTGCAATCAGGGAAGGTCTTTCTCCTCAGTTGGTCTTCACAGACATGCCAAGAGGTGTGTCTCCTGGGTGATTCCCGAGCCAGTCAGGTTGATGATGAGAATTAACCACCATAGGTCATTGAACTCAGCACATGTGTGAATGACAGAAGATTACTCTCCAAATTGCTCAGCAGAGCAAAGTCCAAGAGGAATCGAGTTGATTGTGCTGCTATTGAGCAGCAAGAATAGAAAGACAGACGAGCTGACTTCATTGTGAGTCATTACACTGGTTTGCCATGGGGCTAGCAGACAGAGACCACCAATTTACTAACACAAGGCAGTCACACTGCCCAGTTAAAGGAGGCCCCACTACTGCTTTTTCCTATAGAATTCTCCTCAGGGTCATGCAATGTGGTACCTTGGGGAAGGGTGGTTTCAAGTGGTTTTAATGAGCTGGAAACCTCTCTTCTTAATGACTGGGCATCAATGACCACACACTTACAGACCTGAGCAGTCACAACTTCACACAGACACCCAGGTTACCACCATGACCTTCTATATATGAGCTGAGCAGACATAGTCTCTTCGTTTCTTTCCACACAAAGGTGAAGCCTCATCCTGTCTGGACAAGCCATGGTCTCTCAGTTCCAAAAGGCCACTGTGTCTCTGACCAAGGTCACCTAAGGGAGGATTAGAACCTTTTGGTCCCATTGTTCCCATCACCCTGTGCTGTTTTTTTTTTTTTTTTTTTTTTTTTTTAATTTATTTATTTATTAAGGATTTCTGCCTCGTCCCCACAACCGCTTCCCATTTCCCTCCCCCTCCCCCGATCAATTCCCCCTCCCTCATCTGCTCGAAGAGCAATCAGGGTTCCCTGACCTGTGGGAAGCCCAAGGACTGCCCACCTCTATCCAGGTCTCGTAAGGTGAGCATCCAACCTGCCTAGGCTCCCACAAAGCCAGTACGTGCAGTAGGATCAAAAACCCACTGCAATTGTTCTTGAATTCTCAGTATTCCTCATTGTCCGCTATGTTCAGCTAGTCTGGATTTATCCCATGTTTTTTCAGGCCTAGGCCAGCTGGCCATGGTGAGATCCCAATAGAACATCCCCATTGTCTTAGTGTGTGGGTGCACCCCTCGTGGTCCTGAGTTCCTTGCTCGTGCTCCGTCTCCTTGTGCTCCTGATTTGGACCTTGAGATTTCTGTCCGGTGCTCCCGTGTGGGTCTCTGTCTCTGTCTCCTTTCATCGCCTGATGAAGGTTAATATTCCTGAGGATGCCTATGTGTTTGTCTTTGGATTCACCTTCTTATTTAGCTTCTCTAGGGACATGAATTATAAGCTCAATGTCCTTTATTTATGGCTAGAAACCAAATATGAGTGAGTACATCCCATGTTCCTCTTTTTGGGTCTGGCTTACCTCACTCAGGATAGTGTTTTCTATTTCCATCCATTTGTATGCAAAATTCAAGAAGTCCTTGTTTTTTACTGCTGAGTAATACTCTAATATGTATATATTCCATACTTTCTTCATCCATTCTTCCGTTGAAGGGCATCTAGGTTGTTTCCAGGTTCTGGCTATTACAAACAATGCTGCCATGAACATAGTTGAGCATATACTTTTGTTGTATGATAGGGCCTCTCTTGGGTATATTCCCAAGAGTGGTATTGCTGGATCCAGGGGTAGGTTGATCCCGAATTTCCTGAGAAACCGAAACACTGCTTTCCAGAGTGGTTGCACAAGTTTGCATTCCCACCAGCAATGGGTGAGTGTACCCCTTTCTCCACAACCTCTCCAGCAAAGGCTATCATTGGTGTTTTTTATTTTCGCCATTCTGACAGGTGTAAGGTGGTATCTTAAAGTTGTCTTGATTTGCATTTCCCTGATCGCTAAGGAAGTTGAGCATGCTTGCAAGAAACACATCTCAACCACAAAGACAGGCACCTACTCAGAGTAAAGGGTTGGGAAAAGGTGTTTCAAGCAAATGGTCCTAAGAAAAAAGCAGGTGTGGCCATACTAATTTCTAACAAAACTGACTTCAAACTAAAATCAATCAGAAGAGACCGAGACGGTCACTTTATACTCATAACAGGAACAATTCATCAGGAGGAGGTCTCAATCCTGAATATATACGCCCCCAATATAAAAGCACCTACTTATGTAAAAGAAATATTACTAGAACTCAAGGCAGACATCAAACCACACACACTAGTAGTAGGAGACTTCAACACACCTCTCTCTCCAAGGGACAGGTCAATCAGACAGAAACCTAATAGAGAATTAAGAGAATTATTGGAGGTAATGAAGCAAATGGACTTAACAGACATCTATAGAACATTCCACCCAAATAGGAAAGAATATACCTTCTTCTCTGCAGCTCATGGAACCTTCTCAAAAATTGACCACATACTCGGAAACAAAGGAAACCTCCACAGATACAAAAAAATATCAGTGTCCACCTGTGTCTTATCAGATCATCACGGATTAAAATTAGAAGGCAACAACCACGCTGCCCCCAAAAAACCGACAAACTCATGGAAACTGAACAGTCAACTACTGAACCACACCTGGGTCAAGGAAGAAATCAAGAAAGAAATTAAAGTCTTCCTTGAATTTAATGAAAATAAAGGGACAACATACTCAAACCTATGGGACACAATGAAAGCAGTGCTAAGAGGAAAGTTCATAGCACTAAGTGCCCACTTAAAGAAAACGGAGAATGCATACCCTGTGCTGTTTTTACATGCTAATACTGGACTCCTTCCCCAGCCCAGTCTAAGAAGCAGCACTGAAACTTCAGACAGTTACAGAGGGAAGGAATGGGAGTAGGAACCAGTATCCCCAAATTAGATGGTGACTTCTAGAAGCAGAGACAGGGCGCTAACACTCACAAAACTCGGCCATTCTGCTTCATTGGTTCTTCGGGTTTCCCCACTGCACTGACAATGGATTCAAAGACCGAGGGGTCTGCCTCTGTGCTGCACAGTGCTTCCTCCTGCCTGGCCAAATTCAGGGTGGCTGCTGGCCTGTCCTCTAAACTATGTGATTCTTGAGATGGAAGCCTTGTCTCAACACCCATTGTTTCCCCAGTGAGCGGTGCTTGGGGAGTCAAGGTAAGTGCTTTTCATGCAGAAGGTGTCTTCCTTAGCTTGTTTCAAAACATACTTAGTAAATTATTTTTAAGTGTGTGTGTGTGTGTGTGTGTGTGTGTGTGGGTGCACATGTGCTGGTTCTCACAGAGGCTAGAGGAACCAGAAACCCCTGGAGTTCCAGTCAGTTGTGAGATAACTAATGTGAGTACTGAGAATTAAACTGGGGTCCTCTGGAAAAATAGGTCATGCTCTTGACCCCTAAGCCTTCTCTCCAGCCCCTTCCTTCACTTTTAAACCCTAGAACATCTAAAGTATTTTGTGGGTTTTACAACTTGTAATTTCTATCATAACCATAGAAACCTAAGCATTTCTAAATCATAGACTATCAGATCTATAGAAAATTACATGCAAATAGAGTTAAACAGGCTTAGCCAGAATGGAATGACCTATCCTTAGGGACAGGTGTAAAGAGGGTCCCAAGTGGTCTGAACTCCTCTAATCCCCAAGGGAAGTCAGGAATTTCACTCTGCAGATGCAATCTTACATTACAAGTGAGAAAAATGAAATCAACTAGCTGCTAACCGTATTCATTGAACTGGCTCCCTGCCCATCCCATAATAATATGTGCTTATCGTAAATGTGTGTGGTGAGAGTCTTCCGTGAGTCTCACTCAAGGAAAATGGGCACGGCAGTAATGATGCAGCTCACGGCATTGTGAATCTATTGCGCATATTGGCTGCAACGCAGCAAATGCATTTTAGTATTGATCAGCACTGGCTAATTAATAGACAGCATTATAGGAATAATACAATCATAATAAATGAAACTGAACTCAAACCAAGAGACCTTGGCAATGAGTTGCTTGGTAATTATGATTTTTTCTGAGCATAATGGACAATGTTCATAAGCCATTTCTAATTTATGGTAGTGTTATGATTTATAGTTGGGGCTGGCAATAAATCCAAGGTAAATGTGTAAACTGTGAAATCTTGCCTACAATACGGTGTCCTTGTTATATTAAAAGGCTATGAAAATAAATTGTGTAACTTTTCAGAAAAAAGTAATTAGGTGAAGCATAGCACACAGCCTAATGAATTATACACAAATAATGAAATATTGAAAATAAATAAAGCACTGCATTATCTCTACTATTTCCCCTGACTAAAATAGAAATTATGAATTTCCTCTTGTGGGGTGTGTTTGAACAAAAATAGTTGGATGCTGTTCATTTGCTGTGTCTGTCCTTTCACTGTCTGACTCACTCTCAGCAGGGAAACATCTCATGTTGGGCAAATGCATAAACATGGGGTTTGTACATGGTTTGAGGGGGAAGGTAATGGAGGCCACCTGAAATCAGGATCAGTAAAGTCGTGACTGCCACATCAGAGCAATCATGAAGAACAAAGTAGCTAAGTACTGCTCCCAGGTAGGATGAGATTCTAGTTTGTCCTGTAGCTGCCCTCATCTTTAGGATGCAATTCATATGGCCAACGAGGACTTAAATCTCACCATTTCACCCCTAAGGCTCCTCTGAACCATACATCCATGAGCAATTGCTGGACAGGTCCATTTTGTCTAGCTTGTGACCCAAACTTGATGCGTGCAGGAAGTTCTCTGCCCACTACTGTTTTTACAAAGCCAGTCTCATGTCTGTCTATCCATGTTACCCTTCTCCCCTCATTCCATAAGAAAAAGCTGCATTGAGAGGCTACTGTTTCTGATCTCATCAACCTCCGCAGCACATCATTAAGACCATGCAGAAATCTCTTCGCTGGTGCCATTCTCAGCTCTTAAAGCAACCTGGATGGTTCAACCTGTTTGTCCACTTGACATGTCTTAAAAGAACCTCAGCTGATGAATTGCCTCCTTTAGATTGGACTGTGGCTATGTTTTTGGACCATCTTCTTGGTTAATCATTGATGTGGGAAGGTCCAGCTCATGGAAGCAATGCCAATCCTGGGTGGGTCATTCTGAATTGTACTGTAAAAACAAGCTAGGCAAGCTTGTGGAAGCGAGCCTGCAAGCATCAATCCTCCCAGTCTCCACTTCTCCAGATGATAGACTGAACCCTATAAATCAAATAGACCCCTTCCTTCTCAAGTCGCTTTTGGTTGTGGTATTTATCACAGCAACAGAACCCTGACTAGAACAGAGATTGGTTTAAGAGATGCTGCTATGACAGATCTGACCATGCTGTTTTGGGGAGAATTGTGGGATAATTTTGGAGCTTTGGGTTAAAAAGGAATTTAGTGCTCATAATTGGTTGTTATAGGAGTTTGGAAAACAAGAATTTTGAGAGATGTGCAGAGGGCAGAATCTTGGCTTGTGAAATTCCAGAACTGGCACAGACTCTATCATGGCCAAGTCAGCAATGTTTTGAATTAAGAAAAAAACTGGGAGGAGTGGAGGGAGGACAAACTATAGTCAGGATATATTGTATGAGAAAAGAATCTCCTTTTAATAAAGGGGATTAGGGTAGAGTAGTACCTGCTATTTTCATCCCAGTGAAAAATTATCTAAAACTATATAAGTAATACAAACTGGGTTTGGTGAGGAAAATAAAGAAAAGAAAAAATTTATATTTTAAAATAAAATCTATTATTGGGGGAAAAGATAAACTTTCTCGACAATAAAGGGGGGACATTTATCATAGCACACATATCTTCTAAAAAAATGCAGCTAAACCCAGAATTTGAACATAAAGAAAAGACCTGTAGAACATTCAATTGAGAAGTCAAAAGCTACAATAAGTTTCAAGCTAACTAAAGAACACATAAAAATCCTTAACAAGAAGAGCAAGAGATCTTGTTATACAGTCACCCAGCAAACAGTCGACTGTGTTCTACACATGACCAAGCAACAGCAAGACAATGAGGTAACTGGGGGGTTAGAAAAAAAAACTTATGAATTTAAGATAACAATGTGTGTGTGTGTGTGTGTGTGTGTGTGTGTGTGTGTCTTCTTTGAATACTCAGTAGAGGCACAGTAGTCTTGAAGTCCCATGTTTCCCAACACATAGATTCATGTTACTGAATGCAAAAACTAATGGAAGGAGAAAAGGGAAAAAACAAAAATATTATTTTTATTTTGTTACACTTCTCTTATTAATTGATACAAGAATCAAAAACCTGCACAAGGGAAATGTGAACAACCCAGCAAGCCTGCTGATCTACCTCTACCCCAACCACAGAACCTTTATTCAGAGTCCATGGGGAAAGTTTTTGAGACTAGTATGTATTGAGAGACACAAAGGACCAAAGCAATTCAGAGATGAAATAAGTCCTGTTAATGAAAGCCATCGAAATAAACTAGTCATCAGCAATTAAACAGACAAGGAAGCCCCACAACCCTTTAGAAACTGAGACACAGTCTTCTGCCCAACCAATGTGTAAAAGATGAAATCTTTAATGGAGACGTACATATTTTGAAGTGAGATATGTTGCATGTACCAAGTGCATTTTCAAATATTTTAGGTTTGGGCATGGATATACACACCTGTAATCCTTTCCCTCAGAGAGTGGGGCAGAATGATTAGGAGTCCAATGCCAGCTTCCATCATAGATCTTGGGGCCACTTTGTGCTGCATGAAACCTTACTCAACTCCCTCTTTAACCCCAAGAGCACCTCTTTGGAGGCACTAATCTAACAGCCACAAATTGAACTCATCTTCTTCTCAGGGGTAAAAAGCAGGAACAATCCTTGTGTAGTGGAGACGCTCTGACTAGCTAAGCTCCCTGCCAGTCACCCTGGACAAGGATGCAGCTTTGGGTCTTATCCAGGCTGGGTGTGCTATTCAGTGATGTGGCTGCTCCCCGGGTGACCTCTTGTAAGTAACCCCAATAAGCTACACTTAGATAGATTGGTTCTTTAAATCTTTGTCTTTGAAATTCTGGATCTGTCACAAGCTTTGGTGCTGACTTGCTAAGACATTAAGAAAAGTCTTTCTGGGCAGTGCAGGCTGGTCCAGTAGCTCCATCTAGCTGGGACTAGAGCCTGGATTGCCTGGCTTAAGAGGAGCATAGTTCACTGGACTAATCACAGAGAGGGAAGGAAGTACAGAGACCCAGAGACCCTGCACCTGTTAAGCAGGCTGAACCATATGAGCTGCGCAAGAAGACACTGATCTGCAGCTTAGTTAACGATGCACAGCAGGATTCAATGAGGCCAAGTAGGCACAATGGTGCAGTGGGCCCATGCGGGGAAGCTTCTTTAATGAGACAGCCAAGCTGAGTCCTATGCTTGGCTCTTCAAGACAACGTGAGTTTTATGTAGAGGATAGTGTTTTCAAAATTCAGAGCATAGTCTCAGGGGCCCAAATACTGAATAATTTTTTGATAAGACAAGTGACATGCAATTTTGAATCCAGTAAATTTTATCTGTCCAATTTTAAACTCTAGGGGTTAAGACATGGCAAGAATATACACCTTACTCATGAGCAAGTTGCAACTAGACCACCAGATCCCACTCTGTCTGAGGATCTTTGCACCAAAACAGGTAGATGGCCAGGAAAGGCTGAGGGGATGGAAAGGGAAAGAACCCGGGCTTTGGGGCTAGATGTTTATGTGATGGCTTGCTGCAATACCAATTGACTTCTTCCTCACCAAATAGCATGCACCTTGCTTGCCGGTACCACATCAAAAGCAGCCTCCAAAACTGCCTGTGATTTTTGTGAATTGTGCAGGAGCTGATGTGTATGACTGGGCGCTACTTCCATGCAACCCTATCTTCTTCCTTTTTCCTTCTTCTCCTGGGTGACCCTGCTTTCATGACACCCTTCCCTTCCCCTCCTTCCATTGCACTGTGCATGCCACTTGTGTTTTCATGTACTTGGTCCCTTGCTATTCCTGTTCATGCTCCACACCCCTGCCCCATTTCCTTGCCAATTTACTTGTCTCCTTGCCTTTCTGGCTTGTGCTCACCACCCCTGCCCCATTAGCGTGAAGGGTATTAAACAGAATGGAAGAAAAGACCAAGCACTTTGTCCTGCTTTTCGTCCTCTCCCAGAGGCTCTCCTATCTGCTTCTTTCTGTCTCTGTGCATGGGTGTCCCTCTTTTTCTGTGTCTCTGTCCCCCACTTCCTTGGATGGCTGAACCTTTGCTCCTGTGTCTCTCATTCATGGGACCTCCAGGCCCAGATCGATGTGGTGGTGGGGGAGGTGACTGGCGGAAGGCCCGCACAGCTGAAAAACTCAGTGGCTGAAGCACTTAAGAGGGAGACTGTGTAATTAAGTGGAAATCGGCCCTCCAGCCCCCTGGGCACTGGGCATCAGCAGCAAGAGGAAGCCCCCTCATTACCCAGTGAAGAGCTTCATGATTGGCCACTCTGGGCAGGCCTCTGGTGGCCCCTTTGTTACCACTGTTGAAGGAGTGCACTTTCTGTGAGCTGGCTTTGCCAAATGTTATCATTTTAAAAGCCGTGAATGAGGGGGAGTGGGGCCTAGGGGTATACACAGTCCCATATGCTGGGTACAGGGAGACAAGTGTAATACTGCACTATTAGTCTGACACAGGAGCTCACTTCTGCCCCGAACATGAGGCAGCTTGAGAGGATTATGCAGGACAGGCTGACACACGATGAAATTTTCAGAAATCTGTTAACCCCTGCTCAGACCCAGTGAATATTTTATCTCTCCACACGGAAAAGGAAAGGTATATTTATGAACAGTGGAAAGACACAGCCAAGAGACCAGGCACATGAAAGCAGAGAACCAGAGTCCTGAACATTCATTTGGGACAGACACAGGCAGGGAGGTGATGAACAGGGTAGGAGGGAGGGCTGGATGTACTAGAAAGATGTCATGGGGGAGAGAATGGCAGTGGGAACAGACCAGAAGGGATCTGTCTGGGGCTTAAGGAGAGGAAGCAGTGTGGCTGCTGGTCTGGTGAAGATGATCATGGCCATGGCAGTCAGCGTTAAGAATACCACCAAAGCCACGCAGACCTCCAGAGGGAGAAGTGATGGGGTAGATTTCAGCTGGAAACGTTTTACCTGATTCATTCAATTGTTGAACTCTAAAGGCTTTTTCTTTTCATACTAGTTTTCATTTTAGAGAAAAAAGGAAAAAAGAATCACTTAGAATCATAGACTAGAGAAGCCAGCATACCTCTGGGTAGCAACTCGAAAGGTCTCACCATGCATAGAAAACATGGTGTGGGGATATTGGGACCCTTCACCCCAAATCTCTCCAGTTGACTTAGGTCAGGCATCATACTGGGGACATGGGGATATTTTCTGAGTACACCTAGGGCAAAGGACAGCAGAGGGCTTGCAGGCATTGACCCATGTAGTGACGGGTGCCTCTCATGAAGCCACAAGAGAGGAAAGCATTGGGTTGGGAAGCCTTCTCCATGAACACCTGGATCCACAGGGTCCCTTATAGGGTTCACAGCTACCACTAGTTCTCTTCAACTTTGTTCCAGGAAACTGACGCACATGGCAAGGCCAGATCCTAGACGCTCACTTGTCTAGATCTTCTCAGAGGTAGTTTGCCGTCTGTCTAGGTCTAGAGTCACTAGCCACTTCTGAGGGGTAAATGAACAAACTGATATCTGCCCAGCAAAATGGTAATGCTGTTTTAAAGTGACAGACTTGTGTGTGCTTTTAAAAAATAAACTGGACACAAAATGTAGAGGGTCACAGAACATGTGGCACACGTGAAAACAGCTTAGCACAGTTAGTCCCTTGCTCATGTGCACGCGCGTGCGTACACACACACACACACACACACACACACACACACACACACGGACAAATAAAAGCACAGCTCCTGGGCTTTTCTGCAAATTGCCCAGATTACGGAGATAACGTTTGCCCAACAATGTCACAGGGTCACAGAAAAAAAAACACCACAATATGCTTCTCCAAACCCAGCCCATCTGAACACCCGATCTCGGGTGTAAGCAGAGCCCAGGGGGCGAATGACAGAACAAAAGCACCCTCCGCTAATTGACTGAAAAATTAGCCGGGTTGCCCCATGGGAGGCAAGGGAGCTGCGGCAGATGGAGGCTGCTGGGCACTCCAGCTCAAAGGCCCCCTGAAACCCGCTGTGGGTCTTCTGCAATTATGGGTCACAGCACTCCTCTTGTTAGGCAGGATACCAGAAAGTCAGGGCAGGGGACAGAGGGCTAGAAGGTCCTGATTGCCCCACCTCCATGTTGAAACTCTCAGCAAGCCTGACCACGCATTGGGGCTGTGTGCTTTGGGCTGTTTGAATGTTTTTATACACTTGCCCTCTGGCCCAAACAGCTGCTTTCTTTGATTCTGGTGATCTGAATTAATCCTCATTGGTGTGTCTTGATCATTAGCTGTGGTTCTGTGCTTGTTGGGCAGTACAAGCGGAGCTGCGTCAGGGTGGATGGCACGACTGTTCATATCATGTATGCACAGGAACACCCAAGTGCAGCAACCAAAGCTGCCTCTCTGAACACCGCCTCACCAACACTAGGTAGGATGACTACTCCTCGAGAGAGAAAAGAAAACCTGTGGCTGATAACACTGGAGCCCAAAGACTTGGCTAGACTAGCTATTTAGCAACTGCTGGGATGCCTCCATCTCCACCTCCACAACGCTGGGAGTACAAACACACTGCCCCGCCCAACTTTGAATTCTGAGTATTGCAGCCCCTTTTGTGGAAAGTGCTTTATGGCCTGATACATCTCTCCAAACCTATCTTTTATGTCTTCTGCCATAGTAAACACCCAATAAAATAAAGTAAGAATATCAGTCTGTCATCATCTAACTCCAAACAAACATCAGCACCCTGTAGGCTTCCTTCCTTACATACTTCTCAGACCTCCAAATGCAACTTTATTTCTCTTGGTACCAAGTTCTGTTAAGACACTCCCTGCTGGGCTGGAAAGATGACTTATCACTCAAGGGTACTCGCTGCTCTTCCGCAGGACCCAGGTTCAATTCCTAGCACCACATGGTGACTCATAACTATCTATAACTTCAGTTCTAGGGGATCTTTCTGGCCTCCTCAGGCCCTAAGCACAATGTAGTACACAGACATATGTGCAGCCAAAACATTCATGTGCACAGAATTTCAAATATTAAAAAAAAAACAGTTTAAATGTCTACTGTTAAATTGCTAATTCAGATTCAGCATCTCACTTTGCCTGAATTTCTTTGTGTTTGCTTCACGTTGGAGTTTTGTGGAGGGTACCATCCTTCCTGGTACATCCTTAATGTCCCTGTTACGGTATGAACCAACTAACAGAGGCACATTTTGACCAGCTCGTTCAAACAGAATAAAGATATATATATATATATATATATATATATATATATATATATATATATCTTTATTTTGTACACATAAGATGCATTTCTTGGATAAATGAGTAACAGTTTACATTTCTCAAGTAATTTTGTACATGATCATTAATATACCACCAATAAAAACCATCTGAGACATCACCAGGACTATGACAGAAGCATCTGACGTTATCCCCTCATCCCTTTGGATGTCTGCACAGTGGGATCTGACGTCAGATGAACCCGCAGGTTTGCAGGGCAGTTTATTCGGTTGGCATTTTAGTGCCAGTTTGAGCATCATTGCCACGACCTCCTTAACCGCTCTGCTGTTGCTGGCTTTCAGATTCGTCCCTAAACTTTAATTTTTAAATTTACTTTTAGAGATATGTGAATTAACAAGTCATCTGCTAGGAAATTATTTACAAATATTTTCTCTCAATGCCTATTTCAGACTCCCTTCACCTTTTCCCTCACACGGGAACAACTGAACTTTTTGTAAATAGTAAATGTTTTGAGCACAGGATTACTTGTGCCCATTGTAGTCTTTTAAACTCTATGATGCTTTTGAGGTGAAGCCATCTTTTTGATTGACAGGTAATTTGAATATTTTTGTCTCTATTTTTTT
Source organism: Microtus oregoni (assembly GCF_018167655.1). Lineage (NCBI taxonomy): Eukaryota > Metazoa > Chordata > Mammalia > Rodentia > Cricetidae > Microtus > Microtus oregoni. The sequence continues at coordinate 20,667,670 of NW_024543207.1, read as the reverse complement.
CTTTGTTGTTCTAGCTCAGAGTTTGCCCTTTCTGTTGGCCAGTTGCAAGAAACCACATCCAGAGTCTGCCATTTCCTCTGGGTCGTATGTTTTCGTTCCCACGTGTCTTGCTCTCCTGTCACTCCCGGCCATTCTTGGTGTGAGTTTATTTCTTTTGTTTAGGAAAAGGATGTGTACTTCTCTGCTGTGAAGTTGTTCTTAGTTATTCTTATACGCTTCAAGCTTCTCTTCAAGTCATCCCAGAAAATTGAACCATAGCGCCATTTCCCCTCTTTTCTTCAAAAGAGTTCCATGTTCTTTGAAACATCCTCCTCTACTTTTGGGTTATTCACAAGTGTGCTCCCTAATTTCCAAGAGTTTGGAGCTATCTTTCTCTCCTTGGTTTGTAATTCAATTCTCTTCTGATTTTAACATTGCAATTCGCATGACACAGTGCCACTAATGAGTAAGTCTAATGGCCAGGGTGGCAGACTTTCTCCTCTTTCTCTTCTCTTCATGACTTCCTGAATCCACTTAGTGTTACCAGTATGTGTTTGGGTATGGGGCCATCCACTGAGTCCAGCGAAACCTACTAAGGCACAACCACAAAGAGAAGGGAACCTCCCTCCCTCATCAGCTATCAAATGGCAACAGGTGCTCTTCCATCCATCCATGCTTGAACGTTGACTGAATTTCTCTTAATCAGGTCTTGTGCCATTTCTTTGTGCTCAGAGCTGCAACATCCTGGTCATGCCTAGAAATCAGCATTTAATGTCTTTCTTCCACATTCCCCAGCTCTTACAGTCTTTCTTCTCCCATGTTTGTGATGTTCCTTTCTGGGTGGAGTGTGTGGCTTACACATCCCATTGAGAGTAGAACACCCACAGGCACTTATTCTCAGCACTTTAACTGGTTATGGGTCTCTGCGTTGGCCCTTGCACAAACTGGGCAGTAAGGTTAAAATCCCTAACATGCTGATATAGTGATTTGAATAGGATTGTTTGAATGCGTGGCCAATAGGGAGTGGCACTATTAGGATTTGTGACCTTGCTGGAGTAGGTGTGTCTTTGTTAGAGGAAGTGTGCTACTTTGCAGTGGGCTTTGAGGTCTCATATGCTCAAGCTATGCCCAGTGTGGCACACAGTCTTCTTCTGCTACCTACAGATCAAGATGTAGAACTTCAGCTCCTACTCTAGTACCATGTATGTCTGCATGCCACCATATGTTTTGCTATGCTGACAATGGACTAAAACTTTAAACTGTAAGTCAACCCATTAAATGTTTTCCTTTATAAGAGTTGTGGTCATGGTGTCTCTTCACGGTGATAGAAACTCTAAGTAAGACAGTAACTAAGTTATAGAACCTTCATTCAAATGTGGCCTCTGTTGTCTGCCATGTTCTCAATCTTGTTCTCTGCAGACGACTCTGTTCATCTGATCCATCACACAAGCTACTGACAACCTCCAGTAGCTTGTGTTGATGATTGATGTCTGTGCCCTCCGTAGCAAATGCCAGTTGTGCACACGAGAGAGCTGCACCACACACCCTATTCTAGTAAGTATTACCCATATGTACACTGGTCCAGGACTGACCATTTAGGCTTGGGTGATCTATCAAGAAAATCCTGAAGAAGAAAAAAAAATCTGACTCCCTCAGCAACCACTGATTAACCATAGCTATTGAACTAGAAATGGCGGTCTTGAGAAATTTTTCCCCATCCATGTTGGCACATGGAGCTATATGACCTAGTGCATGTCTTGTGCGGGTAAGTGTACTGTTGTGAATTCACATTTTGCTTCGTTCCAGACTTGCCATTTTATTATTGGTTTTCTTTTCTCTCTATTTTTGTTCCAAGCTTTCATCCTTCCTGCTCTGTTGGGTCATTTGCATATTTTTAGCATCCCACAGCCGTTCTAACATCTACTGCATTTTTGCTGTTTCTCTCTATACCTCTGTGTGTATAAATATTCATATCTGTCTATATTATATGCTTATGCATTCATATCCATCCACATATATCCTTACATATTCATATGTTTGTATGAATATGCAACCCATGCTCATGTGTGTGTCTTAGGGTTTCTCCAAGGACTGAAATATACATACTTAATTTCTCATGGTCTCTTAGCACCAATATTCTACCTCATAGCCCTCTAGACATTTTCTTCTTTTTAATATTACAGTTGTCTTCCAGACAGCATTTGTATGTATTAAACCCCCATTTCTTAAAACCCACAAATGTTGCTTTCAAATAAGGAATGTGTTTTAAGAAGTTTATCAAGGAGCACACCGTGAACCCCGCTTCTACCATTCACTCGCATTCTCAGGCTGATGTTCTTCAAGTGTTGTTCCCCTTCTGCAGAAGTCATGTCCTGACACTGGCTTCTGAAAAGGCCTCTGGCTTGTGACTTCTCTGGTTCTCCCTTCATTGAGGAAGCTTGATTTGATTCATCCATGGAAAACTGTGCCTGCACATGGAGCCCAACCCAGGGAGATTTTCTGACATCCCTGGCTTCTGATGGGAAATAATGATCCCCAGCCCTGCAACACAGTTCTGCACTTCAGTGGGTACTGAACTTTATTCCTGCTGGTTTTCAGCTGCCTTACTGTGCTGTGTCTACAGTAGTTTCCTGCAGATGGGAGTTTCTGTCCCACCTGGTCCCACTACCATTCAGTCCCAAAGAAACACACAGAGGCTTTTTATTAATTATAAACTGGCCTATTACCTCAGGCATGTTATTAACTAGCTCTTACAACTTAAATTAACCCATAATTCTTATTTATTTTAGCCACATGGCTTTTTACCTTTTTCTAGTAAGGTATTCTTATCTTGCTTCCTCTGTTTTTGAATGACAACTACATCTCTGCTTTATCTTCCAGAATTCTCCTAGTCTGGTTGCCCTTCCTATACCTCCTACCTGGCTACTGTACAAGCAGTGTTTTAGTAAAGAAATATGAGTGGCAAATCTTTACAGTATACAGGAGCATTATGCTACAGCATTTCCCTTGGCCTGATAGTACCTGAGTGGCCCTCAGTTTCTCAAGGCTGAAAGAGGATGCTCTCCGCTACGTCATCTCAGTCATTTTCCAGCATCAAAAGCTCCCCTCTGGTACTCCAACGGTACATGGATCAGAGATCTGTTACTGTTCTCTGCACCTCTAAGTTACAGTCATTCTTAAAACCTAATCGTTCTTCCTTCATTTGTCGTTTGACTTTTTAACCGTAAATTCCTTATTTATTTTATTGTGCTTCTTGCCCATTATTTCAGACTTGCTCTTCTTTCAATCAACCCCAATGGCCACAATGCTTCTACAGTAGCCCAGGTTTAATTACTGCTTTGCAGCATTTGCCGTGTAACTCCAGTGACTGGCATCCTAGCGACATCTCATCCAAGCATCAACTGAATCCCTGCAGGAGCTTTTGTTGACTCCTTTTGCCCACACGATTTTGGATTATATCCTGGATATTTTGGCCATGAAATCACGGGGAGTGAAGTCCAGGAGTTCTCATCCAGAGTCCTTGCAGATTCATCAGGGTCTGAGTGCCGTCCCAGAAGGATCCTCTGAGAAGACCCCAAAGGGAACAACCAGACAATCTCTAATGAACAGACTGGAAACCCTGAGATAGGCTCTTAAAACCAGAGAGAGTAAAAAACATGCATTAAGTATGGAAGATTAAACACTTTAACTAAAAACAGAAATTTAAACTTGTTTTAATGAACCAATAGTAATTGTACATAGTAGTGAGGTAAATATTTTAATTAGTCTACACTGTAAAATGGTAGGCTCTGGCTAATTAACATATGACTGCATCAGACGCTACTTCTCTGTAGTGCTGTTAAGTGAGATTCATTCTCTTTACTAGTTGATATAGTCAGTACACTTCTGCCAAGTGTATTTCCTGTGCAGGGACCACGGGTCACCAGCTGCGTACCCCTGTGAATCTGAAGGAGGCAAGAGTACCATGGCCACTGAACAAGATCTTCACAGAAAACTGCAGGGAAGGCAAGGATGGAACCTGGTGCCCGCAGCTGAGATGTTCATGAAGAATCCAAAGCAGAGGATGCAATTGTCCATCTAAAGGGAGTTCATGGTTCTCAGAGGATCACATGCTAAGTTGTAACATGGGTCTTCAAAAGAAATTTCAAATCTTTAAATCATGCAGTCTTTTCTTGGGTCATAACATGATGTTTCCCTCAAAGTCAATGAGAAAACTGAATATGACCCCAGGAAAACTCTAAGAAAGTGATTTTTTTTTAAGAAGTCAATAGCTTATTTTGAAATGAATTTTGATAAAAAAAATGAAAGCAACATAAAAATGAGGTTAAATTATTCCTCTACTTGACTTCAGACTCTGCATAGATCTAAAAAAATAAAGAGAGTGTGATAGTGGAATAAGGAAAGAGAGACTTGTAGATGCCTGAGAGAGAACAATGTTCAGTAGTGGGTCCTTGTGTGGTCACTTAGCCAGTGGCTTGTAGCAGGTGAGGTGGTCATTGTGTGGAAAGTAGGGTTCTCTAAAAGAGGCATCATTGTGAAAACTAAGTATCTATGTCACACAAAGCAAGACCAGGACTCTTTGCTCACATTACACCCAAAATCATTTCAGAATGTTACGTGGACACCAACCTAAAGCCAATGATAAACATGCAGTGGAAAAGAGTCCAGGAATTTCGTATTCGTTTATCACAGTCAAACGTGTTATGGTTTGAACGAGGATGGCTCCATAGGCTCATATATTTGACTACTTGTCCTCAGTTGGTAGAATTGTTTGAGGACCATTAGGAGGTTTGTCATAGGGCCAGGATTTTCCAAGTGAGTTCTCTGCTTCTCCCTTGCAGTTTTTGAGATTTGAGCTTTCACTTGTTCCTGCTACCATGCCATTGGTCACTCTGCCATTGTGGACTCCGATCCTCTGAAAGCACTGTCCAAATTAAAACACTTTATTTCCTAAGTCCTCTTGGTCATGATGCCTTGTCAGAGCCACGGGAAAGTAACTAATACAAGTGTTGAAAGGACAAAATTAATGAAAATCTAAAATTTTATAAAGATTATCGTGGTATAGCACTTATTAAGTGTATATGTGTATTTACACACATATTCAGGTGCCCATCCTGCGCATTTGCATATGGAAGCCAGAGTCCCACACCAGGAGTCTTTATCCACTGTAGTTTCCGGAAGGTCTCCCTGTACGTGGAGCTGGTCAGTCCAGCTGGACTAGCAGGACAGGGAGCTCCAGGGATCCAGCTTTCACTGCCTCTCCACCACTAATGATTATAGATGTGTCAATGCCTGGCTTTCCGCACAGGACCTGGGAATCAAATTCATTCCTGATGCTCGCACAACAAGCACTTTACTGACTGAGCCCTCCCTCCAGCTCCTTGTCATTGTTTTCAGCTGTAGCTCACAGCAAACCTATACTTATTTTCATAAGCAACGCCCAGGCAGGACAAACCAGCATTAAGAGACCTTTTGTTGCAAACAACCAGTCCTGAAAACACTAACAGTCACCAAAAGTGAGGAAAGAGCCCGCAACTGTTCAGTAAAGAGAAGCCTGAGGACAGGGCAGGCATAGACGTAATGTGAGCTCCTGCCGGGATCCTGGGACTGAAAGCAAACTGAGTAAATGGAACTTAATTAACAGCAACGTGGTTTTAACTGTGACGAACATCCAGGCTGAGGCAGCCTGTCGTTTATAGAGAAACTGGGTGTGGAATATTAGGATATTATTACAGTTTTTTAAAAGTAAATCTAAATCTGCTTCAAGATAAAACACCCATTTACAAAGAAAAAGATGGAACTCATGAAAGTTTAAACTTCCCTGTGAAATACATCAATGAGAACACTAAAATTTGAGTCAATAATTGAAAAGAATTCTTAAAAATAAATAATTCTGAGAAATGATTTCGACTAGAAGAGATAAAAATATTTCCACAAGGAGGGAATGAAACCTACTTTTAATAGAATGTTAGGACATTCCAATAAAGAGGACCTAGAGGTAGCCAGCAAGCAGAACAAGCAGATGAGAGGTGCTTGACTCTTTCCACATTAAAAGGACACAGCCTAAAGCAGCCACAAGCCACCACCACACACACACCAGAATGGTGGGAAATGGAGACTAGCTGCCACAGGTTTTGGCGACAATACAGACAATATCTAACTAGCAATAGTGTGAAACTGCGAAAAACTTCCTTGAGAGATTCTTCTTAGGTTAAGAGAACTTAAGCTACTCAGAGCTTACTGAAAATGGAGACACTGACTTGACAGATTCAGAGACAGGTCGCTATGACTTCACACTGAGGGCCATGTGATCTGAGTGGCTCCAGAAAAACCAAACTAGAATCCATCAGAAGTGTAACTGATGGGGAAGCAGTTCTCATTGAGAGCCACAGAACTCTGTTAGCAAGTACCAAAACATGGACTTCCTGTATCCCTGGTTCTGGAGAGTCTGAAAGGGCTCCAGTTAACACTAATAGGGAATGAATGTGCACACACACACACACACACACACACACACACACACACTCACACACACACACACACACACATGTACACACCACGTAGAATTCTACACTGTTTTGTTCTTTCCTTCATGAACAATATATTCAGAAAAAAATTGATGTATTTTCTGAACATTCTCCTTTAAGGTTCCTCCATGAGACTCTATTTCTGAAACTGCCCTGTGCCAGGCATCTTGTGGGCACAATCCCACGGATACCCATCCTTGCCTTGAGTGCCCTTCTTCCTTCTATTGCTTTTATGCTTGGTCTTGAGACCTTTGCCATCCTAAAATATGGAGTCCTTAAAAGCAAGCGGCTCTTCGCATCCCTGCTCACTCCCTCTGTGACCTGGGCTCTTGCTGTCCTCTCTGGCTCTACCTCCCTGCTAACTGAAGCCATCTGCCCCTGGCCTAGGTCTCTGGTGCTCACTAGACATCTCTGAAGACAATGTGCCTCTCGGACCCTACTGTCGCTAGACTGGCTAGGGCCCGGCAGAGTCCACCTGACCTCTCTCTCCTGCATTTCTGCCTGTCTGCATTATCTGCACTGGAGATCAATGTCATGCATGCTTTGGCACACCTGGCACATGGCCACTTTTGAGGTCACCCTTTTACTCCTCCCTGGTGTGTCCTTCCAGGAGCACTTCTGGATTGTGAGAGGGGTCCAGAACCCTCAGCACACAGTAGAGAGAAGCGGAGATGTCCTCAAGGGGGCTCCATTCTTTACATTCACAAGCTTTGTCCCTGTCTTGTAATTGCTTTAATGGGTACATCATCAATTCTCAGCCCAAGATGCCCGAGAACTGGCCTGAAATATGGGGTGAATGGAAATTCACCATTTGAGTATCCAGTGAAAAAGAGCACTTCATGCAAACATTTAAATCCTCATCTCTCTCTCTCCTGTCTCTTTCTTGTCTGTCTCTTGGTATAAGTAGTTAAGAAGGAAATATTTTAACATGCACAAACATGTATATTGTGTTATACTATATATTATATATACACCTAATATATATGTGTATATATATATATATAATTCTCATTTGGTCATCAACCATTTATTAGCAACCAAGTGCATCTGTAAATCTGTTGTAGACACAGTCAGTGCTGGAATTTTAGCTTGTAATAGCCAACTGAAATGATAGTTCTTTTCTGAAGAACAATCTTTAGGAGCTTTAGACAGTGGTTTAATGGTTACACAAATTATATGCTTAATTTACTCCTATTCTTGAGACCCAGCAGCTCAAATCCATTCATGGTTTGAAAACACCAGATAAGTGGTACCTGGGCAGCAGCTGTCTGGGGCAGGGAGAGCATTTGCTTCAGAATCTCAGTCCCGCTCTCTAAGAGTCCAGACATACAGGCCATGAGTCATCATCAGGCTACCTGGACCCAACCTGGAATTCAGTAGGCCATGAGTATACATGACCCACAAATGGTGGTGTTGGCACAAAGAGCCTTAAACTGGAAAAATAAATCATAAGAATTGGTAGAACTGTCTCTCTTTCTTACTAGGCCAATACAGCCATGCTGAGCCAACTCTAGCATGAAGGCCATTAACTGAACTAGACCATGGTGGGTGGGCTCTGTGCGTCCATGCTGGAGTCTGTAAGTGTTTCCATTTGTATTACAGTCACACCGGCTCAGGAGCTGGCCAGAAAGTTTGGTAAGGATCCACGCGGTAAAAATACTTTACATGCAGTGAGCCTTCCCATGCCTGCCATAGCCTCTCTGTGGGACACAGGGGACACACTGAAGGGTGTGAGTCATTGTCTTACCATGAAAGAGTTTTGTGATGCTGCAGACACTTGACACAAGATTTTCACATGGCATTTTTTTTTATTTCATATTTGACCATTAAACAAATGTGAAAAAACCTTTGTGGGCTTACAGAAACTAAATGGTATGCAGAATGTGACCCAAGAATGCAGATTAAGACCAGAGCCGGGCCTATGAGGATTTCCCAAAGACCCATTCAGGCTGTTCATATGCCGTGTGCCTGAGACATGAGATGTGGCAACCTTGGTTGGCACACTTCACCCCTTGGTGTAACAAATGTTATTTCCAAACTCAAATTAATACACCCAAATATCTGCACAAGACCCAACTTGTTAGAAATCCAGTGTAGACAGGCAGGGCCTTGCAACAGCTGAGGAGTTATTGGCTGATGGGAGAAGGGCAGTCATTTCTCATCCAGTCGGAGAGTGTGGCCACGCTAGGTCATCCATGCTCTGCTAAGGGCCACCACACCCATGTGGATGTGGACAGCACTGATTTGACTAAATGAGTTCCATAAATAGATTAGTGGCATGAAGTTAAGAGGGAGTTGTGCTGGGGGGAGGGGCAGTTGTAAGTGGATCCAACAGATGAATATATACATGTATACATGCATGACATTTTCACAGAATGACAAAATACTCAGTAAAATACATGCAGGACCCAAGAAGGAAGTTATTTACACAAAGCATGAGTACTTTGGGGTTTTACTGGTGGGTATTGTAGAACTAAGTTTCTAGGAGCTTGGGTGGTGTGGGCTGAGTAAGAAGAGATGAGTCTAAGTGTCTGCACACCTGTGAAGGGCAGCAGAGGGCACAGGGTTGGCCCTAGGTGACGAGGTGACGAATCTATGTCCTGAAGCTCTCTGGAGTTTTCCTGCCAGAGTCGCAAAACCAGAACACACAAGGCTGACAGGAGAATTGCGACACGAAGTGCCCCTTAGTTGGGTTTACTGGCCTTAGCAGGCTTAAATATATTCATTTCTCACATGTGATGACGTCAGACATGACTAAGGACAAGGGGCCAAGCCCTCTCCCCCCCCCCCCCGTGGAAGACCTGCCTCTGCAATCAGTCACCCTGGTGATTCTGGAGAGAATTGGGGGTCTTGAGCAATAGCTGCAGACATTCCTCTGACAAGCTGTGGATAGAGATTCTACGGGAAAGACTCCAGCTCTAGGAATACATTTGCTGGAATTAGTGGGAAGGAACCACTTACTCAGTTTCCCTAGCTGAGGCATCAGTGTTAGAGAGACAACTCAGTGCTCTTTGCCTTGCTCAGACCTCAGCATGAATCATGTTCCCTAAGCGTGTGAGAAACCAGACACGAGGCAGACAGCATCAGTTTAGAAGCCAAAGGATTTTACACAGCAGCAGACATGTGCCTTTGGCCACACACTATGGCTGATAGGCCACCTGCAGAGACATGTTAGTGCTGGCACAGGCCTGATGACATGCCGTGGGTGCATTCTGAAGATGAAAGAACATAACTCAGACGTCCACTTCAAAAGTCATTGGCCCCCATAAATTCAAAAGCTAAAAAGAGTTTAGAATTAAATATGAGGAAAAAGGCCAAACTACCAGTATATCTACTTTTTAACATAACATCATGTGTAGGTTGAGGACTGAGGTTTGTCTCTCTCAGGATGGAAAGCTAAGTCATGGCTCCCTTGAAGGAGAAAGACAGAATGTGGATTTTTTTCATGTTCAAGGATTATTGACCAATCCTGATGGCTTTGTTGCATTTTATGCGATGATAACTGTGTCACAGAGTCCTACAGCCAGTGGAGCTGGGGGAAGGAGAATGTGAGGATGCTGCCTCCGCTGAGGGGGCCTTGCCTTGTGACAGAGCATGTGAAGTGTATGTAACCATTGTCGTCTCTGGGCAGCTGCCTGTCACAGCAGCAGCACGAATCAAAAAATGGGGTCCTGTTTCCCAGACCAAACAGGCTAAACACTCAGGAGAGCATCAGTGGATTGATCTCTGAGGTTTCTTAACAGTTGGGGTTCTTCCCTTATCCCACAGATTCTACTGGATGTTGTACAGGACTATTGAAAGATACACCTGATTTTCCTTGGCACTTTGTTTCTTAGCCTTTGTATCTAACAAATTTACACGAGCGTGTTTGTTGGAAACATTCTTTTCAAATCTTGACAAGGAGTTTAGGATAGAACAGAGCTGCACTATTGGAAAATAGAAAAAAATTTTTTAAAAAAGACAGATAGAGGGGCTCTAGATTTTTTTTTCTACAATGTCACACTAGGTATGGAGTCTCTAGACATAAAAGTCTCTGGTAAACAGCTGACTATAAAAAGTTCAGCCATCATTTCCCTGTAAGGAATACTCAAGACTGTTGGAAGTGTTTATCACAACATAAAATTGGGCTGATCAATCCTCATAGCTACACCTGTCCAAACGGTGTGGAGAGAACTGGCTCTTCAACATGCCAAAGTACAGCAGCATTCTCAATGTCTATTGTTTCATTGTCAATACAACACAAATTAAGCACTCCTAAATGTGTGCCTTGACACAAAGACGCTGTGCAGGGAATAAGCTACAGAGCTCTATGTGTGCACCATTTGGGGGAAGCCTTGTAAGACACACTACTGCCGTAAGTTATACTGACACAACACCCAGATCATCGAATCAATAAAAGGATCTCCTAAATTCTTGGTGGACAGTATTTTGCATCCTCCAGTGTCGGGGGTGTGGGGATGAGGCTGGGAGGCTGAGCTGCCCTGATGTCTCTCAGAACTGCCGACATTGTGTGAATGAGCATGGCTCCCACAGGCTCATGTATTTGAACGTGTGATTCCCAGTGGGGGGTGCTGTCTGGGGAGGTTGAAGAGCTGTGGCCTTGTTGGAGAAGGTAGGTCACTGAGGGTGGCCTAGAAGTTTCAGAGCCTTGCACCATTCCTAGTGCTCATTGACCCTTTCTGCTTTGTGTTTGGGATTCAAGATGTGAGCTCTCAGCATCCAGTTCCTGCCCCACCCCTGCCGCCTGTTACCCATACCCTACCATCGTGGACTATAATAATCTGGACATATAAGTCAAAGTACACTCTTTTATATGTTTCCTGGATTGTGGTGTTTTGTAGTAGCAACAGAACAATATCAAATACATCTTTGCCCTTCCAACGTTGTCAGAAGCAGCTCTCCTTCTGAGACTCTGTGGTTTCCACAGCCTCTTGACAGTCTGGCTGAGATAGGATACCTGTGTTGATTATAATCATAGTGTCCGGTTGTGAGGGAGGTTGTGAATGATGCTAAAGTCTGGACAATCTAAGCATTCATCTATTACAAGGTGGCCTCTCTGGGAGGTATGGCATTGGAAAGAACAGCATATTTTCCAAAGTGAGCTCTGAGACACAGGGGATGCCCAGACTCTTGTCCTGAGCACTCTGTCCCATGCACCTCAGTCTGCATGGGAACAGTTGAAAAGTCAGTGCTGACTGGCTGACCGAATGCATCACTCTTCTCTAATGCTCTAGCCCGTGCTCCCTCCTTTGGCACAGCAACCTCACTGCTCTGGGCTGCAGATGCTTGTGAGATGTTTTCATACATACATTCATTTCAGTTACTTAGCCCTCCTAGCAAAGTAAGTGGCACATGCTGCACCATTCTGAAGATGAAACAACCAGAGAACAAAGGGATGAAACAGCTGTTCCAACTTAGAAATAAAGACCCCTTCCATAGCTGGCTGCCTATATGTCAGACGGCAGCAGACACAGGAGTTCAGACCCTCTGCAGCTCGCTTGCAAGACTTCGCTTGCAAGTACTTTCATCATCTCTGTAGACACCAGAATCAAACTTAAGCTTTGTTGGAGTCAAAAAGCATATTCTTGTCACTCTGGGTATAGAATCTAGCATGCCCTACCTATTGCTGGGGTGACAGTAAGTGGTGCCATTGCCAGCTGTGCATTTGCAAGTGTTATCTAAACATCAACTTGAATAAAAAGAGTGCCAAGGACCAGCAGGAGAACCCACTCTCTTATCTTCTGAAGTAGCCAATAAACGACTATTCATGTCCTCTAACTTTCCAAAAATAACCTCTTCCCTGTGCCATTCAAGCCGGATCATCATCCCTATTCTTTGGCCATGACTGTGAAGTGAATGTGGTTACAAATCTCCTTTCTATGAGCCACTTACAAGAAGCCTATGCCAGCACCTCTGTGTTACAAATGAGGAAGCTAGGACTACCCAAGAAAACTACTTGCTCCTCTGTGGGATAACTGGTCTACCAGATAAGGAGTTTGCCAATGCCCTTGAACATGGTCTTGTATCTTCCTAACAATGATGGCATATCCTTCTTCTGAGAGCACACTGCAATCTTTGTCATGGGAACAAGCAATGCTATCTCAGAACAGCAACAAAAAAAGATGGAAGAGCTAACAGTCCAAGCAAAGTGTTGTGCCATTATT